>NC_082353.1:18824510-20024510 GCF_027477595.1 Haemorhous mexicanus
GCAAGAAAAACACCAAATGCTTGTATACTCTGAGCTACTGACACAGCTCCCGTAATTCTGGAGAAAAAGTACCTTTGCTAAGTGCTGATTCAAGCAGTGAAGATCTGCAGTGAGCTTTGTAAAGCCACTGTTTGGAGCACAACAATGCCTCCAGTATTAAACTGCAGCATCAGTAATTACAAATAGAATCCTAATGCCAATCAGTCAAGGTCTTCCAAGGCTTTTCTTTGAAGTTCTCCCTTCCAGGACTGAGCAGTCCTGACCCTCCTGTGTGTAGATCTGACAAGGCAGCAGCCCAGGGTAGCCTGCAGGACAACAACATAAACAAATCCACAGTGCACCTAAAATGGGGCTCTAAAAATGCAGAAACTTGGTAGTACAGCACACTGGTACATAGGAGTTTTGGAATGCTTTGCATATTTTTCAAGGTTTACTATTGGCAGGGAAATGAGGGGAATTTAATAGTCTTACATACAATTCTGGAAATGTTGCCTAAAGAAGTTTGCCACTTTGACCTTGCTGGTGCATGAAAATGGTAACACCACCCTACCTGCTTTAGAGCAAGGAGGAACAACTGAAATAGTAATTTCTTCCTCACTGTCTGAAGTCTTCCTTTCATGTAAGTCTTATCCAAAAAGCAAAACAAGCCAAATATAATGAATAAATTCACATAACTGTGCCAGTAACTCTCAAACTGGCCCACTTACTACAACTTGACTGCTTTCAACAACCAGCCACCTCCAACCCCTTATTTTTCCCTTGGGCATTTCCAGAAGAATCTTCAGTGTAAAACAGGGACATGGAAGATTACTAAGTAAACTGTTGCAGGTCACAGTTCAATACTGTCCAGCCCTAGACTTTGGCAGAGCAGCCTGGACAGAGAGCTTCGTCTATGTGTGTGAGCCAAGCAAAAACCACCAAGCTACAACCCAGGAACAGCGACCCCAACTCCTCATCCACAGCAAACTGTTTGCCACCTGTGAGCTACAAAAAATGCCACTGTTCCTCTGCTTGCTGGGGTTCACTGGATAAAAGCTCACTGATAAAAATGCTGCTGGCTGAACTCCTGTGCGGCACAGCTTCCATCTCTCTGCGCTGAGCTGGAGGACGATGCTCAGACAGCCAGAGGATTAGGAGCCACACAAAAGCCATGTGCTCTCCAGCCATACAGCCCAGCTACAGGGAATCCAAACAGAGCACAGAGAGCACTGACAGTGCCCCAGCCAGCTCGCAGGGACAAGGGACTCTAAAAACAACCATTCGGAATTGTAACGAGGGCTAGGGGAAACATGTTTGTTTCTACAAAGGTAACCTGACCGAGTCAATGCTTCTCAGTCAATGCAGTTCACAGGGAAGACTCCCTGGAGGATTTTTTTTAAAAAAGCTTGAGCTTCTTCAGAATTCAAGTTTGCTGCATCTTACTTCTAGCAACAACAAACTAAATGCTCACCATCCATCCACACTCCAGTAAATCCCCAACTCCTATAGGTGGATAAAAGAGTCAGAAAAACAAACTCATGTTTGTGGACTGTGGTTACACATAAAACAGATGCACAAAGGGAAAGGTTTTCTAAGTTTAAAAATCCACAGGCATAGCAAGTTCATGGAGGGAACTCCCACTGAACGTCATGTCCTTGCCACTGCCACTAAGCTGGCGAGGCACAAACTCCTTGATGGATTACCAGACAAGCAGCACATGACCCTCCTTCCACTCCCACCCTCTAAGGCACGTGCATCTGATCAAGCCATCTAAGTGTCCTGCATCTCATTTTCCCCACACATGAGCACATCTTGCCTCGTCCCTCCAATAGCATTATCCCAGAGGCAAAGCTGCTGAGGATTGGGATGTTCTCCCTCGTGTGCAGATCTAAGCCTCTCTCCCTCAAGCTGCCTTGACCTTTACCTTTCCAAACCATGCCTCACCTTCTGAGAAAGAATCCTCCAGGAAGAGCTTTTGGTTCATTCACAGAAATTGACATAAACTTCTGTCTTTCCAACATTCTCCTACCACAACATTTAAATTTCAGTATTTCTTCCCGCAAACCAGTTATTCCTGAGGGAACTTGTTCCATTTAAAACAAACAAAATCTCCTCTTCGTAAAATTTCTGCTTGCTAAAGGTTTATTTTATTACAGGAAAACCTTTCCAATTTCTTTTATGTCCCAAAGAACAGTCATGCTCCTAGAAGACTCAAAAGAACATTCCAGGTGACTTGAGCTGACTATCAGAAGACACACCAGTGTTAGTTTGCTCCTTTAAAATGAAAATAAACATGCACCAAAACTTTACACATAATATATTGCTGAGTGATACCTGGACTAACTAATCTGACCAGAGCTGTCATTTCACATGCAGGGATGCTTTTTTTGTGCTGTCTGGAATGGCCTTGAGAGGCCAGATCAGCCAGCCAGGCAGGGCTGTGCCATGGCTGACATGTTTATCAATCAACAAAACAAAGTCACTGTTCCTTTCTGCAGGCTACCCACTAACTACCACTTACACACACACTTAAGTACAGAACTGACCTATTTTCCTAGGCCAAATTTACATTTTTCCATCATAACTGAACTTGGCTGCAGAAAGATGCTAAAAGGAGAAAACAGTTTTTACACCACTGTAAACAGAAATCAAAAAAACCCCCATGAGACTTTTCAACTAGAAATTCAAAAAAAAAAAGAGGGTTCATTTACATGGGTTTTCAGGCTGTCATGGCAGATGTTATTTTTGAAATGACTGTTCTCCCTCACGAGGAGGAAAAGCAGTGTCAGGATGCACACACACTGCAGGCTTCTCAGCAAATATCAGCACAGCAGTTCATGTTCCCAAAGACATACCTGCACCAGCATTTCAGCAGATAATGCATTTCACCTTCCCATTCACCTTGACTACACAATTCTAGATTCACAGTGCTTACATTCCTTTTATACCTAACTAAACTCGCCTTGGAGATGAGAGAAGGGTTTGAAATTTGTCTTGTTCTTCATGCAGATACAATTAAGTAAAACAGGTAAGGTCCTAATAGAACTGAATCATGAACGAATTTTAAAATAAAGTATTTCATTTCTTTTCAGTCTTTTAAAAAAGGTAGAGTTTGAGAGATTGATTCAAGCTGCTAACAGGTAACATTGGCTTCTCTCACTGAGAAGCTTAAAAATCAGGCCTTCCAGAGCCCATACAGTTAATTGTCATTAGCTACTTCTCCATCAGTAGTGACAGAACAATTAATATGATAACCACCAAGATAATCAGAATATTATCTAGACAGACTGTGTGTTCCCTTAGTTAAGAAAAAACTTCATGCTTTTTGTTCTTGCCTTACATATATGAGTAGAGAAATAAAAGAGGGAGTTAAAAATTAACAGAGAAGTGGGTATTCCTTCATGGGTACTCTTCCTTCCTCTACAGCACCTCAACTCCCCATGCAGCAAGCTGGAAGAAAAATCTGTAAGCTGTCCTGTTGGGTATTTATAGTCAAGTGACGAATTTAAATCTGTTTTGCTTTATGTGCTTCCAGAACAACTCCAGAATACCCACCCAGATTTCTTTTCCAGAAGCAGCAAGCTGAAATATGTAATAGATAGTCCTATACATTACTGGTCCAGGGAAATATAAGAAAAGAGGGTTATACAGTAACAAAAAATACCTTTAACAACAAGATTTTCATTAATTCTTATGTTGCAGCCACTGACAAACATCTTGCACCACAATACTCATGGTAAATAAGATTATCCTCCTTATGGGACAGATGAGACACTGCAACTTAAGCGACTGTCTCATAAACCAAGTTTAATCTCACACCTTAAAATGCAAAACCCATTTTAAAGAGCTGCCCACACAGAGATGTAACACAGGGAGACACAGACACATAGCATCAGGTAAAGTCCTTCAAAATTCAGACATGTCAGAGATTATAAAGATTTAAAAATACTGGAAAAGAGAAGAAAAAATCCATTTAAGGATTTTTCAATGTATTTTACAAAGAACAATAGAAATAAATTACCTTACTTCTCTTACTAGGGTCAGTCAGGACAATTTTAAACCCATAACCACATACATTTCTGTACACAGGAAACATTCAGCTGACATGTTTCCCATCATTATCAACAGTGTTTAGCATGTAAATTGACAAAGACACAAAGTGTCTACAAACATTTATTTTCAAACTGTTTGGAACACAGTAAATAATTAAATGCTTCTTCTCTTTGCCCACAGGAAAAGGAGAATGAATACAGGGCATAAGAAGCACTGCTCAGCATCTTCCTAAAACTAATATATTTAATACATGTCAAATGTGCTGGGAGAAATGGCTTTGTCTTGCAGAAAAGTATCTTAAAAAAAAGAACAAATCCAAATTAAACAACCCAATAAAAATACAGCAAGGCAAGGGAAGACATTCATCATTTGTCTGTTGATATTTTAATAATACCAATGATCTGATGATTGAGCTTTTGAAAGATACAAGATAAAACTAAGTTATTCTTTGAAGATATGTAAGATTTCTTTCACAAGCTTCAAAATCAGTTGCTCCAGCTTTCTACTATTTTGTTTTAGATGCTAAAAGCAGGCAGCATTATTTTCCCCCTTCTGAAATCCAAACTTTCTAAATGGAGCATGACAAAAGCTGAAGTCCTGAGTTTACTTCCCCAGCAAGCTACAGGCATGCAGGGGAATCTGGTGTGCCAGAGCAGTTCTCAACAACATTGTTATCAGAGAAATGCTGACATCCAGCATTTAATATACCAGCAAAACTGGAGTCTGCATTCTCTCTCACCAGAACCTCCAAAGCTCATTTGCAGCACAGACTGATCCATGCTTTAACAAGACATATTAGAAAGTAATTAAATTTATTTTCTGGTTGATTTTTGGATTCAAATAAAACATGTCCCTAGGCTACAACCAGCAAGAAATTCTTCACTTACAATTAAATTACTGGTTACTTTTCTGCACTCCTTGTTGGGGTTAAATAAAAAAAAACAAAACCCAAAAACAACAAAGTGCCTGGGGTCTCACAAGGCCTCTCTCTTACCATAAAACAATCAAAGCTCCATGGCCATTTTCCCACCCAAACAATAAAAGTAATAAACACTATTCCGACATTCCCAAAACTGATGGAGTAACAAAAGAGGATGAAGGGTGTGGGGGGTAAAATGAGGTCTGACAACAACAAACCCTGGGGAACCCACAGGACTGTGGAGATTCCACCAGCTCAATTAGAGCCACGTGACCCACGTGGGGTGGAACTGCTCTGAGAAAAAAAAAATGGAAAAAAAAAAAAAAGCCCACAAAATTCAAAGGGATTCACACACAGGAAGAGACACAGCAACAGCCCGGCACTTCCACCTGCTCTTTGTGCATGGAGCACGAGACAGACACAGCCCAGGTGCTGCTCTGTCCCCAGCCAGGCTGGTTGTCCAGGAAAGGACACTTCCCCAGGCTGGGACACACCTGCAGCACCTTCCCCACCTCTCTGTGCTTCCAGGGCAGCCAGCAAGAGGCAGATGCTGGGCTTGGAGCTTCTGCCATGAAGCACAGTGAAATCACAAGGAGTGCCCACCACTGGCTCCAAAAGGAGTGGAATGGAAGCCAATTCCACAGCTAAGCTGGGGGTTTTTTTCTAGCTACCTACAGAAATAGCTGCAATAATCAAAAGCTCTCTGACTTCCAGGCTTTGAAAAAAGGAAAAAAAGCAATGGAAAGACCCAGCGAAACTGCTGTCAAAGCCAACTAGAAGATTAATTATAAGGTGTCTGCTTAAATAAATAAATCCAGTGTAATTGCAGAATCTAGAAATTACTACTATGGATTATAAAAGCCACTTCTGGTTGGCCTGCTCTAAACCAACCAATTTAAAAACCCATCAGATATATGAATGGCATAAAAGCCTGGGTATAAACAGCCATGTCAAGTGCATTGTCTGTCTTCAAGTAAATTATATTAATGAACCAAAATTGTTTGGTTGTTTTTCACACCATGAGACAATGTTTACACTTGGCAAAGTCCTCTGGCCTAGATTTTCAAATAGGACTACTGGTTTCAGGCACCTGACATTTGATTTGTCAGACCACCCACCAGGGAGCTGTGGACCAGAACACTTCTTAAGAGAAATAAAATCTGTTAATCAGGGTATGTCACCGACAAACCAAATTTCACCTTTTTTTCTTTTTCATTCACAGAAAATGTTGATAACCCATGTCAATTGTTAAAATGAGAATCCAAATATTATGTTAGAGTATGACGCCAGTGCTTCATAGGAAAAAACACACTCATGACATAAGGAGCAGGGAACAAGATAAGAAATCAGTGGCAAGGCTGCAGCAGTTCTGCCAGGGACAGAAAGCTGATATATACAAAAATCCTTCCTATAAATTGGAGGGTGCTTTATTTTATCCATATTGTCTTAGAATGGAGAGTGATGCATTCACAGAGAAACACCCAGCATTCATTTAGAAGCCCTGGTTTGCAAACCCATTTTGGCAGAACGTCCAGAGAGTAGAATATGAGATGCTTCCTTAATTAAAGTTCACTTGATGAGGACAGGCCTCTAAAACACACCCCAGTCTAGGCTTTACCTGAAGCTGCTGATACCTGCACCACTGTGTCTCAAGCTAGCAAAGAGATTTTCCACTCAAGGCACAGCCCAGAGTAGCAGAAATAAAAGATATAAGAAATCAAGCAGCCCTCTATACTCCATGCTACAAAGGAAACCATCTGGCCCAGAATATTCTTCTCTACAATTACTATTTTCTTGCCTAGTCCTACACAACAGGTAGTGAGGAAACAGACTAAAGCATGTCAAGAGGAGCCTTCCAAAGGAAATGCACTTAGAACAGACCCTCAGGAATACTTTCCTCACCTGGAGACAAGACTGCTACAGATGTAAGAGTCATTCAAGTACAGATAATGATTTATCTGGAAGTCGTTTTGAGAAGCAATTCCCTTGTATAATTAAGGCAGCTTGGCTCAGAGAGCAGGGAGGCAAAGGCAAACAAACAAGTTTGCAATCAGAGTGTAACTTGTATCCATGTTTGTGCTCAGAAGAGAAGGGCTTGCTAAACCAGAGTTCCTGGTCCCTGTTTAACTGGTTCATCACTTGCCCCTGGCTGTCCCTTCAGCTCTCACATCTGCAGCAGCACAAACACTGTGTTTTTATTATTTCTGCTAATCTTATTTTCCATGTATTACATACAACACTAAGTGTTTATTACTCCAGCATGTGGGCAGGTTAACCCACACCTGCTTCACAAGAATGGAAAAAGAAATTACTAGTGCAACAAAGCACTTAACAAGTAAATTAAAAGAGAGTTGAATACCTCCTTCACATAATTCTACTCAGGAACACATTGCTATAATCACACTTCTAGACTCTTCCTCTGTTGGTATTGCAGTTACTACACTTCAGCTATCATATCCTAGAAAGTTCCTGTTTCCAGACTGTCTTGCCAACAGTACAATGACAAAATCGACCTTCTGTACCTGCAATTCCAGGTGATACAGCTCAAGGTCTCTCTCCAGATACTTCAATGCTCCATGGAAATGGCTCAAGCTACCCAAGAGATCACCTCTCACTGCTGGGAGTGCAGCCTCCCATTGCAGCAGCATTTCACTAGATCGTCACTGAGAACCAAAAAAACCCCACCAAAATAAACTTTAAAGCACAGAAAGCTGAACCTTCATGTAAACTGACTCCAGAAAGCAAAATGACCAAAGACCAGCTTCCAAACTGAGGGACAAACATATTCCCAAACATATTCCAGCTCTCTCGCAATTAATTTTTCATCCACAAGACACACCCACTCACCCACACAACGCAAAACAAGGCCAGCACAAACCCTATAAATTTAATCAAGGAAGGAAGAGTAAGCATGAGATGTTTATTTCTATTTTTAAATACTTGGGAGGCGCCCCAATACTCCCTGCCTAGATAGATAACTAAGTAGGTGCTCCAGAACTGTGAGATCCAGTGCACGATCTGGCACGAGCAGGCACATCCAAGCAGCAAAACATGAGAGAAGCTCAAAAGGCGATTAAGAAAGCTATTAAGAAAGGCTTTTGAAATAATTGTTTCCTCTAAGCCAGGACAGACACTAACTCAGGGTGTTGCTGCAGAGAAGAAAAAATACATATATATATATACATATATATATGTCTGTATTCAAGCACACCAAAATGCTCTAAGCAGACTATGGTTTATAAAGAACAAGACAGTCTCCTCCTTGTTCCCACAGTTTGTTTCTGCCTCAAGCAAAGTTGGTCGCCACTCTGGTTGCTCTCTCCCTCACCCAAATGGTTTGCATAGCAGATATGCTGAACAATCAAGTTTGAACCAGGCCCTAATCCTGCTGACTTTTCTCGCAAAACTGCTGGAAAGGAATTCCTCCTGGCAGCTGCAGGGCCTCTGCTCATTAGTTTACCAAGCAGCAGAATGAACTGGACAGGCACATCATTTCTGTGCTGCTGCAGAGAACAGAGATAAGGGCCAGGCAGGCAACGGGAAGGCTCCCAGTTTCCCAAACACATGTTGGAAAGGAGAACAGAGAATCAGAGGTTTGAGAAGAAAGACAGCTTGCAAGAACCCAGGCAAGTTACTGCCACACGTGCTGCTGTTGTGGGAACCTCCTTTCCCTTTGCTGTAAGATTCAGGGGTGGAATGTCATCCTTTCAGGGTGTTTTTAACTCCTTCTTTAGGGCATCATGTTTAACCAGGCATGGCACAGTTATTCACACCAATTCCAGTGTCTCCTGGATACTAGAAGAATGAGTAGGATAACATTGCAAAATAGCTGTCCACTTGCTCATGACATTCTTTGTCCAGGCAGCACCCTCACGTACAGGTCAGATCATGCAGCCCACTCAGCATGCACAGAAAAGCAAATGTTTTTGCTTCTTGCTATGCAATTTCCTTGAAGTAACCCCATTACAGCACACTTAATGTAAACAGAGCTTTGCACCATTTATGGTAACAGGTGAGCCCTGTGTTGTTGAACAACATTTCCTCCTCCTCCCTCATCCCAGGCCAGCTACCATTTCAATAAATATTTAATAAGTAGACAAGAAAACCAAGAGAGCTTCACAGCTTGAAGTTTTCAGGTACTACACACACGATGTTGAATTTATCTACTGGAAAGCATATGGACATTGTACCCAGAATCCAGAGCATGAACAGCACAGGACAGGTACAGCACACTGATCTGAGTACCCTTAACACAGTGCCATGATTAAAACAGCAACGCTGGTTCACAGAGCAAAATGTTCCTTTTAGACCAGGCAAGAAGCTGGAGCTGGGACCTGTGGTCACCACAGACTTCAGAGGCCTCCCACAGTCATGCTGAAAGATTTCCAGTGCATTCTCCACTCCAAAAATGCCCTCTCACTCGCTCATACCTTTCTCCTAAAAAGATCATCTGACAGGTGCAGATAACTCTAACCATTCAAAGCAGCATCCTAAGGGTAGAAAATAATAAAATTTTTGCGTAGGAACACCGATTTTTTTCATCTGTATGATGAATTCCAATTACTTATTTCTCCTATAAACCACTTGATCCTACAGCAGCCCTTGAATTTAAGATCTCTCTACAGCTGGTTGGCTGGAAGCGGAATTTATTTTCCTTGCCACCACTCTCTTCATCTCCTGGTGCAAGGTATTACTGATTATTTTAATTTCTTTTCTGCAGAAGAGAAATGGATGCACACAGACAAACAACTGCAGTGAGCAGAAGAGGAAGAAGGCTTCATCTCTGAATTAGGGATTTGCATACTGGTTTTATCTGTAACACCCACTGCAGTACTTTATCCCAGACTCTCAGATCACAAAAGACAGAGCAGACAGTGACTCACTGCAATTTCGGTTCTGCATGTAGCGCTTCACGTGGACCAGTCAATTCTGATTCTGCCAAACAGCCTTCACAGGCACTCAAAGTAAACCAGCTTCTCTAAGAAAGAGTTCTTATTCATGGGCTGCCTTCATGAGGAAAGCTCCAGAGATGGAAGGGAATTTAGTCAATGTTTCCCCTTTGTGCTGTAATGATTTAAGATTCAATTAATACAACACAGGGAGGCACTAATTCCGAAACACCTGCCTTCGTGATAACTGGATTAAGACCTCCAAACTTGCTGTACTCCTACCACTGCCAGCCTGCCAAATGACAGCAGTTGTCAATATCGACCAACTGGAGGCTGGGTTTTCCTCTAAATCCTAGAGCACTCTTGAAGGAGGATTCCGCACAAAATGGGAAGGGAAGAAAATAGAAAAAACACCCCACTTGACAGCTCTGAATTTGTTTAGCCAGAAGTCACAGCTCCTCCCCTGCACGCTTTGAAGGCTGGAGACTGGAGCTCCTATCAGATCCTTTCAAATCCCTCAAAGCGAAGAGATAAAACCAAATAAAGGGATAGGGCATCCTCAGAGACAGAGCTACTCCATCACTGATCAGTATACTCCAGGCTCTGGAGAGAACAGCTTCAAGAAAGAGTTTGGGGCAAAAGGCTGGCAGGGAGGGGAAGAGCAGAGCAGCTGGGTGCATCAGGAGAGGAGCCAACAGGTTTGGGGCTTAGAGCAGGGTTTTCTCCTCTCTTTGTCCCCCTCAAAACAGGGGTTTCTTTGGATTAGTTTGGGTAGCATGAAAAGAAAGTGCCTCAGAATTAAGACCACGCTTGTCTGAAATCGAAGGAGAAACTTTTGAGGCCGGCGCGCCAGCCCAGTAATTAACAAAGTGAAACACTTTTCTTACCTTTTCAACACCACAGAAACTATTTCAACCACACAAGAAGGAGCTGAATTTTATTTTTTTTTTCCTTTACACCCCTTCATCACCCTGACCTATTGGAACCACACTTGAAAGCTCGATCAGAGCATTCAGTGATACATAACTTCCATTTTAGTGAAACAATCCATCTGCTCCATGTGACTCAGAGCCTGCTTTAAGAATGCAATACTGTTTAGGCCAACGGTTGCACCGCACAAAGTGTTTTGTTCACATGCATTCCTTTGGGATGACAGAGCCTATCCACGGCCCTAACGGTTGGGGCCTGTGGTTTTTTTCCCTCATCCGCTGAATGCTGCAGTGACTAAGCTGACAAAAATTCCTAGCCAATTATAAACCCACTTAAAGAGACAGGCAACCCCCCTGCAACCTTCCCTTGCTATCCTATACGGGAAGTTTCTATACATAGAAAAACATCTCCTCCTCCCAAGGTCTGCGTTGATATAAAAGACTTTCTCTGCGCGCCCAACACTTCAAACATGCTTCCTAAATGGCATCATTTCCCAAAACCATAACCTTTAATCATCCATCTATAACCCTAGCACATCAACTGGAAAAAATAATTTAAAAAACCAAATTAAGACAAATTGACCCCATATTTGATTGAAAAGAGAAGCCATTAATGGGGGCAGATGAGCCTGGACAGCCATGGAGCAGCGTTCATTAACGGGGGAACAGTTCAGTGCCTATAAACCCAATATGTTGCAACCAGGAAAAAACACATCAGGAGGGTCACACTTGGTGTACAAAGTAGAAGTTTGATCCACCTAAGAGCATAAGTTGAACTTTAACTAGCAACAACTGAGAACTTTTGAGTTGCCCCTCAAGTCCCTCTGAGCAACCAAATTCCAAAAAAAAACCACCAGCCTTTCCCAAGAGTCATGTGCTGAACTCATTCTCGCCTACACTGTCAAGGGCTACACAAATACATTTAATAATTAGCCCGGGCATACAGAACTGTGCTTTGGGCAGGTAACTACACATTCCCTTTGCCCAGCAAGAAACAGTAAACAAAAAAATACGGAGAGAATGGCACACAGTTTCCAGCTTTAAAAAGCCAGGCTCCGGGGCACCTCAGACTCTCCCCATTTTATGGTGGGCAAACTCGTTGCTAAATCATTTTTAGCGCTCGCCTGATAGCACATGCACATTCCATTCCCAACGCTCGAAAGGAGGGGGAGGAAGAGACAGTCGACAACTGAACCAGGCTGAGTTCACCTCAGAAGAAAAAGGCAGTTCAACAATCTGTATTAACATATCATTATCTGAGCATCTTTTTATTAGAAGTTAATTCTCATAGACAGACTGGAGAAGGAAATCCCACTATTAGTGGGGAAAAAGGCTAAACAAAGGCTTCTTCAGGACTGTTAAACACTGAAAAACTTGTTTGCCACATAAAAACAATTTATGAAAACACTTAGGGACAATTAATTCCTACATTCACGAGTGTTTGGGAAAGAAAAATAGGAAAATTGCTCCTCCTATGCAAAATTTTTAGAGAACACCAATCCTATCCAGGATTGAACCTAAGTTTCCCTTTGCTTCAGTCCATTTCAAATTTAATTGCAGATTAGTCATCACAAAAGATGTATTTCTATACATTCCATGAAAATGGGACAACTGGACAGGTGGAGGACAGATCACTTTAGGGCCCCCCACCAAGATAAGAAGACTGCAGCTCAAGTTCACCCCTTGTCTGACATCTATACAAGCAATACCTGCCAAAACTGAAATCCCTAGAAAAACTCACAACCCACTCCAAGCTGGACTCATTGCATGGATAAGAGCCACAGAGAACTGCAGAAAATGCTAAGCCAGACTGAGTTTGCCATGTCCCTGTGACATCTGCAAGAACACAGCAAAAATACAGCTTTCTTTTAGTTTTACACTTGACATTTCCCTGACATTTTCCCTATAACACTGCTAGCTGTTCCCAGCTCCCAGTTGTTTTGCAAATGCATCATAAAATTAAAGCCTTACATTACATCTAATTAGCTATCCAATACAATTGTCTATTCTATTAACAAACATTTGTCTAATATATATCAATGGAGCCTGGAAATCCACATTAAGCACATTAATGAAAGTTGGTTCAAGTTTAGATTTGTATTTAATTGCATGGATTTAACATGGCAATGCTGGACAGGAAAGTAAACCAAAAAATTCTCAAAACAGGGCATCACTCTCAGTCTGCTCCAGGATCAAAACTATTAAGAAGAGCAAAGTGCTGCAAGAAAAACAAAAAGCATTCCATTTCCAACCCTAGCTAGCACCAGATTACCAAATTTCTGAAGCATCACTAACACACACAGTACCTCTAAAAGTAAATTTAGGATGTGACTGAAGT
Source organism: Haemorhous mexicanus (assembly GCF_027477595.1). NCBI lineage: Eukaryota > Metazoa > Chordata > Aves > Passeriformes > Fringillidae > Haemorhous > Haemorhous mexicanus. The sequence continues at coordinate 18,837,618 of NC_082353.1, forward strand.
TTTAAAGCACTTCCTTTTATTCTTCTTATTTTAAGTTCAAAATAAACAAACATCATCCTAGAAATCCCCACTGAATGTGACTGCAGCCATCATTTCTCTCTCCCCCTCTGCTCCACAGCCTCAGGCCACTTGGGCTGCAGTCATTCCCTTCTCCCACGAGCTTCCACAGAACCTGAGGTTAGACCAGGACTTCTTTTCAAGCACTCCCCATTAGAAGGTTGTCAGGCACACAGCATGCAACCTGGTGATGCTTTTGTATCTTCCTGTAAGGAAGAACTGGCACTCTTCTTCCCCAGCCTTTACCACACAGCATCCGAGAAACTCAGCTGAGGAATGAACACACACACAAAACCCAGAAAACCAAGGAATTACTATTTCCTATCAGTGACCTCCCAACTACACTTCTACAGGGTTTTTTTCTGACAGTGAAACAGTTTCTTGGCACAAGATAATTCAAGTAAATCCATTAGAATGGTCTCTGTGCAAAACAGTTTGTACTACTCAGAGTAACTGGGCACATATATTTAATCACCTCACCACCAAAACAAATTGTAGTGCCACTGAAATATGGCTTCATTTACTGTCTCATTCTACAGCACATGGATTACCCCTTCCCATCTCAAACAACACAAAGAAAAATAAATTTCTCCTATAGCATGGATGGCCACTTAAATGCAGCTGCACATCACCTGGTGACCCTAAACACACCTCTGGACTGACAAAGATAAAGCAAGTTGAAGCAAGTGTAAATGTGATGTCTTCAGAAGATCAATGTGCGTGTAAATGTGAGTAGAAAAGACACAGGGTATTTCCAAAACCTTCAAACTTTTTTAATTCTTTATTCCAAAATGAGGGGGGAAGTTCTAAATCTTTTCAAAGTATTTTTAAAAGTTAGTTACTTTCTTTTTTTTTTTTTTGGAACACGTAGCAAAGCGCTGGACTGAGCTCACTGCATCATCTTTTCATACTGGAAAATAAAACTCCCAAGTTTAAAGACCTCTCAAAACAAACAGTCCTCTACAAATCCTTGTGCCAAAAGAAACTAGGAAGCCATGATGAATACTTAACATTATCACACAGTTTTAGATGGCTAGTGCAGGCTGCAAGATTCTTCCCAGGTTATGCCAAGTTATAACAGAACAAAGGAAAACGGCAAGTATACATTTGTTTAATTTTAGCCCTTTTCTCAGAATATAAACCACTGCTACAGTAATTAACTGCAGATTGGCCTAAACTGCTCTGCGGCCATTCCAGCTTACTAATTAAATATGCTCTCACAGCCATAATAAAAATTCTGGGAAACCTCTGGCTGGAGAGCAAACTTCTCAGGAGGGGAGCAAAAGTCAGCAAAAAACTTCATTCAGAAGGAAAACACTAACAAATTTTTTTTAACGTACTCCAGATTTTTCTAACTCAGTGACACCAACTGTGCCTTGTACAATTATCTTTTTTGTCTGTTTATTGCTTTCAGAAGATGTTTATTTGCTGGAGAGTTTGCATACCAACCAAACACAACCAACAAACAACCTGTCCATTTCAAAATATGGTCAGGTTTATATGACACCTAATTTTTTTTAAAACCAACAAAGGTAGGATTAGTGTTACATAGACCAGCACTTAACATCATACCACATCTAATTTGCTTGCTGAAAGAGTAAAACTTAAAAGCATGTTGTCCTCTGCTGACATATACAATATCTACTATATTTCAGTGTTTAAGGGGGGGAAGGCACAGCAAATAGAAAAAAAAAAGATAAGCATGCAAACATAATTTTAAGAAAAATAAGAATAATTTGATTAATCATCTCTGGCTCCCAATTTCTTCCCCTCTCTTGCTGCCTACACAGTTCATGTATGTTCACCATTTCTAAAGGACAGAGGAATACAGTGAATACTCCTCAGAGAGGGGAAGACAAGGACAGAAAGGAGGGGGAGAAAAAAAATGCAGCACATGTTTTTCAGCACTACTCTGCTGAATCAACAGGGAGCAGATTCCCAGCTGGTGCACACTGTAAGCACTGCACAAGTCAATGGAGCCATGTCAAACGACACCACTCAACTGCATTATCTTCTGAGCTCCGTGTAAACAAACAGGAGCAGATTCCGAATATTTGTGAGAATACATCATGTTACTGTCTCCATATGTTTAAACATTTTAGTAGAAGGCACATATGGACCACTCTTCCCACTCACTGTCATTCTCTCCCTCCTGCTCCTCATACACTGTATCTTCTCGGGCCATTGTCAAACTAATTCAAAAATGAATAAGGATACATTTTCATTAAAAACATTTTGTGCTTAGCTGCCATCTGCTTCATCGGCCTCCAAATCCTCACATGCCTTTTCCATGGTCCTCAGTTTCACACATTCAGAAGCTCAAAGTTTTCTCCTGTTTGTGCAGTGAGGTCTATATGAGCTATTGTTTCATGTCAAATTCATCTCTTGAACCAAGTGCTTAATGCTTACAGCCCTCATCCATGTCCTCTCTACAACAACAGCTTACATATTTTTTTTTAATGCCTGAACTCTAATCTTAAAGCTCCCCACACACTTCAGATACTCCCCGTCACTGTTTTCATGGGAAGCATGGCTATTCCACCCCCTTGGGGAAATGTGGGAGCTCCAATCTGCTCTCTCCCACGGGGGGGACCCAGACAGTGCTCTCATCCTGACCCACAGAAGCAGCAGCTGAAGCCAACACCCCTTTCCTCACAGAGGTGACAGCCTGTCTCCCCCATAACCAGACCCATTGCCTTTTCTGAGTAGGCAAAGTTTCAGCAAGTATTTGACACTGAGCACCTCCAGCTTAACTGAGGGAAAGAAGACAAATAATTAAGATAGGGGAAAAACCCAACAGGGCACCACAGGTCTTATATACAGATCACTGCTAGTTTTGCTATTGCTTTCCCAAATAGTTTGCCCAGTTCATTTCTTACAACCCAAGCAATAGCAAAAGTGTCTTAGGAAGCATTAGCTGGACTTGCTTGAAAAAGAACACAAAGGTTATGGTAGACAAGGGATCCTGAACTTCCAGGCAGGCTTTCAAGGGTGTAATTTTCATTTGGTTTCTGCAGGCTTGGAAAGGCCTAGTGACTAAGGCAGCAGACCTCAAAAGTTAATCATCAGCAAGAGGAATACAGAAAACAACCAAAGTTTTCTTTACAGCAGACCACTGGACTGGCAGAGCTAGTGTGTCATCAGACACAAGTCTTGCAAGGGGTACAGCAGGAACAGTTTTTCTGGTTCTCACATCAGTTGCTGAGTGAGATGCAGGCAGCTTCCATAAACCTTTCCAGCAGTCACAACTGCCAGAAAAAAAAAAAGAAAAACATAAAAGGCCATAGTCTCATTTGTATGTCTGGACACTCAGTTTTTATCTTTCCCATCTCTACCTGTGCCCCAAAGCACTGATGCAAACAAACAACTTCAGTACTCTCCTTTTATCTTCAGGGATTCTTCTATGTGGCCTTGCAACCCCAGCGAGGCACAGCTGGCATTTAATACACCAACATAAAAGTAGGTGCAAGTCGGAGAGAAGAGAGCCTGCCAAGCCCAACACAACATGCTGCAGCTCCAAAGAGAGCAAACTAGTACTGCTGCTGCCTTGGGGCACTCGAAGGTAAAGGAATGTACACTACACAGAAACCAGGGCAACCAAACTGGCAGGAGAGCTGCTGACGCTTTACACTGAACCTTAAAAATACCCAGAAAAATTTAGAAGTTACAGTTTCTTTGTAGCTTGCTCTTTTATAGTAGTGTCCATGGATTATTCCAAGTCAGACACAGCATATCCTTCCCTCCCTCCTCCCTCAGCATTGTTCCTGCACAAGTTATATTGAAGGAAGCACAAGCTTCTTCCTTTGTTTGTGGGCAAGAAAAAGAAGGAAAAAAACAACTTCCACTCAATGGCAAAACTAAACAGAAGCCAGGCTACTTAAAGTACCAAGTGTTCCCACACAACATTTACCCACCAACTTCAGATCTTTCAGCGTAAAAACTAAACAAGGACAAGAGAGATTTAATACACACTCCTCCACAGAGCCAGAGCAAAGAAAAATAAAAAGGCACAAAGGAACCCTGAATGATAGAGAGCATTTTCAGCTTGACATTACTGTGACGCACAAGGAGAATGTCAGGGTTAAATTAGATACTGCACTAGAAAAATATTCCCTGGAAAATAACATAGGTGTCATATCTCAACCAGTAGGAAAACTCCAACTGAACCACTCAGTAACTGAAAATCCTTTCTTCTGTTCTTTTTCATGTCTTGTGTGATTCTGTACTGCAAGAGTCCTCTCCTGATCAGGAGTTCATTGCCAAAGTGCCCAAGCAATCTAGCAGGGGAGACAAAAAGCTTCCTTTGGAACAACTGCACTTTTATAGCTCCCTTGTTTTTCTTCAGAACAGGAGTACTTAGGGGTTGTTTTCTTTTTACATGAATGGCCAACAAATTTAAAGTCATCTTCCTTCAAGTCTGTGGCTTATCACAACAAACAGATTAGAAGAGGTATAAATTTCTCACTCTGCTTATTGATTAGAACTTGGTAATTTCTTTATATGCCGTACATCCTAAGATACTCTAAACCAAATTGTTTTTCCACACTGTAATGCTCTTAACGAGCCTTTCAAGGCTCTTTTCCAATACTTGCTTTCTTCTTCACAATCTCCCATGAAAGGAGATGAAAGCATATATGGAAAAAAACTCCATTACCTACATCCTTGCCTTCAAAGTCCTGCTATCACAGTCTAACTATGACCTCATTTTATTTAAACAAGTTTCTTCTCATGTATATTTGGGATCCAAATTATTTTAACAGTCACTCAGATGCCAAAAAAAGGGTTTTTGCACGTTACTTTTGTCTACTCCAAACAGACAAAGCACTCAACAGAAAGCAAGTCATTATATCTCATTAAACACACTCTCGTTACATCCATTCAAACCACCGAGGGCAATGAGGTTGCACAGGAGTCACCTTGGTCACCCTCTGTAGACAACAGAGTTACACTCTGTTAATGAAGACATAAATTTGACCTGCAGGACTCATAGAAACACTCCCCTTACCCTGAGCAAAGCACAAAGTCTCCCAGTAACAGGCTGAGGGGGTTTCTTTGCTTTGTTTAAAATAACGAACTTTATTTCCTGTAAGTATTGATAAAAGCACATACTCCAAATGCCTTTTTGCAGAGGTATTTTTGGCATGTGTTGACTGAAACTGCCCCACGAGCTACTTTAATTGCAGTTCTAATTGAACAGGAGGACTCCACAAGCAACTGACAAGCCACTTCAGAAAAACACAACATCTCCAGATGAAGGTAACCTGAATATAGCCCTGATTTCTCGCACACTGTGGCGTTTCCTATCATTATGGCAGCTTTGGTCAAGACTGCATGTGGAATTTAGGAACTGTTCCTCCCAGTGGCTACTTTGTAATTAAGCCCTACTGATACTGCAGGGCTCAGCTTTCCTAAAGTTACAGGATGAACTCAAAAAGCCTGCCATGTAATCATGTTATCTGAGTAAACTATGAGTTTGTTTACTCTATTTTTAAAAAGTGAGAAGAGATCAGGTTTTGTTTTTGCTAATACTTGCTATCAGGAAGACATAAACCTGCCAGATAAGAACAAAACAGGCAAGAGTAACTTCACTGGGAGTCAAGATATTCATGGACTCTTTGACTCTACAGACTGTACTGTGAAAACTAATGTCAGTAAACAAGTCCTTAGGTACAGGATTTACCATCACAGGAATGTCTGGAGGCGCATGCCAAGAGAAGCAAAAAACAAAGTCCAGTTAACAGCTTCAGCACGCACTGCAGCAGCTCTGGCACAAACGGAATGTCACTTCAGCAGGAGGAGATGGCACTCGATGGCCACCTCCTGCCAAAGTCCTCAAGGCAGGTAAAGCTGTCTCCAGCTCTGCTACAATGGCATTGGTTCCATACTTACACTTTCCACCTTCTCCACGAGGAAGTGACCTAGGAAGTTTGTTGGGGTTTGTTTTACAGTTGCTGATTTGTTATTTTCTCTTTTAATTTTTAACTTAAGTGAGACAAACCGTTACTGATAGTGGAAGAATCTATTTGTGTGGCAACTGGGTAACTCATGCAAACTATACACAACTGGAATAAAAGTTTCAGTTGCTGAAGAGCTTAAAATAAAACCACAAAACTAAACGTTTACTTCAAAAGAGGTAACAAAAACAGGGTCTCCCCTTAAATCTTACTTTTCTGGCAGTGGTTGGTGGTCCAGCAGCGGTAGTTGTACTCATTGTTAATAGATGTCTTCTCACACAATGGCTTCTCTTCCATTGTTCCCGGACACAAGTCCCCACATTCCTTTGGAGGTTTATTCCCAACGATGTAGTTGTTGGACACTGCATCTAGGATGAGAGACCAGTCCACTGTGGAGAGGTAACACAGGTCAGAGTTCTTCTCGATCCGGATGGCCCCGCGGGTGATGTTCCTCAAGTTGTGAAGCCCGATCTCTTTAAGATTCGTCATTTCAAAGATGACCAAGGCATAGTTGTAGAAGAGGTTCCTGCCACGAATGACTGTGAGGTTGGGGAAGAGATCACTGAGGCTTTCCAAGCCTGCCACACGGAACAGCAGCAAGTAGTCAGTGATGACAGTGAGCTTTGGGAAGCGGAAGTTGCGGTAATCCTCCGCTTTGGAGATGAGCAGGATCTGCAGGAAGCCCTCGATCACCGTGCAGTTCTCCAGGCGCTTCAGCTCATGGATGTCATTGCGAATGTCGACGTTTGGCCCGCAAACTGAAACGCAAAAGGAGGAAGAAAAGTTAGTAAATAACGTTCCTAATCCTTTTGAAACTGGAACGCAAGAGGGATATTCTGATGGCCGTAAGATTTCTAACTTTTAATTAGGCTGAAAATGAGTGCTTGATTTACGCCTACATGGAACCTTCATTTCATTTAACCTATCACACTAAGCACTACCAGGAGCAGCACGGGGATGGCAGCTCTCCCTATACTCTACAGCACACCGAGAAACATTGGCTTATTACTGCTGATGACAAGAGCTGCATTACACTGAGGAATACAAAGATAAACCAAATGCATTTACACATTCTGCTTCAAATTACATCATGAATGTGTGTCCAGAGCACGGTTTGAGCCATTTCACTTCAAACCAGTCAGGTAAAACACAAAGTGATCCACTGGTCATCACATTACTAATTCACTCCCCACCCCGTTTAAGACATATGCACACAAAGAGGGCATTTCCCAGAAAATTACAACTTTGGCCTCAAATCACTCTTTCTTTCCAGGGTCACACGCCAAACAAGCCCTAATTCTTGGAATACTAGTCTTGCAGTAGGTCAGCAACAACACTAAATCCACGGAAAGCTGGTCAGCACTTCCTGCTCTGTGACTGGGAAGAAAACAAAATGCTTGGACTAATAGCACTGAATTTCTGTTGCATGTTCCAGTAAACCAAGTTTCACTAATTTTGGCACCAAGATACAAAAAAGTCTCTTGAGTTCTAAGAAACACTGGATAAATTTATTTACAAGAACATGGAGCATCACAGTGAAGAATCTTTCCTTGAAAACAGCAGATTGAACTCCATGAACTCTCAAGAAAACAATGACCAAAAGGATTATCCCCTAATAAACCCATGCATTAAGTTTTTCCACATTAGAGACACATCACAATAACAACATTAAAGGGGCTGGAAGATATGTGTGTTAACAGTGTAATATTTAGACACATACAATCCACTTGGATGTAAAACAAAGAACTACAGGGTGTAGAGAGCCGTTGTTCCTCAAAACCCTCATAGCTGGTCTTCTTTGGAAAACACAGAAACAAGATTCCCCATTAGAGATACTAAGCTGCTTGTAAGCAAACAAAACAAAATGCCTATTTATTTAAGCAACCCAAAACTCAAATAAACACCAAGCAATTCAATTTTGTGGAAAAGTTCTCTTTTAATGCATGCTAGGCTTAATTATTTTAAAAACATCTTTTCCTCAGACAAGGGAAAGGTCTAAACAAGCACTGGAGCCAAAAAACTTAAATTCTAACCCAGACAAATTGTCCAGAGATTCAGAAATTGCGCTGACAATAGAAAGCAGTCCTTCCATCCCACAACACTTATCTAAGGCTAATAACTTAAGCTAACAAAGGATCCAGAGCATGAGCATGCTACAACCACAGCAACTCTAATACCCAACAAGGACTTAAAGACTTCTAAGTCTTTTAAAGACTAAAGGACTTTCTGGTTAGAGGGACAGCATAAAAAAATAAAATAGGGCGAGATTTTTGTTAGGAAACAGATGTTTCTACACCAACTATTACCTAATCTTCCTTCTGTAAAGATTCAAGCTGAAAGCAAAGGCTATTAAATGTGACTTGCTGCACTCAAGTAGCTATGTGCAAGAAAGTTCATTCCCTAGACCTTAAAAAAAATTATAAACGCCAAGACTAATGGACCACCAGGAACACTTGGTCCCCATGAGCACTGAGACAGGAAATCTCCATTTTTGTACATACTGATTCCAGAAAAATTGGGCTCTGCTGCTGGAATATGTGTCAAGGCTTGAACTTCAGGAAAACATGAAAAAGCATGAATGGGTTGGCACCATCCAGCTTTAGAAGCCAGATAGAAGAGGGAGAACATTAAAGAACTCCAAGGTGTAGAACTGATAAGAGATGCACTGGTTAGTGCAGAACAAGTGAGGAGTTCTCCCCTGAACCTCTAGGGAAAACAACCTCGAGCCTTATTAAATTCCTTTAACGAGCTGGTAAGCACATCTTGCTTTCAACTTCAGAACTCATCTTCTAAAGCCACGAACCCTCCATCCACCCTAGGGATTGTGCCCTCTGCCCCAAGGCTATTTACACTCTGACAGTGGGCTTCTCTTGTTTTGAAAAGGCAAGTTAAAACACACACAGTGTCCCCCATTAAACCCTTCTGTCTTCCATCTCTGCCTGCTGGCAGGCCAAGGTGAACAGTATGGCTCCTGCCACGGCAAAGCAAAAGTAGCGGAATTTATTTTCCTGCCATAAAAGTTTAGAAAGCCTAACTGCTCCAAGCCCTTTATTTTGTTAAAGAAATAAAATTTGCACTTGCGCTGACATTTTGCAGGCAAGGTTCCAGAGTGATGGGTTTAAAAACAGCTGAGTTACAATACCCTAAAGAACAATTTGTAAGAGAAATGGCAGCAACCATTAACTAAAGCATTATATATCTGTTCATGTCTCTGTTTGAGGCTGGGCTTTCAAAGTCATATTGCTTTTAGCTTTATGTTTGTTTCAGCTCAAAAGTTACTTAATTTTAGATATTTAATGCTTTTATAAATCAATGAAATTTCTAGAGCTTTATGGCAAAAGCATGCACTCGCTTGCCTCAGTTGTGAAACATCATCCCCTCAAGTACGGAAAAGGATGAAGTCCAGTGGGGTCCCACATTAGAAATTGATCACAGATGAGTGGCTGTTGACATTGCTGATTTAAGAACTTATTAGTTCATCTAGTGAGTTATGTTTTACAGAACTTTACACATATAATGAGAACTGCAGAGACACAAATGTGAAATAGGACTAGCATCTTGGGCCATCCTGACACTTGGAAAAATCAGTTCCCATTAAACTAGATATTTTTTAAAAGAAATTTCTTTTAAGTTCACATTGTTCACCAGAGTTAATTATACCACAATACATCATCTTTTTCTCACGTTTTTCTCTCTGCCTTGAAAAGGATTATATGAAAAACAAATTAATCAGAGCTCAAAGTCAACTCCAATTTCCATCTGGCTGTGCTGTGTTTTCTTTGGATGCCATTTGAGAGAAAGCTTATATGGACTCACAATATAAACTGGTCTGTCAGACACAATGAAGTGCACAGAAAATGCTCTTTAGAGCATTTATACTCCATTTAACAGTTTTGGATATTCCAGTTTAGAGAACTTTTTTAATATGACTAGGATAACTTGCCTTTGTTTTACATTTAATTCAGAACTGGAAATTAACTATTATGTATTTATTTTGCTCACTAACAGAACATAAAAATGCAACAGCTGTTTATGACCCAGCCCCGCTAGTTCTGGGTAGATTATAAACACCCAGGATAATTACCAATAGTCAGATTCATGCTGTTTTCATTCAGCTGCCTACAGATTTCCAAGCCTTTCCTTAAACTGCCTATCATTTACGAGACTCGGCCTAAACCAAGTACCTAATTCAGGGTCAGAATTTGTTTTTTAAAGACAAATGTATTTATTTGCTTAAAAGATAACTCCCCGGTATGGTAAAATACCAAAGTGGAGCAATGCAGTCTGTACCCAGACAAACACAAATGCCTCCCTGGAAACAGCTCTTTAGTCCAGAAGTCCTGAGCTCTGCCTGGTATCCAACAAGAAGTTCTGTTGTGCTCTTTTTTTCTGGGAGCATCCCACAGGCAAACTGCAGGGCATATAAACTTCCAAAGGCAATAGAAATACCCACTCCACACCCCAGTCATCCAGACGATCTGCAGCCCGTTCCTAGTCAGAGGACAGATCCAAGCCTGCTCATGTAACTGAGATGGGGTCAATGAACTACCAGGAAAAGTGATTGCACGTAACAGGTTCATACGACAAGAGTAATTAATGCTCCTTGATCTGGCAGAGCCTCCTGGCAAGTCTCTGTGTAAGTGGTGCCCTGGCTGGGAGCAGAGCTGGGGCTGTGAACACACACACACACAGAGCACCACTGCTGAGGACAGGCTGGGCAGGCTCCAAACAAGCTGTGTCACAGACTGCAGTGATCCAGCAGATTCCTCTCGACCTTAACTATGATTTGCCAAAGCTCACTTGGATCATTAAAACCATTTTGACATGCAGAGCTGCCTTGTCACCTTGAGAAACACCTGCTATCTCATCACCATCTATTTACAAACAGTCATTTACTCCACACAGCAGCTCTTCACTTTTCCTATATCCACAGTTACTTCAGGTCACCAGTGACTGCTGAAAGGACTTGGCCCCTCAGTGTTTGGAAGGAACCCTTCCCTTCTTTTTGCAAAATCTCATGCTAGCACAGACAAAGCAGCAGAGGGCTTTCTGTTCAACATTCACCCGACACTGCAACTTCTGCTTGCTATATCCAGCTGGACATAAATTCATCACAGCTAATTCACTATCAATACCAAGGTGTTTGTGGGCAGCACTGACAGCTCACACATTTACTGGTTTTAATAAGAGAAGGATTCCTCTCCTACAAGAAGCAATTTCATCATGGTATCATTACAAGTTTGGTATTCCTCCAGGCTGCTCCATTTAGAAGTTATAAAGAAACACAACTACGTATGTTTCTCTTGAAAAAGCCACACTCCTCAACATTTTAAGCCTTGCCTTTGACCCTTTACTTTTTTGGATGACATCAGAAGGCTGTACTGCACTGCACAGTCCCAATATCCTCTCAACTAGCCAGAAGTTAAAGATGGAGCAACCACCACTACCCAGCTCTCTCAACACCAAAAGGTCTCAGGCAAAGCAGCACCAAGGCAGCTCTGAGTCAATCCAGCACATCCCTTTCACAATCCTAAGGCCTTTTCAACACAAGTCTACCCCAGCTGGGTCAGGCTTTCCCTAGCAACAGAGACTTGTTCAGCCTGAGCAGTCCTTTACATCTCTGAAACGAGAATGAGGATAGACAGCCTGCCATGAGCATCTCACCAGCAACCTCAATATCAGCTCACACTCACCTTTTTTCTAATTTCTGATTTCCCTTTGTTTTCCCCCTTCTGACTTCACTTCTGTGAGAATTGTTTTTTTTTTTTTACTTCACAGTAGAGATGCAAAGTTAATCTTAAACGAGGATACCTTCAGTGCTTCCAGTTTACAAAGAGCATCCCTTGACACCGGTTACTGAAAACAAGCACTAAAGGTGCAGAAATTGTTTTAATTCCATATTGTTTTCCTCTCCAGGGGTTGTAACACCCATTCTGAGGGCCAAGTCTGTGATCCACAAGGTTCCAAAGGGCTCTTTTTTAAGGGAGGGCATGAGGTTACTCAACTTCTCATCTACCCTGAAATTCTGCACAGCTGGTAACAAGCACAGTGTGTTACCATCAGTGCTGGATGAATTCCCACACAAAGAAAGAACTACAAGGCTTAATACAAGAACACAATTGTGGCTGGTTCTACTTTTAGAGAGTAGCTTGCTCACACCACCACAGCTCACTTTGCCAATAATGGCTTTTCTGAGCACACTCCACTCCAAGAAGAGGTTGGCTTTCCCAGACAGCTACTGCTGCTCTCTGGTCAGCAGAGAGCTGATGCTACTGAGTGCAGAACATTGCTCTCTCCCAAACTGCTCTAATGAAAGAGGCCTGACCACATCACCCCTCAGTAATGTCAGCTCAGAGCTGTGGGTCTTTCTGGGAGATCAGCACATCTTCTGAACAGTGTTGTTATTTATTCCCAACAGAGCCACTTCCTTTTCATCATGTGTTTTTTTAGTTTTAATCTATGGCAGGTCCTTATGAAGAAAGAGTCCAAAACAGCTACTGAATGTGGCTGTGGTCCAGCTGCCCTCATCCCAGATTCCCAGCATGCAGCACATCTCTTTTCAGGCAAGCATCTCCAGAGTTCCCATCCCTCTGTAACAACAACAAAACATGTTTATTGCACTGAGTGGATTTAGATCTGCATAATGTACCACGGGCTGCACATTGACATGTTAACTATCTACTGGATCAACTCAATGGAGGGCTTGTCTGGCACACTGGAAAAAAACTTAGGGCTCTGAAAAAATTCCTTGAAGACACTAAAAGGTTGAATGACGTTAGGAAAAAGGAACTGAACTCAGGATAAAGCCAATCATCAGGTTTATAAGAAGCCTCTATCCTATATGACTGTCATTGCTCAGAAGAGAAGCAAGACACATGACTGAAAACAGAAGGAATAGTCTGAAAATGTAATGCCCATACACTCTAGAAACAGGGGAAAGTGTAACTTGACCTTAATATCTCTCTTCATTCTTATTCCTACAAATTATGCATCTTTTAAGGAAGCCATCAGGACTATCATATAGCCCTTTAAAAAAACCCTTTAAGTGTTACTCAATCATCACTTTCCAGAGAGTCACTGCAGCCCATGGCTTGGGCCTAAGGCTTCTTTGTTCCTGTAGTTTCAATGACAAGGAAGGCAAAGCTAGAAAGTCTGAGAAGGAACAGCTTAGCAACCACAATTTCCCTTCGAGCCCATGAAAAGTTTCAGTACAGTTGCACCATTTGCAGACGTAAGGAAAAAAAAATTACTACTGAAGTCTCAGGATTCTTTAATTGCATACTCTGCAAAGAAGAAATTAAATGTGGAGTTCACAGAAATCAGTGGTTGGAGAGATTGCTTATGACACTTTACATTAACACAGGATTCCACCACCCACTGAGCTCTTGGTTTTGCCTCCGTAGTGACACTATGAATGAGATATATATTTTAGTGTCTTTAATGTACTTACACAACCTCCCACAAAATTTCTGTACTCTCTAAGCTCACCTATCCTGTATGTGTCACATCAATCACTACATCTCTTCCCAGGGAAGCCAGCTTCTGTGTTACCTCTTGGGATGTCAGAACCAGTAACAAGGAGGGAACTAAATCTACATCACGATTCAAGCTGCTTCCCTACCCACTGAACTATTTCTCTTCACTGAATATGCTACATAAACCGCTTTACATTTACCAAGATTTTATGAAGCTACATCTCTCAAGGTGGGGAGGGGATAGATAAAAGGCACCCCACGACCCAGAAAATGTCAATCATTTTAGATTTTGCTAAGCAAGACCATAACTGAATTTCAACTTCTGTATTTCCAGCACTAGCACAACGCTGCCATCTTTGGCTTTCAAAACATGAAAGGGAATACTCAAACCTAAACAAAACCCCGCTGTTTCCATTTGAATATAAGTCCTGAGAACATTCTTCAGAATATATCTAAGGCCAAGAAGGAGGGCTTGGGGTTTTTTCATTTAATTATAAGTTAAGCTTTGGAAGACAAAGCCAGACCACTATGATCTTCAAAACACTCACGGGACTGGAAATTATATTGCAATGTAGCTTGTAATTTCTGAGAAACATAATCTAGTATCATTAATTTACCTCATACTACTCATCACTCCTATCAACCTTTTACAGAATCATTTTCACCCAGATTTGGAAGGAAAAAGTGGTGTCACAAGAGGCCAATCAAATTTGGTGCAAATACTTTAAAAGGCAACTAGATTTCCCTTCTCCACACACATTCTCCTTGTCTCCCACAGCCCTTAGAAAAATACACACATCCTACTTTAATCTTCTCTTCTGCCACTCTACTAACTATATATTCCAAATCCAAGGGCTACTGTGTTACCACGCTGACCAGAACAAAACATTCACAAAAATAACACACAAAAGGACGACAACCCACATCACAAACTCAAACTGTCTCTGCCTTTTTGCTCTTGCAATTTTCAGCTCGCCTTGGCTAAAGATATCTCTGGCATTGTTGCTTTCCATGAACTTCCTCCAACTACCCCATAAGTTTACACAAATAAAATTTCAGAATAAATCACGTTTTTGTCCCTCATCTCTCTTGGGTTCTCTCTGCCAACATTTTACTTTGAATATCAACAGGAACAGCAGCTTAGCAAAAATGGAGCCAACAAAATGAACTGTATCCCTTTAATAACACTGATTGATGCCTTCTCTACACAGCTCACCAGAGCAAGGAGGTCTAGAATTAGCCCAGCTCACGTGAAAGCATCCTCATGACAAGTCATCCCCAAATTAATCCTCTCTGACCAAGGCTGCTCTGATACACCACATCCCTCAGGGGTTCCTGTGAAGCCACATCCATTACCTCCTGCTGCTGAAATAGCACATCAGTAGCTCAGCTGACACGGATTCCTGCTCATCCTCATGGGTGCACAGGGCAGGAATGGAGGGAGGATAACATCCAGCCCAGAACCCCCAGCTATCAAAGCCAGGAAAAGCAGCAGCAAACTTTTAACCCCGATCTCTCGTGCCCAGTAAGAGTCTCTGCTAACTCGAAGATGAACCGCACCAGCAAATTCCTCACCCATTAACACCCGTAGGTGTCAAACACTGAAAGCCATTGTTTGAACCTCACCGTGGCTGGAGCTGAGCACTCTAACCCCCAGCGAGCTGCTCCTGTGCATTTATAGGCAAGGGAAAGCTGTCAAAAGCACCAGCTGAATGCAATTCCAGGATCATTCCCTGCAACACTGCAGAGTCACAGCCTGGTCGAGTTTGTGAGAAAATTACCAAACAACAACAAAAACTGCAGAAGAAAGCAAGTAATGCCTAAATCACTAAAGATGAGCCCCTTCCTCACAGGAGACAGACTTCAAACCTCTGCACCTTTTCTCATCCCACACTATAACTTCCCTGACAGCATCACAAAATGAGCACGTGCCATTCTACACAAAATATGTAACATACAAGTGAGTAGGTGGCACATTATGATCAATAACTATGAGAGTAAAACTTTTTTTATGGTGCTAATCATGTTTCAACCCAATGCCAGCAGCTTCAGTCTAATGCCTGCTAAAGCAAAAATGGAAGACTGAAATTACAAGCTGTTTATAACACTGAATTTATGTTTCACAATCTGTGATGACAATAGAGCTTAGCAAAAATTGTCTCTCCTGGGGACTGTTCTTTCCACCTTTAAAGAAAAAATAGTTGTGTGCATGATTTTATTTATTTGTTTTTAAAACAGTTGTCTGCACATCCAAGTGACTCAGCAATTGGCTGACAGAAACCTATGGGATATACACTTAGGTAGCTGGGATAAGCAGCCAAATTCTTCCAGAATGAAAATTCATCATGTGGCTGGGCTCAGCAACTCACATTTAGGAAGACTTTACCATGCCCTTAGTTGCCTGCCAGGTTGCCACCCTGCAGTAATCTAGGAAAGCTGTCACTCTTTAAAAGCTTTTGGAGAATTTGCTTAGTATTATTATTTTCCAAAAATGGCTGGATAATCAGGCCAGATCATTCAGCTTCATTAGAAGCCAACTGACAAAACAATATCATAACATACAATTGCATCCATAATGGTCAGCAGAGGATTTAATAGTGAGTCATAGATCCACAGAAAAATTACAAGTCTGATGCAACTACTCTTAACAATATGCAACACAGGGCCCTACTATGCTGTGCTAACCAGCTCTTAAGCAATCAAACACAGAAATCCCACATTCTCTGGCCTTCCACAGCAATGTTTCTGTCTTAACAAAGTGAACTAAGACTTCCATTAGTCCCTTATTTCCAACAAAATAGAAATTTAACATGGTGCTTAAAAAAAATAATGATCTAACTGAACAGAAGAAAAAGTTAATGCTATCAAACTTCATTTAACAGAACAGGGAGCTCTTCCACCCCTCCCTTCACATGGCAGCTACACAGCTTAAAAATCACATAGGTCATGCTGTAACCTGTTTTCTCAAGGCAGTTAAAATATGACCAACTTGCAATCCCCAAAAAGGGCTTTAAAGGTATTAAATTACATATATGCAGGTGCTGTGGGGCTTTCCAGCCATGAGCTAACTAGACTGAAAAAAGAACCTTCCTCTCCAAATAAAAGGTAAAACACGTGGGCTGGCCAGAGACAAAGTAACATAGTTCAGGACTTACCAACCAAGAACACTTGCACCAGAACTCAATTTAAGGCAAATGCAAAGCAAAGTTCCTACACCAGGAGGAGTTCCTATGTGAACTCACTTTTCTGGTGAATTGGATGCTTCTGACTTACTTTTAGTATCACAAATCCAGCCCAAGCAAGGGAAGTGTCCTTTGTTCCACGAGGGCAGTGTTCACACGGTATTTATTGTCTCCAAGGCATCACAGCACAATAACCATGGAAAAAGAGAACCAAACACCTCTGTGATACCACTCAAGGTGAGTCCCTCCTCAAACAAAACATCCTTAATGCACACAGGTAAGAAGCTGCCAGATAAACAAGGCTAAGCATGGGAAACCAGAGCTCCTTAGGCACAATCAACCACTAGAACTCCAGGAGTTTCATTTCTCTGAAAATACAAGGAAAGCTTGAGTACAGGAATTTCTACGTATCTATGCAGATGTTCTCATCAGCAACTGATTGAATCTTACTGTAAAACAGTAAAAATAAAAAATAAAGTGACGTAAATATACATAACTTGTTAAAAAGAGATGAGCCAACAGTGGTTTACTCCCAGCTGCTTCCCACACTTACAATCAAGGTGACATTTCAGCCCATACTGTCTGTTTTACCTTTACATACTGCCCAAGACATTGGATTTCCAACCCCATGCACAGTTTTTAGACACTGCCTAGATGCACTGTGGGTGATGCACGATGCTGCAATTCTGGTGAGCAGAACAGTTCGGGTATTTAACCAGCCAGGCTCTGCAAAGTTCTATTGCTTGGCAACTGCAATTCCTGTCACCATATCCACTTTCATCAGAAGAGCACTGGAATGGCAGAGCAAGCAGGAGAATTACTATTCACCCTCTGGTAGGTGCTTCTGGAGAGCCTGGGGTGCACCAGGTTACCCTGATGCATTTCTAACAAATTCCCCCGTGAGAAAGCAGTGGGTCCAACAGGGTGGGACAAATAAATCCATGGCACCTTTCATTCAGCAGCTCCTCATCAGGGATTACCTACTCCACCCCCCTTCTCAGCCAAAACTGGGGGGAAGAGTGTTGCAAGAAGGGTGTTGCAAGACTTTGGGGGGAAGAGGATGCAGGAAGTTGCAGGAGATGGGACTAGGACAAACCAAGCAGCAATTTCAAACCTGGATGCTGCTCTAGGCACTCCCAACTTCAGGAACCTCCTCTCACTGGGATGTGCAGCAGCACAGATTTATTCCAGAAGACAAATTAAGGCAAGACCAAGATGGAGAGCTCAGTCTTCATCACTGTTTTTACCCTTTACCTTTTTTACACACCCCTCTCCTACCTAAAGGCACAAATGAAGAACAAACACTTAATCTGACTGCACCCAGCTCCCTGGTACTATTTCACTATTTGTTCTGCTCATGAAGAAGATAATGTAAACAATTAGAAGAAATTTGAGTCAGAAAAGATGGATAACATCAAGGAAAGAAAAACAACTGAGTGAAAGTTTTGCTCTGTTTTTATAGTGGATATCTGCAGAGGGATGCACACAAAATGAGATTTATCTAAAGCACACAACTTTAAAGTCCTCATTAAAATTAGCTTGTTGCATTCACCAGGAAAAAGAAGATCTAAACAGGCTTTTCTAGGTTTAACCTGAACTGATTCTTGAAATGCACCATTTTTGGAAAGATCACTATTTCAAAATATCTCATCCCCTCAAAAAGCAATTTTCATCTTAGGCAGAGGGACACAACACACTAGAAGCTTTCAGACTCATATTTTCTTAACTGCAATAGAACTTAACTGCCATGACCTGGTTGATGGAATTAAAATAAAAATATCCTCCCTGGAGGAACTGTGGAGTGAGCAACTGCTGTCAAAAGTGGTTTAGCACTAGAACACCTGGAACCTCAGCCTGTGAGCAGGTGTGTTTCTTCAGTAAAGTAATAACAAATGTGCACTATTTAATATTTAAATTATTATAGAAAATATATTTATAATTAACCTATGGTAAGAAATCTTTCCTTAGAGAACTTTGATTAAAAATTAAACAGTGAACTTTATCCACTGCAACAGATGAAAGGAGGAACTAGACAAAGGGAAGCAAGAGAAACCACATGAACCCTGTAATACACTCCTAAATATATAAACCTAAGTGACATAATCTTTAGTTTCATTGCATTCAGAAACTTTTTTATCATGATAACAATTGAGACACTTTACATTCTGCAAGACAGACAAAACAATATTAGCTGACCTCAATGGCTGCCATCCCTCAAACAGAGGGACCACCACAAAAAATAATTCTGAATATCTGATGAGAAGGAAACTGACACATGGCCAGAAGCTGCTCACAAGACTTTAGAATTAGGCTACACGACTGTATCAAAGCAAACCTCTCTCTGGACCAAGACTACATTCAAAAAAGCTCTGGTGAGACTGTTTCCTTCAGACACAAGGAAGGTTTCTCCAAGCTCTGAAATCCCACAACTAATTATAGCACCCCACATCCTTCCCCACCATCATCAACAGCAAAACCAGCTGCCAATCTGGGAGGTAGGAGAAGAATCTAATCTCCACTGAGCCACTACAGCCACCCCAAAAAAGGCATTCTTCTGCCTGTAGTTATGATTTGCCCACCCAAACAAGATGAAGTCCCATCAGCCAAGCAGCTCCTGCCAACACAAGCTGTGCTGCCGGGGCGGGTGTTCGGTGGCACAACCGCGCCGGGTAACAGTGCCACATCCACATCCAAACAAAGAGAAACAAAGTAAAAGGAGGGGGAAAAATCACAGGTAAAAAGGATTTGGACAAGAACACCCTCCTTTCTAGCTGCCAGCCTGAAGGTGAGCTGGTGTGGGAGCAGAGGTGACGGACAGCCCTCGGCCTCGCCTCACCCGTCTGACAGCTCGGCTGGCCCCGCTCCGCTGTTGTGAGAGAAAACCACGGTATTTGTGCAAGGCTAGTTGGTTCCATGTTAAGAAAACACATCTGAGCCGACAGTGCTTTGCTTTACCACATGCCAGCTTCATTCAGCTTCAGAGTCAGAAACCAGGACTCGGTCTCCTCATTGCCTCCACAGTTAACCAACGATTCAGGACACAGACAAAGTCCTGAACTCGGAACCACCCCCATCTGTGAAAGGGCCACACTGCCTTTAACAGAAAACTTCCTAGTCCGCTCTGCAAAACACGAGTGCCCAAAGAAGGAGGTCCCTAAGTGACAGGAATGACTGTGCTGGGTAACACTGTGTGAAGACATGTACAATGGAACAGATAAAAACAAAGAAATTCGAAGAAAGAGACTGGGAAGCAATCTTTGTTTTGGTGTGAACTGGTGCACACCCGTGCAGGGAGAGGCTGGGTCTTCATGGAGACCGTTAATTTATTAAAATGTCACAACAAAGAGAGAATACTGTGACTAACAGACCCTGGGAGCTCCAGGCAGCTAAACCAATCCAAAGGATGATGGTTTATCAGAAAGGAAAGGCTGGTCAAAAGGAAGTAATGAAGCAGATATCTATCAAAGAACAAAAAGCAGGTCTGAGCACAGAGCCAGAAGCAAGACTGCACCAGAACTTACAAATGAAGTGTAAAACATCAGACTTGGCAATCCTGCTGCCAAGGAATTATTTACCACACCACGATCAATATTACAATACACACAGAGACGAGTATTTTTATCTAACCTCCATTTGACCCGGTGGGAGCTACAGACACTTTCTCACACTAATTCACATACTTCAAGGAGAGTCAAGATGGGAAAAAAAGAGTTGGAAGCATTTCAGGTTCTGTCTTATTTCAGCCCGTTTTCACTGAATCATACCAGAACTATCTGAGGGAATAGTTAAAAATTGATTTGTGCTACCCAAGACCTGATCAGTAAAACAAAATATTCAAGGATCACGGGAAGAGGCTTTGTTCATGCACTGAGCCAAATCCTGGTTGTGCTGTCAGTCCTTTCAAGTCTTTGCTCTTCCTTCGCTGCATCAAAAGCATCTCTTAAAAATTCCTCTGAAAAGCCTGGACAAGTGCCTGAACTTCCAAGATCTATTCCCTATAATCTTGAGCAAGAGTGATGGAAAATGAGCTTTCCTTCTCAATGCCTACTTTTAAGCGTTTTTTGGTTTTTTTTTTTAGAAAAAAAAAAAGGCAACCACTACTAGACCTATTACAAATTTGGAAACTGCAGGTCAGAAAATAGGGAAGGAGGGGAAGGCAATGGAGGGAGAAAGAAATCTCATTTTCAGATAATCAAGTTGAAAAATCCTTACTTCAGTGAACTGGCAAATGTGTAAGACATCTTGCTTCTGAAACACAACAACGCTAAAGGGAAAAGGATTAATTATATTCCTTATGCCCCAGAGTATTTCAACAGGCTATGAATTATGTTCTGAAGGGCAAGTTGTTCTTTTATTTATTGTTTAAAGCACAAACATAAACATGAAGTGTCCATCCCTAAGGTGGTGATTACCACTTTTACTTAAACAGAAATGCAGGGCTGCAGGCTTTCTCTGCTATAAAGCTTTTAAACCTGTTCTGTTCCTCTGACATTTTCCCCCCTCACTCTTCTCTGATAGAGATCACAAAAACAACTAAGACATCTGACATACAGGAGAACATCCTGCTGATTAAGAGAAAACAAGAGCACATTACTCTTGAGAGGATACAAAGCATCACTTCCTAATGCGTTCTACTCTGTCAGCACAACAGGCATCTTGTCATTTCAAAGGGAAACTGGTCATATTGATTTTTCCAAAACACAAGTATTATAAAAATATTATACATTTAATTGGTCTTAACAAAGTGCTCTTGTAGTGGGCATATCAACAGAGATCCTACAAGACAAGATATAAGGCATCAAGGTGTGGCTGTGAGCAATTGAAGATCCTCTGCAAGCGGCAGCATTGAGAACTGCCAAGATCGCTCCTCATAAAGCTTCTTGCAGCTCCTTTAAACCTCAGTTCGACTGAGAGGTGTCTTTAAAGTGTGGCAACTCTTACTCCTGAATTCACAGCACTCTGAACAAACATCATACTTTGCTGAAAACCAGTGTCCTTTCCACGCCTCACCAAATTTCAACCATGCAACTCAGCGCTCCATGTTTGCTCAACTTTTTCTAGAGGAAAGGAAAGTTCTTTACACCCTCTCAGAGCAATTTATTCCTCTCGTTGTTCCCTTGCAAAAGCCAGACCAACTGAATCAGCTCCTCTGACTGAAAACCGCACACCCTGCCTGTCAGGAAGCTGGCAGGATTTTTTTTTTTCCTGTTTTGTTTACAAATTCAAAAACCCGAGTTCTTCTCAGCAGGGTCAGCCATCCCTTCTTCCCCCCATTCTCAGTTTTCTACAATCCTAATTATGGCAACACTGAGGAAAACTTGTACATGCTTTCCAAGGAAAAGGTATATTTCTTCTTCTCTTCGTTCTTTATTTCTGTTTTAACAGAGTATATCAGAGTGTACAGCCAGGACAAGTTTCAGTGGTTCAAAGACCATCTGAGAAGTTAGGCAGAACACAGGTTGTTACTTCCCCTTTAAGAACACCCCTTCAGAAAAATTCTTTAAAATCAGAATTTTGTGAGGGATGCAGCAGAGGAGCATTCTCCCAGGGAACTAAACTAAGTTCTCTCTTCCTGAAGAGATAATTCAAGGCTTCTTTATAGCTTGCTTCCAGTATAACTCAGAACAGTGTACACCCTCCCTTTAATTTCTTCCAACAAACCCCCCTTCAGCAGAATTTACTCTCATATATGCAACGTGGGCAGAGTCTAGTAATGTGACTTAATAGTTCCTAACCAAAGAAAAAAAAAGGTTTTGCTAACAGTAAGTTCTAGGAAGGAAAAAAAGAAATTTTAAATCTTACCTGCACTAACCACAGTGTTTCTAATTAGTATCTGTCAAAAGAGCATTTCCATCACAAGAAAAGAACAAAGCTGCAGAATGACAGATGATTTGCCGCTCATCAAAAGGTAATTGCAAACAACAACAGACACACAAAATGTTCTGTGTCCCACCCCTCTGCTGCCCCTGCATCCCCCCTCTGCCACTGCGCCTCGCTGCAGAGGAGCAGGGCACTGCCACAGCAACAGCACTGGGAGCACGGGGATTTCAGGGGAGAATGAATGGTCCGAGCCAAGCAACAGAAACACAGGTCAGTGAGAAAGAGCCCCAGTACCGAGGAGACTCATGAAAACTTAAACCTTTAGCTTCTGTCATTAACCACTGAAGACACCTCTTCCCCCCACCTGGCTGCGGGGCGAGCGTGTTTCAGTGTGCGGATTATCATTCCTTGGAGGTAACTCAGCCGGCCAGACCATCACACACACACCTGTTCTCACTGCAGACATCCCTGTCCTGACACCCAGGGCAGCGTTGAGTTACTTCAGAGAGAGTCACTTCCACATTCCACCCTCAAACTCCCCTCCAAGAAGTGATCAGTCACTCTCAGCTTTCACACTTCAGTAATTTTGGAATCAACAGGAAATGGAGATCAATTGTGATTTTACTAACTCAATAGTGACTCATCATTCAACTCCCTGTAGCCTCCAAATTCATCTGTGAAGAGACGTGATAGCGAGGCCAAATTTAAAATAGCAAATCTGGCTCACTCACAATTAACACTCACTTGTCCATCAGATTTGCCTCGGATTGCGAAATTTTTGGGATTGCGACATTCTGACGGTTTTGCGTCAGATCCCAAACGCACTCACAATGGGCCTTTCTCAACTCAACCAGGAAAATAATCAATGGCATAATTTATTATATAAACCAACTGTACCACACCCTCTAACATCCATCCTCGCTCAATTTGAACATGTCTAAATAAGAGTTAACTCTGCCCATCAGGGTCCCCAGCTACTGACAACAAATCTTCTACTCTTTGTATAATGAAAACACTCTCAAATCATTAATTTCTTTCTGCTTACACAACCTTCAAGCCAAAAAAAACCCCACATTTGCATGAAATCGAAAGTCAATAAAAAACAATTATTTCATTTACAAAAATAGAAAATCATTTTATATAAACCACTTAAATGCATTCTTCTAAAAATAAACTTAATTACAAATCTAACATGAAACTGTAACAGCATATATTAGGGCAAATGCCTACTGTAATTTAAATAAAATAAAAATAGTAAGCATATAATTTACACCAAAAAAAAAAGTTGGGACTGGTGAATTTGCTGTTCAGCGCTCTCTTGGAGCCACCCTTTGATGAAATGCTCAGAGAGCTTTTACTTTCAACAGCTACTTCTGCAGTGCCTCATTTCAGTTTACTGCAATAGTTCAGTTCAACTGAGCTCTTAATCCCAAATTAAAAAGGACTCCCTGCATAGAAACCTGTGAAACAGTCAGTATGAACTCTAAACTTTGGAGAAACAATGACAAACTATTTTCTCTGTTTATTTTATTTTAATCATGCCTCTCCTTCACACTTGGAGTCTTAATTAAGTCTTAAAACCCCGATCTTCTGCATTTCAATTAAAATACCATTTTCCATCCAAATAAAAAAATGAGAAGTAATCTACCAGAAAATACATCATTTGCCATTTTGTCACTTAAAAATGTGAAAATTAAGGATCTGAGCCAATGCATACAAGGCATCTAATTATTTACATGAATTTGTAGAAACACATTGCTATTCACTAGCAAAAAGGTCTGTACTTTCAAAAATGGTTGTTTGTGAATCAGAGTTCTAACAGCTGTCAGTCACTAAAAACATCCAACTAAAAATATGCAAAATGAGATTAAAACTGTATTCAGAGCAAGCTCTTCCTGCTTGCAGTTATAAGTCACTATGAAATCCATTTACTTCATATCAATAAAAGAAAAAAATACATACTAGTAGTGCTCTGAGGCCTTCACGCTAAAGAAGAAATAAACTTTGAAGGGCAAATTGGATCAAAATTCAAAACATTTTCACCAGAAGGTTGCAAAGCCACATGATCCCATCCCTCTGGCGTCTCGCAGCGCACTTCCACGAGAACAGAGGGGAATGCACACAACCAGGGTGTGCAGACATCCCAAATGGAGCATCCCTCCCCCCCCTGCAAAAATCAGTAAACATGACATGGCAATTACATCCTCAGCCCCTTCACTCTCCCCTTCTCCCCATTACACAGGATTCACCTCCTCCCATGTCAGCAGCTCTGGGAGAAGCTGCAAGGGCATTGAAGACGAACTCGAGGCACGAGACACTGGCAGCAGGGACAGTCATGCTGAGCTCAGAGCAGTGTTTTGGTCCTGCAGTGAACAAGGGCTGCAGCCACACGTGCAACACGCAGGAAACACTGGAGAGCTGCACGCTTCCGTGAGCAGCTGCTCCTGAAGGAAGAGAAATCCCATGGAAGGAGCAGAGAGTATCCCAGCACATCCTCACAGCGAGGACGAGCCACGCTCAACCCACCTCAACTTCTGTTTCATTCTTGCTGCACATGACACCAGGTAATGTTCACAGCTGCCTGTGAAGACCTGAGTGTATTTTTAGTGTAATATACTATCTCCTTATCAGTCAGCTGATGCCAACACCCCCATCCTCACACTTCTGTTCAGAGTACAGTCACAGAACGCCTGGCAAGGAGCCGCTTCCCAGCAAAAGTGCTGTCACCTGGATGACAGGGCCACAGGAGCATTCCAAGTCACATCCCTGCTGCAGAAACTAAGCCTTTAACCACCCCCCAAGGACAGCACTTTCTGTATTTTACAAATGGGGAGGGAAATACAGACACCTGGAGGAGGAATACCATTTCTTCCCAACCCTTCAATACTGGCAGCTCCTGAAGCACGAGATGTGATCACTCCCTATTTTAGCATGCATGACTACCAATGCTCACACAAATTCTCTGGTTCCTTTTAAAACCCAGTACTTAAAATTACAGTATTTAACTTGAAGCTTTTCTATCCAACTAGTGGATGGATAAAGTTGAATGCACCAGTAACATCTTGCTACGTTTTGTTTGCTCTTTGTTAAAAGGAAGACCCTTGCTCTGAATTTATACTTTTCAAATCAGTATATAAACAAAATCAAATTGGAAAGAAAAACAAATGTGAACACAACTATGCAGCATTGTGATACAGCATCTGATTCCCACATTCCAACTCTCTTTCCCTTCAACGCTGCAATGCATTACAGACAAATTTAAAAATAAAGTCACTGATATCAACTACAAAGACACCAAGAAAATCCTCAGACAGTGTTGGCTTAGCCAGTGGAATGTGTAATTCTTGTCTACATACTATCACTTTCTTTCATGAAAAATACTGGAAATATCTTTTTGCCAGGTTAACCAACTCCGACTTCAATCTCGCTGACATTTCTTAAGCAGAGCTGAATAATTCCATTCATATGCAAATGGTACAATAAATCGTGAGTAGCAGCATTTCCAGCTCCCTCACAGAGATGAGCATTTACTCTCTCCAAGTCTCATCCTCAGTGATGCACTCAAAATCATACCAGGCCCTAAAGGTACAGCCCCAGCGATTTACAGAAGGAATATTTTCAGCCTTGATGTTGGCTGGGGTTTTTTTTCACTTTGTGGGGTATTTTTAAATATTAAGGAGATGAAAGAATCGAGAACTGAGATTGCATCTGTTGCCATCACAATTTAACCACAGTCCATGTATTTATACAGTGGAATCTCCAAAATAACACTGCATCTGTTAAGATGACAGTGATTTTCCATGGGCTGCGCTGCGCTGTAGCTGAGTTACTCCAAAGCTGTCGCTTTTGAAGTGCTGATTTCGATCCACCCCAAATTCTTTTTGTAATCTTCCTCAAACGTGTTGAATTATAAAGCTGTTGTGTTCCTCAGTGTGGCTTGGGAACAACAAAACCCTCATACATCTCATCAGTGGGCATTTGGCACTGAAGCCTCACAGCTAATGCAACATGTTTATTTAAACAATGAACTACCCAAAGAGCTGTACACAGCTCGTGTACAAACAGATGTGTGTTTCATGTGTGCTCTGCTGCAGCCGAGAACCTCCAGCACACACACTCCACTGCACTTCTCTGCCTGATTCCTGCAGGACAACAACTACACTGACTTGGAAGGGCCTTTGTTCCTTCACTGGCCACTTCAGAACCACAACACACCTAAGAATATCAAAGCTTGAATCTTAAAAGAGACTCTCACACCAGAATGTGAACATTCGATATGTATGTCATGCCTCTTGTTGAGACAGTATAAATGAAAACATTTGTCCACGTAGTCAGTCTACTCCAATGTGACAAAAATATAAACATTTTATTAGCAGTCACACAGAAAAAGAAACAAACAAACCTTCAGTCACTCCCAGGCAGCATCCTGGCAGGCTCAAGTCAATCTCTAACCAAGCCAAGTCTCAAGTTTGAAATAACAAACTTGCTTTTCTTACACCCCATTGCCACTCTTTTCTACAGGGACAACTGTAGAGACCCCAGCTCCACCAAGGACATAGCTGCAGGGAATACCAACATCACTTAATAACTCAAAATCTCCCTATCCAAGGTGCACAAGCAACAGGACTAACAACAGACCCTTGGACTTTTTGGATCCTCCTGCACGTACAAGCGGTCACACATCCTACTGGCCTTCAACTTGCCCCAGTTCCCCATCTCTCAGGTCTGAGGAAGAGGAGCAAAGTGCACAGAGCAACAGTAACTTACTCTGTATCTCTGAGCACAGGTGGACATTCACTCATTCCATACATCACAGGAGACACAGTGTTTGCAAGGGACCAATAAATTGACATCAATCTCACAGACTAACAACGTGACAAAAGCTTCAGCCACAATGAACTGAAAGATGATGTTAACTGCAGCATCACAAGCTGCTTCATCCTGCTGGGGCTCAGAACAACCAGAGAGAAGCAACAGTTAATCCAGTAGTGGAAGTTGGGTCCTATCACAATTCCAGTGGGTCCTCCTTCTATCCAGTGGAATTCTGAAATAAAAGTTTGTCTCATCACTCTGTTGAGTCTCCCTAAAGTTGGTTTTCAGCTCAAAGAAAGGTAGAACTACCTGAAAGCTTAAAAAAAAAAAACAATCCATGCTATGTAAGTCCAGCAGTATTTTGGAGAACAAACCAAATCCCCAGTGGGGCACAGTGAATTGACTAAGGAAAACAACAACTGAACTACACATCAAAAATCCCAAAAAAGAGAAAAAAAGAACACAATAAAACTAAATTCTGCCCTGGCAGAGCACAGGGACAGGGCAAACAAGGAATTTCCATTGCCATTTCAACTCTTCACACTTCAGCCAAGTGTTACTCCGAGGTCAGCTGAGCTGAGCGAACACGTGTCCCTTCCTACCGTGCAGGGCTGGTTCCTCACTCCCTGCCCAACACGAACAGAGTGCACTCTTCAAACTTTTCAAGGCTACTCTCACACAAACATACCAAGGGGATGTGAGAAGAGCAGCAGGGAAGTAAAAAGTACTACTTGTAGAAGGTCAAAACGTGGAGACAACTCCAAACTGAAGCCAATGGAAATAATAAGGAAATCAGCCCAGCGAGATCGAGGATAAAGCCCTTCCCTGCAAGCACAAGCCAATTCTCTTGTAAAAAATTGGTTACAGACACTTTCCAGGGGCAGCTGTCACCAGATCTTTCTCCAAAATGCTGTATCCCTTTGACTAAGGCTTTAGATTTGAACTATCCCTGTCTACAAGAAGACCTTCCACTTTCAGAAAATCTTGCAATCATTTTTATGGCTGCTCTATCACACATCATTATGGCGGCTTTTTCCCCTATCCCATAAATTCCTTCGGGAGCTTGCTTCTCAAATATAATGAGCTGCCTGTCTACAGAATCAGGAAAATCAGCACTGAGTCAATGTATGTTTGGGGAAGCTGCTTCTGCATCCAAGAGACCTGGAATTCTCTATCCTCACCAATAACACTCTCCAAACACAATGGCTCAGCTCTTGCAAACTTTTTCTGGAAGACTTCTCAAGCTGAGCACCACGATCCATATGCAAATCAGACACCGGCCCCGCTAAGTACAGGCACCTTGCTAGAAGAGCGCTTACAAACCCACAGCAATGCTAACAAAGAGTAAATAAAACAAAGCGATGCCGCCCTAACCTCAGCAACACACAGCAATCAGCACACCCTTTCAGCCGATGTGCTTAAACTTTTCATCCCATAAATGCTCTCCCTGTTTCAGCAGAAATGTGGCTGTAACTAAAAACAAAGCAAGCACCTTGGTCCTCCCTGCAGCTTCGTCTCATCTGTCTTACACAAGAACTGCCACTACACCACAGTTTGAAGATAATGATGTACTCTCACTTGAGAATCACACACTCAGCTGCAGTTACCTACTGTATTCCAGTAGTAACAAATGGGAGAGATACTTCAAAGAGCACATTATCCCAGCTCTAATTTATGCATGCTCCCTCTTACCATCAAGCCATTTATTTTAAACCTGTCAGATATACTTGTAACATAGCATCATGAATAATTTAAAAAGTAATCTGTATAAACCAAGTTTATAAACTTAACAGCAGGTACAGTACCTTTCATTCAAGCAGACTGCTCTCTGATAAAGTACAAGGGATCTTTGACTACTTCAGCATGTATTCATTTCAAGCATCCTGAACTTCAAAAAATTCTTCTTTCCTGCCTCCAACCAAACCCTCTGCTATTTGAACAGTATTGTGTAAGGAGCTCACTTAAATGGTAATGTAATAATTTGCAAATTGTTCATATTAAAGGAAAAAACTACAAAGCTGCTGGAAACAGTCAATAAAAATGACCCATCGCCAATTCAACAGCAGGGGATAACCACTCACGTAAAGTTCCCCTCTGTCATTAAAAACTCTTAATATTTCCTGCATCTGCCTGATATTGTCACTTTCAGACACTGCTCCCAGCATAGGCAGAAGGGATGTTCGACAAAGAACTCCAAAAAAAAAGCCCACCTGTTAAGAGAAAGTGTTTTGATCAGTTGATGCTCACACTTCCAAGTAAACAGAGCTATCTTTACAGCATGTAATGGCACCAATAAGGGGTTGGAGATAACATTCCCTGACCGGTCACAGAGCTATTGCAGCAACGTGTGCTCCGCTGGCAACACAGGCAAACAAGCTCATTCGGCCAGGGGACTTGCCCCAAACACACCTCCACAAACCAAGGATTTACCAAAGCAGGACACACACACCGAACTTATAAACTATGGTGGCAAAGCACATACACCTGCAGTATGACTGTTTACTGCTTTAAAAAATTTATTTGTATCATGTACCCTTTTTTGAAGTCAGCAATGAAAAAAGTCTTAAAACCCAACCCGGGCGGCACTTCAGTGACAGTGGGAATTACTGCTCTAAGTTATTATTAAAATTACTTTGTGCTACTGCAAAAGTGTGCATTTGATATTCTACCCAATTATTTACTGGTGGACTTGGTTCTCTACAGGAATAAACTTAGTACTTTATTGGGGTGCAAGATCCCTTCTCCTCAGATATGTCAAAGAAAATAGTCCCATTGAAAAAATTCCCTGGGAAGTCGCTGAAATATACAAATGTTTGTTTCTGCTCATACCATCAAGTTTACCAAGAAAGAAACAGACTAACTGGAAATGTACAGGTCTGGATATTCCAAAATTAATAAATAAATAAAATTCTGTTACATTAAAGCTTAGGAGTCATATGCAAATCAATCTGTAAATAAAGAAACAATTTTGCTTTTCAGCACATTTTAAACAATCTCGTGCCACAACAGCAACTTCCTGAGGATATCAACACCGAAGAAGTTAATTGGCGTCTTGCAAGATATCCTAAGGGAATGGCTCATGTTTTGCATTTGCAAAGGTTAGAAAGCAAAACTTTCAGTGATAAGGGCGAGTTAAACCTTCACAACACAACCGGGTTTGCCAGAATGCATCTCCTTAATTAATTACTAAGTCAAACTGTTATCAAACTTAATGAGCAAACCCAACAAGTCTTGTCTAAAGGAACCAGAATCTATCTTTGAGCTTGAGGACTCGGTACAGCTGTTTGCAGAGCACAGAAACAAATGAATGAATACCGTGCGCTGATGATCGTTTGCCTGTCCTCAAAGTTTCTCTCAGACAGTTCTGGACACAAAAAAAGACAAATATAGTACTCCAGAAATCAGTCCAGATTGTACCTGTCATGACTTGGCTAACAGGGAAAAAAAAGCAGTCCAAAAAAACCACACACAAGACAGGGTGGCTAACAACCACCAATGTGTCTTCATCAACTGCTGTTTGTTGAGTTCTGCTTTTGTACAATAAAAAAAAAAAAAAAAAGTGAAACTATTCTTTTTTAAGTGGCTTTCATAAATCATAAAACCTAATCCAAGTAACCTACACAAAGAAGCTGTCTATACAATTTACAGTGATAGAAAAATTATACACGTCAAATAGATCAAAATACTAAAACAGTATTTCTACCTTTCAAACACATCACTGCATTCCCAAAGTCTTTCTGCACACAAACTCTTAAAAGCAGCACGTTCCATTAGCACCAAAGCCCAGAAACCTTAAAAGCTCAGCTCTGTCAAGATCCAAATTAAACTGCAACTACAAATCTGCAACAACTTTAATTATGAGACTCCCGAGACAATTACTTAAACTGCAGCTTTTTTTAAAATTTAGCATCCACAATAGTTTTCAATAATAAACTGCAGTTTACCCATTCCTATGTACACAATCACACATAAATAAAAACCAGCTGCTACTTGATAACATCCGAAAGCATTTCCAAATGTGAAAGCTTTACACTGAGATCCAAGCAAGAATGTATTTAATTTCATAAACCAAAGTTCCAGGAATTTTTTCAGTTGCCATCAGCTTTTCAAGTACAATAACGCTCACGAAGTTCATTAATTTAACTACAGATAATTCAGATAAATACATTAACTTCTTAAAAATAATTCAATTCAGCACATTTTGTAAGTTATGAACTTTAGAGCCATTACAGATGATGAGCTGGATAAGTTGTTTGCTGTGTGGGATCACAAAGTTAACATCCAGTGTGAGAAAAACAGGTTTTCTGCATGTGTTATTGCCTCTCTCTCTCTCTCAAAGTTCAGGACCATAAACAAACTTCTCTACAATGAAGTTTGCGGTAGCTCACAATTCACACAGATGGAATATACACACAATATAATTAATCATTTAACAAAACTGCCTCTTCTGCTCTCACTGAGATAATCGTTCCAGTGATCACTGGTAAAATCTACCTCAGAGTAAAAAGAAAACAAAAATTACTGAGGAAGAGAAAAGGCATTAGTTAAACATGAACTGAAATTATCCTTTAAAGCTAATAGTTTCAGCCCTGAAATGGATTTTAATTTTAAATGTTAGATGCTTAAAAAAAAAATTCTCCTCCAAGATCTCCTTAGTAAATTGCCAGTTTAGCAGAAAATTAAACAGGATTTGAAACAACTTTTCCCATGGTAACACATACTGATAGAAATTAATTATTTACCAATGAAGACAGATTCAAAAATCATCACGTGGATGCTCTTTAACATTAGATTTTGTGTGCATCTTTCAAGATGAAAACAATTTCAGCATCACTGGCGTGTGCTTTAACTATACCCTAGAATTAGTTTGGAGGAAAAACACGTCAGGGAAAAGCTGACATGAAAATTAACACAGTAGTTGATCATATCTGAGCAATTTCCCTATTAAACCAAATAAATCATGTCTTCTGTTGCACTGAAGTCAATCTAATTGATCTGTCTTCTTGCTCTCAGCAGCCCCTTCCTTCCCCCACTTCTCAGAACACAAAAACTAAGTAAAATTTTCTTCACTTTACACATACAAAACACCCCAGTGTTTCTCCCTCAAATGCTGGTTCAACACTGAAACTTCCAACACACCCTTTTTCCACACCCATCCCTCGGCTTCCTCACGTTCAACACATTTTGCCTGATATTAGTTAAGTCCCTTCCATTTCCTAACCCTCTCAGTTTCTGACTCACACAAGCCTTTGCTCCAGTTCTGGTTTGCAAACCAGAAGTCCAACCCAAGACAATCAAAAAATGGTCCAAGTACTGCCAGGCTCACTCTCCCTGCCCCAAACTCCAGGCACCATCACTCCCTCCACACTTCCCTCCTCTCCTCTTTCTGCAGAACCCCCTGATGCCAATTCCTTACTGGCTCTGGCATTTTCTACTCACAACCTCAATTACAGCAGGAATTATCCAACTCCCAGTTGCCAACACTCCCTAACCACTGGGTGTACAGGAAAATGCTGATGCAAAAGCGAGGTGTGTGTAACGCCGACACTCAGCAGGTCATGAGGGCTTTACTAAGCAACCTGGGAGAGAGATTAAGCATCAGCATGAGCTACTGTTCATTATCAGAAACACAACATCCAGCCTGGATAGACAAACAAAAGCTCGGTGCTAACATGAGCAGACCCATCAAGATATCCATCAATCTGAAGTATTATCACACCTAAAATTATTATTTTCCTTCTAAGTGTTTAACCCATTCCCTCCTAGACATTCCCTCTGTAAATACGCAGAAGGCTGAAAATCAGAACCCCCATCATGCTCTAGGGAGAAAAGGAAGAAAACACTGTGTTTATGCCTCATCCTAAACCCACCCCCAGCATCAAACAGCCTCCAACAGTTGTAGCTTTACACATCAAATGCACGGGTACAGCACCACAAACTCTAGCTTAATGAAAGGTCTTCTCATTTCCATTTTTGTGCCGTTCTAACACAATCTCAGGGAATTCTCAGCATTTAAAAATGACTTTTTCTGAATCAGAAGCTCCCCACTGAAGCTACCTGCATTTTAAAGAGGTTTCTGTCACATAACTACACACACATTTTATATAATTTAGCATTAAAGGGATGGGTCTCTCCCCTCCAGTTGTAACTCCTTTGTATTCCTATTTAGGAATGCCTTGCTTGTTTGACCGAAAATGGAAGTGCCTTTTAGCTATGACACAGTATATATGAAAAACAAATAAAAATTAAGATTAATCTTCCTTCCACTATTGTGGAGAGAGAGAAGAATATGAAGAGATGTAAAACATCTGCTCTGGAGATCATTTTTCCCCCTAACAGCAAAATTCTTTCAGCAATAACTCGTGAAAACAAAGGCTATTAAACTGTAAACTACAAAGACAATCGATTAGAGGCAGTATTCAGCTAAGACAAGTTTTTCAGCATATCTTCCCATATTTAAATGCCTGGATCTTCTTCAGAAGATATTTCATTTGGGATGTTCATTTTAGGTAAGTGGTAACCACAAACACTTCAGAGGACTAGAACCTAAAATCCTAACATATTCTTCCTGCATTACTTCATCACCAGAGCTGGGTGAGCATTTTTTTTTCAAGGTACTTTGTACCAGGTAAGACAAGGAAAACAATTCTAAGTGTGTATCCTAGCAGTTTAAGAATGCACCAAATCTCCTCCTCCTCCTCCCGCTGTTTCTGCACGCTACTGGATCCTTTGTAAGCTCTTCCCTGAGGAAGGGCACGGGGGTTTTGGTTTTAAAGATTAATCTTCCCTCTTGAAAACAGCTCTAGCCAAAAAGTTCAACTCATGAAAGTAAGACTGCAGTTCTCCAGCCCTGACTGGCCCAAAAGCTTAAACTGGGCCTTAATTTGAAAGGAGTTAACAGGCATTTACTGCCTAACGAAACATAACTATTACTCAACATGCATTACAGGCTCCGTCTATGTGCTTCTTGCTCACTTATCTTTTTTTGTGTACTTAGCCTCACTGCCAGTGCATCCAAAGAACTTCCCTTTCTTTTGAATCTGAAACCACCACTTTTAGAAAAGCCCTCCTGCCTCCTGAATTCTTTCCCTTTACATTTAAAATGGAGAAATTTGATCTCCTCGTTCCTTCCCTCCAACAACGCATATCTTTCTGAAAGGGAGAGGCACACAACAACAGCTCCAGGAGTGTACCGAAAAACACACGGCAGAAGAAATTAAAGCATCAGGATGCAGTACAGGAACATCCCTGTTTCTGCAGACGCTGAAGGAGAGGGAGCACTGTTTAAAATGGTTGGGCTCCAAGGCACATTTACCATCTCTCCGTCTACAGAGATACTCCAGGAAACAAGGGAAGGCTAATTTCATGCAAGAGATCCTCAATCCAGCGTGAGCCCGGCATACCAGGAGAAAACCGATCAGCCCCGGGATTAATCCGGCGATGATTGCAGTGTAATCAATGGCAGCGCAGCCCTCCCTGCCCCCTCGATTCCCCCTGCGCCCGAGAGGGGCGGGCACTGCAACACAATCACAGGTTGGAAATGCACAAAAACAAAGTCGGGGCTCTGGCAGCTCCCGAGCGAGGCGGGCGGCCGCGGGGATGGGCTGAGGATCCGCGGCAGGAGGGAGCCGGGCCCCGCACCACGATCCCCGTTCTCCCGGTGTTCCCGGGGAAGCGGCTCCCTCGCACGCTGCTCCAGCCTCGGCGCTGCGTGCAACACGGCCGCTCAGAAAAATGCATCACCCCTAAGATCGCAGCCCGTTCGGCCATCAAACCTTTCCATTTAACCACAAACGTAAAGCGTCAATGTGCGAATTAAGTCTTTTTTATTATTATTATTAACGGCAGCCTGTGACCTTTAGATTGCGGGTTGCCGCCGTAATTCCGCACCCCGCGCACAGCGAGTGAAACCCCTCCTCGGCGGTAAAGCGGCAATAAAAGGCAAGGCGTTCATTTCCAGGAATTCCTCACTCACTACGGCAGGTTACTGCATACAGCCTCTAAATATTGACAGAGATCAAGCTCCTTCCATGCGGAGAAAGCGAGCGGAGTCCTTCCCAGCCCTGCGAGTGTTTACTACGCAGCTCGCAGCCCTGGCTGCGGCGTCTGAGCGCTGCCCCGCGCTCGGGGGGGACACAAAGGAGGGGCACGGCCCCCTCCGCCGGGCTCGGGGCTGCGGCGCTGCCGACCCGTGTGTACAAGCAGGCAGCCGCCTCCCGGGAAGGAAGGCGGGCATGGCAGGGAGGGAGACGCGCAGCCCCGGGTTGTTAAACGTGCTCGAGGAGCAGACGCGTAACAGGAGGAAAACACGCAGAGCCCCGCAGGCAGGGGCGAGACCCGCTCGGCGCCGCGGCGGGAAACGGCGCGAGCCCCAGGAGACCCCCTCAGAGCCACGGGCAGGGAGCCCCTCACACGGACCCCGGTACGAACAGGAACCCCTCACAACCCCCCCAAGGACAGGGAGCCCCTCGCACACAGCCCAGACACGCAGGGAAGCCCCTCACGCACGCACACACACACACACGGCGAGGGAGCCCCTCGCACAGGGAACCCCCTCACAAACAGAGGGAACCCCTTCACACACACAAGGAACCCTTTCGGCAGCCCCCTCACACACACAGGGAGCCCCTCACACGCACACCCAAACACAGGGAGCCCCTCTCGCATCCACACACGCAGGGAGGCCCCCCCATCACCAGCCCACTCACACACATTCATACAGGGACCCCCTCTCACATACACGCACAACACCCACATAAACACACGCACATTCACAGAATAACACCCCCCCCCCCACACACACACACACACACAGGGAGCCCCCCACACACAAACATAGGGACCCCCTCACGCCCCCCCAAATACACACACAGCAGCCGCCGCCCTCGCCCCCTCCCCGGCAGCCCCTCACTCGGGGCTCCCTCACCTCGGGGTCCCTCGCCGCACCCCCCGGGCATGCACTGTACTCACTTTCCCCATTTGTTGGCCACAGACAAAGTGCGGCGAAGACAAGCAGGAACCCCCAGACGACGGCGAGGGACCCTCCTCCAGCGCCAGACTTCATTCCTCTTTCTTTAATTGGACAAAATCCCCCTTTCCGAAAACAAAACAAAGCAAAAAGAAGTCCAAAATTGTTCGCTTTCTTTCCTCTCCCCGTCCTCTAAAAATAACGAGCGGCGGAGGAGCAGCGGGGCAGGGTAAATAAATCCACGTTGCCTCAAGAAATGAAGGAAAAAAAAAAAAAAAAACCACGACCCTTCGGAGCGGCAAACCGGAGGGTTGTTGAGGTCCCTGGGTGTTGATCTTCCGGAGCAACCACACCAAAAATACACAGATATTCACGATGTATTAACGGCAACAACAACAAGGCATGGAAGCCCCGGGGCGACGCTGTCTCCGGGGCGGCGGGGCGGGCTCGGGGCGGCGGGCGGGGGGCGCCGCCGTCTCCCCTCAGCGCTGGCTGCGGTGGTACATCGTGCACAGGAGCCGCAAACACGAGGCACATCGGGGCTGGCAGTCGGCATCTTCAACCTCCATTTTCAAACACCGCACACACGCACACACACAGAGACACAAAAACTGGGAGGGCCGCGGAGGGAGGGGAAGGGGGGGGCGCGACCCAGACAATCCTATTACAAAACAACAACAGCTCCGCCGTCCCCCCGCGCGGGGACGGGGCTGCCCCGGCGGGATCCCCGCGGCTCCGCTCCCCGCTCCGCCGGGGAGGGTGGGGGGGACACCCCACGCACAACCACCACCCACAACAACACCGCCGCCGCCACCACGAGTCCGGCTGCCTGCAGAGGCTCGAAATGCAGAATTTGGGTCGAAAATGAATTAAAAAGGCTTCCCCCCTACTCCTCCTCTTCCTCTCCTCGGCGCGGCTGCCACAAGCTCCTTCTACAAAAAAAAAAAAAAAAAAAAAAAAAAAGAAAAAAAAAAGAAAGGAAAAAAAAAGGGAAAAAAGCCGAATCCAGGACACACACACAAAGCAGCAGCAGCGGCAGCAGCAGCAGCAGCGGGGCGAGCGGAACGCTCAGCACCCCGCCTCCTCCCCCCGCAGCTCTCCTCTTCGCATCCCTCCGAGCCGCCTTGCCATCGCGGCGGGGGCGGGGGGGAGGAGGACGACGACAACAACAACAACAACAAAAACCACCCAGCGAATTTGTAAATCCTTTTCCTTTTTTTTTTTTTTTTTTTTTTCTGCCTTCCCTCCTCCTCTGGGTGCGCGCGCGCTGCGAACCTTCCCCCGGCGCTGCCCAGCCCAAGGCAGGGGGAGGGGGATCCGGGAGAGGTGTGGGGGTGTGTATGTGTGTGTGTGTGAGCAGGGGGGGCTGCGGGGGGCGAGGAAGGCGATCCGGTTTGCTGAAGGTCAAACCCCAGGAGCTTGTTGCGAAGGGTCTGTAATTCCTCCGGGGAGGGAACGGGGCGGGGAGGGAGACGGGGGGGAAGGGTCTGCTGCTCTGCTGCTCCTCCCGATTAATTCGCCGCTCGCTTGCAGCAGGGTTTGCAGCGCTCTGCTGCCGCGTCTGCCCCCCCCCCCCCCCAATCCTCCTCCTCCTCCTTCTCCTCCGCGCTGCCTCCCTGTGCACGACGGAGAGTGAGCGCTGGTAAACAAGAGCTCGGCGACCGCGCGGGGACGGGGCTCGCGCCCGCCTTCCCTTCCCTTCCCTTCCTTTCCCTTCCCTTCCGCGCGCGCTCCCGTTCCCCCCCCCCGCGGGCTCCCCTCGCCCAGGCGGCGGCGCCGGCGGCGCGCGCGGAGGCGGCGGCGGCGCGAGCGAGCGCCGAGAAAAACCCGGAGTGGATCAGGACCGGAAAGATGCTGCACCTCGGGATGCTGCGGTGCCCCCGCTGCTCCTGCCTCTGCCCCGGCATTCCCTAACGGGGAAACGGGAGAAGGAGACCTGGTGGATGTGCAGCGAGCATCCTGCGGGGCGGCGGGAGAGCCCACGAGTGAGCTCTGCCAGTGGAAATGCTGCTGTGTTCCTGATTAATTAATTAAATAAATAAATAAATAAACAAAACATATAATAAAGACAGAGATGGGGTTAGGAGGAAGGAGAAATCCATAACTGCGATTTTTACATGGCATGTTTATTTATTTACGTCATTTAATGGAAGCCGCTCCTCCATTTCATACTGAGAGCAAGGCCAAGGCCGACCCTGGAGCGCTGCTCCCAGGGTTGCGGGTCAGGAAGGAGGAAAGGGATGCCAAGGCTTGGCCCAGTGCAGGGGACAAACCACGGTGGGACACGTCCCCATCCACACTCACCATCCTCCCCTTGCGCGTTCACCGTCCCCATCCAACGCTCCCACATAGTCACTCCGTTTCTCAGCTGTTCACTCGTATCCCTCAATGACATTGGACACCCGGCCCCAAACGGTGGGACTTGGGCTGAGTTGAAGCAGCAGAGGTTTGGGCTTTTCGGAATCAGAAGGCGTGGGCTGTGTTCCCGCTGTTTCACCGGAGCTCGTAGTAGCCATGCTGCACGGCATATGGGTGTCCTGAGTAATCACAGATTTGTTGCAATACTTTGGCATGGGGAGATAGCAAAATGATGCTGGAGTATAAGAAAGCAGACATCTGCGAGCATTAGCTATATTCTAGGCTGTTGGTTGTTGGGTTTTTTTTAAGAAGTACATTAAGAAATTTGCAAATGTCACATTATTAATGCAAATATCAAAATTAAGTTTTTACATTTAAACCTGAATTCTTCTTGAGCATCTTGCATTACAATATCCTTCAGTGATGCTACCCCATCATTTCCAACAACCTTGTACTGTACGTGTTTCTTCTTGTCGTTTTTCCATCCATTTTTCTACTGTTTGCCTTGTGAGAATGGTCCTGTGGTCTGAGTTACTCATCAACTCTTGTACCCCTTAGGAAAGATGGAGAGGTTCAATTCTGTGTCACAGAAATTGAAGGGAAGATCAACAGGGACAGGATTGCCACACGAGCACACCTATGTGTAATTCAAGAATAACTCAAAACTATGTGCATTTGGGTGGTAGGACAACCCTCCTGAGATTCCCTGTAGGAAAATCAGGCATTTTCACGTGAAACCATCCTGGACTGCCATGTGTGTGTCTATCGTAGATTTTATCAGCCACACACAGGCTCTCATGTCCTCAAATTGAACTAGAGAGATCTTCATGTGCCATAAATTTTTACTGTTGCTGTACAGCTGTGGCTGCTACGGGTGCTGGTTCTGAGCAGAACAAGTGTCCTTTCTGTCTGTGTCATGGCATTGATGCAGCATAAATTGTAATGTCTTATTTACCAATTAATGTATTGTTGTGTAAAGGCAGAGCTGAAGTGGGAACTGCGTGTCTATCCTTCATCATTCTGCTGTCATAAAGAACTTTTATCTTTGTCAAATAGCCTTTCTTTCATTACTTTGGCAAATAGGGTAAGTCATGGACAAGCCTGTTGTACTGGGTGACGCACAGGCAGAAAGCAGAAAGATGTGCTGTGCCTCCAAGGAGCTTCCAGTCTCATATAAACACAGCCCTATAGGTGTTGTAATGTAGTTTGTTTCTGGAATCTGTTGGATTCTTTTAAAAAGTTTTTTTAAAAAATTATCATACAGCACATTGTTGAACAGGAGGCGTTTGCAGTGCTCTCCATCCTCCTGAGCTGCTGATGGGAGATTCATAATTTGCAATTATCTGGCTGGATTCTGCCAGGATGTCTTTACCTTTTATTCTGTGGAGGTACAAGGGAGGAATCCCTTTTTCTGTGAATGTCCAGGTGCCCATAGCTCTGTTCTCTTAACCTCTTAAGAGGAGAGCTGTGCACAATGTTCAGCTTTCCTCACGCTTTCCCATGTGCAGCAGCTTCCAGTGGCAGCCATGCATTTGCTCATGCTCAGCTTTAGTGAAGCCTTTTAATCAGATCTGGCTCCTGTATGTTGGCATCATTCTCCAGGAGGGCTCCAGTTCTTTTCAGTGGAGATATTTAAATCAGGATTTTTCAACACGTGCAACCACACCATGTTTATATCCTTGACTATGAAAACCTCAAGCCCACTGTCCCTGTACCATGTGCAAAATTAAAGTTATAATTTGGACAAATTAAACTTAATTTTTATAACAATGTGCTTCATTATGAAATCATAAAATGTTAGCTTCTCTTCTCTGACCTGTTGGTTCTACAATCATTCCTCCTCTCTGTTTGCACTAGGCTTTGTGCTCCCGCTTTGTCCACTGCTGCTTTGTGGTCCCTGAGATAGATGGACAGAAAGAAACACCTGGTTACACACACACATTTTACCCTCTAGAGCGTGATGCTGAATGCCACCAGCATACCTGTGTCCTGTGTAAAATGCCACTTAAGTGGAAAACTCAGGAAATGTGGCAGTGGGGATGAAACAACGTGGTTAAAACAGCCAATGACCCCAGTCTCCCAAAACATATATCTGCCCAAGGCAAATATCCTCATACTCAGCCATACTTTTGTTTTAACAGCAGCCTTACCACTGCTTTCTGGGGCCACCACTGGGGAGGAAGAGGCCTCACTCATTCCCCTGCCTCGGTGCTCGGACTCCTTATAGGCTTGACTAGACTTTATTTTGGCTT
This sequence comes from Haemorhous mexicanus, assembly GCF_027477595.1. NCBI lineage: Eukaryota > Metazoa > Chordata > Aves > Passeriformes > Fringillidae > Haemorhous > Haemorhous mexicanus. Next base: position 18,878,496 of record NC_082353.1, read on the forward strand.
CTGCAGCACATTCAGGGCAGCCTGACCTCTTTACCAGACGCTCGCTTGTCATAACCTTTATGCATCTGAACATTTTGTATTACCAGCAGAAGGGAGCTGCTGAAATTTATTCTTCTGCCTTCTCCAGCCGTGTCAGCTCCCTGGGATGAAGGTCAGCCATCACAGAGCCCTGCCTGTGTCTGCTCCAGGGGCTGCTTTTTGGAGGGTCTCTGCAGCTCCTGGCATGGCCCTTGCCGTGGGCCAGCAGCTGAGAGCACCCACTGCAGCCACCTCATCTGCTCCAGGAGCTGCTGGTGCTGCCAGCTCACCTTGTTCAGCCTCTGCTTCAGGGTGAACGTTCTCATTGTGGGGAGGTGGGGGTAGGTATAAGTTCCAGGTGGGAATTGTGCCTGGGTGAGTGAGACATCTTTTACACAGCCCAGCTGAGTAGGTTTTGTACACCTGAAAGACAAACAGAAATCCTTGGAATTCACTCTTTTCCCCCCTCCAAATCTCCCCTTATAAACAGCATTTTATTGACTCATGACAAGCCAGGCAAAATGTGGGTTGCCCCTTGCTACCACGTCTTTCACTTTTTGCCAGTTTTTGCTCTGTATTCAATCACACCCTGTTCCAATGACCTTCACAGGCTCCTGACTGCAGGAGGATGCTCAGTCTCCTCCCTGCACAGGGACAGGAGCACAGCACACCTCAGATGGATGCTAGCTGGGCAGGTTGACATTATTAACTCCTCTGTCTGTAGAGCCCCTCTGGCCACTGACCACCTTCTCTTTCCCAGATCTGCAGGAATAGGGCAGAAATGAACATCTCACTATAACATTGAGAGGACTGTGCAGAATCCTGCAGCTGCACGAGAACAACCTCTTAGGATAAAGAGAAGGGGGGAAAAAAACCCCCAACAATTGGACACACAAACAAATGGTTTGATGTGTGAAATATTTAACTACCAGAGAGCTAATAAGATAGACCCAAATAAAGGATATTTCTTTGGCTCTGAGTGATTTCTATTTCCCCTGGCCCTAAAACTACTGCAAGCAGGAGCTGAAGATTGTTCCCTTCTGGAGCAAAGAAAAAGCAGAAGGAAGAAAGGGTACTGTTTATTACCTCTTTCCACACACATCCCTCCTTCAAACCAGGGATATGCAGTTACATGGATGATTTAAGGGCAGCAGCTGAATAGGAATAACTATAAAATTCATGTTTTAATAAGAACAACAATAATAAGCACACAACAGCATTTATAACCCTAGTTACAGGCCTGAGATATCATATCCATAGCAACTGCAGCAAGCGGTGAATGCCATATATTTAGAGTTCCCGTGCACCTGCCTAAAATAGCCACCGATAAATTATGCTGATGTTTGTGCCTTTTTGACAGGGTTTTAAAGGGCTGTCAGTGCACTCTGCAACCACACCGAGCCTTTGTGGCATGGCACAGCAGCTGCCAAACCCCTTCCCTACCAGACCCCGTGCCTGTCTCCCCTCTTTTGCTTCTGGGTGTGAGAAATTCATGACAAAAGGCACCTCGAAGGTGAGCGGAGTGAGCCAGAGGTGCAGGGGACCAGCTGCTCCCAGCGCCTGCTGGCTCCCACTCGGGCTGTCAGAACCTGCCTCCTGTTAATGGATTGAATTTATAAACTGTTGCAAGTAATCAGGGCTCTGTCCTGCTCCTGTTGCAGGCAGTGTTGAGGTGATCACGCTGCATATTAATGGTGTGTGTGTAAATAGTTTACAAAGAGTTAATGAGTGCCTGGGAGGCGTTGGAAGACGTGGCCAGTCAGTTGTGGAGATTGGTGCAGAGTCCAACAGGTCAATTGCGTGCTTGTAACCGTGGCTTATGAGCATCCACCAGGCCATCTGTTGGTGTGCTTATTACGTTTTATAGCACAAACCCCCGTGCTTATAACAGCTATTAATCTTGTATTGTTAACTCTTTCAAAGCAACATGTATTTGAACTTCAGCATCACCAGCAAGGATTTCACCAAGCTAACAAGGAGAGGGATCTGACTCTTACCCCACGTACTGTGCAGCAAGGATCTGTCCCTGCTGTATTAAGTGTTATTTTTGCATTGACCACTTTGGGTTTTCACATCTTAAACTTAAATATGGACATACATGGAACATGAAGGTGTCACAGCCCATGGCAGAGGGGTTGGAAAGAGATGGTGCTTAAAGCTCCTTCCAACCCAAACCATTCCAGGATTCTGTGAGCCAGGCCCAGGGATGATGTGATGCTGACCCACAGCAGTGAAAGGGACATGCTCATATCAATACCTGGAAGAAACTTGCTGCATTTTCCAATTGATTAATAACATCATCACTAGATCTTATAATGTGTTTATAGGCAATTAAATGTCACAGTTCATTTGTAAGGAGAATAATTATTGATGCTGTGAAGAAAGAAACAGGTGCAGAATTTACTCCAGTGACCTTAACTCACTCCTGTTACCTGGAGGAGAATTAAAAGAGCCAAACCCACTTCTATTTTTTTTTTTTTTTTGGGGGGGGGGGAATTTTTTTTTAAACCTTTCATATACAATAATTTATTTATGGCAGATTTCAAAATCAAATTCTTGTTTGTCTCTACATTTGCAGTTGACTCAAGATGGAGCTGGATATATGAAAGTTAAGATTATTTGTTCTAGTTTGGCAGAACATATAAATGGAACCCAAAATAAAGTAAACAGGGGATTAAATAGGATTAAACAATGGAATTATAGGCTGTAGGTATCAATTTATATCAAATATTTGATAGAGTTCGATACAGAATAAAAGGACCTAAACATTATAGAAGCATAATACATACAAAAATACATGTTTTTATTTATCCACATTTCCATCACTTCAATTACATGCTATCATCAAAACTTCTTCAAATCTAAGGAACGCCAAACTATCTCACATTTACAAGAAGAAATAAAACATTTGTTCAAAAACATTATGAAAAAGCACAGCCTTAAGACTAAGAAATTATATCTCTAGCATAAAAAGCAAAAAAAAAAAAAAGTTTCTGAAAATTGTTCAAGAAAAAAACCCTGACTCCTTCTTGGCTGAAATAAGATTTTTGACTTGCTATAAAATCCAGGGCTGGGCAGGTATTTTTTCAAAGACATCAAATTATGGATTGGATCAAATTGGATTTTAGGGTAAATTAATGTGCAACCCTGAATGGCCTCATATACATCTAAATCATATTGCAAATGCTTTAAAGCTGTTGGAACATATTTCCAGGTGGTTTGGGAATGTGTAAATATTAGCACATTCTGAAGGCTGGTTTTAAAAGGCCCTTCATACTCGATAGGTCTTGACATCAATTTTCCCCTAATTTGCTCTGTGTGTGTGTGTGAGTGCTCTGTGTGACCACCACAGATTTTAAAAGGGATGACTCATATGGGTTTAGTGGTAGAAGAAGGAAGAATATTGGGCTAGAGATGGAGGACATGGAAAGAAAGTTGTTAATCATAAGCAGCTTGGAAAAGAAATCTTAAAACAGTTTTTTTTCCAAGACATGCCAACTCCAAGAAGTTACAATATTCCTTTGAAAGATGGGTTTCCATCAGATCAGCACCTGGGCACTCACTGCCTTTTACCCCTTCCTCTGTCCTTGCCCTTTTTCCACGTGTGAGTGTTCAGAGTGAGCACAATGCCCATGAAATGAAGTGTCTCCTTCTCCACACCTTGTTTAGAAAACTACTGCATTTAAATAAATCAGTCAAATGTAGAAGGTTCTTGAAATATGAACTTTAAATACTTTCAAACTTTAGGTTAAATCAGAATACAGGCCTTGAATCAAATGCTGATTTTATTTAGAATTTTGAGAGAATTAAAACTGACTAGTTTTGTAATGCAGGGCCTCCAAGATTATTTCTTGTGTTGTGCTCTTAACTTTCTCTTCCTGTGCTTCCACTACCTCCAAACCACTTGCCAAGAACACGTGTGCTTTCTGAGGAGACTGGTGCCATTATACAGCAATTACTCAAAAAATGGACTTTGAATCTCACTTGTTTAAATCCCAGTTACCAGCCAATTATAACCCCAACAGAGACAAACTGGCTCCTTTACATAATGCCTTTGTTAACTCCTCTGTGTTCAGTGCCACGTGGATACATTCAAGCTACTGCTTTTTTTTCTGGATGGACTCCTCTAGCCTGTCTGGACTTTTATTCTGCCCCTGGAGACAGTCACAGCTTAAATTCCATCCAAATTGGGAAGATGTAGAATAGCAGCTCTTGAGACCAGCCATCAAATAGTTTGTATAAATATAATATACCCTCCTTAGTGACTTAGGACCACTTTTCCTGCAAGTTAACAAACATTTGGGATCGTTTAAATATTTATCCAAACAATTTGGAAGAACAAATCAAAGCATTTCCCCTCGTATCTTTCCCAGACACACTCTCCCAATTTTCTTCTCTCACAGCATTTCTGGAACTGGTGTTCATGCAAATGAACTGGGGGAACACTGACAATTTGTCCTTCAGCATCGTGTGAGCTTCTGGATTTGTTTTGTGCGGGAGAGTTGTCATTTGTCTGAAAGTTCCCATAGTGAATTTATTGGTCCTCTGACGTTCCTGGCGCCAGGTCTGCATTCCCACAAAACAAGCCAGAAGAAACTTTGGAAACAGAACCTTTATAGTATCCACATATTGGGCCATATTCAACTCCAAAGTCAGCAGGTGCAACCCCCATTGATTTCAGTGGGAATTCTGTCTGCTTGGGCTGGAGCTGAACTTGGTCCATAGTATCTGGCACCTTTCCCAAAAACTCTCTTCACTGAATGCTGGGAATGAACCAAAGCTTAATACACTTCTCTGCTGTCCCTAGGAAAGGAATCAGTCTGTCTTTTCAACAGACTGTAGAGAAAAAAATACCTGCCAGTCTTGCAGAGCTGCTTTTGCCATTGTGCCCCAGTGTGAGCATCTGACACATTCTCTTGAGCTCCCACTTCCCCTTGTCTAAAGATGGTCTCTCCAAGATATCCCTTGTCTTTTTTAACTGAGGCTTAAAAGGCAGAATTCATTTTGGTTTTTTTTTTTTCTTCATGAGACAGTATTTCTTATGCAATGAATTTTAAACATCACTGTAGAAACCTTCTAATGCAAATAATTTCAGAAAGAATCTCTCCTGAAAAGGAGCATGATTTTGTCTGAAGAAATGTTCTTTCTGCTAAGTCATCCTACAGAGGAAAATAGCACCAGATAGCATTTTATTTAAATCCCTGAGAGGGGAGGGAAAACTCTCAGGTGCATTTTTAAGACCCTCACATTTTAGGATGTGTCGCTGAAACTGAACATATGCTTAAGTACATTCTTAAATAAGACCCTTTGAATGAGGTCTTACATAACTGTATCTTCATACCAGAGGATTTGCATTTTGTAGTATTTGCAACAGCAAGTGTAGAAAAATTAAAATAGCATTATAATCTCCAGGCAAAATGATGTGTGGGTTAAGGCATGAGATTCCGATTCGTCAGCGAAATCTGGTGAGAGCAGATTTTTCAGGGGGATGTCCATCATCGTAGGGGCAGGTTCTTATCAGGCAGGGCTGTTCTCACAGGAGTTTGGCATAGATTAGTTTATGTAAATTCGAGATAAACTGCTGAGTGAGATAGGAGGATGCCTGGCTACTTTCTCCACCTTCTCAATCCAGATAGGAATAACCAAGACAAGGCCACGTCCTCACCTGCTCGAGCGGAGTTGTCAAAATGTTCCTCCCATCATTTAGTGCCACCACACTCACTGTCAAACAAGCCTTTGAAAACTCCTCTCGTAGGCTTCTAGCTGGCAGAAATCTGCCTGTGGACATTTATGAAATGTTATTTTCACTTTCCAACATGCAAACCTGCAGGAATTTTCCTGAGGAGGCAGCAGGGCAGTTCCATCAGAGAGAGAAGCGTGGCAGGGGTGCTAGGGAGATTCAAGGTGTTTCCTCCCTTTGTTTTTCTTCCTAGGTGGTGGCTTTCCATTCACTCCAAATACTCACAGTAGCAGCTACTGCTCACAAATCAAACAAAACCATGCTGTAATTGTGGGATCTTCTAAATTGCTTTTAATCCAGATTATTGTCATTTATAGGTAGACCCCTCAGAGCAGATTTCTTGTGTAACACATTAGCTCTGTAGTTCAAGGGCCATGAGCAAATGTGTAGGAGTTGCACCCCTGTCCAGTGTGTTGAGGGGAAATCAAGGCAAAGGTTTGGAGAGCAGGAGAAAGGATTTCTACAAAGCACCTTCCTCCAAGGAGCCAGAGGGCAGGACTGTCATTCAGCAGTGCCACTCGGTGCATCATGCACCTCAGATACACCATTTAACTCATAAAATATATTAAAGAAATATCAACTTCTTCAACAAACTCAGAGGAACCATGAACAAAATGCCCAGGGGAAAAAACTGTGAGATTTCTGAGTCAGAAGATCGAGCAGGCAGTGCTAGATGTGCTCTGCAAAAGGAGCCTTTCAAACTTTCTGCTCATGGTCCTAAACACCATCCTGCATCAGTTCAAACCAAAGATTTTCCTCATTAGAAATATTTGTGCAGAGCCTGAAATAGGGAGAAAAGTATTTAATACATTACTGTGAAAAGCATCTTCTGATTTTACCAAGCCTGAAACACCTCAGGAAATGGCTTTGAAGAATATCAGCTTTTGGGGCTGGGGGTGTCATTGCTCCTGAAGAGCAAGAACAGGTTTATATCATCACTTTTTTTCCTTCTGGATCCCAGGTATTAATCCTGGCATTTAAACACTGAAACCTCCTGGTTTCTCCATAAGTCTCCACGGAGCACAGCACGAGCCTCTCTGGCTGTAGTGATGATACAGGAGTTTTATCCCATGTGCTGGAATATTCTCCCTTGTAAAGCCCAGCACTGTGGAGCAGTCACAGTAAACTGAAGACAATCAAGGTCTTAGAGGGTAATATGAGGTTTTTGTGGGTTTTATGTGTTTAGCAGCTTATGGTGCTGTATAACTTCAGAGCCCAAATGCGGCAGTGGCCTCTTCAGATCACACTATGAATATCAGATAACGAGCAGGGCTGCTGCTCCTGAATTCTGGCACAGCAGGGGGTGATTTCCAGCACTCCCAGTCCCCAGGATCAGTGTCATCCTCTCCAGGGGGAGCTGGGCAGGGCTGCTCAGGATTGCAGCGCTGTCAGGGAGGCTGAGGGGGAGCTTTCTGCAGTGGTGCAGGTGTAGCCAAAGATGGGAATTTGGCTTATTTGCTGCTAGGGATGACCTACATTGCAGTAGCAGAGACATTTTCAAAGGGAGAATAAGTTTTCTTTGCTCATGGCAACCATCCAGGTTTTTTCTCTAAGAACAAGCTCTCCTCCACACTTTAACCCCAAGCCAGGACTCAAGGCCACCTCCAAAGTGGCACATCCCACAGTGTGTACCCAACACCCCTGATCAAATCAACATTTTGAGAACTTATTTTCCATCTTCCCCAATGAGACCACTCCCCAAAATCAGCTTGTCCTTGTTCCTGCAAGGGAATAATCAAGATTTGAGCTATATTACAACCCTCTCCCCACTCAACATGGATGATGCTCTTCTCAGCTCTGGCATTTGGCACTTCTGCAGCCTCCGGATTCTTGTGAGGGTCCAGAGAGCAGAACTTGTCTCCATCTTCCCATCTGCTCTCTGAAAATAGCTGGAAATTAAGGTTAAAAACTGCCTTGCCTTTGGGCTTTACTTTCCTCTGCCTCTCTACAGGAGTCACAGGAGCATCATGCCTAGAGCAGCCTCCTGGCACTACACAAGCCTCAGCAGCTGATCACAGGCTGGTGTGCCTGAAATATTTTCCTGACATTCCATTCCTGTGGAAGGACTCACCAAAAAAAAGAGAAACCAAAACCCTAAACCAATCTAGAAACACCCAAAACCAAAAAATCCCTCAAAAAATCAGCAGGAGAAGGTTTCTGAGGTCACTATTGGTGGGTAGGATCAAGCTCAGCTTACATTGCCTGTGTGGTTTTATGGGATGCTCCTGCACTTAGGAAAAGTAGGGGTTAAAATACTCTTTTTCCCAGATTTTTTTTTTTTTTTTGGAAGGATGACTGAGCAAGAAGCAGCACAGTGACTGCAATGCATCCCTTATTTGCCATCAGTAAGAGGTGTGTGAACAGCAGTGGAAAATGACAGGAACAGTGTTTGTACAATGCATTGCCACTTTGGAAAATTTGGGTGCTGGTAATAAACTGTCACATATGCAGGGCTAACACAAATTAAGTCTGTGATACACCAAATGTCATCACATTTTCAAATTGAGAGCGTCTTGCTCAGAAAATCTTTTTCATTTTGAGTTCCCAGAGCCTTGAAACAACTCCCCAGCACCAGACATGTCCCAGCACCTGAGCAGTGAGCACAGGACAGAAGGGAATAGTAGAGACCAGGTTTTTTCCCCATTAGTGGTATTTTGCTCCTTCCCACACTAATTGGAATTCAGATAATGTTAACGTTTCCATTCTTATGTTAAAATTAATAGTAGACTGCTGGTATTTCAGCTAGACATTAATTGTATAATATTCATACGACAAATGCTATTAGTTTTAGAAATCTTCTAGATAAACTTATATAAATTTGTCACCACAAACCCATGAAAAAACTTCCATGCATACTAATTAGGGCTTTTCTACAGTAATGCCAGAATCCTGAATAGTCCAATGTTAGCTGCCTACTTCTAAACAAGAAGGGGAATATCCAGCTGTGTTACTCCATTCCTTCAGCCTTTTTTTTCTTCCTAATTGTAAGCCTGGCATTTCTCACCAGTGTGTAACACTGAAGAAATTCCCTTCATACCAGGACTGTCTGCCACACAATGTGTTGTATAACAGGTTAATATTTTACAGCTATTATCTGCCTGCTATTTGAATTTGAGTGATTAGAAAAGGAGAAGAAAATACACACAAGTCCTCTGTAGAGATTGAGTGAACAGCTGGGATACACCTTCCCAAATCTACAGGAGGTAGCAGGAGACTTTGAGGCCATTTCAGCCACAGGAAACTGCACAAGCCCAGTTCCTCCCAGTGAAACCTCACTGGTAGCAGCCTAACAGCAGCTTTCAGGGGCCAGACCCTGAGCTGAGCTCAGGGGCCTCACGTGGGAAGGAAAACAAAATAATGGCAGACATGCTGGGGGAAATGTGCAGCTTCATGTTACCTGCCAGCCCTGCCCCACCATGGCATCCTGCCCCATCATTGCCAGCCTCTGGGCTCTCAGCTGCCATTCACACTCACTCTGAACCAAGAACTGTCTCTTTAGATGTCCTCTGTACTCCTTGCCTTTTGGTCCTGGAGAGAAGCACCCCCTGCTCCCTCCCTTTCCATGTAGAGAGAGATAAACTCATTTCCCACTGCTGGTGCCTCTGGCTGGGATTGCTGCCCACCCTCCACACCTGCATTTTCTCTTCACAACCCCCTCCCTGTGCTGCAAGGGAGAGGAGCTCTCCAGCTGGCATAACCCATCAGACATCCATTGAAGTCACCTGTCTGATGATCTTCCTGGATATTCCATTGTAAAAACCTCATGGCAGGTTTTATTGTCATGCTGTTTGCATTAGAGTGGCAAGCCAGATGTTAGGATCATTATTCAGTTGTCCCTTGAAGATTCTACCAACCAGGCTTTTCTTCCAGCCCTCCATTACCTCCTCAGCTATTCCATGCCTTACCCAAACAAGTGTTTGAAGGTCAACCTATTTTCAAGGCGAGCCTGCAGTTCTAATCCAAGCCTCTTTTCTAAAAGAATGCACCAGCCTGCCTATGAAGCAGAGGCTGGTTCAATAGGAAACGCACTTGAGAAAGCTCCTTTAAAAAAAACAGAACAGAACAAAACAAACTTGAGAGGTGAAACTACTTATTTTAGTCATGAAATGTTACATATTAAGGTAAATAAGTACTTAGCAGTGTACAAAGTGCCAGAAACTCATAGACGTCCTCTCTTTACTCATGAGTGTTAGAAAATGACTTTCACAAATGTTCTGCAGCGCTTTGTGTAACCTGAGTTTCCCCATTTCCCTTCATTGTATCCCTTTGTGCAATTCAGATTTGTAAATCATTCCAGGAAACTTTATATTAACTCACAAGAGCCCTCCAAGACAATATCCTGTAATTTCCACTGGTCTGAGTCAGACCTAGTCATATCAGCTCAGAAATATCCGTGACCTTTTAGTGTCATTTTCCTTCTGGTGATCGCAGAAAAGCAAAGTAACTTCTGGATAAAGTTTTGTTTCTTGATTTGGAAGAGGAAGGTTTTACCCATACTCACAGCCCAGCTGAATTCACATTGAAAAATTTCATTATGCTTCTGTAAATTCCCCTTACAGCTTAAAAGGCACCGGGTATTTTTCTTCCATTGATTACAGCTGAGTAGTCTAACGCAGCTGCATTTCAATGGAAGTGAAGTGATTCCTTTATATCACAGCTATTTTGCCAAGAGCATATGGTGTGAGGTGGATGAAAAGGAGAGTATTGCAGGCAGCCACAGCAGAGCCTCATCCATCACACCCTGAGCTCCCAGAGCAGCATTTTCCTGTCTCCCCATCCCTCACCACCTCCTCCTTGCCGAGATGTGCAGTGACAGGAGCACTCCCAGTGTCCCTCAAGCAGCCCAGACATCCCATCCCCTGCTTTGTTTCAGCCCCAGCTCAGCAGAACCCACTTCCAAGAGCAAGAAAAGCTGATGCATCATGGCTATAGAGGAAACATTAGTGAGGGTGGCTGTGCCTTCCCACCCTCCTTAAGCAGCCATGGTAGGAAGAGACTGGTGGCACAGGGATGCAAAAACCTCTGTGCCACCCTTGAATATTCACTGGGAATACAGCCTGGGCAGTGAATCCAGGCTTCAGGGCAGCCCTTGCCACCATGGGGCTCTGCTTTATTTCTGACAGCCTCTGCTAGAGAACGTTCATTGATGCATCCAAAACCTTCTCCTGACAAACCTGCTGCTTCCCAAGGAAAGCAGAAACTCATCCTCTTTTGTTTTCATCCATTTTCCCAGTGTGCTTGCGCTGAGCTGACTGACATGTGATTAAGCCCCAGGAGAGTTTTACCTAGGACACTTCTACTAAATATTGCTGCTGTGGTAGGAGGGTGCAAATGCAAGGGAGGCATTTGGAACAGACTTGTAAACAGTTGCCTTGGTACTAATTAGAGTGTTACATTGTCTGGTGGGATCCACTCCCAGGAATGTGGATAGCCTGGATTAACTTTTCCAGAGCCAGGGTGGCAGACTGTAAGCAGGCAAGATCAGGAAATCTCTTGTAAAAGGAGTTGGGTTACTTTTGAATCTGTTTTCTTGAGGGCTTTTTTAGTGGTTAGCACAAAAGATGTAGTTTTGACCCAAATCCCAACAGCTGCACCTGCATTATCATGGGGTCCAGGTTCTTTTTAAGAAAATTTGTTGTTTATCCTCTGTATGTGGGGTGCTCATGTGAAAGCAGTGTGGTGAAAGAACCATCTCCAGAGGAGGATTTCCAAGTCCTGGGGTTTGCTGCTGAGCTCCTTTTTGACCTGTTTGGCAACCTCAGCCAGGATACTTCTCCTGTCCTTGCCCACACTCTCTAAACTTTATTTTCCTGGTCCTGGGCTCTGCAGGTGCCCTTACCTGTACAGGAGCCAGGCACCCTTAGGTGCTGCTGCAGCTCAGGGGGGCACAAGCGCAGAGATTCAGGTCTGAGGAGGTTTCAGGACTGTCTCATCTGGACACAGTTTGAAGCATCCTTCTCTTAACACTGCCATGAACTCTTCCACAGACCTTATGGTCAAAATCATGTTGTGCTTTTCATCTTCTTTTTTTTTTTATGTTCCTTTATTCTAATCTATCACACCTGCTTATTGTCAGCACCTGTTATTCCTGTGGATTTTCCTCCATTTGGCTGTGGAAGAGCCATCATGGGAGTGAGGATGTTCTGTTTTTTCAGTCACTGGCTTGGGACCTGAGCACAGGAATCACCTGCCCACCATTCATTCCATCAGGGAGGATGGTAATCCTTCATCCCTCAGTGCTCTCAGGAAAAAGGGATCCAGATTTTATCCTCAGTCAGAATTTCCAGGAACATTCTGGAAGTCTTTCCTAGAAAAAGGACTGCTGAGAATACAAATGCTGTTGAGGCTGGATAGAAGATGTTGTGCACCTAGGAGATATCCTGGAAAAGGAAAGGAAATGCTCTCATCCCTCAACAGAGAATCAACACTCGAGGTGATCTTTCCTGTGCAAAGGATCAGACCTGATTTAGGATATATGGGAGATCTCATTAGCACAGTCTGGCCATTTATTGCACATACTAATCACTTACTTAATGGTATTGCTATTTGATTATTTAATGGCTGTAGCAACCCTTTTGATCCCTCCTTTGTACATGCTTAAGTGTAACAATTTCCAATTAATTAAATGGCTTTGGATCTCATATTACTCTTTTAAATAAAAAGAAGAGAGGTTAAAGATAGCTAGGTGAATTAATTCTGGGATTCCTGAGACTTTTTGCAGTCTGTTTGCTCAGTTACAGAGGATTATTTCCAGGTTCTGAATTTGGAATTCTTGAATGTACAAAGGGAAAAAGTGCAGGGACCCAGCACAGCCCACAAAATCAAGAGACAAGTTTCTGTGGGGTTTCTGATAACCAGCTTTGTGAAAAATTCTAATGATGTGATTTCAGCAATTTTCCCTATGATGGTTATTTTTCTTTTATAAGGACAGCTGAATTGCATGTATTTAAAGTGACTTAAAAATTTCAAAACTACCCCCCCAAAAAAATAAAAATGCAGTCTAAATGTCATGCAAACCTGACACCACAGATCTGACCATGAGCTCATCTAGCATAATGTCCACTGGAAATTTAATCAATTCCACAATAAATTCTTCTTTTATTAATGAGTCGCTGATTGGATTTGGTTTCGGTGACTTGACATGTGTGAGTCCACCTGCCAGTTTTTGTGGCTTTAACAACCAGGTTTGAAAGGTTTTTCCCTCTCACTCTCTTTACATCACTACGAAAAAAAAAACCCAGACGAAGAACAAAAGGAAACTCCCCGAGTGACCGCACAGTGGAAACACTGAAACCAAACACCCTCTCCGCAAAGTGATATCGAATGAACCAAGTAAACAACCTGCAAAAAAAGAGATAAACCCATTCTTCTTATCTCTTTCAATTTTTGTAACCCTAGACATCCGTTTTGACCACAGCAAAAAAAAAAAAAAAAATCGGGCAGAAAGGCGATTTTAAGAAACTCTTCGAGAAACGGGAGAGGATCCGGCGGAGCCGCTCCTGGCTCATCCCAGGAGGGCCGGCTCGGGCCGGACCGGCCGGGGCTGTGGCCCTGTGTCCCGCATCCCGCCGAGCCCCAGATGGCAAAATTGGGGATGCTCGCTCGAAACGGCTCCTTTCTATCGGTGTTGAGTGAGTCACTAGCCAGGAACTGCATCTCATGCGGACCATATGCAGGGAGCTGCAGAGATCTGACTCAGAGATGTAAATCTGTGTCGTGGGGAGGCACCGGGGGGGTTCGCTTTATTCTTCCCGTCTTTTTTTGTTGGTGTGGAGGTAAAAAAAAAAAAAAAATCACCCCGAAACACCTCTCTTTTGGTCTCTTTTGTGATTTTGAGGATGCTTGCTTTGGGAGAAATCAGTTTGGTCAGAAGCGTGTGGAAGGCGCGCCGGAGCCGGGATGCTCCGGGGTCAGTCCCATCCCAGCGCGGGTCCCACCGCTCGCATTCCTGCCGCCGGGACCACCCACATCCGATGGGGGAGGCACGGAAAGCACTTTGCTCGCGTGTGTCTGTGTGTCTGTGTCTGTGTCTGTGTATCTGTGTGTCTGTGTGTTTGAGCGTGTCAGCCCCGAGCGCTGGGGCACCCCCAGCCCGGGCCGAGCCGGTGCTCGGGGGCTGCGGGAGGCGGCCGCAGCTCGGTGCGGAGCGGGGCGCTGGGATGCTGGGATGCTGGGATGCTGGGATGCTGGGATGCTGGGATGCTCCTGGGCGGCTCCCCCCGGTCCCTGCCCCAGGAGTGCCCCGCCGGTCCCGATCCCACGGGCGAGGTTCGCTCCGGGTTTTGGGGCGCCGCATACTTTGCCCATGACATAGGGCGGGGGCTGGCGCCAAGACACGGGGCGGACTCTGCCGGGAGAACCTGGAGCCTCACAGGGAAACTCATTCATCCCAGGCGAAGAGAAGGAAAACCCCCAAGAACCCAGCTGTGCCCCGCTGTAAAGAGGTGCTGCTTATCTTAGACTCATTTACTGCAGCCGAGAGCTCTGCCCTGGGTGCTGATGCCAGCGGGCTCTGCCTTGGTCCCTTTGTTTGGCTTTGATTATTCATAAAATCTTCCAAGCTGGGATGCTGAGGGGAAACGAAATGAAAGGTGTGTGGTGTGAATTATTTGGAGTTGTGAAGTCTTGAGGCAGGACCACAGTGGGCATCCCCTTGACAACATCCAGTGTGTGCATGAGCACAACTTTCCCCAGTGCCTTTCCCATTCATCACCCTTGTGATCGGGTGGAGAAGCTGCCACAGATTTCCCCTGGACAGAGGGAACCTAAACTAAAGAATTGACAGCCTTTAAATTCAAACAATTAAAATGGGCCTAGGGAGCAAAGAATTTTTAAAAAGAAAATGACATTTCTTTCCTTCTGTCTCCCCTCTGAGGGCTGACAGAGCTGCTTGGGGCTGCTCGTGTTGCCCAAGGTTGGGTCCTTGGGATTGCAAGCGCTGCACAAACCTGTGCAAGAGCTGCTCGAGGCTGCACCGTTGCATCACAGCCCTGAGCTGCAGGAGGATTTTGCATAACTCTCCACTTTTAATTCTCTTGTTACTCCACGCTCTGGGTGTCTGAGATGTCTCCTTCAAGGAGTGCATGAGCAGAAGCTTTCCAGAGGCTGGAGCAGACAGAAGATCCTAATCTGGGTGGTGAAGGGTTTGTGCTCTGGGGCTGTGCAGGAACTTGCTCAGGACCAACTGTAAGCTCGGAATTCCAGGACTGTCCCAATTCATTTTCTGCTTCTCCCTGATCCCCAAAAGCTGAGCAGAGCCCAGTGCAGGGAAGTCAGGCTGCCAGCTGCATGCTCAGCCAGGAGAGCCCCTCAGTGGGGAATACACTGCAGTGGCCTCATTCCATAAATCATGACAAGGAGGTGCTACTGCAAGGCTGAAAACCCAGGGGTGGCTGCCGAGTCCCGAGGGGTGAGAAGAGCAGGTACCCCACGAGCAGGGCAGCAGGAGCTTGCAATGCCTGTGCACCTCTTTCCTCCCATCTCTGCTGCTGGTCCTGCCAGGGAAATTTGGATTTCATTGTGCCACTCTTGGGAAAAACAACTGGAGGCTGGGGGCTGGCAGACAGGGCTCAGCCAGGGCTGGGTGAGGCAGGAGGATGTGATGGCAGAAAGAGAGGATGGGGGGAAGAGCAGGAGCTGCAGGTCTGGGCACAGTCATGCCTTCAGTAGGAATTTTGCAAGTCCCTGTCTGCACAGTGTTGTTGTTGATTTTGCCATCTTTGATCCAGGTAAACAGGACTTGTGTGCACAATGAAAACAAACAAGCCGGGCTGGAAAATATCATGAGTCAATGAGGCTCTTTCGGTGCCTCCACCTTCCCTAACCCCAAGTCAGCAAATGCTCAAGTGCTTGGCACATCCAGGGAGAGCCTGGGACTCAGAGCCCGGGGCAGCTCCAGCCACCCTCTCCTGCTTAATTAAAAGACCATCAATGAAATGTTTAAGTACTGGGCCGTCAGTGCTGCCTGATGAATACAGGACCGGCAGCCCTGGCGAGCTGTTCCCTCTGCAGTGAGCCTCCCCTGCCTGGGAAGGCTCCTCCAGATGAATCGTGGGGATCAGCAGGACACCATTTATCGCTGGTTATCACTTGCTGCAGGGAGCAGCTCTCTCCCTGTGCTCCTCCTCACCTCCCTGCAGATAGCATCAGCCAGAGCTTACACTTGGGTACAGCCCAGAGCTCCTCTCACCTGGAGCCTCTCTCGCGGGGTGACTCAAAGTTTGGTTCTTTCTTAAAGTTTTCTGCACCAGGCTGAGAGGGAAAAAAAAAAAAAAAAAAAGAAAGAAATCTAAAAACCATTCTCTGTTTTTGCATTTTCCTTCGGCTGGATCACTTCCTGCACCAGACTGAAGGCTGGAATTGATGATTTGGAGGTCTTTCCCAACTCTAATGATTCAATGATTCTTTGTTTTTATGATGTAGCACTCACACTTTCTGACATCAAGACAAATGCTGGCAAATTTCCAGGAGCCCCGGAGGTGCAGGGCATGTTCAAAGCCACCCTGGATGTTTTCTGGTGTGAATGGGAGGAGGCTGGGCTGGAGGCAGCTTTTCCTGAACACCATCTCTGAGCTCTCTAAGCTGCTCTCCCAACTCTGCCCCTCAGTGCATCGCTCAACTCTGCAGCCTGAGATGCTCAGAAAATTAAATTTATATTTTTAACAGAGCACAGACCAGTCACACACCATGTGGGTGCTTGAAATGTTGTTCTTGAAGCTTTCATCCCCTTCTCTAAACGTGCTCACCCTTCCCCTGGTTTAGCCAGGGGGGACCTGCTCTCTCTGAGCAGCATTTCATGGTTGGACTTGATCATCTCCAAGGTCTTTTCTAACCTTAACAATTCTGTGGTTCTGTAATTGCTCATAAACCTTTTTTTTTTTTACTTTTCAATATGTTTTTAGCTTTGAGGACAGAAAGATCAAGCTCACACTTCTCATCATTAACCCTTTTCTGTCTGAACTGAAAGCTATGCTGTCCTTCCCAGCCCCTGGAGAGGCAGCAG
This sequence comes from Haemorhous mexicanus, assembly GCF_027477595.1. NCBI lineage: Eukaryota > Metazoa > Chordata > Aves > Passeriformes > Fringillidae > Haemorhous > Haemorhous mexicanus. The sequence continues at coordinate 18,895,256 of NC_082353.1, forward strand.
TGGCCACTTGGTCCTGCTGAGCCTGTGAGGCACAGAAAGGGAGATCCAGGAAAAATGGGATTATTGGGATGGAGAGTCAAGATGCCAAGAGGAAAAAGAGACTGGAGACTGCCCCAGGGAACCAGGGGTGCTGTCACCCCAAAAGCTGCTCCCTCCCCACGAGTGTGGAGAATTATTTCCCTCACAGGATGATTCTGGCATCCAAATGGCTTTATGGCAATTTATTATTATTATTATTATTATTATTACTGCTTCAGAGTAATCATGGGTGTTGGGTATTTGGGAACCTACAAAGAGAGCTCAGCCCCTGCATATATTTAAAATTATATGCTGTGTAAAATGAACCTGAGACACTGAGCGATTTCTCATCTCTGGGTGGTTTTAAATAGGCAATAAAAAAACCTCAAGATAGTAGATAACATTTTATTGCAGAATATAAATTAATCTCTGTTTAGCTAAGCAGAGAGCATACAACTCAAAAATTAAATGCTGGGCACCTAAAAAGCAATCGAATTCTTAAATAACCTAAGTAATAATAAGGATGTCCCACAGAATTATCTCTGTTTTCATCACATGTAGCTCTTTGATTATTCAACTGTTTTTTTTCTTGCTTGAAAAAAAACCCCAACATAATTTTATTTAGTTATTTTCATATTAAAACCCCTTGCCCACAAGGAAAATTAAGTTTTTTTTAATGCATTGCTGAAATTAAGTTACATTATTTCTACCCTAAAAGTACCATGTGTAAAGGCAGGAAAATTCCAGTGGAAAGAGACCAATATAATTGGCCTTTTATTTGCCATATTTCATTTGTGCTTCAGGACACTTTTGCCATTTTCAATGGAAATATTTATCTGTTCATTTCATGAAGAGGCATTCGTTGTAACTATTTTAACATTTTTAATAATAGTAACTTATTTTAATATTTTATTTTTGAAAGTTAATTGTTTTAAGCACAGATTTAATGTAAAATTTACAAACACTACAATCAATTTCTAGAGTGAAACCACTTTACAAAGGATGTACCAGTCAATTGGCCTGAGAACTGTGCTGGTCATTCTGGTTTTTGTTTTTTCAGACTAACAGGATATTTTTGATTTCTTTGTTTCCTTTAGAAAAGCCCTGGAGACTTCAAATTTAGGATTTTTTAGGGAATATCCAGTAAATGAAATTAAACCTATTACATTTCCCAACAGGCTTCTGCAGAAGCTTTGTGAAAATCAGTGCTGTACACAGATTTTTCACAAAGTTAATTTTCCTCTGAGTGTAACACGGATTTATCTGAAAACAGGCACCAGGCTTTGCCTTGAGATAGATCCAATTTCCACCTCATGCTACGAGAGTAAATCAGGTGTAAGTGCTGCACCCAGTGGAGCTGTGTTTGTGTAAAATCACTGTGAGGAGCACTGAAATGCAGCTTTTCCTAACAGCAATCCAACTGGAAACCTGATTTGCTCTGATTTACTCCCTGGAATTTGTACCCCTTTATTTTTCAAACCTCCCTGCTATTGCAGCCTCCAAATTTCCACCCACTCCTGGGACATTCCCCTGGATGGTGCTGGGGCTGTTTTTAAAGGAGGCAGAGTCTGTGTCCCTCCCATGGGTAACCAGGGTCAAAAATTCTGATCTGGGACACGTGGAACAAGGAGTAACCAAAATATGAGTTGTGGTGGCAGGGTCTGTCCTGCCCCCAGAGGAGCTGATCCTGTGTTCTACTTCAAAAAAAAAAAAAAAAAAATTAAAGGAATATTTAAAAATTACAAACATTGCATGGTTTTATCAATACACCCTTCTTTTCCCCAATTGCATAAATTGATTTGTAAGTGACGAGTCTGTAAAGTTTCTTTGAAGCTTAAAGAGTCTTAAAAATCAAAAAAATTCTTAAAAAATTCCCTTCCTCCCTTCTGAAACCTCAGTGCTGTCCTTACACAGCTCTATCAGCCTTGGTTTGGATTATGATCATTGGGATTCAAGATCCCAATCAAGAGAGGTCTTTTCCAGCCTAAAGGAGTCCCTGGTTTGATGATTCTTAGAACAATGTCTGGAAAACCCAGCTCTGAAATGTGCTGCAGTGTCCCAGGAGTGGGGAGAGCCAGAGCCAAAAAGATAATCCTTCAATTCCCCAACCTGATTTAGTCACAGTGGTTTTCAGGAACTGTTTGGTAAGATTTGCTTAAAGTATTGTTTTGGTTTTAAGTTTATAATGTCAAAACTACTGCCTCAAATGAAAGGAAAACAAACCCATGATTTTCTGTAGGATCAGGCAACATTTTCCCATCACAGTTTTATTTTATGTATTTTATATATTGTCTATATTCACAGAGTCACAGAATAGCCTGAGCTGGGAGGGACACACATTAAATTTAACATGATCTATTTTATATATATTTCATATAGTCAGTATATCATATGATAAATAAATATTTACATTATATAATAATAAATATATTACTTAGTGTTGCATCAAAAAGGGAAATATGAATTCCAACACACTGCATTACAGAAACTTTTAATAACCTGAAAAATAAAAGTGTAAAGCTAATGTTTTTTAATTAGTTTTCTTTTTTCTTTTTTTTTTTTAACAAGCAAATTAGTAACTTTTCAACCTGCTATGCATTTTTCCCTTTGACTCTTGTGTTTTCTGATTGCAGCCACAACTAGGGTCAAAAACAATAAAATTCAACGAGAAGAGACAATTGCCAGAGCTTCCTGAGCCAATACTCTATGCCTCAGAGGTTGGGATCACTCAAATAAAGATCAGGATGATATCAGAACTTTCAGTTCTTTATCCAAACAGCCGAGGCTTTTCCAGCTGCCCCATCACAGCTCCATAACCATTTGGAGTTCTATCAGTGATGCTCATTCCTATTTCACAGGCTATAATAAACACAGCAAACATTTGATGAGGTTCCATTTGAGGTTAAATGTTTCCATGAGAGAATAATTTCTGTTTATAACAAGAAAGAAAAAAAAAAAAAAAAGACAAAAAAAAGACCTCTGCTCTATTTTTAAAACCTAATTTAGAGCTGGTTTCCAAAATATCAGTGACAACAGAACATGAATGAGGCAGGATTCTGCTGCCTTCTCCGTGGTTTTTCATGGAAATGAGGGCGCCGGGAGCCCCGCTGGGCAGGGCTGGGCAGGGGCAGCCGCCAGCCTTTGTCCTGCCCCCATTGCAGGTGGCTCCGGTGTGTCACCCCCAGCGACTCCCGCAGCAGCAAATTGTCCTGCCCTGCCCAGGGCACAGCCTCTACATCCCTGTGTGTCGGTTTGTCCCAAAAAATTGACTTTGTCCCATGGAAAAAGCAGAGCATCCCCTCCTGCTCCCTCCCAGGGGGTTCGGGGTCCACCCTGGGAGCTCCTGGCAGCGTCAGGGGAGGGTGGGGTGTCACTGTTGGGGTGTCACTGTTGGGGTGTCACTGCTGGGATGTCACTGCTGGGGTTTCTGTCACTGCTGGGTGTCACTGCTGGGGTTTCTGTCACTGCTGGGGTGTCACTGCTGGCTGTCACTGCACACACGAGGGGATGAAGTGACAACACAAAGGTTGGGAGGGATGAGCCTGCACTGCCAGGGAGCTTCCCCAGGGCTGTGGGCACATGGGAATGAGCAACCCCTGCCAAGGGGTGCAGGCTCCAGCCCCAGGACTGCCTGGTGCAGCAGCAAATGTGGCCATTTGTCACTTCCAGCAGGGGCTCAGACACACATCCCAGTCATGGCCACAGAGCTGGAGGTCAGCCGGTCCTGCTGGGGAGGAGGATGCTGCTGCACAGCCAGGGAGGGAAAGCAGGACCAAGAGCTGTCACAAACTGTCCCTTACACTGCAGCTGAGGCTTGGCTGGAGCCTGGGCTGGGTTTATGAGCAAAGCCCAGCCCAGCCCTGGTGCACTGACCCTGCTGGGTGAGAGGGAAATGCCTTCCTCTCCTGCAGCTCAGCAGCAGCAGCAGTGCAGTGGCAGAGGGTTTTCCCCAGGGTCCAACCAAAAGTCCAAGATAAAGGCTGAGCAAAGCTCTGGGACTGTGATCACCTGCTCTTCTCCCTGCCTTGAGCTGGCGGCTGTATTTCCTGCCCTCTCCTTGACTTCAGTGGATTTTGAGGGCACTCAGGGAAGAAAACTTCCATAATTACAGGCACTGATGTGTTAAGAGCACTCCAGATGCTTTCCCCTGGTTTTGCATGGGGCAAGCAGGCATGCATAGTCTCTTTTTTTCCCAAATCATGCGGTTATTTGGAATTTAAGTATTTCTGCCTACAGAGCTGCTCATCCTGTTTTTATGCTGTGTTAGTTTTGAGCCATAGGCTGCAGTCTCTTGTCAGTAAGAAAACAATGGCATGACTTGCTTTTGTTTCTTTTCAGATGATACTAGAGCACTGCAAAGTGCCTTTTAGAAACAGGGCTTTGCTTGTGCAAGAGGTCATTAAGATGTTTCAAGGCCAGGCTGGATGAGGCTTTGAACACCCTGGTCCAGGGGAAGGTGTCCCTGCCCGTGACAGGGGATTAGAGATGAGCTTTGAGGTCCCTTGTAACACAAACCATTCTGGAATTCTCCTGCTCTGTGGCTTAGAAAAATCAAGCAAGACAGCAAGAGCTGACTTAAACCTTCCTGGGATGGACAGAGAAGTGTCCTGGGCAGCCCAGCAGGTCCCACCAAAACAAGGGAGATCTGCTGCTGCCAGGACTTGCAGGACAGAGCCCAGGCCATGGCACACACTCCATTGCTGCTCTGCAGCCATCTCAGACATGAGGCTTCAATTCACCCTCTGCAGGAAAAACCCACATTAGTGCAGCTGGAAACCTTTTCATTGAGGAGTGGAGAAATCTCAGACAACTCCAGCAAGCTGACCCTGCAGACAGCAGCAGCAGAGGGTCCTGGGGGGAGGTGGGGAGGAGGCCCCATGCCTCCAGCCGTGGCTCTGGGTCCCAGGGGGTTTTGGGGAACCGCAGCCCCGTTATTGAGCGCTTTCATTAAAGGCTCCGGTTCCGGAAGTTTGGCTCTCGTGGAGCCAGATAAGCTCAGAAATGTGAAGCCAAGGAGGCAGAATCAGACAGGCAGAAAGTGCCTTTGAGAGCTGGCAACTTGGAAAACCTGTCCCTGGGGACAAGTGTGAAGCTCCTTCCTGCTGAGGAGGAGCAGAACAACGGGGCTGAGGTGAAACTCGGGATTTTTCAGCCCAAAGGTAGCACCACCAAGAAAATGAATTAATTGAATACCCCCCACAGTGTGTTACCATTCCTCCTCCCAGAGAGACGTAGCTGGAAGAGACCAAGTAATGTCAAAGCCTGAAAAAAATCAGGAATTACAGGCATTAAGGTTTCCTTCTGGGAAAATAAAGCCCATTTGGTAGAGGAGAGGTTTCCAGACAGGATGTAGCTGCCAGTTCAAACAGGCAGCGAGCTGGGGTAGGCAGGGAGGGATTTGGGACTTTTGAGCAGTGTTTAAATGTCATTAGATATAGCTTTGTTTTAAACAAGGCGGTAACTGGGAAAGTTATACCCAACCCAGTTGGGACTGGAGAGATCCCATCTGTTCTGCAGAGCATCCCTCCACTCCTCTGTGTTAGCTGAGGGCTCAGGCTCCCAAATCCATTCCCCCCAAAAAAACCCACACACAAGCTCTTTCCCCACTCATCTCCCAGTGCCCACCAGTACATGCTGGGGCTGGATCCTGGGCTCCCACCAGGCCTGGCAGAATGGGAATCTTCAATACACAGATTTTACACTTCCAGGTGAAAAAGCTTGAAGAGGTGGGAAACAGAAAAATCCTCAGCAATTTCCTCCGTTTAACAACTTTTTAATTGGATGGCATTGATTATTTCAGTGATGAAATGTATTTGGAATATGGAGACAACACAAAGGCATGAATGAAGATTAAGTCTTGCTTCCAACCCCAGAAAATGTTAAAAAGAGTTACCAGAGTATTTGAAAATATTTTTAATAGTTTGGAACAACTAAATTTAGCTAAGCTGCAGATAGGCCTCTCTTTATTACAGCCAGAGTTACTATGGCAACATGCTACAATTATTTATCGCCATGACGATCCACTGGAGATTTTTTAAATGCATTATCTATTTTTGTTTGCATTGTCATTCCTGTCAGGGGAGGGAAGACACCAATTTGGTGCTCTGTGAAATGGTCAACATTTCACCCCAGCCATGGCAGGGTGGAGGCTGGGGGAGATTTTAAATTGAGCAGCAGGAAAAGCCAAGGAACAACCTCTATCAGGATTATTTTTTTCCCCGGTTTTTAGTCTAAAATAGGTTACTGTTTCTAACTGACAAGTGAATAAGAGCTTGTTCTTTGCCAGTCTTCCTCCTGACTGCTCTTTGATAATCTGAGATAGCAGAAACAAATGGGAATGAATGAGTTCTGCAACACCCAGGAACTGTTATTATCTCTGCCACGGGGAGAGGGAAATGCGGACGAGCTATATTAGGCAACTTCTGGAAGGTCACATCAGCAGGCAGCGATAAGGACGTGATCAGGACCTGCTTCCCTGGCCACATCCTCCACTGGGGTGAAACATCACGAATCCAGGGCTGCTGTCACAAGTGCTCTGCATCTTTATTATGTACACCAGGTCAGGGGAAATTGGAAAAGCCTGTCAATCCCCGGGTTGCAGGAGCAAGGGAGGGATATCTGCAAAGTGCTGCCACTGCATTTGTTTGGCTGTGGCAGCAGAGGAGCTCCACCAGCTCACCAGTGCTCGGGGGCTCATTTTGGGTGCTGGGTGGGTTTTGCTGCCCTCGCTCAGCCCACACCAGAGGCCCAGGTGCTCCAAGCTGGAGATGTCTTGCCCTGGCAGAGGCACAGCAGACCTCCCTCCACCCCAGGACACGGTGTGTGGGTAACCCTGTCTCGAAGCAACCACCGTGTCCCTGTACCCTCTGCGGGATGATGCTTGAGTGGAGCGGACGTGCTTGAGCAAAGGTTGGTGGGTATTGTTCTGACACATCCCAATAATGCTCTGCTGGTCTTGTCCAGAGTGATGGTTAAGTAATCCTAAGGAGGACGTGGAAAGAGCTCCCTTTGTGACTCTCTGACTAATGAAAAGCCCTTTATATAACGCTGCAATCAACTGCATGGGGCTGCTGGGACGGGTAATTGGGCTAGGAACGGGCTCCATTTATGGGACATTATGTAATTTACTGTTCTGTCACCATCGCTCCCAAAACTGTGACTCTTTCTCCAAAGCTCACATTTCCAAGTAATCATCAAGACTTGGCCCTTCATATCTTATATCATGAGCAGGATCTTTACAGGTGCAGCTGGTTTGGATTAAACTTGACTCTCCTGTGCTCTACGGAGAGCGAGAGGCAGCTCCTGGTGGGACAGTCCATATTTTGGCTGCTGTACAGCACACGCAGATGCAAGATCCTTCTTCTTAGAGGGGGCTGTTGGTTCAAGCAGCACATCCCATAAAAGCAGCCTTGGGACTTGCTGTGCCTGAGGGGAGCCAGGCAGACGTTCCCGGAGGGTGCCGCTCTATTTATGAGATTATTTCCAACAGCCTTCAAGGGCTCTTGCTGCAGGCAGCACTACAAACCCCAAACCAGGCTGAAGAACATAAAAACAAGGGAGGCTTCCTTGCCAGGCCTGCTCCTGAGGTGACAGTTGCCCACCCTTGGCACACGCTGTGGCACAGACACTCCTCTGTCAGAGCCGTGCGTGGTCCTGCCTGCAGATCCCCCGTCACATCCCATGGCAAATCAACAGAGCTGCAGGAACTGGAGCAAACCCCAGAGCACTCCTGCTGTCATGTCAATAGTCCCTGAGCAAAGTGAGCTTGGGAACTGCTGCTTTAGACCAGAGACATTGACAGTCATTGATCTAATACTTCTTCCTCCACCTTCCAAGGCTGAGCCAGTGCTGTGAAGATCCACTCTGTTGTTTTCTCCCCTGATTAAATGAAGCACAGATCCAACTACAAACTCCCTGGTGTCTGCTGATAAAAGCCTCAGAGGAGTTTGCATAAAGCCTGAGCACAACCAGCTCTGTGGCAGGAGCAGTTGGTGGGTAATGGCTGGGTTACACTGAAAACCAATCTGCTCTCCATCTGGCAGTGGAAATATCACTGGAAGGAAAAGAAGGCAGGACCAGAACTGTTAAGACCTCCAAAGTTCATTGCTGCTGCAAGAGTCCATGAACAGAGAGAACAGGAGCATCTGCCAGTGTGGTTTGAGGCCCTGAGGATATGAGAGGTGAGAGATTGGGTTTTCCCTGATTCTGCAGGTTTGTAGCCAGGATGGGGACAGGGTGAGCACCATCTCTCTGATGCTGATGCCCAAGTGCTTGGGGACCCTTTTGCAATGCACACCATGACCTGACAGCAGCAGCACAGCCCCGTGGAAATGGGGACTCAGCAAGTGCCTCTGTCCCCCGAGTTCCTCTGCTCCCCTATGGGAGCTGAAGATGTAGGTAAATTATATTTGATGTGTTTTAGATAAATTATATTTGATGTGTTTTTTAGGACAAGAGAAAAGCTTTGAGGAATTAGACCCTTGTACTAAGCATTGCAAATATGCAAGGTAGAGGGCAATTTCTCTCCCCAGCCAAAAAAAGTGGTGGAATTGCAACAGAGAGCTGGAAACACACACATATTCAGTGATTTTTCACAGGTCACGCAGAGTGTTTTCATTGCTCTATTTACTGACGTGAAAAACAAAATCCTGCTTGTAAAATCAGCCACACACAGTTTGGAAAGGTGTTTTTTCTGAGAATCAAATCTGGTTGACATCCCGAGCCAGTCCTTGCAGAGACTACTGTATGGAATGCAGGAGGACAGATCTGGTTTTAGGCCAGGTCTGTGGGATTACAATGAGCCTCTGATGTTTCCCAAGTGATGAATTATTTCAAGGAACAACCTGGGAGATAGCAGCCCCTGTGTCACGGTGGCAGGGTGAGAGAGGAAGACTTTTAAATGTTAATTAGCAGGGAAGAGCTGTCTTGCAGACTAACCACAAAGATCTCCGGTGATGGCAGGAGGCAAAGGAGAGCAGCAGAGCATTTCATTTGTAATGCATGGTTTTATTTCACCTTGGAGATCCTCTCATTGATGGGTTTGGCAGGCAGATAATGAGACTGCATTGCTGTAGGGTCCCCGACTGCAAGGAGCTTAAGCACAAAAGGAAGCCCCTAGGAAACCTCCTGGCAGGGGGCAGGAAGCCTGGCACTGGGCAGGGATCATGGGAAGAGGTAAAGGAAAAGTTGTACCTGCAGGCAGGTGAGAAAGAGCAGAGGCTGAAGGTGCCCAGTCCCAGCTGGGCAAGGGGAGGATGAAGTGGCAGAGGGAGGATGAGGTAATCCCACAGAGGTAAGCAAATGTTGAGCTGGGTAATGGGGCCAGTTTGAGCTCAAGCACTCCTTTCCATTGCTTCCTGTTTTCATCCCACTCCTGTGCCAAGGCCATCAGGCTGGGAGCACTTTCCAGTCCCCCAGCCCTTCCCATCACCTTTTCTGGTAAGTGCACAGAGGTGCTGTGGCTCTCCCAGGTGGGAAAGGGATGTGGAAACGTGGCCAAGCCAGGGGCACAGTTCCCCTCTGCCCAGCCCCAGTGTCACTCACACTGTGCTCTGAGGAGAATGGATGGGGCTTTAGCTGGAATGCTGACGTGCCAAGTGCCACTGCAGCTGCTCAGGGCAGAGCTCCATCCCACTGCTCTGCTTTGGGTCCCTCCACTGGGTGGAGAGGGTCACCTCTGCCCAGGCTGCCCCATGAAGAGATCAGTGGGGTGTGGGGTACAGCCATCCTCCCTCCTGAGCCAGAGGAAACGCCTCTGCCTTTGCTTGGGTTGCAAAATCCACCCATCTCCAGGCCCTCCTAAACTGGAGGAGTGACTCCACTCCATCACAAATTGCTTCATTGACACTGGAAGGGCAAAACACAGTGTCAGACAAGAATGAAGCCAAATGTTGATGCCTGAATCTTTCTCTCTGATTAACCGTAAATTTAAAAAAAATAAAGTAAACCATGGGCAGAGGAACCAGCTGATAACATGTGCTGGTGCTGCAGGGACAGGTGACTGCAGGGACAGCAGCTGCATTTTGCTCAGTTTCACAGTGGTTTTGATCCCAGGATGAAAACTGTATAACAGTAAGATTTCTTTGTCCACCCATCTGTCTGTCCATCTCCAGAGCATGGTCTGAGTGTGCTTATTCCTGCAGTTAAGGGGAACTGCAGTTACAGCACCCCTGCACATTTAACACTATTTCCAAGTCCCTCTTGACTTCCTTTTTCGTCCTTCTTCAGGGCTATGTTTAGATTCCAATTTCCAATCTCCTGGACTGAGATTGTTATTAAAATGCAGCCCTGGTAATGCTCCATGCATCCCAGGCACAACAAACCACTGCAGGCAGGCACAGCACTGGGGAGAGCAGGGCTCCGAGTGACCACAGAGTGTTTAAAAAACATCCAGCTTTGCTTTGTATAGATCTGAAGGCTATTCCCATGTATTACAGACAAATATGGAAATGGGGAAGGGAGGGATAAGAGTGTGATCTGCAGAACCAAACAGAAGGGCTATAATTAATCAGGTAATTGCAGTATTTGCATGGAGTGTCTGTAAATATTACCTCTAGTTCTAAGTACGGTACTTTGGACCACGTATCTTATCGTGGAGCAGCCCGTCAAACAGCAAACACATCCACTTGACTGGAATATAATGAATATTAGGTCAGCCAAATGCAAACTGACTAAATTAATTTGTAGCTGTGTACCAAGTGATGTTGTGCGATAATTTAATGAAACCCTTCAAATAAATGCCCGCTGGGGAACAATGCCGAGGAGCGAGCGGAGTGTGCAGGGAAGGATTGCTGGGGGTGTGGGGACAGGAGCAGCTCCTGGAGAGCAAACAGGGCTGAGGGGATCTCACAGAACACATGGCAGGATGTGAAGGCTGAGCGGGGACCATGGTGGTGGCTCTGCAGAGAGCCTCGGACCTCAGAGCTGCTCCTGAAGGAGCCTGGATGGGACACTCAGGGCTGGCTCAGCCCTCTGGAGTGAGCGTGAGGCTGGTGGAGCTCCGTGGGTGGCCCTGGGCCCCCGTGGGGTTGCCCCGATCCTGAGGGGTTGTGCAGATCCCCGGGAGAGCTGCTGGCTGATGGCAGGGTGATTTGGAGCACTGTGACAAACGACTCGGTCCTGTGAGACACGCAGAGCCAAGCGAATGGGTTTGAGACCTCCGGTAAATGTTTTGTTTCCTCAATCAGATCATCTGGGGACTCTGAAAAATAAAACACTATTGCTGCCTTTTTCATATCCCTCTGGCTGCTTTTTTGTTTGGGCAAGGGCAAAATAATCACTGAAACAGCTCATTTGAGGAGCCACAATGCGTTGATCCCAGTGGGAATCTGTGTGCAGAAGGAACCCTTTTTGAAGGGGTGTCTGGTGTCTGGCATGGGAGGGATGCTGCCCGTTGCTCCAGGACACACAGGATTGGGATTATTCCCACAGAAAAGCACAGAGCAGACCCTGAGCCATGGGGCTGGGGGCACCCTCCTGCAGCAGCAGAGCCCAGGCCATGCAGGGATCCTGCTGGGAGACCCCCAGAGCACTTGAGGTCACTGGGGGCTCAGCCACCTCAGCAGCAGTACAGGAGCTCTGCAGGAGGGAACCCCAGCAGTGGGGATGAGAATCCAGTGGGAAATGCTGGTCCCAACAGTGCCATGACCCTGGACACCCCACTGGCAGGTGGGGACCCTGGTGTCCCACACTGGGGTGTCAGCCTGAAACCCTGCAGAAACCAGAGCCCTGGGCTGGAGCTGCTCTGTCCCCGAGCTGATGGATCTCCCAGCATAAAGCTGACTCCCACAGCAGCCAGAGCTGCTGTTCTGTGGTGGCAAGAGGGGGAATTCCTCTGACCAGAACAGTCCTGGTGCTGCATTCCCAGGGGAGCAGAGTAGCTAACTTAGTGATGTTGACATAAGAGATGCCCTTGAACTGGGATTATAGGACATATGCTGAATTTATTGGGAAGGGGTTTATTAATTTGCCCACATGATGTGTCACAGGACTGTCTGCTAAGTTTACATCAGCTATTCACAGTGATATCAGGTGCCCTTTATCAGATCCTGCATCAGTCACCTCGGAGTGAGACCACAGAGGAGCAACTGCTAAGGGCTAATAAAGCTCCAGTGATAATGGCTGCCAGTAAATGAGAGTTTGGGGTGCTCCACCTCAGCCCAAATCCAGGCAGAGAGGAGTCAGAGGCACGAGTGCTGGAAAGGTCAGGCAGGGTCATGCCAGCACAGGCTGAGCAGGAGCTGCTCAGGGGTGCAGTTGGCCCCTCTGGTGACCCAGCAGGTGTCCCACCAGGACAGGCTGGAGCAGAGCCCACAGAGGGCCTTTGCTCCCCCTGAGGGGGCTCCACGTCCCCTCTGCTCCTCTGGGATGCAGAGGATGTTTGTGCACTGGGATGCCAGAGGGGTTGTGAGGTCCTTCCTGCAGCTCCAGGACTCGTTGCTAGAGCAGCCAGGGGTGGGAGAGCAGGCTGTGGGCAGAGGTGGGCTGAAGGAGTTACAGGCTCATCCCAGGTATGGGGGTCCTGCTGCAGCAGGGGCCAAGACGGGGAGGGGGAAGGCAAACACAAATACAGGGACAGGCATTGCAGCAAGGCAGCACTAAATGCACCTCCTGCCACAAAGGAGGACCCAATATTAATTCTCCAACTCATTATGGAGAGAAATACCCTCCTGTATCACCATGGGATGAGATAAGCACCAGCACAGGATAAAAAAAAATTAAGCACATAAGGATAGAAGGAACTGAGGAGCTTTTCCAGCATGAATGCACTTACCCCACGCAATGGGGGTGTCCCTGTCCCCACACAACCCAAGGCTCCACCATCACCAGAGCTGCTGCAATTTGGCTGATGGCTGTGGATATCCTTGGCAGCTCCAGCTTCTACATTTACCCACTTGGCAGGAGGATTTGTTGGGTAAGGCTGTAGCCACGCTCCTGAGGTGGCCCTGGGAAGTTCTTCTCCTCCTCCTCCTCCTTCTCCTCCTCCTTGCCTTGCTACTCTGCTGCAGGGGCAGGGAGGGGAGGATGCTGTGGAAGACTCTCCAAAAAGTGCCCTGGAGGCAGAGAGAACCACCTCTGTGCAGAGCCTGCCTGTGCCAGTCCAGGCAGAGCCCTCATGACATCAGCTCCCAAGCAGCTCCAAACGCTCCGAGGAGACCCTGCTGTGTGCCATGGAGGAACCTGCTCTGGCTGAGGTGGATCCACGCTGCAAAACAGACAGCCTGGAACCTCTGAGGGACTCTCTGCTCTGTCCCCAGAGCCCCTGGGACCCTGCCTGACACCCAGGTCCCTGCCAGGACACAGGAGATGCATGAAGGTGATCCTCACCTTGAGCAGTACTGGCCTAACAAAGGCTAAGATCACCCCAGGATGGCATTTTTGGTAACTGGGGATTTTATACCAATTTAACCATTCCCTCACCCCCTGCTGAACCTGCCCCTTCCATGTGGACCTGATTTACACCACAGCATCCATGATCAGAACAGGTCCCCACCCTGGGAACCAGGTTAGCACCAGATCTGCTGTGCTGATGCTGATCTGGGGGAGCCCCAAGAGCCTCAGGAGCATTGCTGGTGTTCACACTTGTGATGCTCCCCAGGCTCGCTCAGGAAGGAGCAATTCCAGGAAAGTTCTTTTCATTCCCTTGCTTCTCTAAATCCCCCAAACCTTGTGTTTAAGGCTGTCATCAAGCTGCCTGTGAAATGGCATCCAATTAACCTGGCTGTGAGCACCTGTTTGCAAACGTGACCGTGCTGACTCTGCCTTGGGCTGTTTCCTAAGCACAGCCAGGAGAGTCCAGACTCCCAGCCCATCATCCCAGCGTGGCAGGAGGCTTTGCTGAGAGCCTCCTGCCAGGGAGCAAGCCCTGCCTGGCTGCAGGCAAGGACCTACAAGCCCACAGGAGCCCGGGACAGGTGTTCCTGCTGCTCCCACTTGAGAAGACATTGCGAAGTGTGGGAGGGTGCTGGAGACTCTGTAATTATAGCCTGTGAATTTAAATCCCACAGTTTGCAGGAGTTCTGGGATATTTCATGCAGCGTAAGCTCAGCAACACCTTCGTGACAACATGAAGACTCATGAGTTTGTGCCTTGCTGTAGCAAGGTGCTCATTAACCCTCACACCACCAATGATGCTTTCTGTAAATGCTGGGGGGAAAAGCCAGGAAAAAAAGAGGAAAAGGTGAAGGAAAACACTCAGAGGTGGCTTTGGTGGCTGCAGAGCTCAGGGGAGGCCTTTGAATCATGGAATTCTAGACTGGTTTGGGATAGGAGGGACCTTAAAGATCACCTCATTCCACACCCCTGCCATGGGCAGGTTCACATTCCACTAGACCAGGGTGCCCAAAGGCCCATCCAGCCTGGCCTTGGCTTGGCTATTCCTGATTCTCTGCTTGGGTTTGTTTCTGCCTCTGAGCACAAAGCAGTAGATAAAGGGAGAGGTTCACATTATCACTTTGAAATTTCTTTACCCAAATTAATCTCTGCTGCAAATACGGAGATACAGCTCCTGCCATTCTGCAATAACCCCCTCATTCTCATCTCCCTTTTTCAAAGAATTCCCTTGAGTTTAGAGGGGCTCATATTGTGCTCCCAAACTGAGGGACGTCATCAGGGATTGGAATCCTTCACCCTCTGGATCTCAGTTTGCCTCCCACTGGGGAGAGCAGCCGTGCTCCACAGGATGCTCACTAATATGTGCAAAGCGCTTGGGGAGGTTGATGATTTTCAAGCCATGAGTATTAGTTATGCACATTGTTTAGCATTGCCACCTACCTCAGCATGTTTATTTAATAAATGTATCAGTCTGCACTGCTTCAGAGGCCATGCTGCCCTGTTTGCCACCTGCAGCCTCAGCCAGGCTCTCCTTCCCCTCCTGCCTGGGACACAGGCACAGCCTCAGCACCCCACCAAACCCCTTGGTGGTGCTCATCACCAGCAGTGCTCCTGAGCTCTTCAGAATGTACTCGGAGCCTTGATGGAACTAATTCCCACTGCCCTGTGTCAAGTACTACTGAATTGTACCTTCAGACATCTGAGATTTTCCTTGCTGAACCCGAAACAGGCTGAGGCTCAGGCTGACCCAGGTTTGGAAGTCCTTCCTTCCTTCCCTCTCATCATAACTCATAGAGCCAACAGGCTGTTTCCTCTGGAATAATAAATATGCCTTGAAACAGAGGTGAAAATAGGGCCAGGGAGTGCTGGGAGCACTGGGGCAGGCAGTGACACGTTTGTGTTGCTCCTTTTCCCTTCTCCACTTGCTATCAGAGGCAGCTCTTCCTGCTCAAGTGCTGCCCCAGGCCTCAGATGGGATGTGGGGACTGAGATTTTTTGAGGGAAGCAGGAGGTAGGGCAGGAACACCAAGGTGAGGTCTATTCCAACCTCATAAAGAAACAAAGACTGTAACTAAGTAACATCATTGCACAACACTTTGTCTTGAGCATTTTGCTCTCCCTGTCCTCAATGGATGCGGGTGATCAGCAGATGGGAAGTCTCAATGAGAAGGGGTCCTTCTCCATTCCCAAAACTGCCTGTAATTGGGTTTTAGATTCCTAAGTGACAGTGGAAAATGCTTGTGAATAAGACAGCCCAGTGACGGCGATAATTTACATGTACCAAAGCATCAGCTTCTCACACAGCTGTGGGTTTTGTAAAATTTGGAAAAATTTAATGTCCTCACATCTCTGCTCCTCTGTCAAAAATGACTGCGAAGTTCAAGAATGACTGTGGGGTATACACAGACAAACCTTCCATCCATGACCACAGAAAGAAGCAACAGCCTGCAACAGGCAGGTGAAAATGCTGGGTGAGTGATGCCTCTGTGTGAGTACATCCTTCTATGAGAATCCTTAATACACTCCGGACATGCAAAAAAAAATACACTTGAGCTTGAACTACTCCTCAGCCCAGGCACATCACTTCAGACTGGTGAGTCTTTAGAAATAGCTGGAAAGTTGGGAGACATTGGGAGGTTTTCTAGTGTAGCTTGATTGTACTCAGCACTTCAGCAAGGTCGGGTCATAGATAAATAGATATTTTTCCCCATCGTGGCTGGCTTTGCCTTTCACTGCATTCATGAGAGCAGAATAGCAGGTCTGAGCCTCCTGCCTGGGTGAAACTCCATTGACACGAGTTGTGAGACTTGCACAAATGAGAGCAGAGTTCGACCTCTGGCTTTGAAGTATCCTTGTCCCAACAGATTTATCGCCAGGGCCACACGAAGGCCTTGAAAGAGAGGAAGCAGTTCGGTTTCGCAGCCCTTTCTTCTCCAAAGTTTGTTTGCAGTTGTCCTTTTATTATTATCTTAGCTCCAGCGATTACACATGTGGGGCCCCTCATGCTTTGAGGGCTTTTTGCCCTGATAGAATCCCAGGGCTGCAAACGAACAGATTATTTTAAAATAAAAATCCCTTGTTTAGTGGGTTTAGCTGGCTGTGGCCCTGGTATCAGATTTTCGCTGAGGACTCACAATTAGTCACTGCAGAAGGATGGCTGAGTGGGAGGCAAAGGGTTACGAGGGAAGGCTGGAGAAAGGAAAGATACGTATCATTAAATAAAAATGTGACCACCCATGATTACAAGTGTTGTAGTCCTCCTTTTAACAAGCACACACCGTACTTTCATTAACCCGGGCCTGCCTGAATAGCAGCCTGTCTGGCCGAGCAGGCAGGGATTTTGTAAAAGCTGGCCCTAATGACAAAGACAGGCCACCTACCCTGAACTTTTCTCTATGACTTAATTCTTCAGCAGTGCTCAAGTGTAAATAAACTTGTTTACTCCCATCAGGATGGTAATGAGAACGAAGCCTTATTTGTTTCTCCACAATGACAAAGTAATTTGTGCGTGGCCCAAGCGGGGAAAGGGGGGCAGCTCTGCTCTGTGGTCCCTCCACAGGCAAAGTTGCTGCAGTCAGTGTTTTCCTTTGCTCTTCATTGTGTGCCACGGGTCAGCGAGGGAGAACTTCCCATCCTCAAGCTCACACGTAGAGCTGGGGAGGAAAGAGCAAAGAAAACAAGAGCAATAAGTGAAGTGAGGAGTCAGACCAGCCTATCCGGGAGGGAGAGAGTGACTAAGTGAGAGGGAAGGGGAGTTACCTGGTCAGGCTTGTGAGTCACTATAGAAAACGTACAGAGAGGCACAACCTGGTGCTTGCTTGGGTTTTTTCCACTCAGACTGGTGTCTCTGAAGCGTTAATGAATCACAGCAACAGCACAGAGAGGACGTATGGAAGG
Source organism: Haemorhous mexicanus (assembly GCF_027477595.1). Taxonomy (NCBI): domain Eukaryota; kingdom Metazoa; phylum Chordata; class Aves; order Passeriformes; family Fringillidae; genus Haemorhous; species Haemorhous mexicanus. Next base: position 18,912,503 of record NC_082353.1, read on the forward strand.
GGGAAGGGGAACTGAGGCAGGTCAGGCAGAGCGAGCAGCTGGCACTGCTGAGGGCCAGGAGCAAGGGGAGAGGCTGGAAGGGGCCAGGGCCTTTCCAGGAAGGATGAGAATGAAGTGAGGGTGTACTCGTGGGTGGCTGAAGCTGACTAAAGCTTGCTGTGACAGAGAGGGCCCCTTCTGGCTGCACTCACTCTGTGTGTCCCATGGCCTCTCCCTTCCGAGGGTTTGGGCAGGTGAGGACCTGGCAGATGGAAATCAATCCCTTCATTTTTTGCTATGGTTTGTTTTCAGCTGATCACACTGAACTGGAGAGAGAGCATGTATGGGAAAAGATTTGTTTCAAATGTTAAAACAAGAGGTTTATAACTGGATTTTTTAATTGCTGCTGGAACTAAGAGCAGAGAGGGGGTAATGTGGTCCCAGTTCACTGTACCCTTAACTAGGCAGGGAGTGTAGATTCAGCTGGTGTTTGTTACTAATGTTCTTTTTCAGAAAGTTACAAATAATAATTTTAGAAAAATAATTTAGAAAAATGCAAACAACCACCAATCCCCCTGCAAAAACTGACAAAACCAAACCTAACCAGAATTGAAGGAGGAGAGAAAAAAGGCAGCCCAGACAAAATACCCCTTGGCAGGATCCTCAGGAACCCTTGTCATCAGCTCCAGGCTCCTCTTCCAGAGTTAGGAAGGCCAGTGTGCCTAGTAACTGGAGAGGATTTGCAGAAGACCCACCCTGTGGGAAGCAGGTGGAGGAATGAGGGCTGGGGAAACTGGAGCCTGATTCCTACATGCGGCAGTGGCCAGAGCTGTGCAGTGATTCCCAAGTACAGATGGGTTGGCAGAGTTCAGGTGTGTCTGGAGCACAGCAGGTACATGGAAGGTGCTGAGGCACTCGGTAGGGAATAGAAATGTAAAATCCCTTAGGCCCTAGCGTGTTACATTCCTGGGCTCCAGACAAGTATGTGGTTTTACCCTTCCACAGCATCAGGGTGCAGCCTGCTCAGAGCAGTCTGGGAGCGCTCTGCACTCACAGTCAGGAGCAGGAACGGGCCCAACTGCAGTGCCTGGAGTGGATAAACACCCCTGACACGGGTATTTTACAGCACAAATAGGGTCTCCTCACAGAGCTTTGGGGGGGCCTCACATCCAAGGCAGCATCAGATCCCCAGCTCCTCCGGCCGTGAGCTCTCGCCTGCCTTGTGCTCCTGTTGCACCTGAAATGTGTGGAGCCATTCCTTGTGGTGAATTCCCTCAGTTTTGCCTGTGCAAATCAGGCCTTTGAGCTTTCCAGAATGTATTCCCTGCCTGACTGCAGCTGTGGAAGTCCTGCTCAGCCTTCCCTTGGTGTCAAGGCAACTCTGCAGAACAGCTGCCCAGAAGGCCACGGGCACACGGCGACCTCACTGCCCCATCCTGCTTCCAGCGGGCACAGCGACACTCACAGCTGTGACTCCGGGCAAAACAGAAATAGTTAATCTGGGTAATAACACTTCTCTCCTCTGTAGCACCTTCCTCAAGCACCTCAAAGTGCTTTTCAAACATGAATGCGTTAAAGCTTTGCCGCCCTCCCGATGGAAGTGAAAAGGAAGGCAAAACACAGCTCAGCGATGCTACACAAGCTGGAAAACTCTCCAAATTGTTTCCATGGGGACTGAAGCGCAGCCCTGTGCGCGAACAGCGGCGGGGATCAGCCCACCCCTCCGAAATGCCAAGGGAGCAGGAGCTCAGCCTTGGCTGCTGGGAGGTGGAAACCATCTGAGGAACAGCGTGAGCAAGTCTGGCTGTGGAAAGACCTCCCTTCTAAAAAATAGAATTGTATAACTCTCTGGTGAAAGATGTCTGAAAACCAAATCACTGGATCCTCCTGAGCGAGCACCTGATCCGACTCCTCTGGGAAATGAGGGTTTGCATGGAGCTGCTTAAGCTGTGGGAACCAGAAATCCCAGGCGAGGCTGCGGAGCTGTAAAACCTTCCCGGTGCTGCACAACATCCCCAATGACCTCGTTTTCCCAACTCACCCCAGCCAGCAGAACACACCACCCTTCCCAACACCGCCTCTGCTCTCACTCAGAAATAACACCTGTGAAACCTCTGGCACCACCTCACACGCTCGTCCCAAGGCTTTTACCCTACGCCTGTCTCGTTTTGATGTTGTCTAGCGAGGAAAACCTGACAGGAGCCCAACACAGGGAAATACAGGAAGCACATTCCCTGCACAAGCCACCTCTGCTGCATGACTAAGGATGCAGATGCCCTCAGGCTGTAGAGGAACTGCATCTATGCTCAAAAATCACAGTATCTTTGTGCCTCTTTCCTGTCTGCTTATCCTCACACCCTCTGTTCACAGGCTGAATTTCTGGGTTTACACTTCTGCATCCTCTGACCACAGAGCTGGAGCTTCCACCTGAGAGCTGAGGATGTGTCCAGGGCACAGGAATGCTGAGAGCTTTGGTGTTATAAAAGATGTCAGAGCAGAAACCAGATCATTGTTTTGGTTCTGAATGTACCAAAAAAGTGCTGCTTCAGAGGTGCTGGCAAAGGTGAGGTAAAGGCCTGGTGACTTTACTCTCTGAGACAGACTTAATGAGGGGCAAAATGGGGGCAAAAGTTAACATTGGGACTGGATCACTGAACCCTGAAAAGACAAAATAAGTGCATGTATTTGTTCCTCTGAATGACAGGAATTCATCACTCTGACATGGCTAAATGTTACTTCCTAATTCAGATTTGTTTCATCCAGTGAATTGGAATAATTAAAATGGTAGATCCAGCCTGGCTCACAGGCTCTCCAATACCAAACCAGAGCTAAATCTGACAAGCACCAGCAGGCAAATGAAAAGGCCAGAGAGATTATTAAAAATCAGTGTAACACCATAATAAGCACTGAGATAAATGAAAATAGCACAGTACAATTTAATGGTGGGGGTCTGTTATAAATTATTGAGTTATTTGTATTTTGGGATTGATTGCCACAATAACTGCCTTGCAGATGTTCCTGTTGTTAACCCTCAAGGCCTTCAGCAGGACAAACGGCTCAGACTATCATTTATAAAAATTACTCCTTTCAAGGCTTTTTGAGCTTGTGATTAAATATTGTCCTAAATGAGGATGGGTTAATGGTCAGTATGACTGGAATAACAAATTAAACTCATCCCCCTTAGCTGACCATCAAAATGGGCAAGGGCATGGGAGGAGGAGAGCTAAGATTTGTCCGCCAATCCAATTGCTTGAAGTTTAGACAAGTCTGAGATAAAACTGGGATAAATTTGAAAAGGTCTGTCCCACCACTGCTTTCTAGAACACTGAAAATCGTTGCATGGCTTGAGAAATGCATTTTTTGTTTTTGTGCATGTGAAGAACCTTAAAATGTGTCTCCTATGTGGAAACAGCCAGTGCATTCCCAATCAGAATGACACAGAGAGTGGATTGGGGTGTGGAAAATTTGGGGAAGATGTATTAACACACGGGCTGGAAACTCCCATTTTGAAGGTTTAAACCAAGCTACCATGGCTAAAAGGAGATGAGAGACCAGCCTGGCTCCTGTGAGCTGCCCTTAGCAGGCTCTCCTGTCCCTGTGCCATTGCCCCAGCTGAGGCAGGACCACCACCTCAGAGCTACCAGCCTCTCCAAGAGCACAGGGGCTTTTAACCTTAAATAACAATTACAGCTGATGGTCAGACACAGCCAAAAGGTTGTGGGGATGTGGGAAAACAGGATGATGCAGCTGAAGTCAGAGGTGGTGCATCTGTGTGAGCAGATCTGCCACCTCTCCCTGCACAGACGCCCGGCTGACAGACAGCAGAAGAGCAGCGCTGTTGCTGAGGCTCCTCTGAATATTTTGGGACTGATTAAATTCTGAGTGCAAATGCTCCCAGCAGTTTCCTTGCAAACAACCTGCTGTTAAAAAATGTGATCAACAGCCTATCAGGTGTGTTTTCCAGAATCTAAAATAGCCCAGATGCGGGCTGCCCTTCACCAACCCCCAAACCGGGGCAGCCAAAACATGGGTGGGAGGACAGCAGGAGAAGGCTGGAGGCCAAAACAATGTAGAAGGCTAAAAAGGGGTGAGAGGATGAAAAACAGCTGAAATAGGGTGCCAGGTAAAAACAGGGTTGCAGGCACAAAAAAAAAAAAGACAGCAAAAGAAAAACAGGAGTGCAGTCCCAGAAGGAAAGGGAAGGGTGGTTCAAAATGATGGGAGGTTCAAAAAGGGGTGTAAGAGGAGTGTCCAGCTGTAAAAGGGGATGTCCAGGCAAAAATGAAGGTGTCAAGCCAAAAAGAGGAGTGGGAGTTTAGGAAGGGCTGTGATGCAGAAAAGGGGATGGAGGCTGAATAGTGAGATGGAGGCCAGAAAGGGAGGGGAGCCAAAGATGGGTGGGAGGCCAAAATCCAGTGGGAGGCCTGGAGGCAGTGGGAGATTGCAAAAGAATTGGAGACCAGGAGGGGTTGGGGTTCCAAGGAGAGGGAATGGGAGACCCAAAAGTGGAATGGGAGGCTGGGAGGAGTGAGACACTGGCAGAGGGTGGGAGGTTGAAGAAGACCAGAAGACCAAGAAGAAGTGGGAGGGGGACAGAGGTGTCCTCCAAGAAGACTCCAAGTGCCATCTTTTCCCAGTGGCTCCTGCACTGCAGCAAGGAATAGCTGTCATCCACTCTGAAACTGGGGGATATAAACCAGGACAAAAAAAAAAAAAAAAAAAAAAAAGGAAAAAACTCAAATGATGTAAGAATGAATCTCAACTCCCACCTCCAGCATCCAAAACCAGTGAAGGAGAGCATCGCAGGAGATCAGGACCCAGCAACAGCCACGAGGCGGCCCAGCCCCGGTGACATCAAACAAGACCGGAGAGGGGCTGGCGGGAGAGGCGCTTCTCATGGCATTTATGGCCTCCCGGCTATCGTGAAGAACAATCTCCTCGTAAAAGCCCAGTGCAACCCTGTAGCAACACCCTGCGATAACCACATGAAAGGCCGGGTCCTGCCCGCTGGCCTTTCCCGGGAGCTGCCGGAATGTCGCACGCAGCAGCTCAGGTTGTGTCCCCGCTCCTCCCCGGGCTGCTCCTGCAGAAAACACGGTATTTAGGCAGGCAGAACAAAGCTATTTATATCCTAAAGTGTTCTTTTACGCTTGGGAGCTGAGACTGTAGCCTCGGCATCAAAGATAACTTCATAATAGCCTTTTAGTGGAAATAACCCTTATTTACAAGGAAGCTCTGTCGCTAGGCTGAGATGTAAAACAGGAGCAGTAGATATTACTCATAATGCACTGGAAGAGTTTATTCCATACGTGGCCTTTTCATAAGCTTCTAAAAGCAGCAATTTCAGGTTAGAAATCATGGAGAAAATCTTGCACCCATTGAAGAAGCACAAGCAATTTCCTTACTTGTGTTATGAAGAACATCTTAGCTTATGAAAGCCCTGAAGATTTTTTTGATCTAATTTATTTTTTTACAATTTATTCCATTTTGATTACTGTCTGTAGAGCTGGACAATGCTAGAAGGTTAGTGTCTTTTCTGCTCCTGGATAATTTAACTGTACCATTCCTACGCCTAAGAATGCTAAAGACAACTACGTGTTCTTTCAATTTCTCAAAAATAAACCCAGAACAAAAAGTAGGAAAACCAAATGGCCTTTATCCCCAGCCCCAAATTAGTGATATTAATTCTCTATGTCCTCCTCATGACTTTTCTAAAGTGACCAAAACTGAGGCAGTTAAATTATCTTGTGTTGTTCCTTCAAGCAGGGGAATGCTGTCCAGAGAAAAGAAGTATAAATGCCATAGATGGAGTAAGTTATTGCAACATCACCAACATTTTATCTCTGTGGTATTACCCATCTCTGTTCCTTCCCTCTTTCTTTGCATTCAAGTACAAGAGCAGAGTTTTGTATTTTAAAAAAAATTAGATTAATTTTTATTTAATTAGCACAGGAATGAGCCCAGAAGAGAGAGAATGCCAACAGTTATGTAGCAGATATTCCACATAGTAGATACCTCAGAGGTCCAACCAAATGTGCCACATAATACACCTTTTTAAGGCATCTAAGACCTACATTTTTATTATTTTTGCACTAGTGCAGCCAGGTTCTCAAGTTAAGAAAACAAGGAAATACTAAAACCTGTGTGGTTTGGTTGGAGAGAGTTTGCAGCCTCAGACAAGGAGCAAAGTTATGTAAAGGGCCGGGCACAAAGTTCTCCTGAGTAAAACGCACCATCTAGAGGTGCCCACCGCTTCTGCAAGTGCTCCTCCGCAAAACGCCGACAGGAGCGGCTAAACCTCCCACCGGGACGGAAAATCACCTTGATAGAGGCAACAAAGTGCTTTAATCACTACCGCTGCCTTCTTTGAAATGAATATTTCCGCGGGAGTTTCTAAACAAAGGCCCTTCTGCAGCAGGTCAAATAAAGCTCCTGCTTCCAAAGGCCTTTCCAAGGAGAGCCAGGTCACTGCTCCCTGGAACACCTGAAGGTCACAGCAGGAGGGAGGTGCTTTGCTGGGGGGGCTGTGGCAGGCAGGGATGCACAAAGGACTCTGCCGACACGCTCCTGTATTTCGAGTTATAGCTCTGCAAAGATTTATCCAAAGGGGCGCAAATAGGATAGGATGGCATAGAGGGAATTGATCTTCCTGAAAGAAAGAATGAATCTATAAACTGTAAAACTCCCAATAAAGCCAGGATGGTGTAGGTGCTGCAGGGATTGTGGGAGTGGCAAAGCATTCCCCTGGGCTGGAAGCAGAGAGAAGCCTCAGTTCTGGCCCATGGAGAATCACTCCCTGCCCCAGCAACATTTTAGCCAGTTTTTGAGGGTCTCCAGGCTTTGCAGAGGCCCAGAAAGAGGATGCAGAGAAGTCCACCTTTTGCTGGTACTGGGGATATATCTGATATTCCTTTAACAGGAAATGGCTGGGTGGCCATGAAAGCCAAAAGGTGAGGATGAGAAATACCACACTTCACACTCCCTCCCACCCACCACAGGGGGAATATTCCTCCACTGATCTAATTGCAGGAACTGTCTGTAAACAAAAACCTGTTTTGAGCCTCCCATATAAATAGCAATCACAACATCTTGCACCATTTTAATGAACCCTGTTTTCCTCGCGTCAAATCCATCTCAGGAACGTCGGAATCAGAACATTTCCCCAGTGACAGCTCCATCCTTTAAACTCTGCAGATGAGAGAGCACATGGAACAAGCTGTGCTGAGGCAGGATTAAGAGTTACCAGGGTGACACTTTGTAGTTTGGAGGATGCTGACAAGGAGCCTTGCAAAAGCACAAGGCCTTTGCTGGAGCTGAAGCGACACAGAGACCCAATTTGCCTCAGCTGTCACTGAAGTGGCAAAGAAAATTGTAAATTCCCCCTCCCCAGGTCTTTGATTCTATTACCTGTGCATTACAGCTGAATTCCTAGGGGCAGGATGCGGCCTCTGGCAGCAGGGATTTACCTTGGAAGGAGGGATGCTCCACACCTCCACCTTGGAAGTGCTGTAGGTCTTCACTTTCCCTTCTGTCAAGGTCTCCAACATCTTTCTTCCCACAGAGAAGGAGAAATAACTGTGGCAGCAAAAGCCTTTAGCAGTTTTTAATTTGCCCACCATTGGTTGACGATGTCAGGTTTCTTTCCCTTTTTCTGCAGGTGCAAATGAATTAATGTGTCCACATATTTGCAGCAATCAGGCAATTCTCCATGGTCCACTGAGTGCTGGAAGCCAGCCACAAAACTTCAAGATCTCAGAAATTACTTGCCCAAACTTTGCCCCTTTAAGCCTTCCCTGCCCTAGCCCACAAATTCCTTGCTCAATTGCAGATCCACCATATAGATACAGCCAGTGGAGAGGTAGATTCCCCAGCCTGGAAAGCTGTCCCACATCTAGAGACATTTACTTATGGTGTTTTTTCAAAAAAACAGAGATTTTTCAGAAAAGCAGAGATTCAGCATCTACTGTTTTCAATGGCAAAATAATAAAAATTTATGAATACTGTTGCAGCAAGAGAGCAGTCAGATTGTCAGTGAGAGATGACAAGGTGCTGAGAGTTGGACATTTGGCTGGACACCCCCAGTGGACCCCTGGGAGCTGGTTTAGCCCGGCTCTGGCCGGGGCAGCGGCGCCGCTCTGTGTGGATGTCAGTGTCACTCGGGGTTTTTAGGACAACAGTGACATCAGAGGGAGAAAAAGCCTCGTAAACCACAGGAAGGTAGCTCTTCCCAGAAGCACAGTGGTTTCCCTCATAAAAGAACAGCAGGTGTTAGAGTGTCACCGAGGGACTTGACTTCGACCACAAAGCCAAGAAAACTCAAGTGCCTTTAGTAAATCTCGGCTTCTCAGTGACCTCTGAGGGAGCAAATCTGCCAAGGCTAAATTGGCTGACTTTTAGGCCAAAGCCAACGATTTATCTGTGTTGGTTAGGCTCAAATCCTGGAGGCTTTACTGAGATTAGAAGAAAACTTGCTCAGCAGAGAGCAAAGCAGCAGCCAGAATTGGGCCTTTCTGAGGGCAGGGAGGTGCAGTTCTGCGGGAAGGCTTTGGGAAGGGTGACACAGAGCAGCGAAGGAGTTGCAGTGCCCAGAGCAGGTCAGTGTGGTACATCTGTGCCCTGATCCCAGATCTGTGGGACTTGTGCCAAATTCCAGTCTTTTCCACGAGAGAGCTTTGGTTGGGAGTGGTCCTAAGGGGCAACCACGGAGGTGGGAGCTGAGCTGCCTTGTGTGAAGCAGCAAATCTCTGCAAAACTCCCAGTGCTGCAGCACTGGGTGAAATAGAAATGTGTGTGTGTCAGAGAGGGAGAGAAGAATGCCTGGGGAGATGAGAAAGGCTGAAATGAGTCACTCCATGTCTTTTTTGTCTAATTTGGTAGATAATACAGGGTGTGATGCTTCACTGCCTCCTCACTGAGTTCCAGGCAGTCAATGAAAGGATCCAGCTGGATCCAGCCCTTATATGGTGCAAAATGAGGCCGGGAGAAGCGGGCACAGGGACGTGCAGGCTGCAGGCGCCTCGGCCCCGAGGTGAGATGTTCTTCTGCTGGGCAAAAGTTTATGGTTGTGACACAAAATCAAAACTGGAGGTGTTCCACTTAAAAGTAGTGTCATGAAGTGGCATTTGACACTTTATATAAACATAAGCCCAGCCACGGTGCAGTAGCAGCAGCAGGTGATGGCAAAGAGGGTAAATTGAGAAATTCCTTCGTGGGGAGCAGAGCAGCCGGGGCTGTGCTGGGAATGCAGGATGAGCCCAACACTGCAGTGCCAGCAGGGAGGAGGAGAATGCCAAGGAAAGGGGATCAGGACAACAATGCTGGGAGCTCCCTAAGCAGAGCTGGGCTCCTGACTAAACAGGGCCTTGTTCTCCGAGCAGGATTTGGCTCCCTGAGCTTGACTTTACTTCCCAAGCCTGGCCTTGCTCCCTGAACGGGACTCAGCTCCCTGAGTTCGACTTTACTTCCTGAGCCCAGGTTTGCTCCCTCAAAAGGGCTTTGCTCTCTGAACGAGGCTTTGCTCCCCTAGCGGGATTTGGTTCCTTAAGCCGGGCTCAGCTCCTTAAGCGGGGCTCTGCTCCCTGAGGCGGGCTCAGATTCCCGCCCAGGAACTTGGCGGGAGCTGCCAGGAGCCCGGCAGGGGGCGCCGCGGCGCAGCGGGGCGGGGCCGGGGCCGAGTGTCCGGGGCGGGGCCGGGGCTGAGGGCCGGGGCTGGGGGCGGGGCCTGTCCCGCTGCCGCGCACACCCCGCAGCTCCCGCCGCAGCCGCGCAGCGCCCGCAGCCCCGGGGCCACCGCGCCCCGACCCCCGCGGTCCGGCAAGATGTGGCGGCGCTGGGAACCGGGATGGGACGAGAAGAGGGAGCTGCAGGAGCTCAACTCCCGCCTGCGGGTCTTCGTGACCCGCGTGCGGGAGCTGGAGGAGGAGAACCGCTTTCTTGCGCGGGAGCTGGCGGAGCTGCGGGAGCAGGAGCTGATCGGGCTCCAGGTGCCCGAGCAGGAGCTGGCCTGGCTGCGGATGCAGCTGGAGGAGCTGAGCCGGGCGAAGCTGGAAGCGGAGCTGGAGCGGGACGGGCTGCGGCGGGAGCTGGAGGAGCTGCGGGCGCTGGGCGCGGAGGTGCTGGGGATGCGGCGGCGCCTGGAGCCCGAGCTGGCCGGGCAGCGGGCGCTGCTGGAGCGGCTGCGGGGCGAGTGCGTGGCCCTGGAGGAGCTGCTGCTGGAGCTGCAGGCCGAGCACGGGCACATGGCAGAGCGGCAGCGGCGGGAGGCGGTGGAGATGCGGGAGCTGCGGCTGAACCTGGCCGCCTTGCCGCCCCCCTTGGCCGGGCTGAGCCTGGAGGAGCTGGAGGAGACCTACGAGATGCTGCTCAACCAGAGCTGCCGGGAGACCCTGCTGCGCTACCAGGAGCAGATCCAGGTGCTGCAGGAGCAGGAGGCGCAGCGCAACCGGGAGAACCTGGAGCTGCTGCGGGAGGAGAGCCGGCAGTGCCGGCAGCACCTGGAGGATCTGCACCGCCAGGGCCAGGAGCTGTGCGCGCTGCGGGAGCGGCTGGAGCAGGAGATGCTGGCCCTGCAGGACCGCCACGGCGCCGAGCTGGAGGAGTACCAGGTGGGTGGCACATGGGCCCCGGCCCCGGGACTCTCCCGCTTCCCCTGACGCTCCCGTCACTCGCCTTTTCCCTTCAGTTCTGGTCCATAGCGCGATGTGAGCGACTTTCCCGTCCCTCCTCCTCGCTCCGCTCCGGGAGGTGCTAAAGCCGCTCTGGCTCGGTGTGGTCCAGGGCTTTCCCACCCCTCTTTGCCTCCTGGCAGTGGGATTTCCCCAGGCTGGAGGAGGAGGTGGCCCAGCAGGATCCTTTCGCTGTTGAGCCCTTCTCTTTGTGGGGCGGAGAGTTTCTCGGAGCCCCCGGGGGGTTTGGGCAGAGCTGGGTGCGAAGGGTGTGACTCAGAAGGGAGACGGTGACCCTGAGGACATCATCCTGGTGACAGGTGCTCCCTTCCCAACCTGCCCTCGGCAAGTGGCCAAGAGCATGGAGCAGGCACACGACCTTGCCAGGCTCCTGGCAGGGTTGGCAGGAGCGCTTGGGACACGGAGCAGTCCCTGGGAGCAAATGAACCGTGGGACACGGCCCTGAGGCTTGAGAGTGGCCTGTCCCCATCACAGAAATAATCTGGAATTTCTTCCTGTTTTACACCGGTTCCAGTGTGCCTTGAGCCTCGGGAAAAGCTTGTGGTCCCCAGCGTAGTTAAGAAAACTTTGTGTAAAGGCGAGAAGATGTTGGAGGTGTCAAGCAGGGGTTACAGCATGTGCAGCTGAGGGTTTGTTTGCTGTCAGGGTGATGTTCGGTGTGATGTGCGATCCCCCGTGCGTAGGAGGGGATCAGCTCCTGCCGGAACAGCGCAGTATCCGCTCATCCAGCTCGGAGGGGAGAGCACATATTAGATCATGCAGCCCATCCATCCGTTTCCTGAGGGCAACATTTCTTTTGTTCACTGTTAGACCCTTTATTAACACCCTGCTGGAGCTCGGTGTGTGCCTGAACCCCGTGTTTGCCCAGCTTTGTGCAGATTATGGAGATGTTGGCAGCTGGGAAGGGACTGGGACCTGTGGCTGTGTGCGTGTCTGGTTTTTGTACTCTGCTGGATTGTTTGGAAGCTGCATAGTTTGCAGATGCTGTGAACTGAGACAGATTAGGTATGTAAAAAGTAATTGGAAAGGCTCTTAACTTTTAAATATTTTTTTTTCCATTTTTGACAGGACAATTCATTCTGACAGTCACACATGTAAACATTCCCAAAGCTGTAGAAGATGACATATGTAAATCCCTCATTAATTAAATCTATCCAACAGGTAAAACCTGCTGAAAATCTAAAGAAGAAACAAATCTCTTCATTTTTTTCCATTTTATATTTAAAGTTTCTTAGATGTCCAAAACACGACCTTCTTGCTGTCTGTATTTTTATTAGGAGTTTATAAAGAGAGGCATCATTGCTCAAACTGAAAACCTCTAAATATGGAGTAAACAGAGCATTTTGTATAGCTTGCTGTCCATGCCACAAGTTTATCTTCTACAGCCAGTGAGAATGGCTTTTATTTAACTTTTTCAGCTTAGGGAGGTGTTTTTAAACCAGTCATCTCTGTATCTGGTTATATTTTTAAAGAATTTTCTTTGAAAGAGCAACTGGAGAAACCCGTTGTAGATGACAGCAATCTATTGCAGAAGTCAAACAATCAAAATCAGTGGATGCCCTTGAATGGTCCTGATGCAATGCTCCAAAATGGATTGTTATTTTGGCACCAACATCACAGACTTCTCTGGTGATCTCCTGAATGTTTGATGTCTTTAGATTTTATAGGAAAAATAGTTTCATATCTTAGCAATACAAGAAGAAGAAAAAAGTGTGACCGAAAATATCTGACCGTTTTCACGAGAAACGAAATATTATCTAGATGTATATTCAAATATTTCATAGGGTTTATTAATTCTGCATGGTATTATGTTTGGCTTTAATGAGAAATGCCTTTTTGCAGTTGCCAGTCTCCTGTACATGAGAAATAAAATCTTTTGCTCACATCCAGGAAGAAAAATTATGGAATGCGTAGGAGCAGCTGTTTCAGGTTCCATTCTTGGGATCAAAGCTTTTTTTTTTCCTCACTCATTTCTCCTACTGGCTGAAGTATGTTCAGCATGGGATTTAAACTACTCTTTAAAAAGCATCAATTCCATGCTTATTTATTGTAGAGTGTCACTTAGAAATGATACATATGTGCAGATTAAAGTCAAGTTATTATTGTTCATTGCAGCTGCAATGGCAATTAGATTTATTCATATTTTCCATATATCATCCAGTTGCCTTATATGTTCATCTTTGCCTCCTGAACTGCCCTTATCCTCACTGCAGCTTTCAGCAGTGTTAAATAGAAAAGAAGTATTTGGAGTTATAATGTAGCTGAACCAGGCAGGCAGTAAATCATACACTGGAAAATTTTCACTGGTCCTGAGTGCAAAGGGATGAACTCAGTAGATCTCTTACTTCCATAATTTTAGCTGTGTGCTACGAAAATACTGATGAAAAAACTTCTGGTGGTTTGAAAACCCTGAATTATTTGGATGTAAAACCATCCATGGCCCATCCTGCTGCTCTGAAACAGGCAGATATTTTTCACTGATAAGAGTGGGTTTAGGATCAGTTCCTGTGTCAGTGCTGTGAGCTCGAGAGAAGGAGAAAACATCTTGTCAAATGCACATTTAATGTCGATATGTCATGTTCCTTTCTCTGTGTACCAGTTTTGAGCCAGCCAAGTGCAGGGTGAGGTCCTCCCCTGCTGAGCCATGAATGAGCTATGGGATCAGTAAATAGTTCCAGATGGAAAGGGCTAGGGCCTGGAATCCTCTATTCCCTCAGTAGGTACAGCTTGGACAACCCAAGTAAATTCTTTCCCCCCTGCTGCCCTTCTAAAATTTCCCAGTGCTGCCTGGAAAGGAACACATGAAGGGTGAGAAAACAGTTTCTATTCCTTTACTTAGTCCTAGCAGGACATCACTGGGATTTGGGGGCTGTGATTGATGTGGCTGGGAAGCAGATCTTTCCCAGAGAGTCCTGTGTGAAGAAAACACCAAATCTGCCAAGTAGAGGTTACCTTTTGCAAAATGGGTTTGTTGGCTCACAGTCTGCTGGACTTTGATGGATTGGTTTCTGTGCTTTTGGTGTGCTTGGAGACAGGACTTGAGACCAGTTGTCTTCTGCTTTATGTTTGAGCATCAGTGATGGAGGGCTGGGTGTCTGGCTGTCTGCCACTCAGTCTATAGAGTGTCTGCTCCCACTGGAATTAATTCCTTTGGAACTACTGCACAGCTGGCTGGGCTATGTGGCCCCTTATGGTAATCATTAACTCCAGCTCTTGGATCCCCAGTGCTCTCCAGCCCCATGGGCAGAATCCAGGTGGCTTTTCAAACCCAGACTAGAGAACTTGGGGGTGGAGGACTGAAGCTCCTGTGTTGTTGGATAGGTTTGAACAGCCCCTGTCTTTCAGAGCTCCCCATACTCTGTAGTCCAGTGTAAAATTTCCTGTATGGATTTTTCTGGGACTGCATTTTAAAGCTCTTTTTAAGGAATGCATGCACACGTATAGGTTCTTCTGTGTTTAATTGTGCAGGCAAGAAACATCTGAATCATTTAACTTTTGTACCAGAGCTCTGAGGGACTGGTTTTCTTCTGCACCTTCTGCTGACTCCTGGTTCTGTTGCACCCTGGCCATTCTTGCTGGATAGCCTTTTCCTTTTAAAAAGCAGTACTTGTACTTTTCTTCCCTTCTCACCTCGGGATTTCCCGTCGTGTCTGTGCTGTCCTTGAGCAGGATTGCTCCCACAGAGCTGCTGAAGGTCTGCCTGGCCATGGCATGGTGCCTCCACTGGAGTCTGCAGGAGGCTGTTGGGGGGTTTGTGCTGCTCTTTCAGATTGCAGATATGATTTGTCTTCTGCCATAAAAGAGGAATTTTAAGTACACTGAAGACTGTAGGCAAGGATTGTCATGTCAAGGGAAGCATCAGTGTGATCATTTAGCAAGAGCTGCAAAGGCAAATGAAGAAAGAAATTAATGTGTTATATAGAGAACTGTACCCACGTGTATAGGCAAATATAGGCAGCTTCCTTCATAGAGCTTTATTTTTGGTTTTACTTTAAAAAACCCAAAACTATTAATGTTTGACATGCCAGTGCTTTATATTCTTAGTTCTTACTTCTGCCTAGCACATCATGCTGGCATTAACAGCAGAGTCCCCTGCTATATCTTCATTTTTATGCTATTGTTCATACTGTGATACTGGAGCACTTGCTGCCTATAAGTGATATATTTTGAATTTTTTAATACTAAACCATCAGTGCCTTCATTTTCCAGCTTGATTGCAAAGCAGTTTTCAGGATGAAATCTAAAATACACTGTTGTGAATTCTTGTATAGCATTGTACATGTGTATGAGGTTTTGCTCTGTAAATGACATTTCAGAGTTCCTGCATAGTGCAGAGTGACGTGAACAAAACAGAATTTGGCCTTTGTTGATATTTAATTTCTGTCTTCCCAGCCCCCAGAACAAAGTGCAATCTATATCATATTTGTTTGCAAGGTTAGAATTGGTATTAATATATATATAAATGACAATTCACCCTTCGTGTGAGAGCTAACACCAGTGATTAAAGCAGTTTCTACTCTTTTCTTGATTAAAGCACTTTCTACTCTTTTCTTCCTTCTGCCATTTAGTGCAAATATATATAACCTTTTATATTTATTTGTGCTGCATAAGGTCATATATTGTTATTGAGATGAAAACGAGCAATCTTTTATCCATCTTCTGAGCAGCAGTGAGGACAGAGCTGGGTGGGCCTCAAAGCAGGCATCCAAATACTGTAAAAGAACTTGAAGGAACCACTGGAGGTTCATCTTTTACCTTGTGGGCACTGTGAGTGTCTTCAGATGCTCTGATTCCAAAGCTGGTTTGAACCCACACATCTGTGGAACTGAAAATACTGATAAGGTTCTCATGGCAAAGCAATTGCTGAATTTTCTGATATCAGGTGTGATTTAACATGTCTTAAAATGACCAAATGAGTCACATTTAAGTCTTATAAAGAAGTGTATTTTCCTTGCTTTGTGTGCTTAATAACTTTTGCACAGGGCATCTGAATGGGTTTAACTGAAATAATTTACCCAGCTTAGTAAGGAATAAAATGAACTTAGCATAAAACTTGCTTCGGGAACAATTTATTTCAGCTTGTATATGGGGAGATCATGGAGCTGATTTCTTCTAGTTTTTGAAGTGATAGAGCATTGATGTATTTTTGTATAAGTTTTTTTTTAATTAAAATTTTTCTGTTTTCAGGCATTGAAGTTTACAGAATTTTATGTTCTTTCAAAACTAAAAATAATTTGTTTCTGTCCAGAGAATAATTGATGCCCTGGAAGAAGAGAAGCAGTTCCTGACCATGTCAATCACAGATTACCTGAGGGACTACCAAGAACTCCTGCAGGTGAAAGCAGGCCTCATCCTTGAAATTGAAACCTACAGGTAAGATTTGTGGTCACACTCTATTGACTAGACAGATGATAATTTAAATCCCTTTTTATAGAAATGGGAGCCCCATTCATCCTCTTTCCAGCATTTAAAATATAAACAGTGACTTGGGGAGTCTCAAGGCTCCAAAGCCAATATAAATCATAGGAATCCTATCAGCTTGGTACAAATACAGTGAGATGTAAGAAACCTTCTTAGTCCTGGTCGAGTGGATGTCAGATTGATGGGGATTTTTGGGGCAATATTTGGTTACAAGCTGAGGAGACAATATCCCTAAATTGCAATCAATAAAACGTGAGGTTTTGTAGTTGCCATCAACTTACATGGCACATTTCATTTAAATATGTTGATTAGTGACCACCTGCAGCACTGAGGTAAGCAGTGAGTTCCCCATCCTTGTTGCAGTTGTAGGATAGAGGGAAGATAACAGAAAACTCTGTTTGATGAAGTCCTGGCTTTCTCCATCCTTGATTTATTGTGAAAACATGTTTAGATCAAATGTGAGATAAGAGCAAACAACATCTCTGCTAATGAATCTTCAGGACTGCACTTCTCTCTAGCCACTAAGTAGTTGTGGGGTTGAAAATGCAGAGTAATTCTCTTGTCTGGGGAATCATGATGTACATGGCACAGAACTGATTTGGAATGAAAAAAATCCTGAATAATCCAAAACTGATGAACTGGAGGAAGATCCATCCTTCTTGTAAAGATGATGTGTTTTTTCTACAAATAGCACAATATTTTCAGCAAATTTCATTGAGATACTAATCTTCAAATACAGAGAGATGTGCAATTATTATTGAGCAAAGGGATAATTTGTGGAAATTTAATTTCAGGCTACTTCTGTATTTTTTTAAGGAGACTGCCTCTGTCATAACACTGGGTGCATTATTCATATTCAACCTGTGTAAATAGATGGGGTATTTCCAGTTAAATATCATACATGCTTCTGTGTCCTGGAGCATAAATGCTGTGTCCTGAGTGTGAGCCAGTAAGTCTGGATAAAGATAGCACCAGCTGAGTTATGGGTGAGGTGTGTGGACTGTCAATCCACTGATGCATTTGAAATTTAATTTCAGTTGCATAACTGAAAATATGGAAACTTGAAATAACTTCTGAGGATCTTGATAAGGAGTAGAGAGTGAGTAGAGAATGTCTTCACGAAAGAGCACCAACAGTCTGTTCAAGATGCCTTGTCTGCAAGGAGGCACAGACCAAGGCTGGTTTCTGGAGGAGATAAAATCACAGACAGTGGGGGACCAGTAATCTGCAGTCACTTGATAAGCAGCAGTGTGTTGCTTGGTGTTTGTTGGTGGAGTGGGACCCCTGTGATCCTTGGAAAGCCAGTAGTGTCTGGAGCATTACTGTGGAAGTGGTAGCCAGTTGTGATCCTTATCTCTGTGTGTTAATTCTGTTAACTTTGCTAAAAAACATGATTCTCCTGAACTTAATCCCAGCTCTGTTGTTGACTTTCACTGCTGTCGTTAAACTTTCGCCCTTGGTTTATTCATCTGCAAAACAGGATTAGCACTGTCACAATAACAGAATTATCAGAGTTGTTTTGATGATTAGTATTCATCCAGAACTAGGAATGATAATGCCCAGATATTCATTTGTTTGAAAACCTCGTAAGCCCATGAAATTCTGGAATTTCTCCAGAGTGGTATCACTGATTATCTGAGCATTATTGGTTTGTCTAAGGATTCCCTGCCCTGGTTAATGAAAGAAGAACAATTCAGCATCACCTGCAGTGTGTTTGTTGTCCAGTTAAGAAGCTCCTTAATCTGAAGGCTTTCTTCATCTGATGGATGTGAATGCAGCTTGGGTCACTGATGGTCTTGGCAAGGCAGATGTCAGTGGAAAAATGAGCCTCTACCCACTGAAGATGAGATAAGAATAAGAGAATGGGCCTTGCCACAGATAAAAAACATGCAAATGCCAGCAAACAAACTTTTTTTAAAATATCAGAAGCTGAAAAGCTATTGTTTTGTGGTTTTACATTTATGCAGTTTTACCTCTTCCCCTTCTCTTCTTTTTCTCCCTTTATTCGAGAAAATAGTTCCTTCCTACTTGTGTGTCTCTGTCAACCCTGCTGTGGGAGGGGGCCCAGCCCATAAAGTCAAGTAGGAGAATTTTGGACAGCTCACTCATGTGCTTTTTCAAATCCTGTTCTTCTCCCAGGTCTTTTTACCTGTGGAAAAAAGGGCATGTGAACACAGCTTCAGTTGGTTTTCACAGAGGATGCTGGCATATACCCTGGCTTATGCATACTGGAAACAAAAGGCACCTATTCACACTCAGTCCAGTGTCCTGAACTTTCCATGGAGAGCTTCCCACCAAGGCCCTGGCATTTCCTTTCCTCCTGGCCCTATAGGTTAAGGGTGTGGTTGCTGGTCTTGGAGCCTTCTTTTTACCTCCCACCCTGTGTTTTGTCTTTGTTTTACAACTCCTGCAGCTCTGTTGCAAGGTCAGTTCTTTCCATTAGTCACCATTGCTCTTGGACTGGGAAGAAGGATCACTCTTGCAAGGAACACCCTTCCTTGAGGTCCAAGTGTATTTGCTCTCTGACTCTGCTCACCCTTCCTGCTCTGGGAGCTGAGATTCACTCAGGAAGAGAAATATGTGGCTTTGTGGACTTATACCTCATGGGAATATTCATTCCTAAACCCTTTTCTCACCGTTGAAGTAAATATTTACTAAGTGTCTCACAGTTTTGTTCTGTGTCCTTGGAACCCTTCAAAACCACAGCTACTTAACTATGCTTAGGTTTTATTTCCAGAGAGAAGTGGTGAATTAGTCACCCTGTAAAACTCTTGATTTTAAAAGGAGATAGAAAACCTGCCTAGAATCTGAATTACTCTCAGGCCTTTCTCCCTAGCTAGCAGAAACTTCTCTTCACATAGCAGAGGCTGCCCAGAGGTTCAGGAGCTTTTCTGTCCTCTCTAAAATATGTTGTTGAAGGGTAAAATACTTCACTTTGAAATTCCAGTGTCATACAAGTGTTCTGTTCAGGTTTCCACCCTGCATTCTGAAGCACCAAAGGCTACATAACTTTTTTTTCTTTTTTATTTCCATAGTCTCTGAACCATTAGGATTTCTGAGCACGCTTGCCAGGTGGACTTAGACTTGTGCTCCTCCATCAACACATCTGAGCCTTTCCATGCCTTCCTCTCACAGAATCATCACCAGCATTAAGCTCCTCTGAGCTACTCAACACAGCTTTTAAAGCCAGTCTCATTACTTCCCCTTCATAACTGGTACCATCCAATAGGTTCCACTCCTGTATGGGCTTTATTTTGAGAACACACTGAGTTTCAACACCTGGGGAATTTAACATGCAGTTACCTGCTGTTCTTCACACCCCTCATCCTCCTGTCCTGGGAGGATGGAAAAAGGATGTGGAATGGCCTTGACCCCCCTTTCTGGAGAGGTGGGATTTTATTGTAACTCCTTAGCAAATACCCAGGATAGAGAGGATGATTTTTTTATGGCTTGCTGGCAACTGCCTCATCTGAGATTCTGGTTTCTGTGGTTGAAATGAAGTCATTACTGTCCTGAATGCCCATAATAAAATTTGCACTACATTCTTTTGTTCTCTCTCCCCACCCCAACCACTTTATCTCCTCCTCCTGCTCTCATGGACTGTTTTTTTCTGTTGTCATCCAGCACAGGCTGATGAGCATGTCCCTGCTAACTTTAGATAAATGACATTAATAATGAGATGAGCTAACGGTGCAGTTGGTTTATTTTCTGGTAACACTTAAATTAAGTGCTAGCAAAAAGGGGAATAGATGTCATTTGGGACCTGATTTCCAGGAAGTAGCTGACATGGTTATTTTTTTTAGAAGAGTGCTGCTTAGGGCACTATTTTTTTTTACTATTATTATAAATGCTTAAAAGTTCATACAGTTGAAATTAATTCTTTGGGCAGTTTAAGTTTAAAAGCAGACCTTACCACCAAGAGGTTATTATTAGGAAAGGATGCAGAGGAATAGAGAAGCAAAATGACTTGTATAAACTCAAGCTATGGTCAAGCTGAGCAGCACAAGCTGAGTTTGCTGGCTCAGTGCAGTGCACTGCCCTTTCTCATGCCAGTTTAGTAAGCCAAACTCAGTTTAACATTTTCTTGGGTTTCTGATAAGCATGAGGTCATACATATTATGAAGTGCCCAGTAAAATTCTGGTTCTCTGTCCAGTTTTACAGAGGTTTCAGGAAGCTTTGCCTTTCACTTTCAGTAGTAACACTTCAGATCCAGCTTTTCTGTGGGCTGCTGCCCTTTGCCATATACAGTTACCTCCTGGAACTTATTTTTAGTGACTTCATAGGTTGCTGCAGCAACTGAACAACTGTTGTTTTAACAGCAGCCAGAAATCCTTAGTCAAACTCCCTGCATTCCTGCTTTCCTTCGTCATGGTTAACACTTTCACTGCCAGCTCCTGCATGTGTTTCTGCAGCGTCACCACCAGCTTCTCTGGCAGGTCTGGCAGAGCAATTTGTTTGGCACTCACTGGCTTCATCAGATCAGATGTTTGGTCTTGGGAGCATTACATGTGTTGAAGGGATCTAATTCCCATGAAGCTTCTCTCAGTATGGAGAAAGATAAATTGCTTTTACTGTGGGTTTTTTCAACTCAAAATAGAAGGAAGGATGCCCATCTGAGCCTGTTTTAAGTAGTTCTAACCTGGCTTTTTTTCTGGATCTAGACAAATCCATCAAGGCTAAGAAAACCTTGCTAATGATATTTTGCTAGTGCCAAAGTGATCAGTCATGAGAAGTGTGAAGTAAACAGCTGATGCTTAAAACACCTGCTTTGTTATTTTTGACATAAATGTCCAGCAGAGGTGTTTGTGCCCCAATCCTAAGGAGCTTTCAGCTCCTGCCCCAGGGAGTCAGAAGCCTTGGCTATCACAGTCCTCCAGCCTCACTCTTGCCAGCTTTGATGTTGCAGCTGTGTCTTATCAGTGCAGAACATCTGGCATTCCAAACCCAGAAATGCTGTAACTGGCTGGTAGGAGCAGCATAAACCCACCCAAGTTACTGTTCTGACTGCAACATTGCCTTGCACAGGGAATGACCCTGATGTAGCATCTCCAGGCTGCTGCCCCAGCACTTCCTGGAAGTGTGGGAGCTGTTGGAGTGTCACTGCCAAAAGGGACAGGGACAGACAGAGAGGGCATTAAAGGAAACCAAGCAGTTTCTGACACAGAGAATTTCCCTACTCCTTTTTTTGTGAAATGTGTTGTGCTGATTTCCAACGGATTAGGAACTAAGAATAGTTAATTTAACACTGTAAATTGTTTTCCACAGCCTTGTGTTTCATAGCAGAAGTTTTGTTTCCTTCATTTTTCATTTCAAAATGATAGAACTTGCAAATCCTCCTGTAACAGTCCCCTCATATCACACTTCAACAGCACCTTTACTACTCTTTTACAAACAGGAAGGTTGCTGTCATTTTTGGTTTTTTTTTTTTTTTTTTCATTTTTGCATTTTCTTTGTAAAACATCTTGCCCAGAGAAACTGTGGCTGCCCCATCCCTGGAAGTGTTCCAGGCCACGTTGGATGGGACTTAGAGCAACCTGGAATAGTGGAATGTGGCAACTACAGGATAATTGTTTCAATTTCTAAGACTTCTAAATGTAAAACATTATGCTTATTGTTCACAGTATTTTAATGAAATGCCCTTTGTGTTTTGCAGAGCTTTGTTAGAAGGGGAGAGCAAGCCATGGATTATATGGAGAGAAGAGTATGCAGGGAAACTGCCTCAAGGTAAAATATGACTATTTTAAAATTAATTTTTAATTAAATTAAATATAACTGGAAATTATTATGTTATACTGTTCCTGATGTATATTTTAATGGGTGTATTGCAAAGTGAATATTGAATTAGTTTTGAGTGTTAATATTTTAAATCAACGTGTTGCTCTTCTGTGTGAGTTACCTTATAAAATCATGGCTTGAGTGGAGAATGTAAGGAGTGATGTTTTGTAGCTCTAAAGAACTTTTGGATGCCCATAGGTCTTAAGAGAGTTCTGAAGTATAAAGCAAGAAGTGTTTAACAGAACATGTAGTTAAAAATATGGAGTTCATCATCCTGAGGCATTGTGAGTGTTAAAAAGTTCACGTGGGTTTAAAGAGATATTTTAGCAGAGTAATGAAAGACAAACCAGAGACTTACTAAACATAAAGATACCATTTCTATCTTAGGAGCTGCAAATCTCTGGAGGCTGTGAGAGTATACAAGGGAAGTATCACTGTTTACTTGCCCGGTTCTTATACTCTTCCCTGTGTATCTACTCTTGGTCCCTGCAAACAGGATCTTAGATAAGATGGACCTTCACCGTGACTGCTGTGGTCATTGCAATTAATAACAGAATTAATCTGGATAATACTAATGAGTTTAACAATGTGGGATCATTACTGTAGTCCCAGAAGATGTTTGAAGGCTGTGTGTGTAGCAGGAAATCCAAGAGGCTCAGGCTGAAATGCTCTCAGAGACCTGCTTGTGCTGTTAAATTGTGAGGGCTGTGCCTGCATCTGGACTAGCCAGTACTTCTGCAGACAATGCTCAGGCATATTCACAGAATAGGGAAGGAACAGAAAATATACAGGAAACACTACCAAAAGTCAGAGGAGGTGTGATAGCTTTTTAGGAGTGAGAGATGTGAGTGGTGCAGTACTGGCTGGTCTTAACTGTCAGATATTCCTGGCTCATTGTATTAATTTCTATAGATAGAGCCTAAAAGGTTCTTTGTTTCTCTCCCTTGTTGTGCTTTACTGTATGGCTATGAAGGTTCTATTTGTGTTTGCAGTTTCTAGTATGTGGTGGCAGGTGTGCCATTAAATGTCAATAGGAACTAAGAAACTTCAGGCAACTTAGGCTAATGAAGCAAAAAACCCAGCCTGTGATATTAACATACATTATTGAATAAGAAGTTGTAAATGAACTTCAGTATAAATATAAAAAGTGTAATTCCTCAATAAATGCCACAATACCCAGTAGTGCACAACAGGTAAAATTGGCAAGACCTTGCAACTTGAGAAAAAGCTTTGCTTTCAGCTTTAATGTAATTTATGCACAGACTTAATTAACAGGCAAAACCTACAGGAATGCCTTTACCAAGCTCCACTGAAAATGAAGACATGATTTCTTTCAAAAAAAATAGTGCATGTTTTCTTTGTTCATGCCTCTTATTTGATGATATTTTTGATACAAACCATTATTTTAATGCTTGGTCACCTGTGCTCTCTTTGCAGATATTATAAACACTTCCTATAACTACACTGATATTTACTCTACTTATCAAGAAAGTAATAGAAGTAAAGCTTCACCAGCTCCCAGGATCACTGACACGAGGCACAGAATGCCAGTGACAAATCTGAGCAGCTCTGCACATTACTCAGCCCACTCCACTCAGGCTGGATCACACTCAACAACAGGGGGAAGAACTTTTGGAAGGGACCTGCTTGGTTCAACATATCGCCCTTCAACGACTGTCACAAAGGATGAAAGGATTGTAACAGACCACAAAGAACTAAGAACATTTACTCCAGATTTCAGTAGCTGGAGAAGCACTGAAATGCAGCAAAAGAGGATTCCAGAAAGGAAGAAAACAGAAGTTACAACTTCATCCACAGTATCTTTTTCAAAAGAATCAGCACATGCTGAAAGATCAGACAAGGACCACAAGCCTGATGCTGAAAGAAGTAAACCAGGCTTCACTAGATTTCCAGCTTATGAGCTGATTACCAATGCAAAACCATCTAAATATGAAGAAACTATAATTGAAACTCGGACCACGCTAAAAGACAAAAGAGGAGGCAGCAAACCAACTGATGAGAAGCCATCTCTGCTGAAAGAAAAAGATAAGCTGGAGAAACAAACTAAGGATGAGAAAACTGATGAGAAAACTTTTATAGAAGAAACTGTCGATTTTGGGAGGAAGACTGAGCAGAAAAAATACATCCATGAGGAAGTTAGCCAGAAGATAACAGGGAGTGATATTTCTGCTGCAAGAACTTTGAAAAGTGAAGCAACCAAAAGAGATGCAACTGTGACCTCGGAATCAAGAAGCAAAGATGTCATTGAGGTACCAATCACTATTGAAAGGCCTGTTCCTGACAAAGGGCCTCAGAGAAATAAAGAAATAAGGGTACAAGGTGTTAAAACTTCCATAGGAAGAGAAACAGATGAACATGTAACTCAGTCTGCTGAAACTCACCAAGTGAGGATTTCAGAAGCAGAGTCCAGTCTGGAAAGTCAAGAGCAAATTAGGGATGGGACCCCTAAAATGGGAGCTCTGCCAACTGAAAGCATAGCAGAGAATATTGTTGCTGACATTCTTAAAAGTTTCACACAGTCTTCTAGTTCACAGATGGCAACAGACACCAAAGTGACCCATTTTGATAAGAAAGAACAAGAAGATGAAGGGAAAATAAAGACTGAGTTCACAGTGCAGTCTCAAGTTCAAGAAGACATAGCTATTTCTGATGAAGGTGACTTAGGACATCTATCAAACCAAGATGTTAGAAAAGTGATTCGAGAGGGCGTGGAGGGAACTCCTTCCAAAGAGGAGATAGAAGATATTGTCCATCATGGCCTGAAAGGAAGCGAGAGCGGAAAGAACGTGTCTGTGAATGTGGAGATTGTAGAGGAGCCGCTGGATTACACCACCGATGAAAGGACTGATTTTTCAACACCTTTCCAAGTAGAAGAAGTGGAGGATTCATTCCCTGAGAGGGAGAGGCGTTATGGTGAAGAGGAACAAAACATCACCTTCACGTATGAAGATGTCAAAAAGAAGAAACCGCGCCATGAGAGCTTCACGCGCGTGGAAGAGGTAACCGAGGAAGATGACTCACCTATTGAACAGAAATATTTTGTATCTGTTCCTGATGAACATCCTGTTATTAATGAAAAAGATGATGACTCAGTATATGGGCAAATTCATATTGAAGAAGAATCAACTATTAAATATTCTTGGCAAGATGAATTTTTGCAAGGCACGCAAAGTAAGAGAGAGGAAGGTGCGAGGTCTCCAGAAGAAACCTACAAAGTGGTGGGGGAGGAAGCGAGTGCCCATATTTTAAAAGAGCATCCTGAAGGTGAAAGATCCCATGTTGAATCCATTGTTATTGAAAAAGAAATTAAAATTCCCCATGAATTTCAGACTTCAATAAAAGGGCTTTTATCCAAGGAAACGAAGGACCCTAAACATCAGTTGAAGGAAGCTTTAGAGCAGTTGGAGGGCAGTCTTCCAGAAAGTGTGAAAGAGGAGCTCTCTGCATTAACAAAAGACAACAAAGTGGATGCTAGTAATTTGGCATTTGATATCAAAAAAGTTGATCAGAAGGAGGAGGGGGGCTCAGTCACCATTGTCGCTGAAGTCAATCTATCCCAGACCCTTAATACTGATGAATTTGATGTTAGTCAGCTTGGTGAAGTAATCACAAGCGACAAGGAGAAGGCAACAATACACTCCCTGAAGGAAGAGAGCTCAGATAGGAGCAGTGCAGAAGATTCTTCCCACAGTGACAAATACACTCCTTTTGCTGACCAAGAGATCTACAGCTCCTCCATGACCAGGCGGAGTGGTGGCACTGGCTATCACACCACTGAAAGGGTTGTTTATGACGGTTCGGTTTTGGAAGCTGCAGATTATGGTGAGGCCTCTTACTCATCACACTCAGCTGATGAGACCAAGTCCCAGAGGCGTGTCAGGGTTGGCCCAGCAGAAGTCCAGAGGTTTGAGCAGGTCCTGTATGAAGGGCCTGGTTCTGAAACGCTGGAGCTCAGTGCTACAGAAGATGTTGTTCAGAGAGAGGGGCTGTCAGAATTCAGCCAATCTGTGAAGCACTTTAAACTGGGCCCCGAGGAAATCCAAACCACAGAACAAGTAATTTTTACAGGCCCCATTACTACAGTTGTAGAAGAGATGGATTCTGGAAATCTTTCTCAGAAGGTCTCAACAGACTTCAGCAGGACCACAAGACGTGTCACAGTAGGATCAAGGCAAGTGACTGAAGAAGTCTCTTTTGAGGGGTCGGGTTCAGACTCTCTGGCACTCAATAGCTCTGATGGCCTTTCCCAGGCTGAAGGGGCTGTGGATGTCAGCAGATCTATGAGGCACTTCAGGCTGGGCCCAAAAGAGGTTCACACTGAGCACGTTATCTTTGAAGGACCCATCTCTGGTAAAGTGGAGGTCAGCAGCACGAGGGACTTCTCACAGGCAGAAAGTTCGGTCAGACAAATCCAGATGGGTCCCCAGGGATTTATGACAGCTGAAGAGATCATCTACCAGGGGCCTGCCTCTGAGCACACAGAAATCACTGAACTGGAAGACCAGACCCTTTCAGGAGGCTCAAGAGCCTTCAGGCACGTTAAAATAAGTCCTGCAGGAACTCATGCTGAGGAAATCATCTTCTCAGGACCCATTGCTGGAGTGGTAGAAGATCTTTCACAAATAGCAGAGTCATCTGAGAGCAGCAGCTCTGTGAAGCATATTAAAGTAGGCTCCAGGGAAACAGCTTACACTTTCCAAATGGATGTTTCCAATCTGGGTGGATCATCTACAGTGAAGAGTGGAGAACAGCAAGGGGCAACGCCGGTGTCCGGCAAGCGAGAGCCTTCTGCTGGTCAGCCACAGGTCATCGTTGAAAGCAACCAGCTTGCAGGAAATGAAAGCACAAGAAGTGGCTACGTTCTCTCCAGTTTTTCCCAAGATCAGGGTGAAAAGGTGGTGGAGCAGTCATTTTTTGATCAAACTGTGCAGTTGCAAAGAACGGTCGGCCAAAGGTCAGATACTTCTGAAGAGAAGAAAGTCGCTTTTGTCTACCTGGACCATGAGGAGGAAGATGATGAGGAGAATGATAATGATGGACAGTGGTTCTGAAAGGACTCTCTGATGAAGCCTACATAGCAGTTTGTTTATACGTATTTTGTATTATCCTTTTTCTTTTAAAGAGAAAAAAAGGGATGGGGAAACACTCAAACTATTTAGATTATTAATGCTGGACTGAGAAGTATTGAATTTAAGCCTCTATTCAGCACATTTTATTTTTTTGGGAGAGATCGTGCTATTAATATTTTTCCTCAGAATTCTGTGTCTAATATTTTCAGATTTTTCCACCCATAGAAACAGGAATTTGCTACTGGGGAATTCAAAGGATTCTATTTTTTTTGTTTGTTTTATAGCACATCAACTTTTAAATGTGTGCTTGAATAGGACTTTTCAAATTATTTTTTTCTTAATACTGTATTGTACTTGGTTACTACAATATTACTATGCAATTCTATTGAATTTCAAGCTACTAACCACAAATTTAACAGAATATGAGACTAATGACTGGTAGTAGCTGATTTTCAGTTCCATTTCTGCGTGCTTATATGCAATACCTAATGCATACATTATAAGAGACAGTTATTACAACTATAAAATTAAATATGATCCTGTAGGATCAAACTAAGCATAGCAAGAATTGACAAAAGTGACATTATTTGTATAGCTTGAATGCAGTGCAAAAAAGAAAGAGTTAACACTGAGGTAAGAATTTCTCACGGTATTCCAGGTGAGAAATAGTGAATTTTATGGTTAGACAGTAGTATATTTAATAACTCTAAAATGAAAACAAATTTGAAAACTAGACTGGATAGTGTTCCCACTGAGGTAAGGAGAACTCCTTACAGATTCAGTGGCTGTGTACATTAGTAACCTCAACTTACTTTGCAGTTTATGGGTTACCTGATAGTAGGTATTGCTAAAGGCAAGTGTGAAGAGTCAAACATGATTACATAGTGCCTAATTTCCTAACACAGTGAAATTAGCTGATATGTGTCCTCTTAGAAGGAAACTTTTACAAATGACATTGATGACACTTATGATCATTGTGTGTCAGCTCATTCCCAGATAATCCTTTGTTTACAAACAAGATGTCCTTTTTAATCACTCCCCCTGCAAACCCAACCTGAGATTTGAATTTTTCTTCCGTTTTTTTCTTTCCTTTGAATGTAATATGTGCCTCAGGCCAAAGTTGCCTTCTACTTAAATTGTTTGCAAATAAGCTAATTTCACTTGGATTGCACATTGGTCGAATGAAGGACATAATTTCACTTTATAATTCAGTGACTTCATAAGTTCAGCTTGGAAGCCAGCACAGCACCACTGGCTGGCCTGACCTGGGCGGTGCTGGCAGTAACAAAAACAGCAGCCAAAATATTGTCACTGGGGTAAGAAATACCATACTGGGCACGTATGGAAGTAACAAATAGAGGTGAGAAGCTGCTGTTTCTGCACACACACACTCACAAACACAAGCACACTCTCGCTCACTGTGCCCACCTCTGCAGAGCAGACACACACCTGGCTCCGGGTGGCTGAGCAGCGCCAGCCCGGCCGGTGCTGACTCCCAGAGTTTTTTCCTGTGGTTATGTAAGCCTAGTTTTGTGTGTGCTGATCCATCTTAGAATCCAGTTAGACTATCTTAGTCTGGCATGACTAGTCACTTTTCAAATTCCTTACTATTAACAGAAGTAGATTTCTCAAAGCTGACTGCTGCTTTATACTATGAATGTAAATGCAAAGCTGAGAAGCTCCATGCTGACTGACATATCCTGCTCTCTCAGATATAGGACAGTTTAATCCATGTGTGCCTTAGTTTTACTAAGTTTGAAACTGTTCAAAGCTATTCATGTTCCAAAGATTAACTCATGAGGTTTGTCTGCACTGCAAAATTTTCTCAATGTTTTCCTCATTTTGTCTGGAATCATTTGTTGAAATTGGAAATCCCATCAACAGCTGGAAAATGAACAGGAAACTGAGTTGTTTAGAAGCACTAAAGGCATGTAATCTAAGCTTATTTATACTGTTCATTGTGTACTAGATAATATTTTTTTGAAAATTATTCCTATATGCTCAGAAAAGAGCTTGTGCTTCCTTTTATAAATAGGATGTTAATTATTGTAATACTTCCAATCTCATCCTATACTTTTGTTTCCTTAGTTGACTGTATGATTTTAAAGGTGGCAACATCTCTGTGTTTAATAATCATGAATAAGCCAGAATTTTCCAGCTAGATGCCATACTGTCAGTAATCAGATTCTGTACTTCGAGTATCAAATAACTGCATGAAGGAAGAAGTCAGGTCTGTAGTAAGCAAAAGAGGTAAAAATAATGAGGTAAGTTTTCTTGGAATTTTATTCAAGACTTACCATTCTCTGTAAAGCAGATAAAAGAATATCTGCAGAAAATATATTTAGCAACCAACAAGAAGCTACTTACAATGCCAAGCCCATTTACTGATACATCGTGGAATCTCTGACAGATTCAGGTGCTCCTTAGGAACAGTGATGCCAAAACTGTTCTGTTTGTCTTCACCTGCTGGGAGGATTATAAGGTAAGGTGAGGGAATAAACCAGTGAGGGGCAAGTGACTCATAAAATGTAGGTGCCCTTAGCATTGAAGGATTTAAAAAAATTAAAAATCAGTGTTGCTTCCACTGAGGCAACAACAGCTCTTCAGAAATTCCTTTGCACATCACTGTCAGATGCAGTAGGTTATGCCAAGATACATTTCTGTTTTGATAGTCTGGAGGAAAAATTTGTTCAGTGAACTTTATTTCTATTTAAGAGCAGGATTTTAATCAATTATTGGGAAGCTGGATTATTGTAGAGTGCTAGAAATGTGCATTAGCATGACTTTAAAATATTTTAACATTTTAGGCACTGTTCCTTTGCATGAAGAAAGGCTGTGAAAACAAAGTTGCCTCACATATAAAAATTCAAGTTTTAAAAAGGTTTTAATATAAGCAACCCATTTTCCACTTAGTTCTTATTAACCTGAGACATTTAGACATAATGGTAACTTTTGGATAATTCTACCTTCAGACAGCAGAGTGTATTTAGGTGGGCAGTCATATCCAGCACGCCTTGTGGCTGCATGTGCAGAACTGGGGCTGTAGGTCCATGAATTACTAATGAGAGCAAACATAACCTACTCCCTGGTGTACTAACTCACCCAAGGTGATCCCTTTCTGCATAATTATATCCCGTGGCTGAGCAGATTGGTGACACCCTCAGTCAGCATGCACTTCTGAAGCTTACTCATATTATGCTTTTTATTAAATAGAAATAAAAACTTTACCGCTGAGTTTGGATTAAACAAAACGCTTTTCAAATACAATTAGTATTTTGGGGAGGGTAAAAACTATGTTATTTCTCTGCTGAAATAGATCAGAAGTGGGGCACTGTTTTTTCAAATGTGTAAACCACTGGTCTAAGAAGCAAATAGAGCATAGAAGATAAAGAAGGATGTGTGAGATAGCAAGAGCTCTGTGCTGCTGATGTTTGTGAACAGCAGGTGTTTCAAAAGACGGTCAGAATGTTGAACCTGGGTTTGTTGATGTCAGCTGTGTGAAACTTTGCAGGCAGCTTGTGTTCTGGTCATTTGCAATGAAACTGCGTTTTTTGTGGTGGTATAAGCTTTGTGATTTTACACTTTTTCACTCTTGAGTATTAAACAATGAAAATCAATGCAGATGTTTCTCCTTCTTCCTGTCTGATGTTTTTAAGGCTGCACTGTCCAAGAAAAAGGACTTAATGTCTGTAAATACCTTGCTCTTAGGCTGGGCTAATTTTGGTTCAAAGAATGAACCTAATTCTTCATTCCAGCAAAGATTCACCTCTTTCAGGCTGATAATAGAAATGATGACAGAGCGTGGCATATTCCTTATTCCAGCTGCACCCAGCACGTGGGGACCAGCAGTGCTTGTGGAGTGCCACAGGTAGTGGGAGAGGCAGAGTATAAAGCAACACAGAAAGTGGAATTCCCTGAGATTTCAGCATCATAATTGTCCTTGGAGCCTGGCACTTGACTAAGGTATGTCTTTTACCCTTTTCTAGTAAAGAAAACTGGTTTACACCCATTTAAATCTTTAATGGAAAAGAATTTTATGTATATATATACATACACACACACACATATATTTAAATGGTATCCCTCAGTGTACTGCAAACTTCCTTTTTCTCTTTAACCATGCAATTGATTTGTAATGAAAATATCACTCATACCTTTAACCTAGTTTTCTCTTAATGAAAGAAATGGGTCAGAATGAGAGTTTATGTGAAAGGGTGAGACTTTCTGAAGAGATCCTCCATTTTTAATACACTGAGAAAAAAGCACACATTCTCCATATAAGAACTGCCAATATTATAAGAAGAAAGTATCTGAAAGTACTGTCTAAGTCACAGCAGTCTGAAGATGGTTAAGTGATCAGCAAAATAGTTTCCACTGGAAATGGCCTCTGTCAGAAAAAGTATGTTTTCAAGCTCTCTTAAGTGAATCAGTATTGCTGTTAAAACTCTCAGTGGTGAAGATCTGATTTCTCTGAAACTTGATGTGTTTCTCTGAGCAGTCAGGAATGGCACTCAAAATGGGTTGGTTTTCAATACATCAAAGTTTCAGTTTCCTAGTTTTGACAACTTGTCAGTTGTGATAACTTTTTCAAGATGCACTGAAATTATGAGGGTGTCTCAATATTCTAAAAAGGAGAGTTTAAAATTAAATGGAAATAAAAGATGTTTGTTCATACTCCAAATTTAAATAGTTTAAAAGGTAAAACTCTTTTTCCTGATCTATCTCTGCAACCAACAAAATAACAAGTAACCTGCCTAATGAACAAATTTTTCTTCAGCTAGGAAAAACTCTAGGTTGTGAAAGATGTTATTTCCAGCTATTGGGTTATCCCAAACCACTGGTATTGGTTTTGATTTCCATTTCCAAATCATAACGTGAGGTTGGTGTGCAGGAATTTACTGCTGGAATCAAACCTGCTTGGTAAAGTTTTTCCAGGTGAGAAAGTTAAGAGATGCTGAGCCCTAATACCAGGTAGAATTTGCTTCACATTTTATAAACCTGATAGGAAAAGCAATACAGTGTAACCAAAATGATTCTGACATGCTGAAATTTCTATTTTCCTCTTCCTTACATTTGTCATGATGTGATTTGGGTCAGGAGTCAGAGGGGGACTCATGGTGGGTTGATGTTTCAGTGTATTGGTCTGTGTTATTTGACCTCTGCTTTGTCAGCCTTTTTGTGGCCCTGCAGAACAGGCAGGGAGGTACAGGCTGTTGGTTACTTTCAGCTCAAGGTTGTTTGCCACTTTAGTTTTCTAGAGTGTGCCTGTAAGAGACACAGCTACTTCATACAAATTTTTAAAAAGACAACCTGTCTGCATAATTGGAAACTGCTGCTTTAGATTGGCTGAATTTTCTCTTATTTTTGGCTTTACTTTCACTTAATGCCATTGCTTCATCCTGTGAAAACAGAGAGATGCTCTATGACCACCTCTGCCACAATTTGCTGTTATCACTTAAGCAGAGGAATTAACCAAGAAGATCAGTGATGGCAATGGTGGCACAAATCAAATCTCTTCAGGCAGTGGCTGCTAAATCAGTGACACATCTGACATTTAGTGGAGGAAAAAGCCTGAGGAGTGAGTGAGCAATCCGAGCTGCTGCCTGGGGAACTTTCCAACAGTTTGACTCATCTGTCTTTTCCATCAGGCATTTGTGTGACTCCCTGTGCCTAAATATCTCTGAGAAGTGCAAAGGAATAGAGATTCTAACAGGATGCAAGAAGATGCTCAGCCAAGAAGGGATCTAATTAAAACCTTGCTCTGAATATGTCAGTGGTTTCTCATGTTGCTGTCAGTCCTTTTTTGTTGTGGGTGCCAAATGAGATTTGGCAGTGAAGGAAATACAATGTACAATTCTATGATACAGATTTCTTAGACTCTCATTGGAGTAAACTGATAGAGAAAATTCAAATATATGTATTTCCCACTAGTATATACAGATGAAAAATAGTGTTACTCTGAGTAACACAGCCCTGTAATTGTACAGCAATGCCTTGACATCAGTCTTTGCTAAACATCTGTTTCTTTGAAGAGGGGAAGGGTTAAAGTTTAGAATTCCTATAACCGAAGAACTGCCAATATTATAAAGATGCTTTAATGCTAGGTAAGCTGCACCTTTGCAGAATTTATTTATTCCATAAGATCCCATCTTATGGAATAAGATGCATTATTTACTGCATGGTAAATAATTTGGTGGGTTGGATAGCTGGCACTCTATTCTGTCCTTGTGTGAGACAGTAATTACATATAATGTACAGTATTAGCAGGTACTTTTTCAGTATTATGGGTATTAAATAATTTTTCTTAAGCCTTAATAAAATCACTCGATGCAGATTATTAGACAATTTATATACTGGGAGGGAGAAAAAGAAAAACTTGCAAAAGAGGGCTAGGTAAACTTGCCACATTTTGGTGCCACTCTCCAAACTGAGCCCTGGGCACCCAAGGCAGTGTTTCAGAGCAGGATTTTGGAGCTGGCCACTGCCTGAAGCTCTGCTCAGGCCCCAGGGTGAGCTCCCAGTTTGCTTTTCACACTGGAGAGCCAGAGCGCTTGGCGTGCTCACACCTACATCTGGAAAAG
The DNA here is from genome assembly GCF_027477595.1 of Haemorhous mexicanus. Taxonomy (NCBI): domain Eukaryota; kingdom Metazoa; phylum Chordata; class Aves; order Passeriformes; family Fringillidae; genus Haemorhous; species Haemorhous mexicanus. The sequence continues at coordinate 18,946,035 of NC_082353.1, forward strand.
CTTCCATTGAAATGGTTTCCAAAGAGCTCTGCTGGAAGCTACCCCAGCAGCTGCTGGTACAAAGCAGAACGGGCTGTTAGAGCAGCCACAAAAGCAGCCCATGCTGAGAGACCAGCCTCACTGTTTGAGTCCTGAATTGGGCAACTTTTGGGGCGTGGACTCGGCTTTGCAAGTTGTGTCTCTTTGTTAGATGCTGCTGCTCAGCATCAGATGAGTTGTTGCAGAATTCTCATTGCAAAAAATCTCTCTAAAAACTGGTCAGTTTAATAAATCTTTTTCAGTTAGCCTAGAAACAGCTCATTATTGTGTAGAGTAGTAGAATGTTCCTGCAGAAGGAAAAGACCAGCTGCTGAGGAATGTAATGGGGAAAAAAATTAAATTATTACACTGCTTTGTATTTTAAAAAATTAGGCGAGCTATAACATCTCATAGAGTGCTATAGATGCTTTTATTTTGAAGAGAAAGACTGCACATCCATAAAATCCATCAAGCTATTTTAATATTTGTAACAAATGATTGCTACTTTGTACACTGAATTTACTAAAGAGGGGAGGGCTAGCAGGATAATTGCTTTGTTTTAAAGAGAGAACATTACCAAAATATAAAACATGGTGTTAATTCTTTAAAGGGAAATGTAACACCACCCAGTTTTCCTTTAATAACTGTCTGTCTTGTGCTGTGGTTCAACCAAGATGAAATAGCATGACAATAAGTTACTTGTAGTATAAAATCTGCATTGGACATTTGCTGTGTATTCTTTGTGACCCCAAATATGGCTTTGCTTCCTTGTGGGTGAAAATAGATTCACCTGATCTGAAGCCTGGCAATTCACTTTAAGTGTACATTAATGCTAGGGTGAAAAAAAAGCAGTAAAACTGTGCTGGCATTCCTGAGTGCATCTAGTTCTCTGTCAGAACAAAGCCATAAGGTTCTGTAGTGAATATATCAGTTTTCTCTGTTTCTGTAAATTTAGGAAGGATGTGCTTGTTATTACAATCAATCCACTGAGTTGTTAAATTTAAGGACAATACTACATGTAAAGCAGTTGCTGGCAGTCCAGTCAATACATTGATGACTTACTAATGCCTCCTATTCTGACACAAAACCTTTATGCTTGGGGAAAAAGGCAGAGCATGTTCCTGAGCAGTTGTTTTAATAGGGTGTGACTAGTAAAGAATGCCTCATACTTGGGCCCTGGTCTCATGTCATTCAAATAAATAAGTGGGACATTAACTTGATACAGGAGATGATCAAACACATCAGCAGGGAACCCAGCACCTCCCTTTTAGGACTTGAACAAGATTGCCAAGATTGTTTTTGGAAAGCAAGCAGAGACATCCCCTCTCCTTTTGTCTTGAAACAAAGCAAATATTTTGTGATATCACAAATAAAGCCCTTGCTGCTGGCAAGAGGGCAGGGGAGGAACTTCCCATAATCTGAGCTGTGCTGTGTGCCAGCAGGCAAATTGATAGAACCACAGAGCCATGGAACAGGCTGAGATGGAAGGGAAATTCCCAGGAGTGTAGGAGGCTCTGGCAGATGGGCCCTGTCTCCTGAGGAGAGTGCCCTCAGTGCTCTGCCAACAGCTCTCCTGCATCAAGGACACCAGAAGGGGACAAACACAGCTCCTTCAGCTCCTGCAGGTACAGCACGAGGGGCAGTGTGAGCTCAGGGTGACACAGGGAATGGCTAAACTCTGTTCAAGCCGTGGCTGGATCCCAGTGGATGGACACCTTCCCTGCTGCCCCAGCCCTGGGCACTGAGGCTCTGCTGGTGGCCACCAAGCCCTGACTCACAGCAGTGTCCCCTGGGAGAGGAGCAGCTGCCTCCCACCAGGCAGAGCCTTCCCAAGTGCTGATGGAATAGGAAATAAGCTGCACACAGGTTAAGATCAGATGGCAGAGCTGAAAAGTGTAACTTTTTCCATGAGTTATGGCTTGCAGATGCCAGCATTGGATCCTCCAGCAGAGTCAGCAGCAGCTACAAATATGGGATTTATCCTCAGTGCCTGCTTTTGCACTTCCCTGCTTCTGTGGCTGCCTGGGATGAGCCAAGTTCCTGTTACTGAGATGAAGGACCCTGGCTCATTACAGAGGCAGCCAGAGTAAGATGTGCCAGGGTATAAAATGCCTATCTGAAAAGCATCTTTAGAGCACTGCCAGCTCTCCAGCTAATGGTTGTACCTGCTTGGGTTTCATGTGTGCTCTATTTGTGTGTCCTTGCAGCCACTCCCTCGCTCCCTGGTGCCCCTCTGTCCTGGCTCCCTGCATGGAGCCAGCCTCATTCCCTTCTTTCAGCAGCACAGTTGATTTTTGTGAGAGAAACAGAGACCAAAACACTTAAGGGGTGGTCAGAGAGCAGAGGGAAAAATGCCAACCCTTACTTCAGCTCTTTAGATTCAATTTTTGTTGTGAAAGAAACTGAAAATAAATCTTACTTATTACAGAATCCAGGTCTTCCCTGCATCTTAAATGAGCTAAGGCAGGTCATGAGTACCTCAATGAGATGTGCAGGACAACATCAGGTGTTGGCACCTCAATTTCTTCATGTTAACTCAGGAAGCATTATGGAAAAGCCACAAAACCAAGAAAACAACCAACCAAAAAAAAAAAAAAAAAAATCAACAAAACCCCCTAAAAGTTTGCTTTCTGTGATTTAACTTGGACAGGTAATAGTTTCTTGCATTTCTGCCAACTTGCTTTTGAAAACTGCCTCATCCTCTGTGAAAACTGTGTGAATAGAGTGAAGAGCTTGCCACTGTCTTCTGAGTTGCAGTTTGGGACTGTCATTATTATCTTTAAATCCAAATGTATTCACCAGAGTTTTTGTCTCTCAGTTTTCTGTGCTAAAATTTGCAACATGCAGTATGTGAAAAAAATGCAACTAAAGTTTGTTAGGAATAAGAGAAGCAAACTGGGACTGACAAAGCAAATGTCTAATTGTGAAACTTTTCTGTGGAAAGGCTCTCTCAAATTCTATGTGAGGAAGAAAAACAAATTATTAGCAAAGTTTTTCCTTTTCTTTGTATTTTCTTTCTTGCTGCTCATGGTAAGCTGAGTAGAACATAGTGTTCTATGGAAAAACTATAGCAAAAAAAAAAGATAGAGATAGCCAGTTCAATTATTGAATGATATAAAAAAAATCTATTAAGAATTAACTAAATATCAAGTAGTAATCTTTAATGCTAAAAAATGCTTTTTTTCTCAGATATATTTTTTAACAAACCTATAGTAAAAAAGTTAATTTCAATAATCTGTTTTCTAATTTTACTTTAGATTGTTTGAATTTTATTTTAATTTAATTTAATTGCTAATTCAAGTGTTGTTTACAGGCAGCTTTGCTAGGAATGTGAGTGAAATATTATGTAGCTCTTTGTAACAGTGAAAAATAAAGCAATTTGCTGTTCTTCAGTATAAATTGTATAAATTACCTAGTGCAAAGGGAAAAAGTCCAGAGGCTTAGCTTCTAATAATGAATCTATAAATAAACATGACGAGCAAGTTAAAAAATATTTGAGAACTTCTGAATACTTAATGATTTCATTAGATCAAGATGATAACACTGAATTCTTTATTTCTACTAGAATGTTTTTGTCATGCTGCTTTAAAATGACCTCAGGATGACAAAACACGAAGTAACTCATTTCATTCTGTTTAGTTTAACAAAAATAAATAATTTGTGGATTTACCTCTGCTATCCTATTCTTCTGACTGAAAATGAAGGTGAGAAACATTTCACTTCATCCTATTCAAAAGCAAGCCATGGGATGGTTACTGCTTTCTGTGTTCTGTTACTGAGGAGCATTAAATTCTGTTCTTGGTAAATCCCCCCAGATCCTGAGTCCTGTTTAGAGCATGAGCTCACCTTGCAAGCCTTGGCATTTGGGCCAGCCTGTAACTGGTACCTCAGGGGCAGCTCTTTCACCCTTCCCTGTAATCACTGCTCAGCACCTGGTGAAGTCAAGGAGCTCTGTCCCTCATCTCAGGGAGGTGCTGTGCAGGTGGGAGGAACTCCTGCAGCTCCTGAGAGCTCTCTGAGTGCTGGAGGGAGGGGTCAGTCCCTGCTCAGCACTCTGTGACATTTGGACATACAAATACATACATCAGAAGTGCCTTTCTCGTTTGTTCTACTCAGGCACAAGCTATTTTAGGCTGACATTTTCCAACCAGGCCTGAGGGAGTTAGATGTCTGAATTAAATCCAGTTTGACTGATTTGGACATTGAACATCTCTGAACTGAAATCCTGCTGACAGGCACAGAGGCTGTGCTAAAACAACATCATTAGTTCTTCAGTTATATAGAAATGTACATCTTGATCTCTTTTTTTTTTTTTCAACAAAGTGGACAAATAATTGAATCATGAGTGCAAATACAGAAATTGAACCTTGGAATAATATTTTTTTAAGTGAACATGCAAGATGTACATGCACTGAAAGTGAAGCTGCCACAGAGTTAAAACCCTTCAGCTGTTTTAATGTGGAGATGATACAAGCACTTCCTATGAAAACATCATACTCTTGTCAATTTAAATATGTGTATTTTATTGAGTGACAAGCAAGTAATTCATTGCAGCTGTTTCTCTCATGAAAATGCATCTTTTTAGATTGTCATATCAAAAACTGTAATACTCTAATTTATACAACAGTTTTTAAGCAAAGTGCTGATGTGTTTAGCATAGCATAAGGGATGATAGAAATTGGGAAAGTTTGCAGCAAATGGAACTGAATCCAAAATGAGTGTGCCCATGGGCCAAATCTCCTGTGGAAATGCAGCCTTGACCTGGGGCAGTGAGAACCTGGGGAAGAACAGCAGCGTTAGAGAACTCTCTCTCCTTGAGCAGACTGTGTGCAAATGCTCTTTAAAGAACACAGTCTGGAAGTGGCTCAAGCACTGAAAAGCAAAGAGGCAAACAATTCCTAACAAGGCTGCCTGTGTGCAGCTCTGCTGCTGGTATCACCCTCAGAAGGTTTACACTGAAGTGCTCTTTGCCTCACAAGCTCTACTTCAGATTAATATCATTTATGGGAAGAGCTGTAAACAAAAGGGAAATGCCTTGAATGCTTTTCAGTGCTGGGGAGAAGTGTTATTATAGAGCTCTGACACCAGCTGCCACCCTGGGAAGGCCAGTCTGCCTCAGGTTATCATTTTGCCACCCAGCACAGTAGAAAATAACAACAAAACTGCAATCCATAGACTTCCCCTCTCCAAACTGATTGTGCAGAGTTGAAATGAAAAATAAAAACCACGAAAATGTGTCTGTCCTAGCTGTTTCTGCAGTCATCTAAACCAGTGTGAGCAGTTACCCAGTACAGCCTGTAAACCTTGGAACTGGGAGGAAATGTCCTTATTCTAAAGGCTTTGGGGAGATGATTGTTTGTGGTCTGGGTGGCTTTGGAGTGTCAGGAAGTCTAATATAAATAGTCACAACATGAGAACCTTGATCCGTGGCCTCAGAATGGACATCTGTGCCCTTCTTTGAAATGAACTGAAATTGAGGGTGGGTGAAGTTGCCAACATATTCTACCTTAATGTGCTCTATCAATTTGCCTTCAGTGCAATTCACTTTCAATTTCTAAAGCCCTGAATGTTCTGAGGGCAGGTTTACCTGTGTGATCCCCTCTCATCAGCAATGTTACAAAAGTCAGGACATTTTTTATTATCTTCTACAACTGTCTTTTGGAAGTGATGATAAAAGTCTTTGCAAAAGTTCTCACCTCTGGAAATGATATTTCAAAATATTCTTATTTTATTCATGTTCTTCCTTCAATTAGCCCAAGAACAGAAGGATGATCTGTTTGTAAGAACTCTTCTGGCTTCCGAAGAGCAGTGGCTTTTCTTACCCTTTTAAGGAAGTTCTCCCTGTAGTCTCCAAGACGTGTAAATAGCTCCAGGAAATTAAAGCACTTGAGATTTTGAAGTGGACAATTTACTTGTGCAGTTGCAGTTTGCTGGGAAAAGAGCTGCTTAGTAATCTGTAGCTGGAATTTCTGTGGTATTGCAGTCATCAGTGCTGTTCACCTTATCAGCTGCTCTGGTGAGTTTGGCTGTGGATTGTTTGCCATTGTCCAGTGTTCCTCACTGTCGACCCACTGGAGATTCAGTACAGCTGCACAGACCCAGCTTGAATCCAGAGCTGCAAACTTGCTGAAATGCAACAGAAGTTGAAGGATTATGGTGCTACCTAATGAAGGGACACCCACAATTAAAAAAAAAAAAAAAACAAAAACAAAAAACAAAAAAAAAAAACAACCTTGTAGGAAAGCTCTAGTCTGTGATGGAAGATTAGGTGTGAAAGAAGAGGACAAAGATGTTCAATTCACCATGAGCTTGGGGCTGAATCAAGCCTGTAGTATCCTGGCAAAATCAAAGCTCTTCTCCCTGCCACAATGCTCAGCTAAAACTGAGAAATTTTGTGCTTGTATATTGTTGCTGTGTTTCTTCTGAATTGATTGAAGAAAGAAAGCAAAGCTAATAATCTAACTCCTAAGTCAAAATAAGGAGGCAAACACAGAGAAGCACAAGGAAAATCAAATGGTTTATGGCTTAAATACTGATAGTATTCATGTAAACTTAGATATGGAGTAGGTTTGCTTTTCTGATTAGTACATATTTCTATTTCTGTAATTTCACTAGACTTTATATCTAAGCCTTTTGAAGATATCTCTTCACTGAGTGATGGGAAAGAGGAAAAGTCCAAGGGATCTGAAAACAGTGGGGAACATTGCTAAGTGTCAGGAATGAAATGAGAAGTTTGCCTATGTCTATCACATGGGTTGGGAAAGTCAAATACTGCTGGAAAGGGATTTTATTTCCCTTCCATTTGTTTTCCTTTTATAAACTTGCCATCTACAAGTTTTTCATGGCCTTCCTGTCTCTGATCAATTGAAACAGCCTTTTAAAATATGCATAAAACTGCTTTGCTAGCAGTGCTTTTATACACCAATGAAATACTGAGCATAAATCATGGAGTGGAAATGTTATTTTCTCCCCACACATTGCATTTCACTGATCTGCTTGCCCTGGCTACCTGGTGCAGGTAGGGAGGTTAAAGAATAGGGGCCTACCTTCATTTTTGAGTGACCTTCTGTCTGCAGCAAATATATTAGAAATACTTTAAAATCATTTACTCAGTTCTGCAAGAGCCCTGTTCTACCTTGGTTCTTCCTTGATACGTGTTTCTAAACACAAGCTTGGTTTCTTCCTTGCTCAAACATTCCCTGGAGTTTGCTCTCACTGAACTTCCCAAGATGAGAATCTGTACAACCCCTTGGATATTTCATATTGTTGCACTTGGAGCTATAATGTGGAATCCAATATTATGAACAAATTGCAGAGTTCACATTGAGCTGAATTTCAGCTTTACTAAGTAATATCTGATTTTGCAAAAAAGACCCTCCCCTACTCTAGCTTTATATAAATAAAGCATAGAAAAATACTGTGAGCTTTTGAGATGTGTTGCAATGTTCTTGCAGCATTTGCATATTGCTGAGTTCTGTGCCACAGGTAGAATTTGAGGAGGAAAGATAAAACTGAAAAATCCAAATAAATCAAATAGAACAACATGCTCTAGCTAAATTAACAGAGCACCCTACAGCAAATACTCACTGTGCCTGAATACCAAGGCATAACTTCTGTCCCTACTGAACAAGGAAAGTGCCCTTTGCATGGATCATCTTCTGTGGGTTTTGGACTCTTTTCCTATCAACTATTGAACAAACTCAGAATTTTTGACAGCAGAGGTCAGAACACAGGGAGTCTTTTAAACTCTTATGTTGTGATGCTTTTATCTACTTAACTTTGCTGTTATCTTTCCATGCTGTTGTTGTGCATTGGTCCTTGACTTTGTCTTCCAGCCAGGAAAAGTATCTTTAGTTGTTGTTTCATGTGGTTTCAGTACAGAAACCAAAGGAAAAGCACAGTTTTTCAAACACAAAGGATTTGCCATTCATCCTGAATTGCTCTGGAAGTCAGGCATGTGTGGTGAGGAGGTCAGGGAGGAAACACCTGCAAATGGAAGTAGGAAAAAGTTCTTTGCTGTACTGCCATGGTTTTCTCTGCATCAGGGATGGCCCAAGTGACTGAGAGCTGAGCCCTCTCATCAGCAGAATAGAACATACCCTGTCATCAAGCTCTACACACTTGACATATGCTGTTAAAGGCTGGCATACTGTACCACATAAATCTTCCAGGGAAGTGGGCTTCTCCATTTCCTAATATCAGTTTTCTCTCTTTCTCCACTTATGTAGGGAATATTAAGACTATTTAGACTGATTTTTTTAAAACAGAAGCCAAATCATGGTGCACTTATCCACATGGTTTTCAAATCCAGACTGATCCATTTGTCAGGAGTCACATTACAGATTAGCCACCTCTAAGGACTGGATATACACAGAGAATGCCCATTTTTCAAAAATATAAACCACATAAAAGAGCTCTGGTATAAATTTCTCCTTTGATTTTGGATGTTTTTTAAGCATCTAAATAAAATTAAATTATTTCCGGATAGCAGTGTGTCTATCCATAGTCCTACCCAACATGGGACCAGAGTGCAGCACTGGGATGCTGACAGGGATTTATTCCTCAGTAGGCAAATTTTGTGTTCTGTATGTGGCTGGTTGGCTGGCTTCTATTTTATGGAAGAAACAGACATTAATTTAAGGATTGTAATGAAGCTGTAGCTGTATTGATGGGGCTATTTCTAATTTGTAGCAATGTCTGTTCCTGGCTTAGGGCTATGAAGGTGCCATCACTATAGAGGAGAGGTCTTCTAAGTATGCAATGTGTATTTGAAAACTTGAACTCATTGACCAAGGTGCTAAAAGCACCAAAAGGGTTTAACAGACCTAATTATTTCACTGGCCCAGAATTTTGGGGCATTATTCTCTGGAGGAGTCTATATGGCACATGGCTCCTTTGGTGGAAAATGAAAAATAGGTTCAGTGGAATATTTTCAGCAGAAATGGCTCTGAGTCTTCATTTTACTTTTGAATGAAGGCTGAATTATCTCCTTTGGTCAGGCAGATGTTGCCCTGCTCCAGACATATGGCCTGGACCAGCTCCCTGGGAGCAGAGCTCTGCCAGACACAAAGACATTTTGTCCCAAACATTCCTTACACGGAGGAAAGGGGGAGCTGGTAACAAATATTGTGCCATGACTTTATAATGTGGAAAGATCTTTATCAGTGTTGTGGTGCAAATGTGACAAAGGCAGGAAGGAGGTGTGGACTTGGAAAAAAGTACCCACAGTCAGCAGTCCAAGACCTTGACCACTGCCCAAGGGCTCCCCAGCCCAGTGTGCCTGGACTGTGGTTCCTGACTCCGAGCTCTCAGTACAAAGTGCTCCAGAATTCCCATGAAAGATTTCTGAGAGGAAACACAGAGCATTAACAAGAAAAGAAAGATCTTTGGCTTTTCTGGTTTGCTCTCAAAAACTAAAAATTCTGTGTTTGACAGGAAACAGCCTATTGAGTGTCTCCCCAACATGTGGAGCATCCTGGTGTATATTTAAGCTATTCCTAGAGAGTTCAATAAAAAGAAAGGTCAGATCCCAGCTGTAACCAGATGGATGGTTGACATGAAAAGGAGAAACCCTGCAAGGTCTCTAAAAGCAAACCTCCCACTGGTCTCAGGAACAGAGGATTTCTATATCTGACTTCCCTCAAACAAGTTCCACAATATGCTGCATAAATCAAAGAGCTGCATATACACCATGCTGCCCCCCTTCACTATTTATATTCCCTTGGAATGAAAAATAGCTCACCACCTGCCTCATTTCTATCATAATGTAACAGGTCACAGAGTTAACACCCTTCTGAAATGAATGGCAGAATTAAATTACAAAACTGGTCACCTTATACAACCAAGACATTTGCCACCTCACTTGAAACCTTTCCATAGGAAATACAAGCATCTCATAAATGGATAAAAATGTTACTTCAAGTGTGTGTATTGTCACTAAATACTTTCATTTCAAGACTATATGTGCTAAAAGTATGGAACTGTGTGGGTGAGAGTATAGGGATTTAATATTTTATCAAAGTCTTAAAGTAAATTTATGGGAACAATGGAGCTTTGCTGATGATATGGAGTCTCTCTACAAGATATGAATTTGTTTCAACACCAGATCATGGGACTTCTCAGAAGAATAAATGGCTAAGAGAAAAAATAAAATAACATTAGGCAGCAATAGACATAGATAAAAGAATTGGAGTAGGTTTGGTATCTGGAAGAAGGAACAACTTCAGAATAATTAATGCTTAATGTTATAACTACTGATTTCGGTTGAATTAATAGCAACTTCTGGTGAAATGAGATCCAACGAATCATTAGAAATACTTGGGAATCTTTTGACAATTATTGTGAACTCAGCAGATCTGTCAGCTGGACTGAAGGGAAATGCAGCGAAGATGAAAAGAAAGGAAACCTGGGGCAGACAGAAGGATGGAGAGAAATCACCACCGCAGAGCTTCGATGGCAGCTGAGGGCGGTAGTAAAAAATAATATTATTGAGGACACATAAAAATAGACCAAAGAACATTTCATGCTATTTGTTGTCTGAAAATAATAAGTGTCCATGTGCTGTCTAAATTTGCTATTCAAGTTTTACTACTTTATTGGCTTGAACGAAGCAAAACTGGAGACAATATTTTAAGTGACTTTAACCAAATCAGTCAAATTTAAAGAGTTTCATAACGTGAATAAACAAAATTTTATTCATTAATGCTTTTGTGACATACAGCAATGTTAGCAAGTTGAAAAACAATATTTGGTTAATTGAAATTAATTTGAAAGCCATGATTATCTTGTCAACAAGAGGTAACACAAAATACCTCCTCATGAGCCTCATGCTCCTTTCACAGTCTTTAAAGGACTATCAACTGAAAAGCCATGGGGAGCTGCTGGTTTGGTACCTTTGCAGTGATCCCATATTGAGATTTCCCAATGGAGCAGAGGCAGAAATGTTGATTCTGCCTATTGTTGTATTTGCTTAACACATTCACAGAGGAATTTGGTTTCTGGGGCAGCCAGTGAGGCATTGTTCTTTTTCCAATTGAGATTAATTAGATCAGTGGGGATTCAGAATGAGCAGAAACTGCATGATCAGGGACAAAATCCACTGCTTGCTTATTCTGTATTAGTGTTGTTCCATTCCAAATGCAGCCTGTCCAAATGACCAGTGCTTTCCACTACTTCTTCGGGAGTCTATTACACAATATAATCAATGTGATTACCAGGAAATTTCCCTCAAAAATCAGTTCAGCCCAAATTAGCAATAAACTGTTTTTAAAGCTTCCATTTTGAGCGATGATGATTTGAAGCATACCAGGCAGTGCAAATAACTTCCTTTGAAATTAGGTTTTTCACTAGCATTACTGTGCCATTGAAAAAGGAGTCAGTTTGAGTTTAACAAATACAATAAAGAATAAACTGAAAATAAAAAGGCTTGAGCCAAAGGTGGATGATGTCTAAACTCTGAATACTGGCATGCTGGCACTCGGTGTGCAGGAGCTCCATCTGCCTTCCCACTTTTGTACTGCTGCAGAAAGCCAGAGTTAAAACATGCATGGAATCAAAGTCAGCAGTACTGTGATGAGTCACTGTAACTTTATTCCACTCCAATAAGAGAGCTTTGTCCCTAAACCAAAATTACTAACTGAAAGTTACAAAAGACTTCCTAAGAAGAACAAGGACTTTCTGGAGAATGGATTCTTTCTCCATTAGTAAAGACCGAACATTTTACAGAGTTTATTTCTTTCTGGTACAAGACACAAATCAACAAATGATGCATGATGCAAAATAAACCTCCTGTGGAAAGAATAGAACCAAAATTCTTGACATTTATACCAACTGAATCTTGTATCATTATGCATATGAAATCTGGATTGACTGAAAACATCTTATATAAGATAATGTAAAGTGAAAACAAGGGTAAGAAGAATGAAGATTTGAAATTCTACAAAAAAGGATGCAAACTGGAAATGTTCTGTTTGCTTCTTCAAGTCTTTGCAGAACCTGATGATGACACGAGGCCCTTGGCTCTTTGTTCAAAGAACCATGGAAGAAATTGAAGAAATGGAAGTTATTTGTCCTCAGATGAGGAAGAAAACCTCCCCTTGGTGTCTGTAAGAGCAGAAAAATGGAATTGCATATTCAATTACATAGGAGCTTTCAAAATTCCAAGCAATGTTTATTTTCTAGGGATAAGCAGAAGACAGTAGGACAGCACAAAGCATTCAGCCCCCATGCTGGAACCCTGCCACTTGAAGGAGAGCTCTGCCATTTTCCTTGACCACTCCAAATGTCCCAAATATGTGTTAAGCAGATTCTTCCCCAGTCTGAGCATGGGAAAGATGTTCTCTGGCTGTGAGAGCTGGCAGATGCAGCAGGCTGGGTCACTGCTGCTTCACACACTTGTGCTAACACTTGTACACACCAGAACCTAAAGAAAGCTGAAACTCCATCTGCTGATCACTGGATTGATCTGTGCCTAGAAGATTCCTCCAGCCCACAGGACCTCTCTGCACTAAGCATAGCTGCATGAGCTTAGTGTTTACTGACGGATTTTTGCCTCACCATAATTCTCAGAACACAGTCATGAACAAGAAAGCCTGTTTTGTACTGCTACTTGACACACTGAAGAGCAGAGAATAAAAATACTTGGTAATTACCTGACCTTAAAGGAGAAACTCTCTTGCTGTCATGCATCAATCACACTGAATTTTCCTGCTGCTAAAAACTGACCTTTAATTGCGAAGTGGGTATTTTTATCATATTCCAAATTTACAAAGTCTAATTTAATGCACATGATTCAATATAAGTGGTATCCACAGCACTGGGTGGAAAAGACTCATGCAGGATTATTAGGGAGGGAGAACCTCACAGTGTTCAGGACTCAGATTCAGAAATTCACTGGGATACTTTGGATTTTGTAGGTCTGTGACATTCAGAGATAGGAAACTTGTCATAAAAACCTCAATAAACATAATTTCTTCATGTTTCACTCAGCAAAACTAAAGAAAATGTTGGCATAAAGTTTTACTATGCAAAGGTATTTCCAATTACATCTCCCCAAAGGTGTCAGTCTCAATTAGTTGCCTTGTGTAATAAATCTGGTATAGCATCATCTCTTTTTATTCACACTATCTTCATCTGACTTGTGTGATTTCAGCACACACAAGGGATCACCAGAGAAGCTGTGCCAGTTTGCTCCAGCCACTGGATTTGTTCCAGTAAACCACCAGATGATGGTGGACTTTCAAGCCACTAACAACTGCAAACTACTTGAATAGATCTACTCTAAACTGGCATTTCAAAGCAAATGTTATTAGTTTCTTTGTAGGCACAGATGAGATCAGCCATCCTTCTTACAAGATGGAAAAGTCAAGCTCCCCGTGCTCTCAGAAGCACAAAAATAAGAATTAAATTAGGGTAAAAAATAGTAAACTTTACTTAGCAGAAGAGATTGCACTAGTCTGACAAGTTAGATGAGAATGACTTGGCAACCATGAGGCAAATGGTCTCCTCACCAGAAGATCAGATTCCAATATCCCTGCTCCACTCATCATTTTTAGCCTTGTGACTACATGAGCAAGGCTGGGCACCTGTGCTGGGCAGGATCAGCGCTTCAGGGATCAGCTTTCAGGTCTGAGAGCAGCACTTTTCAGAGATCACCATGGCATTGGCTGAGGGGGGAAATACAGAATGAACGAGTGTGATGATTCAGGCTGCACAAAACAACTACGAGAGAATCCTGAGTAACCTTGCAGGGGGAAAGACACAAGAAAAAATTATGTGTGTTGGTGTGAGCAGAAAAGAACCGACACAATTTGCTCTCAACAATACCAGTGTGCAGTAATCTTATCTCCTACCTGTTACTCTCTCAAAAAATCTCCGACCAAAAAACCCCAAACCATTACAACTTATGTGTAAATAAACACATTAAGTATCCTGGCTCTGCTAAGAGCAGGTCTCCCTGAAAAAAAGCTTCATCTTTCCTTTTCTGTTTCAGTAGAAGAAGACAGAAACAGTTTCTGTCCCAATCAATAACTCAATATTCTGGAGAAGTACATTTGGTTTGACACATTGAATTCTCTCTGAGGAACATGTTGCTAAAAGTCCTCATATTCAGCTTCTACTTTGGTCTGAAATAAGCTTAACTTTGAATTTCTCAGATATTTATAGAGTGAGACCAAAGTGACATTAAGAAGTGTGATGTGTTTGCTGTTTTTAAAGGCATGGTGGTCTACAAGCAGGCCACTTTGTAACATCAGCTGAAAAAAAAAGACAAGTGCTATCAATCACAGTAGAAATCATGTACACAGAATGATCTGAGAAATATGGAAGATGGTAATTTTTGAAGGGTAAATTATTTCAACGAAACCCAATCTATTTTTTTCTGAAAAAAAACAACTCCAAAAAGACTGATTGCAAAGTAAGATGGAGCAAGTGTAGTTGTCACAATCAATTATTGTCTTTCAAGTGCAGGAAAATGACAAATGAGCCATTAAGAGCTGCTATTCTTTATTTAGAACTGAAAAAGAGAGAAATGAGTCTGCAAGGGAAAAGATCTCGAGCTTTTCTGCATATTGATTTATTTCCAATGAAAGTTATGTGAATATATGGAAGAAATATCTTCTGCAGGTAACCCTGCAGACCCGCTGTGTGAATCTCGTTAGGACCCGTTTATGTTAATTAGTCTGTGGAAACTGGAAAGAGTATTTCTGCAGCTGAGATTCTTTTTTACAGCCAGCTCTAGAGGTGATCTTCAGCAAAAAGCAACTTTTTAATACCCGGTGATGTTAAATACCTTAAGGATGAGGAAATTAGCTGTCAGCAGAGAACGGACAAGACACGAACAAGTCTTTAGGTGTCATCCTAGTGTGTATGAATACACATAAAATCAAACCATTTCCACAGGGCAACGATCATGGGTAAAAATGCTCGTGGTGGGCAGGTGGTGGGTGCAGGCAGGACCCTCTGAGCACCTCCACTCTGTGTTAACACAGAAATAAAAGGCAGCGGCAGCTGCACCACAGGTAGAGGGTGGTCCCTGACCACAACTTCTATCAGCAAATTATGTTCTCTTTTATCAGCGATAAAGCAGGGATGACTTCTTAGCACCGGGGGCTGTGTGAACACGCGGGGAGGCAAGTGGAGCCCCCACATTAGCTCATGGAGCCGCACCGGGAGGGACTGGGACACCGGGAACACCTGGAACACCTGAGCACCGGCAGAGACCGGGACACCGGGAACACCCGGACACCGGCAGAAACCGGGACTCCGGGAACACCCGGACACCTGAGCACCGGCAGAGACCGCGACACCGGGAACACCCGGACACCGGGACCGCCCGCGACCCCTTAGCCCACACTGAGGGGCGGGCGCAGCGCTGAGGGGGGGCGCGCTCCCATTGGCTGGCGAAGGGAGGCGGGAGAGACGGAGCCTTGTGATTGGTTGCTATCCGCGACGGGGCGGGACTGTGTCTCGCGAGAGCCGCGCGGCAGCCGCGGTCTCGCGCGGCCCGGCCCGGCCCGTCCCGCCCCGGGTCCCTGGGCCGGCGGCGGCGCCGATCCCGCTGCGACGGCCCCGGTGAGTGGCAGTGACCCACCGGGCCGAGGGGGGAACGGGGACAGGGCCAAGGTGATCGGGTCCTGACGGTGGGAGGTCGTCTCCGGTGCTTTGCCCCTGCTGTCTGCTCGCCGGACCGCGCGGGTACGGCACCGCTCCGTGAGGGGGTGCGCGCTAGGGCTGGGCCCCATCGCCCCTGTCTGTCCCGTTCCCTCCTTGTCTCTCCGTTTTTCCTTCTCTTCCCCATGTCCCCCTTGCCCGGTGCCCCTCTCTCCCCCTTGTTTCCCTCTTTCCCATCCCTGTTTCCCCTCATTCAGCCCCTCTCCTCCTTACCCCCTTCCTCATCCTCCTCGCCGTTCCCTGAAGGACCCGGCCCCTCACAGGGCCACGGTCACTGGGTGCTATCAGCCCTCATCCTCCTTTTTTACTCTCCTTAAAGAGCATGGTTGTGGCTGTTCCTCTTCGGTAAGGCTGCACCTCATCCTTGGAAAAAGATAATTGAGAGATGAAAAGTTTGGCTGGTGGTGGAAGGGAGTGGAGGAGGTTCCTTTGAAGTAAGAGCCAAAGTAGATTGTGACTGGACTTTGCATCTGTGGCGTTGTATGTCTGTGTATCCGTGTGTGCCATGGCTAAATGTGCAGTTGTTTTATGGAGCCACAGCTCTGTGAAGAGAAGCCCACAAGTGCAGGACACCTGAAAGCCATCTCTGGACAATTTGGAAGGCTATTGGGTATTTATGTGTGTGTTTTGTCATTTGTCAGCTTCTGATTAAAAACAAAAATCAGAGAAAGATGAGCTTTCCTTCACCTTGTCTTATATTGTAGAGGCTAATAATAAATACTCAGATTATGTTCATTAAAAATTTTAACACTTTTCCAGGAATTATTTTAATGCTGATCACAGAAGTAGAGTTGGGAATTGTCATGACTTTATTCCTTGCTCTTCTGGACTAAGAGAGCTTTAATGTTAGGAGTGCCAAGGGCCAGTGTATGTGCTCTGTTCCCTAAAACAGCTAATGAAGGCAATGGTTAAAAACCTCACAAATGTGCATTGCTGCAGAAGGACTCAGATCACTGCTAAGAGCTGTTATCTGCAAACCAAGGCAACTTCTCAAACCAATGAAGTAGTTTGATTTCATGTATGGTTGGGCTGTCGCTCTTCAGCTGGAGTTTGTGTACCATGCCTATAACCAGATGGGATTTATGATTCAGGGCCTTCACTTCCAATATTTGTTATGATTAGAAACCTCTCCTTCAGTTAAGAATTGAACTAAAATAGAAGATGTTATTGGTGGGAAGCAGTTCTGAGTCCTTGCCTTTCATTAGTGGGAATTAATTTATATATAGAAGTCTGTAGCAAAATGGTAGCTTTAAATTAATGAATAGTCTGGGTTTATTATGTTTTTGTGAGATAGTTGAAAAGATGCAGCACTACTGTTGTTGTCTAAATCTAGACAGCATAATAATGACTTGAATTTTGGTTATATCTGAAAAACAAGTTGAATAAAGTCAGCTTTCAGATACAAGTTAATTTTTAATTTGCCTTCCTGCTTTTGTTTTCTGGTTTTGAAATTGTCAGTTAAAGCTTGACACTTTGTTCTCTCTGGTTTTATTTTTAGTAGAGCAAGCTGAAAATCTGCTGTCTTATCTAACCCTTGATAAATTTTCTTGCTGCAAGTTTCAGATTTCTCATATATTAGTGTATAATTTTAAATTACTTTACTGGCTATCTATCCCAATTACCTCTTCCAACTGGTAAATTATTCCACCAGTTTTATATGGGAAAGCACTTCAAACTTTCATTGCCTTTTGTCTTACTGCCTTAAAAGATAATGGTGTTTTTAAATCATCTGACACTAAAATCCTGTATTAATTGCCTGTTTTTCTTATTTATGAGTTCTTCTTTTAGCACATGGGACAAGATAGATGTGGGACATCAGTAATGTTTAATAGAAATTGCTTTTTTCTTCTTCTTGTGGTGGCAATTTTGACAGAATAATCCCAAAGGTCCATTGAACATGCATGAAGCTAAAGGCATTAAATATAAACAAATATAACAAAGATTTTGTTATTTCAGATCCTATAATGCACTAAAGCTTAATCCAGAAAATAACTTAGAGTGTGGATGTTCTGGAGACTTTGTGTATTAACTGGAACAAGTGTGTTTAGATAAATTATCAGAGAATCTGTAATCAGGAACTCCTCCTGCAAAAGAAGCACGGCTACACCTTGGTAATACTGGGATTTTTTCCTCTTTTTGTCTCCTAGAAATGGCTCTGCTCCCCGACGAGGCGATGCAGTAGATGTGGTGCTTAGTCATGGCATCAGAACTGTGTAAAACAATCTCTGAGGCAAAGCTGGAAAGGCACAAGAACTTGTTTTTGAATTACCGAAATCTCCATCACTTCCCTCTGGAGTTACTGAAAGATGAGGGGCTGCAGTACTTGGAGAGACTTTACATGAAAAGAAATTCCCTGACCACATTGGTACGGCAGTCTCTTTATTGCAATGCTTACTGTCTGTGTGCTTAGCAATTCTGATTTTTGAAACAGAAAAGAGTTTACATTATAGATAATCTGACCCTGAATTATATCATCAGCTGTAAGATGTGAGTATTTGAACTTGCATAGGTAATGTAGAGAATAATAAATGGGTGTTCATAACATTTTATGGTTACCCTTCTCAAGCTTTCAAGACCTGCGGGGGCTTTTCTTGTCAGGCTTGTTGTTCCGTAGGATTTTTTTTAGCCTATAGGTTTTACTCACATAAGTGGTCAGTTTCTCCTGTTAGATGATGATGTGCAGTCTATTCTACATTTCTTCATTAGGCTGAATGACTTTTTCCCTTGGTGTGTGCCTAATTTCCAAGGCAATGTCAATCCCAGGGTCTAATTCCAAACCTGTTAAGGTGCCAGTAAAAACTTGCATCTATGGGCTGCTCTTGTTAGGAGAACACAGTCATATGTCACAATTAATGTGGGATTTTCTTTTGAGATTTCTTCTTGTTTTGTTGTTTTTCCCTGAACCGAGGAAATTCTCACCCTGAGTCAATGTTGTGACCTCAAAATTCAGTGTGGGGCAGTTAAATAACTGTGAGAGATGTTCTGAGCTGGTAAGACTCTATAGGATGTGGTCAGAACTTGCCACTGTCAATAGGCTCAAGTCTCCAAGTTTTCATTTTTGGTTGCTTGATTGGTTTGGATTTGTTGTTTGGGGTTTTTTTGGTGGCCTCTTCCAGGGTATGAGAAGTAAAATTGTAGCAATGGTAGAGGAGCTGTAGGGGATGGCTGCTTAAAATTCACTAAAATTGTACAGTTTTCAGGGTTTCCTAGAACGAGTCCAGTACTCCACTTTAAGGGCCAAAAGCTGAAAGGATTCTGAAGATTTTATGCCTTTTCTTCATCTGGAATGAGTCACTTAAGTTGACATGTACTGTAGAGAATTATTTTAGCACTCTGGTTTTGGGCAGTAATTTAATAATGTGCAATAATTTAACAGGAGGATAGGATTCATGGTTACAAATCAAAACTGCTATAAAATTAGCCAAAGGCTGTAAACAGCTCTGCCTTGACACTTTGTGAAATTCAGTGATGATTTAGTGCAGTAAGTTCACAAACTTTGCACTGCTCAAAAGATGAAACAAAAAGGAGGGTTTTGTATGTAAGTGTTAAGACCTAGATAAAGAAACTGAAACAAAAGTTAAAATGTAGGTCATGCTTAGGCAAAATTGCTTTCAAACAGTGTGAAGCAGAGCTTGATTAGATTCACAGCAATCAGGATAACTTGCTCATAATGTGCCTTGTTGGGCTCTCATTCAAGTGCTCAGCACTATTGTTGGAACAAGGCAAACAAATTTGGGTGTCATTCACTGAGCATCTGTTCCACAGAAGAGATGTTGGAAGTTGTAGTGGACCAAAATAGATCAAGTCAGCAGCATGTTACAAAAAAAGGCAGATGTCTTTTTGGAACATGGAAAGTTTCACAATCTCCATTAAAAGCAGAAGGAAGTAATTATTGATACTGTTAAAGCACAAGCTGGAGCAGAGAGTTTCATACCCATGAACAGCCTGGGTGAACTGGAGAGAACCTAGAGAGCAGCAGCAGGGGACCTTTAGAGAGCACGTCCTGAGAGAAAAGGTTAAAGATGATGGAGAGGAAAAAACAGGAGGAACTGGGGGAAACAGAAATCAGATGTTTTTACGGAGCAGAATTTCATAATGAGGTTTTTTTGATGTCCACTACTTGTAGGATAAGTAATGCCCTCGATTTTAGTAAAGTCATAGGTAGTCAGGTACACTGAGGCAGTGGAGGGAGTGGAAATCTCAGCTGAGAATACTTGAAAACAAATTATTGAAGGAAGATATGCCTTCCCTATACTTCTCTAATGCAAGGTGATGAGCAACAGCAACACTTCAAGTTGCATGAGCATTATTGAAAACCATCAAAACAGAACCTGAACCATATTTCTCTAAAATTAGGCGGTACTTTTATCCCACTGGTCCATTCCTTCAGAATTCTGAAAATAAATGACTAAATCAGCTTTTGTTCTTTACTCTTCTCAAATGACTCTTGTCCTTGACAGATGACTCTTACGAAATGTCTGGGATAGTTACACTGACAGAATTTACCTTGCCTAAGAATAATTTCATTTTTGTCTCCATTGGCAAGATGGAAGTGATGGAGTGCTGTGACATAATGAATGGATCAAGGAGCCATACCAGGAGTATCCCAGCCCCAAATCTTCCCACTTCTCAGTTCATCTTTGATCACATGAGCCTTCCAGTACCCAATTTCCCCATCTATTAAAAGGAAATAGATGTTTGCCTTGTTAGCTCTGTCAAGCTAAGCAAGATCAAGAGTAATTGATCTTCATTTCCTGCCTCAGAATATGTGATGCTGTCCTGTTCCGACAGAGCAGCAGGTGGAATGGTGACAATAGGTCGTGGTTCAGGTTAACATCCTTATGGTAATGAAGGCAGTAGGATGGCGGTGAAATCGGCTTTTCCCACACTTTTGTCCCTTGAGGCTGGAATGGTTTTGTGCTTGAGCCCCTTTTCCCGGTTGAAGCTGCGGGGTTTGCCCGGGGCCGGTCCCGCCGGGGCGGGCGCTGCGCTCCGGCGGAGCTGCCGCCAGGGGGCAGCGCCGGATCAGCGACAGCGCCTGCCGGCTGTGACGTCACCGCGGCGGGGGCTTCGCCTCCCCGGCGCCGCTCGGCCTGAGCCATCGATTGCTGCTCCCGAGCTGGGCAGTCTCGGCTTTGGACTCAGCTCTAGCACGGGGCATGTTTGCTACATGAGAATATTACCTTTTTCATATGAGCATATTTCTCCATCGTCAAGTTATCAACAAAAAGTTATATGTTTTAGAGAATATAGCTATTTAAGGTGTCATACATCATGTTTATTCACATGAATATCTCTAGTTTTAACAAGAATTTAATTATGTGATCAAGCTGCTTTTGAAATATAGTCATTTCTGCATCTATCAGTATTGTAACCCTTTTTTTCAGTAAGACAAATATATGTTAAAGCAGGTTTCCTAAGTAATAAAACTGTCTTAACTTTGAATAATTTTGAGTACAGTTTCCAACACGACATCTGAAGCTTGTGAAGCCAATTTTGTGATATGTGCTCATGGTTATAAATGCCACCAAGGAAGAGAATTACAGCTAGGGATCAGTTGGCAGTTAAGAAATGATATGCATGTTAATATGTAAATATGAAAATCTAGTTTGATGGATTCAGCAGTTCTGGCTTGGTGGTAATTGATCAAACTACACAAAGATTGTAGGTCATTTCCCAGTTTAGCAGCATTATAAAATACATTCTGGTTAGACATCTTGTGTAGTTCTTGTTCTGCTGGAAGTCTGTAAAGGCTGCAACTTCTTAGCAATCTCTCCCCTTCAACTAACCCATTTATTTGAATATATTTTCTAAAGGAGATGAGGTAATCTATCTTTTGAGTCTCAGAAATCTGACTACCATTTTGCTGAGGACATGATAATGGCACTTCTAGGCTGTAGTTTTGTTCAGTAGTGAATTGCTCACCCAGGATACATCTGAGATTGCTTGATGGATACTTGGGGTATGGAACCAGGGTATTGTAT
Organism: Haemorhous mexicanus; assembly: GCF_027477595.1. Lineage (NCBI taxonomy): Eukaryota > Metazoa > Chordata > Aves > Passeriformes > Fringillidae > Haemorhous > Haemorhous mexicanus. The sequence goes on from NC_082353.1 coordinate 18,967,706, forward strand.
AGACATTCCTTGTTGCTATTTTTCCTGCTAACATGTTGTAGTGTGGTGATTAAAATGACTTGGGTACACAATGTTTGTGTGTCTGGTTTTTGTTTCGAAACCTAAAAAATCTCTAACTCTCTTTCAGCCAGAAAACCTTGCTCAGAAGCTTCCAAACCTCGTGGAATTGTGAGTTTGTGTAGGAGTTCTAATATATTTTTATTATGCTTATCTGTCTCATCTTAAAATAATCTAGAATCTATTACTTGCGTATAATTTCTCTCTTAAGTGTGGAGGGTTTTCTTGGAGGGCAAGAAAGGGTAATTTTTTTGTTGTTGTGTGTTCTTAATTTGTTTGTTGTTGGGCTTTTTTTCCAATGGAGGTGTATTAAGTCCAATTTTAATTTTTTCAAAATTTCTTGTTTATAGTATGAGAAGAACTTTATACCACTGTGTGTACTGCTGAGGGAAAAAAACCTTAGCCCATAAATTCCTTGTAGACTTGTCACACTGATAAACCCCTGGAACCTCCCAGTGCAGTGGTCAGAGGGCTGTGACAGAGCCAGAGTAACAGGTTACAGCCTCCAGCCCATCCCTTGCTGCTCATTCCCACCCCAGCTCCCAGGGGTTTTATGATCTCAGTCTTGCTGATTGCAGTAATCAGTTTTTGGAACCAAGTCACAGATTGTCAAATAGGAGCAGGGATGAGCATGTAGGGATAGTAACTATGGAATGATGATTGCTGTAGGCAGAGCAGTTTATCCAGTCTTGTCCAAAAAATGGATGTCCCATGAACTGGATTATTTTGACAATTAATTTAATTAAGCCCCTGAGACAATGCTTCCTTCCTTCCTTCCTTCCTTCCTTCCCCTTTTCTTATAAAGTTGTGATTGCCTTCTGTGGTAGGATTGGCAGTGGGGGGTTAAAAGGAATATCCTCTTCTCCCCTTTTAAGCCCTGTGTCTCAGTTTCACATGAGTAACTGGTGGAGCATTGATAGCATTGATCGTTTATTTAATGGCCAGCTCCACATGGGAGATGTTTATCTGAGGAGTCCATGCCCTCAGCTGGCTGATCTTGTCATCCTCATGTGGCCCTTTAACCCCACCTTGCTGGTGCCTGGTCCACAGTGTAACTGAACTGGTTTGCAGGTCACTGCAGTCTCTGACTCACTCAAGAGCAAATCCTATCTGATCATGCCTCTGTCTTGAGAGCAGTAAAATTAATATTTTTATATTTGATAATCATGATTTGCCACTGGGCATCAGGAAACCTCTCTGTTATTTGATACTGCTTTTAGGAAAACCTGTTTAAATTACAGCTTAAAATAATTTCTTAGAAACACTGATTTATAGGAGGCAAACCTAATTATTTGGTGTTCAGCAAGCTCAGTTGTCCCACCATTATCCCCACACATTCTGGTGGTCTGGAGAGAGCTGCAATGGGCCTGTGGTTTGTGTAGCTCTAATAGGACAAGTCAGTTTTTGATGAGACAATAAAAGGTGTTTTGTTGTCAGGGAAGAGACCACAAAACAAGGATTTATTTAAAGAATAATTTGGTACAGTATCTTTCAGTTTTGAGAGACAAATTATTTTTATTTTCCTAAAAGTTATTACATCCTTAGCTATCTCACTTGTGTGTTTTTCTGGGTGTATCATGCCCCTGATGCTGGGCTATGAGGTGTAGCTCCTCATAATACAGGGGTTTTTTAGCTTAAGTGAAATAGTTCACAAATATTTTAAGGGCTGCAGCTGAAATGGGTAAGAGAATGCTCATCCTATGTTTCTACAAACATGTATGCTATTTTTATTTTTGTTAAGTTTTTAGCAAACTACAGCTTTTAAAGAGAAAGAGAAGGTTCAGATGCCCCATGCAGTTGAAATGTTTATAGGTCGTTTCACTTGTTCTGTCTCCCTGAAAAGAGAGGTTCTTACTTTAGGAAATGCTCTTGGAATACAGTAGGAAAAAACATGCCATGAAAATAATTCCATGTGTGCCGAAGCAATTGAACTCTGAGCACTCAATATTCCTTTACAGTTGGATATCAGTATTGAAAAAATTTGTTACTGTATTTTTCTACAAGATACAATTGTTCTTTTGCAGCAATGATGATTGAAATCTGAAATGTGCAAAATCTAAGATCAGTGTTTGTGTTACCAGAAGTACTGGAAGTGCTCCATCAGAGGGTGCTGAATATTCTTAGTGAGAGATCTGGCCACCCTCTGTAGCTGCATAAATAACCATGTGCAGGATTGGGTTTTTCTTTTATAAAATGTACTTTAAGCTTGAAAAACCCACTTTCAGTGAATAGATCATGAGCTTATTTCTTCACCAGAGGTGTGAGAGTTTGTGTAGGGGAAAATGTTTGTAATTGTATAACTTCTGTGGGTGTGGGCTTTTTTGCTTACCTTGGCCAGCATTTAGTGTCAAATAACCTGGTGATCAAATATGGTTTATTCTGGTTATTCTCTCTGCTTATTCTTTTCCCTTTTTGTTTTCCTCCATATGGCTTGCAAAATTAAAGCCTGTTATTATTGTAACTGTGAATGGTTTGTTTTACTTAATTGTATGTAATTTTCTTTTATTTTTATGGTAATCATTTAATAATCCAAGTGAAACTTAAGTACCTGTCCATTGCCAATTTATACAGTTTCCACAGCTTTTGTGGTCATAGGGAGGTATGGCTTTGAGGGTGCTCTTTCAGTCTGAAACTGGATATTTTGCAAACTGATTATGTAGCAGAAGTCCTTGAGGGTAACAGGTGGTGTCCTCTGCTTTTTCTCCTCCCCCCAGGTACCTTCATTCAAATAACATAGTTGTTGTACCTGAAGGTAAGTAATCTACCAGCTCACAATAAGTGGCAGGAATCATAAAATATTCATTTTTCTTCTTTTGAAGAGACCTACTTTTCCTTTATTTTCCCATAAAACATTAAAGATTTTCATACAAAATATACCAGTGTAGCTTTTAGTTGATAATGTCCTTATTTATGCTATGTTAAATTCTTTTAATGAATTCTCAAATGCACCTAAATGCTGTTTGCTCCAGTTCTAATTGCAGAAAGTGAAAAGGCTAAATGGCACTCTCTGCAGAAACTAAAAATCCAGAGTGTCTGCTGCTTTCAGGCAGTTACCACACTGAATACTCTGCTGGTTTAGATCATGACAGATTTGAAACCCAAAGGAGCAAGAACTTGTACTAGTTTCTTTGTCTTAATTGCAGTTATGCTCCCAACTTGAGGAATTTGTGTTCAATTTATGCTCTTTCTGAATATAAATTGGATAGAGTCAAAGGAAGAGAATGGAGAAAGTGGTTTCAGAGCAGAATTGTCTGAGGAGGGTCTGGAGATGGGAGTACTCTGTACATCACTGTGTTTGTTAGCCCTGTCTCACTGCCAGCAGAGCTGTTTGTTAGCCAGAGCAGCATTTCCACAATTGATGTCACTGAGCTGTGAGACCGGCTTTAACACCTCGAGATGCGCTCAGACACAGCTGTTGGGTGCTGTGGCTTGTCCTCCTCTCACAGTCCCATGGAGATTTTAATGTCACTCTTGGGTCACATTCATGTTTTAATCTGTTCTCTCACAAGCCATTGGCTCCCTGGTTAAGCTGCAGTTTCTGGACCTGAGTGACAATGCCCTGGAGATCGTGTGCCCGGAGATCGGCCGCCTGAGGTCCCTGCGGCACCTTCGCCTGGCAAACAACCAGCTGAAATACTTACCTGCAGGTGAGTGCCGTGTCTGAGGGCTCACAGCCCTGACACAGCCCTGCAGCTTCACTTGCCAGTGATCTGCTCTTGGTGCTCTGAGTGCTACACCCTGCACTTGCAGGATTGCCGTTTGTACTGCTCCCAGTGTGCTCTGGTTAGGGAAAAGCTGTGTTCTATGTGCTTGCAGAGTCCTGAGAAATGCTGCTGAAGTGGGAAAAACGTATTTATTTAACAGCCTTTGCCATCATATCAAGAAAATATTGAACTTCTTTGAGAAGACACAAAATGCCAATGACAACTGTCATTATGATAAAATGATGTTTCTTCCAATTTTCCACAATAGAAAGGATTCCGGTCTTTCCTTCCTTTTTTTTCGCCCAACAGCCCCAATCTCATATTTTCTAAAAAGACACATGTCTAGTAGCTTTGCCTATGGCAGTTCTGTCTCATTGTGGCAGTAGATAACAAAGGTTTGTCTTGCTAGTTTATAATAGAAAAACAAAACTTATTCAAAGTAAATGTGACACAAAGTCAGAAAAAGTTGGCCATAGGCAAATTTTGAATGCTTTTTTTTTTGTCTTCTAAATACTTTGATAAGCAGATACACCATTATTATTCTTCTATCACCCTTATAAGGGTTCAGATAAGATGATGGTGATTTTTCAAATACTTTTTTAATTTTAGTTTTTAATTTTCATTTAGTGTATTTGCATTTTCTGATCTGCAGAGATGATAAAAATTTAAGGCTATGATTTCAAAAAACTGGTCTAACTTAATCTAACAGGATGAGCTCTTGGCTCTATTTTAACTAATTTCTCAATGTGACCTTCATGTGTTTTAAGTTCAGATTGTTTATTCTCAAGAAATGTTCTGCAAATGCTCCTTGAAGTTTTGGGTGCAGAAATCTTGCTGTCCTTTCCTTGCACTTTTCTAGACTGCTTTAAAAAAGTCAGAGGACGGTTATGATTAGAAAGAAAAAAAAATGTATACGACTATGTAAATGCTCTGGAATGAAATTAGATAAACCTGTTAAACATTATGACCCAGGGCCAATAAAATTTCCATCAATTTTCAGATGTCCTACATTCAAAAGAAAGGAGTGACTTGAGTGTGCTTTATGTTCCTCAAAGATAATTTACCTTATGGTGCTGTACCATGAAAGAAAGACTTGTTCAAAGAAAAAGTGACACATTTTCTGCAAAACTTCACACATTAACTTAAAAAGGTTCCAAAAAAGACTTTCAAAAGGATAATTTACATTACTGAAGAGTTGATTTGGAGTCTACCACATTTGATTAGGAACTGGTATCAGCTGAGACTTGCTGCATTAAATTCCTCCTGAAGTTTATAGAAAATCGGGTCCTGAGCATTGTCCCTGAACGTGTTTTTTGTGTGCATGACAAGGCTGCATGCTTAGGAATACTGCTGGTGTTGCCTGCTTGTGCACTGGGGGCTGCAGCAGTGTGTGGTCTTTGTGTTTGTGGTGGTGTCCCTTGTGCCACTGCTGGTACTAATCCTGTCAGTGGGACTGGATGTCACACAAGTGTGACCAGCCCAAGCAGGATTAGCCTTTCACTAACACTGCATAATTTGCCCACTGGAGAGTTAATCTATTGCACTCTTTCCTAAACAGAAGTTTAGGAATTCCCAAAGAGGGCTTCCAAGTGTGTTTTCTTAGTTGTTCTCTGTAAAATTGTGAAGACTTCAAAGACTTCATTAAAAAAATCTTAAGAGTTTCAAAATAACACTTATGTTCAACAATTGAAAAAGGAGAGCAAAATAATAAATTTTGATGAATTGTTTCATCCTTAATTATACTGGTAGCATGAATCTTCATTATAGTGTCAGCTAGCATTCTATTGGGAAAGCTGGCAAAGTTCAGCTGAACTAGGATGGGATGTGATTCCACTGCAGTGCATCATTTTACTGTGTGTTCACTGCTTTCTGTGCAGCAGACACTGCACTGCTAGGTAAAGACAGTTCTAAATGGCTCTTAATTTATAATAAGGCACCATTTAAGATATGATTTAGCTTCTACTTGTGCAGAATTTAAAGATCTGCGTTTAAAAAGTGCTTTTGGGTTTAGATGACAGTCATTTATGGAAATTACTTCAGAGTGGTTGCACTGGCATTCCTCTTGGGTCTTCATTCCCCGTGTCTGGTGTTAAAAGTACTGTCAGTTTTTTCAGAATTCCATGGATATCTAGGAAGATAGTCTCGGTAATATCCTAAATCAATTGCTAAAAAATATCTTTCTTGCAGCTGCAGAACAGTTGGATGGTAAATGTTTGCTGTTATGTGTCTGAACAACCCCACTGTTCTATTGCATTTTAATTCTTAAGAATGATTCTTTGCTGTGTCTTCCTTAATTGTGATTAAGAGCTGGAAGAAACAATGCAATTAATAGCATATGTTGATTCATTATGCATTTTTAATGGTTTTGTTCCACAATTGTGCTCTTAGTGTTCATTTTTAGTATTTAAGATTTGCCTTATAGAAATCAAATTTTAAACTAATTGAAGTGGTGTGCATTTAAGATTTAGATTTAAGCCTCTGGTCTGATTGTAGAGATTCTTCAGACTCTGATAGAGGTTGAGTCTGTGCTGTGGTTTGTCTGCACTGGGATGGGCAAGGTTTTAATCTCTTAAGTGCTTGTTTTAATAAAACACAGGAGAATTTAATAATAACACCCACTCTGCTTTTCTCAGGTATGGTCATGATTGTTCAGTGAGTTTTAAAAAATCATTTTAAGACAGGAGATGGGGGAGAATGATAAAAATACACGAAGCCAGTGTGGAGGCATCAGCTTTAGCTTCCTGAAGAAATCAGGCAATGGAGGACTGATAATGGAGAATGGGCATTAGGTGAAGCATGGAAATGGCATCCCTTGGAGATGGGGAAGCACCTTCTGTGCAGTGGCTCTCTGGTAGTGTGACTGAAAGTCCTTCCTTTGTGCTCAGCAAACACTCCCAAATCGCTGCCACCCTTGGGTCAGATCCTGAGCTTTGGCCTCAAGGCTCTGTTTGATTTTCCAGTGCTGAGGGGGCTTCTTTCAGCTGTTGTGAGAACTGCTCAGAGGTGACTCAGCTGAACTTGATGAGAATTAAAGGGAAAAATTTGTCCAGAATAAGTGTGTTGAAACTGAAATATAATAGCAAATGGCTGGAAGAAAATGCTTTGTGGAATTCTCCTAAAGTCATATTTGGAATATACTTTAGATAAGATTAATAAGTGGACCAGCTTCTGCCTAATGCAGAGTCTTCAGTATCTACATTCTGGGGTAGTCAGAATCCCTGAGAGGTTCTGCCTTTCAGAGATGAGCTGATTAAAGAGTTGCAGATAAGTAAAAAGAGATTTAATGTTCTAAAGTTCTCTTGAGGACTTGTTTTCATTTAAATGCACAACATTTTTTTGTTCTGCAAATTGTAAATCTTGTAGCTGCTGTCTGTAACAGTTTCTTGGTTCATTTATTTGGCTCTGGTAAATGCAGTTCTTGAACATGAACTAAGTTTTGTCAAGTTTTCTACTATTTAAATGCAGCACTTAAATAATCTGAATTCTTGAGGGCCATTTGGAGATGTGTGACACCAAAGATGTTACTGGAAGAAGTCAGCACAAACGAAAGATGGTTATTTTATTTTATTACATTAGTTCATGTAAGAGCTTGACTTAGACATGACACTGTTTTCACAGTAGCTGAACTTTTAATTTTTCAGAGATTTCTCCTTTTGTTCAGTGAATTGATATTTCATTTTAATTTAGAATTGTAGAGTTAGTTCTATATGCATGTAGTGTCAGAAGGAAATTTCCTGAATCTTTCTGAATTCTCTCACTCACAAATTACTAACTAGAAGGGTCCCCTTTGTTTCTGATGGTTATAATGCATATGATACTTTAGCTCCTTTCATTTTTGAGAAATAATATTTCTCTTTGTGTAATAGTTATTGTGTCATTTGAAAAAAAAAAAAAATCCAGTGAGATGCATTATAAAAATTATTGTTGAAGAGTCCCAAAGCCAAGGTTCTCTGTTTTGCTGTTACCATTTAGATTTGGTTTGACTTTAGCCTTGGAGTCTTTTGATGTGTGGTGGTGGCTCTTCAGGTTTACATTTTGGTCTTATAGCTGGAATGCATCTTTGGGGAACAGATGACTTAAAAGAGGGTGGATTATGCTCAAATTTGGATTCAAGTTTCTTATTTGACAAGGATTAGATTTTTTTTTTCCCCCCATTATTTGAGAGGTACTTCTCTTTAGAAAGAGCAAGTTTTGTACCATCTTGTTCTAAGATTTAATTAAAAGTGAGGTTATGTTTACTCAGCACATGCTGGAGTTAATTATAGATTTACTGAAATGAAAAGCTTAATGTTTTGCCAAGTCAAGAGCAAAAGCTAAGTAATTAAAGAAGAGGGTATGGTTTATGATCCCAGCCCATCTTTTGGCAAAATTCCCTTTAAGAAGAGGGGAAAAAAATCAGCAGTTGTCTTTACATGGGCTAGACCGTGGTTCTCTTTGTGTTTGTTGTTCAGGAACTTTAAAAACCAAGAGCTGAGTGCATTGACCAAGAAAAAAAAAGTGACCAAATTTGTTGTCAGAAGTGGGCTTGCTGTTTGTTGGAATGGTAGAGGGAAGTGCAGGTGATGGAGCAGCTGAAAGGGTGCAGGTCTGTGCCAGAGTCCAGGGCAGGATCCTCCCCAGCAGAAGGAAAGTGTGGCTTCCACTGGAAATCCACACCTCTGTGTTGTCTCTGGAAGCTCTGCAGCTCGCATCCACTTGTTGCCATTTTGCTTCCTTTAGGCAGACTGAAGGAAAATGAATTTGTGTGTGTGCCTTTGGTGTATTTAAAGTGCAAACTGCAGCAATGTTAGGGGAGGTTAACAGCACAGAGACCCTTCCTTTCAGTTCTCTTCAAATCCTTTTCCTTTTTAAGGCAAATTGTTTTAGAAATATAATCAGTTTAAGACTCATTAAAATACATTTGTAGGCTTATAAAACTTTATCTTCAAAGCATTTGAGAAAGATCCTGTGAAGCTGATAAGGGAGTGTTATCCTTATTTTACAGAGTGGAAAAAAAGTGTTTTTAACAGAAGTGATTTGCTCCAGGGCACGGCAGGAGTCAGTGTTAGCCAGAAATAGAACTTGGGTGTTCCCATTCCATTTGTTAAGACCACACCTTTTTGAGGCTGATCATATTTAATGTTAGGGAGGATTGAGTCTTCCCACCCATTATTAGGAAATTAATAATTATCTCTCCATAATGAATAACCCTCTAAGTTAATAGGAAATTAATAGCGGTAAGATCAGTGAATTTTTGTAACTGAACCAACTCATGCTTCCAGAAGGCTGGAAGAGTTTAGGATGGTGAATTTTGAAATACATTACTTTTATAGATAAATACTACATCATTTTCTCTTGCATAGGTAACTTCAGTGTAATGACAAGGAGGGTTCAGTCGTTACTAAAATTATAAATGAAACGATAATTGTTGATTGCTGCTTTGTCTGTTTATACAGTAACCCTTGGAATGTTGAGTGATTATTGCAAAGTCTGCTTTGCTTTGGAATTTGCTTTACTAATTGGGGGCAGGAGAAACTTCCAGATATGAAAACTGCATATTCATTTCTCTCACTTTTTTAATGTTGCTGTAAAGTACAATATCTGTATTTACTATTCATACCAGTATTTAACTGGTAAAGACTTCTTGAATACCCAACTTAGAATTCTGAATAGAACTCAATATAAGGGATTTCAGTAAATCTCAAGTAAAGGTACATAAACACGACTTCTTCCCTCCCTTCTTTTCACAGTAGATTTCCACTGATGGGGACAGCATGCCAGTAATTCAATTTTTACTCTAGACCCTGGCATGAAAATATGTGGTCCTAACTCATTTTTTTGAACTTTTGCTCCACATTTTGATTTAGAGGCTTCAAAATCAGGGGAATAAATTTGTCTTCTTACCTTTTCTCCCCAAATTTCCCTTCTGCTATTATTATTATCTCTGGTTAGGGCAGATTGCTTTGATACTTAATAAAATGCAAATTTTTTTTATAGTGGTTCTGAGTTTAAAAGCAAAGGCACAAACTGATGCAGACCCTGTTCTTTTTTCCAAGTTGGCATAACCTTAGTCCACTCTGCTTTCCTAATTTAGTAACATGGATAAAAATATGCACGACGGGCCAGGTTTGGTACGCCAGGCACCCATCCAGGAGCGTGGTGTTTTTAAGTAAATGGACTTGTGGGGATTTGAGGAAAACACAGATTAGGTTACATGAGCTTTGCACTCTGGAAGTATGTGACTATTTAAAGGAGCATGGCCTCCTAAATAAAAATGTTAATTATTATAATAATATGTTGTTTTCTGTGAAGGAGTTGATGCCTAATTATTAAAAACAAGGTTTTCTTTGCACAAATCTGTAAAATATATGCTCTGTTTAATAACTCAATTCTGCCTTCAGTTTGCTGTAGAAAACCAAGGGCCAGAATACATTACCTCTTTTCATTACCTCTTAGGTTCAACAACAACTAATTATAACTTTTTCCTAAATCAATGCAAAACTTACCCACACTTGCCTATTACTGTGTTGTGTTTTTCACATCAGGGTTAGTAAGGCTTTGGTAATTATGCTGTATTAATCCAGAAGCACAATAAAAATACCTGATAGTATCTCTAAGTCATTCCTTAGATTTCTCAGAGGAAAAGCTTTTAAATGTTTTGGCTTTGTATAAACTCCAATGCAGCTCTATCCAGGCAGCCTTTAAATTTTTTTTAAGGGAAAAAAAAAATTTCAGCAGGGAGGAGTCAGGAACAAAATGGCAACGTGGATATGGGAAATGATAGGGGTTGGACTCTGAGACTGCCAGAGGTGACCAAAGCACAGGGCAGTGTATTGTACAGCTGGTATTCCTTATGGATTACCTTCCATGCTCGTCCAAACACAGTGGTACCTATTTAATTAAAGGATGTTGGTTGCTTGAGATTTTATAACAGTCTGCCTTGCTCAAACATTTGGTTTGGGTTAAAATCTCAGGAGGACTACTAGTACTTCTGAGTGCTTGAAATTTATGGGGAGGGAAGTGAAGACAGAGAATAAAAGAATTCCACTAAATTCCTGGAAATTTTCCTTAACTGAAGTTTTTCCTGTATACCCTCACCTGTATAGAATGTCAGAATGAGTCATCTGTGCTTAGAGCTGCTCACTGTTCTCTCTTTGTCTGCTTGCCCCTTCTTGGTGTTATTTTCTTTTCCACTTCCCCCCTGTTGAGGGGCTTTTAAAAGCCTCTCTGTTGCTATCATACAACATTTTTCAGTGTACCACGGAAGGTTCGTAATGTCACTGGATGCTGGTAACAAAAATAGTATAAACATAGTCAGAAAAGTTCCAGACCTATATTTTATGGTTAAAAATGTTGTTCCAATGTAGGCTTTTGTTCCAACACTTCTTCCAGATGGGCTTCTATTGGGTGCACTGGAACTGAAATATTTCCCGTAACTGTAGCAGAAATGACGTTAAGAAACAAAAAATCCAACAGAAGTATCTCTTTCAACAATGGCCTGCGGTATTCCTGGTATTCCTCATTCTGGTGGTGCACAGCAGGTCCTCAGAAATGCATGTGCTGAGTATGTATGTGTTGTAATTCAGTAATGTGAAAACTAATGGGAACCAGTTGGAAGAAGCCATCAGCGTCTCTCATTGTAACATTTAAATTAGAGATTCAAATATTGCTTTGTGTACCAGGCTTATTGGACTAGAAAATTCCATCTTTGAATTTGCTATTCTAATTTTGAGCAATCACTGGAAAATGTATTTAGAAATTAGGCTCATTTAATGAGCATGGGCTTAGTTAAAAAAAGAAATTGTGATATGGTTCAGTGCGTTATATTTTCAAGTACCTGCAATTTTATGAAACAGATTTTAACTTCTGTGATCATTTCATATCAGAAAAAAAGATGAGGCACAAACTGAAACTGAAGCCTGGCGTGGAGGCTTCATGTCAGTAACTGGAAGCCTGAAATCCTATTGTAGCACAAGGTAATGGCCAAGTGTTTTCAGTTTTTTAATATTAGTTTTATAATATTTAAAGGTCACTTGAAATTGTAACATAACTTTATTGATTTTGATTTTTTTTCTTCTTTCTTGCACATTTTAGCAAGATTATAATGATTTTGGCTCTATCACGCTTTTTTTTTTGGCCTCTAGTTTTAGTGATGCTTTAACTTGAAAAAAAATCTGTGCCTGATTGAGTTCTGACTGTATTTAAGCATGAGCAGTATGCTGATGTAATTACCGAGTTCATTAATAGATCCAGGAATGTCTGGGAGCTGGGTGCTGTACATCAGCATCTCAGACATCCTTGTTTTGTTGGAATTCCTTTGTATGATCTGGGCAGAGACTCACTAAAATATTCCCTTTTTATGTGGCAGTTCTTCCTGGCTGCCAAATTGTAGTGACAGTTATGGTGGTATCACCTGTCTGGACAGAGACAGCTCAGAATAACACCACCTGAGTTCTGATCACTCATTACTTTGTTAATAGATTGTTGAACAAATCTGATTGTAGAGGGTATCTCTCTGTATGCATGTGAGGCTGCCTGTGACTTCCTGGTGCCCGATTTTTTTATTTTCAGTTCTGATTTTATTCTCAATTCCAAATCCCAGATCCTCATGTTTTTCATTTTGAGACTGGATTCTGAGAATGGGCCAATGCTGCCATTTGTTCCCTTCTGTTCCATGTGAGATCCTAGTGAAAGTTTTCCATGCATCAAACTCACAGAATTACCCTCTCCAGCCCCCTCTCCATTCCTTCCCTCCTTTGAAGAGGAGCTCCTAAGAAACCTGATGAGGTGTAGGTGAAACCAGGATGGAGCAGGAACAGCCAAACTAATTATTGCCCGTGCTGCTCCCAAGCCTGTTGAGCTTCTGGCTTAGCAGTGCTCCTGAAAATCAGAATCCTTGCAGGGGCACGTCTGTTGCTGAGCTCTGGGCCATGGGCTTTCCCCGTAGCTGTTCCCCTCGAGGGCTCTCTGATAGGAGATAAAGGAGTTGGAGCTGCTTCTAATGGGGGTACTTGGATGATTCTCACATTCCTGAGAGGATGGGAGCAGATTTAACTGGATTCTCTATTGTTCTGAGATTTGGTGCTGCCTCTCAAATCCTGGCTCCCTCTCCTGCTCGGCAGTGCTTGATTTCTCAAGTGACTGTAAGCCTCCTTTCTCCAGGGGTTTTCCTCTTGTTTGTGGGGGTAGGCAGGAATTTTGAAGATGTTGAGAGTGCTTTAAGTAATCCTGACAACCATTCATCTGAAGCTTAAAACTCTGTGAAGATGTTGGAGGTCTTAATGTGACTGTAGAAGCGTGGTAGTTATGTTGCGTGTTCTTATGCCATTTTATTAAATAAGGAGACTTAAGTACAACTCATTTCAACACAGTTCATTAAACATAAAATTGCATAACATTTTTCTAGTAAACTCAATTTGAGATTTCTCAGTGAATTGTTAAAATACAGATTTATTTTTTTTTAAAAAGGGAAAGACTTCCATGTCCAAGTAACTTCCAGACTTTGCTTTTAAAAGCTTTGCTATGTTGTGTATGCAAAGCAATAAATTGAAAGGAATTTAAGATTAAATATTGATTTTAATACTAGAGTGAGAAACAGTCTTGAGATGACAATAAAATGAGTAATAGGGTGATGTGGAGATACTGCCAGACCGACAGATAGTTGATACAGCAATGTACAAAGTTGTCATTGAAACATCTGACAGAAGAAATGACAACCTGAAATTTCTAGGGTATATGGGAACAGAGCCCTGATGGAATTCCTCTCCCCACTCCTGCCATGGGTAGAGCTGCCACTTAGGAACAGAGGGTTTGGAAAGGAAATCTCCTGACCTTTGAATGTCCCCCCAATGTCATGCAGAGCCTGAGGCCACGAGACAAAAGTGGGAAGTTTATACAGCAATATCTAACTTTAGAGAACATTAAGTTGTCATTGCTGCTTTGATCAGTGATAGAATATACTTTGATAAAACTCAGATAAAGGGCTTCAGGCTGTAGCATCAAAACAATGCATTGTGTTCCTTTTAGTTTGAAAAATGTATTTCTACAGTCTGTTTTTAAGAAGTGGAATGTGCTTGTGAGAACTGATTAGACCTGGCACACAGACCTAAATAATGAAGGTCAGATAGAATTATTTGTTTTTTACATTTTGATTGTTTGAAAACCTGGGTTTGAAATATATGGGGAGGACTTGTTATGACACTTACATACCACAGAAAAAAATCAGTCTGGAAGTTGCTACAGTTATGTTTGAATTCAGTCATTATTCCCTTTGTGGTGTTTGTTCTATGTGAATTTATTGTCTGCACAGCAAATGAGAGGAAGAAGTAGAGGGTCTTTGGTTGCTTTTGGTCAATCTTATTCCTGTGGAGTTGAATCTAAGATGTAGGAAAACAGACTGCAAGAAATTTCATTTTGCAGGGTTGTAATTCTGTGTATTCTTGCTTGGAGTATTTGAAGGTGTTAGTTACATAAATGTATCTAGAAATCCATAAAGACTATAAAACCTAACATTTCTAGTTGTTGTAATTTTATGGATTATCAGAGTAGGCTATAAAGCTTAATAGATCATTACTCTCTGTTCATAGCTCTGGCAAATCCCCTCCCATCTCCAAAATTCTTGGTGGCACCTCTGATAATCTTGATAAATAAGAGAGTATGATGGCTCGTTGCTTGCCTGGCTGCTTTGCTGTGCAGGAAACTGTCATCAGGACTGTAATCACTGTTGTGTTTATTATGATAAAGTGTGATAAAGATTTTGTGCTTTAGGAAAAGCCCAATCTAACCAAAAAAGGAATCTTTAGGATCTTTTACCTTTATTCATACATAAGAAAAAAATCTACATCAAAAGAAAATTCATGTAAGTTTCTGCAACTTCTTTTAAGGTGCCATTCCCCTGCTTTTGAAACTTCTTCCCTCAACATGCTGAATCCTTTACTGAGAGCACAGCAAAGCCTCCTCTTTGGAATTTGATAGCAGGGTTTTTCCGTGCTAGGGCTGGCAGCAGTCAGGTTCTGAGCAGCACCCCCGGGGCTGTCACGAGGCGGATTCTCCGCGTTGTGCAATGCGTGCATCAGCCTGTCTCCATCGGGGGAGCAGCAGGAGGGTGGCACTCCTAGTAAGTCTTCTCCCTCTGACTGGTCTTACAGAAACCACTTGTTAATGAGGACGTACTCTGAGAAGTTAACCTCAGCTCAAGTAATTGTGTAGTGCCTAAGCTCAGACCTGCTTCCTAAGTTAAGGAATTGAAGAAAAAGTTGGTTTGTAACTCATCTGTCATCACTGAATTCTTCTGCTGATTATCTGATTGTAAAGATAAGCCTTTACTGATTGCCTGGCTCAAACACATGTGAGATATATGAACCTCTCGCTTCTGCAACTTCAAAACAGATGCTCTTTAAAATACTTGTAAAAGTCTTTGGGGTAGAGCTGTTACCCAAAAGTAAAACTGAACTTCAAGGGAGTTTGAAGGGCGTCTCTCATAAACGTTTGCCAATAGCTGTTCGCACGGGTGAAGACAGATGTGTATTGATAAGGCTGAGACCAAACTCAGAGGTGGGGATGTATTTTGAGAAAGATGTTTCCCATACAGATGGTGTTGAGCTTTCTGTAGTATGAGAACTTCTTTAATACCAACAGTCTGTTCAGTGGTGTTTAGTCAGGCTTTCAGAGAACCTCAGCTTTGAACAGATACTAAACTGCAGGTGTTTTTTCTCTGAAATTTTTCATCAGTTTGTAAATGTGTGAAAAAAAAATGGTGGTAAGTGCTTTGCAGTTTCCAGGTTTCCCTCAGAAAGGCCTTAGTGATTTCACTGTGCTGGACTGCCAAGGAGCTCTTTGTTTTGCTGCAGTGACTTATTTTGGGAGGGTCCTAAGACAAGTTCAAGTAATCCATCCAAGCAAAACCAGCTTTTCAGGGGGATTATGTCCATGCTTGCTGCTTTTACTGACATTGTTTTAAAATAAATGTATCTGTTAATTCTAATTAAACTAATTTGCTAGTATTTTTTCATTTAAAGTCTCTTACTAATTTGCAGTTTGTGAGATTTCTTTTTTTTTTTTTTTTTGGTTGCACTAAATTAACATTTGTGACAGGAAAAAATAGCTCTTGAAACTTATTTTTCATAGTTTCTAGGGCTGGTTTTAAAAGTTAACTTGCTTCCCCCTTAAAGTCTTTATTTATAAAGTTATCTATGAATGTACTTTTTTGTCTCTTTCGTTTCCTTGTCTCCTTTTTTTCCTTTCTTTCCCTAAGCTGTCCCCAACGTATGTGCAGTGATTAGCAGTATTAACAGGTAGTTGATTTTACTTGTGCATTAAGCAAATGCAATTTACTAGTAGGGATTGAGTGCTCAGGGAAGCTTGGAGAACAAAGTCATTCAGTCTTTGAAAGGGAACAAACACTAACTGTTAATGCTGTGCAATAGAAGAATTTTATAATATATTGATTTCCATTTTGACCATATTGACCAAGTATAATTTCGTTTTCTGCATACCACTGAGAGAGAGTTAAATTACTGCTTGTTATTGATGTCCTTGTTTTAACTCAGCTGCTCTATTAAATG
The DNA here is from genome assembly GCF_027477595.1 of Haemorhous mexicanus. Taxonomy (NCBI): domain Eukaryota; kingdom Metazoa; phylum Chordata; class Aves; order Passeriformes; family Fringillidae; genus Haemorhous; species Haemorhous mexicanus. Next base: position 18,984,009 of record NC_082353.1, read on the forward strand.
AATTGAGGCAAAATAAAATGCATCATTTACTGACACTAAATCTAAATGGAAAAAGCCTGTAAAAAGAGAATGTGTAGAACTCGAGGTATGATGTGAGATTAACCTTCCCATGGTTCATGTCACACACACAGAGTTTGATACCTGTATTTCAGTTAACTTAATGTTATTGCAGTGGTATTTAAAATAAAGACATGTGTTTACCTTGGCATTGTCCAAATCTGCATTAAATTGTCATTCTAGATGGAGGGCTTTGATGCCAAGCAAGTGCAAGTGTACTCTAGTTGATAATTATTTAACTTTTGAGAGCTTTACAAACTAAGACTATTTGTTTGTGTAGGTAAAGGAATGCAGTTCAGAATTACTTGAGTGGGGGGTTTGGAGTGTAATTGCAAACCTTACTTGTCTGCTTTGTGCTGATTTGAAACACTAAACAGCAGAAACTATCACTGATTAAGACAAGGCTTGCAGTTGCTCTCAGCATTTATAAAATCAGGACAATGCTAGTGTTGCTTGAAGTCAGATGTCTTCTTTTTTACTGATAATCTTAGTTTAAAACTGTTAGTAGTTGGTCCATAGCATTTTTCATGTAGTAACCATGTCGCTATAGCAGCTCCTGCCTTCCCTTCTGGGCTGGTGAATTCTCCAGGCTGCTGAGTTCAGCAGAGACAGCTGGGACAGTGAGGAGGGAGGAGCAAGAGAATCTCCTGGTGCTGCTGCTAGAAAAGGATATCTGGATCTATAGTTTTCATGGCTATTATAGTGGGAATGTTTCCTGTAAGGTTTAGCCAGTCCCTCCCCAGTAATTACTGTTGCAATTTGTAGTAACTGCCAGTGGCCTGGAAGAGCTCTTCTTTTCATAGGACTTAAGACAGTCCCATCCAGTTGCATTCTTTAAAAAAACAAATATAGTGACTCCACTGCTGTAAACGTGGCTCCAAGCTAAAGATCTCCCTTTGATTCTTTTTCTTATCCCACACAAATTTATAGTTGCATCTTTTTTGTTATGAAGGCCAAATTTGACCCACAGGGAAGAGTGTTCTGTGGTGTCTCCCAGTAGTACAATGAGTGAGCTGTAAATTGTCTTGCTACAACAGTACTTTCCACTGAAAGATGAAAATTGAACCTGGACTATTGCTTTTGTTATGCATTTAGTGGAGAGGAAGAAAAAAAACCCTAACTAACCTCAAGAAGAAGAAAGATGTGTCTGTTGTGAGTTGGCTGGAAACAGTTGATAGCAACAGTCACAACAGATTGGTCTTTGTGTGGATTATTTAGACACCAGTGCTGTAATGAGTTAGAAGCCACTAATCTGTGTTTGTCAGAGAGACCACTCTGTTGTGTTGATCTCAAGTTGTTCCTTGGACGAAGAAAGGAAAAAGCTGTCCTAGAATTTACAGCCAGGACTAGCCTTGTCTCTGTGGCTTCCTGAGCTGTCCTTAATATCTCCTTAGGATGCTTCTTTTGTTTGCCTTGGTTTCAGTACTGGTTTGTTGTATTTAAGGAGCCATCTTCAGCTGTCTGGCATCATGAGTTCAAATCATCAGCTCTGTATTTTATGCACGAAGTTTTTCTGGAAGGCTTCCCGCCTCCCCTTTCCATGTATTGATATTAGTGCACTTTGAATTGTGGACAAAATGCAGCAGTAAAGATAGTCAGACGTCAACAAAACAAGAGAAACATAACAGGTCTCATACTTTATTCATGTCACTTTTGTTTATGTTCTTACCACCCAGAAAAAGGAAAACAGCTGCTCCTCAACAGAAAGATAACAGCAGAAAAACTCCATAAATAAGAGACTTTTACTGTAGAGTGCTAGCAGAATTTTTCATGCCATGTATTTGATAAAGTACCATTTTGACTCTTTATACTTAATTTTGGCTGCTCTAGTCAAAATTTGAGGTATCATTTAATAAAACCATAGAATAATATTAATGCATTAATCTCTTGTTTGTGTAACAACAGTACCTTGCTGTGGGGCAGTGAAATAGGCAGAGCACACTAGAGCAAAATGAAAGGATAGGTTGTCTTCTGAAAAAACAAACCAACCAAACAAACAAAAAACCCCAAACCAAGAAAACAGCAAACCTGATAGTTTCATGGCCTTGAGTTACCTTTGTGCATAAACAATTTTTTCCTCTCCCTGTTCCTCTTGCCCTTCCTCCCACCTTTTCCACTTTTCTCGCATATGATAATTTCTGGTATTTTTATCATCTGGTTTATCCTAACTGTTCTCATTGAAACCATCAAATTGTGGACAAAAATGTAATTCCAGACCTGCAGTGAGAGGAAATACAGGCTAATAACCACTGTGGATCTGTGCTCTGTGTGTGTGCTGAGAGAAGCACAGAGCGCTGGGCCCATGGCATTCAGACAACTGCCAGTTCTGTTAACTGAAGTTTAATTGTGGTGTAAGATGGGGAACCACTGACCTTTAGAAGAATTTGACTTAATGAGACCCTCATACCTGATGTCTATTTTCAGCCATTTTTAGCTGACCTAAAATTACTGTTTAGCAAGGTTGGACTTTATGGAGCCACTTTTCTCACCTTTGCTTGTGAATGATGGCACAAAATAAATAAAGATTGGTACTAAGTTTGCATGTGACATTTAGCAAGGTTGAGGGAAAAAAGATTCTATTTTGGTATGTTCAGCAGAAGTATGTATTTTTCACTTGGTTTTGGGCTTTGTCTGCTTCTTAAGTGTTTTGGAGGAGAGTCAATGTAGTTTATGGCTGAAGTAGGTGAAACCAAGAATTGGGAACTGCTTTGAGAGGTGTTACGTGACTATGTTCATTCACAAAGACTGTCCTGCCCCAGAAAAATCTTTTCCCTTGTTCTTTGCAGCCAGAATATTTTTATGAAATGCAGCCTTAAGCATTGCTTTGAAATTAATAGATTGAAGTTTGATCAGCTGGGATAGAGGCTTTCTTCTTCCATAGAATTTTTATGGGTTTGAACCCTTTGAGCACCTTATTTAAAAGTGAGTTATTCATAAAACAGTTGCTGCAGTATCACAAGATGTCTTCCAGTACCTCCTTTTTTTCTTCTTCTTTTAAAAAACTAAGCAAATATTAGCCTATATGGTAGAAATATGAGGAAAATCATCTTCAGGTCTGTTAGATTTACAGACCACTTTTCATCACCACAGTACAGAGAAAGAGCTGCATGCCGTAGTGTCAAAATGTAAATGGGATTCAATTTGCCTGCCCCTTTCATTGTCCTTAAATCAATGATACCAATTTCAGTTATGGTTAAACTTCCTTGTTTGAAGATGGCACAGGTCTGCCTTAAGTGTCAATTTGTGCTAGAAAATTTAATTTTTATAGGCTATGGAATGTGAGCTGCGTGGTAGAACAGTAAATGTAATGTAATATATAATAGGCTATTTAATTTATTTTAACCATCTTAAAGTCTATTTAAGTCCTCCTGAGACATCCCAGAGCAGATCTAAAGGAGATCTTCTCCATCAAGCTCTCAGCAATTTAGACTTACACTTCCTGTCTGTTACAGTTTTCAATTGATAATAGTGTTCACTTCAAATTCATGGCATGTATAGACTTGGATTTTTTTTTTTTTTTTTTCTAGTGGGACAGGTAGTAAGTTCTCTTAAATATGGAAGACTTCAAACACTTTTCCTCACTGGTGCATGTTTTTACAGGTCTAATAAGGAAATGCATCTTGTGCTCAGGTTCATGGAAGTTGATTAAAACATTATTTCAAGAGTGAAGTAGGGTGAAATTGCACTATTGCCCTTTGGGCGGGAGCAAGTGTAGCCAGTACCTCTCCTCCTTCACTGTTTCAAGCAGAGACCTGACTTGCAGCACCTTCTTATCATGATTTTCTGTTCTTTTTTATTATGGTTTTCTGTTCTTTTTCTTTCCATTTCTATCCCTTAAGTCTAGAAGTTCTTGCTTTTCCTGCTGTATGACAGTTTGGTTATCTACCACATTACTGCTACTTTAAATACTTGGGTTGACAGCAACCTGAAACCTAATATTTTTTACCCAGGTGCAAATTGAGAAATCTAAACAAGGTAGACCCTTGAGGAACACCACCACTTGTAATATTTTCTCCATCCCAGTAGTTTACCATGAGGTGTGATCCTCATGTATTACCATTAACTAAGAAATTTCATCAAAGATGAACCTGTATGACTTGATTGACATTTGAGAAGATCTGGGCTGCATTTCTATTCTGCTTTCTATTTATGTTGCAGTCACTGGTTACTCTTGGGTGCTCTTTCCCCTTAGAACAGTTATGAGATGCTGAGGAACGCTGAGCTCACATTAACAGGTTCTACATTTCTTCTCCAGCCCTAGGCTGCTATCCCAGAAAATGTCCTATTCATTGAGAACCCTCATGCCCAAATCTGCAATTTTGATATATAACCCTTTTTTTTTTTTTTCAGTATTCTGGGATGGAAATTTTTTTAGGCAGCCTCATTTCATTTTAGTAATGGATGTGGTAATTTGCAGTGCTTTGTCCTTGTTCCCATGAGGTATTCTGTCTCTGTCCTCACACACACCATTATTCTTACAGGAAAAAATGATGCAAAAACCTAATTTAATATTTGGTTTGTCCTCCTAATTTCTACTCCTTGTTGACATCAGTTCTTCATTTCTTGCTTTTAATCTCTTGTTGAGAAACCATTTGTCTGTGAGTTCCCATTTTCTTGGCAGTTTGCATTTAACCTCTGCAGCCTGACCTCTGAAGTGCCAGCTCTCTTTGCTGATCAGTCCCTTTTTCCATTCCTTGTAGGTTCTCTACTTTCCCTTAATATCCTGCTTTGAGGTGCATTCTCATGCAGGTAGGTCTGTAGCCCTTTCCTCCCCCCCTTTTTAACTTTACTGGGATATAAGGACTCAGATTTAAAGTAAACCCTTCCCTCCCATACACTCAAATCCAACTGTGTATGTGTTTCATATATCTGTGGATGAAATTTTGGTTTATGGCCCATCAGGGAAAGGTGGGATTACTCTTGAAATGTAAAGAAAAACTGTTGGTTATTTTTGGGTCATGCAGCTGGTGAGGCCTGTACCCCTAGAAAAGATTAAGGAAGTTTGAATTGCCTTTGGCAATTACTCTATGTTGTATAGGCTGCTTATTTCCAGATGGGTGGGTTTTTGGTTTTTTTTTTTGTTTTGTTTCCTTCACGTAAAACCATGGGAATTAATTTTTAAAACTGGCATTTAAACTGTCTGAATCAGAAATAGATTTTTTTTCTTTATGCTAGTTATGTTTATATAAACACCGTCCGTTTTGTTAGAAGGCCAATAATTTTGGACATTCCCTGAAATCCTTACCTGGTTTCACTTTTTAAAAGAAAAATATTAAAGGTATGCTGATGTTTCATTTTTCACTATGTTGGGGGCCAGGTCTATTTGGCACCTTTTTGTTGAAAACCCTAACACACAAGAGGACAGTTCACTTTTCCATTTCTCCAAGTAGTTGGGAGAGCTCTTATAACAGATGCCAAGGCTGCTTTTTGGAGCTGAGCGATCCCTTCTGACTCTGCATATTATCAAGGGAGAAAAGGATAAAATGAATTCCCCAGTTTTGGAGCACAGCCTGCGGGGGTCTGTGGCACCGCACGGCCCCTCGGAGGCTGGAGGAGAGCGCTGGGTGCGGAGCCTGCGCTGAATTTCCGTGGGGTGGGGGGTGTTGGAGTCCCAGTCTGCCAGCCCCTCCTGTGTGCACATTGGGACCATATGGGATTGCCCAGCTCCATGTGCTGGCAGCACTCCCTGCAGATGGACACGGATGGAACGCCCGAGTCCACGAACCAGCACGGAACGTCACGTTTGGGCTCTCTCTGCCTGCACAAGTCTGTGTCCTGAGCTGGGGGGTGGCAGAGCTACTGAGGAGTTGGGGTTTTTCAGGCTTCTGGTATCAGAGTGGGGCTCAGTGCTCTGCTGTGTTGATTTTGATAGTGTTAACCCTAGAGCTAATATAAATTTTAAATTACACTTTTATGAATTTCATTTAAATGTAATTGGAACTCCTCAATGTGGTCTAATGGTGATGTATAATTCTTGTCTCTTTCTTACCCTTGGGGGTGCTGGGGGAATCTCTGAAAGTCCCTTTGTCAGCTCTTTTTGTTTGGGAATATCCATTTTCTTTTCTGGATCTGCTGTAAATTTCCAAAGTTCACCTCTGGTATATCCTAGTGCTTGATGAGCTGACAGCAAAAGAGAGATTTGTAAGTCTTTCACTGTGTTTGTTAGCCAAGGCTTCCTGCAGTATTTATGCTACAAGACTTTAAAAGCAAGGATAATAGCATTTAGTAACTAAAAGCTTGAAACACTTATTAATGGACTGTTTATATTTGTGTTATTCCTCTTAATTGTTTCCCTTTGCTTTAATGAGATGAAAACCAATTTAGCGTCATTAGTAAGTGTCTGAGCATGTTCTTCAAACTGAGCTTTGAGCACTATGGTGGGGAGTCTGGGGGTTATATCTTTAATATGAGTCTTATATCCTTCATATGATGGCACTTTGTTGTTTGGCTTAGTCTTAAACTTCACTGTGGGTCAGTGGGTGTTTGTGCAACATGTGGCACTAGATGTTGAAAGTGGATGTTTACATCTGGTATGCATTGGGAGATTAAGGTAGAGAGGATGAAGTTTTGGGTATGTGTTTTTTGGATGAAGGATAAAGTGAGAATACTTTTATTTCCTCTTAGATTTGAAACATATCATTCTAGCAATGCCTTTGAAACTCTGCCAGCTTTGCCAACCGTAACATTTATGGGATTTTGGACCTAAACTGAACTAGAGAACTGTTTTTAGTGGCAGAGAAAAAGGTTAGTGCATGAAAATAGCTGGGCCTATTATTGACTGCATGTGGTCAGTGGTTTGGCTGAATGTAGGTGGCTCTTTTCCTGTCACTGTTTTCAAGCATATGGCTTTGTGATGAATATAAAACTCTTTCGAAATGAGATCTGCTGCAGTTCTTTTTGCACAGTAGTCTTGTGCTATTTAGTAGTGATTATTTTCCTTTTGTCATTTATTTTCAATCCTATAGTAAAAAAAAAAACCTTTTCAAGTAAAGCTTATTCCTGTTGACATCAAAGCTAAGAGGTTTGAAGAATGTGATCATCTGTGTATAGCAGCTGCTTCTGTCAGTAATATTTCTAAAAGGATGCATAAACTGTGTTTGTTGAGTCTTTATTGTAGTTGATGCTGGGATTGTTTGCAGTGGGCAGAAACTCCCTCTAAATGTGCACATGCATTTTGTTTAATGATTACTTGTGTGAAAATCTCTAATACTGAATTACAACTTCCCTTTCTTTGCTTTTCATGTTTCCAGTCTTGAAAGTAACAGTTATAGCAGTTTTTCCCAAGGTGAACTTCTTTTTCCCATTGTGTAGAAGACAGCTTGGGTTAACCCAGTGTTTTGTTTCCTTCTTTGTGTGTAGAATACAAGGTGCAACCTCAGAGCTCAGGGAACAGTGAATTTTCTAGCTCCTGCTGCAGAGAGCTTAAGGGCACAACAGGTTCTGTTTAACTTTAACTTAAACAGTGTTACCCTATTTATATCTTTGTAAAAGATCTGGGTGATAGAGCTGTAAATTGTACAGATTGTGGATTGTGTAGATTGTCTGGTGTTTTCAGTGTAGAAGATTCTAGTGAATCTTGTTTTAGCAGCTCTCAGATGCAAGAGCTGGTTTCATTCAGCTGAGAGCAAAGTACATTTGGGTCTGCAAGATGCTGAGAGCTGCAGCAAGTTTTTGGGGCACAGAGCACTTCATGAGTTGGTTCCATTGCTGTGAAGTATTTTTAAAACAAAGCAAAACTGTTCTGTAGGTTTGGGGGAAATGTTATGGTTTCCTCCTGTTTGAGGGAAATAATATATAGAATTATCCAGTTTTTAGAGTAACTGTCAAAGAATAACTAAATAAACAATGAGGTAACTTGCAGAGCTGCTTAACATATTTTGAGTGTGTTTGTCAGTCAGTCCTGCATCCTGTTTCACAGGCCAGACACAAGGAATAACACCGTGGCACAAGTGAGGCTGCTTGTGTGATCATGCCTTAGACATTTTTAAGAATTGAGTTTGTTACCTACCTAAAAAAGTTATACAATACCATTTGAAACACAAAATCAACTTTTAAATTCTTGAAATAGAAGAAAAACCAAACTTTTAGACACTGTAGTTATTGCAACGGTAGATTAGAACTTTGTGAAATATCTTCCTACAATATAACATTACAATATCACTTACAGTTTATTAAGAAATTTCTTTGCTAATTTAAACTAGCCCTTCTGAACTGTATCATGAAGACAGAGCTTTTTTTCCCAAGCATGCTGGGTGGAAGACTGTCACTAAGCAAGAAGTGCTATGCATGTGTTTGTAAGTCTTCTTGCAAGAGAATTTTAAGTAATCCCTCGTTGCATCCTCAGTATTTAAAAAAAACAAAAATTCATTTGAGTTTTCCTGAGTTTGGGGCTGTGCAAAACACTCTCAATATCAGCAAGCTTTGTAATGTTATTTTGTTTGCGTTTTGGTTTGCTTGGGTTTTTTCCCCTCATTCTGATTTTGGACCAGGAAAATGCTTGATATTTTAGCAGTAGTAATTGTCACAATTCAGGAATGCTCTATGAAAGATCTCATACTTGAACATACTGATAAAGGTTCCTAACTGATACTGATAATCACCTTCATATTCCAGATCTTTTTGATCATGAAGATGATGGAGATTATCATGATGCCTCAGGTTTTATCTTTTATATTTTTCACATTCTGTGCTGCTTCAGTGTGTAGTTCTGAGCTTCTTATTAGGGGATGGTGAGCTCTCTTCACAGAGCAGGGAGACAAAACAATTCCTTCTCTAGCTGGGGACCAAGGACAAATGCCCAAGAGCACAAACAACACGGGCTGAAGAGAGAAAAAGAAGGATGGAACTTCATAACCTAAAGCTGTAGACTCCAATATGCTAATGGACTAAAACTTAAAAAAATGTGAGACCCCGTGCTCAGTCATGCATTTTGTGACCGTTTTGCTTCATCTTGGGTGTAGTCCTAGCTGGGCTCTTGTGCTGCCCAAGGTGGATCCACGGAGGAGATCCTTTTAATAAATCCCTACTTTATTCTTTAACTCCACCCAGCCTCTGTTCTAGGGCAGCCTTCCCAAGGCATCAATCAGTATCAGTTCTCAACATGGATGGATAGAACAGTATCTACAGAAAAGCAACACTGCTGATGAACTTTAATTTTAATTTATGTGAGGGTTTTTGGTGGTGTTTTTTATGAAAATAGTTATAATTCCCTTGCCTGTTGTGCAGAGGTTGGAGACCTGCGGGAGCTGCAGACTCTGGACATCTCCACCAACCGCCTGATGACGTTACCCGAGAGGCTGCACATGTGCCTTTCCCTGCAGTACCTGACTGCAGACAGGAACCACCTGTGGTCTGTGCCCCGCCACCTGTGCCAGCTGCCCAGCCTCAACGAGCTCTCCATGGCTGGCAACCGCCTGGCATTCCTGCCCCTCGGTGAGTCCCCACCTGGGGGGTGGGAGACAGCAAAACAAAGTGCCCCCAGACATTAAAAACCAAGCAACAAGTGAGTTTCTTTGGTGGTCCCCGCAGACTCTGTTTATGGAGCTGTCACCGGGATCATATTGTTGGAAAATATGTTAATAAAAAAAAATGCAGGTTAAGGTTTCGTGGTTTTTTTTAAAGCTATCAAATTTGCTTTATTTTTAGCTAACCGAGGGGAAAAAGTTTAAATGATGTGCTTAAATATAGTACTGTGTAATCTGAGTTCCACCACTTTGGGTAATGATCTGTTTCTGTTTGCTGGATCTGATGATTTAACTAAGATTCCTCAGCTATGGTTTAAAACTTGTTGTGGAGTCCCAGTAACTCCCTATAAATTACTTTTCAGCATTAGGAGCGTCAGTACCACATAATCTGGTGCAGGTTTAGTTTGTGCTGTGTACAGGCATCCATCAAAATTTCCACAGTAGTAGCCCAGGGAGGAATTGATGTGCCTTTTGCTCAACTCTTTGAAAGTTTGGAAGAGTGGAAGCAGGTCAGGAGTGGGAGGTGCAGTCAGTGTGTGGGGGTTTGTTGGGGGCAGTCTCTGTGTGTTCCCTTTGGGAAAAACAAATCCTCCTCTCTGAGCTTGTCCCTTTTCAGCCCTGCCATGGGCTGATCTCAGCTGGGATACTGACACACATGCAGAGCTGCCCTGCCATCTGAATAGCCATTAATACTTTTTCTAGAATACAGAGTTTGGTGTTAATTAGGTGCAGATTAAGTGATGATAATCACATTGGAAAAAAGCTGGAAATTGAGATGGCTAAAAATGAGATCATAATTTCTAAATTAATTACCTTGTATAGGTTTAACTTAATCTTTTCAGTACTAGCAGTTCACTTGTTAAAGAACTTACTGATCTTTCTGAATTTTTTATCACCTTAGTTTTTATTGCTGGAAAGTAAGTGCAAATAATGTCTCCAGACAAAGTGTTGCAGTTATGTCCCAGCATATGTCATTATATAAATGAGAAAACGAGTTCCAGGATGCATCATCCAGATTCCACAGTACTAAAACAAGCAAATTGCCTTCCCTTATTTTGGCAAATATTTTTAACTCCCATGAGAGAGGAAGTTAAACAATTTTAATTTTGCAAAAATTCAGTAAGATAAGATGTGAAATTTTAAAGGATAAAAGTTTTTGCTACTTTTGCACTGCACTAGTAGCTTACCTATGAGCGAGCCATGACCCGGACGAGCCATAGATCTGCCAAAGTTTTAAGTTCAAAAGGAGGAAATAAATCTCTAATATAATGACACACCTTCTTTTTTCTTTATTTTTAGACTCAAATTCAAAACATTCAAAAGGAACTTTTAAAATAACGGGAAACATCAAAGACTGTCAATTGACCTTGTTCAGTAGTTCTTAATAGTGACTCACTGGTGAACATTTGGAGATAATTTGCTATCTGTGGATATGAAACTGAATCATAAATCCTAGAGTTCAGAGGAAAAGCAGCACAGTATAAATGTAAATGTTTAATCCTTCCTCTGAAGAATCAGAAGGCTTCAGAGTGGTCAAGATGTGATGAAATAAAGTAGAAGAGAGAGTGCATTGAAAAACAAAAAGATTAAATCTATCTTCTGTTGCTTGGGAAAATATTTGTCTTGGAGTATTGCTGAAGTTAAGGCATAATTGTAGCATTACTTCTGCTTGCTGCACATGTTGGCTGGTGGGGCTTTTGTGTTTATTCTTACATCCAACTTCACTTTACCAGTTAATGACTGATAAGGATGCTAAATAATGGTGAAAAATACTGCAGAAATACTTTCAAGTGATAGTAAAGCAAATATTGTCAAAACAATTTTTTACAGTTAGGGAGCTGTGTTGAAAAGCAGAGAATTTATTCATCTCCTGACAGAATGGTTGAGGTTTTTTTCTTTTTTTATTAGATGTGTCCATGTTAAAAGAAATACGCTTGAAACAAATTGCTTAATGCTTTTTAAAGCATTATTTACTTCATTTATTTCATGTGGTGGGTGACATCTACTCTGTCAACCCGAAGTCCATTCTGCCTTGTCCAAGTTTGTCCCTCTTAGCTGCCAGCAGAGCCTCTTGTAAAGTGTAGTGGAAATCTGCATTTTCCTCTTCCTGGATTGATGGGTGCAAGGTTTGTTCCAGCAGCAGCACAGCCCTGCTGGACAGGGATCAGGAGGTTCTTTGCCTTGTACATTCTTTTAAGTTTGCAGGCACGTGTGTCTTGGGAAAAACAGTGTAACACTTTTAATCAGTTTTAAAATACAGCAAAAATACCTGATCCCACTCCCTGACTTTCAGAACAGGACCATAAACAAACAGATGGGTAAACAATAGTGAATTAGTAATTTGTTTTGCAGAATACGCCTAAATCTTGGATATGCCAGTGTTTTGTAAAAATCATTTTTCAGTATTTCAGTTTATACTGAAAGAAATGAGACATCATGAATCTCAGCCTTTGGGTCTTCCTATTATACTAATTTTTAAGAACAACTCCAGAAATTCTATGTATAAGTTGAACTGGAAGCTGCATCCTGAGCAGTTGTATTATTGTCATGGTAACTTCATGCTGCCTTAGTAAATGGTCTTAGAAATCTGCTGATCATTGTATATCAATCTACTTACAACATAAATTATCTTTTGACAGAAAATTAACTTTAAATTTTTAGCATTACCGAGTGCTCCAATGCCTGAAAACAAATTCCACTGCAAGCAGAAATGTGAATCTGATGACACTGCAAAAATAAAAATCATTTGTGTAATAAAGTACAAATATAATTAAAATAGGCCATAAATTCTCAAGTGTACTGGCAGTACAGGGGATGTTATGACAGCAAATATTCAGTATTATATCACTTTATTTGAGGGTTTATGTGCACTTTTTCTTCAGAAAATGGGTCTAGTAATTATCAGTGCACAGTAAACAAAGGTCTTATTCTACCTCAGTATATGCTGCTTTTGTGTCCATGCCCTCACAGTATGGTTAAAAGAGCATCAGTGCAGCCACACAAGGGCTTTTGTTCCATCTTCAGCCATGTGGAATGCATATGCCAGGGCCCTGAGGTTAAAAAAAAAAGGAAAAAAAAAAAAGAGGGAGAAAAAGAAAAAAAAATAGAATTGGGGTTTGTTCAGGACTCATGGCATTTGGTCATTTCTGGGAGAGAGGTCTTTGATCTGGGAGGCTGGAAGGAGGAAAGTGGAAATGTTTTAGACACAGTACAGTGCTTGCAAAAGCCACATGAAAACGTTCTTTGTAGCTTTAGCCTTTTCAGAGATGGGCAACTTCCTTATTGCACTGAGTTCTTCACAAGCATGGTTTTTAGAGAACTTTTAACAATATTTGTTGGCTGATATAAGACATAAAAATTAATGTGGATGGGATACAAAGAGCCTTTCAAAGTGATGATTTATTAAAATTTAAACTTTATGGATAATGTTTGAAACTGGGAGAAAATCTTTTGGAGTCTAGAAGATGCTTGGTTATTTAATGCAAAGAAACTCTATCAAAGGAACATTTATAGTTACAGGCTATTTGGCTTTGGGAATTGAATTTTTCCTACTGAGATATTTTGTCTAACATCCAAAAATTTGCTTTAATTACCTAGGAAATGCAGTCAACTCAGAACTTAGAATCTAAACATAGCATAAGATAAAGACAGAGGGAAGAGATGAGATGCAGCCTCACTCCCCCCTCTCAGTGCATATGAAAAGAACAGCTTTAGGGCTTTTTTTGACTTGCCTGATTTTCAGCCCATTTGCATACATCTGTGTAGAAACCAGCAAGATGAGCCTCTTTTAAAAATTTTCTGCCATTCTCTAAATTAATAAGTTAAACAGTAGCACATTCAAGCTACCCCAGCAACCCATGGTTTCCTGCTGGTTTTAGTCTAACTGGCTTCTGCAACACGAGGGAACATTCTCTGAACATTACATGTCCCATCCACCTGCTACCTGCTTTAAACTGTATTGGCTGATTCCTCACCAGCCTTACAATATTTTATTGTGTTACATTGCTTCTGTGTTGCAGTATTTTTATTCATTGTAGGATAACAATGGGGTTTTGTTTCATCTAAAAATACCCCAGAACTTCACTAAACTATTTTCAGCCCTGCAATAGTGAGCCCAGATAAATCATCTGGTTGAGGTGATGCTCAGCAGCATCTCCAGCAGTGCCCATCAGTCAGCAGAGGGATTTGTGCTCCCATCCTGAGGCAGGACACTTGATGGATGCAGCAGATAGTTCTGTGAGCTGGAATGTCTCTGGGACAGGGTCAAAGCAGCATGTGATGGTTGAATGTGTCCCTTGATGTCCAGTGACTCTGCTTTGAACAAAGCCCAGATTATGGTCCCTGAAACCCCCACAGACTGTTGCAAAGCAAGGGTCTCTGTTAAAGGGGAAAAAAAAAACCCCAAAACTAATTTTTTTCTCTGTTAACACTTTTATTTTAGAAAAGGAGTTTCTTGGTTTTATGTTGGTATCATCACTTGTTCTTTATATCAAAGATTTGATATCGTGCCATTCCTCAGCACAAGCTTTTAAGGTTTCTGGTTCTCACAGCTGCCATTCAAATGGGTGGTAGCTGAAGAGATTTAGTATATTTTCAGATGGACACAGATCTGGGGAGGGATCACCCAAAATATCTGCACTAAGTGGTATTTAGGACCCTTGTGTACAATAAAACTATTCAGTAATAAAGAAGGGTTTGTATTACCTATTGTTGTAGCAGGGAATGACAAGAGATTGGTATTCCAAATAGAATTTCTATTCCAAAAAGAATGGAAATATCATAGAAATTGTTTTAATTTTTATTCTGTTCTTGGTCATGATTACAAAGGGGACAGAAGCTGTGCCCATTTCTCCAGTTACCCTTATTTCTGCCAGCCAAGGTAACTGATAAAGATGGAAGTCAGAATTAGTCAATATTAGTATTGTCTTGCTGTGGCTGATGCAGCCAAATGCTTGTTTATCTTAGTCTCTCTGAGGTCCTCATGAAAGTTTAACAAGTTGGGAGGCACACAGATTATTTGTGTTTTTCATGATGCAGTTTGTCTGGGTCACAGCTCTCCCATCCTGGGCAGAGGCTTTCAGACTTTGTTCTCCTGGTTTGTGCTTTGCACTAAATATAGAAACCTTTTCCTACCCCAGTGTCTCAAAGGGCAGGGAGTGCAGATGAGTTGGGCTGCCCAGCTGATCCTACACATCAGCTTTCTTACTAGTCCAGAACTCTTTCAGACTTTTCTGTTTAGCTCCGTTTGGTGTCTTTTGAAATGTCTCTCATTTGTTTTTCACTTCTTTTAATAGCAGACAGTTTTATCACTCACTAGACCTTGATAATAAGCAAAATTCTCATTTCTGAGAATTCTTCCAAGAAACCTAAATTTTCCCATTTAATTTTAATTTTCTAAGCCAAATAAAATGGATCCATACTGATATGCTTCTATCCAGAGGTATCTTAATAGATTTCTAGTCCACAAAGGCATTACTTAATCATGCTGTACTTGCTTCTTTTGACTACCAGCCATGAATATTTTAAGAGCAGTAATGCAATCAGCACACCTGCAGAAGTATTGATCATTTATTGCAGCCGCAACTTTTGATGTCTAACGTTCTGCAGTTAAATGCTTTGTGTTTTCTGGGGCTCTGTAATTCACTGCATCACACAGACTCGTTTCTGAATGACTGCACTTGTATTTGGTTAAGGCTAATGAATCCCAGCAAGGATCTCTCCTTGGAGAAGAGAAGGAGGGGGACAGAGCACATTCTTGTGTCTGTCTTGCCCACTTTCCCAAAGATAGAGACGCTGTGATTTCACTGACATGAGGCCACTTAATGAAAGCAGGTTTGACCTTATGAACTTGAAGTATGCACGGAGGATTTGAAATCAATTGTCCCTTTGCTTCTTCAAACTGACTTCAGAGTTTGTCAATGTTAAAATTTAATTATTTATAATGGGATTTTCAGGGCTTCTGAAAGGGGGCTTTGTTTTGTTTTAGTAATTTGAAATGCTTGCTTCTAAACAGCTTTTCAGCTCATCCATAATAAAACCATTGGCTGAAATTTTACAACTGAGAAGTACTAATTTATGTTTGCTTACATTGAGTCTGATTAGCTTATTTATAATTAAAGAGAATTGCGTTGCTTATAGTTGTCACTATGTCACCCTTTCTCCCCTTGACTTTTCTTGTTTTCTAAACCCAGATTTAGGTCGTTCTCGAGAGCTCCAGTATGTTTATGTGGATAACAACATTCACCTGAAAGGCCTCCCATCTTATCTGTATAATAAAGTCATTGGTTGCAGTGGGTAGGTATGAATTAATTCAGATGTCTTGTGTACCTGTCCCTGTAAAACTTCTCTATGATACAACTAGTTATTTTTTGTGTGTCTGTGATTGATTCAGAGCTAGTGTTACTTGGAGGGAATCACTGCAGCTCCCTGCTCTGTTTTATTTTTGTAATAAATCTTCTGTGTTAATTGCTGACTTTTGACTATTTTAGTATTAAGGCATAACAGTGAAGTTATTCTGAAAGAATTTGTAATAATAATGTAAGGTCTAGAGCTGACTTTAAAAGTTGGCCAAAAGTGTAGGCTTCACAGAGTTTCCAGAACTAAAGAAAGAACAAAATGATTTTATTATATTGTGGCTTCTCTTTGTTTCTAAGTGCTCACATTTCTGTAGGTTGTTGGTCATATCTTGAAAAGTTATGTGCAGCTCCTTCACTCATTTTACATGCCAGTATCAGCTTCTTGTAGGTCTTGGTACCTACTAACTAAAGTGACTTTTTTTAGGAGTTATGGATTGACAGGTTTATTTTTACATGTGGATTTTAAAAATATCCTGGGCTGTCTCATGTTTGTGGTTAGAATGCAAGAAAAAAGTGGTCTGTGTAGGACACTGGCTTAATTCTTTCTGCCCTGACACTGGCATAAATTAGGATCAGCACCCCTGATGAATGGAGCCTTACTGGTGTAAAACTGATCAGAAGAGGATTGTCCCCATTACCATCTAATTATAAATTTCTGGTATGCTCACTCTCAGCAGATCTCGCATTAAATATAAATTCCCTCTCTACAGCCTGCACTCTGCTGCAATATGGGAGATGCTGAGTCTTGGCATTTTAAGGTTTTTCTAATATTCCCATGTCAGCTGCTTGGTGATATTTAAATACTTGCAGTTGGATTACAGTTCTGCTGAACTGTGTGACTCGCAAGCTTTTACTAATTTTGTTTTTCAGGAAGGAAAAATTCTAGCCTTTTTTCTTTCAGATCTGATTGTAAATTGTTAGACAGACATTAAATTGACCTTAAATTTACCAGAATTGTATTGATTGTGACCAAAAATAGTAATGGTAATGCAGGAGGTGGTCTAACTGTGCTGCCTATTTCAGGTGGTTTTATACAACAACCATGTCCTTTTTTTAAGTTTTCATTTAATACTCAGTGAAAAGACTTTATCTTTGCACTGACCTTTGTGAAGATCCTACCAGTTCTTTTAGCTGTTCTTACGTGTACAGTACTGGTGAGACCACCTGCTACTGTTTCTGATACTATATTATAAATCTAGTACAGAATTATAGAACCTAGTCTTAAAAATCTGGTATAGAAGAGACTAAAGGAGTTGCAAGTGTTGCAATGAAATTGATTCTTGTAATGCCTCTGTGGAATGAAAAGTAATTTCTTCCTTAATAATGAATAGTTAAAAGAGATCATTTCTAGTAAGAAAAATGTTTGTATTTGTGTACCAAACAGATCCTTGTCATTGTTGTGAAACTATCTTGAAGCATTACAAATTTTTTTTTTTAAATTCCAGTATGAGAAGAGCACATATATATTGTTAAGAAACCAAAGGTTTTATTTGATAATGTGCTAAGAGACTTTAAAATTGTGTAATAATGGTCATGTGAAGAATTTCTGTGTTCTTTCCAAGAAAGCATTAGTAACCAGGCTAAGGTTTTCATGGGTCAGGCAAGAGTTGAAGATCCAGGCTTTAGTGCTCTGTCTGGCCCTCCACTGGAGAATAAAATCTGACAAGCTGCTGTTACTGACATAAAGCTTGATTTCTGAAAATAGAATATAAATTGCCTTGTGTAAGTATTGAATCTCTGTCTGGGCATCCTGCAGTCAGACTGACTGAAAAAAGTCTTTTATATGAGAGGTGATGATCTCAGCACTCAAAATAAATTTTGATCTTATTTTTTGCAGATTGGATTTCAT
This sequence comes from Haemorhous mexicanus, assembly GCF_027477595.1. NCBI lineage: Eukaryota > Metazoa > Chordata > Aves > Passeriformes > Fringillidae > Haemorhous > Haemorhous mexicanus. The sequence goes on from NC_082353.1 coordinate 19,001,735, forward strand.
AGTCCCCAGTTAGGGATTTGTCAGTCTTGTTTAAGGCAGCCAATAGGTGGTCTCAGCTTTTTTTTCCCCTCACTTATTTATCCACCAGGCTTCTTCTGCAGCTCCTGTTTTTCCCCAGCTGTTTAGACCATCCTCTATTCCAATTTTTAACCTCCATGGATTTTGTGTGTGGCATTAATAGCCTCACCCTTTACATGAAGTAGACCAAATGTCCCTGCTCTGAACTGCAGAGGCTGTAGTGAGTTCAGGGTTTGTTCCTTAGTGAGGTTGGTAAGGGGTTATTCAGCTTGAAAATACATTAGAGATTTATTTATTGTGATAACTTACTCATTGGGAATGGATCATTGGAATACTGGATCTCTGAATTCCCACTTATATTTTAACCTCACTAATGGGAAAGTATTAAATATTTAGCAAGAGGCTTATTGACTTGCTTGCTGTTTGATGCTGCTCTTTTTTGGTTGTTTCTCTGGGCTGTTTCTCCTTTAATCAGAAGAGATGAGGTTCTTTGTTGTCTGAGAAGTACTATGAGACTTCTTTCACATCTGATAAGGTTGAGAGTGGTTACCTCCGTTTTAGGTCTAATATCTGGGAAGGCTGACAAATTTGTGTTTCTGTTCCATTTGTTAGGACTGGCCCTAACAAGTTGCTCTTGGCTTCAAATTTCAGTTGTCATAAACAATTCCAATTCCCCTGTTGACTTCCCCAACCTCTTAGTAGAATTTTCCTATGCGTGTCTCTCTGGTATGATCGCTTGCAACAGGGATCACATAAAGAGTTATTATTTTTACTACAAGCTAAGTTTCTCTCTCTGGATCCAAATAACCTTCCCCTTCCATATATGATTTGGGAAGGGCAAGGCTAATAGACTTATTAGGATATCTTCCCACTACAGCATGGCTGTTGTTTTTATTTTTCCTTTATCTGCCTACCCAATGTCCTCCAAGGGAGCTCTGTGGATGGGGAAAGGTGTAGTACAGAATCACCCAGTGGCACATAAAATACATTTTTTAGAGGGGCTGGAGTTTGTCTCATGTGTTATGGTTGAGAAATCCATGATTGCTTTCAGCTGGTTGATCTGACACGGGAAGCAAACTGTTGGGTAGGAAACTGCTTCCCTCAGTAAAGGATTTACAAACAGAGGCTAAAAGGGATTGTCACGTGGCAAAGTAATGGGCACGTAGCATACGTGGTTCACCCCCTTGGGTGTGTTCTGATTTCTTTATGTTACTTGATGAGTAATTCCTCCAAATGTCCCATGTCTAGCACATCACAGAAGGTGGGAATCTGTAGAAACAGAATCATAGAATAGTTTGAGAAGGACCTTTAAAGGTCAACCCCACCATGCACTGCTCTCTGCAAGGAATCCTTGAGGGGTGCTGCACTGGAGAGCAGTATCAGACTTACTTTGGGTTGGTCATCTGGGTTTCCCTGTAAAGTTACTTTTATTATTTTTTTTCTAACCACTTTCTAAATGTCTTGTGTCCTTCTAGTTGTGGTTCTCCAATTCAAGTTTCAGAGGTGAAACTGCTCTCTTTTTCATCAGGCCAGTTAACTGTGTTCCTGCCAGCAGAGGTGAAATCTATAGGGACAGAAACAGATCATGTCCTGCCTTTGCAAGAACTGGCCATGAGGACCCTCTATAACACCTACTACAGGTTTCTGAAAGGTATGAAATTTTCTGCTTTCTTCAGATTACAGAAAGAGTGAAAGTGTTTTCTGGCAGTGATAGGAACATTTTTAACAGTTCTTCAAAGGCTTGGGCAAGGACTTATATTTTAAAAGGTTTGTTTAATCAAATTATATTTGAAATGCTGCATTAGAACAGAAATGTCCAATATAAAAACAGAGTTCCAAAGACTATTTCTGAGGTCAAGTAGTGCTTATAAATGGTTTCTTACTTGAAGCCTGTATGAAGAAGGACACCTTTTTTTGCAGGAGAAACTCTTTAATGGAAATAGGAGATGAGAAATACAGTTCCTGAGGCAAGATAAGATGCATCAGCCAACAATGCAGCTCCTTGCCAGGCAGCACACTCCTAAACTGGCAGACTTGTTATACATAAGGCAGAAGAAATGCGAGCAGCCCTCGGCCATTTCGGCACAGCGTGACAGCTGAGCTGCTTTAGTTCTGCCCCAATTCAGGCTCTCTGCTCTAAAGTGGCCCTTGGCTCATCTGGTTCTGCATCATGCAATCACATGAGTTAGCAATATCTGATGATAACCTGCAGATCTTCTCAGATCTGGATTGTTGTGACTCCCCACTGTTGATGCTATCTTGGGAATTCTCAGCTTTAAAGGTCAAAGGAGAAAGCGGAAGAGTGGAGAGTTCCAGTGGGAAGATTAGAGGGGTTATGGACAGGGTCTCTTTGTACCTTGGCCACTGGGGTAAATCCTCATTGCTTTGCCAGGAGAAGTGTACAAGGAGGTCTGCCTTTTCTCACCCACTTGTGACTTGCACAGTCATTTTTGGAATCCAGCTGTGTGGATGTGGTTCCTAAAGATGCCAGTGAACTCTGGTGTGGGAGTGGGAAGGTGATACTGCAAAATCAGTCAAAGGACTGGTTTGTAGACGGTTTTATACAAGGCTGTGAGGATTACACCTATTTTCAGCCAAGATGCAGAACCTGAAAAAGATGGATTTATATATCCATATACACTCACCCCAGCTATGTCCTGTTCTGAGTGACCTTATTAAAGACTGTGGGCATTAGCTCTGCAACAGCCCCGTTTCAGAGAGCAGGAGCAGGGCCTGTGTCAGACAGGTGTACGATAATGCTGTGCTGAGGAAGCAGGTGGCACATATGATTAAAGCAGCAGATTTCATCTGTCACTGCCTAAATTTGCAGTTTCAAGAGTGCTGTTAAATACTTGGCGGCTGCTGGGGAAGTGACAGAAGTGACTGGACTACTTTTCCTCAGTCTTTGCTTGGCTGCAGAGTGTGACCTTTTCTTTCTGACGCAAGTGTCCCGCTCGTCCCCTCCTTGGGGCTCTTGTGGTACATTGTGTCTGGGGTTCAGCCTTGCAGTGGTGGAAAGCTGAAACCAGTGTGATACCATAAAACTGATTTATCAGGTACTGCATCTTGTCTTGATTACTCAGCACCTAAACTCACTCACCTGTCTTGGCTGTCTCTGTTTCTAGATGGAGATTAGCATGTGGGGTTTAATTTATAAAACACTGTGTGGTTTGGGCCAGGCCTGGGAAAGTGATGGCTCTTTCCCAGGAAATGACCCTGGAGTCCCTTTTGGTGAAAATGATGGCATCCTGTAGGCTGTGGGGGAACACTTAACAGATGAGGAATGTATCGATCCTTTTAGAGTGGTCTCTTTGGTGGGGCCTGTGAGAATTACACTGGGCTGGATTGAATTTCAAGTAATTCCAAATACTGCAAATCTCTTTTTGCTGATGGTGGAGTTTGGACTTTGTCGTGAGGTTAGCTATCCTGCTGGATTGGTTGCTGAAATATTTTAATAAAATAATACTGATGTCCTTTTCATAATGTTGTATTGTTATTAGTTACTAAACATCTGTCTAGATCATCTCTGTGTCTAAAAATCCTTAATGATCTTTTAATCCTTTCTAATATTTGCTCAAGCTATAATATTTTCACCTGGGTATTTTAGCCCAGTTGAACTTCTGCCCACAGATGCTAAACTTGTACATTTAACTTCAACTTTTTGAATTTAGATATGGAAAGTACTATGTGTCTCACTTTAATTGTGGTAATTTGTATTACCTCGTTGTTTTGACAAAACCTTAAGAATGTGAGGCAGCTGTTTTCTGAATGTTCATGGATCATGCTTGTGTTTGCCTTCATCATGCAATCCTTTTATTATAAATATTTTTTGTTTCTTTTCTTCTCTAGATTTAAACTTTCTGACTCCAATCTCACTACCCAAAAGCCTCTTGGAATTGCTGCACTGTCCCTTGGGACACTGCCACCGCTGCAGCCAGCCTATGTTTACCATTGTCTACCCAAAGCTCTTTCCCTTGAGGGAAACTCCAATGGCAGGATTGCATCAAGGGTAATTATACAGGAAATTACACTGGGGTTTCGTTTAGGAAGAAAAACACCTTATGGAACAAAGCATATTCTTAAGGATGTTTTTTTTTTAAACTTAGCATTTCAGATCCAAAGTCCCTAGCCTATGATTGCATGTATACGTTGACAAATATTTTATTCATGAGTCAACTAAAATATTTCTGTTAGACTGTTAAAAGGGTCTTAGGATATGCTTGTCTCAGCCTGGTGTAAGACAGGAAAGGGTTTTAATAGGATGGGATTGAGCTGTTTGTGCAGCACGTGCCTGGCACTTCAGCACCCTGGGAAGGAAGTGGTACCTAACACCAGTAATTGCCCTGATGGTCTCAACCCTGACTTCAGATTGCCACCACCAAACAAAAAGTGCTGCAGGATCAAGATGGAAAAAAGCTCTCAAGCTGGAGCTTAATTAAAATGTTCTGCAGTAAAATATTCTTGTTTTAATTTCCACACTAATTAACTTGAGATATGCTGTGGAATCATTCTGCATAGGAACATATATTTTGCAGCAATACATTTTTTTAATAATACTTCAGTTTTATGGTTGTAGCAGTTGTGAAAGTGTCTGCAGGATTCACAAGTCAAGTGCACAAGCCCACACAGACTTGCTAACCTACTGGACAGTACAGTCATAGAACTCAAAAAGGGGATATGGTTCAGGGAATGTTGCCTTCATGTAGATAAAGATATAAAATACCTTCAAGGTGAGCCCTGATTGCTTTACAGTGATTCTTTCCCTAATCCTTATTAGTCTGAGTGGATACTGTAGCCTTCCATGAGCCATAATATCAATGAATCCAGTTTCTGCAATGGAAAAACATCATCCGAGGAATTTCAGCTTGTACTATTTGAAAGGTAATAAAAGGGGGTTTAAAGCTAAGTCACTTGGAGTTTAACAAGCAAAGGTGATGTTAGGTTCTTGTTAGAGAATTCAAGCCAAGCCATTAATTACAAAGCATATACCTAAAGGTGGTTGGCAGAAAGAAAGGTGCTCTAAAAAGGAAAGTTTTTGAGATTTCTTGTTGGTGTCTGTATAATGCAGGAACACCACTTAGTTCCTGGCCTGTGGAAATCCATTGATTTGATAGTGGATTTGATCTTCCATAAAAAGAAGAAACTGCTTTTCAATAGGAAGATCATCAATAAAGGAGAAGAGACTAATGGGTGGTTCAGGTTGATGGTACCTGTTTTACACAGCTGTATCACAGCCTGTTTTGCTGTGAGTTTGTAACACGAGAAGCATCTGATTTGTAAGCAATTCGGCTTTATGAAATGAAACAACTTAGGTATGCCAAATCTGGGCAGCAGCCAGAGGACTGCATAAATGCTATTTTGGAAAAGCCATCTTTCTTAGAAAGATCTGATTGCAGAGATTGCACACTTCAATTTGCCACTCTGTTACACTTCAGTCATATGTCGAAATTCAGTGGATTTCATGTTGAGTGAAATAATTAACTTCCATATTACAGTCATAATACTGTTAGTCATGTTATAATCATGCTATAAAGAATCTCTTTCAAACATTCAACAGTATCATTTTCTAAGAAAATGATGGAAAACTACTGGCTAGTCACTAAATCCATCTATTATCCTGAATAATTCAACAATGCGAGAGTTTGGACTACTTTGTAATTAATTGCTAAGCATTGCTCATTGTAGAAGATACAGTTACAAGATGATAGACATTATCAGTAGACACCTTTAGGAATTATAAAAGTTAAGACTCCACAAAAACATACTTTAGAGCTGTTTTGGAAGAACACTTTATTAACATTCAAAAATGTAATAATTAAAAATACGTATTTCTGCATGGTTTTCACTTGTTTCAAAAATAGTTATCATTCCTTTCCTTAGACAAGAATGTACTGTGTTCTGCAAAATGCCTTTAATGAATCCAATCTTAAGTAGCTGACATTTGATGCAAATCCACAGAAAATGAGATCTAAACAGGGCAGCCTGTCATCCTTATCTCTGTAGCTTGAGCACTTGACGTGGTAAGATTATGTGGAATTGTGGAGGTGTGATAGCTGGTTTAGAAAGATGTGAAGGACGGGGTTTCTGTTCTAAAGAGCTTAAAGTGACCATGAAAACACACAGGGTAGGATCCTGGGCATTTGAACAGAACTGATTAGCACATGCCACATCCATGCCAGTAACTCCTGCCTGGATTTCCGTATCACATTCTGTATCCTCTTAGAGGGAAGGAGAGTTACGTGTTGGACTGGATTTCTGTATCTGAAGAAGCACAGATGCCATGAGCACTGGGTAAAGTGTGATTTCTGGGTTAGTGAAAAACAGATCTGAACATTTTGAAGGCAGATATCTCAGTCCCTGCCAGGCTGGAGCAGGAGCAGGGTCACTGTGAGGCTCGGAGCACACTTGCACAGTGCCATCCCTGCTGCACTGCGTGGCACGGTGTGACAGCACTGCCTGTCACTCATCCTTTCTGAAGATCTGCTTGTTCACTCTGCTAACCAGGGAGGACACTGGCCTTCAGTCATGTCATGCCTACAAGTAGTAATTTAAGAAACACACGAGCAGGGCCGAGGCTGCCCAGCTATTTTCCTGTCAGCTGCTAAACCTGCTGGCTGTGACACTCAGGCACACCCTGCTCAGAGAGAAAAACCACACAGTGCTGCTCTAAACCCAGTGCATAAGGAACCAGGAAGGTTTTGAGAACCCCTGCAGTGTTTCCCTGCCTTGGTGTCAGGCACTCAGAGACAGCAAATGAACCTGTGCTTTTTCTGGGCTGTGGAGATGGGCTAATCCTGTGTTTTACAAACGAGCACGTTGTCTGTGTGGAATGGAGCCAGGAGCTTTAATCTTTACTGACAACTGTTCCCCCCCTCCCCTTTTGTATTTTTTTTCTTCTAGGAGGACAACTGTTAGTTTTGTGGCATACTGCTGCTCCACCCAGTGTCTGCAGACTTTTGACCTACTGAGTTGATAAACATTTCAACCTCCTCAGGAGTGGTGCCAGTGTAAAGCTGCGTTCGATGCCGTGTCCCCGTGGTACTGGAATACCGTGTGTGCTTGTGCCAAAGCAGCAGAAGTGCCCAGTCAGGAACACTCTGAGGCACTTAAATCCTGCCCTATCAAATCTGGATGAACTTCAGGAACTTTTCAGAAGTGTAAATACTGAGCTTTTAAAAGTATTAATTTCTTTCTCCTCCAAGGCAGCACACAAACCAAACACATTCACAGGCTCTGACTTCAGGATTTCCAGTATTTTTCAAATGTGCCTGATTTCAGGTTGACCCATTGCATCATTTGAGGCAGTTGCATTCCTCTAACTGGAAAAAGAAAAGTTCAGTTATGGCAAACAAATTTTCACTTTTTCATCCCTGTCCTCTTCCCGTGTACAGCTGCAATCAGGTGTATTGCTGTAAGCCTGCAGAAACCTTTGATGGATCCCAGTGACTTTCCCATAGAATTCAGCCTTACTTTCTCCTTCTCATCTTAATGTCTGCTGCAGCAGAGTTATCCCAGTTGTATACCAAGTCTTTGACAGTTCTCTGTGGTATTTAAATCCACATGCTAAAAGCAGATCTTTCTTTCTAGTATCATTAAATACCACAGTTATTTAATGGGAGTGACTAGGATATGTCTGGAGACTGAAGATCCTGTTTCACTGAAGGCTGGTACTGATGCCTACACTAAGGGCTTTTGCTCCAGCATGTTTGAGGGTGTGTTGTCTTTATTTTCATTGCTTTATTTTTAGAAATAGTTCTCCTTTTGTTCCATGGAATTCTTCAGGAAGAAGACAACTTTAAGTATCAATTTCCCTTGGAAAAAATCCAACTAGTAATATGATAGTAAACCTTTATATTTATTGTATTTTTACAGTTGCAGGCTATAGCTCTGCAAAGAGCTGGTCTTGATCTTTTTCTAGATTCAGCATTTGGCTGATTTGTCCAAGTGTGTCAGTGGATTGTGTGCCTTGGAGAAGGCTGGAAGTCCAGGAGCAGGTGTGTATCTCCATGCACAGGTATATTTGCACACATGGATACCTGCACAGGAGGGCTGGGACATTTGTTTTTATACATTAATGGCAGATTTGGTGCAAATTGCCACTCACTATCATATTTGTGGGAATCTTTTTTTGTTGCATCTTGTTTATTTTAAATAAAGGATGGAAAAAAGGCCCAAAATGCCTACGTGACTAAACATTTTGATTTTATACTAAAACAGTTTATACATGATCAGCCCCTTTTGATTTGTTTTTGAATATATAATATTTTTTTAAATATAATTTGTTCTTTTTTTTTCTATTTCTTAGGTATAAACCACTTGTTGATTTAGCACAGTGTGCTGGTCTGTGCAGTAGGTAGTTACAAGCTGAAATAGATATGAATGAAACAGTTTGTTATAAAAATGGCAAGATAAAGAGACTTATTTGGTAGTGTATTAGCATATGTTGTGGTGAGGTGTGCGTACTTTGAAGGCAGGAGGCATTAAAATGTTTTCCTGTTGCCAAAGAAGCATTTGTTCCCTCTGCAGGCTTCCTGGCATCTCTTCAATAAATAGAGTATCTTAAGAGCTTAAAAGAGTACCAAAAAGGCAGTTTTGAGGGTGGAATTTTTAGGTTGTGCATGTAACTTGTAAAAATCTTTCCTGGTTTTATTGGGTTGGTTTTAGAGAGTTGAATTAGCATTAAGAAATGTAGAACTTAATCATTCAGGAATGCAAGTATCATCTACTGCTTAAGAATTGTGAAACTTTCTAAAATAAATCCCATTTATTAAATCTGCTTTGCAGTAGGGGAAAGAGCCATGTCCAAGCAGCCTTGGTGCTTTTGGATTTCTGTCTGTGTTGTTTCCCAGGTTTGTTCCATGTTGGAATCCCAGCAGGCCCAGCCACCCCACAGGGTTCACTGCTGAGGCAGCAAAATCCACCTTCAGCTTTATCCTTTTCTTTCAGTACCTCAGAGCTGAGAAGTAAATTGCCCATGTACAATTATATCTGTATCAGAAATGTGCAAGTGTAGGACAGAATCCACTTTTGTAAAAACAGGTTATAAAAGCTGTGGTAGTGTTTCAGATATTAATTTTTGTACAATATTCAGATCAGGATTTTCAGTATTAATTTTTACTGTGGCTTCCTCTGTCTTTGAAGGAGATGTTTTCTTGGAAGTTTTTGTCCTCTTTTTATAGCAAGTTGTAGACTTGAAATCAACGTTTATATCTGAATTCAGTCTGTAAATACTATTTTGGAGTTAAATCTGGATGTGATCACCTAGAAGACATCAGCATTTGTTTTATTAGGAGTCAAGAAGAGTGAAGCTTGATTTTATTATTATAACTATTTATTTTTTTTTCTTCTTCCCATAATCTAATTATTTCTTATTGAGTCTGCATCAATCTCTTTATTATTGTCTCCAAGGGCAGTTCAGAAGAAATTTAGCCTGTTCTATAAGCAGGATGAATCTTAACTAACACTTTAATAGATGATATTTCAAGAATGGAATGTTCAATAAATAAATGACTTAAACATGCAATTGAAGCTGAAATGTCATACCCTATTTTTATAAAACAAAGAAGGGGAAAGCCAATATATAGACTGAGAATGCAGCTTAAATTCATGTTTGATGATTTGGGGGTTTTTTTAATATGAACAGTATTTGTATTCATCTGTATCTTTGGGTGATATTCTTCTAGATTAAAATAACTCCATTCTCACTTGTCCAAATTTTTCTAAAGTTGTTCTGCTGTAAGAGTATTTCATAACCAGCAAGCATGAGAGCCAGCTATGCAAATTGCAGAGATGGATTTTGTTGCTGATTGAACTGTGCATCACTGGTTTTTCAAGATGCCCCAATGCTTGAACTTCTCTTTAGTTAGTTTGTTTCTGGGTAATTTTTGATTTCTTGCTCTGGTTTGTCAGGTTAGTTCCCACTTAGGTAATTTTTTCTGTGTACTGCAAAACATCAGGTGCCAGATGTTGAAAAAAATGACCATCTAAAAAGTTTTTTTGTTGTTAACAGTAGATCTTAATTCTTCACTTAGGGTGGAAGTAGGAAAAGTTTTCTAGTTTTTTTTTTCTCAAGGCATTACAAAGAGAAAGGTGCAGGAGAGGGATGAGATAAAATAAGTCTTTAACTCGTTGATACTGCTATAAAGTTTTTCTAAGATTAACTCCAATTTTAATTAGGGGTCCCAGGCATAACTTTTGTTTAAATTGTCATAATAGGCACCATGTTAATAAAATTCCTACCCTATATAGAGGTAGCTTTTTGTTCTACTGGGAAGGAAATGGAGGAATCTCTGGCTTTGTTTAAAAATCCTTTTGAATGCTTTTGTCATGGACACTGTTACATTCGGAGCACTGTTCCTGGGAACCTTCTTCATCAACTCTCAGAGGATCAGAAATGCCCTTTCCTGTGCAAAGAGCAAGGTCTAACATAAAGAAATGTGTATTTTTCTGTTTTGATGCTTCTCCTGGGCTCTTACCACGGTTCATTACAAGCCTTCTATTTACTTGGTTGTGGTGAGGTTGAGATGTTGCTCTGAGCAGAGCAGTGCTGTTTATTGCCAAGTTGGCTTCAATTCCTGCAGATTGAATTCTGCTGAATCCCTTTTTCTGGCATTGAGGGGAGCACAGGACTGTTCTTACACTCGTGTGGGAGCAGCGTGTCAGGTTCTACTGACATCACAGCCCAGCTGAAGACTGCAGAGTGACAAACCTGTCACTAGAGTGGACAACTGGCTTTTGAAGGCCACTTTGGCCCACCAGAGTACCACTGATAGCAGAAGAACTTTTGCCCTGATGTCAGTGGACAATGGGTCAAGTTCTAGTTGATGAGAGGGAGGAATGTGTGTTGCCATCTTTATATTTCTTGCCAAAACTGGGACGACACCAGATCCATGGCTGCTGCTCTGTCTGCAGCTGCACTTCCATAATTCCAAGATGTAACTATCTTTGCCTCTTACCTCCCTCTTAATACTACTCATGTTGTTGCAAAATGTTATAGTTAACTTGTGATGGAAGAGGCTGAATAAATTGAATCCAGAGTTTTTATTACTTTTTTGTATTACAGACCTGTTTTGTAGGAGACCAAAGGTCTGGTGGAAAGAAATGGCAATGTTCATGTGAAGTCTTCATTGCTTTTGCTTTTATGTGCCCTTTTTTGGATTATAACTTGAACTCTGTTTGCAGCTGAGTTCATTCTGTGTCTGTGGAAAGCACATGTGCATTGCTTTCTTGCTGTGTATTAACCAAATGTCACTTAGTGTGAAGGTGAGCTTGCTAGATGGTTTCTTTAAAGTTAGTGGTGCAAATTATTGTATGTGCTTGTTAATAAACTATATTTTTGGATAGAATTACCATTCATTTAAATTAACTAAATTTTTGCTCCTGGGACTATTAAGCTAGGTTAGAATGTAGCATTTAATTTACATTTCAGTTCATTTGCATGGTAATTAGCTAATAAGTCTCTTGTCCCAAGGCTGAAGAGGTGGGGTGAAGACACTAAAAGCACTCCCAAGCTCGAAACACCACTTCAATTCATTTAATCCCTTTGTCTTAGACAATGTAGTTCATCAGATCTTGCATAATAGGAACAAAACCCATATGGAAACGTTACTTCAGACCCTTCCACAGATTGATCAAAAGGAAAATAAGTTTCTGTAGGGCTGTACTGCCACCCTGATAGTCCAGAGATGAGGCTGTGGTTCGTGGATTCCTTACTAAGCAGCATTCAGCAGCTTTTTTTCCTCATTTAACAGATATCATGGGAACAAGGCTGCCAAAAATAAGTAGAAATTAAGCATCTGTTTTTCCAGTTGTTTCACTCCTTGCTATGCAGCATTTTGCTTCAGTCAAAGCTGCTGCTCTCCATGTTGTGATGAGTTCTTTGAGCTGGGTGCTGTCTGGATTTCTGTGATTGTGTCGGGCATAACTCAGTATCCATTCTCCAGTGAGACCTGTGGTGGCCAAGGTGACTCAGATCAGTTGTAAACCTTGCAGGTTTTGGTGCTGTGCAAACTTCCCTGAAGCCTGTTTGGTAGTTTGTTTGCAACTATTTGCTTTTTTTGTGTTTTACAAGTGACAAGGTAACTTTTCCTGCCCTTGAATTGGAGGTAACCTCTGTTTGCCTGGCAGCAGGAGGAGGATGTGAGTCCCTTAATAAATGGGAGAACAACCCTTAACCTATAACTTTTACCAGCCACTGATGTGTCCCTTATGAATTAGAAAGAAAGAAATGGGAGAGCTTAACATCCTTTTCCTTTGCAATTAAAAGTACTTGGCATAAATGCAAGCTAAGTGGAAACTTCAGTGACTGAATAATGCTATTGTATGCAGGAAATGAGAGGAGCTGAGATCTCACTTGGAAAGGCACTGGATGTTTTGTGACTTCTAAGCCAAGATTTAGGGCTGTTCTAAATGTGGTGACATTTTGAAAATTTGAATGCCAGGTTGAACCCACTGCATCTGTGTCCCCCAACTTCATCAACAATTTAACGTTGCAGTAGAACCTTCTCTATCCTGCACTGAAGAGCCCCGCCAATATTCCCTCTAGCTGGCTCAGGACTATCAGATTTCTGTCTGCTGCTTCAGCAAGAAAGAAAACAGGAGTTGACCATATGCTTTTTTTATCTTTTCACATTTTAAATAATAAACCCCTCACGTCAGACTCTTTTAGCACCCATTGTGCCCTTCAGACCCCTCCTGCTCCCAGGCAAAGACCTTGACACATCTGTGGGAGATCTGGAGTCTCAAGAACGAAAGGGGGTCTGTTGTTGGAGGTGCTGAAGTGATTTGCTTTTCTGATGATGCCTTCCAAGTGGCAATCAAGGGCTAATTTCTCAAGTACCCTGATGCTCTTTTGTATGTTCATGAGGAATGTAAATATTGACTGGCTCTTTCTGCCAGAGAAAGCTGCCACTCCTGGAGCCCTGTCCTGGTGCTAAATATGACTAGGGCCACGTGATGAGGACTGGCCATGAAATCACAGAGTATGCTAAGCTGGGAGAGACCCATCAGGATCATCCAAATCCTGGCCCTGCCACAGGACATCCCAAGGTGTTCTGCTGTCATTTGCTGTGAACCTCACAAAGTTATTAGGAGGGTTGATCTTTTCTCTCAAGATCAGTTGAAAAAGATTTATTGTAATGAAAAATACAATACTGTGTTTGTTTATTGATCAGTGCTATGAATGTTCTCTAAGTGCACTGTTATAACAGCAAATCAAGCTCTTTGATTAAGAAAGCAAAAAACAAACATTGTTAAATCCCATTTTGGTGCACCCAGGGTCCACTGGGAACACTAACATTTTGTTTAGGAATGAGAAAGAGAGCTCATAATTCATCACAAAATGCAGGTATGGTCTAAAGATGCTGACAACATTGCCCGGATCTCATGAAAAAATAAATTTAAGAAGATAACCAGTGTTTCTTCTAGGGGTAAATATTAACCTGGTGTATCAAATATGCCCCATTTTGGTTTTGTTGTGCTTTGAACTCCTAAAATTCTGCACTTGTAGCTATTATTTCAATCTTACTAGGTTTCCTTTATACTACAGAGTTCTAACCATTGATTTTTACTGTTAAAGCCATTAGAAGAATCAAGCTGGATATTGTTGGGTCAGTTTGTGATAACTGTGATTGCTTTGCTGGCACTGAAGTTCCAAAGCAGTCTGAGCATGGACTTGAATTTGGCTGCCTTTGATTTTGCTGTGTCTCTGTTGGCTCTCCAGTTTCATTTTGCAAAAAGCTGAATCAATGGAGATGATACATGAAGAGAAGAATTACCAAGAAAAACAGCTTTAACTTTCTTCAGAAAGCCTGGCTTGGAATAGGGCTGGCAAGGTCTCCTATATGAATTCCAGGTAAATGCTCCTTTTAAAGCAGGATGAAAAACAGTGGGTTGTAGGCAGTAGAGAACCCCATGTCTAAAAGTACCAAGATTAATTATTCTCTATATTCACACCTTACTGTTCTATATTTTTGTTTCTATAAAAGCTGAGTAACTGCCCAATAGGGAGTTTAGTTCTATCTTACATCTTTGTAGAATTGAGATTGATTTTATACTTCTGACACGCTCATTACTCTTCACAGTGTAATGCCTGTTCTGTTTCTCTGCCCGTATAGTTGTAAATAATAGCCCTTGTTTCCTCCCTCAGTCTTCACTCCTGACCAGAAAATGTTGTTCTGCTTTCTGGTTGGAAAACAGACTCTGTTATGACCAATATTAAAGCAGTTTGTTACCTGCAGAGTGACACAGGTTTGTGCTCCACCAGAGACACCACCTAATCACATTTCTGCACAATTACCTGGATCACAAATACGTGTTCTCTTCTGGCTGCAGATGAACTGAGGGGTATCTAATTTGAATTAATGAATTAGTGTATATTAAATCGGTACTTTGTATCAGGTTTTTAGATCTAGCAGTATCTAATCCTGGCTCTTAAGCCTCCATTATGAAACATGGGGGCTCGAATTTCTCCAGTAGATCGGTCTAGACTGTAGCCAAACTTCTGTCTGATCCCTATAAAGATACTTCAGAGAAGGTTTAAATTGAAAACCTCTATTTAATTATCTCCTTTTTCCCTCCTCCCTCCAGGAGGCTCAGATGGTGCAGGAACTGATAGCTACTAGCTAGAAATGTCTTTCCAGGTCAGTGTTGTGCCAGCTGTCCTCCCCGCCGCGCCGGTGTCGCGCTGGCTGCCGGCCCTGCCCAGCTCCTGCTCGCTGGCCCCGAGCTGCCAAGATGAAAAATATTGATTCCAGTCCATCTCATTGAAGTATTATCATGAGGTGTTCACAGACATGCTGGGACTGGTCTTTTACTTACAGGAACATTTATCCAGGGGGATCTGGTGTGTTATGTAGCAAGAAACTGCAAGAGGCAGAATGAATTTACTGTTTTCACTTACAGTCAGTAGCCTGAGACCTTACTGTGGCTTTAGCTATTCTTGATTAATTTCATATGTGGATGCTCCTATTCCAGAATAAAAGTGCCTTGTTACGAAAGAATTTAATTCCTTTAATTTCATTTGGGAATAAATACATCCACACACCTGGTATTTAAATCCGAGAGAACTATTTCTTTATAAATTTACACCCTGTTCTGTTTTGGATCAGATCTTGTGTGTAGCTGAATCCTTCTATTTATTTAACAAGATCTGATTTATTGCTGAAAAATCTTTCTTTTGGGAAGTACCTGGTTGGAAAATAAAAATTCTGCTTGCATGGATAAGACTGGGTGGAGAGGGGGCAAATGAAAAATTGTGAAAACAACTGGTTTGGAAGCACTGCATTGGAAAACATTGTTACATGTCAGGTCTTATTCTGCTGTTTTACTCTGAAACATCTGGCTTTTGACACTTAAAAAAAACCTATTTTGATGTTTTTCAAATTGAGAAATACAGCTTTGAAACATAGCATGGAATATTTATGTTTCCTGCCATGAAAATGTCTTTTATGTCTCCATCATCCTATTTTCTGGTGCAAACACAGCTGGCAGGAATGGTTTGGACTGACTTTGCTCTGCCTGGGTGTTAAGGTAAGAAGCTGCCCTCAGAAGTCACTGTCTGTCACAGCCCTCCTTACTGGATGTGGTTTGAGTTCCATGGGCACATCCCAAGATTTCGACAGCCACAGTTTGTTCTGTGTCCTGTGTGAAGCTGGTGAGGGAGGAACTAGTGAGGAGATGTTTTTCTCTCTGACAGTGTCCTCGGGCCTGCTGAGTGGCACAGTGGAGATGGGGACATGTTCCCCTTGTCTGTGTCCCAGTGTGACATTCTGCTCTGGTGCAGGGCTTTACTTTAAAGCTTTCTCTGTGTTAGCTGCTTGGATCTGGCTCAGCTGCCAGAGGGGTCCTGCTGTCACGAGAAGGATGTGTCTGTCCACAGTGCAGCATGTGCACTCTGGCTGCATAAGCACAGGGGAGAGCTTTCCTAAAGATGTATTACTAAGCTCTTTAAGATTTAATGCTTTCTCGAAGTTCAAACCGGTGTAAAGGAAGGCTTAAGCAGCTTAATGGGTTAAAATGATCCCTGACTGTGTCCTTCAGACAGTTGAGAGACCCTGCAGCAAGCCAAGCGGGCCACCTGTTCCTCTCCCAGACAAACAGGTTCCCCCCTTGACCTTTATTCTGCCACCCTTCAGTTTTGCCTGGCCTGGCTCCATGTGTGGAGTGATTGTTCTGAAGTTTGTCATTGTTTAAAATGCCACTTGCTAGAGTTTAATGTGCACAGCTGCAACCTGAGCCATCGCCGTGTGTTAATAAGGCTAAAACCATTGGACTGACACCAAAAGATCTGCTTGCACTTGGCATGTCATAAATTAATATCATTCTTACCTGCCAGGGATGATTCACTGCTGGCTCAAAGCGCATTTAAACTTTGGAGGATGCCAACAAACTGGGCGGTGGTTTGACCTGCCACGTGGCCCGGGACTGCTGCTTTCCCTGCCTCCGCCTTGCTGCTGCTGCAGTGTGTCGGGAAACAGAAGCTCTTTATGGCCTTATGAGAGCTTGTGTTTGTGTGCCGCCCTGGCCCTCCTGCCCCCATCTGCCAAAGGGCTGGCCTGTTTGTGGGAACATCTCACTGCCTTTCCCATTCCTGGCTGGACTGCTGCTGCCGGCTTTGGGAGCGGTCCTGGGGGTTAATGCTTCACTGGACTGTGGCCTCTTTTTGCAGCAGCTCCAGAAGGCTCTCATCCCACTGACCCTGCCTATGCTAGGCAGGCAGGTTGTGCCAGCATCCCAGAAACTGCAGATAAATTCCATGTTAGAGGAGCACACTTGACCAGCTAACAGCTCAGAGCAGGTGGGTTAAGCTGGTGCCCAGGGTAGGGAGCCTTGGAGGCGGGAAGGGATGGCCCGCATGGGAACGGGAGAGATCGGATTGCAGGCTTATATGCCAGAGGTTGAACGTGCTCCCCGGAGCCCAGACTCTGGGGCTCCAGTGTCACAGCAAGTGCCCAGCAGGGAGGTGCTGCTCTGTCCCCAGGGATGTGCTGAGAGCCAGCAGTGCCGCTCTGTTTGTCCAAGGGCTTCCCGGCTCCATCCAGGAGACTGCAGTGCTGCCCTGGGCTGTGGCAGGGCAGGGACACAGAGGAGATGGGAAGGGATGGGAGACAGTTAAAGACATTTTACCCTTTCTCCTTGAAGTCCATGGATGGGGAGAAGGTGTGTGTCTCTGGTAGTCTGGGGAGCTGTTCTTATATCTTTTATATAATGACTTGAGATTTATCTCCTCACGCTTTTTCCTCAGGGCTAATGTGTTCCTCATAAAATACTGTGAAGGCGTAACGAGGTCCTTCAGCTAAAACTGCTCCTTTGTTTTCCATGGTGTCCCCATTCCCTATTTACTTTGGCTCATCCAAATCATTTGTTAAATACCAGGTTTGCATAAGCAGTCCTGTGTGGACTTGGGACCCCTTAAGCCTCGCTGTGGACATTAGGAGGGATAGAAACTGCCCCTGTATCTGCCTGTGATGTGTTTCAGTCTGGAAATCCCAAGTGCTGCAGGGAACAGGGTGTAACCATGATATGGTTAGGGGTAATTATGGTCGGCAATGCCAGGAGCAGCCTGCAGCCCTCCTCATGTTCCCCACCACAACTGCACACTGCCTGGCAGCCTAACCCTGATGGAACTATTGCATTATCCTCACCACTGAATCCACTGGCTTTTGTTTTCCTTTCCAGCAGGGAAAAAAAATAAATTACAAATGGTTTACTATGTGTAGGTGAATAATGAGGAATCCTGGAAAGGGGTCATCCTATCCAGCAGGACAGACAGGAGACCCAGTTTACCTAATGACACGGTTGTGGTCGCCTTCTGAAGCACGTTCAGAGCCAGAGCAGAGGTTAGACAGCGTCTAGGACAAGGATTGCAGCTCTCCTCTGCTCAGCTTGCAGACACGTGGTGACTGAGCTGCATAAAGGCTCATGCTGTCTATATTTTATTTTGTGGGTAGTGCGGGCTGTTGGTTTTATTATTTTCTCTTTATGCAAGGCTGACAGGGAGCGTAGAGCTGGTTGCTGGGCAGTGGGATTGCAGTTGGTAATAAAGGTCTGTTTTCTCACTTCCTCTATTTTTGTCTCTGGGCAGGATGAGGCACATCAGGGGAAAATCTGACTTGAAACAGAAGCTCAGTTTTTAAGTTGGAGTTAGACAGTCCTGCTGAGAGAGGTTTGCTCACACCACAGCTGTCCGTCATCTCGGGGCACAGCGCTGAGGCTGCTCGCGCAGGCAGCCCCGGGGTGCCACGTCTCTCCCGGACACATCTGGAGGGGACGCTCTCACTCCAAACCCCTCATTAGTTTGCCAAATGACATTTTGGTGCCTGGGGCAGGATGTCTGCTTGGTTGTCCCCCAGGTCTTGTGAGCATAATGAAAAAGTGACATACATCCTCCTGTAAGGAGGGAACGGTCTTTACCAGACATGGAGTCAGGACTCCTGAGTCTTACACCTTTTCTTCCTCTTTCTGGCTCCTGTGGAAATGCTCTGTATCTTGTGAGCACAGAGATGTCTCCGTGTGTGGGACCATGCTGGTGGTCTGTTATTTGCAGGAGGATTTTTTGTTTGCAAGGAGAATTTTGCAATCACTAAGTGCAAACTTTTCTCTGGAAGAGTTCTGGTTTCAGTACAAATCTCTGAATCTCTCCAGGTGAGTCTGTTTTCAACAAGGTCACCGGATATCCTCACATCTGCTCTGATGAGGAGATGAATGAATCCAGCTGAGCTGCATTTTGTGTGTGCCCTCTCTAAAATGAACTGCAGAGCTGATAAATTCTTCACCCCTTGCCCCTGCCAGCTCTGCGAATTGTAGCTTCTTTCAAAGCTGAAGTGGAAAGTGACGGAGTGCCACAGCACCACTGCAAGTGTCACTTGAGGGACAGGCTGCAACAAGCCTGAACATGTACTAGAGGCCTCCATCCAGCCTGGAAGGGGGAGTGCCAGTCCCTCTACTCCAGGGACAGTGCTGGGATGTGGTTTTTTTTCTTGTAACTTCATTTGGAAGCCATGGAGAATCCGTGCTCAGCACTGCTGTAGGCAGGAGGGGAGGACTTGTCCCCCTTGGTATTGGTGGTCAGTAGATGTTGCAGCAAGAGCCTGTAGCCGGTATTTGTGGATTTTGGGTTTTGCTGTATAAAGAAGATCAGAATCTGGCCTGGGGTGAGGGTGTTTGTGCTTTGGCAGTGGGTGTGAAAGGAGAAACTCCAGAGGGCTGGGCGGCAACACGCTGGTTCTGTTCTCTTCCGTAGATGGCCTTCCGGAGACACGCTGGGCGAGTGGAAAATGTAATGAAATTCCCAGAGCCTCCTGGTGCACTACCAAGGTATTCCTGCCAGCTTTCCAGCCCAAGATGTTGGTGCAGCTGTAGGGGCCCAGGCCACAGATAGAGGTGATTGCAGATTAACCCCCACCACAGCAGGATTACTGAGGGAGAGGTTTTCTTCATCTGGGCAATAGCCCACACCCTTACCTTTGGGGTGGAATGAACTGAACCAAGAGCTCACAGTAGATCAAGCTCTTTTCAAACTAGCTTTATTTTTTAAAAGCTCACTTGTTTGTTCTGCTTTGCAAACTGAGCAGTGCAAGCAACAGTAAAAATGTGGTGCATCCCAAATTCTCGCTGTGAGGATGCGTTTTGTGACCACTGCAGTCTGCACAAGGTCTTTAGATCCAAACCATCTGTGGGGCTCAGAGTATGCAAACTATTCATGTTGTCTTAAAGATTTACCAGAGAGCAGGGCCTCAATGTGCTCGAATCTGTAGGAAAACAGACCTGCACCACTGATGGTCCTGGGGGTCTTGTTTGAACCTTCTTTTGAATAGATTGATTATTGTCCTGCAGCATTTAGTGGTGGAAAAAAAAGCAGGGAGGGGGTTTAACAAGTGTCTCATATGGTTTGTGTTGTCTCTGCTGTGCTGAACCTTTCTTTCTGCTCACACAGCAGGGTTTTGCTTTGCCTCTGTTTCCTTTGTGCAGATGGCAGCAATAGGTTTCGTTTCCCCCCCAGCCGTCAAATTAACAGCCTTGGCGAGCTTTCCTTTGCTGGCTAGTTTTGGGTGGTGCTGGAGAATTGCTCCACTCAGTACATTTCCAAGTCTGGCTTTTTAAGCCAAGCTCTATAAAAATAAACTTTTTTTTTGTTGTTTATTTGTTTGAGAGAAAGGACCTTGGGAAAGCAGATATGAAATTTGCTCTGACTGTATTTTGTCCGCTGAAGGAGTTGGCTTTGAGTTGCATTAGAATAGCAGATTGGCTTCTTGCACAAATCTCCCACAAGCAACGGGCTGAATTGGGAAAAGCTGGTGGGCAGAGGTACTGGAAACAATCTTCTGAGTTACAGCATCTGCAGGAGGGACTAATGAAAACTCTGGCCTCGTATCTCCAAACTCCACAGCGAAGCTGTTCGACCCACCCAGTTGCACTGACCAGCTTCAGAATACCATGATATCCTGAGCTGGTGAATTTGCACTGTGATTTTCTTCTTCTTTACTCCAGTCACAGCAACCCAAATGAATCTCAAGGAGCAGTAGCAGAATGGCAGCCCCTCACCATGCACTAATACCAACATTTAGCTTACAAAGAAATTAGTGATTTGAATAGCTTCATCAATACCAATGCTGATGCAAGTGGATCTGAACCAGAAATAGGTGAAGGTTTGACTTTTATTTTACAAATGTAACGACCCAACCCAGAGGAAGATAGGAGCAGAAGGTTTCCTAAACCTGTGCAGAAAGCTTGTGGGAGGGACATAAACTCAAACTGAGCCAAGTGCTCCTGAGCCCTTGTGCCTTTACTACATATAAATAAATCATGTGTATATTTATAGTAGATATAGTTTATATGCTGAGGGAACTTAGCACAAATCAGAAGTTCTTTCATTGCCTGCCTGTGTGCCTTTCTAACTCAAAAAGCTCTGCTCTTGGCACCTCTCTGTAGTACAGCAGCATGTGTGGGCACATCTAGGTTGGAAGCTTTGTGCATGCTTGGTGCATCTTCACCTTCTGGGTTTTACTTCGTCACAGAAACCTTTGCTGTGCCAGAGACTGCAGGACCCAGGCTTTTGGCTATCTCCTGTATCTTGAGGATGTAGTTTGAGGTAGTCACTCATCAGGTGTTTCATTTAAACTTGGTCCTTCTTGAAAAAGACCCTGTGTATCCAACATACTGCCATGCCAGGAACAACAAAAGCTCCAGAGCCCCTGCTCAGCCTCGCATTTGTTTCTCACATGTGTTCCAGGACTGCTCTCCTCAAACCTCCTCACTGGTTGTTTTCCTCTGTTGCTAGAGCCGTATGTCTCCGAAGGAAGGCCCAGCTCTGCCATTTGAACAATCCTCCTCCATCTGCTGCTCCTGCTCCTGGAGCTGTGTGGAGTGGCAGCGCGGTGACGCTGGGCCTGCAGACGCTGCCTTGGTCCCTCTGTCACTCCTGTGTTTCCAGGGAGCCAGGCTGGGTGAGCTATGACCAACTTGCATTTTAGTGCTGGGCTTCAGTGGTTTCAGTTTGTCAGGAATAAAACCACTGCCATCAGCAAGGAGGATAAAAATTTACTGGGCATTCAGACCTGCTGTTCCTGGGGAAACACCAGATTGCTGCTGCTGCTGGGAGTTAGTTCCCAAATGTGGTCTTTACAAACACGAGGAATAAGACCATGGACAAAATCTAGTCAGATCTACTCCACAGTTTCAGTTCTGTGTAGGTCAAACCTGTGCTCTAGGTTTAATTCTTTCCTGCTCAGTTGGACTTTTATTTCAGTGGAAACTGTAGTCTGAACAGCAGGCCTCAGATTTCAGGGGGTTATGCAAAAAGAACTCAGAGATGTGTCAGAAGTTTTCTATCCTTATCAATGTACAATATTAAGGGTAAAATCAGACACTTCTTGGAGCACTGGAGAGGCCAGAAGGTCTCCTTTGCTCTGTGTGGGGTTTTATGGACATAGATGTGGACTGCACTGCCTGGAACACAAGTTGTTTGTTTTAATTTACAAATTAAAAATAAAACTATGTTTATTTGCATCACTTGAGGGGTCTTTTGCTCACAGCTGCTTCAAAAGTGAGCTCTGGCTGCCAAGTAAAATAAAGTTTAATGTTTCAACATGCACTGGGAAGGGTAGAACTGAAAATTACCATGCCAGCAGCAGGACACTGTAGGTACCATATTTAGAAATCCAAAGGGCAGAACTTGGCTGTGGCTTGTAACAGATGTGGGACTGAGGTGCAGGAAGGTGTTGCAAAATGTCAGGCACTTACAGTGAGAACCCCCATGGCTCTGAAGGCGAGGGAGCCATGTCTTCAGGGAGGCCCTAAGGAGCAGCTCTCTTGCCACACACCAGCTGCCAACCCATATCTGGCATTCCCATTATGGAAAACTGGTCGGGAGGTGGCTTGAATCCCTGGTTTCCTTTTAGTCCTCTCTTGTCAAGCTTTGTGCTGTGGTGAACACTGGAAAACATGCTTGTGTTGGGCAGTGTTTTGCTCCTAAAAATTGAGGAGAAAGCTCATCTCCCCGGGGCTGTGTTGTCCTCTGGCCGTGTGGACGTGTCCAGAGCCTGTGAGGTCTGTGTGGGCTGGAGCTGGGCACAGCTCTCGGCCTGCAGACACCCCCAGGGCTGCAGCAGGACACTTGTCAGGCAGGGATCTGGGGTTTGCATCTCTCTTTGAGGCCAGTGAAGTGGTTTGTGGGGCAGTGATGGCTGGTGTGGTCTCAGCTGTGTTTCATCTGACTCATCTGGTGCAGTGGAATAAATGAGCAGGGTCTAAATGTTGCTTTACTGTGGCTGAATCTGAAAGCTCAGCTATCAGTACAGTGGGGCGAGGTACTGTATTTATTTACAGACTTCCCCTGCCTTTAGGGGACAAATGCAAGAAAAAAGAGAGGAGTCAAGGCAGAGAAGGCTGGGGGAGGCTGCCCTGTTTGACAGCCGCATGCAGAAGTCCAAGTCAGATCTTTTGACACCCAACAGAAAGACTCTTTCCTCTTGTTAGTGACAAGGAGGAGTGTGGCTGAGGTGGCCCAGATCAGATGAAGACAGTGTCCTCCCGAGCCCTGGGGGGCTCAGGCTGGTTGTGTTGCCTGCAGGGTGAGGAAGGTTTCCTGCACAGCAGGTGCTGCCATTACCTGCCTCCTGTAGCGTGTGCCTGTTTTGTGTTGTGCAGCCTTTTGTTGCCGGCCCTTCTCAGTTCTGGATTGCTTTGTGACCATAATTTAACAAGGCAGTTTACAATGGCTCTGACACCATTTGGGTAGATGAAGTTGGCTCAAAAAGCATCCACCCACTTGCTAAACAATGCCTCAGGCTCTGAACACATTAAACTTGCTCTGCTCTGCTGCCTACATGCAGCTTTCCAGGTGGAGTTTGTTTTTGATGTTATCCATCCTCCTTGATGGCTCGTGAGCTGGCCAGCTCTCACTCCACCTCCCATCTCTCCAGTCCATTATTTGTTGTCGAATTTTTGGGAGCCTGCTCGTTGCAAAGTCTTGCACAAGCAAGGGATGGTCTTTGCTTCAGGAAATGTCTCTGCTCATTCAGCTTGGCAGAAAGTGCAAGACCAGGATTAAGATTTTAATAAAAAAACAACAGACACCGTATGTATATTTGTTGGAAAACTCTGCCCAGTTATCTGGATTTACCTCACAGGGGTGTTAAGATGCCCTGGGTTAATGTAAATTCTATCCCTGTTTTTTTAAGAATTGGTGATTTGTTGCTGGATTTGACTTCCTGGAATTGCAGAGACATGAAATTGTTGAGAAACCTTGATTTAAGTTCAGTTTGATGTGATGGAGACTCCAATTCTGAGTAGAGCTTTAAAAAAACCCAGCAATCATCCCACCAACAACTACTTTCTTTTTTTAACCAGAAGCATATAATCTTCCTTGGAACTTTTCTTAAGCACCAGAAGGGCGAAGAGGTGGATGTTGTGAGCTAGAACACTTTTGGTGGCAAGGATTCTGCTTTTTTGGACTTTGCTAATGCAGATCAACGTGTGTATATGTTGAAACTCACAGTGAGTAAAGAACAAACAGCTGTCTGCCATCCTGACAGAGTTGGCTGGGAAATGGCCCAAACACAGAGAAGTCTTTAAAAAAAAGGAAAAAAAGAGGAAAGAAAGGGAGAGAGGAAAGTGTCTGTCTTCAAGTATGTTTGAAATAATGAAAAGAACCGATGTGCAAAGCGATTAAGAGATCTTTGAGGATCAAAAGCCTTGATTCAGTTTTGCCAATGGAACAAAACTTTTCATCTGTTCTTATGTGGACCTTAAAGTAGGGCAGAAGGGTGTAGTTTTTAAATTATTTCATTTCAGGATTTACTTTGGGCAGGGGGAAAGGGTTCTTTCTGTTTGTTCTTGCTCTTGTTATTCAGTGTCCTTAACACAAAAGGCCAGCCTGGCTCTGAAATGAAGAGCAGGGTCGTTCTATGAACTGGTGGTTCATTAGTCTCCTTTTGATATGTCAGAACAGTAAGGGACCCTTTTATTTTTTTTCTCCCTTTCTAGTAATGTCTGTGTTCTTAAATCAAGACATCTTCCCTCATCATGCTGCAGTGGCTGAATCTTTTTCAGAGGTTTCCTAAGTGGGTTGTACCAATAACGTTCATCTCGTGCACACAGAGCAGAGAGTCAAGAGTTCGATGCATGAGGAAGCCAAACCCAAAGATTTTCAGTGCTCTGTGCAGTAAATCCTACTCCCAGCTTTGTGTTCAATTGGAGCTGGATGCCCCCCACCAGGTTATTTCTGAGCCTGTTTTCTCTGGTAGCCTCCTGTCAGCAGGACCACAGAGCAAGCCTTGGGAAGGTGGATCAGGGAGGCTCAGAAGTGCAAATCGCTGGATTCCAGTGCTGCCAGCTGGGCAGCAATGTGCCCTTTCTTGGGGAAAGGGTGCTGGAAGTAGCAGCAAAAGAAGATGAAGGGATCTGGGGCTGTAAGAGCGAAGACAAAAGATTGGGAAGGAGAAACTCAGGAATGTCCTTGTGTTTGAGTTTCTGCGGGGGACAGTGGAAGAGCTCCCTCTTCCTGTCCCAGCCAGCTGTAACCATTGTGGGAAAAGCCTTCCTTGCAGAGTGTCTCTATGGTCCCAGCATCCATGAGACAGGGCTTTTCTTTCAGCAGGGGTTTGCAACCTGTAGGATCAACAGGAGAGCATGGATTTGCTCTGTAGGGTCACCAAGAGCAGCTCTGTGGCACCACACACCACCACCACCAGTGGGGTGGGCTTCAAAGCCAAGGTGCAGGTTGGGTGGGTTTAATGGCAGGGGACACCTCAGTGGTGGAAGTTGTGTATTGGGCCTGTCTTGTTGCAAAAGAGCTGGTGAGAGCAGAGAGGTTCTGTGTTCCTCTTGCCACTGCAGATATTCAGGAGCAGCATCTGGTGCCACAGGTGCTTCCTGTGACCTGGAGCTGATGTACTTCTGGTGTGTGGTTTCCTGCCCTGTCCTGACTGGGGTCAGGTGGTAGGTGTGCTCCAACCTCTTCAGTGGGGCAGCTGTGATAAAAGCCTGTTCTTTCTCTGCTCCAAAACCTAATTAATACAAGTCATATTTTGTCACCACATGTGCAGCAGAGATGGCAACTCCCATTTCTGCTGCTGTGGGAACCACATCCGTGTGCTACATAGACCCTGTCACGCTCTGGTGACAGACCAGTAGCACTACTGGAAACTTGAAAACAACAGCAGCAGAAGCTGAAAACTGCATATGGCAGAGCAATATTGTGGGTTGCAGGCTGGAAAATTTCTGCTGGTAAAAATTTCTGGCAAGGTGTGGACTGCAGAATTAATTAATCCGCTTTCTTTCAGCTGTTTCTAGATTAGCTCTTTCTGCCTGATCCAGCACTCCTGTGTCCATATCCATGGCAGGGATGAAATGTCACCATTGATACAAGCCTGGTGTGTAAAAGTCTGTAATTACAAGCCATTTTGTGAGCAATCTGATGGGTGAAAAAAATGACTTCCTATGGACTGGTGATCTCCACCCTCCTCGCCTTGAAAGCAGGCATACATTAATTTACTGCATACATTAATCTGCTGCATACACTAATTTACTGCATAATTTTTATGCTGCTCTAACATCATCATAAGCGTGTGTCATTTCGACATATTATCAATTCTAATACAGCTGTGAGCAGCAAAATAGAGTGAAGAGAGTCTTCGTGCCTGCCTTGGGGATTGAGGGTGGAGATGGGATTGTCCATGTATTCTGTTTTGACAGTAGCTTCTCTCTTGGTGTTCACATAAATAGTTATTTTTAGGAAGATCATATATTCCCCAGTAATTGTTTTAAATGCATCAAAGAGCTCGCTGATATAAAGCCTGTGATTTATGGGTTCCCGCTACTTTTTAATAGCTGAACTTAAATCCTGGATTCACTGAAGCCATTTGGAAAATTGGGATTATTCCAAGCTGGAGCAAAGGGAGGGAGACTGGTATTTTGCCAAGATCAGCAGTGATTCATTCCTACATTCGTGCTCAGCATCCAGTGAAGGGCAGGAGCTGGGAATGCTGTAAGGAGAGCTAGCAGGAGATTATCATGTTGAAGGTGAATCTGCCCTCCTCGCTCCCTCTGCTGCTAGATAAGGTCTTTTGAATGAGAAGGACCAAATTCTGTCACGTTTTTCTTTCATCCCCTCCAAAAGCTGATTTATTCGTACAAGCTCCAAGCCAACTAACTTGCCTCCTGACTCTGAGGCATAGGGAGAACTGAATTTTGGCTGTTCCAAGAATGTCCCCATAGGGGTGAAGGACTGGAGAACACCTCGTGATAAATGTACTTTGGAAATCCCTTACAAAGAGATGTTTTAGTGACTTCTTGGAACGAAGCAATGTCTGTATCAGGTTAGGCCAGCAGGCTCTGGCAGCGTGAGCAGGGGCCTGTAAGGGGACAGGGTGGACCCAGGACTCATTGCTGGCACATTCTGTCATGCTCCAGTGGTATTTGGCCCCTGGACCACGTGAGAGGTGATCACAGAATAAATCAGATTGGTGGTGGTATCATTTAGATTAGCTGATAAATGTTGAAGTCATAGAAGAAGTGGAACCTTGCTGTGGTCTAAGGGTTTTGTTTAGCCTGGGGACATTTATGCTTTTGGTGCCTGCACCAGTGTTCAGACTCCATCTCTAGGACGTACAGCCAGACAAATGGTCACTAATCCTGGCATGTGAGGAATGTAAGGGGCTGTCTGTCCATCCCTGTCTGTGCAGCTCACAGGGGCTGAGCTCCAGCTGCATGTCCAGTAGCCATGGCTGTGGTGGCGGGGAGAGCAAAGCTTTTACAGCTGAAATACTTCTTAGTTGTGAGCCCCTGGGGAGCTGCCTTCCCTCTGAGGGTTCTGTCCTCCTTGTCCTCAGGCCAGCTGACGTTGGAGTAACATTTCTCATATTTTTGCTCTCCCAGCCCTGGGAGAGATGCTCAGGGAGTTGGTAAAGCAAATGGACCAAGTATCCCAGCATAGCTCAGTCCTCACAGAAAGGAAAGGACTTTGTCTTTCCTCTCTTGCAGAGCAGAGGCACAGCCAAAACTGTGTTTTCTTTTTTCCTGACATATCATTCCCGTTGCGTATTTTTGAAATATATTAGTACTGAGAGCACTGCTGTTGTGATCAGGAGGCAAAAATAGCCAAATTTATATTTGTGGATAAAAGGCAGTAATAAACCCCCGAATTTCCAAACACATAGAGGAGCATTGACATCTAAATACCAGAAATTCTAAGCCCTTACCTTGCTAATTCATGTGGCATTTGGAGGGGCTGTGGATTTTTATTTCATCCTGGTATTTGTGGTATTTCCTGCCATTAGTATAGGAAAACCCTTGTGTGGTAAATGCCGGCTTTTTCCTCCGTTGGTGGCAGCCACCAGGACTTGAGTTCATGGAAGGCAAACCATCCTTTTCAATATTGAAGGATCTCTGAGGTACCTGGGAAGGAAAAATCTCATCGGGGTTGAATGAGGCTGTTGGCACCGTGACCGCTGCCAGCTGAACCGCTCCGAGCAGAGTCACATCTTGTCTCCAGATCCAGGAGTCTGGGGCTCAGAATCCATTGGGTGCCTTCAAAAGCTGTGGCTTGCAAATAGCACTGCTAGTAATTTTATCACAGCCTCTTAAAAGTCATCTGTGGATAAAAGTTTCAGGTATGAGTGTTGGCCTCAAGTCAGTGACCCAGCTTTCAGAAATTGCTGTTTTTATTGCAGATTAAACTGTAGATTGGGTCGTTTAGATTTGTAATGGAAAAATATTAGCCAATGTACTTTCCTCCCCTCCACCCTCTATCATCAGGGCATATATCAAGTTGCACTATCTGGCAGGGAGTTCCAAATGTTATTTGAGAAGAGGGAGGAATGCAAGCGATGTCAGCAGAAAACAGCTGAGTAGCGGTTAAATTTCTTTGGCCTTAACCTGCTCCACAGGGAAAAAGAAACGCAACAACTGGACTTGTTTCATTTCACCCCAGCACAAGCCATCCTTTGGAAACAGATGATGTTTGTGAGCAGATTCTCCTCAGAAGCTGGGGTTTTGGGATGCTGCTGGGCGGGCAAATCCTGCCGCGGACGTGGCAGGGCCAGCTCTGGCTGAGATCCTTCGGTGAAAGCACCGAGACCGGGGCCGTGGCTATTGCTGCTCCCTTGCTCATCTTGCTCACTTTAGAGGGGCAGCTTTAGGTTGCATCTCAGTGGCCTATTGAACTTTTTATCTACATTGGCTTTAAAGATAAAAGCCTTAAGAGCTGGCTCAAGTGAACTTGCACTGAGCTGCCAAAGAGCCGTGGAGGTGCGTGCAAGGATACTGTTAGCTGAGAAGCTGGGCTGAGTTAAATGGTACCCTTAATCCCCTTGATACGGGCAGAGTCAAGTTAAAAGGTCTTCCCCACTTGGAGGGAAGGCTTTGCACGTGTAGATGTTGGTTCACTTAAGGGCAGCGCTGCCTCTGCAGCGGGAGCCCCTTCTCAGCTGGCTTTGTTGCTGAGGGAAGAAGTTACTTCTGCAGGGGCTCTGTCAGAAGTGTGGAATTTCTGGTCCCTGGGGGCTTTTAAAATAAACAACAATGGAGGCAGCAAACAGATAGAAACAGGGTGGCTGAACAGGAGAAGAACACAAAAGTAAATATAGCCCTTTGTTTAATTCTGCCAGTCAGTTTGCAGTGGCTTCTTTGCCTTGCACTCCCTGTTTTAGCAGGATTTTGCCTGGGGTATTCACACAGCAGAGATCCACATTTTGCTTCTCATCCTTTGAGCTGTTGTAGGCAAAGGGAGGTTGCAGTCTCCTGCCATGGTCCTGCTTGGGTTCTTTCATGTCTGACTGGGGTTTAGGGCCCCTTCCCTTGCTGTATTCTTTAGTTTGTTCCATTTCCTGCCTCTGGACTGCTCTGATGGGACAGCTTGGTCTTCTCTAAGATGAAAACCCAAGCAAGAAAGGGAACAGGAGATGACTTTTCTTGGATCCCTCCCCAGCTTTGTTTCAGCTCCCAGAGGGAGACTTCCAGCAAGAGCTACACAAGACTCCTGCTTAGATACTTGGGTCAGATTTTTTCCTAGCCCCTGATCCCTAGGGCTGTCTTTAACCCAAGCCAGTGTCTGTGCTTCACAAATGTTTCATATTGAAATATTTTCCAGGTATAGTGCCCAAAATGCATTGGGTACTTGTGCCTAATTCCCACTGACTTCAGTATGAGCTCTGCCACTCTTATTGCAGATAGTGTGGACAAGAGTCAAGGTCAGTTTTGGGAGTTTTTGTAATGGAATGCAAGAGGAGAAAAACAGACCTAAGGAATACAGGGTTTTTACAATCCTACTTCTGTTGCAGTCAAAGGAAGCTACCTCATTAATTTCAGTAAAAGGAGAAATAAAGTATAAGCCAGAAAATCAGATGAAACTCAGAGAACTTGCCCATGAGTTTATTTTTCTTAGT
The DNA here is from genome assembly GCF_027477595.1 of Haemorhous mexicanus. Lineage (NCBI taxonomy): Eukaryota > Metazoa > Chordata > Aves > Passeriformes > Fringillidae > Haemorhous > Haemorhous mexicanus. Next base: position 19,031,635 of record NC_082353.1, read on the forward strand.
AGTATAGAATAATTTCTTAAACTGAGGAAATGTTCCTGATAGCTGAGATCTTCATTCTAGAAATAGTGTGGCTAAGTATTTTTGTATGTGGATTTAAATTCTTTAAAAAAATAAATTGTATGAATAGTTTTTCATTAGGGACTGCAGGAATGACACTGATGTATTGAAACAGTATATTCAAGATCTTAAACCAAATCCTGCTCTGAAGCTTTTGTCTTTGAATGTTCTTCCTCTCTTCCTCACCCCAGTTGTTGGAGCCTGGTTATATTGCCTAGAAAGGCCTGTTAAAACAGATATATATTTTTTGCATGCAAATTGGTAGGAGGCAGCTTGGCTGTAAATACTGTGCTAATCATTCCAGGTTCATCAGAACCCTAATTGGCTGTGGGATTGCCTGTAACTCTCAGTACCCTGATTCAGAGCAATAGGAATTGTTGAATCTACATAATAAAGTGAGTATGATGGAAGGAGAGCTCACACCTACTTGAGATGTGTGTTATCATTCCCATCAAGGTCAAAGACATTTTTTTTTTCCTTCCAGATATACATATTCATCGAGCCTGTGCACAACTAATGAGTCGGAAGATTAAATGGTTGTGGATTAAGAACAAACCCCACTGTTCTCCTAATTTGATTGAAAGTTACTTGGTTCATCTGATTAGAATTCTGAATTCAAACCAGCCAACATGGGCTCCTCAGCCATGTGCAAAACTTGAGCCTGGCAGCCAGGAACAGGTTAAGGTTTCATCCAGTCCCCCCAAAGCTCGGGGAGGTCGATGGATCTGAAGAACCACTGGAATCCCTCCTGAACTTCCACAGGGAGAGACTGACCCAGGGCAGAAGGGCTGTGCTGCCAGGGTCAGCTACCACCCAGGATCTCCAGCCAGGATTGATTTCATGCCAGACTTTTTTAGTATTATAGCAGAGATGTTACTCCTAGTTCCTGGTAAAGGACATATTACCTAAGATATTGAGATGAGCCTTTGCTCTTGAACTGCTATGCATTAAAATATCTGTCTTTTCCACACATACTGAGTTACATAATTAGCAGCCATGATTCACAGGAGTCCTTGCCCTAAGCCCCGAGTGTCACTGCTTTTCCCCGAGGCTGGAAGCAGTTGGGCTGGTCCCAGGGCTTGGAAAGGGCTGCAGCATCACGAGGCTAGGAAAACCTTGGAAGACAAATGGCCAGGTCTCACAATAGGTGTGAGTCAGTCCCTTTGCACTTAGGTGATTTGACTTCCTGTTGCTCTGCTGTCTGGGCTGCTTGTTTTGGGGAACAAATCCCTATTAATGCTGTATCTGTAACATCCTCACTTCCACCAAAGGCTCCCTGTGTGCATTATTTTCCTGCCTTGTGCCGTGCAGCACTTCCTCTGCTCCGCAGCTGCTCCTGCTCCAGCTGCCTGCGCCAGGACTTTTGGCACAGCTCCTTAATGAATGCTGCTCCAAGATGCTTGGCTTAGCTTCATGGCACCCAGGAACATTTGTCCTTTCCCTCTAATCTCCTGAATTGCAGGAGTGTTCAGTATTTGGGCTTTAGATCCTGCCTGGCTTTATTCAGGTGTAGAAAAGGAGAGAGGAGAAGGTGCTGGAGGGTCTGTTTAACTATAAAGAAAAAAGATAATGGTTTGGGGCTGTGCTGTCCTAGTTCCTTTTTTTTTTTTTTTTTTTTTTTTTTTTTTTTTTTTTTTTGTCTGTGTGCATGCATTTATTTTAACTTTTCTGTTTGAAGGGGGAGAAGGGACCACAGGGTTTGACCTGTGTATTTAACAAAAAGAGAGCGCTGAATGAGAGGATTTCAAGAAGTTTTCACAGGTGTATTAAAAGAGCATAAGATTGCTGTTTCCTTAATGAAAATGGGAGCAATGTGTATCCACAACAGATATGAAACAAAGAGAACTAAGAAATGTGTTGGCATTCAAAAGAACAGGAAAGTAACACTGTTCCTGTCACTGTTAGAAGGTTAAAATCCTGCCTGGCAGCCTATAAACTATTTAAATGATCCTACAGAAATTCCACTGACTGAATCATTTTTGGGATTTATAGCTAAATCCTTCACCCCAATTGAAGACCCAATGTACTCACAGCCCTGCCGGAAAATACACCTTAATGAGGGGAAATTGTAAAATAGGACTGAAAAAAAAAAAAACCCTCTTCAGCAGAGGTCCTTGCTGCAGTCCTCACTCACTTCACATGGCCATTGAGATGGTGGCAGCTGTGCTGCTGTGATCATATGTGACCTAGATTTTTCTCACAGTAGTCCTGTGCTCTCCCTGATCTTGTGTAGGCCTGAATGAATTGAATAGGAACATTTCTGGATGCTTTCAGAGAGCAGTGGTATCTTTTTCTCTCTCTCTCTTGTTCTTCAAACTGCAGCATCTGTTCCCCTTGTGGTTTTCTCCCTTTGCTCTCACTCAGTGCTCGTGAAAGAGGACAGGGCTGGTGTAGCTTTAATTTGGGAAATGGTGGATGGGGAAATCAGGGCAGGTGTGATCCCTCCTTGGTGTCCTGTCACACAGCAGAGGGTAAAACTCGAGTTCATGGGTTCAGCACTGAGTGTGCACAAAGGAGGGGGGGAGGGCTCTAAGGAAGGTCGAGGGGTGAGACTTGCAGCATCAGGGAGCCTGAGATTGTGCACATGGCATCAAGAAGGCTTTTAGGTACTATTCACATAAAGCTCTTCTGCCTGGGCTCAGAAATTACCCTATGCAAGCTCCTAATCCTCTGCAGGAGAAAAGTTGGAGAGGCTCAGCTCCTCAGTGCATGTCCAAGCTTTTGTTAATGCAGTTTGGCTGGATTAGTTGTGGGCAGGAAATAGCTCATGGCATTGCAGTGCCCAGCAGAATGTCTGAGACCATCCCCAGCTCTGGTGTGGAGGTCCTGAGGCCACTCTCCTCTGGACATGGCTTTTGCCTGCCTTCCTTCCTTCCTTCCTTCCTTCCTTCCTTCCTTCCTTCCTTCCTTCCTTCCTTCCTTCCTTCCTTCCCTCCTTCCTTCCCTCCTTCCTTCCCTCCTTCCTTCCTTCCTTCCCTCATTCCTTCCTTTCTTCCCTCCTTCCTTCCTTCCCTCCTTCCTTCCCTCCTTCCTTTTTAAACTAAAATCAAGCAAGTAGCACTTAGAGTCCAGTGGAAACTTTAAGATACTGTTCTGGTGGGAATAAAAATAAACACTTATTCTCTTTCTCAGTTCATATGCAGAATAAATTGTAATGATCCCATCATCTGCTGTGCAGAAAGCCGTAAGGACAACTTCTCTTTGGTGCTGTCTTCAGTTACAGAACTGTTCTGACAGTGGCGAGTGAGTGTTACAGGTGGTGGGTGGGGGTTCCTTCCGAAATTTTATATAACTCCAATATTATCTGTTCCTGTGATTGACTTGACACATGAATTCAAAACAGTTGGAGCTTCTCTCCCACTCTGGTGTAGCAAACTGGATGTGAAAATGACACTTCCCCCTGGGAGCTGATAGTTTGCTGTTCCATGCATGGTGTTGGGTTCCTTTGTTCGCTGAATGTGGCACTTCGCAAGTGGTTTTTGCCACTTCAGGGTTGTCAGTTCTGTCTGCTAGAGGCCAAGATAAAGCTTCACAAAAAGCCTTTCACTCCAAACAAATCTTCTCTGTAATGCACTAACTCGATGACAAAGGAACCAGGAGCTTAGGGACGGCTTGGATTTCTTTCCACCCCAACGTGTGCTCTTCCCTTGTCATGCTTTTATTTTAATGCGGTATTTCCTATCCTGCTGTAAACACCGGGGTGGTTTTTGTCTTGTGACTCGGCAGCGCTTTGCCGCGACATTCCTTTCATAACGCGTTGCTGATAGCGCTGGATGTGCAGCTTATCAGAGGGGCTGTACCAGGAGCACTTAGATAACCCCGGGAGGGGATGCATTAGCGGCAGGAGACCTGTGCGAAGCACTGCTGTGATACATTTGTGACCGAGAGGATAAAACACACGGGAACGAACCCGTGGAACTCTGCAGAGCTGGGGTTTCAGCAGAGCACGGTGAAGCAACGTGTGAGCAGTGTCCTGGTCCACAATGGGATTGTTCCATCTGCGAAGTGACCCCAGCTTCTCGTGGACAGGACAGTGCCAAGGGTGCAGGGCTGGACAGCAGCATCTGTCCTGAGCCCAGTGAGCCGGGGACATTGGTCATTACAAACAGAAGCAGCAGAAATGTGACAAGTGTTCATGCCAGTGAAGCTTGCTTGGCTTTGATTTTACTTGGAGAAAACAGATCAAATTTGTCATAGGGTTCACAAAGGTGCCTGAATGCTGAAATCCTCAGCAGCCATGAGTTGATCCATCTTCGTGGAATTAGCTTTGCCTGTTGATGTGAAGCATCATTTTTCTTTGGATTTTATCTTGTTGTATTATTCCTTATGCATCAGCAACATAAGGATTCGGACATGGATTCAGAATTATTGTGCTTTCAAATTGTATGTAAATGGTCTGACTAAAGTAATAAGTTGATGTTTTGGCTTGGTTTCACTGGCTTCTGTAACAAAGAATGCAAATCACAAACCACTCAGAGGTACTGGATCCTCTCCTGTACACCAAGATTTTTCCATGGAGTTTGGCAGCTGACTGAGTCCTCAGCTCCTAATGGGGGAGAGGGGGTGATACATATAGAGGGACAAGGCAAAAGCCATAATTCCTGGTTAGACAGGACTGAAAGGTAACTTTTCTACTGAAAGAACTTCTCCCATGTATTGTGTCAGGACTGTCACAACCTTCAGCTGCCAGAACAACCTCTAGGGCAGTGGGATAACTATCTAAATGTAGGGAGACAGCAGTAGTAGGCAATGAATCTGCAAAATTGGAGATAAAGTACATGCAGTCCAACTGCAGAGCCAATTATAATCAATGTAGGTTGTTTTAGGGACTTTGCAGAAACCAGGATTTGACTTCACAAGATGAAATGAGAAATTTAACAGGGATGAAGAAAGGCGTTACCACGCTATTCATAACACTCCTTGTTAGAGGCTGCCAGCTTCTTCCTGCATAAACTGAAGGGAGCTACAGGTGATGGAAAAATAAATTGGTCCCTGTGGGCACAGTGAGTTTGACTGTACATGTGTTTTAGAGATGAGGTCGATGTGCTATGAACTGCAGGTGAAATGGCAACAGTGGTACCTGGAAATGTGGTGTTGTCAGAGATGCTGGAGAGCTGCTCAGAGATGGTCAGGGAATAATTTTATTCAGGCTGAGTTTAAAATAAACCTTTCCAAGAACATAGAAACTGCTTGTTGGAAGAGTAAATGGCAGATTGTGTGAATCTTTATGAATTTCCTGTCCTCTTCTCACAGTTGTACCATGCAATGGGGGGGCGTGTCACAGCTGCAGGATAACTTTTTGGTACAATGAAAAGTTGGACGTAGTTTCCTACAGGTCAAGCCAGCTTCTCATTGCTGGCTCAACTCCTTGTGTGCACTTTTGGAGTACTGGGTTGTATATGATCCTGAAAAATGTCTGCAGCTCTTATCCCCCCTCCCCATAGAGCTTTGGCTTCAGTCTGAAGCACAGTTATGTGACCAGGGAGAAAATGTTCTCTAAATGAATCCATCATAAACATAGTGCCTGTCCTGTAATGGTTGGGATTGGAGAGTAACAAACTAATAAACCAAAGTCTTTTATTTCCTTCCTTTTTATAGATCATGTGCTGAAGGCTCCTGAGGAGTGCCTCTGTCTCCCAGCCCTGAGCTTGAAGCAGAGATCACCTCACAGCTTGCTTTAGTAAGGGCTGATGAAGGAGAAATGCTGCTAGGTTTGCCTGGACACTCAGAGCCAGGGTAGGTTTTGGTTCTTAATTGGGCAGGTCCAAAGTTTTCCATAGCTTTTATTGTCTCGAACAGGAATATCTAGACCAGGATACTTCTGACCACCCTTTCAAGGCTCTCTGGTTTCATTAATTGGGCTCTACACCCCCAAATTAATGACTGTGCAATGTGTTACTGTTCCATTAATGAGATCCATGTTGTGGTGGATTTTGGCAGTACCAGACTCTCCTTCCACTGCCTTTGAACTCCTGCCTGGCTTTCCCCAGACTTTACAGAACCATCCACTTATCCTGCTGGCCAACAGCTTCTCTGATCCCTAAGGAGCTGATCCATTCCCTTTAAGCTGTACAGCTCTCTCATCTCTCTTAATTCTCCTTCTCTTTTCCTCCTCACCATCTTTGCTCTGAACAAATTGCTCCCAGAATGGAGCAGTGGATTTTGCAGAGGAGAGATCACATAGGACAAATCTACCAAGCTGTTGCTTCTCCTTCAGGTTGCATCTTTTCACTTTGCTCCCTAGGCTCTGTAGCCCAAATTTTCCCTGGCCTCCACAGACTGAGGACAGAGAGAGCAGGAAAATGTTGCCTCAGATTAATTATTGTCTCCAGCCCCTTTCTCATATCTCCACATTTTCTCTGTCTGGATTATTGCCTTGGGGTCAAAGGAGATTTTTTTTTGATACTGTGCAGATAATATGATGGTAGAATGCAACATTTGGTAAGTAGATCACCTTAATCTTGTTTTCACAGCTCCTTTTCTTATGCTTACATTTTGAATGTGAGGTTTGGATTTGCACATTTTCCTTCCTCCGCAGCACAGCCACCCTGGTACCAAGCATTGGCTTTATTGTGTCTAACAGGTCCTAGAAAGTTGCTTGGATCTTTATTTCTTGGCACAAATAATGGGGCAGGAGCATTTTCAATGCTGCCCTCATAATGAAGAGAGAACTTTTTGCTGGAACTCTACAAGCACTTTTAGAAAAGAATTTGGAGCAATAAGAGTGAGTGACAGTTCTCCCCTCAAACCTTTTTTATTAACTGACAGAAAGGATGCCATTTGCTTCCTTTGCAAATAAAATGAACAAAATAGTGTGAGTGATACCTGAAAATACCACATAAAAAGTGCTAGGAAAAGGCAGCCCTGGCATCTGTTGAGAAAGGACATCATTGTTCTTATTCAGTCTCAACCATGATGAGAATCTCACCTTCCAGACCTGACTACACAGCAGGCTATTTTGAGGAGAGAGTCTCTTTACATTGGCTGACTGTACAAGGCTTTAAAATATATATATTAAATGTAGACAAAAGGAGTACATTCCAAAAAATCAGGCATGTAAATGAAAACTCCTCAAATCTTTGAAAAATCTTCCTTAATATTATATAATAAGAAATACATAACTGTGCCTATTTTTACAGTAATTTTCTTTCATTTGATGACATTCAATAGTAAGATTTATTATTACCCGCATGGAAAATATCCTGCCTGGGGGTGGTTGAAATAGATCTTGCAGACAAGTCATCAATCAGCTGGTGTTTATCTCTTCAGAGATCAGCGATATCAGTGGCAGGAACAATTCCAACCAATTCAAGAGTATTTACCGATAATAAAAGGAAATGTTCGTGTGGCTTTGTACTGCTTCTCTCGCCAGAGGTCACACAGCATTTTTGCAGGAGGGCTGATTTATTGAGGCTCCTTTGAAGCTGAGGCAGGGAGGGCTCTGAGGTGTCCAAAGCCCTTGCCCTGACACCTCTGTGGCCATTGCTCCCTCTCTGAGAGGAGGTCTAACTTCCCTGGCAGAGGGCTTTAAGATAACACCAGTCCTCCCTGTCCCCACTGCTAATGAGTTCAGCTAAAAGGATTTGAGTCTGATGCAGACAAAAAGATCTTTTACATCAGCTGAATTGCATGCAAAATGATTCTTACACGTCGAAGGAGTGAATCGTAGCTTCTAACTGAACTCTGCTATAATTCTTCAGCAGAAGGTCTTACATTTGTGTCCCTGATAGAGAGGTTTTTCAAAATTTTATGACAACACTCAGAATATTTATAGGTATTGACTGCAGGGTTCAGGACAAAGATCTGTTGTCCTTGAGGCAAAATAACAACCCTGACTTTACCTAGTATTTGCCTCGTGGTGTAATCAGTCTGGACTGCAATTGTTACCTAACCCGTGTATGACACAAGGGTTTTGTTCCTCTCACTTTTGCTAATTTTTCTTTGTAAAATTCAGTATTTATACTTACTGAAACAAAGAGGACTTTGAATCACAACATGAAGTGTATGGTTTTTAAAAAGTTATAAAGGGGTCTTTTTTTTTTTTTAATTTCTATGGTTTTGTCTAAGGAAATTTACTGGAACATTCATTTCTGTTTGAGAGGAAACTTGCTCTATGTGGACAATAAAGATGTTAAGATCAGGATGAATGTCTATGAGAGATAATAATAATGAATGAAAAAATGCATCAGTCCAGCACTCATATTTTCCAGGAACTGCAAGAACTCATTTCTGGGTTGTGTTTTAAATCTGAGCCCCATTGTTCCTGACTGGGTTCCCAGTCTGTTGGAAAGGCTTCTCTTTGTTCCTCTGAGCTGCTCCAATCTGAAGCATTTGGACCAGTTCCATATTTTAAGCAAGATTTTTAAGCTGAACATGTATTTTCATCCTTCCAGCTTTAGAATGTAGAGCAAAGCATCTTTCCCCTGTTTCCTGCTGGCCATGAGCAGAGCACATTGACACTGGCAAAAGTAATTTGACCTGGGATGAGCCGGCAGGGGACAGCCAGCAGTTATCAGTGGTACGTGAGAGGTGCCAGGAGCACACTGCTCCCCCGGGGCAGGAACATGCCTTGTGAGGCAGCACTCCGGGCTTCACCCGGGCACGTGTGAGCTCTGTGCTCCCGGCTGACGTGATTTGTTCTCCCCACAGATACAAGGTGGGTGAGAACATGTTTTCCCCGCTGATGCTGTGGCATTTGGTGGCATTAATCAAACGCTTGTGGTGCCAGGGCCGGGCTTTAGTTGTGTCCTTTTGCAGGTGAATGCCCCAGCCCGGTAGCACAGAGGTGGTTTTGTTCCTCTCTTTTCTTTCTCAGTTTTTATGGAATTTTTACACAAATGGTACTTCAGCTGTGAAGCACTGAGGGTGACCTGCCCTTGGACACTCTGGCATTTGCCCTTGGTTGTGTGCAGCAGCAGCTTGGGAAGCTCTTCCCGCTCACAGGCAGGATTTGTTCCTGGCTAAAGTTACTCTCCTTGTAAGAGAAGTTATTTGGAAACGCGGCCTCTCACCCTTTTAACGCCCACCAGTTAAACTTCTTCCCTTTCAGAATGCCCACATAAGGTGTCCTGGCCCAGCCCAGCACCCACCTTGTGGCCCTGTGGCTATGCTTGCTCTCCAGTGTCACATCAAGTGTGAAACACTCTTTCATACCAACAACTCCGAGAGCTCTGCTCTCCTGTGTCACTCAGCATTTGTGAGCCCGACCCTGCTATTGACAGATTGCCGGTCTGTGAGACGGCTCTGACAATACAACCTGGCAAAAATGAGCCTGCAAAGTACTCAGGAGCTCCTTGCCATGGGCAAACCCGGGGTCCCCAAGAGGTCGATGTCAGCGTGCGGGTGAAGCCATCCAGCAGGATCGCGTTAGAGCTCGCACGGAGCGTGAACTGCTGAGAGGGGACTTGGCACTGGCTCCTGCTCAAGGGCAATGGCTGGGGCAGCTTGTGAGCAGGCAGCTCGCCAGGGAGACAGGGCACGGCTGTGGACAGCTCACAGAGCGTGTGTGTGCGCAGGGCAGGCAGGATGCACAGCTGGGAGACGGGAAAGGGATTTCTGTAAACTTCTGCTCCGAGGGGGAAGAGCACATTCAGGCGATGCCAATCCGTGGAGGAGTAAAGAAATGATTTCTGGCAGCTAAGACAGGTTTTGGGTCTGGCTAAATCTGACAGAATGCTGTGGGGGAGAACTGGAGATGTCATGGTTAATGAGTATGGAAATTATATCAGTAGCTTGGCCATCTAGGTTTTAAATGTTGTCAATCTATAACATGCAATACTTCAGTGTAACATTTTCTGGCTGCCTAGTTTAAGGCATAAAGACAGGCAGCCTCTCAGTAATGAGTCAGTATCTATAGAGAGCAAGCTGTTGATAGCAAAGCAGAAATCTTGGCTTCTCATCTCAGCAAGTTTAAATTAATCAAAAAAGATGGTGGGCAGGAGAAGAAGAGGGGTTGTTTTCTTTTGTTTTCACATTTTTGACACACCTGACAAACTGAATTCCCCATGATTTTTCTGCCTCCCTGCTCGGCCCACAGGAGCATTAATTCCTCTCTCCTCTCTGTGCACTCCAGCCCATGAGCTGTGCAGTGACCCTCCTGCCCAGTTCATCCTGGCACCCTGGAGTGCACTTAGACTCTGCACCACGAATGCTGGGAGAAGGCAAAACCTGTTTACTGTAAACACATTCTCCTCAGCACTTCAGTCCAGCGAGGGATAATTACCGAAACTCCGGGACAAAGGTGTTGTGGATCTTTTTACTGGTGGATGGAAAGGATCCTCTTCAAGTCTAATGAGTCTGTGGCTCTTGCAGACATCCAAGTGGGCCTTGCTGTCTCCAGAAGAGACAGAAAGTAACTCTGGGAAGGCAGAGTGTGGAATCTGACACTACTGCGTAATTGAGGAAAAAGAGCTATATGCATTATTTATGAGCAGAAGGCTGGGCTCAATGTTAACAAGTGAGAAGAATGTGGCTTCAAAACACTGGCTTTCTGCTCTTCCCTGTGAGAAAGGCTTCTGATTTAAATTGCTTGTATTTGAGAGCAGGAGGGGAGACAGAGCTGTTTTTAATACTGATCCTCATTCTGTGTGTGTGGAGCTGTACAAGATTGAGGGAGAGGCAGGGATTGCCCCGAGGAGAGCAGCCTCTGCTCACTCAGGCTGTGGCCAGGATGTGTCATACATGCTGCCCTGTAACGAGCTAATCCCGATCTGCTCCAGGCAAAAGATTTCACTGCAAGACAGAAGCAAGCAGAATTGCTACTCTTTTGGCATTTCCATTGGGCAGGGACGATTTTAAGAAGCTGAGGAATTTTCTCTGATTCACTCTATCCACCCCATGCCCTCCCTTTGCAACCACTGCTCAGTTTTGGGGTTGGATGAGTTGATTTTGTGGCTTTTGTCCTCTTATGGGTCCCCCAGCAGCAGGGTCTGCCCTGTCGGGTGTTGTGGTCAGAGCTGGAATTGGCATGAGCCATCCAGCTCAGGCTGTCACAAAATCTCAGGGTAAAGTTACACAAATGTGCTGGGGCTTTTGGGTTTTAGCTGTTTTCTGATTATTTTCTAAAGAAAGCAGGCCCGGCTGCCTAATGAAGTTTTGCCCTTCATGATGACAACGTGTGATTATTATCAGCAAAAGATATTATGTTCCAAAGAGTATGGGATGCTGAGCTGCCTTTTTTCCTAGGAAAACACAGCGTGGGCTGAGGCAGGGCAAGTCCCTCCCTGTGGAGAGATCACCTTCATAGCTGAGCAAATTATCACCTTCATCACTGTCTGCATGGCAGTCACACCTGGAGGCAGGAGCAGGAGCTTGAACTCTCCCTGGACCTTTTTGCAGCTCAGCACATCCATTAAGGACCCCAACACAAAGGGGTAAAGGCTCTTCCCACTCCACCCAGCAGTACATGACATTTGCTGCAAAAGATTTCCCTGCTGCTACTGCAGCCCTGCTTGGGTTGGGAGTCCATGCTTGGCATGTTTGTGATGTAAACCTGGTACCCAGCACTGCTTCATGAGCTTGTATTTGCAGGAGTTCCATGCTTTTATTTTCTGCAGGTCCCAAAAGGTAAGAGAACCTTCCATTTTCTTCTCTTTTTAAAGGTCAGCAATTTCTCCCATCCCCATTTCTGCATTATAGCCAATGTCCTTTCCATGGTATAAAATCCTGACTCTTTCCTGCTGTGATCCCAAGCAGCCAGGTCTTTATTTCTGGGAGGAAAATTAGCTCAGTGGGATAAGAGGAGAATAACTAGGCCTCTGTAAAAGTCAGGAAGCAAGAAGTGAACAGTATTACACTGGAACTGATGGGGGAAAAGCACTGTTCCTTGATTTCTTACACTGGCTCATTGATTCTCCTCTTGGTTCAATCAGCAGTTACTGCTTCTCCTTAATCCAGGTTCATAATTTCTTAGTGGAGCGTGTTCTTAACAGAAATACCCCTGAGAAATCATAACAACGGGCTGGAGGGGAAGCTGAAGATCACTGCATCCCAGAAGGATCTATTGGAGCAGGGAAGTGCTGCTTCTAATGGGGTTCCCTGGAAAGCCCCTTGGCAGCCAGGTTTGTGGCTGCACAGCTGTGTTTGGTGTCCAGAGGGGCCAGCAGACCTCGACCTGAGTGCTGAAAACAAGTAGCACCTTTTTCTAAGGAGTACTGTTAAGTTTTCCCTGTCCCCAGGCTTCTCATAGCAAAGAAGGTAACGGGCAGGAAGGACTAATGAATAAAGATGATTTTTGTAAAGGTGGGATTGAAACAGGAGAGGCTGGAGGTGAGGCACAGCGATGGGGGAGGAGGGAGGCAGCCCGAGTGGGGACTAGTGAGTCATGCATCCTCCAGCAAGCACTGACTCACTGGGAAGATGATCACTCTGCTGTTCCCTTTCTGCTAAGGATGAGGAATAGTCAGTCGGCACAACTTTATTCTGCAAGCTCCCGGGCTGGAGAGTGAGGTGTAGAAGGGAGGGAGCTGGAGACCGTGGAGCACTGAAGTGGGAGGCAGGGGTGAGCCCTGGGGCACAGCCTGGGGCTGGTGTTGCTGCTGAGGCTCCCTGCAGCAGCTGAGGGGAGAATTCCCCAGCACGGGCTGGCTGTGGAACAGAGGCTCAGCTCCCCCAGCCAGGCTGGGCACTGGAGGCTGCAGTTCCCGTTTGTGTTCTCTTTGCTGCAGGGGCAAGGCTCAGGTGCTGCCAGCACTGCTGCTCCCAACGAGGCACACAAACTCCTTGGAGCCAGGCTTGGAGTGTGCCAGCTGGGACAGGTGTCACCTGGCAGAGATGTCACATGGGAGAGGTGTCACCTGGCAGAAATGTCACTTGGGAGAGTTGTCACCCTGCTCCCCTGTGGCCAGTTAGGTACAATCAGTGGGGATGCAGTTCTATATTTGTTATCTCCTGCCCAGCTCATTATATTTGACAGATGAGGAGAGCCACCACCGAATCTGTATTATCTGCAGATTTCTAAAAGGAAATACATCTTTTTACCCGTTGTGTGCACAGGAGAGGGATTCTGCAGGGCTGAGGAGAGGGACCAGAGGCCCATGTGGTTTCTTCCTCTCTGAGAAAAAGAGGAAAGAAAATGTGTAAGAAGAATCCAAAATGACCCCAAAAGCTGATTCTCACTCAGATTGTTGCAGCTTTCGTGTGAGTGAAGTGCAGAGAGCCCTGATCCACAAAGTGGTTCTGTCAGGATTTTTGGAGCAGTGAAAGGCTCCAAGTGTGTATGTGCAGCCAGCATTGAGGGCAGGGCCTGGAACTGCCCAGCACAGCCCGTGCCCAGAGCTGGGATCAGAAACTGGGAGAGCAGTTGCAAGTCAGAGCTGCAATTTTCTTTTGCTTTACAAGTTTCATGTTGGTAATGTGAAGTAATTAATGAACCAGAGCAGTGCTGCAGAGGGGGAATAATTTTAATGCTCCTTTTAAAGAGGCTACTAAATCAATGGGGCAGTTTAAAAAGAAATGATAGCCTGGAGATTAGGAGACTTAATGGGAGAAATTCGTCAGGGTTTTGAGAGTGATTGAATCTCAAGTAGGCAGGTACATCATGAACTGCAGTGTGGGCATTTGCATGTTCAGCACACGCTGGCAAAGGCAAGGACTCACTGAGTTTTAGGCCTGACTGGTCAGACTGGGCAACCGTGCTCAGACATGAAGGTCCCCAGCACTTGGAAGAGACACTGAGAGACTGTAAAGCACAAGCTACACTCCTGCTTCCTACTGTGCAGGAGCAGTATTTTTCCACTCCTGTCACAGGTCTTCTGACTACCAGGCTCATAAGCGATGTCTACATGGGCTTTTGCAGGCAGATACGAGCTTACTCTGGCTGCTGGCCAAGAGAACCAGGAGCCATGGAGCTGCAGCTAATGTGCTATATGCCCAAATTACTGTGGCCTGCTGAGAGGCAGGATATTAGCTTGAGCTCAGGGCTCTGGCCAGCTCAGACCATGAGTGAAATAAGTTTTCCTCTGTGTGCAGAAAGGCATGGAGACAAGGATAGACAACTTGTATAGGATTCATTTTTATAGGGGCTGGGGCAGGTTAGCTGAGCCCAGGAAGATCAGGCAGACACAGCTCCCTGTGCACCCTGCCCCAAGCACAAAAAGCAGCACCACATGGTTGGCCTCGGAGCCAGCCAGATCCTCCTGGCCAAGGAAAACTGCTTTGGGAGCTGCATCCAAATTCTGTGGGCCTCCAGTTGGCTCTCCCTGTCGTAGGCATACCCAGCGTTTCTCTTCTGTTTTGGATGGCAGGGACTCGCTGTGGACAGGGAGGGTTTGAATTCCATCCTCGCTGGCTCTGTGAGTTTCTGCAGGAACATGTTTGTACAATGTGACACCTGATGGGCCATGTTGAATTCTGAGCTCTGAAGGTGGACAGGCACCTACATGTGTCCAATTTGGACTAAGTTGAAAGGCTGTCTCCATTTTAAATGTATATATTAGATGGTTGGATTAGCAAATTTTTTTTTATTCCTAAAATTTTTTACTTTCTCAATTTTGGAGACTGCTTTGCATGAGAAATTTCACCATGTATTGCTGTTTAATGTTAATAGAGGAGGAACTGTGTCTGTGTGAGTTTGGATACGTGTATGTGCATACGTACACACGCAGTGTACAAGAAAACAGGGATCTTTATATGTAAGTACACATCCAAAATTCAGTCTTGGTTGTCTTAGAATGATACATAAAGATATTAAGGCTTTACAGCAAAAAACTGTGTGCTAGGCAGTGTCATGGTGCAGTGAAGCATTTTAAAAGCAGGAATTTGAGTAACTGTCTCAGTTGCTGAGGATAGAACCATAATTTGAGCAGGAAGAAGCTTTAATTAAAACAGACCCATCAGGTGAAATCCTGGCCCTATCACGGTCAATGGCATGACTCTGACTGATCCTTCATGGAATCAGGATTTTGCTCGGATCTTGTGACATTTGCCTTTTCTGAATCTGAGGCATTAGTCCTCGAACAGAATATATAAGCTAAAAATGGAAAACTGCCTGACCTAAAATAGTTTGACATCCATATCATAGTGCTTATTGTCTGAGAGTACATCTAAATGACATGTTGATTAATCCTGAAGTGAGGAAAATGCGATTCGTTGGAAAGAACTGGGATTGTACCAATAATTCAGTACCAGAAGCTACACAGCCATCAACTCAGTGTGCAACGTTTCCAGGAAAACTTTATTTGCAAGCTGTCAGATTCATCTGCCATTTTCCCAGCGACTTCGATTCCCTTCTGAGTGGCCCGGACGAAATGCTCCAATCCAGTTCGTGTGGGCTATCAGCTACTTTGCTAAAGCAACTTTCCCCTGCCTTTTACTGAAAACAAAACAGTCACATCAAGTCAGGTTGCTGTGAGTGGCTCTTAAGAGAGATGTCGGCTGCACTTAGTGCACAGCTGGGGCCAAAGTGAAGCTGTGTAAGTGCCTGAGCTGTTCAGCTGGAAATTACATCTTGTGCAGGAGCCTAAATGTCAAGTTCCCCAGTCCCCCTCACAGCCAGAACTCCAGCAACTCCCCTTTTCCCATGACTTTCTTCCCTTTCCTACAGATGTAGCTGTGTTTTCCTTCAGACACAATAAATCTTATATGGGAACGCTGCAATGTAAAGCAAAGCAAGCTGTCACCCAGGACTTCAGATGACACTTAGCCACATTAACGAGTAAACAGAGCCCACAGGAAAGATGCCTTTTGAAATGCACTGTTTGTGTCAGCAGTGCTAAAACTAACGAACCAAAACAATGAGGGGAAAAAGGGGAATCATCAGATGCACCTAAAGCTATAGACTCTAAAGTCAGATCAGCTGAGAGCAGCTCAGATACAAGCAAATCATTGGGACAGTGCATAAATTATGATTTCCATAAGCAGTAAGACAGCGACTACTCCCAGCCTTGCGATGGGAGGAAAGCACTAAAAGAAAGGCTAAATGTAACCATGTGAAAAGAAGGGAGCAGGAATGAATGTGCTTCTTATTTTGGAACCTTCTCATGGCAAACAAGCAAGGCTGGAGCCAAAATCTCCAGGACACAGAAGGAAGTTGGAACTGTTACCCCAGCGCATGGCTCACGAGAGAGCTGGCACGGAGAGAGGGATCAGCTCTGCATTGTTCAGGAGGAGCCTCACAGAGCATGCAGCATAACATGCATCCCCAGGGCCTTTGGAGGCAACCACTGTCAACAGTCAGTGGAATCAGTCCAAAGTCAGAGAAATGTTACTAAATGATAATTTCACTCTTGATGATGGGGAAGCAATACTGTGCACCAGAAGAAAAGATATAAACTGATGGTAGGGTATAGAAATGGTGCTGCGGAAATGGCTTTGCTTCGCTTGTTGGAGGTATTTACTCTTGCATTGAACCAGTTCTTAAACAATAATCCTCTGAAGGAACCTTTCAGATCACTGACAGGGTGAGAGGAAACCAGTATTAGCTACAGTGCTTACATTCGTGGTTGCTTCATGTTGATACAAACAAAAGTGCTTGGTCTGGGATTGACAATAGCTGTGGTTTAGGTTTTCTTCTTTCAGTGATCCCAAATTATGCTTGCCTGAATAATGTGGTACTAGAGGCAGAATAAACATCGGCTCTTAATAGCTGAATTTTTAAGGTTAAAACTGAGGCTAAGTACATAACATTTATCTTCTTCTGAAGAAAGCATGTGTACCCTGGTTAAAGGGGAAGATGAAAACCATGTCTGTGAGAGCAATGGCTGATGGCTTAGTTCTGCATGATAAAATAAATAACTTCGATTAACTTCAAGCTCCAGTACCTCAGATGTTTGTTGTCACAGAGGAGCAGCTTGGCTGATTGGCAGCTCTGATTTTGTCGACATGTGTTAACAGAAATTGCTCAATTTACATGGAGTACTTCAATCTGCTGTTTTAGGAGTTTTTGTCTTACATAGACTGGCATTTCAGCTTTTGAATAGATGGAGGACTTGTAAGGGTCATTAAAGAAATTGCTAAAGCCTCTGCAAATGCTGGGGCCAGATTGCTGACTGAGATGCAGAGCATGCACGTGTCACTGCAGATACTTCCCAGATAATGGTGCTGATTGAGATTTTAATCTGGACAGAGTGCTGGAGGCAACTTTCTTTCCAACACTCAATTATCCTGATAATAATATGCTTATTTTTTTCCTGTGTTCAAAATGTGTGGTCTGCTGCAACTGTGCAGTGTGAGTACAGTGCTGAACGGAGGGGGGAAAATCAGGGAGCAAAAGTGACTCCACGGCTAAGGGCAGGGACAGCACAGTCCCACAGTGTGCAGGGGGATGTATTTTTACCTTGAATGGGCTGAGTAACCACCATGAGAAAGGGTTGCATTCCTTCCCACAGGCTGCAGGACAACTCCTTGGTTCTCAACAGCCACAGAGGAATAAATCTGGAGCACAGCCTGCAGCCAGGACTACGTAGCATGTTGTAGGGGCAAGACGATCATTTTACTGTGAATTTGCATCTTGTATCCTCCCTGGTGGGATGCTGATCCATAACAGTCTTCTAAAATCTCACACAACACAAAGAATCCAGACTAGTTTCCCACGGACACTCTCCATGAAAGAATTTCTTAGAAGAGATAACTCAGCCAGGAAATGGGAACTAGGGGGCCACATTCCTTCATTCAAATCCATCTCCCTTTGGTAAAGGATTAAAAAAATTGTCCCTATATGACTAATCCCAGCTATATTTCCCTAATTTCTAGGGAAGCAACAGTTTCTAGAGATGAAGAGTAAAGCCATTTGAGGAAATGAAGTTTTATTTGCTTTTTAGTAATTAGAGAATTTTCTGCTAGATCAAATTACTAATAACATTTTGGATATTAAAATGTATGAAACCTAGATTTACTTTTCAGCCTCTGTATCATCTTCTGATCCTTAATACTCTTCATCACACTCAAGGAATGAAAACAAACTCAGCTGCTTTGTGTTTGTTCACAGTTGACTTTTACCAGGGGTGTGTTAGGGTTGTTACATACTTGTTCCAAGTAAAGGCAGAGCACACACTTCTGAGACAGCACAGAATATTCACCCTCACTTTCAGCAGGTTACAGCCCAAAACGAGCCTCACAAACCTGCCAGGAGAGCCAGAGAAGGTTCTGCTGCTTCCACAGCTCCCTCTGTCCCTCTCTGATTGTTGTCTGCAGGGATCCTTGTGAATTTGACTCTTGCTTTATGTGTCCAGTTGTATTTGTTGTTTGAAGTCAATGCACATGCCCTAAGGCAAGGAACACAAGATTTTTGGCTTTTTATGATCAGTTGAAAGTTTTTCCATATACGTTAGATTTGGCTGTATTGAGTTTAGTTAAGCCAGTGCTGAGTACACTCTCTTATTCTGGACTAGGAGTGATTTGGGTCAATTTCCTTTGAATCCATCCCTGACTGACTCGCACTGACCCAGGCTCACGCCTGATTTAGGCTCTCAGTTATCGACCAAGAGCTCGGGGATGCTCTTGGCTGCCAGCACCGTCAGGACACCACAGTCGCAGCATTCCCGCAGCAAACGTGAGCTCCACGTGTCAGCGTGACCTCAGGCCAAGAAAAAGAGAAGTCTGAACGGGTTTCTTCCATCGCCGATCGCCACGGGCTAAGAGCAAACACACACGGTCAATTAGCGAGGCTCAGCTGATGCGCGGTGAGTTGTCAGGCACGTCAGGACCTGAATGAGATCGCTCATTCATGGATTCAGCCCCTGAAAGTGTCTTTTTAAACTGCTGTTATATAAACAAGTGTAACTATGGCTGTGGACACGCGGACAAATTAGTGCGGGGATAAGGAACCTCTGTGTGTCAGCTGTTCCATCTGCATACCTGCCGGGTGAGCTGAGGTAGCCTCTCCTCCCCTCCCCAGGGGGAAGGTACAGCTCGGGCATGGCAAATCCAGAGCCTGGCTTCCTCGGCAGCGATGGGTTTAGCCTAGTTTAGAACGGTTCAGCTTGGTTTAAGTGGAGTAAAACAGATTTAAGCCACTTTTACACCAGTTCAACTGTAATTATTGTGTATTTTGCTCGTTTGCTCAAATGGTGCAGTTGTGCAGGTCAGATCTTTGAATCAGTAAGAGACTTTCCATCGACTTTCTGGAGCATTGTTTTATGGAGAAGTTTGAAGGCCTTTCATTTTGGAATCTAAAGATGGGCTTGCATCTTAACGAACAAACCGTAAGACAACAAAGAGAAACCCCCACAATCCCAAACTTTCAGCTTTCCTCCCAAATAACACTCTGTTTCTTACTCTGCCCTGTGGGAGATGGTCATACTTTCTAAGAAGAAATTTGCTTCTTTCCAGCAAGGAATACAACAGGATTTGCTAAATTGAAATTAAAGTTTCAAAAGCTCCAAACACAGTATGTGCTTGGACCCTTTGAAACTGTGACTGAGACCAATGAAATGCAGGATCAAACACTGAAACTTTGGGTTACTTTTCTTTCTTACTCAAAAACTTGAATTCAATCTCAGTTCATCTTTCATAGAACGAAAGGGAATACATTTGATTAGGTTATGTGAGATCACGTGGATGGATTCAACACATGGCTGCAGGACCAGGCATTATTATCTTGGACACATTTTGAACACTGCTTCTCACTCTGCTATCAGCCACCGCCACCTCTGCAGTAATGTGACAGCAAGAGAAAAAGGATGGGAAGGCGATAAAGTTTGCCCACGCAAGGAGAAAAGAACTTTCTGTCCAAAGCCAGCTGGCTTGGCTTGGGAATGAAATGGCATTTTAGGGAGAGGTGACCTGTTTACATGAGCTTTGTCTCAGAACACTTGTCCTCGGTGCCACAGTGGGGTCTGAGAGGCAGTTTGTCACAGAAAAACACAGAAAACAGGTGAGCTGTCTCCGTGCCAGTTTGTCTTCTAAACTGTTTGACAGATAAGAAACCATCCTCAGAGATTGCAACAAATGTGCTGCCGCATTTCATGGTAAGAACCGAGCATATTTTTAGTAAAGGGTTGAGAAAGTATGCAATAATCCTAAATCCCAGCCAAGAAAACCACAAACCCTGTAACAAATGCCTGGTGGGATTCAGAGCTCGGAAACGTGCACCAGTTGATCCACGTTAACACTTAAAATTTTCAGCTGATTTTTCCAAACTCCAAGAGAGAATCCATGACTTTTTTTGCCTCTACCCAGAAGGGCCAGGGGGAGCAGGGAAGCTGCTGGGTGCTCTTTATCCTGTGGGATACAGACCAACCGTCCTACATCTGCTCCCAAAGAAATCAACGGGATGTGCACCAATGAAATATTTGTACTGAGGAGCCTGTTCAGCATTATAAAACCCCAAAATATACCTTGTAAACTGCCCAAGTTTAAAAATTCATCTTTATTCCATAAGTTAACTGCTTTAGAAGTTTCTTTGTTGTGCCTTGCACACTCTAACAGATCCTGCAGTGCTACGGTGGGCTCTGGATATGAAGGCTACCAGATCAGGATAAAAAATGTATTTTATTCTTTTTGTATTGCAGTTTGGTCAGTGAGTTTAAAGTGAAGCAGACAAAATGCAGGAAAAAAAAATAACACTTAAATTTGCATTTTAAGAGCAGCTTTAGTTGATTGCAGAGGGAGCCGAGGGTCCTCTGCACAAGTCAGGAGAAACTTATCTGGCTTTTAAGAGTTCCACAAGTCTTTTGTCACTTGAAGAGGCCCCATCAGCTTCAAATCTACTTTAAAAAAGTAGTTCAAAAACGTTTCAGGTATTATGGTCTCCTATGTCTATTTCTGTCCCTTTTGTTTCCTAACAGCATGAGATACTGACCACACATACTGCTGTCAAATATAGAAATTAAACTTACAGAAAAAAGGAGCCATTTTCTCTTTAATCTCTTGGAAATTTTTCCAGACTAAAGCATAGTTCTTAAATTGATAATATCCCTTTAAGTATTTATTTGCCAGGTAATGTTAGAAGAAAAAAGACTTTAAGGTCAGTTTGAACATTAAAAAGATCCCCTTTAAAATAAATTTCAAATCTATATCGGAGGTAGTGGCAAGCAGTATTTGAACAGCTCTCCAAATTATAAAATATATTTTACACCTTAAAAATGCAAATAGCTTTAAAATCCTTTTAAGTGATTTCCAGCTCCTTGGAAAAAGGTCAAGATTTATCCTAAGAAATACTTTGTTGCATAAAAATAATACAAATAGTTTAGTGTTGCAATATATACCAGTCATAATATGTATAAAGCTACAAAATTATTAACAGATGAGGGCCTGTAAGTTTTGAATAATGCAGTAAATATGATTATTTTTGAGGGGTGAAATAACACAATGCTGTCAGAAGAGAAAATTACATTTTAATAATGAAAATATTGAACATAACTATTTTTCTTTAGATCTGCTAAGCAATCTGTGTGTTCCCTATGAGATGTCAAACTATAGAGTGCACATGAAGGCTTTGCTCCCTCTATAAATATACATGTGCACGACACATTGCTAACAGCAGCAAGTGAGTGCTGGGGAAATACAGCAACAATGAAGTTCCTGAGAGAGGCTTATTTTTTCAAGTTATTAAAAGAAGGTGGCAAGCGTTCATGAGGATATGAAAATTTAAAGCCGTCTGCAGGAAACTCTGAAAACCTCTGGTTAAGGCTGCTGCCAAAAAATCTCAGCTATGTTATGTCAGAATGTTTAATTGCAAGCTGCAACTTTAATGAATGGAAAGATATGGCAAAAGCAGGAAGTTTCTGAAGCAACATGGAGCAACCATGAAAATAAAATACCAAAGGTTGTAATCTCGAGTGCTGTTGGAAGCAGGAATTTCCATCCACGCTCTGCCTCCTTTCCCTGCTGTGCAGGGGCTGCCAGCTGAGGGGAGAGGTAAAAGGCTCTGGATATCATCTCCTGGGCTCAAGGCAGCACTTGTTATGTCCATGTGAACAAGTCAACCTCTTTGCATTTGTCATTAGGGGTGTTTACAGGAGCGCAGCTTAGGAATGAGGGGAGGAAAGGCAAATGTCAGAGTGCATTAAATAACGTATTTTCTTTACTTTCCAAGAAGCTTTGCTCGCAGCATGATGTTGCTATTTATATCCCATCTCCTAAACCCAGCTGTTGGTTCATGTTAACATGCAGAATGGTGAGAAAATCCCAGCAGAAGAGTGTGAATCCCAGAGAGACTTGTGGGACCTATAAAATATCACAAGTTTTGCTGAGGTGCAGGCCGGGCGTGCCCTCGGTGAGGCAACATCAGCATTTCCCTGTTGATCCTCCAGTGTTTAAACACAAGAGCAGAGCAAAATGTAAAGTTCTGAGTGCTGCAGCAGGGAACTGAGCTCACACCCCTGGCTGGAAGAATTTGAAAGAGTACCTTTACCTGTAACTCTAAACTAGCAAATACACTGTACACCCACATAACAGCATTCTCAGACAAGCTGTGTCTGATCTAATCTTATGTACCTTGGCCACAAGTTTTGGAAAAACAAATATTCCCAAGGCAATCAGGTTAGTGAGTATACCATATAATGGTGTGGAAATACTAGTGGTTTATCGAGAGCAGTTTATGGGATGGATTGAGTGAATTTAATTCATGCATTGTCAGGCAACTTGGACTTCAGTAAAATAAGGAAATCTTGATTTTATCTGTGTGTAGTGGAACATCAGAGCCAAAGACAGTAACAGCAGCACTCCTGAGCACAGGCAGGGAGCTCAGGGGACTTTGTTCCCAGCCAGCTCCCCGAGAGGACAGGCAGTGCTTGTGCTGAGGTGACCACGGGGTTAACAGGGTTACCCAAAGCCTTAATGGCCAGGAACCATTATCTGCTCCTCTCTGATTTCCTGCTCCCTAGGTGGGAGTCCCCCCTGCCCCTCTCCTTTGTTTCTAATGTGAGTTCCCATCCTGAAATGCTGTGAGTACAATTCGGTTTTGTTGCAATCAGTAGTCCTTTACAAAATCTTCATTCACAGAGTGTTTCCCCCATTGTAAGTGGAACAATGTTAGGAATTAATCTGGCCTGTGATTTGTAGGAACCTTGTTCTGAAAACCTCGTTCTTAGACCCCCCCCCTTCCCTTTGAAGGGTAACTTAATTGTTTGGCAAACATGCAAAATCTACACAATATCCCCTACTCCTCTTAGCTATGATTTTAAAAGTCCTGCATTTTGGTTTTATGTAACATTCACCTCTAGAAGCATGAGGCTCAGATTCTCTTCTCCAGGACACAAGACTAAAAAGCTGATTTCTGGAATATAAGGAGCATTTGAAAGGAGGAAATGCCATGGTACATCTCTGGAGTGGATTGTAAGAAGGTCCTAAAATGTAAGTTGAAAGTTAGTAGGGATCTGATTTTGGTGGTAGTGCCTCCAAAATACCTTGAATGGGTGGGTGGAAATGCACTGGAATAGAGATGCAAGGGAAAGCTTTATTGCCATAACAACTGCTGGATGATGACTCTATACAACTCTGAGGCTATTCAGTTAAAATTAAGAACACTGCTATCTTTTTTCCTTATCTTTCTTTATATTTGCTATTGCTCTGAGTTTATTTCTCTTTGGATATCATGGAAATTGCAGTGCCTGCTATTTGGCCAAGGGAAGAGATTTCAGGGGGCTCTTTTCAGTCTCTGGGTTGTACATAAGATGGGCAGAAAAGCAGTCAGTGGTTGTTCCCTTTTTTCTCAGAAGTGATCCTGGCAGATGCTTGTGGTAATTTTTCCCTTGTCATATTGACACTCCAGTGTGATGTTCTCTGGGGCTTTCTTATGTTGCTGCTTCTCCAGTCTTACAAAGATTGCCATTTTTTCTCTGCAGTGTACATTTTTCTTTATTACCTACAGTTTTGCACCCTCTGTATTATCCAGGAGAATTTGGTCTTTGCAGCTGTCCTGGAAATTAAACCCACTGCAGCACCATCAGGTCAGGGAGTGATTTCAGTGATTTTGATGCACCAACTCTTCTGTGACTTTATTCGTGTCAGCCTGAGGGGTGACATTTGTCACTCACTGTGACACACCAGGACATCTGTGCCCTCCCCACCACCCATCCTTGTTCCCCACCAGTCCCAGGAGGGTTCTGTGTGAGCAGATGTGGCAGCCCATCATCACACATGGAAAAAACATCTGGAATTTCAACTGCAACCTGAATTTTGCACTTCCTTTTCTCAATTGTTACACAGGGCAGTGTTTCCAGCAGGGCAGGAAAACGTTTCAGTGGGAAGGAGGCTGCTCTGTGCCCCTGAGGTATTGTTTGCGAGGCTCATAGAGGAATCCCTTGAGCAACACGTGCTCTGCTGCTTCTTGTGGTGCCACTGAAAAGGACAGATTAGAACCAATTATTTATCTCTTTGGCTTCCTGCTCTATTTTTTGCCAGCTTGAAATAATATGTACTGAAAATAATTCATGAGTATATCGAGAAGTCCTTGCTCAGGCCGTGGTTCAGTGTCTTACTCAGATTCCCACTGACTTTTATAACTTAAACATTCAGTATTTTATCTTAACATCTTCTCAGCATATTGCTGTCAAGAGAGGATTTCGTGTTATTAATCATTAGATTCTAGTAATAGACCTTACAGGTATTATGGATGATAGGTATAGTGAGGAAGGAGAGAATAAATCATATTCATATGAAAATCAATGACATTTAGACTGTTCATCTTGAAATTGAAACAAAACTGAGTGGATTTAAATATCTTCCTGATTATTACAGATCAGCAACAAGCAGTTTGGAAATATGACTGTGGATGGCAAATATTATATATTGTTGTCTTTCTCACTTCTTGTAATCTTCTTCTTCGATCCACAAGAAGAAGTGTCTATTCTTGCACCTCTGCTTTGAACAAAAGGTGGATGTTTCAGAAGCTGTTCAACTTATTCACTGGCTGCACTTTTAAACTAATCTGTAACATTACAAACCCTGAACTCCAGCATTTCTGAGAGCTGTGAATTACTGCTTCCATTTGTGCTAAACTTCTGGAAATAAATAGACAACAGAAATTGGCATTCACTTTTTGGGAAAGATCATGGAGGATGCACCTTTTCCCATCCCATGGCGTGGTCACCACCCTGCCAGATGGGAGTTTCTGTCACCATTCCTGGCATCCTATTCCCCAACCTTTTGTGGAGCTACCTTTTTATGTTCAGCTAATGGCACCATTCTAAAACACAAAGAACCCCTCTGATCTCTGTTTTTCAGAGACAGCACCCTTGGTGCTGCTGTCCTGATTAGAGATGTGCCCTTTGCAGTGATTTGGAGCTGTGAAATGGCTCCTGTCGCTCCACTCTGAGCCCGTGGGTATCTCACAGGATAAATCTGGAAGAGCTGTAGAGCGCAGATGATTTTTGGCAAGTATCATTTTATCATCAAAATTTTATTTTTGGGTCGCTCTTCAGCTGCCGCCTTCTGTGAAGGAGAACGACGCCCATTTGATGTCTTTTATTCTGGATTCCCGAGCAGTCTCTTCTGCTTAGAGCAGAATTAATGGGAGCTCTGGCAGGGATAATGGGAGGTGGGGATGGATGCATGGAGCTGGAACTGAGGTGGACTGTCACCTTTGTCTGAACGTGGGGGCACAGCTCATGTCCTCAGAGCTGGGAGAGTCACAGCAAGCCGAGCAGGAAAATATGAATTTTTGAATCTGTATCTGTACAGTAGATAGTCACTAGGTGTACGATTAGATATATTGTATATAATTAATATTTAGGGTAGAATTGATATAGTGTATATTAATGTATACAGAGATGTATTTATAGTGCATATTATATATAGTATGTGTACTACATAAATTATATATTAATATATTTAATAATGAATTTATATTAATAGTTTTGACTTTATAGTAATAGTTTTGATTTTATAACCTTGTCCTTGTTCAATTTTACCAGTGGCTATTTCTCACAATTACATAATATCTACCAGTGTATATATACATAATACATGTATTTTATATATTGTATATATTTTCCATATACTAGACACACTGTGTTTATAGATACACCATATATAAAAATGTACCTACAGAGTATAAAGTGTGTATTTATATATATTTATATACATATATATGTGTGTGTATACACCTATATATATATGTGTGTGTGTTGTGGAGGCGGCGGTGGTTTCAGAGGGTGACACAGGGGCAGCGGAGCTGTTTATCCTGGGGGCAGTGCGGTGCTGCAGGCTCGGGAGGGGCCCGGCCCCACTCACCGGAGCCGCTGTTATTGCCCCCACGCCGCGCTCCGGCCCCGCAGGCCCCGCGTTGGCGCAGGCGCCGCTCGGGGCGGGCCGGGCCCGCTGCGTCACCGCCGGCGCACCCGGCCCCGCGCTCTGCGCATGCGCTCCCGCCGAGCTAGGGCAGGAGGGGCGTTCCCTTCCCAACGGCCCTGCCCCTACTGGGCTCTGATTGGTTGTCGCTTCCCTCCCCCCCTTTCTGATTGAGCGCTCACATGTCACTCAAGGCGTCCACGTTTCGCTACGCCCCGCCCACCAACTGCGCGCTGATTGGCGGGATGTCCCGTGCGGGGGCTGCGATTGGTTGTGCGCGCCGTCACTCCGGGGCGGGTCGGCGGGCAGGAATGTAGGCCCGGCCGCTCCCGGACCGACAAAGTAATCCGGCGATGCCTCGAGTTGAGAGCGCGGCCGTGCCTGTCCCACCGCCCGCCGCAGGAGCAGCGAGCCCCTCCCCGCCATCCCCGTTCCTTTCCGCCCCTGCCCGGCGCCGTTGAGCGCCCTTGGCCCTGCCAGAGCTGCGCGGAGAAACGTGCGGAAGGACACTGAAGAAGAGTGACAAGCTGTAGTTCCGGCCGCGGTCGGGCCTTGTTTCCCAAAAATAGCGCGGCGCGGTATCCGTGCGCCGGTGTCAGTGTCTCCTGAGGAGCCGCGGCGGGAGCGGAGCGAGCGGGGAGCGGCGGTGAGCGAGGGGTCCCGGGGTCCCGGCTCCGCGCGGCCAGCGGGGCGTGTTCCCTCAGCCCGAGGCTCGGCCAGGGCCAGCGGCCGAGGGGCTGGCGGGAGGGGAAGGGGGAAAGGAAGGAGGGTCTCCCCCCCCCCCGCCGGCCCCATCCCGCTCTGAGGGAGCGGAGAGGGGGGAGCCGGCGGGGTCCCGGGGTGGGCGAGTTCCCTGGGCCTCCTCAGAACTTCCTGCTGGAGGGAATGGACATTTATGGGCCAGGCCAGCAGATCTGCCCGGGGACCGGGCGGGAGGGAGCGAAGGAGGGTGGGGTACGCGGCCCTGGAGCGCCCGGGGTGCGGGGAAGGGACCCTTTGTGCTGGGTGTCGCTGGGGAAGGCGACATCGCAGAGAGCGGGGAACCGACAGGAAAAGGCTCCCCGGGAGCCCGTCCGTGGAATGCGCCGGCGGGAGCGGCCGGGGGTCGGCCGGGGGAGCTGGGAATGGTTCAAGGAGTTGTGTGCGCCGCAGGAAGGTGTGCTGGGAATGGCAGGGGGACAAGCGCTCCTGGTGTGTGAACTGGAGGGTGTTTTGTCCAGAAGGAGAAGGCTGAAGGTACAGCGAGGTTGTGCTGCCAGCAGGATTTTGTGTTCGGCGGCAGAAGTCGTGAGGAAAAAGGACTGGTCCGCTTCTGACTGGGAAGACAAATTTTTTTAAGTTTATGGAGCTGTCTTTTATAATAAATTTTTGCCTGCTTTTGAGATGCTAAGCGGCGAGGAGAGTGGAATTGCTCAGAAAAACTGACCGTAGTGCCTTGTTTGACAGGTGATTAATTTCAGAGTTGAGAAATTGGAGTTGTGTAGGGGAAAAAAAAGATAATTTAAGAAGAAGGGTTTTTTAATTGTTTAGTGTAAAAACATTGTGTCCCATAGCCATACAACGACTAAAATTGTTATGAGCAGTGGGGGAAAGGGGTTTTGAGAAGTACAAAGGAGGAAGGAAAAGGAATAATTTGTAAACGGTAGTAAGGAAAATAAAGTGGTTCGGTATGGAATTGGTAATGTAAATGTATTTATTTTAAACATTTTTCACAGTCTGGGAAATTTTTATCTAGCATGAGGAGGGCTATGATCTTTCAACCTTTATTATATGAACTGTCTACACACAGTTGTTCCTTATGCAAGTTTTTTTTTTTTTTTTTTTTTTAATTTAAGGAACTAGCCAGCTATATTTTGTTAGATAATTCTGGTGTCTTCTTATTGGTATCTGGTATTTAAATACGCATGCAAAAGATGTCAGGGCAACATTCCTGTCATCTATTCCGTCTCTATTTAAAATTATTTCAAATGCCTTTTACGTGTGAGAATGTAATATTTAGGTTTTTTCCTTCTATCTCACAGGTGATTTGCATTTGGGGGAGAAGTGTGAAGTTCCTCATTTAAACTATTTTTTTTTTCATTGAGGTGTTAGAATATGTGCAAAATGACATGTTATTCAATTACATAATTTAAAAGGATTATAATAAATTATAATAAAGGTTGTCATGTCGGTGCTTTTGTTCACTAAAGGGTATCATTATTAAATTATATTTTAAAATTCTATACTTGTTAAGCCAGCAAATCAAAAATAAGAGAATGGAACACATTGTCAAGATATTAAGGGATTATGATGGTGCTGTGCATCTGGAGATGAGCCTTTTTTGACTGAGGGCATTCAGTTTGGAATTTCATAAGGAAAATAACCCAATGCCCCGGTCAGTTATTTTTCTCCTCCATGATTCTCTCCCACATCTGTAGTTGGCGTGGTCCACGTGCAGTGGCAGAGGGGGATCGTCAGTAAATGGGAAGAATCCCTCGATGTCAGGGACAGGCTCTACCTCAGGACAGCTTTGGTGTACATGGAGCTCCTTCTCTCTGCCCCTGGAGCTGATCTAAACCAGTTTGAACATTGCAGCATTTCTGTGATTTATTTGTGAGCAGACATTTGGAGATGTTGGTGGAAATACATCAGCTTTTTTGCTATTTGCTTGTCCTGCTCTGTTTTTTCAGTGTGTGTTTAAACCGATGTGGTCACTGCTCACCTCTGAGTGAGCGGTGCCATGGAATGCTGTGCATATGTGCAGATCCCTGGATTTAGAGCCCTATAATATGAGTTTCTTTCTCTGTGAAACCACAGATGGAGAAGAAAGCGAACATTTGAATTTTATGAACTTAGAGGAATTGAGTCATGTTGGACTAACACAATGAGGAGGACATGGCTGCATTGAAACTTGAAATAATTCTGGAGAGCAAAATGGCTCATTATGGCAGAAGACTCATCTTATTTAGAAACCTTTGAGCTGAAGTGTGTGTGGTTCACCTTAAACTGGTTAATGCGGGCAGCAGAGATTTTATGGGTTTATTTTAGAATGTTGGCCACGTTTCTCAGATAACTTGTTGATGTCATTCTGTATATTCTGGGCCCAAGTGCTGCTTCAGAGAGCCTGGAGGCACCACTCTGCTCTGTGAACAATGCCGTGCTACCTTGCCTGCTCTCAGCCATGCCCTCCTAACAAAACACAGCTGATTAATTCTCCAGAGTACTTAAAGAAGTGTAGTCTAATGCTATGTAATGAGCAAATCTGTATTAGTTTGGCAACTTTTTTTCCTAAATAAGGAATATCTTGAATTAGTTATAACTGTGGTTTGTTATGCCTAGCTTGGGAGAGGTCTGTGGGGTTTAGTTGAATTTTTAAAAGTATATGCTTTCTAAAAATTACCATTAGCACATTTTACTCGCCTCACCAAATTCTTAATTTTGTATTTTTAAAGGATTAAATATTCTGTGTAAACCTTGGGCTTTACCAGGCTGCTGTCAGGACTGAGTAGGCCTAATGTGTGCAGAGCACTGGGATCTGCTTTTCCTTCTCATTGCAACGAATCTTCCTTTGAATTAATTGGAACATCATGTGGCAATGTATGTGCTTCTTAATGCACAAATCGCTTCAAGTTTTCACATTTATTGTGTTGGAAAGGCATTATTTCACATGTGTAATAATGTGTTCTTCAATGGATCAAATGGAACAAAAGTCCATGTGATGATATGGGTGAATTTGGTGCTTTGTGTTCAGGTTTGGTTCCTGCAGCTCGGGTGAAGTAACCAGGGGGTATAAGCACAGCACTCCCTTTTTTCCTGTGTGCCTTCCTGTGCGCTGCAAGGCCGAGCAGTGGTTACCTGAATGGGCTTGTCACTGTTACTGAGGTGGTGCTGATGAGGGGATAGTTTAACTCTCGCTCCTGCCACTGAAGTGAATAAAGACTTTGCAGGTGTGTACTGGTATGAGGTTTTAATTTAGGTGTCTTAAATTTATACTCAGAATCCCCTTGGTTTAAGGTGCACTCAGATGTGAAATAAATAACTAAAGGTAGCTGTTTTTTTCCCCTGGATGTTTGCAAGGTGGTTTGGGAGATGATACAAGACATTCTTTCACTTTTCCCCCGAGTTATCTTTGTTGACCTTCCAGTAAAAAACTTGAGGAATTTTTTTTGGACAGCTGATCAAAATACATTTTAGGTCCTTGCTGCAGTATCCAGTGTAACAGGACAAAACAGTATTACTGAGAGTTCAACCCAGCCTGTGTAATATGACAGTTCCCCTCCCCCCTGCATGTGTTCTGTGGTAGAGCACCAGCTAATAAATAATGGGCTCGTAGTCTGTAATAATAGATTTTGCTTCGTTTATTTGAAAGTAAGCATCTGATCTAGATTTCTACCTCTGACCACTCCCCTCATCTGGTGCTTTCTTATTTTAACACTTGATCTTTCAAGTTACTGCTTAGGGAGTTGAAAAGAAGAAATATTTTTCCTCCATATTAAGGCATTGATTGTTTTTTTTTAAAATCAACGGTATTGTTTTGGCTTCTGTTTAATCATTCTGCAGCAATGTTTCTAGATTTCTTTATATTTAATATGTAACTTTCTTTAGAAACATAAAGCCCTGTACTGTGTACTCTCATTTCCACTTGACACTAAAGAGGAATTAATATCTTGCAAGACTCCTCTGTTCCTGAGATTTCACCCCTGCCTGTCCAATATAATCACCCAATTATAATATTTTAAATTATATATAGAATATATATATTAATATATATATTTTTTATTTTCTCATTTTATTCTTAATATGAGTCTACAGTGAAGAATTAGGAAGAAATTTTATTAGAATAAGGCAGGCTAAATTTTGTGACCAGTCTTTTTCAGAATTGTAGTGCAGTGGAGTACAGAACCTTTTCTATGGGAGAACTTTGCATTTTCTTCCCTGTGTTGTAGCAGTTCAAGCGTGCCTCTATGATCAGAAGAAAATACATCCCTCTTAATAAGAGTGTGATTAATTGAATTATTTTTCAGGGAATTAACTACTTTATATTCAAAATGTTAGTGATGCTTAATTAGGTAGGTCTCCCAATTATATTTGCCTCTGCCCCTGGAGAGCTTTTGAATTCTGGCAAAGTCCTTATGGGCCAACCTGGAAACTTGAAAATGTGTTCTGCATTGCTTTGTGATTTCACTAAGAGCTACTGAGAATTGTTGCATGCCTATTTGAAGTGTAGTAAGATAAAAAGTAGGTGCTGGGAATTAGCAGCCAAGCAGAGTGGTGGAAAGGTGCTTGCTGTAGGTGTCTGTGTACCAGGCACTGATGACAAAGCATCTTTTCCTTTTTTTCTAATCAGGAGCAAATTGACTCAGAGAAAAATGTGTCATGGTCAGAGATCACCTAAGAGTGGGTGTGTAGAGTGGATGGGCTTGTGCTCGTGATACTTTTATGATGATAATAGAGGTAAAGAAGGATTTTTATCCATTTATTTCAAATCTCTTTGAGTGTTTGTGTAACTCAGTTTCATTTGAAAACCAGATTGCTTCTGACTCTGTAATTTAGGATTTCATGGACTGGACTGGTGTTATTTTTATTGTTTGAAAGCTCACCACAGATCTGTGAGAATATGTAAAGCAGATGTGTCATCTGTACCTGCAGTGACTCTTGCAGGCTGTGGTCAGCACTGGAGCTGAGGTTTTGTACCAATATACACAGGCCTGATCTTTTAGTTTTCTGTGATCACTTTGTGTTTGGAAGGTCAAGGGGGATAAATTATTAAACTTTTAGCTATATAATTGTGTAAGCATGTCTGTAAATGAGCTGTGCTGTTACACATTCCTTTCTTGAAGATTGTGGCATTCAGAATTAAGAAACAGAATTCAGAGGAGATTGTTTTAGTGTTCTTTATGATGTGGAAGAATTAGAAACAGTTGTAAGAGAAGAGTAAGCAAGAGGCTGAACCTTCAGGGACTCAGATATACACACATGTCCTAAAGGTGAGGGGTCATAAAGGGCACAACAGACTTGTTTTGGCAATGTCCATTAGAGAAACTTCTGAAGGTGTCAGGATAATGTGACTTTACACCCTGTATCACACAAAATCTGCAATAACTGAGTCCAAGAGCTGAGAAAAAAGTTGTAAAATTTTTCCCCCTCAGATATCAAAAAAAAGCGACTGTTTTTAAGTGGTTATCTTTCTCCAGATGTTTTGAATTGTATTTAATAGATCATCATGTGGAAAACTTGTATGGTATAGCTCAGATGCATTGTATGAGGTTATCAGCATGAGGGACATCTTGTTTTTGGTATCATTCTTTCACAAGCAACTGCCTCTTCCTGATATGACTGCATGCATCCTGTTGTAAAAGCTGTGAGCTGACAAGAATGACTGCTAATAATTTGGTGTATAGAGCAGTTTAAAAATGTTGCTTCTTCCAGTGTGAGCTTTCAAAGCAATGAGTCTTCCGAGAGTGTTTGAGAAAAGGAGATGTTCCATCATCGTTGTTCTTTTATTATCTTGTCAGGCACTGAGGGTAATAAACTGAAAATTTCAGAATTTTTATTTTTCCTTGAAGCTGTTGAAATTATTGTGTAATGGTATGAGGTTTTAATTAAGCCAGGTGTCTTAAATTTATGTTCAGAATCCTCTTTGTTTTCAGGGTAAAAGAGGGGAAGTCAGAGGTACAGCACAGGATAATTTGTTTCACTTGATTCCTACAAAAAAGGAAAAGCACTTTCTTCTACAATTTTTGAGCCTATAGGCTGTCAAATTATGTTTGTTAGTCTGAGTTTAATAATACACATATTTACTTGAATAGTTGGCTTCAGGGATTTGAAGCTTTTGAGTGCAGAAGAAGGATTTCCTCTGAGAGGCTCTGTTAATATCCTCCTGTGTTTCTTTTGAGTGTTGGGGTTTTTTAATGTTTTGTCTTCTTGTTGTCCTCCTTATCTTTGTTCATAGCATTCCAAATGGTGGTGTCTTAGATTTTTGTCATTGAAATGTATGTGAAGATCTTTGCTTTGAGAGATGTTGGGTGATGAAAAAAGTGCCAGCAGTAAGGAGGCACTAAATTAGAACTCCTCCTTCAGGGGAAGGAGACAAAATCGTGGATGGCTGAAGAGAGATGTGGTCAGTTGATGGAAGCAAGAATTTGGTGAATATTGGAGATACAGAATATGTGTGATTTGCAGAAGTTGTAATTATGAACACAAATGCCCTGAAAATTCCCAAAGAGCATGTGGAACATGAAATGGCTTTGGATGTCATAGAATAATAATGGGTTTTAAATATCTTGTTTCCTTTGTCACAAATATGAAAACTGCTAACCTGAATAGCTGTTAAAAAAAAGGGGAAAATTATCAATTGGAACAACTGAAATTTAAAAACTATTTCATCAAATCTGTATTACAAAATCATGTAGAAAGCTCTTGTTCTTAGTGAAGCACAGAGAAATTTAAGATGACTCTCCAGGCTTTGTATTGGGTTTAATATGAGATGAAATTTGAGGAAGGCAGAAACAACAAGAATTATCTTAATTGATAAATGATTTTTTTTTTCCCCTAAAAAAAGGAAAAAGCTAATGGTCAATGTTTCTATTTATCACTGCTAACTGAGTATCTTCGAGAAACTAGTAAAATATGTTTGAAACGATTGTCAATTCTGGATTTTAAAATGGAATAGTCCTGAATATTGGAGTCATTTAGGTGCCGTATGCAAAATAGGAGGAAAGTACCTTAAAAGACTAATGGTTTGTTCAGGAGATGAAACAGGGTAATGGTTTCAACTACTGCTCCTGTCATGGCATTCTGATGCTCCTGGTGACTCCTGGCTGAATTTTTTCCTAGGCTTATCTCCAAAGGAGACTTGGGTTCCCGGTGGGATGAAATGTAACCCGATATCCCCCAGTTATCCCCAAGCTGCTGCCAGTAAATCTTCCTGCAGATCCCCCGGCCTGCCCTCGCTGGGAGGCGGCTCTGCTTCAGGGGGCTGCAGCCCCTTGTGCCTCTGTTTGTAGTTTTCCCCTTGTGTTTTGTTTTCCCCTTCTGTGTTTTTGCTGGGGAGTTGGACTACTGTCCTGTCGAGTTAAGCCTAGTGGTGACGTCCTTGTTTTTACACTTCTCTCCTGAGGATGCCCTGAACTAGTCCGTGCACCCCGCTGTTGTCACACGCGTATTTCCAACGAGTCGTGTGTTAGCACAAGGTGCTTATGTAAAACTTGCACCAGATTCCAGCAGGAAGTGACAGAGTCATTCCCTTGAGAAGCTGCGATGGGAGAGGGGATCGGAAGGTTCCTACAAAGAGACTCAAGCAAAAACTGCTTTTCCTTCCAAGCTGAGGGAAGGACGTGCCCCGAGTGAGGAGGTTGTGCTCCGAGCCCAGATACCCCGTGCAGCCCCGTTCGGAGCCCCCGCAGCTCCCTCTGGTGATCCCGGCGTGCCCGTGCAGCCCCGGGGGCTTGGCCGAGCCTCCGATCAGCGAAACCATCAGCTCCTGCCACGGCACTGAAGAAACGCTTCAGAGCAAGCCGAGGCTGCAGCCAGCCTGGTGTTACTCTTGGGTGCCATTGGGTTTTGCTGCCTTTTTGTTTTATTCTTTTCACCATCTAATTTTTGTCTCGGGGGAGATGGAAGTCATTAAAGTATCTGTAGACTGTCCTGTTAACGCTGGCTCTAGGCAAGCATAACCAGTGTGATTGCATGAGATAAAAGGATTCCAGCTCTATGGCTGGGTTGCTGAGGAGCAAGTGAAGCATGGTATGGGGAAGAGGGTAGAACAAAGACAGTGCGTATATGAAAATTTTTATTCTGTGTTCTGTAGCCCATTTCATTTATGATATTAAAATATGGAGAAATGGTGGAAGTAAATTTAAAAATAGTCCGAACTGTAATAGTAAAGAAGTGATTTTGCAAATAATAAAACCTGGAGAATTTCCATTTCTCTTATTTTTCAACTCTTCCCTGATCTTTTAGAGTACCCCCTCTTTTCAGCATGTTTCTCTTCAGTTCTCCACATATCTTAAATGTGTGCCAGCTGTGGCCAGGCTGAGCACACGTGCCTGCTGACTGCCCAAGCATCCCCCAGGACCTGCTGCCTCTGGTCACTGCAGGGCACTGCTCTGCCCAGGGCTTCTCTGCAAATGCAGGTCAAAAATTCTGCAGCACTTTTGGGAAATCTCAAAAATAATTATGCATTTGCTATAGCACTTGGTTGAAACTGACCAATATAATCAGAAGCCATTTATGAGGGAGAATAGACTGTGGTCAAGTAACCTCATTTTATTAAAAAAAGTAAGTTCTAAAGCTGTGGAAATAGTTCTGTCTACAGGATTTTAATGCCATCATTGATGATGCTCTAGTCTAATATAAGCAAACTCTTATTTTAAGTTTTTATTTAATTTTTATTAAAATTAAACTTAGGGTGATTTAACACTGCATTCAGTTTCTTAATTTGCTTTGGTTCTAATGTATTTGATTTGTTCTAAGTATCATGTTAGGCTGGAATTCATTCGTTCAGCAAAATAAATACATTTTCATTTTGATGAGGCCTGATTGTAAGTGTATGGGAAGATAGTTGGAATTTCTTCCTTGTGTCTTCCTATCTTGTTAAGATATATTAATAACTTTATCTAAAGCCCTCACCTCCTCCCCCATGTGATGCTCATATCTGTGCTTTACGTAGGACTTTCTGGATCCAATTTTTTAACAAGTTTTTTTTAAGGGCTGAATTGTTCTGTAATAAAACCTATCACAATATTGCTGGGTACTGGCTGAGTAGTTCTCAAAAGAAGTTTTTACCTGCTTTTGAGTCATTCAGTCCTTGAATGAAATGTTAATGAGAAGATGATCTGACAAACTTCTTGAAATCTTTCTGCACAACAAAATCCTGATTGTGGATTTTCCTTCAGATCTGTTTGTTTTAAGGCACCGAAGTTGGTTTTTGTAGCTGTCTTGCATGCATGTAGATAATGCCTACAAGCAAGCCACAAAGGCCTTGGTGTGTTGTTTTTCTAAGGCTTGAATGACTAATTTTCTGAATGTGTAAGGAGCAACAGCCTTTTGTGTGAAGTTCCTTTTGTGCTTGTTAGAACTGTAGAAGCAGGAGAAAGTAAGCGCAGCCTAAAATTCAGAGTTGCAATCTGACAGGAATCCTCCAGGCTTATCTGCAAGAGCTGAGATCACAGTTCTTGCTTCTGTCTAACCTGTGCTTCTCTGCTTTTAATTCTTCATGTTCTCCTCTGCTTAGTCTTAGTGGCTTATAAGATTTTTCAGTGGCGTAATTAGCTTATCTTAAAATAGTCTGATCTGGTGGCAGTACTGGGACAATGATGGGACAGCCAGCCCAGCCCCAGTCACACGCTGTCAACCACAGAGATGTGTCAGTGCTTGGGCCACTCAGCAGGAAGGGAGGAGTAGGTGAAAATCTTTTGAAGATATAAGTGGACCTTGAACATGAATGATTCAGCTCACCTGTGCTAGGATTTACACGTTTTCCTTCAGGAATTTGGCAACAGCATGATAAAGTAACTAGAAAGCAGCTTCTCCTTGGTTTCAGCCAAGATACAAGTGGAATGAAAACAAAAAAAATTAAGTTCCAGTTGAGTTCCTTTCCTTGGGTTCTTTTTTATATTTGTAGCTTTAGTGTCTGGCTCTGTTTATCAGCCCTCCCACTTCAGAGAGAATCATCTTACCTCAGAGCCTCATCTTACCTCAGGTGCCTTGGTTCAAGCTTACCAGTGTTTCAGGTCTGAGACCTTTAAAGTTTGAAGTGTCCAACCATTAACATTTATACTTCCTTGAGACTGTATCTCTGGGTTTCATACTTTCTATAATTGTCTTGTCTTCTGTCTTCATTTCCGTCTCTCTAGACAAATACAGATTACAATATAAATTTAGACAAGGGCACAATTGCATGTGTTAATGAAGACTGTTGTAGGTACACCAGTTCTGAGGGGTAAACTCTACATTTTAAATGCCTTTCTTGGAAAAGCTGCTGCTGCAGTTGCTATCGTGGTTGCTACAATCTTGAACAAGGGATTAGAATACTTTTTGTGTCTTGTTACTATGCAGGGAAAGGAACTTGATCTACAGTACATTCAGGATGTTGCTTTTGATGTGATTTATCCTGTATTTTCTGAGAGCTGTCCCTTTCTTTAGATTTCAGTAGAAGAGCACTTTTTCTGAAATTCATAAACTCTCTAAA
This sequence comes from Haemorhous mexicanus, assembly GCF_027477595.1. Classification (NCBI taxonomy): domain Eukaryota; kingdom Metazoa; phylum Chordata; class Aves; order Passeriformes; family Fringillidae; genus Haemorhous; species Haemorhous mexicanus. The sequence goes on from NC_082353.1 coordinate 19,069,031, forward strand.
TTTATGTGCCATTACCATGCTTTTTTTGTTGATTAAAAATGGATTTCAGCATTTCACAGCTCACTATTTGTTGAAATAGTGGCTCATGCTAGGGCACTCCAATACTGGCTAGTCTTGTCTTCAAGGAGAAAATTTAGCTCTGTTATTATAATGTGTAAAATGCTTTTTAGGGAAGGTTTGTTCTCTTTGGCTTGATACCTGTTCATTCTGGAGTCTAATGAAACTTCTGTGTTTACGCTTTTAGGTTCTGCATTTTCATCTCTCAAACCCTGCAAACCAATCTACTGAGAGATGCTTTTGTTACATTTGAGTTTGCAGACCTTCATTGAAAAACTAATTTGGACTCTGCAAGACATAGTTAAAAACAAACTCTTCTGGTAATGTTTGAGTTCTTCCAGGTGGATTTGATGTACTGCCTCCATGCAGGAAGTGAGAAAAGGAGTTGTAACTATACATTAATGTCTTGCATATGCTGCAATGTTCCTTGAGCTTTTCCTGTAAATGACTGTAGCCAGGCAAGTCCTCTGTGTAGTTTAATGTTCAACTCTGGTTTTATTTTGTTGCTATTGCTGGTGCCCTTATGCATGCAGATAGAGTTGCACTATAACTGAGGCTGGGAGGGGGAATTTGCTTCGCTTCCTGTTTAAGATGTGGATCCCAAAAGCTTGGTCTAGGCATGATTGTAGTCTGGTGTAGTTTGTTACTAAAAATTTAGTAACAATTACTTTACAAGGTCTACTTATTCCAGTGAAACTTCCTAGACTACTTTAGATAAAGTCAGCTTCCAGTGGGACTTGGGACATTTCTTGTAATGCTTGGTTCTTTGTGTTATGTGTATGGAGTTGGGGTTTTTCCTTTCTTTTCTTTTTTCCCTGGTTTCTCCCACATTCATTAACTGTGCTTACAATGAGTTTTCAGTGAATTAGTGTCAATGTTCCAGTGAAATCCTTGGCTGTACTGATGATGTAAGTGGTGGAGATCTTATTCTGGAATTCTTTCTACTGTCTCCTTGTGTCTGTTAGACCTATTTAGATGAAAATGCTGTAGGCCATTGCCTGTGTGCTTGTTCCCTGCTATAATATTAATGTTTGTGTCTTAGAGGTATTAGTAGAGAGATTATTAGGAGGGGAAGTCTAGCACAGAAAAGCTTCCTGTGGATGACTTGGAGTAGTGGTGAATTCTGACAGGGTTCCCATGGTAGTGAATGTGTTTTCTTTAATACACATTACTCAGATCTTGCTATTGTCTTCTTTATAATACAGCGTGGTGGCTGTATTATTGTCAATACACAAGTTGCCTTAGCAAAACCTTTTGAAGCGCTGTAAAAAAATACGTGAAACCATGTTTGGCAAAAAATGCTGAAGGGTTTAATGGTTCCTGAGTGTGTAGGGAACAGTCTTTTTTCCCCTTTTGGCAATCACATGAACTTTTGAATCCAAGTCTTTGTCTCCTTCTCCACTGCTGTATTCACATATGAAATTAAATTATTTAACTTTCATTTTAGCAATAGGAGACAATTTGAGCATAATTAAAGCAATGTATCTGTCTAAATGAGTGATACCTAATTGGATTAGCATTGTTTAGAGAGCATGTGTGCAGTCATTCTTTGTGAATCTGTACATTTCTTTTTTAGATCTACAATAAATATTGAAGTCTCACTGTTCAATCTAATGAACGAAGCTTTGATTGCCACTCTCAACTTCCAGTGGGTTGAGATGCTGTTCTGCAATTTCTGGTTTCAGCCTTCTTACTGCCTGGGGTTCATACTCTGCCTGTGGGGAGATGCACTCAATCTGGAGATGCTCAGAGTAATTTGGATAATGAGGAATGATAATATCCATACCATTAAAAAAAATTTTTTTAAAAAGTGTTTCTGAGTTCTAGTGCTCTTTTGCTAGTCTCAAGCAGTTTATGTATGAAATCTCCTACACTAGAAGATCCTTCACCCACATCTGAGGTCTGTGTATCCTATTAACAGGTCTTGCCTATTTTTCCTGTACAGTACCTTCCTGCACTTCTCTTAATAACACTGTCCTTTGAAGGACTTGGCAGGGCACTGTACTGAAGAGGAATGCAATAGGAAAAATATTATTCATTAGATCTGTCTTCTGGATTAGTCCAAATTTGGGAAGTAGTCTGTCTGATCCCCTCAGACCTCAGATCCCCTCTCAGATCAACAGTAAAGCTCTGTTTTGATAAATGTAGATAGGTAGATGTATACAGAACACCTTTAAACTAATTTATTGTACCTGTGCCAGTCAGTGGCATGTTAGGATAGCACACAGAAAGCATTTGGTTCGTTTTCCCTACTGCTTGAAAATCCATCATTTCACAAAATGCTCGTTAGTTGTAGCCTAAATGGGGCAAACCTGTTTCTTAATGAAGAACATGTTTTCAGTGTCATATTTGTCATCATTAAGGCTTTGGGAAACTGGGTTAATATGTTCAGTTGTGATTATGCACTAGCAAGATGTGGATGGCAGTGCACCTGCTTTTTGAGGTGGATACATTTTCTCACGTGGTCTCGTGTGGTTTGTAGCTGTGAATTCCTGTCTCAGCTCTTCTTTACATCTTGAGCGGAACAGTGCTGAAATTATTTGATGTGTTCCAGTAAAGCAAATGACAGCCTGCACCAACTTTTACTCTTTTTCCATTTGTTTCTTTATTAGATGTGTTTTGGTCATTTTTTTGTGTGTTGTGAGAACATGTTTTTTGGTATAGCAAGTGTTGCTGCATGAAATGCCTTCAAAAGTAGATTAATGTGGCAAATTCGAGTCAGTCGTCCTTTTAAAAACTGAAATCTTGTTTATGTATTTAATTTAGGTGATTAAACTACAATGAAGCTTGTGGCTTTCAATAAAACTTGCAGTTCCAGAGCTTGTCTGTGGTCTAGATTGATGTCTCTGTTCTAAGAAAGATTTGGCTCAGATGGCCTTTAACAAATTGGGAAAACCAGGGGATGTAATAATTTCATTTAATTTTGGTATTTATGTGTGACAGAGGCTTCTGAAGTGCCCAGCATACAGGTCTTGGGGTGTGGCAGTGGTTGGATGATGATGGTGGCAGTTTCTACCTGGTGTAATTTGACCTGGCCAAATGGATGCCTGACTCTGAGAGCTTTAACTGAGGACTGCATTCTGCCAACTACTTCTTCCATCAGCTCTTGCTATTTATAAAAATCCAAGATAAAAAAAATTAGAAATAATTTTCTAGTGCAAGTGCTGTGTTTTTGCATTTGTTTTCAGTTCTCTAGTTGATACCTGTAGGTTAAATTAAAAGTGCAAATCGTGACCTGGAAGACCTCAGTGCCTCAAACTTGCCTGCTAATCCATTAGATTAGCAGCACGTTACTTCACTGGCAGACCTTGCCTTGTTTTGAGTATTTTTTTGCCGTTGAGAAAATTTAAGATTGGTGCCTTGCCTTTGCAATAGTGGATTCCTTGCTGCCCCTGTGCAAATGCCTTAATCTGCATCTCCCTGCCTGGGTGCAGCTGAACAATCTTGAGCTCTGTCCTGTGTCAGTGTGACAGGGCAGGAGTAGAGGAGGTGTGGGGTGATGTGTGACTTGGCTAAAAGCAAGTGCTGGAAGCAGCTGAAGCTGTGCTGCCTGTGATTTTTGGTGTGATGATCTGGATAAGTGAATATGTTGGATTTCAGCTGTTTATTCTCTATATTTTTTTTTTTTTTTAGATAGTTGCAGGTAAACAAGAAGTATTTCCACCACACCTCCTTCTGTGCTATTTTTTTGAGCTTTCTTTCATTTCACTTCCTGGTGGGTAGATGGCAAGTTCTCTGGCAGATTTACTTATTAAAATGCTGGTGTATTTTCTCCTGAGAAAGCAAATATTGTGGCTTCTACTCTTGGCAAGTATTTCTTCTTTTACTTTTCTTAATATCCTCCATTTCTGGTATGGCTTTTAGTGTTTCCATGAATTCAATTCTACATCTGGGTATGTCAGCTGGGTATGTTACATTAACAGATTTTTGTTTCTTCTTTTCACCTGGGGTCTTGAAAAGCAGATGCTCCAAAACTGACTGATTAGGTACCAGCACTTTTGGAGAAATAAAACAATTATTATCTGATCTGAAAGGCAGCATTTGCATAGTTTTACATTATGCAAGCTCTACTTTGGTTGTTAATCATGTTGGATAGGTTTTGATTTCTGCCTGTTGTTGATGGTTTTTGTTTGCTTCTGAAGTAAGAGTAACCTGTAGCACTTCACAGCTGCAGATAATTTAATTCCAAGTCCTTCACCAAGGTCAGTGGGATTTTTTTTTTGTGCTTTGTATAATACTGAGCATTTATTTTTCTTAGTAAAAACTTGTTGCATGTGATATGTAAGATTGTAAGGCAACTTAATATTATTTGCTTACAGGAGAAACACTGTTTATTTAGTTTTTACTGTATTGATAAAATTTGGATGCTGCATTTAAATTGTGCAGTCAGAAACATGTTCTTTAAAAAGGTGAAAAATATGTTTTCTGTAGACAAGTTGTATTTTTAGAGTCCAGTTCCTAGTTTTGTCTTTGTGTGGAAGTTTACTGGTTCAGTTATTTCACGACTTTTCTGTGGGTTTTTTTAATCTGTGTAGCTCTTGCTTTTAGTTCTGTGTGTTCTTTTTGTGAAAGGAATCCAGTGTGTGTGTGAGTTATTGAATACTCCTGGTGTGCTGGGACTTGTGCTGTTCTTCAGTGCTGGGACTTTGCTAATAGCAGGTCAGAATGTTTGCACCTCTTAAGTCATCAATGTGGAAAAAATACCAAATAAGATATAATGAAAAAATGGGTTCAGCTCTGATGCAGATAGGAAAGGGATGACTTAAATATTCGAGCAGTAGCAAGTCAGATGCTAAGTTTGGAATGTGCTAATTCAGCCAAGCTCACGTTTGTGACAGCTCTGCAGGGGTGAAGAATGCTTCTTGAGGAGGATTTTTTTTCTTTCCTCTTCGCAGCGACAGCTTCTGTGCTCCCCTGGGTCGGGGGGCGGGGAGCTCTTCCCAGCAGCTGCACAGAAACCTGTAAGTGCAGGCATGGCCCAGATTCGACGCTGGAGCTTCAGGCAGAGTTCTGCTGTGTGTTAGCACTTGGTCCATGTGACGCTGTTTGACCGGATAAAGGCTCTCAATCATGTGCTAATGTGTGATACTAAATAAATACATATTCTCTGTGTAGCTAATAGAAGTGTTTCTCCTGCTAAATAAGTGCCTCTTATATTAGAAATGATTTTGTGCCTCCAGCATGGTCCCTTAGAGCAGAAGTTCTAATGTCAAAACGAAACCTGGTCAATCTATCAGGACCATACTACAGACATTTTACAGTTTGGTGCTTAACCTTTGGGTGGCTAAAATTAAAAGTGTTATCATAATTTCCTTCTGTAAAAATGTGGTATTCTGTATCTTTGTGTCAGTGTATTATTTGATAAATGCTGGTGTGCTCTGCAGAGTAATTAAGGGAGGACTCTGAATAATGAGCTATTTTAAAGTATCTTCTGCTCAAAATCCAGGCATATATCTACCTTTGCCTCTTCCTGTTCTCCTGATATGCCCATAGCAGATCTTTATTGTGAGTAAGCTGGTTCCTGCTGGTAGTTCTGTCTGGTTTCCAGCTGTCCCCACCAATGTGAAGGGGAGATCAATGAAGTATGAACCATCTCACAAAATTTCTGTTTAAGAGGAGCAGTGTCAGGGTGTGCTTCGAGGTTGCAGCAAACATGCAATTGCAGCTAAAGTAGGTCTGTGAGAACTTTCACCTACCCCCTGTGGATGTGGTTGCACTAGAGAAGCAACAGTCCATGATTTTTTTGTGGGCTAGCTGCCTAAATACTTACCAGAGGTCTGTATGATTCCCTCTGCCTCCAAGTCAGCTGAAGCTTGTTGTGATTACACCCTTACTGATAAGTGTTTGGGTTAGGCTTTCCTCTGTGCTTAGGAAAAGAAGAGGATTAATGGTATTCCTCCAGCAGAATACAGATAACCTCTCCTGACCCTGGTGATCAAGTCTATTCCCCTTTTATCTTTGCATTCTCCAAGACACCAATCTGAAGCCATGGAATACATGATCCTGTGTTGGTCTGGAGACTGCTTTTAGAAGAGTTTGCCTTCCTTACCCCATTATGCTGGCATTCTCTGCAGTGGTGTCCTTCTGTAGTATTACATATTAAAGCATTGTCACAGAGGATGATGAAATATTTTTAGGGTGTGCTCCATTAATTTTGACAACTCAGATTTGTTTGTGCTTTTTATATGCCAGTGTGTGTATTTCTAGTCATGTCAATATATATGTAGAGACAATATGTGGGATTTTTTTAATATGTCACTGTCTTTTATGGAGAACATCTGCTCTGAAATTGTTACAACAATATGCAATGATGCTTGTTTAAAATGTGTTCTAGTAGTTACTGTGTATCCAGGCAGTTTAATAAATCAGTAAAAGATTTCAAATATAGTTGAATACCCTACCCAGTTAACGATACTTTGTGTTTGGAGTTTCATCACTCTTAACGTGTCACATATTATAGACAATAATTGTGTGACATTTTCCTTAAATTTTCATAGCAAAAGACTATGACAAAGCCATTAGCTTTGGAGTCTTGAATCTGAAAAATTCATAATATAGATAACATAAATGCAAGGCTTGCGTGTGTGTGTTAAAATAGTAAATGGGTTAAAGTAGCACAGGCATACTTTGTACTGTGTTGGCATAGTTTTCCCCTTCAGATGGTAGTTTGGAATGTGAAGCCTCTTCCTATATGTGCTGGAGCAGAGCTAAAGTCTAATGTCACTTACAGGAGAAATTTAATACAAGCAGCTTGTGCAGAACTGACCTGCTGCCATGGTAGCATGTAATATATTTAGCATGCATGTGTCTAGTAACCATGTGATCTTATACAAGTGAATAAAACAGAAAAGCTCTCAAAAGTTAACATTTCTCTGAATGTTTTCAGAGTTCTATTCATTAAATAAAATGTTATCAAACTATTTAAAGAGACTCAGTTTGTAACTGGGATGTAACCAACTCAGAATTTGGAATGCTGCAGCAATGTCTCTGCATATCAGTGTGAGCGAGATAGAATTCAAAAATAATTAGATATTTTTAATCCACCATAATTTTTGGAGTGTTTTATTTGGGTTTTTTTGGCTGTTACAGTTCAGTTTTCTGCTGCCGTGATGACCTAAGATTAAATTTTGAATGAAATCTGAAAATAGCAATCTGATCCTCAGGTGCTTAATCTTTAAGAAAACCCACAATTGTAAATTTTGGCAGTGCTGTGATATTGTCAGACTGTCTTGGTATCATCTGTGCTTAAAAGCTAAAGTGTCACTTACGTGCCTTCTGCAGATTTACCAGGACACCATTTGGGAGATGATAAGCAGGGAAGAGTGGCACACATAAGTCCTCTATCAAGACAACATTAAACAGTGGATAATCTCTTTAATGGAATATAATCTTGCTTCTGCAAAATCCTAATAAAATTTAGTATTTTCCCTGCTGATTTTTTGCAGAAAGTGTGATGTTGATGTTGGTTTCTAGTTTAGGGGTTTTTGGTGTCTTGTGCTGAGCAGAGAGCGAGGTGATTTTTCTCATCATCCCCTGTTTTGTTGCACAATCCCATTTTCCCTGTGGTAGCAGCATGGTTCTTGCACAGCAGCTGTGGGCCCAGGTGAGTAGAAATGTCCTGGGCTGGATCCAAGCAGCAGAGTGGAGCTTTAATACTGAATGTGAGACTTGGTGTTTCTCCCGACACATTGCTAAAGGATTTCCTTGGTCTCAGGCTTGCATGATTGTGTTCCTTAAGCTGGAAGATTCAAGTGGGTTCTGAATGCCTTGGGAGCTCCTTTTCTTCCCAGGTCGGGTGGCCCCACGTCCTGCCAGTGAGGCTGGCCTGAAAGCAGAGGGGTGAAGGGTTCCACCTTCCCCAGCTGTGATTTTAGCATGCCTCTTCCAACTATCAGCTTTTTCCATCTCTTCCTGTTGAGAAGTCAATGTAGGCACTTTCTTCTGAATTATTGGTTGTTGGATTTTGGGTTTTTATTGTATTCTAGGGGCACTGTCATTATGGACCAGTGAACTCCTTCAAAGATTGAAGATACTTTCTATGGATTTCTGTAGTTTTGGTAGATACTGCATTTGCAGAAGAATTGCAAGGAAGCACAGTCTATTTTGTGTACTTTAAGAATGCACATAATAAAGTAGCGTTAAATTGTCTTAAACATAGAGAATTGAAATTTATTCCATAAAGCATCTGTTATGTACCTTAGCATATGTCCTGTTTCTAGCCCTGGAGGGTGTAGTTGTGTTGGAAGCTATGGCTGGTGCTCCTGAGTTAATGCCATATGAAAACTACAAGGTCCCTTTAGAGTTCCCTTTTTTTTTTTTTTTCATAGCACCCTCTATCTGAGACACTGCAGAACCATCAGTGCAAACTCAGACCTCTAGCAAAAGGTGCAGCACCTTTCTAGTGGGTTAGTCAGTGTTATTGACAAATATTTCTTTGGTCTCATGATATACTTTTCTCTTCATGTTCTAAATAATTTTTTTACAAGAACTGAGTCTTGTGCTTAATTGATTTAATTTTCAGAAGGCCAACGAATACCATGTGCATCCTTGAAAGACCTTCCCTTAAGGTGAAATCCTCAAAAGTGAATGAAAATCAGTTTCTTTTTAATGCCTGTTGGAATCTACTAAATTGAAAGTGCCAGATCTGTGTCTTTTGTTGTGTGCTATGTGGCATCAAATTAGATAAAATGTCACAGACAAACTTATCGTTAACTCTTTCTGCTGCTGTCCTCTGTCACACTTCTGCTTTTGAGGACCTGCTCTTCCCTTTGCTGCCTTTATTCCAGCTGTGCATGGTGAGCATTTTCCCTCAAAGAACTGGACTAATTCAAAAAAGAACAAAGCACTGAGACTTAAGAGCATCACTCTCCTGTACGGGAATTTTAAGAGGACACTACCATCCTCTTCAGGAATATTGTGGCTTCTGTTCCACCTAGGCAGGGGCACCTGTTTGCCTGGAAGGAGATTTTGGAATCAGAGGATTCACTAAATGCACTAAGTAATTCTTCCTTTCCATGCCCAAGCTGACATCTTGCAGCTAATGCAGATGGAGGGATTTGGCAGCAGTAGGGTGTGAGAGCAGAACTCTTGGTTTACTTTGTTTAAACCAAAGCTCAGTGCTGCTTTAAATGCTGTTATCCCTGTGGATGGATCTGGTTCAGGCATGTAGATCTCTTCCTGAACTAGGCAGTGATGGTGGCCTTAAGATTTTATGTGGTGCTGTTTCTGTTGTGGAATACTAAAAGGTTTGTGTTATTTTGGGTAAGTGAAGCTTACAAAGGGGAGTGCCTGCCACCTCTAAAGGCTTGCTGAGGTTGTTAATCAGATATTACCATCAAAATGAAGTACATTCAGTGGTAGACAAAGAGGAAGGAAACCTGCTAGAAGGAAGAATCTCCAGAAGTGTTGGTTGATGTAACATGTTAAGAGTGGTGTCTGCTAGAAGTACAGGGTAAGCTTGTTTTGATTCCTATCTTCCTTTGAAAGTAGGCAAATGTTTATAGTGTGGAGAATGTCTCCACCCCTCCCTCCGTGAAGCTCTGTGCTGGAGAAAATGATGACACTGGATGTTGGTGAATTCTTACAAATCTAAACATAGCCCATAATCATAGGTGTGTCTGTGCAGGGATAAAAGTGTATGAGCTCCAGATGAAATCATAAGATCAGGTTTTGAGAACTAGATCCAACTCAGTGCTCACCCTTCTGGGTTATACTAAGAAGTCTTTGTTTCAAATCTCGGTTTAAAAATCTGTTAACTTGGCAGCAGGATGGAGTCTGCTGAAAAACCAGCTAGCAATCTGTAGTTCGTCTGAATGCAAGGAGTGAATTGCTGGAAAGATCCCTTTCTCCCAGTGGGAAGACAGAATTTTCTAGTCCCAGTGTTTTGTTTTCAATTTTCTTTAAGCAAGTCTGAATGCATTTCCTTGCAGCTTCTATAATCCTGCTTCAAAGTAGAGGATATGAGGTGAGAATTGAGGGAAAAGTAGAACTCAGTCATCAATACAGTTTCCTAATTAAAATCCACTTCACTAATTCCGATTCTCATGAGCTGTCAGGAGTATCTTGTATTCTGGCAATATGGTTGTTCCAGTGTTTGCACTGAGTTGGCTGTTCAGTTTTTATTAAGCAATGTGTGGCCTCATGTGCAAGACTTGCAAAGCATCAGCAAAGAGCAGGACAGGATAGAACTGGATGCTGGAAGTTTCTTGCAGTATGATTTGTAGCCAGTTAAAACTTTGTTGCTGTGTATCTGTGTTGCAGTGAGGAGATTCAGGTTCTCAGGGTGGTGTAGAAAAGCAGGTATGTTCAAAGCTACGCCAGCATTGGAGGGGAAAATACATTTTCAATACAGGCCAGAGCAGCAATAATGGAGCTGAAGAGGCCCTGGGTGTGCTGTCCCTTGCAGGCTGGGTCTTTGCTGAGGCAGGTGAAATTGGAGAGCAGAGCACTGCTATCTGCTGTTTGCCAGCTTGCTGTCAATATTTATTGCTTCAGCTGCTGCAAGGCTTCCAGTCAGCATGTGAGAGAGAAATGCTTTAATGTCCTGAAGGCCCAGAGTACTCAACAATGAAGTTTTTTTTTTTTGAAGAGGAGTTAGGGTTTCTTGCAGGTGCAGGAATGCTTCTCAGCAGGTTCTTGAAAGCTGTGTATAAACTGTGTCAATTTGCTGTGGTTTACTTTTTGTTATATAACTCCATATAATCATGTTCACAGGTTAGTTACATAGAATGAGTAAAATGAGATAATGTAAAATAATTAAGTTAGCATCTGATTCTAGTGTACAGAATCCACTTTAATAAATGTATTTAATATCTGAGTGGTTTTTTCCCCCCAGATAAAGAAGTACATAGGGTTTTTCAGAAAGACAAAATTCCTTGTCTTAGGAGAAAGGAACAGAAAAGATTGCAGATGCTTTCATGCGTGCTCTGATGATACTGGTAGATAAATGAAAATAATTTCTGTGTCTAAATCAGTTTGTCACTTCACATGAGGAGTTCAATGCCAGCTTGATCTCACTTGTCCCAGCTCATGGGTTGACTGAGGTGTGTGAACTTACACATTGCACACTTTGAGCTATCGGGGCTACAGGCAGCATCCAGGTTTTATGGTGGAATGCAACTGCTCTTAACCACAATACACCTTCAAGAAGTCATTCACAACTAACTGCTTTGTATTTGCTTTGCAATTCAAATAAGGTTCCTAAGGGCTCTTAGCTAGGGTTCTGTCAGGGATGAAGAAGACAGCATGGATGGAAGGGACCCAGCAGTGTGTGGAAATACTGCACTGTTTGTGTATGTTCCAAGCAGGTTTAAACCAGTGATTCCATAATTAAATGCTGAGATGTCCATTCTATCTAATAGTGCAAGAGATCATGCAGTCTTCTCTTCTGACATGGTTTCTGGTTGATGTTTCTGTCAGTTTCTGTTTTTTCATTTTTAATATATAACTGGGGTCTGGATGGCCTGCTATGGTTATAGTCTGACTCCTGATGGACCTTGGTTATTGTCAGGTCTAGGCAGTCGTTGCATCAGACACTGCTTGGCCAGTGAAGTGGTGAAGATGAAGATGTCTCTCTTCCAGTTTCAGACAGCTCACATTTGCATCTGATGTTTCATGTCAAAGGTAAATGAATATACTTGTTTAAACTAAGAGGTTTTCAGTAAGGGAAGTCTGCAATAATCTGAAACTATCTGAGCTTTTGCTTCAGATTCCTGGCTACTTAATGCAGTTGTGAAAGCAGCCCAGCTGCCTTTCAAATACATTGAGAGCCAACTTCTGTGGCTTTCTTTTCTCAATATTCCTTGCTCTTGTTGGGCTCCTCAGTGATGTAATACATTACTCATGTAGTAGTTTATCAGAAGGACTTTATATGTTTGTGTGAATCACTTAACTGGTTCTTGTTGAGACCTTGATTAAAGTTTTTCTGGCCTTTCACTTAAACTTCTGTCAGCTGAATCTTCTAATTCACCTTTTTAGTGGCCCTCTGCATGTAAGATGCTTGTTAGGGTTTGTTGACAGGAAAAGAAATTGAGATTGTTAAAGTTTTGAGGATTTCTGTTTTTAATACAATAATGGGAACAAATGGATGAGAGTTCTCACTTCTTTTTATAGTCATGGAATATTTCACTCCAGAAGCTGTTGAATCAGATATTTGAATACATGTTGCTATCTAACACTTGAATCACATAGCTTTGCTGTGAAGCTGTAATGTTACTTAGGGTCAAACAACTTAATTTTTCCATTTGCAGCAATTGGCAAGAAAGATCAAATGGTAAAATCTAATTATTTCACCTGTCTTGCAGGTAATAACAAGTAACAGAGTTACTGTAGCAGCCTGAATTTCAATTTCTCAACTAATCCATATTAACTAACTGTGTGTGCTAGTTTCTTGCTAAGGACACAGTAGTTTAAAAGTACCTGAAGAGTCAGTGTTCTATTATCAGTGTAGTTAAACTGACATTTTTGCAAGAGAATCCAAGTGGCTGGGTTAATTTTAATGGCATAAGAGTGCCCAGACTACCAGGCATCAACTGCCAAAAAAGAAAAATGTTTATAAGCAGAATATATTTTGGATAATATTCTTGGTCAAAATGGAGTTTACTACAATAAGTTTAGGTGTTGGGGTATGGATCCTAATGTACTAAACTTCTGGTTTTATTGGCTTGCCCTGTACTTGATTAGGCCAGTCTTAGCTTGTGGTTGATTTTAAGGATATGGACATCCAGACGGAGGGCAGTAACACTGTTAGGGTGGAGTACTTGTACTTGGATCGATAAAGTGTTTTGGGCTGTAAGGAATTTCATTCTAGGCTGCTTTTAAAAGTGGCTGCTGACATTGGAGAGGTCATGGGAGTCAGGCAGTTTCTTGCCTGTGGTGCCCAGCAGCATTTTCCTCAGTTCCTTGATGCTGCCTGAGTTCTGCCTATATGTAATCCTTTTGCAGATTATCACGGCTGAGGTGTAGCTGAGTGGATTCATCTCACTTGTATGTTGTTTTATTATTTGCTACCTGTCTGCCTTGGATTCTGAAATATTTAGATTACAAAGAAACTGTCTCCATGCATGTCTAGAGAGGACCTGCTCTGTGATCTGCTGTAGCTCCCCCACCAACAACAATTGTGGTTTATTTTATTTAAATATGATGGGACTATTTGCTTAAAACAGTGCAGAGATGGGAATAATCCTTTGAAATGTGGTTTTAGTATCTTAGAAATACAAAGTATATATAGTATATATACTTAGTATAGGTTTTAAAAATTTTTATTTAGAAGTTTGAACTGGTGGTGTATCTGAATTTTAAAAGCAGAGATTGATTTTTGAACAAAGATTGTGGCAGCCACAGAGTAAGAAACTTGCCACTAATCTTTGTTAGAAGCACGTAGGCGTCTTTATGGTTTGCTGAGTGTCTTTCTGAGGCATGCAGGCTGCTTGAAGCATTATGTTGTCGTGTCTGTCTGGTTTATAATTGTTGCACTTCAACAATATGACTGCATGCTGTCATTTAATCAGACATTGAATAAATTATCAAGAAAGCTTTCTGGATAATTGTTCAGTGATTTAAAGCTTCTTATAGATCATTGATGTGTGTTCTCTTATATTTCTTCTTGGGTTTCCTGTCTTATTTCCTTTAAAGTGGGGGGTGCCTGTCCCATGGAATTCTCGGGAAGACTAGAAACGTGTAGTTGGTAAGAAAGAGAAATGGTCTGGAGACTGCCTGTCACAGCAGGTAAAAAAAACCCTAGCAAAAAACCAACACAGATGGGAGTTGTGCAAGAAGCTTGGAGCCTGTGGCTTGTGCAGAGCATGAAGAGAGGCTGATCTATAACATCAGGAAGAGGCAGATAACTGAGGATGAGCCAAACCTTGGGAAGATGTTTCCCAAGTACAGAACAGGAGCGTACAGCGCTCTGCGTCACGAAGCCACTGTTGACTGAAGCCAACTTGGAAGCCAGAACCCATCTTGCAAGGGCACAGTGTGCAAGGAAGAATCTTGTTTATAATCCTTCTATTTTCCATTCTCTCATCTACTCACATTTGTCCCTTGCTGAGAACTTCAGTGAGATCTGGCGTTGTTAGATTTGAAGCCTGGCTTGAGGAAGCTCTCTGTAGGATGTAAGGTATAAGCAAAGCCACAGAATGCTGTGGCTGCCTTCGTATCCCATTACATTCCTGGAGTCAGCTGTAAATGTTTTTGATTGCTGTAATGTTTGTTCAGGAACATGTGTTGAAGTTGCTGTCCTGTGGCTGTTTGTTGTATTACCTCAACAGTTTGTACTTCGCAGGCACAGGGGACAGCTTCCCTCTTCGTAAAAGGTAACAAAGAATTACTAGAAGTTTACTCACTAGTTAGTGTTCACACATCATGCAGTTCTAGAACTCATGCTGCAAATCCAAAAATCAGTTTGCTGTAGTACCAAATTGGTACAGTTTTCTACAATAGGGAAGTGATGTGTTAAATAAGATTACCTCTTGATTTATGTTCTGGTTTTTCTTTTCCAGTAGAAGAAAGTAAAAGGCAGACAGAAATGCTTTTTATTTACTCCTTTCCTAGGGAGAAATCTGCTGTGGTTTCTGCTGTTTCCTTGGGAAAACTGTACCAGTTATGCACCAGTCAGTTTGAATATACTGAGCATAGACTCTGCTTTACTTGACTGCAGAATTGCTGCTTTGGCATTTGCTATGAGGAAAGTGAAGAGCGGCCTGCTGAATTTTAATGCAATTTTAAAGAGAATATTTGAAGGATAAGAGTAGTAGATCTCATAACAATGCCCTACAGTATGTGCTGTGTTCCTAGTAATTTTTCTGCCTGTCTTAATTTCTATACATTTCATGTCTTATGTCAGGATGCTGTTTGATTTAGCTGAGTTGGCACCTTGTTTAATTTTGAACTGTGTGTAAAAGTAGTGCACTCACTGTATTTGTGCTTTTTGGATGTTGCTTTTGTGTGTTTATTTTTTCTGCAAAATAATCTAGTGTGAGATGTGGTTATGGTAAGTCAGAACTTGTATAGATGGATATTTTTTTCTAGCTTTGGTTTATGAATGTTCAGTTCTTTACATGTAGGTTATTGGTTGAGATTTTAAATGGTTGTAAAATAGTGTTCCCCCTCCAAAGCACTTACACAAAAAGCTTCAGTACTCCTCAGAAAGGATAATCTACTTAAATCATGTACTCAGAGACAAAAGGAAGAACAGTGCTCTGTGTGGGTAAAGATTTCTATATAGAAATGCCAGGAACCTGAATTTAAGTTTAGTTTGGCATATTGTTGCTTATGTTTAAAGTGCTCCACCCACTGAATTCAGCCTGGCATGACCATGTTAAAAAAAGGAAGAGAGCAAACCTTTAAATTAATTATCTGCAAAGGGAGGAAAACGATTAGTGACCACATAGGCAAAAAAAAAAAAAAAAGAAGGATGCTGCTTATCTAGAATTTCGCAGAAATCTGACCAGGTGAATTTAGGACTTTGCAGCTAAATTCTGTTCCAGGAACTGTGAAACATCTCCTGTCTGTGTACAGTGAGCAGCTCTGGGGATGGCAATGCTCTGTGCTCTGCTGATTGCCGTAGAGATAAACAGAGATGTGACAAGTGGGGCAGAGCCATTGTGAGAACTCGGAGATAATGAGCTACACCTTTGCCAGATGCATGTTGCTATGCAAAATAAGATTATCTGTATTCTCTGATCTATTGATAAAGTTAAATTGAGATGGGAGAAGTAATGAGCCAAGGTAGCAGTAATTAAAGCTTGAGTGTCACTGCTGTAGCTGATGAAATATGAAGACTTCTGCAAAGAGATTTCACAATGATAATATTTTTTTCTTAATGCCATGACTTAACGGTATGTTAAGTGTTATCTAAAGATGCATCAGTGAGCTTGAAGAAGATTAATGAAGTATAAAGAAGTTGCAAAACCAGAAAGTTCCATTCTGGTTGGTAAATGTATTAATAAGAAACTGAACAGTACTGTGTATTTATTTTATTCTCTCTAATTGCAAGACGAACAAAAATATGAGAATTAATCTTTTAATTGATCACACTATTAGTTGTTTGTCATTTGGTTAATGACCAGTGCTATATGAAGGTGTCTTGTTCAGCTGACTCTTATCCAGTCATTATTAGGCTGCTTTTAAACTGTGAAATTTATTTTCCCTGCTGAGAACAGCAGCAAGGTTTTGTTGATCCCCATCCCAAGACGAATATAAAAATTACATTTCGCAGGGTTTTGTCTCCTGTACAAAGGAGTGCTGTTTTGTGGCAGCTTTTTGTTGTGGGTCCAGTGGTGTATAATTTAAAGCCATCTCTGGCAGACATGTCCTTATCAGCATTTTGGAAGGTTCCTCTGGTGGCTCCCTTCGTTTGAGCCTGAGAGGAGTTGTAATAACACAAACGTGGCTCTGTGCCATTTTTTGGCCACATGGTAGTTAAGTTCCACAGCCATTACAAATTCCTGATAAGAATGAAGCAAATGCTTTTGATCTTGAAAAACATTTAATGTGTTTTATATGTGTATTTTGCTTCAGGAAAGAAACCTTCCTTCTGTGGCTTATAATGTACAGATGTCTATGGGGTTAAAAGCTGGGTTTAAATGCTTTGAGTTGCACTTTGAGCTTGTCATTGTGAAAGCTGTCAAACATCAGTTTTGCACTAATTAAATACCTGCAAGTGCTCTTCTGTTATGGAGCAACCGTATCCAAACCTAAGTTTAGATTTCTGCTTCTAGTTCATTAATTTTCTGAGAGCTGTAAATGGAAAAAATGGGGAGAATTTATCTGATTAAAAGTTCTAAAATTATGATCAAACTCACAGTTGTTGTAAAAGCTGTTGTTCATTCACGAGGAAATCAGTACTTTTGGCCTCAGCTTTTACATGTTGGGGTTTATGTTGTTAACAGCGTCCCAAATCATCTTTGTTTGTGGCTATTTTTGTGTACCATGGAAAAGGCACTTCTTTCAACAAATTACATGATAAATTAGGAGCAAGTTTCTTGAGAAACTCTCTGGAGCATGTTTTCCAGACAGCTATTCAGTCATGCAGTTATTTTCTTAATCTGTTTGTAGAAGTCTGGCAGCAGAATTCTTGTGATTACTTAATATTTTATATTCTGCTTGTATCTAAAATTGGATTTTAATCCAGTATTGAAAGTTTAGTTCTCTTTCTGTGGTCTTTCTCCACTGTTAGCTGAGCAGTTTCCAGATCTTATTTTCTAACTATGTTCTAATATATTTTTGAGAATACAAGGATAAATTAGTTTAGAAAATACCAAAGTTATGGATGGGAATAATAAAATAGAATTTAGTGTTACTTGAAAAGATGTAGTAAACATGTACATAGCTTGATAAGGGTTCCAGGGAGTATAAATTGTAAATACTCAGAATAGGATGATCGAGATTTTTTAGACTGCAGAGTAGGCCAAGGAAAAGTGTATAGTCAGAGTATTGAGTATTATTAAATCTTAACCCATTTAATTGAAAGTAACTAACCAGAGCAGAATTCCTGGCTGTCCCTGATCCTGGACAAGGCCACATCTGTCACATTGTCTAGGAGTGCATGTGCTGTCATAGGTGATGCTGATAGTTCTGGAAAACTGGTCCGTCAGGTCAGGAAAATCTAACCTGAAAGTGCATTCTGGGAGCAATAAAACTTGTTTTAAAACTGACATTTGAATCTTAGCTCATTTTTGATACAGTTCAGATTTCTGTAGTTCTGTGTGCAAGAAAATGGAGCTCTTCCACTTTGTCTTAGGCAGGACTGAGTGCGTGGAGGAAATGGCAGAAGGAGCCTTTTCCAGCCACAGTCGATTTAAGTAGCACTTGGAAGGTGCAGTTCTTCAGCAAGGATATTTTTTGAAAGCACTTCATGATCTTTTCTAATTCCTTCAAAACATAATTTGAAAAGCTCTGTAACTTACAAACTAGGAGCTCAAAAGTAGATTTGATTTTAGTGTGGAAGCTGAGGGCCGTGTTCAGTTGCAAAACTCCACAAATCTTAAAAGTACAATTTATTTAAATTGTCTTGTACCAGAGATGTGCATTAGTCTTCCCAGCTGAAAGAAACAAGTATTTTATGATGCATAAAACCAGAATATCAATAAAGAATTGTTTATGGCTTCCTGTTTTTTACATTGTCCCGTTTAAAAAAAATAAGTAATTTTGGCTAAGGGTTATATTATTGTTTTATAACAATGCTTGTGTATCACTTGGTGGCAGAGGACCTTGAAGCTGTGAGGCCACTCTCATCTACTGTGAGGCTCTGCTTGGATGGAGAAGAATGGCTTCTAAACTCAGGATGGAAAAAAGATTTATTTCCTAAGATTGTGGTGCAGCAAGTACCACAAGAGATAAATGACAGCATGGACCCTTGTTTTGGAAGGGGGCAGTGTGATTGTTTAACAGTTACATCTGACATTACTTACAGCAATCTATGGTGACAGGGCTATAGAAATGTGGCTGGAGGAAACAGCTTTGGTACTGGTTTTGCACACCTCTGCAAAAACCCTAGCAAGGATCTGAGTGTGCTCTCTGTTAAATGCAGACATAAAGGTATGTAAAAATCCCTTTGCTGGGAATTTTAATTTTCAAGTTTAACTTCCAGCTGGTAGCAGTGAGTTTTGGAACAGGGCTGGTGGAATGTCTAGAGCACAGAGATGACATCCCATGGACCTCTTCAACATGTGTCAGTGCAGTCATATCTGACTGAACATATTTTGTGTAATTAGTATGGGATTTAGAGAAAAAAGGTGTTTGCAGTTGTGTGCTTACTTTATATGGTTTGCATCTCTTTGAAATTCTGAAGAAGAAAATGTTTTTCTTTCTCACTTCTGGACAGTGAAATGGAGTCTGAAAATCATGTTTGGCTGTGTTCCACACAGCCCTTTAACCTTTAGATAAATTACTTTGGTGAAGACATTCTTTGACTCCTTTTTTCCCCCTAGCTACTTCTACTCAGCACTGCGGGGCAGGGAGAGAGGACACTGACATTTGTCCATTATTAGTACTGTGGAAAATGAGATACTCTGTGTTATCTGCCTTGTTGGTGTGCAACAGCCAACGTGTGGTGGGGCTCATCTCCGTGCTGCTGTGAATGGGAATTTTTAAATTCTGCTCATGTGAGTGTGCAAAATGTCAGAATAAGCAGCAACAGTGCAGTTCAGCTGGGATCAGTCTGTGCTCCCCAGTTCATGCTGAGGGGCCGTATCTACAGAAGTATCTGCACAGGCTCCTTTAAGACTAGAAAAAGACCTATTAATCTTGGTTCAGTAAAAATTACTCTCTGCTATTTAGTAAGGCATAGCCAAGGCTTGTGTAAGATGCATCTCTGCAGATCTGTGTTTTCATGCAAATGATCTGACGTCAGGACACTCATTCCTTTGTGTGCATTGCAGTAAATGAGCCGTGAGGAGACGGGGACTGTCAGATGTAACCTGTAACCATGGTGGTGAAATGGAAGTTTCAAGAAAACAGAGTTAGAGGGAAATGAAAGGAAATTAAATGGAAGGAGTATGATTCTGACACAGTTTTTCCTAACCTGTTCTGCCAGGAGGCTTCCAGACCTTGTGCAGTTTTGCACAGATATAATGTGTTTCCACTGAACCCTTGAAAGAATCTTTTTAAATAGGTCAAATACAGTTCCTTTGCTTTAAAGTTATATCTCTCTCAACAATCTGTGAAACTGAAAGCTATCTTGACAACAAATTCAGATGAGCTCCTGAAGATGTGCAGTTGTGAGGGTATGTTTCTGCATGTGGTTCTGTTGTCTGTCAGTAGCTAGTGTGCTGTTTTCATGTGTTTTGGGGAAGGGAATAAATCCAGAAAATTTGGTATCGTTTACTTTAGAAAAAATAGAGAGGCTGTTACCTGGACAAGACAAATAGAATTTTTCTTGCCTTTATTGCAAGCTGACATTATTTTCTATTTGAGGCTCATCATGAACCATGTGGGATTTTTTCCTTCTTTTTCTCTTCTTACTCTAATTATTTTGTTTAATATATACCTGAAGTCCTTCTTAAAGACAAATTTATTTTTGCTTCTGTGTGCCTAGGCAAATAATGTGAAACAGCTTTGGTGGCTGTGATTGGATTCGTCACTTAAGGAAGTAGAACTTTACCTTCATCAAGGTTACTATGTGTTAGTTTCAGATTTAGTCTCAAATGTAAATGTGGGTTGATCTTCATATGTATATCAACAGGTTCTCCTTTATTTGGGCAAAAGTGTTTTGTTAATCTACGTGAAATGGCTTTGTGGATTAAGAGCTTCACCTGATGTATGTTTGTAATGCAACTATGATTTAGCAAAATGAAAACTTTGCTAGTTACATTTCTGATGGAACCCTGTGTTGGATCCAGTTTTATATCTTATCTTACATATCTTACATAGTTTTGTTGCTAGTCAGGATAGAAAATAAAACCACAACTGTGACATGATCAAGGATGAGTAAAAGGAAAAGTCATTCTGCTCATTAGAAATGTACGGTGCCTTTGTCACTGGCAGTAGCTTCCCATTGGGATGTTCTGAGCATGCATGCCAAGTGCCTTTTTACTGCACAGTTTTCTCTGATTTTGCAGCTCTGTCAAGGTCCTTTCTGCCCTGAGCTCAAGCCAAACTTCTGTTTCAGTTCTGAGCTGTGCAAATCACCTTGAGTGGGACTTCAGAATGACAGGGATGCTGCATCCTGGAGCTGGGCTGCCTTTGGGAAATGCGATTCCGAGGCAGGTTCTGGTGTCCATAGCAACCTGTGGGAGAGGGAGGAGAGCACAGACCCGGGCTGGGCACACGTGCAGATAGGAATGGGGAATTTCTAGGTGATACAAGTATTGAAGGTTAAAGAAAGTCAGACCTGAGATGAGAGGGAACAGTGAACTCTCATAAATGGGTAATAGCTTGAGGTTTTTATGCCTTATAGAGCATAAGCATTGTGAAAGACCTGAAATGATACCCCAAAGCTGTAACAGGGTGTTGGTGAAAATTACGGTTTCCCATTTCCCCTTGTGTGGCAGTGCACAGAGCAGATAACAGTGCTTCCCTGCTACTGTGCCTTCCATTAGCTCATACAAACCATTTGTGCATCTCTTATTTTGTGTTCTTTAGTATATATATTGCATAATCTCACATAATATTTTTCTTCCTCTCACTCCCTCTTCTCCAGAGTTCCTTATTTTATTCACTGCATAGACTTGTTTTTGAATGTGTCAAGGAGGCAGAAAGACTCCAGAAGTTCCTGATTCAAAACCCACTTAATATGTGGTTTATATTTTTATTATTCTATTCCTGTGTTCTTCCTTGGCCATCCTAGTGATATCTGCTAGTAGCTACAGATAAAACACTGCACCAGATGGATCTTTGGCCTCGTGTGGTGGCCATTTCTGTGTACTGCTGATGATGGGGAGGGGGTGCTTTTGAAAGCAGAGTAATTCTGGTAATTCTGTATTCAGAGAACTGTTTCAATAATATATGGGAGGTTTAAAAAATGAAGCCACATATAAAGGAGAAAACAAATTTTAAGAGCTGGTTAGAGATGCTTTGATTAGGTATGTTCAAGGGATGCAACCAGATTTTTCCAGAACTAAATTTAATGTGTGATCATAGCATGAGCTGAGAAAATTTTTTTATATAAAAGTGGGATAAATCGATATGCCAACTGTTGTTTCCCTGGAAGATATTCCCTGGGTACTGTTGGTTGTATAGAGGCTGCTTCATCTGGTCTTCACTGTCTATTAATTACCTTCTTAGCAGCACCTTGGAAGAAATCCTTTTACACGAAGAAAACAAAAGCAGTGCAGTGTTGATGGATGTTTTCAAATGCTTTGCTTTGTAGACAGTGTTTAGTGCATATCCTTTAGACCAGTGGACATCATACTGTGTGTTGTTTTAATTTAAATTTCATTAAACAGTATTTCTAAATACTCTTGGGTGTTTTGTGATGTTTTTTTAAAGCAGTCCTTTGTTACTGTCAGGTAAATAGAAAATGACATCCCTTCATTTTGTCATGTTCCTCCACCTCTGTTTTTTCCTCCCAAGAACATCATGTCTGTTTCCTCGGTGTAAATTGAATGTATTGTGAAGTGTAGCCTGTGACTAATCGCCTCTTGCTGTCTCTGCTCATTAACTGTCTGATGGTGATGTGGTTGCACCACTTTCTACACATGGCCTCAAGGATATGGCATGGTGACACCCAGATTAAAATATGCAAGGCTTTACTTCAGAAGATGTTTTGGGTTGGGAAGTTAGAGAGGCTACCAGCTAATATTGGGGCTGGTTTTACCCCTTTGAATGAGTATTAGGTGATAATAAGAGAAATAAGTTGTACCTATTTCATGTTTGTACATTCTAGTATATCCTTCATGTTCTAGAAGCCAGTTGATTTAAATTTTTCTCCAGTTTTCTTCAACTAATGTTGTCCTACAGTTCAAGCAGTATGTCTGGATTATGGCTTAGCAATTTTTTTACTTTGAAGTTTCCTGCGCATTTCTCTTGGTGAACAGTGGAACAATGAAACAGGTACTGGGCTGCAGATGGGTATTGGCAGATGTGGCACTTACAGGTTATTGGAGAGAGAGGAACTGTGTCAGGTTTCAGGTCTTCCTTGGTGTCATGGCAACCGTGAAATACTTACGTTGCAAAACTGTTTTCTCTGGTCTCTTTTAAGTAGAGATTCCCTCTTTCCTTCTCCCTTTTGTTTCCCAGTGAAACTCCAAGGATTGGATCACAAAAGGAGATGTAATTTGGTTTAGGAGCAGAAACTTGATATTCTCATGGATTTATTTTGGTTTTTTTGTGATAATTTCATAAGAGAAAACAAGCCACACAAAATGTTTCTTTATAAGGTTTTCTAAAATATTGAATGGAGTTTACCAAAACTTGTAAATGTGTGAAACCTCAGATAACTAAAGGCCTAAAGCTTAGAGTGATAAGCACCACCCCTTTGATAATTGTATTTTTGAGGCATTCAGTTGGAAGTGTGTGAAATTATTGTTCATTTAAAGTCTGTAGTTTGTATGTAGAATGCAGCAAACCAGTGGGAGTTTAATTAGAAGACAGTGTGTAGTATAATACTTTAGTAATGAAAACACTTGATTTCTCACTGAAATTTCATGATGCACATGTTTTTTGGCTCTATGGGTTTTTAGTGATACTTCCTTTTTAGTAATTTGTACATTAATATTTTCAATTTTTTTTAGGTGCTTAGAAGAAGAAGTAGGAACCGTTTCTCAAGCTGAAGACAAAGTAAAAGAAAACTGTATCATGTGTTAGAACACTGAAGAGGGACATTTCTTGGATTAGTTTATTTCTGGATTGCTAAACAAAAGAAAGAAGAGGCGAAAATGGGGAGAAAGAAAATACAGATCACGAGAATAATGGATGAACGGAATAGGCAGGTGAGAAACAAGAGGTCTGCATGAACAGGTCCATCAGTAATCTTAAAAATTAATGGAAAGTTTGAATACATTCATCCTAATTCACTGTTCTAAAGCTGAGCTTTGTCTTTGTATATCCGCAGATGCCCTTGCCAGAATATGAATAAGAAACCTCAATGATTTTATGACTGTTTGAGGAAAAAATGTTATTTATAAGTAATAACTCTTACTACTTAAAATTTAAAATTGCTGTTTCTATTTAAATGGTACCATACTGTGCTAGCAGTAGAGTGGAGGGGTGTTTTTAAAGACACATGACTTGATCTGATCCCTACTAAGAACGCTTAGTACTGGAGGCAGAGAAAGGATGAGAAATTCAGGAAGGAATCTAGTAAAGGTGTTTTGTGTAGCACTTTGACGGAGGAGTTTGAGGTAGCTGTGGGCAGTATCCTTAGTCCTTTGGATACAGTAACAAATTCTGTTAACATTCTATTTAAAAGCATCGATTTATGTTTCTTGTAAGAGCTGTTTGCTACAACAGTCTTTAAAAATTGTCAGTCAGAAGGGAAGAGGGCTCAAAATGAATGTTTCAGGGAAAGCTGCTCACTTGGCTGCTGGTGCCCTAACAGAGAGGTGCCCTGTGAACTTGAAAAGCACCTAAAGTTGATGACTCTTGCAGTAATGTTTCCTCTTAATTTCTGAATTGCTACATGAGATGCAAAATAAAATTTTAATTGGATGCTGAAATATATAGTGGGATAACTGGAAGCTGTCAATTTTAAAATTATTACAGGAATGACTTAAGATCTTTAAGAGCAGTGCTGGTGGCTGAGGCCAAAGGTGCTGCTGGGCCAATGTCTTTTGTCCAACAATGGTCATGAGCAAATACGTGTGGGCTGGAGATGCACATGTACCCGACCCTGTAATCCTCTTCCAGCTTTTAACTATTCTTAGCTCAGGGATTTCCTGAGCTGGATGTGGTTTCCGTATATTTAGTAACCATTAATGGGTTTTTTTGTTTGTTTTCCCCGCCCCCCACCAGGGAAGTTGTTCAGTTATCCTTTGAGCCCTTTTAATGTTGCAGCATTTACAACGTCTTTTGCCTAGAATCTCCAGGTCCATTGCCTGTTGTTTCAAGAAACACTGTTTTATTTGCCCTTTGTCATGGTTCTGCCAATTATTTAGCCCTTGTATGGAAAAGCCAACAGTGACTCCCTATGTAGAGTCTATCCACGCTTGTTTTCTTTTAAAGTAAGTTTTTTCAGGCTATAGCTGCTTAATTGTTTTAATACAGAATTTGTTTCACACTTCTTGCTCCTATTCCCTGAAACCTTCTGGAGTATTGCTCTGTTACTGTTGATGGTCAAGGGACCCAAAATTCAGGGTGCAGGCAAAATATGGACTTGTATAGTAGTGTGCTTCTGTTTTGTTCTGTTCCCTTCCTGCTGCTTGATTTCCTTTTTTAACTTCTGAGCAGCAGCTTGACGTTGGGGTACTGTCAGAATTCCATGGGACTCTCTTGCTGCTGACACATCAGCTCAGAGCCCATTGTTTTGTTGGTGAGATCAAGATTGTTTTCCTCCCTGTATCACTTTAAAGCAATGTAAACTCTGAGAAGTCTATATATAGCAAGAAAAGTATTATTGGAGTTTGGGAGAAAGCCAAGTATTGTGTTTGAACAGCTTTAATCACCCAGTGACTTTATGTTTGATGTAGATAAATGTCTTAAGTACACGTAGTAAAAGTAGATGAATTAATGACTTCAGTTCTTTTCAGATCTTGCTCTACAACTTAAAGCACATGGAAGAGATGGAAATTGATCCCACTTATTCCTTTTTTTAAATTAATCTGGATTAAGTTGGGCAGCCTTGGTTTTGTTCTGCTTGAGGAACAAATAGCGTTACACTTCTACCCTGACGTTGGTGAGGGGCTTTTTGTTTTTTTCCAGGAGAAATTGTTTTTTTCTTTTGAATCCCCATCCCATTGTTCAGACTGAAACAATGGAGAGGAAGAGAATCAGTGCATTTGTGTAAAATTTTAGGCCACCTTACACCATTGCTGTGACTGAAGCAAAATAAGGAGGTTAAATTCTAGTTTTGTTTCTGGCAGGTTTTTGGCTAGCACCTTTTTGGGCTACTTAGTGATGAGGAAGAGGATTTAAGCTCTAACTTAAAAGTAGAATTAGGCTTGCCTTACCCTTTTTTTCTGGAAACTCAGATGAAAACACACTGCATCTTGTTTTTAAAAGGTTTTAGAGAGTTTTTGTTAGTGGAATCTTACTTTTTATATGTAGCGGTATCGATGGCCTTCATCCCCACTAGTGTCCTGTGGTTTTGGTAGTCAGGATATGGAATTTCAACATATTAGAATGCCCTGATGCACTGGGCATTTATAAGATATTTACTTGGAGATTTTTTTTTCATTGACCCAGATAAGGAGGGCATTCAGGGTTTGTTCTGAACTGAAAGTGTAGTTCACTTGTGTCCTGTCAGTTTTTCTATGGCATGTATAGCTGGTGAGTAGGTCACTCATGGATGTGCCTGTGATGTCCTGGTTGGGTGTTTAGTTTGAAGTTTAGATTTTCTTTGTTTGCAAATAAAAGTAGAATGGGACAGAGCTTTGCCTGCAAAGCAAGTTCATATAACTTGTGTGGGAAGAAAAACTACTGTTTTGTCAGAAGCATCTTATTTCTGATGGGATTGTATGTGAGCTCAAAACAGAATATATAGACCATTCCTCAGGGGGATTATGATTGTCATGAGACTGTCATTGTATTATTAATTAAGCAGCTTTATCTTCTTGAATGAGCTGTAGGACATTTATCTTCATTAAGCTGAAGAGAATCCAGCACAGTAAATTAGATATCAAAGGAGCTCAATCTTACTGCCTTTGCTGTCTCCTCCTCACCCATTTTTTTGCTAAGCATTATTAAAATAGTGCTGGGGAAATGATTTACCTGCAAAAAGAGACATATTTTTGAGTTTGATATGGTTCTAAATGGAATGGGAAAAAAAAGAGAAATTTAGAGAGTAAGACTGCTTTTGGGTTCTGAAATGAAAACTGAGTTTAAAATAATCCCTGTGTGTTGAAGTAAGGCTCGGGGTGCTGTGGTAGGGGGGTTTGTGCTAAGCACTGTCCAAGCACCAAGCAAGGAGTTGATGCCAGCTGAGAGTCTCACAAGTGAAGCAGCCTTGCAAGAGGTGAGAAAGATAAAATTCCAGTAAAGAAATGGAGACCTCTTGGTCAGGATCCTACGGGTCCTCAGTGGCAGTAAACCTTCATTCTTTTCTCTGAGGACTTCTCCAGGTGACACAGCACACAGACATTTTGTTTATAAAGCCTTTTTCCTGACAAACACTAAGCAGTAATACCTCTCTATACCTGCTCCTACTCAGGTAATAACCTTGTAGGTGTCAGAAGGACAACAGCTGTGTATCCTGAGACTGTTAACATGGTGGGAATAATAGATTATACTTTGTGTTACTAATGGTATTAAAAAAGTAATATGTGTGAGACAATGAGGAGAAAAAAAGCCTTCAGGTGTGTATATACAGAAGTTTCCCATCCATTTTCCCAAAGACTCGTTGTACAGCTTGGTAATTAAACTACAGACACCCAGAAAACAGGTTGGATTGTTTCTTGTGTCTTACTTCATTCCTCTCTTGCAAAAGCTCACTGACTGTTGTCTGTGGGACATGGGGCGTGTGGATCACTCACCTGTCACAGAGGCTTGTGCTTGGAATTGTAATAGAGGGGTGTCAAATGCATTGACACTTTTATATCCTTAGCTGCTGTCTTTTGAAAGGAATGATTTTTTTAAACTTTTTTTATCATAACTGATGGTAACTTCCATAACTGTTTCCTCCTTCCTTGATGGGCAGATGCTCCTGTGTGATGGTCTGTAATGGGTTTGTTTCCCCACAGCAGTTCTAACTGGACAGAACAATTGTTTCCTGATGTTTCCAAGTGGCAGAAAGCAAGTCAAATTATAAATTAATCTGATTAGATGACTTAATAGCAACAAAACAGCAATATTTCTTAGCCCTACGTAATTAGAAATCATAGTGCATAGTAAGTGTTACTTCCATTGATTGTTCTGGGTTTTTTTTTATTATGTAATTAAGGTTGAGTACCACAGAAGAAAATGTTGTGATACTTGGAAAGTATTGAACAGAGGAAATAAAGCTAAATTATCCTATTCTAACTTAAACTAACTAAAATTTAATTCTTCTTGGTAGTTATTTACCAGTGGAAGAGTTGGGGGTGTTTTGTAGTTGTTTAACTTGGTCTAATAGAGAGCATTGGGTCCTAAAATTGGCACCAGATAGATCATAGGCAGTTTTTGTGTTAAGCTGCATATTAGAGTAGTAGTAAATGGTGTAGGCTCAGTCAGTGTATACCTTATTTTCCTTCAAACCCTTGTCATGTGTTTTAAAAAAATAAATCAATCATTATTCTTTCTTCTCTAGGTCACCTTTACAAAGAGGAAGTTTGGATTAATGAAGAAGGCCTATGAGTTGAGTGTGCTCTGTGACTGTGAAATAGCACTCATCATTTTTAACAGCTCTAACAAACTCTTTCAGTATGCCAGCACTGACATGGACAAAGTTCTACTAAAATACACAGAATACAACGAGCCCCATGAAAGCAGAACCAACTCAGATATTGTTGAGGTAACAATTTGAGAAGACACATCAGTCTTCTTATCTCCTTAATAATTAAAACATAGAGCAACATAGAGCATTTTAAGATATTTTAATCAAATGCTTTAAAGTTATTTAATACTGTGTTATAAAATGTAAACTACTGCTTTTAGTCTGGTTTCTCTAAGGCAATAACTTGTCTTTACAGCCATGTTGTTTTTCCATCTGCCCTCCACCCCCTGCCAGTTTCTGGGAAACATGTTTGATTTCAATCACATTTGGCAATGGAAATAGAGGTGTGAAAAATGGTTGTTTTTCTGGGGAAGGAGGGGGAGAAATGTTCAAGGTTTTAATGGGGAGAAAAAAATCGACTGAGTGGGAGAGAAAGGTCAGAAGAATGCCCTCAGCCTAACAGACAATTATAGTTGGCCCTTTTTCTCCTCTGAGGTAGTAGCCACTTTATTAGTCATATCTTGAGCATGGATCAAATCAGCCACCACCTCTGCTGCCCCTTGTTCAGCCAAAAAAAAAAAAAAAACCCAAAAAAAGCCAATCTGTGGAATAAACGAACTTAATTAAATTTGTTGTCCAGTGCCTGTCAATTAAAATAGCAGCAGAACGACTGCAGTTTCTGCAGTAATAGAATAGCATGAATATATTTACTCCAAGGTATTGGTTTCATCTACTTTTATAATGCTTGAGCTTTAAATAGATACTCTTTTCAGTACATAATTTCTAAATTAGGTGCAGTAGAATTCAAGGATTTTCTTGGCAATTGGAGCCTTGATGTACTGTAACTGCATTTCAGAGCATGTCTCCAGTAGTCCTGTAAATAGACCAAAACAGGTGGCTGACTTAAGGGTTTAATTTAAATTCTGAAGTTGTCTTCTGAACAAATGCCTTGCTTTTTAGGAATGATTTCAGAATAATGATTAGCCTTGAATAGCTGAAGAGTCTATTGCCAAGGGGATCAGAGTACAGGGATGGTACTAGCTCATCTTGTACATGAGTGTGCAAGCAAAAAATCAGATTGACAAAACTGAGATACAGACAAATGCTTTATATTTCTTTCTGAGAAGATTCTCTGCTAATTTGTCAACTGCCTTTTATGATCAGAAAAAAACCCTCTCCAACTTCTGTCTTCAGCACTGAGTTCTCAAGAGAGGGATAATACAAGCCATGAAGAGTTGAAGGCTTAGTCACTGGATTAGCATAAATAAGGGATAGCCACTGGAGAGGAAGGAAAACCTAATTCCTGCAGAATGAGCTTTTGATGGTGACAGACATGAGTTTGAGACAGGGATGCAAGTTCAGCTGGGTTTTGTTCTGCATGAAGGGCCTCTGTGTTGTGACTCATGGTAATGGTGCTTCTTCACATCACGAGGACTGAGGACCTCTTCCAGAATAATTCTGTGCAAGGCTGCTTTTTTGGGTTCCTCTTGGTGGGTTTTTTTTTACCAGGGTCAAGTGTTTGACCCCTGACAAGTACATTAAAAGTGCACTTAGCACCCAAGGGCAGATGTGCTCTGGGGGAACATGCAAGGACTCATCTGCAGATTCTTTCTAATTTTCTTCTCTGGGTTTAATGTTTTATGATAGTGTGGAATTCAGGACTTTATTCCCATTTTTCAAATGCACTATAATTTAGAAATGCAGCCTCCTACCTCTTCAGATTAATCCTGTGTGCTTTTTAGGCTGGTTGTGAAATATTTCTGGGTTTTTTTCTTTCTGGATTGATGGGTGCTTGGAGTGTGATAGATGTTTAGTGACATCACCAGCATTTTGGAAACATGCTGAAAGAACAATGTAAAATGGCTTCTCTTTTTTTGTAATGACATTGAAATTCTGTTTTAACAAATGAAAATTACTGCAGCAAAGCACCTAAAATCTGTCAAATTCATACTAAACTGAATTATAAAAAGTAATTCCATTGGATGGAGGTAAAGCTAATGTATAGATGTTTAGTAATTCACTTACCTCCTTGAATGTGACAAATGGCATTTATTGGGACATTGGCTCACCGTGGAACTATTCTGGAGCCACTGTGGTCCCCGTGTGCATGACAGGAGGGTGAGTTTTCCTGGGTTAGAAGGAAGGTAATTCCACACAGCTCAGAAGCTGGGTAAGGGAGGAAACAAATCTGCTGCTGTTTATTTCCAATACTGGGTAGATAGCAATGTTGTAAATGATTAAGTGAAATCGATGAGACATCTTCCCCTTGTAGTTGTCTCCTGCTCGGTTTTGGCATAGGAATTGCTTTCATATGCCCAGAGCTTGGTGTCTTCTGTTGCTGCTGGAATGTTTGTGAAAACATAGTGGGAGGGAGAGCACTGGCATCTTAAATGAATATTAGAAATTTTTTTTTATTCAAGCAGTTATGTCTTTCGCTGAACATGTTTTTGTAGATGGGAATGATCTGTTACTGTCCTATACCTGTTCTTTCATGAGGTTACTGGAGTGTAAGGTAGTGCTCTTGCACAGCACAGGGGTACCATATAGAGGTATTGAAAAGAGTGAAATTTTTATTCAGTGTGTGCTTTGAATTCTTGAAATGCTGGGATCATGTATTTGGTTTTACAAACCCATAATGGCACAGTTGCAGATTGTTACGCTGAAGTGCTGTCTGTGATTTGAAGGACTTGCTGTAGGTGTTAAAGCATTTCATGCTTTAATGTTCATGGACTTTTTTTCTGCAACAGATTATTCTTGACAGGTAATTATTTTTCCTGAAGAAAGAAGTATTTCTGCAGAGTAAAATGGGAAGAATTTCAGGTTTTATCAGGATTCTGTATCCATATGGTCAACAAAATGTTTTAATGTATAAAAGACAATTTGAGACCTTGAGCAGAGCATTCATTGTTTCTAAATCCAAAGGAAAAGAGGGAGATGAACAGACACTGTATGCAGGATGTTAAGATTTTTGCAGATCATTTACAATAAGATATCACTTCCATTTTGGGTCCTTCTGCCCCTCAGTAAGGCCTCAGAAAGCAGCAGTTGCGCAGTTGTTCCCTCTCTCCCAGCCTCAGTTCTGGGAGTCAAGGGCTGAAGATGGCTCTTCCTGCCTGTTTAGTTCAGCTTTTTATCTTTTTCCATGTTTTAATTTTCCTTGACTGATACAGTAAACCAGGGTTTATTTCACCTACACTTGGCCATGGTGGGTTTTGCTTGTTCCTCATCTCACCTCATCAGACTGAGGTGATTTGATTTTTAGGAGCCTGTGTAAAATGTGACCTACTTTCCCAGTTGGCATCTGTGCCCAGGAGAATTCCGGGTGGGTGTCAGTTAATGAGCCTCTCCTGTGCTCTGTAGCTTAATGCTGTTTTCAGTGTAGAGTAATGTGCTGAATAAGGCTTAGGTTATACCCCAGATATTGACAGCTGTCCTTGAAATAGGTAATGATCTGTAATAAAAATTATAACTAGAAAGTACAAAAAAAAATCTCTCTTAAACTATGGCAGGTAATTATTGCAATCATACTCATTCTTGTGGAAGGACTGCTCTGGTGTGAATTCCAGCAAATGATTTGGATGTTTGTATTAAATACCTTACCATGGGAATAGGTGACTGTAATGGGGAGTAACATTTGTGATGGTTTGGTGTGAGAGTGATTTTGTTATAGTTGAGACAAAGCAGGTAAATGACCCTGCTGCTGCTTTCAACAAGGGTCAACAAGCCAGTTTAATCTTCTGCTGTAATCAGCTGTTTTCTTGCATTAAAATACATTTCATCTCTGCCTTTTCACCAAATGTTAATGGAGCTGTTAGAGGAGCAGTGCATGTTCTGTAGTCAGGAACATCTCTGGGATCAGAGATGGGATTGTTGGCTCCTGGCTCCGAGTGAGCACGGAGAGCTCAGCTGCACGTGGAGAGCCTGCAGCAGGAAGAAGCAGATGCATCTCCCCAGCCAGATGGAGCATATGCCAAGAGACAAGTGTAACAGTGTGGGGAGCATAAACAGAAAAGTTGGTGTTGAAACACTGTGTTTATAAACCAAAAGCTCTCTGGTTTTGTTTTTCATCCAGCTTTCTCCACCTCCCAGCATTGCTTCTTTTCCAGGCTGGGAATAACCAATGTGTATTTTGAACTGTTGTTGGTGCGTAGTAGTTTGTTTTGGTAGCACTTGAATTGGTTCATTGCTTCCTTTTTTTTAAATTTGGGTTGACTTCATATGAAAATGAAGATCTGGGAATTGTATCTAAATATATACTTGGATGCACACATACAAAATTAGATGAGAATGACCTTCAGTTAATTGATCTTGTTTCCTTCCTTGGTGGATACCTGGTGTATCCGATCTAGATAAGGATTTGCAAAGCAATTTGGGCTTCTGTATTTTGCTATTCAAAGCTAAAAAGTAAGATGGTGGAAACTGGGCCAAATTCTTTAAAAAATAATTATTTCTTTGAAATGTTTTATAACACAAGCTGCACCATAAGTTTTTAAATTTATTTTTAAGAAGAAAGTGCCCCGCAATCAAGAAAATGAAAACTGATGCTGAATGTATGTGACTAAAATCTCCACATCTCTGTGAAATATCAGCACAGCTTTACAGAACTGTGAGGTGGCACCAGGAATGCTGATGGTTAAACACACACTGGAGATTGGAGGGAGGCTGGCACTGTGATGTGTTAACAGTGTTTTGCATTCCTGCGTATTTGATAGATGGAGAACTGCCAGAAGTGAGCAAAACCTGGGGGGAATAAAGAAAGAAAAAAGCTTTGGGCTGATAGAAGAGCATGTATTGGTGTAGTATTATGTATTTTTGTAATTCAAACCACTTGATTTGGTCTCCAAACACTGTGGGAATAAGTGGTGCACATTTAAAAGAAGGAAGAAGCTTAAAAATTATTTCAGTGAAGGAAGGAAAAGACTTGGTAATCTGCCCATGATGCTGAGAAAATGTAGGCATTATTGGGCTTGATTTGCTAAATGATTATGTAAATGTAATTATACTGCATATAACATTTCAAATAATTTGAGATGGCACACAAATACCTTTGAGACATTTTAAGGAGGTGGTTGAGGAGGATTTATGTATGGTTAAGGACTAAAATTTTCTTTCAGCTTACCTTAAAAAGAGGGAAAGTGCTTGAGAACTGAAGTGGTCTGGAATGAGTCATCAAAAGCTTTTATATAGATGTATGTATACATATGTATATATACACATACACATGTATATTCTTGTGTGTCTGTGTCTAGTGGTTTGAATCTTATTTTTTTCTAGTAGAAGTGTTTGCTATAAACCTGACTTATTAACAGGTTCTACCTAGGGATTTTAGTTCCCACTCATGGTTTAGAAAAAAAACAACTACCTTGAAAAATTTAAAATATGGTCAAGGTAGCAAATATTTATTTTCAGTATTGTGACAGAAGACAAGTGTGCATTTTGTGCTGAACAGAACAATTGCCCCTCCTGATGGTGTCTTTGTCTCTCATTTCTCTCCCCTCCTCTTTCTTTTTAGTTTGGGAGATTAAATTCAACACTTAATTCCCACTGTATTTTTTTTTTAGTTGTTTACTGTTATTGATTTTTCCATATCTTGCATTTGGTAATACTGTTTTACTCAACAATATTATTTTAATTCTTTGGCTGTGCTGAAATTTCTTTGGACATACACATGATTAACGTACCTCTTTATTTATTTATTTCAAAATATCAGATTACTGGTGACTTTAAGCAAGCTGACAGTACTGGCAAAAAGTTTTTGTTCTGAGTTCATGTTGTTTTGCATTCCTTCATTGCTGATATATAAAGAATTTTCAGAAGTAGGATAGACTTCAATTTTTTTTTTTTTTTTTGAAGCAGCTTTGGTTTGCCTGCAAATAATCTAAAGCTGTACTTCCCTTGTATCTAAAGCAGTGAATAAATTTAGTGTTTTAGGGTTAAGAATACATTAATTCTTCTACCTCTTTAAAACACTGCCGGTGCTTTAAATTTACCATGCTCTGCTGGTATTCTGAATTTTGATGAATTCCAGATTTAGTCACTACTTAAAGCATATAGATATCTGAAGTTTGTCTAGAATGCATCTTTTTATAGAAATTTCTGAAGTCTTGCTAATAATGACTGTACTTGGCTGCTGTATTGCCAGCAGTGATTTTATGTAGCTGCAGTTCAGGGTGCTCTCTGTCCTACACCAGCCCTGTCACAGTTATACCAGTGACGTGACTTTTAAGCTGTGAACTGAAATTCACTGTGATGTTCTCATTTTTAATAAACTACCAGAAAAAGCTGATCACTGAGTGATGAGTGGCAGCTGACTTGGCTGTGCATCATTACAATCTCAGATTGGATCGGATGCTCCTCTGGAGGCTGTGCTGCTGGGAGGGCCAGAATCCTAAATCCGTGTCAAATACTGGTACAGAGCTTTTGTGTGCTCTACCAGAAATCTCTGCAGAACCAGCCCTGCAATAGGCAGGGATTGGATTCTCCTCTGTCTGAAACTTGGTTTTATGTCCCAGCTACACAAGCGTTGTTTTTCCAACTGTTTCTGCTCCGTGTTAGGAGAATATTTTTATTTTTGAAATTTATAGGGTAGACACACAGGGTCCAGTTCTCACACCCACTGCTCAGGAAACGCTTGTCAGAGATTGAGTTCTGGGTTTAGCTGTTCTGGAGACGTTGTGTTAAGTAGGATTGAAAACTGACTCCAGGAAAATTCGCAACAGCTCATTGCTTGTTAGTGCTGGAGTTCATGCAGGCAGTCACACAAAGACATAATTATTGTATGAACAAGTTCTTCAAGCTGTGCTGGTCTCATGTATTCTGCAGCCCTTGTGTTGCTGCAGAATTTGGTGCTTTTGAAATTCTGTAGTGACAGAAAAGTGTATTTTTACTTTGCAATTTCAAAGTGAGGACCATGGCATCTGTTGATCAAGAGAGAGTGACTTTACACAAGCTGTGCGTGGAAAGAATAGACCCAGAACAAAGCATCTCCTGCAGCTACAGCAAGATGAAGGACTGTTCTTTATGTTGTAGGCTTGATTTCAGTGGAGACTTAATGTAACCCCATCTTTTGACTTCCAGGCTCGTGGGTTTGGTTGTGTCTTCTGCCAGGGATTAACCACCTTGCAGGAGGGACAGCAGCAGTGCAGCTTCTTCCTCACATTCATGTTTGAGCATGAGCTGCCCAAAGGAGGGGAGGGTTATCTCCAGTGCTTCACTACTCCCTGCCTTTTGGACCTCACCATGTCTGCAGTTTTTAATGTCTGGGCCACGAGCTGATGGTGCTTGTGCAGCTGAAGGCTCAGGGAGTCTGTGGCTTGTTCCCTGCCAGGGTTTTACTGCAGGTGCTGTGGCCATGGGGGCTGTAACGCTCAACACTCACCTGAACAAAACACTTCCCTTGGTGATTGCTCCTGGAGTGGTTTGGGGACCAGCTGCACCCGAAGAAAGAAAATATTGGTGGTGGCAGTTCCTGTGGTGCAGACCTCTGAATACTCTAACAGCCTGTGACATGTGACTGACACATGACATGTGACACACAACTTGTGACATGCCATTCTTCACCGTACTTGTAGACGAGTGCACATCCAGTTCTTTGAGTGACTTAGGCAGGTTTTTTGGGTACATCTTATGTCATATCAGTGATGTGATATTTCATATGGGAGCCCTGTAAGTCATAGTGTAGACTATGCAATGCTAGGCAAGTTAGTTCAATTGGCAGTAGGGTGAATTTTAACTTAAATTTTATGTTTTACTGGAAATACTAGGTAATTTCAACAGGAAGTGAATAATACGTTTTTTATTAAAAGCTCCCAAATATTTTGGGAATGTTGTAAAGATTTTTTAGATCAAGCTGTTACACATTGTCCCCCTGTAAACTCTTCTATAACTGTAACAAACTGGTACCATTTAAAGCCCTCCTCTTTCCTGCAATAACTTAAAATTCAGTACTTGCTGATTACAGTGACTTTTTAAAAAGAGAAAAAAAAATCAGGCATTCCAGAGGCAGTCTTTATCTAATATTGACATGAATTACATGATAAAGCTTCCTCAAATTTCTCTGTCCCTGATTCTTGTACAGCCTTTTCTCTCTAACTTTCAAGGTCCCACCTTAGATTTTCCACCCCTTTTCACATTAAGTCAGGACAGTGTTCAAAGAGGTGCTCTGGCTTTTGAATAATTTGCACTAAATGGAGGCTACCCAGGGAAAAAAACGTGTTAAATGTGTTGACACACAACTGAGAAGTTCTGTATTTGAAATATGAATTGGGACATTGTGGGACTTCCAGACACAGCTCTAATATTCTCATTATTTTAGTTCAGTAAAACCAGAGATTTAATTGCTTGTACATAATTTCCTTATTTTTGGGGGGGCTCTCTGCTTCCTGTTGTACACACTGATCTCAGCTGGTGTTTTCAAATACCTGCTTTCAGTTGTCTCATTCAGCTTGCTTATTTGTGGGGTGTTTTTTGGTGAAACAAGGTGGTGATTCCATACAAATATTAAAGGTAGGAGATGTAGTCAGTGCCCATAATCTTACGTGTGACTATTTTAACAATAGCATAAATCCTTGAAATCTACTAAACAGTTTCTTTGGGAATGGTTGCCATTCGTGTTGTAATTACTGTTTTGATAGCACTAAATTATCTTGAGTACCAAGACTCTGAAACAGTTCTGTTATCCTTTCCAATTTTAACGCTGTAAAGAACTATTCAGGACAAAAAATATTTGTAATTGCAATACTACATGAGCAGGTAGACCTAAAGAACCCCATTCTTTTTATTAAATGAATTCTAATCTGAGTTAAGCCATTTTTTTTCTTGGCAAACTCTGAGTAGGAGATAATATTTTTCCTAAAGAACTTCTAAAAGATTATGAGGGATATTATGCAGATGGATTGCTGCACTTGGAAACTTTTCATGTTCCATATGGCTTATCTGCAGTGCACTGTTGCTGAAAGGAGGCCTTCAGTCAGCTACTGCTGCTGCTGATTTATAATTTAACCATTGCAAGTACATGAAGATCTGCATTTGGGAGGCTGAGTTTGTAGCTCTATGTATTGTTATTTGGGTGAGAACTGAAGTGAAGCATTTATGTAACATGAAATATCTCTTTGAATGTTCTAACACAGAGCTGTGTTTTGCTCCATTTTACCATTAGTTTTGTTTGTTGGCAAATTTATAATCCCTGGAAGGACTATAAAATGTATTTAATTTATATGCTAAGGAATAATTTGTGCTTCTTGAAAATGAATATCAGTCTATTTTGTCCTTGTTTTTTTAAATAAAAAGATTGAAAAAGAATGAGTTAAACTGGCACTTTAGTACTCTTTAATGGGAAAACCTAGTTGATGGTTCTGTCTGTAAAATAGGTAAAATGCAAATCTGCTCAGTGATATAAAATTTAATGATCTACTGAGTTGGATAGAAAGTGAAACAAAGACAAATGCATCAAAAATTGAACTTTGAGAGCTTGACTAAGCTGTCACTGTGGAAACAGCATTATCAGTGCTAATGGATTACTAATCATTTTAAGTCTCAAGGAGTTCATTTAGGACCAAGCAGTCCAGCTTGTTTGTAGGTCAGCAACTGCTTTGAAAAGTCCACGGGTCACAGATAGTGTTTCTCTAAAATCACAAATACAAGCATGCAGCTGCCTTTCTCACAGCTTCTAGTCCAGAGCTGGGTAAAATTCTGGGGGTGAAGAGAGGATTTTATAGCCCAGAAAGTTCTAATTCTTTAGTAATTGCTTGTGGTTATCTACTTAAAATAATGTTTCACAGCAAAGATGCTTCAGGCTAGAATTTAAACTTCATGCCATATCAAGTCTAAAAACCTTTTGTATGTGTTATTTTATATAAATGAGAGTTTGAATCCTGAGTGCCATCTTTATCATATCTGGGAGGAATTTGACAGCTAGCTTTCATGTTTGGCAAGCCAGGGATACATGTTAAAATTTGCCAGATACTGGAAGTGGTCCAACATTTGAAACAAGACAGTGTCTTTTCTTAGAGTGGTTTATAGCAGGGACACTGATAAAATTTCAAATCATGAACATTTTTCATTTGTAAATGCTGAATACCTTTGCCTAAAATTGAACATAGAGCATGGCTAAAAGGGCTCTTCTTTGTATTTGTGTGGATAATGCTAGGCAGGCTTAGAAGTTTTTTATTTGTAAAACCCTGGAATAAGTAATTAATCCTAAACCTCTTTTTTTTCTCCATAGCAAGCTATAATATTTGGCCAAGAAATAGAATTGCTGTAGCAAACTTTAAGTACTGCACTCAGAATTTTTCATGTCCATGTATTTTTGCATAATGTCAATTATTTGCTTTTTAAATATCACTACTAATTGAGCACAAGTATGGAAAATATTATTTAAGTAAGCTGAAAGGAGTATGTCAATAGTTCAGATTTTCTTTAGCATGCAGTATTATGGTTGGGGAGCCTGCCAGAAAGACTGGGAAGGTCTTGTTCTTTAAGAAGTTAAGCTCTCCAAGTTGCTTAGCTCATGGAAATGTCTGTCATAATCTAATTTGGCCTCCTGTGCGTTTCAGGGAAGTTTTGAAAGCTGGGCACCACTCCTTCCCTGGCTGGTTTGGGATGGATGTGTTTGTGGCTATAATTAGAATGGAAATTTGAACTGATAGCATGGCAAAATGTAATGAAAATGTGTCAGGGATACTGAAAGGAGCAGTATTAGGGCTAAATGTAAGTAGCCTCCCAACTCAAAGGACAGCAAAACAGCTTCAGAAGGAAATTTGCAGATGCATCAGTGGTTGAAGTTGAGAATATTAATAGAGCCTGGGGAAAATATATCGAGTTTGTAAACATCACATAAAACAATACACTACATCTGTCTGTGGAAAAAGAAATTTCAGCCTACAGAATTAATGTTGATGAGTTTAAATAGACAAAACACCATTACTGAGTTGAATTATTTGGTTTTTCTCTGCCTGTTCCTCTTTGATGTTTGTGGGGATTCATTCCTGTTTGGATTTTAGATAGTGGTAAATTCGCATACCCAGCACTGTAGGGTCAAGGTCTGACTCTGCAGAGCTGTGTTGTTAATTTAGAGAAAAGAAACAGCAATGATGATGCTTCTGTAGCCAAACTGACCCGCAGGAAGTTTAAAAACTAAAAATAGCTTTTGGTGACTAAGAATACTCCTCGGGTACTTGAATATGTTTTATACATAATAGGGGAGACATAATGATATCTAAAGGATGAGACACCTTACTATTGTTCAGGCTGATGAAAGTGGAATATTTTGTGTTATCAAAGAAGAGAAAAACAGCCAGATTTTAGGCTCAACTTCTTGGCAATAATATGTATCAGGAAGCAAATAATAAAACAATTGTCCTGCTTTCAGCAGGATGTTTCTCTGCATGCAAAGCCTGTAGTGACACAAGTGGTCCTTGCCTGCTGTGGGAAGGGAGCTGAGCTGCACTAAAGGAATATGCCCTGCTTTGTCTCACTGATCTTTCATGTATTAAGAAAGAAAACTGGGTGGGAATCTGGTGCTGTGACTGCTTTGTCCTTCGTTCTGTGACTATCACACAAAAAAAAGGTGTGGCTTTTCATGTAGGATGTGACTGTCAGTGGTGGTGTGACTGAGGTTTGCTGCTGCCAGCGAGGCTGGGCCAGTCCTTCTGCCTCCTCTGCCCACACTTTGGCCACCCACCTATTCCTGCAGATGAGTATAAACCGGCAGAAATAAGTTAATTAAAGAATGGACAGGGACAATTTTTTGTCATTTTAGTGAGACAAAAATACTCTCCACTATTGCATGGCATCTCCAGAGCATCAGGAAACTTTCATCATTTATCCTTTGGATATCCATGGTGGAGGTGTCTACCAGAGCAGCATTAATACTTAGCAGTACTGGTAGGGCTTTTCCATTACTTCAGGCCTGAGGAATATTTACACTTTAAAAAGTTATGATATTGAAAACATATTTACTCCAAATTTGTGCTGCTCTGCAGCTTTTCCATGCTCTGATTGCAAGAGCAGAAGGAGAACTAGCCACAGGATTTAAGTGAAAGGGTTTGCCTTTTCCAAGGGAAATCACTTTTCATTTCAGTCTTAGTCAAATTTTGGACATGGTTTTCCCAGTGATTTGGGATGAAATACCAACAAAAATCCTCTCTGGCCAGCTCCAATAGTAAGTGCAAAAATAGAGCTGTTAACATGATACATGGTAGCTTTGACAGCAGCAACCATTTCCTTTTTGTGTAATATTACCAGAAACCAAACACTGAGTGTTTTGAATGACCTGACACTTTTTTACACTTTATAACACTATTTACACATGAGGTCATCCTACATTCTTGCTTTAAGGCAGAAAAATATCATTTCCTGACGTGACAATGAACATAATCAAGTTCTTTACAGTTCTGCCAGGGCTGGTAAGGAGCCCAGATCACAATATCAGAAGTCTTGGCTTTTTAACCAAACTCACTGATGGGAGCACAAAACCCACTGATTGTGCTCTTTAATCATCAGCAACGTTTCCTTTTGGAGTGGGATGGAAAGCCTGGGGTCTGGATGGGAGGGGGCCAGCTGGGGGCTCTTGCTTGCTCTCTGGAAGCAGTGACCCATCCATGTTTATTGGTTCAGAGTTCCTGGTTCCCAGAGCTGCCCCTGAGCAGTATCTAGAGCCCCTGGAAGCCAGGCTGGAGCAAGCCTGGAGAAGGTGGTGGCTTCATCTCCTGCTCTGGGGGCTCAGCGCCCTTCAGGGTCCTGCCTTCCATGTGTCTCTGTTGGATTTTGTGGAAGAAAGCTTGTGCTAGGATAATTACACTAAGGTGGTTGAATATCAGCTCTGCTTTCTCACGGATCAAACAATAAATGACTTTATTATGCTTTTATACTCTTTGCTATTTTTATTATCAGTTTCAGTAAAATTTATACTGAATCGTAGAGAGAAGCCAGTTATTCCTTTCTGTTGTTGTTTTGCAAGAAGCCCTTCTTCTGTTCCTTAGATGCTTCTTGCCAAGGCATGATTCTTTTCTTAAATTAGCAAAATGCTAATT
The DNA here is from genome assembly GCF_027477595.1 of Haemorhous mexicanus. Lineage (NCBI taxonomy): Eukaryota > Metazoa > Chordata > Aves > Passeriformes > Fringillidae > Haemorhous > Haemorhous mexicanus. The sequence continues at coordinate 19,110,062 of NC_082353.1, forward strand.
TTAATTGCAAAGTGCAATTAAAAACTACTTTGCATATGTGTGGGGAAGTTCAGGAAAATATTGGGGCTCGTGTACCATGTGCTCGACTGCAATATTTAAACCCGTCATAGCTGGTCCAGCCATTCTCATACAGTGTTTTCTAAGCTCTTGCCATTCGAATCAAAATAAATCAATACTAGACTGGTAGTGGAATAGAAGCAGTTTACAGCTCCTGGGTCATTCTGCAATATCAAGATGACCAGAGCTGTCTGGAACACTTGTGTAGTGACTTTGTGTGTCACAAAAATATATTTTTGTGTTTCCTTCATTCTTTTTAAAAAAAGATTTCACACCTGCATTGGTTTGTTGTAAATACTCAGCATTATTTTCTGAGTAAAACCAGTATTTTTCTCTCATCAGTTGGTGCAGTCTGAGATCAAAGCTGCACAATCTTAGTTACTGGGGCACAATACAGTGTGTTGGCAAACATGTTGGAACAATTTCCAGTAATTTTGGCTAAGTCTTAGAGGAAGTGGAAAGTAACACAGATTTACTGAAAGGGCTACACATTCCCTTACATGATCTGGAAAACAAGACTTCACACCAGAAGGTAATTGCAGTGAGCATCCAATAACAAAACCTGAAATTTAATGTTCTTTTCCCCTCTTGCTGTGGTAAGAAAAAATTATGCCTTATATCTATTAGTCTCCACTGCAAATACTATGATTGTGTCCTAAACAAACTTGTGTTTCACAGCAGAGAAATAAAAGTCTCTTAATGTTACACAAATTACTTGGTCTCACCAAATTTTTTCATCTGAGCAACCTCAAAGTTAATAAAATTTTGATCTCTGTGATAACATCTTGGAAATTGCTCAGAGCCCAGTTATTTACAATATTTGGAGAAGCAGCGCATTTTAGCCCTGGAGAATCTCGAGGGCGGAGTCAGCCCTTGTTTGTGGAGCTTGGCTTTGCCGCGTCCCCGCGGAGCGGGTCCCCGAGGCCGGGGCCGGTCCCCGCCGTTCCCCTGCGCGGGGCCGTGCCGGGCTCTGCCGGGGCTGGCTCCCCTCGGCTGCGCCTGCCCGCGCCAGCTGCTCGCGGCGTTCCGTGCGCAGCCCTGGCCGCCGAGCAGGAATGTTTTACTATTGTGTTACTGGGCTCTGATAAAAGTTCGCAGGCTTTTTATGGTCAGGTCCTCAAAGTGGCACTTGGTGTTTTGGTGATAAGGAGGCAGAGCTCTGGCTGTTGGACCCAGCCTTATTATCTGTGACAGGGAACTGTGGCTTAAATCCCTCCACAATGACAGGAACCCCATCTGGAGTGACGGTTTCCAGAGCCTGAAACGGGAGATACTGAGGCATTTTCCTTCCTCATGAGTCAAAGCAGAGTTAACCCCATTGTTAGCAAAAATGACACACAGTCACCGAGAGGAAGGAGGCATTTTTACATTTAAATCTCTTCCTTTTTGTTTAAATCGGAGGAGGATAATTTACTGTTCGGGGGATGAACTGGCAGCATTACATTTAAAAGCTTTCACTGGATTACTTTAGACTATCGAAAGGAGCTCTGCTGAAGCTCCCTGCTGCAAGACTTCAGTTGCCTCAGCGTGTTTGTCACAGGAGCTGCACTCTGTGTGTGCGTGTCTTGCAGCCCTTCCTTTGCAGAGCCTCCGTGCAGCTCTGTCATCGTGTGCCGGGCACCGCGCGCTGATGCCCAACGCGCCTGAAGACATTTGGGTTCTATTTCCAGGGCGCTGTGGGCTGCAGGGGTTAAGTGTAATCCAGATTACACAGCGTTAACGTTTTCCCTGCTGATATCAAAGTGTAGCAGAGTGGCAGGCTGACTTGTTAGGAAGGGCTGCGAGAGGGATAACAGGCTCCGACCTTGAGAGGCCGAGCAGCCGGCCCTTGTATGGCCAAGTCCATTTACGTGTCCGGCTATTGGTTGGAGGAGCGGCATCGGAGCTGTGACAGGTGCTGGAGGAGCCTACACCTGTTTTCCCCATATGCTGATTTAGTGATTACATTTTTGTGGGAGTTCCAGATACTGTGTGGGATACGTGGAGCAAGCCAGGAAACTTGAGAAGGAATTGCAGCTTATGGTGAACTGTGATATTAAAGAATTTCAGGCAGCGAGTTGGATTTTCAGTTCCCGCTTTCAAACTGCGGTAGAAATAAGCAGGATTTTGCATATATATGAATAGTGAGGAAGTCGTATGTATTTTTTATTGTACTAAAAATCAGTTGACAGTAAAAAAATGCTGGCGAATACTATGAGCTAAAATGTTTTGTAAATCAGACTTTCAGTGCGTAATGGAAATTTCTTCTATAGGAAAACACGGGGGTTTTTTATGGCGCTGGAAACGGCAGCTTGCAGATTTCTGATCTTTAAGGGTTTTAATGTAAAATTCATGGAATATAGATAATTTCTGACAGAAAGAAAGTATGCAACTCCCTCATCCCTGTATGGTCCTACTGCTGCTTTATGTATGAATAACATATATCTGTTTAAAATTTTTATTCCTTTCCTTTTGAAACTTAAAAAAAAAAGATTTTTTTTACAGGTAGTGCTTTAAATACTGTTTTGTTATGAATTAGAGCTTGCAGAGAAAAATTTCTGATTGTGTAATAGGGTAAAAAAGAAAAACAAGAAATACAAATATATCTTGTAATTTGATCACGAGACCTGTAGTTTCACATCCTTTCTTTAATGGCTGGATTGTAGACAAGCTTGCTTTTTTTTTTTTTCCAGGGGATGTTGATGTGAGTTCTCCATCAGAAAACAGGAAGTAGCCCCATAAAGTTAGTCTGAAGGACTCTGAAAAAGCTTATATTTAGCAAGCGAAGTCATTTTAGAGAGGCATTATGTAATTTCTTTTTTGCAGTTCTTGTTATCGTGCAGGATGACAGGAAGATCCTGTCTTTGTCAACTTTTGAGACCGAATGTTACAGATATTAATGTCCTGCAGTTATTTAACTGGATCAGAATTTTAGCCACTGTGTTTGTCAGAATATAACTGTATGCTCTTTAAAATGTGAATGTTAAAATTGGGATGCTAAAATCAATTCATTAAAGATCCAGTAAACTGGCTTTTAATTACCAGTAAATACATGAACTCCTTTGCCACAAGCTTGAATGTTCCTTGTCAGGCAACTTCTCTCCATCAGCCAGTGTCTAAAAATGATTTTGCATGCAGTGCTGGGAGATGAAGTGGTTGTAGGGGGAAGTTACCTGTGAGATGGCACCTGGGTGAACCTTTTCTCTTTGTGTACTTTGCCACTATCTTGAAAGACTGATTCTGTCTGTTGCACAGTGAGTTTTGTCTGTGAAAGTTTAATGTAGTTTCAGGGGCTCTGAATGATTCAGTAGTGTACAAAACTTCTTGGCAAGTTAGTATGATTTGTATGTGAATTTTCCAATTGTATTTCAGACCTTAAGAAAGAAAGGCCTTAATGGTTGTGAGAGCCCTGATGCTGACGATTACTTTGAGCACAGTCCACTATCGGAGGACAGATTCAGCAAACTAAATGAAGATAGTGATTTTATTTTCAAGCGAGGCCCTGTAAGTACTTTTATTTTATCTCTACTTTTTATTTGTTGATCCTTTTTATTAACTTCATTATTTAGGCTCTGAACAAGAAGGAACACAGAGGGTGCGACAGCCCGGACCCTGACACTTCATATGTGCTCACGCCACATACAGAAGAAAAATATAAAAAAATTAATGAAGAGTTTGATAATATGATGCGGAATCATAAAATCGCAGTGAGTACTAAAGTATGGTTTGTGCTTCTCTTACATGCATGAGAATTTTCATGGTGTTTGCTTACCACTGAAAACCACTTCAAAGACAAGAGGATGTAATGGCTTGAGAAGGGAGAAGGCCTTCTGAGGAAAAATGAGGTTGTGATACTTGGTCTTGTTAAAATACATTTTATTGTAAAGAATAAGAAGAATCATCTCTAGCTTGGGTTTTGCACTCTCAGTTTTTCATACCTTTCGAGCACAAGACAACATTTCAAAATTTCAGGAGCCTACTGCATTACCTAATCCTACCTAAAATATATTTACCAAGATAGGTTTTCGTTGTGGGGTGTAGGATCGTTTATTTACATCTTGTAGGTCTTCATCTGTCTGGTGATCAAGCTTTGACAGTATGTGACAAGCAGGCAAAGAGAATTGGATTAATTTTGTCATCTAACCAGTAGAATTTATTTTGCTCAAGTCTGGACGTAGAAAGTTATTTAGATATTTAAAATCAAGGCTGCTGCAGAATGAGAGCCTCAAAAGATTGCTCCTCTGAAATTCCAATGGATACTTCCTTGAGCACTGAAGGATATTTAAAAATTTTCTCCCAAGTGGCAACCCAGTGTGCAGCCATAAGTCACTTGGCTCCAGAACTTCAGTTTGGGGATAGAAGGAGTGGAAATGCTGCATGTTTTTGTGGAGGTGTTCACGGTGACATTTAATTTCCACCTACAAAAATCAGTTAGTGTCGAGTATTACTAAGTATTTTCTAAGAAAAATAATACAGGGCTCTGGCACAGCCTTTGAATATTTTAAGGATGCAAATCTTGTAGCAGTTAAAGGAGATGAACTGGGTGGGTTAATCTGCGCAGACCCTGGGGCCCTTGAGTAGTGTCTCCAAATGACTGCTGATATTGGAAATCATTTCATCGTTCAGAGCTTAAGAGATCTCTGGGGACTGAACAGCAGAGTGACAGTCATGACACCCAGCATCACTTCTGTTATGCTTGAATAAAGCCAATATATTTTGGGTTTTCTTTGTTTTGAAGATTTTGATATCCAACATTTCTGTATTGAGACATCTTGAGGCCTCATCTCTCAGTATGTTACAGCTAAATGGGGCTTTGGGGAACAGCCCAAATGTCTGTGTGGACATCAGTGTAAATAAAAAGGGCAACATTATTTTTTAGCTCTGCAGCTCTGTATTTGTAACTCAAATTTGACCAATTATGTTTCTGTTTCCAGTACTTCTGGGGCTGTTTAAGAACACAGTTTCTCTTGTTCTCGAGCACTCATTGCTGTCAAGGGATAGGAATGAGGCAAAGCGTGAAGAATTCGGTCGTAACCAAATGAACACCATAGATGGGCAGACAGCCTTTATTGTAAGGTGTGGGGGGAGGCTGTCACTTATTGGTTCTGTATTGAGAAACCTACAGAAAAAATGTTCCAGCTGTTCCCTCCTAGCAGTGTGTTCAGCATACTTCAGGTATTTCCAGTTTAGTTTGAGCTGCTTGACAGTGTGCTGTGTAGAAACACCCTGGTTTTGGTAGATACTGAGTAGTTTCCAGTAGTTTCCCCTGAAAAAAAGCATCAGCAGGGCTTGTCATTGGTTAGATACTGTGAATGATTTGCTAGCTTTGTGTTGTTCTGCTTCATTAATTTTTCCTTCCATCTGTGCCAAAAATTGATGATTATTCTTAGAATGCTTCAGTAGGGACATTGTTGTTGGCTCTCACTAGTAAGAGATTTTGTTTCTTGTGGAGAATATATTCTGCTCTCTTAATTAGTATAGTTATTGTTATATTTCTTGTATTATCTAACTTTTCATGCAGAAGTATCATTCTAAGTGGTTTTTAAGCTACACATGATGAAATTGCATTTTTTAAAGTGTACTTGCTAGGTCATGTGTGTTGGTCATTTGCCTTTGACCCCTTAATGACAGCAATCACCTCTCTCTATTCTGTCAATAAATACTACTGGGTTTTTGTCCTTAAATTGTACCTGTCATGGTTTTGTTTCCAGTAATTATGAGAGTTGTGAAAAAAAATAGTCCTCTTCCTTTTGTTTCAGAAACCCATCACTGTCAAAGGATAGGAATGAGACAAAGGCCAAAGAAGTTAGTCATGACCAAATGAGTACCATAGATGGGCAGGCAGCTCAGCTTTTGATTCAATAGCTGTTGAAAAACAAACATATATACTGCAGAAAAACAGTTGCCTTTTAAATAATGCTGTAAAAACTAGAATTAAAAAAATTAGTTTTGCAAAAAAGATGAAATGGTTATTAAAGCAGGGGTTTGGGGAGCCTGAAATGTTTAAATTCGAATTACTGAACTTTGTGATTTTCTAAAGATCCGTTTATTTTTTTAATCTGTTGAAAAACAAAGTGTTAGAGATTAATAGCAATATATTGGCAAAGTTATTGCTAGAAAATGTTATTACTAACTTGTTCTTTTTTGTGTGATAATTGTTTGTAACGTGCATGTTTATGCTTACATTTTGAAGGTACAAGAGTTCATTGATTTGTAGACATGTTTAGCTTGTCATTGCTTTGTAATAATCCAAATTCACTGTTAGATTTATTGTATTTATAAGCTTGTGAATTCATGTGAATACTTTTAGTTTTCTCTGTTTGAACTTTACATATTTGAGAAGTTTGAGTAATTCTTTGGCACTGTAAATTACGTGATGTATAAGAATTTAACACCATACTTTACAACAAATGGATGTTTTCAAACTGTACGCTTCATAGATTTTAAAAACTAACAGAATTAACTTTAATAAAAACCAACAAGCTGCCGTGACAGAATTTTTCTGATGTGCTGTTTCTGCAATCACAGTTAATGCTAACGGCGTTGCCTTGTTGTTCCTCGTCTTCTCTCCCGCAGCCCGGCTTGCCCGCCCAGAACTTCTCCATGTCGGTGACGGTTCCGGTGTCCAATCCCAACACTTTAACCTACAGCAACCCCGGGAGCTCCCTGGTGTCCCCATCCCTGGCTGCCAGCTCCTCGCTCACGGACACCACCATGCTGTCCCCGCCCCAGAGCACCCTGCACCGCAACGTGTCCCCCGGGGCGCCGCAGAGACCGCCCAGCGCCGGCAACGCAGGTGAGCTCTGCTGCTGCCGCCCCTCCTTCCACACCCAGCATCCCCTGTCAGAGCCCACAGGAGCCCTCCTGAGTTACAGGTTCTCAGTGCTGTCACTGCATTTGCTCAGCTGAAGTTTTGACGTACAGAATTCCTCGACACTGTAATGGGGCAAGTCAGTCTAATGCTCTGGCTTATTTTGATTAGGTGGAATGCTGGGGACAACTGATCTCTCAGTGCCAAATGGAGCTGGTACCAGTCCAGTGGGTAAGTGCAGTGTCTTTGTTATAAAAAATAGTCTCGTGGGTTCAGTTTCTCAGTTTTTCAAAAGCAATTTCTTATTTTGACTCTTTGGAAAAAGTGGCTGTGGGAGAACAAAAGTCTTAATTTTTTTAGCTGCACTGTTACTGTCAAGTTTTATAAATTATTATCAGACATTTAACTTTTTACTGCTGTGCCCTTTCCACTTCAGTAATATTCACCTTTTTTATTTTAGTGGTTTTCAGTAGTAGCGTGCTGCTGCTTTTGTGTTTCTCTACAGGTGTAATTACAGCATTCTAAAAACATCTTATGTTTGCCAAATCTGAACTATTGCACTAAAGGCAGCTCAGCTCAGTTCTCAACTTCAGTATTTGCAGGACATGGATGTTTGATGCTGGTTGTGGTGCCAATCAGAAGGAAGCAAATACAGACTGTGTTGTTTGTATTGCCATGTGTATCTTGCTAATCATTTTCTAGCAATTACATGAAGAAAGCAATAAATCTTGGAAACTGATAGCTAGGATCTGTCTTAGTTTTGGATGATGATCAGAATTTCTTTTGAAAACAAATTAGAGATCTCGCCAAAAATCAAATCCACAATATTTTTTGGCCTTCAGTAAAAATATATGATAGCACTTTTTCATTTCAATAATATTTTGTCTCCCCTAAACAAAATTTAGCACTCTGATAGAGGGGCAGGCAGCCATTGAAATGTGTCGTGCCACAGACAGACAAAATAAATGACAGCTCACCCGCTTTGGTCACATTCCTCCTGTGCCTCTGGAAGCTGGCTGAAGGTCAGTCTTGCAAACACACCCAACTCCCCTTGGGAAGTGTTCATAGCATGGAATTAGAGAAGCAACTGTTGACCTTTCAGTGTTTGCCCACTGGCTACTTAGTGTGGCAGCTGGGAAAAAGTTCTTTGAACATCAAATCAGGCAATTGAATTGATGAATAAAAAATGCTGCAGCTCTCCAAGGCTGAAAGCACAGGATTGACTTTCCACTCTTTATCCACTCCTTGGCCATGTGCAGCAAAGATATGAAATATTAAAGAGTGGTTTCCATCAGGTAAGCAAGATTTTAAATGGAGGAAGCTTCCTCAGTTGAAAAAAGATTACTAGTTTTAGAAACCATAGAGGTCAGATGTTGATTTCCATAAGAATTTTTCAAGTCAGACTAAATAAGTTTATTATCAGGTTGTTTCAGGCTTCTTTTCCCAAATCAGGCTTTATTAAGAGAAGCATCAGATGTAAGACTCCTTCCTTCAATAAGCAAATAAAACAGTGGTTACAGTGCTGCAGTGGGGTATCAAACTCTAGAAATGTCCTGTTACAGCAGCTTGGGGGACATATATAATGCAGTAAAATGTTTTCCTCCTTGCATTTATTAATAGTTTATGTAAAAAGTCAAAATGCATCACTTATCTCTTACTTTGCAGAATATCACACCCAAGATGTTATACATATACCCACTCACTTCTAGAAAGGTTTGTCATGCAAGTGAGAGTTGTGACTGTACAAGAACAAGGGAACATCTTTAAGTACCTCTAATGAAACTCAAATACCTGGTTAACACCAGAATTCTAAATTAGAAGGGTACCCAAAGTTTTCAGAGCTTCTCTTGCTGTAAGTTGTGGCATAAAAACTTTGTAGCTATTGACAGGTGCACAGGAACCTTCTCAGTTACAGCCACAATCAAGAAATCATACGTAACCAGATTGACTAAATCTGCTGTCAACTTGAGCTTGACAGCTGCTGTTGAAATGTATCTCATGTTAATTATGTCTGCAGACAATAATGGTTTTAGTTTCTTGCTGCATTTATTGTAGAATTCACTTTAAAAATTTATTTTCTGCTTTTAGCTTCCAGGTTTGGGTTTTTTTTTTAACTTCTCAGGAATGGAGAATTCTCCTGTGGATTTAGTGAAAGGTCATGTGCCAGATTTGCAGCTCACAATTTATAGGAGTGATGTCAGAGGTAAAGATTGGAGTACTGGCATATGCATATTTCCATATATTCTCTTATAAATAAATAAAGGAAGACTCCATCTTCTTCAATACTATGAAGTTCTTGGGAATCTGAGGTTTTGTTCTCATTTTCTTGAAAGACACTTACATGCCTTTATCTCTTAGTAACTAGCAAGTAAAGGTTATCTTGCTTATTTGGGACCCAGTTCAAACAAAGATGTTGCATAAAATGGCTCATATTGAGTTCACACAAGTCCTTTTCTCAAGTCCTGTGTAACTTGATTGGAATGGAAATGATTTGCTTTAGCAGTCAATCTGCCAACTTAACAGTTTTTCTGTGGAAAATAACTTTGAGTAAAAATATCTGCATGTTGTAGCAAAGATTGGTAGGTGGTTTTTTATATCCAGAACAGAAAATTTTGTGATCACTTTATAATACTGAGAGCTTACTTCACATGCAGCTGTCATAACTCTGAAAAAGCATTTTCATTTTGTAATATTTTTAAAATTCTACCCACCACATAAAAAACATTTGCTGAAAATTTTTACTTGGCAAATATACCAGTTTTGAGAGGGAAAAAATGTCCAGCATTATAATGGAGTTTGCTCTAGAGGTAATTTATTTTTCCTGTTAATTAGATCAAATGTTTCTGAGCTAGATTATTGATGATCTTGTTGCTCCTGGTCAATGTTAAACCCTCTTCAATTTGGGATGGGCATCAAACGTGCTCCAGGAGTCTCATATCACCAGGATGGGGAGAACACTGCAGGCAAAGTAGAGCCTCATGTGCCCAGATACAGGGGAGAGTTTCTTTGGCTTAGGGATGGATGGATGGATGGATGGATGGATGGATGGATGGATGGATGGATGGATGGATGGATGGATGGATGGAGGGATGATGGATGGATGGATGGAGGGATGGATGGATGACATTCCGGTTTGCCATGAGTGCTGCTTTGCTGTGTCCCAGTAGATTGGTATCACCCCATGAAGCATCCACAGGTTCCCAGAGAAATGCACTTGCAGTGACCTTGTGCCATCCTTGAGGACTCTGAGAATCAGAGGAGCTCAGAAGTACCACCACAGTTACTCAGTCTCTACTTTTTCTTTCACACCTTTCACGTGTGGTGTTGAGCCAGAACCATGCCAAGGACCTGAGCTGGTTTTCATTGCCAAGGCTGCATGAAAACCATAAACCTTGAGACCTAAGTTCTTCCCAGTCCCAGGGGATTCTTAAGTAATTTTTGGAAGTGGAGGCTGTTTATGATTTCACAAAGGCACAGTATTTTCTGTCTCTACATTTCTGTGTCAGTGAAATAGCCCTACTGATCAATAATGCAGATTAAGGACGCAGTTAATCTTTTGGAAAAGAAGAAAAAAAAGAAAAATTTTCTTTCCTCTTACATTTTTACCAGAGAATAGATAAAAAGGTCTGGTCTGCTTGAGTACTGAATTTCTCCTCTTTGTTCCAGAGCTGTATCTTCTCTAATGTCTTCACTAATCTTTAGGTTCTGAGAATGTGAAGTCACCTCAGGAATACTGATTTTCTTGGGAGCAGAACTGAAGGGTATATCTGCTGGAAAAGCTGTGTCTTGTGAGCTGTTGGATCTCTACTAAGAGTCAGCATAGATCATGTGTGGTCTTTTATCCTGGCCCGAGGAGGGGTTTTGCAGAGGTGCCACTGACAGCTTGCACACACCTGTAAACTGCTTGGAGTTGCCAGAAAGGGATCAAGACAGAACGGGGAATAGCCACACCTGTAAATGGTTCCCTTTGTCTTGAGGGCTTGGCTGATGGGGGAGGATAAAAGAATCTCAGAGCCTGGTTTTGCACAAGTCTGAATCTGCAGCAATCTGGAGTGCACCAGAGGCTTCAATAACAGAAAGGCTCTCTGTGCACACCTTTCTAGTCGAGTTTGGTTTGTGAAATGAGAGACACCCCAGCAGGGGTGTCCAACTGACTCCTGAAAAACACCTCTTGCAGTTTCAGGCAAATGTTCTGCATTGATGCTATCAGCATCTTCCTTAAGAAAGCAGCTTTCTTCTGCCTCTGCCCCACTCTGACATTTCCACCATGTCCCTCTCCCAGCCTGTTAACCTGCTGATACCAGCTCCAAGCCTTGGCCTGTGGGAGAGGACTACCTTAGGAAAGCAGCTGTAAATAAATAGGAAAAGCAGCTGCAAATAAACCCTGAGAGCATGTTCCTACTTCAGGCTGTGCACTCCTGTGGTATTTCAGGTCTGGGCTTCCTCTTCAGTGTGACAGGTAGGAGCAGTCCCAGGCAGTCTTTCCCTAGTCAGAGCTCCTCACTTCCCAGCTGTGTGGAAAGGGATCTGACTTCAGAGTGTTTGTTCACCTGCTGCTAAGTGCAGCACCCAGATGTTCCTGCCTGCTCTCAGCAGTGCCAGGGCATCCTGGCTTGCCTTGCTCTGATCTCTGGCAGGACACAGGTCAGTGCAGCAGGCAGGGGTTCACCTCCTCCAGGGAAGGGCTGAGACATCCCTGAGCAACAGTCCAGCCTATGGACTGCTACAGTTTCCAGGCTCTTCTGAAGGAAAGGGAGTTCTAGGAGTGGGCTGCAGAGCAGCTGTTCCACAGGGTGTGAGCTGAACCTTTTCCTTTGCTGGATGTTGTCAGCACTTAACAAAGGCTGATCCATCCATCTCTCTCTGATTAAATCAGCTCACAAGAAATGAGTGGCTGAAATCGGCATTAAAAATGTGCTGGCAAAAAGAAAGAAAGTATTTGACTTTTTTTTTTACTGTAGCTCTTTCTCCTTGGAAACCACCCATCTGCATGACATGAGGTCAGTTCAGCCCCTGAACTACCCTTGGTTTCAGTTGAAATTTCATATCTTGCTATGTGTGTTTGTTATCTTAGAAAAATATCTGATTTACTGAGAGGTACATGACAATTCTGGTTAGAATTTCCATGCAGAGAAAAAATTTAATCTCCCAGCTAGGTTAAAGTAAGTCTCAACATTTATGTAATGTCTCCTTGCCCAGGATATTCTGTCACACCCCAGGTTGTTGTAAACATGTCATTCCTCTCCTCCTTTCTTTGCCACTCTTTACATTGGGTTTGTATAGACACACAGAAATCAGCAAGTTTAGGAATAAACTGATGTAATTAACTGTAATCTAATTGACAGAAGACCTAAAGGACATGCAGTTGCTGTTGATGATGTTTCACTCAGCTACAAGAGCAACATGCCTTTATTTAGGTTTGCTATTGCATTCTGAATAATAACTACCCCTTTAAATTCTAAATATCCTTGAAAATTCTTTCTCCTTTTATGTAGCTGTAGGCAAAAGAAAATTTCCAACAACCTGGGAAATGAGCTCTTTTTAAAGTTCTGTAACATGACTAAGCATTCCCTTGACATTTAGTCATGTGAATTTCTTTTTTGCTGCCTTCTAATATCTAAAGTACTGCCTTAGAAGCATAAATCTTACATGTTAGACATGTTTCAAGACCTTATATTACTATCAAAGGTATTGATTTGTAAAGATCAGTAGAAATACATTTATTTCAGATTTCTTGAGATATTACAGTAAATTCTTTCCAAAGCTAATATAGAACTGGAGCTTTTTGAAACAATGGTAGAATTAGCAGTGAGTGTTGTACAGAGCTGAAAATGGTAGGAATGGCATGTGCTGTTTTGAATTTGCACTTGAATCTGTTTTATTAACCCCAAAGTAAACAAATTGAGCAACTAATGCACACAGAAATGCTATTGTTGGTTTTACTTGCAATATGTCCCCCTGCCCAAGGTTCTTCATGTAAATGTTTTCCTCCAGTAGATCTTATCTGGCCTCCTGATGCCTTGTGAATCAATGGCTTCAGTTTGCTTCTAATTGTGTGACGTCTGTTGGCTTTTATGGTGTCACTGGAGGCATAAATATTTATTTACTACAATTCTTACTTTTGCTTAATCTTACATGGTTTAGCTGCTTGTCCACAGTTATTCCAAAACTGTGTATAACTGTGTTCAGTCTTTCTCCAAAATGAACAACAACAACAAAAAAAAACCCATAAAAACAAACAAACAAAACCCCCCAAAAACACAACAAAAAACCCACCCCAAAAACAACAACAAAAAAACACCAAAAAAGAAAGATTAATGGCATCAATGCCTGTAATTTATTCCTTGAGTAGTAATAAGTACATGGAGTACTTTCCAGCCACGTGTGTCCATTGTTTCAGCTGATGTGATTTATATAGTGAAATATGAGTCTGGCTCATGTAATTGAATGCTGTGTCTTGGGCTGCAGGACAGTAAATGAGATTAAGCTGTATTATGTCTCTGAAGGCAGAATATTCAGTTGGTATCATGGGTGGGTTGTAACATTTCACTTCAGAAAAGAAGTTGCTTCAAAAGTAAACACTTTCTGACTAAACAAGAAGTAAGCTAATGTACGTTGGCAGGTTTTGTTATCATCAAATCTAATTAAATTATGATTCATATAATTGAGAGCTTATATTTGCATTGGTGTCTGTTTTCCAAAGGACTGTTTTGAACATGCTTTCATGTCTGTTTTAAGGAATTAGAGTTAAATAAAACTCTTCCTTGGGAAGTAAAAATGGTTGTATTTTTACACATATGTGGGATTTTATATTCTGTTTGAATTCCAGTTTGAAAACATTTTTAAGCACAAAGTATTGTCTTTGGGGAAGATCTATAGCAGGTGGGGTAGAAACAATTTCTGTATTATATGAAATAGTGAGTAGAATTTATGGGGTTATTAAGGCCTCGGTTTGGCAAAGGGCTGTGTAGTTGCATCATCCTGTACTCATTATCTTTTTCTGGCTCCTGACCTTGCTCTAAGAAATACCACACATTTAGTTATCCTTTCACTCTTAACTGGTAATTTGATTTTCTTATTAGATTGTTAAAAGGAAAAAGGCTTGAAGTTTCATACTAAAAATGAATATTCTGCACTCTTATTGCAGCCCCAGCATATGATCCTTCAGGTGATCGATACAGACACTCCAGTGTTTGCTCAGTGTTCAGTGCCAGCTCTTTATCACAAAGGGCTGCTATTGGAGTCATACTCATAGTATTGCACACTTAGGAGATTTTTTATTACTGTTTCTCCCATTTTAATTTATTCTGAACACTCCTTTTGAGAAGTGCTCAGCCTTTTGTCAGAAGAAATGCTTTGACTCTGCCCTGCTGCCGCCTGATACTGTGCAGAGCAGGCAGTGGCAGAGAGTTTGTTGTTTTTGACAGCAGCACTAAAAGAATGAAATGTTTCTGAAGGATTGGCAGAGCCTTGGAATAAGGGCTCAGGAAATGACTGGACTGGGTGTGGAAGAGAGACACTGTCCTGATTTAACACACGGGCTACCGAAATACTTGAACCAGAGAACAGGAAATGGTATCACAGGATGGCCCAAAGTGTACAGAACCCCACTGTTTGTACAGAGTGGGATTGTTGGGCAGCTTAAACTGCTCAGAACTCACAGCCCTGCCTTGGAAAGGTGACGCTGACAGCCCCAATGAGTAATAAAATGCTGTTTATTGTTGCATTAAAGCCCAGACTTTACTTCCATTGTAACAGTAAGTTCTTTAAATGCTCTGGCATTTTTGCTGAAAATGGGAGGTACCATAACAAAGTTTCAGATATAATTTGGTGAAAATGATGCCATTTTCTGGCATTTTTCCTCCCCAGAGTGTTTGCAAATCCATTTAATTTTTACTCTGTCCGTTGTGTAGGATGTCTCTCAATCTCTGCAGGCTGGCTGTAGCTCATGCTGCTCTCATTTATAATGGATAGGAATTGATGCATAACTGTGTTAACAAAATCAAGATTCTACGAAAACCATCTCTGTTTCAGGAACCTTAAGGGTAGCACAGAACTAAATTTCTCCTTCTGGCTTGTTGGTTTTTCCATGTGACCCAGCTGTGGAGAGTTTTCTCCTACCAGTCAAGAGTATATTTAGCTCTAGTGTATTCTCAGCTCCAGCCCAACTTTTCAACCACTCCACCTAAATTTTATCACTAACCTAGAAGCATCTGAATAAATTCTGCTGTTTTCTGCTGAGGAATGTAGATCCTTTAATCACAAAATCAGTTTTTGCTGTGGTTTTTAATACAGAAGGAAAAATGCTGACATTAAAAACTTTACTTTCTGCTGCCTTCCTTCTTTCCCCCATAAGTTCTGAGTTAAAAGTCATATTCCCATACCTCCTATGCAAATGCTTCAGGAAAGTACTAAATTAGAATGACTCCTCCTTGCTCTGTTAACCTTGGAAAACTCAAGGGACATATCAGATCATCCATGTATGGTCAGGCTTTTGGCACAGTGGGAAATCCACATAGTGAGTAAATCCAGAGGAGGCCTCTTCACAGCATCCTGGTGAATTCCCATCGAGGTTCTCAGTGTGCCCTGGCTGAGTATCTTGGTAGTACCAGGCACCTCCATGAAGTTTTTTGCCCTTGCTGAGACATGTTGCTGTTCTTCCTTCTTGCTGTGCTTTTAAAGGCATTAAAAATGTTGCTAAAGAAGGTAGAATGTGACACTGACAACTTTCTTATTTTAATTGCTTTTAGATTAATATGTATTTAATGCAATAAAATTGGATTGGGCATAGGGACCTATTCAAATTAGAATAATAATGCAAAATTCATGCCAGCGTGGCGCTATGGGCGATTAAGAGAGAATTTCCCACACAGTGAACTTTGTCTCACAGACTTTTCCCTGATTGTGCCTATAAAAGCTGCTTTCAGACCTGCCGTGTTAGTGCAAACAGAATCTTACTATGAATTGTGTTTATTTTTACACACACACACAGGTTCTGTAGGGTGAACTATGGGGTTCCCTGTTGCAAAATTCTCCTTAACAACTTTTTTTCAGTTTGCAGCTGAATAAGGTTTGTGTATTTTGGGAATTGTTGCTATAAATATGTTTCTGTGATTGGAATGTGGCTTTACAATTTTTTCTGAGAAATATATTTTGGTTAACATGATTGGTGCTTCTGTCAGGATGGGAAAATAGAATACTGGGCACTTGACTGATTTACTGCCTTGGTGCTGTTTTCTGGTCAGTTCTGAGTGTAAGCTGAGGCCTCTACCTTGAGCGTATTCAACTCTTGGAGATTTCAGTGCTGAATCCCCGACCTGTAGGCTTTGGCTTGTCCAATTCCACTTAAAATGAGTACCAGGAGTAAGACAAAGACTTTGTTAAAGAAACCTATGGGTATAAATGATGTGTGTCTCTGGAATGAATTTGAAGGGAAAGGATTTGTTCCCCTCATTGTTGATAAATATAATAATCAGACAGTAGGTATTGATACTGAAATTAGTCCTGAATGTCTTGGAGGTATATGAAGAATAAATTTTAGAAACAGAGACTTGAAGAGCTGATCTTTTGTTCTCACAGGCAGCAATTCAGCGTAGTCAGTGCTCTCTGTGGGGGGGTGGGGACCGAGTGGGGTTGTGCAAAACCCTCACTTTTCTGCAGGCTCAGCCTGGAGGAGCTTCAAAGGGCAAACTAAACACAACGGATGTTATTAGAAATAGTTCTTTGGCAATTTGCTCTTCTCAGCGTTTAAGCTGCCACAGCGTGCCCTTGAAGTGATATTCCCTTTCCATATTGATCCTCTGGTCAGAGTGGTTTGTGTTTGTTCAATTGTTCAATACTCAGCCCCTTGTGGGAAGTTTGTTATCGGAAGTTTTGTGAAATAAATATTTCATAACTGGTACGTAAGCACCAAAATTTTGTATTGTCCTTCTCCTCAGTCTTACGGTCCATTCGTTTTTCCTCTTTCAGGAAATGGGTTTGTGAATTCCCGAGCTTCACCAAGTCTGCTTGGTACCAGTGGTGGTGGGAATGGCCTAGGCAAAGTCATGCCTACAAAGTCCCCACCTCCACCAGGAGGAGGAAACCTTGGCATGAACAACCGCAAACCCGACCTCCGTGTCGTCATCCCACCCTCCAGCAAGGGCATGATGCCACCCCTGGTGAGTTAAAACATTTAAAGTTCTGGGTCTGGCTTTGTGGATGTGGGCTGTTCTGCCCACGTGCTCAGGGAGGAGCTGTCTCACCTGCTTACCATGGGGTACAGGAATAGAGGGGCGTTCGTATTCTGAAATGCCACTGATGAAAATCAGAAGTACAGATTGTGACATGGGGAGAAGTTTAGCTTGTAAGGAATTTTTACAGCTGTAAAACAGCAGTCTGACCTGAATGTGGTAAGAGCACAATCACAGAGACAGGGCCAGGGTGTTTTGATCTGACATCCCTCTGACTTGGTACTGAGAACTCCGGTGGTTTGGAGGATGTGGGTTTTAAAAAGGGTTATCCATTATTCCGTGGAGGAATGGCTGATCTTATTGGTGATGTGAGCTCTATTAATGTGCCCTAAAGCACATTTTGTACCTGTTTTTCCTGGGTCATAATGGCTGTGGGATGTGAAGTGCAGCTTCTGTGGTGAGGAAGGGCTGAGAGCAGCACTGCTCTGATGTGGCACCGTGGAACGTGACCTTGCCTGTCCTCGGGACTCTCGTGTCTTCAGCGGGGCCATCAAAGGGCACCGAGTGCTCTGCAGTGCTGCTCTGCTCTTTGGCATCTGGGCACCAGTGTTTGTCCAGCCAGGCTGGGAATAGCACACAGGTTTCGTGTCAGCCATGAGGCAACCACGGCCTCGAGCCCAGAACAGGTCTTGCAGGAAGTGTTGCTCTGGTTTTCCTTTAATTTACTTGGCCAGATCCTTTGGTCCTCGTTTTTTGCTGCCATGTAGAAATTTTCATTGTCTCTGTGGATGTTTTCTGTATTTGGAAGAATGGGCCATAACCAGGAGGAGCAGGATATAAACAACACAAGTGCTCTCTGTATAATTCCTATTTGTCTTTAAGCTACAACAAGTGCTTACATTTGTTACTGGTACTCATGATGAATAATGACAAATTAATCCAAGTAACAAAAGCTATAATTAGCCTCAGAGTAATGATTCTTGAAAAAAAAAGGTTTTTCTAGGAATACTGAAGTGTAGGAGAGATAGGAAATACACTGGCTGATCATTACAGTGACAATTACACTTTTAATTAGAAATGGAAGCAATAATGCAGTTCTGATGTTAGTGGCACACAGCACCTGTTTAGTGTTGTGTTGTGAAGAACAGCAGCATATTCAGCTTTGGGTTTGTCTGTGTTTTTGGGGGAATTAGGAGATTTCAGAGTAGATGCTGGCATGGAATGATGGTTGTATGTGAAAAGTATTTTGTTGCAGAGCTGGTTTATTGGATCAGTGCAGCCAGAGACTGCCGTGCTGCACATCCCTGTGTGCAGCCGTGTCCTTGGGGTCACCAGGCTCTTGCTGCACCAATTTCCCCAAAGCCATTGTTCTCTCAGTGCAGCAGGTTTTATGTGACACGAATTTCATGAAGTATTACATTTCTAGCTGTATTATCTACAGAATCAGGTGGCAAATCCACATTATTAATTAAAATGAATCAAAATCCTGAAGCACAAACGTGACTTTTTCTTTCATTTGAAAGCAATGCTATTTTTAGTAACTGTGTTATCCCTCTTGTTTGCTGAGTACAGTCGGAGGAGGATGAATTGGAGTTGGTGAGTTTGGGCTGCTGTTTGCTGAGAGACAGCAAGATGCTGGAAATGTCTTTCACTACAGCTTTTTAACTGTAGTTTCATTACATATCTTAAATAATTCCAGTGTTCCCTTGGTAGCAGACAAAAATACATTTGTTTTATCAAACTAAAAACCCGACCAATTCAAGTTGAAAACACGTTCAAAGTCAGTGCTTGCCATTTGTAAACTCCTGATTTTTTTTCCTGAAAATGTTTCTGTTTTTCTTGGAGGGAACATTGGAAAAGAGCCTTACAAAGTAACTGTCCATGTGTATAGGATGTGTACTGCCTTCTGTATGAAATACAAATAAACACTTCCTATCCCCTAAATTATTGGAATATTTTTAGGAAGTGGCTTCACTTGTGAAGTTCTTCGGATTGTAACACCAGCTCTGTGTTACTTCTCTTCCTTTCAAGGAGATGACATCATTGCTGGTGAGGTCACCTTTTTGGAGGTTAGAATTATTTCATCCTGCGTGAGATTATCAAACCACAGGGGTGTTCTCTGTTTACCAAAAGGAACAGAGAATTGCAAATGAATAATTCTACCTTTTTTTCCAGTGGAAAGACATTCTGCTTTTAAAAGGAAACTCTTGGGATTTGTGTGTTTTCTATTTTTTTTTCCCCAAAGGTTTTAACATTTGGCATTCTGTCTGGAAAATTAACGTAAGGCTAAAATAATTCGTAACTTATTTTTAGAGCAAATTTCAAATTGTTTGGCTGCTGTGGCACAGACCAGGCACAAGATGCTGTGTCAGAATCAGAGAGAAATAAATCAACCTATTGCAGACCTTGACTTCTTGTTGAACATGGACCTGTTGCTAATATGAGGCTCTAATTGCATGAAAGCATGGAAAAATTAGTGATTTAGATAAATTTCTTGATGAATGCATGCTGCTGGTTGATTTTTTTTACCTTAAATATCAGAAATAGATTTTAAAAGTAAGGGAAAATGGTTTTTGAAATTCAGATTGAAGTTTTTAAGCATTATTGGGATGTCTTGCTAATTGAGCTGTGAAAGAGCTCTCCCACTTTCCTCTTGCCTTCAGAGAGGAGTGTCTGGTTTTCGGTGCAAGAAGGAAATTTCAGTGTAAAAACACTTGATCAGATATTATTGGAATTGGGACTGGGATTGGGACTGGGATTGGGACTGGGATTGGGACGCAAGGCCTTGGCCTGGGGATCCCCCCTGCCCGGTGCCGGGCGCTGGGAGCCGCGTGGTGCCTGTGCGGCGTGGGCCATCTAGTGATGGAAGTGGGAGCAGCTCTGCCAGGAGCACGCACCAAGGAAAGGTGCAGGGTCTGCCTCAAACGTGGCAAACAAGCACAGGCTGCACCTGCAGGCTTCTGGCTGCTGCTGGGAAGCAGCTCCAAATCCCAGCTGGGAGCACTGCCTCTGTGGTTGGAGCTGAATGTGAAAGCAGCTACCAACGGTAGCAGAGCATGAAGATACTGAATTCTTCCTGCTACATTTGCACCAGTTAAAAAGATTTTAAAAAAAATCCTGAAATTTGTCATGCAAGGACAACAAATTTTGGGCTCATCTAAGTATTAGTATTGCTTAGTGTCTTTGTGTGGCTGAGTGTTCCAAGAATTATATTCAGAAAGAATTTACCTCAGAAAACCACCTTTATTAGCCACTCAAAAGAAAAAAAATCCCATAAGGAAATCCTTTGGTCTGGATTGTTTCCCAGTATATTCCTCTTTACTTTTCCATTATGCAGTAATCCCAACTTTATAGGCAGCCATCCAAGAAAGCTTTGGAGAAAGGTCAATTCCTGACAGACACAAAAATCTGCTCTAATAACATCTCTTTATGCCAGATAAACTTGGTCTAGGGGAGATTTTCAGAAGTACGTAAGTGATTTAAAGGGATCAATTACAGAAAATCAGAGGGACTTTCTCTGGGAGCTTTGAAACCTGGGAGTTCTGAAGCAGAGTGGGCACATCTGCCAATGTGTGTGTTTGGCAACAAATGCCAGAGAGCCCCCAAATCCTTGGGAGGCTCAAAGATGGGAATTCAAGAGCAGCCAGACATAAGAGAGATCAGAAGCTGGCAGCCAGTGACAGCTGTGGCTAATTTTAATATGGGAGCTGTGATACATATTTCTTTCTTTAAATGGGAAAGATACAAGATTGATAACCCTCAATTCATCTTCATAAATTTAAGCTTAAAATTGAACACAGCCCCATTTCTGTACCTGCTCATTCTGATATTTTTAAGGGAATGATGCATTTTTAATGCCGCTCGTTCTCTCAAGATTAGAGTATAGAAAAAATTTAAGTGCTGCAGCTCCTGAAATACCTGTGTCTGAAATAAGGGAAAGGAGTAGTAAGTTCAGTCTGTTAAAGTTATGAAATGGATTCCTACCAAAGAGATGAGAAACTGCTCCTTTTGTAGCAAATATTTTTTCAGAGATAGAGGGAAGTTTGCTTTAAGAAAACGTATTTCCAGCAGATTGAAACCCAGCTCCTTGTAGAAATACAGGGTGTAGAAACTGCTGCTATTTCTAAGAATTGTGCAGATAAAAGTAAATATCTGTTCTTGAAAAATAAAACCCTAGCATTTTCTGTTCTTGACAGTATTTGTCATGGCCAAATGGTGTTGAACCTCATATTTTTCAGGAAGATTTGCAGTTACCACTGTGGAGAGCAGAGCATTCTGTGGCAGCAGCTTTGCTGTCTGGTGCTGTTCACCACAGTGTTTAATTAATTTTCTAACCAGCAAATTTGGTTAGAGCTTATATTGAGTGATATGTTTGCTGCAGGTGTTCATTCCAGTGTATAGGAAAGAAATGCTATTATTAAAAAGCCAGGTTGTGCCCCAGTTGAATTTTCTGAGACAATCTAGTTTAGCTATTTTCCCTGTCAGAAAAGCACCGTTGCTCTTTGTGAACTCCAGTGTCATTTGCTTGGAAACATATCTGCATTGTAACAAGGACTCTCTCAGTTTCTCAGGAACCATGGGAACAGCAAGATTATTTTATCACTGAAGTCTTATCAACACAAATTTAGAAGATCTCTGTGTTCCTTTCAGGACAGGTGTAGTCAGCACAGTGTCAAAACTGGCAGCTGAAATTTGGAAAATTGGATAAACAACTGTGAAGTGGGAGAATCTCTTCTGGTGGAACTGCACCTCACCATCTGCACTAAAACCTCTTTAAAAATAAGACTCAAAACTCTTAAATCACTTAAGAACTTCTGAGAATTGTTGTGTGTATCCCTAAGAAATTGCATTAATTTTTGTGTGTCCTACACCGCTAACACTGTTGAAATCTGCATGCTTGGGAAGTGGCCCAGTGAGCCTTCAATTAATTTTTCATTTCAGTTTGCCAAGATCGTTTTGGTTGTCTTGAAATATTTTAGCTTTTTTAGAAAACCAATCCTGACAGAAAGGATGTGTTCCTAACTCAGACACAGCAGAGCAGCACGCTGGGATGCAATGCTCTGTTACGCTGGCAGTGCATTTCCTGTTCTCCCTGCGCTCACAAGGTTTGTTATTTCCCTCCCTTGCAGAACACCCAAAGGATAAGCAGTTCTCAGTCCACGCAGCCCCTGGCCACCCCTGTGCTGTCGGTGACGACTCCGAGCCTGCCCCCGCAGGGCCTGGTGTACACGGCCACCTGGGACAGCGCGCCCAGCACCGGTAAGCGCCCGCCCGCGCAGCGCGGCTCAGAGCGCCGCCCCTTCCTGGAGCTGTGTCCTGCAAAAGAGCCCTGGGCCACAGGCACGGCTCTGCTCACACCTGTGCTCACCCCTGTGCCCACACTGGGTTTTTTCAACTCTCCTGGGATCCGGGCCATGCACAAGGAGGGACAGGGTCTGCGTGTGGGGTTCCAGGGAGGGCCTTTATTGAGCTTCATCCTCAGAAGGGTCCAGGGCTGAAGGCCCCTGAGGGAGGGAAAGCAGGGGTTTATATGGGGGTCTTGAGGGGTGGGACACAACACCTGAGCGAATGGGATGAGGGCACAGGGGCGGAGCAGAGGGGAAGGACCAATAGGATACATTACATCTGCATGCAACAGCAAAGCATGCTGGGAGAAGCTTTTTTCTCACCCTAAATGGAGGCTGTTGCCTGAGGGGTTCTCCCTCCAAGAGAGCATTGTGGATTCTTTTCCTTCTTGGCCTACTGGCCTCCACAGCTGGGGTCAGGGCTGGGACTGCACACGGGAGTCAGAAGCCCAGGAAATTCACATTTCTGTGACACATGACTTAGTTTTCCTCTTCAGTTTGAATGAAGGCTCTTCTCATCAAAACTGAGCCTGTAGCAATCCTGCCAGGAACTGGAGTGCCTCACATTTAGGCAACAGCTGTTCCTTCAGTACTTCTCTTCTTCAGATACTTTTATTGTTTGCAGGACCTTAAAACTACTTTTTATCCAAGCTGGGTGTGATGTAAGGCAGTTGGTAATGTAAAAGTGATGACTGGTTTGCTGGTTGGGAAAGTAGTTAATGAAAATCAAGTACTAAGTGATGGAATATGAGGCAACGGCAGCCTCACGTTGCACAAGGGGAGGTTTAGGTTGGATATTGCGGAAAATTTCTTCACCAAAAAGGTTGTCCAGCATCCACCAGGGCTTTGGCAGAATTCCACATCCCAAAGATGGGATTTTATACGTTTTCTCCACTCTTAGCTTTGAAAGTCTTCACTGCAGTTTTAGTTTAGCCAGCCAAGCACCTCACATACTCTTGTATCTTCTTGTGTTAATGAGCTCATGAGCTGGCGGTGCCCCGAGCCCCTCTCTGTGCCCTGGGCAGTGCAGCAGCCAGGAATTTGCACAGAGGGATTGTCACTGATGTCACCCGCCAGCCAGGGGCTGTGCTGGGGCCCTGCACTCCTCACACCCCTCAGCCAGGGGCTGTATTTGCCCTGCAGCAGCTCCAGCCCAGTTGTTAAGTCGATGCAAACACAGCTGCCCTGAGAGGGTGAAGTCTGACCAGGGAGTGCAGCAGTTGGGCTGCAGGAGCAGCCCCACGGGCAGAGCAGGGGCTTGCTTTGGGTGATCAGCTGAAGTGTGAGTAGCTGGACATGCAGGCCTTGGTTTGACTCTTGCCCCAGAGGTGGTTCAGCTCTTGTGTTCAGTGGCTGTTCAAAGCAAACCCTTCTGGTCCCTGCTCAGAGGAGCCTCACTGAGTTTCACCTGACAGAGCCCTGTGTCCAGTTGGATGCTGCTTCAGGGAGCAGTGCTGGGTGCATCCCTCACTCAGAATAACCTGTGAGCTGCTGGCTGGAACACCAGGAAGCAGCAAAGGCAATGGGAACTGATGTCCTACGTAATGGACAATGCTGGGGTGTGATTTTAAACTCCAGCCCATTTCCTTTGAGAATGCAAATAATTTGTGCAAAGCTTTTAGCCTTTAGTGGTTTTCACACACTTCAGAATCATTTCTATTAGATTGAACCTTTCAGGGGATTTGCAGGAAGAAATTTGATGTTGAAACCAAATTATCGCCTGGGGATTCTCAGGGTAGTCTCCACTTACAGCACAATTTCAGTTTTGCAATTCAAGGACTAAGATAAAATTTAAATACCATAATTGTTTTTCTGGATTGATAAGGTTGTTTTTTTAAGGACTAGAAGGGATAGCTTCAGCTCCTTGGATCCTTAATTAAAATGTTGGATATCAGTTTTCCACAAATACCCTATTTTATATAATCTGTTTTGGTATTCTGTAGATTGTTGGAGGAAGGACCAGAACTAACTGAATTACTTTTCTAAAACAATCCAGGCATTTAAAAAAATGTTAAAACCCCCTGCAATCAGTTAATTAATAATTGACACCTGAGCAAAGCACACCAAGCCATAAATTCCTGCCTTCAGGTCAGTTGTTTTGCAGAGGTACAAACTTGCCAGCACTGCTTGTGGGGGTCACAGCAGTGATGGTTTCTGTGGTGCAGAAGGTGCTCTTGTGTGTTCACATCAGGTCACTCCTGTAGCAGGGGTGTCCTCCTGTCACTGCCAGCAGATACGTGATTATTTAGGGAATTAATAATGCAGCTAATTGCGTAGTGACTTGTGTGCTCTTTGGAAAAATACCTCCTCAAAGCCCTGTCACCAGACACATTCTGTCTGAAGTGTCAGAAGTTAATTGTCCATGGTCATAAAAGCTGTAATTGCAGTGGAAAAAAATTACATGGGAACTGAATTCCTATCAGTGTTTCCTTCAGGTCTGCTCTGACAAATCCCATCAGCCCAGCACATCCATCTCCAGAGTGTGCCTGGGCTGCCCTGGGCAGGTGTTGGAGGCCTGGCTGCTTTGCAGGCTCAGTGCATGTCTGGGTCACTGCAGGGGCTGCTCAGTTGTTATTTTTTCTTTATTTTTTTTATATTCAATTTTAGTCTTGCAAAAGGGGCTTTTTGGGTCAGTCATCTTGGGACAAACCTTTCTGAAGCTGTACAGAAATACGTGTGAGGGTTTTCAGAGTTTCAGTAGAAGTGAAACTGAGAAGAAATGAAATTAAAAGAAAAAGGCAGCCCAAGAAACTTCACCTGCTGGGAGCAGCTGGGACTCCAGAGGCCTTCTGTAAGGCTCTTGCAGGGATGTGTGTGGGTCTCTGACAGCACAGGGCCAAGTTTTACTGTAAGGTGCACACCTCTGTATATACTCTGCAGTAATGTGTTGTACCTGTGGGTTTGGAACAAGCTTCCAGACAGCAACATGGAGGACCTGAAAGCAAAATGCAAAAATTTTTCATTTGGAGGCCTCTGTTCTGTTAAGGTCCCTGTGAGCTTGGCAGGATTGCTCCCAGACTTCAGAGTTTTCATGTTTGGATTCCTTTGGGTCAGCTGCCTTTATTCGTTTTGGACAGAAAGCCTTTGTATTTGTGTTTATGTATAAATGTATGTTATATATATAACGCCCCCCATACATTATTTTGTTGTTTATTTGTTTTTCCCTCTTAGATTACTCCTTGACTAGCGCAGACCTGTCTGCCCTGCAGGGGTTTAACTCCCCAGGAATGCTGTCCCTGGGGCAGGTGTCTGCCTGGCAGCAGCACCACCTCCGTCCCGCGGCCCTCAGCTCTCTTGTGTAAGTACCCAGGGCACCAGGGCAGCTCTGGGGGGGCTGGAGCAGCTGCACCAAGGGAATATTCAGCACATTTTCACCTCTTGTCTGTGCTGGAAAACATTCATGTGTCGGGGTGTTTGTCCCTTCAGTCACCTCCAGTCTCCAGCTAATGAGCTGTGTCCCTGCAGGCTCAGCTTCTCACCAGGGGGGCACCTGTGTGGTGACTGAACTGCTTGGCAATAGAAAATACTTGTTTGTTCTGAACTTCTGTAAATGCAGCTCAGACCTTTAATTAATGATTTTTTCACCTTTGCTCTTCCCAGTAAACTGCATTTATTTCTGTGCTGAGCCCCAAGCCCTCACCATCACAGACACGTGAATTGTCACTTGGCTTTCACTTTCTCTGTTTTCTGATTTGCACCTTTGGGTTTTCTTTCCCCAGCACTGGCAGCCAGCTATCTCAGGGTTCAAATCTCTCCATTAACACCAACCAAAACATCAACATCAAATCGGAACCGATCTCCCCTCCCCGGGACCGCGTCACCCCCTCGGGGTTCCCGCCGCAGCAGCCGCAGCAGCCGCAGCCGCCGCCGCCGCCGTCGCGCCAGGAGCTGGGGCGCTCCCCGGTCGACAGCCTGAGCAGCTCCAGCAGCTCCTACGACGGCAGCGACCGCGAGGACCCGCGCAGCGACTTCCACTCGCCCGTGGTGCTGGGGCGGCCGCCCAACGCAGAGGATCGGGAGAGCCCCTCGGTAAAACGCATGAGGATGGACACGTGGGTGACATAAACCCGCGGTGCCGCCCTCTCAGCTTTGTGTTCTCAAAATGAACTGTCCTGACATATCTAAATTTATAAATAAGGACATGAATAAGTATATTTATATGTATATACATACGTGCATATATATATCTTCACATGCATATATATGTGCTAGTGTGTGTAGCATACACCAATCATCAGGCACTTAACGACAAACTCTTGTATAGCTGCAGATGTCCCTTGGTAAAAGTAACAGAACAATCCCGTAGGTTTGATCTCTAGTCTGGCACTTACCTGGACTCGTGTGTGACCCCAGCCCGGCCCGCGCAGAGCGGCGTCCCCACAGTGTCTCCTCCTCCTCCACACCCACCCGAGCGAGGGCTCGCCTGTAGTACCGTCCCTGTGTGTAGTCAGCTCTATGGTTACTCGTAGTTAAGAAATAATTGCTTTGTAGCAGCAGAGCAGTAGAAAAGCAGGAAGAAGAAAGCAATACTGTACATAAACTGACCTTTCTATTACCCAACCTGGCATGGGTCTCTATTGCAGAGGGTGCATGGAGAAGGGCTGATGCTATAAGAAATAAAAAAAACAAAAACAAAAACCCTGTTTTGCACGTGCAAAAAAAAAAGTGTATTGGGTCAAAGAAGTGATTTTTTTAATGAGTGAAAGAGAGCATAGAGAACTCGCATGAAATATTCAGAAAATATTAGCCTAGAAAATAGAACATTAACAAAATAAAATTAATATATTAAGTTATAATTGGAATATGTTTGACAAATTTGTTTTTACGTTCATACCTTTGAAAAATATAGAAACGGATTTTAGCTCATGTATATTTTATATTAAAGAAAACAATACCCTAATGAATTGAAGACTATATATAAAGTTATATACAGTACTTTTGAACACATTCTGCTATGAATTATTTATATAAGCCAAAGCTGTATGTTGTAGCTTTTTTGTAGAGTATAGTTTTATCTTATTTTGACTTTCTAGTTTTTGCTTTCAAAGATGAAAAGGAAAAACTTGCAGGCGGAACCTTGGGGGAAAAATAAGCCATGAACACTTATATGTAAATTTAAATTTGAGCCAAACTCTTTGTGTATATAGCATCCTAAATATATTATCACCTTTGGTGTAAGTACCTATGTATTGTACGGTCACCAGATTAAAAAGTATATTTTTGTGGATTGACGCCAACTTGAAACAAGGCGAGGTCCTTATTAAGTAGAGTATTCACTGTTTAATATTTACTATTTTGTTAAATATACTGTACTTTCTTTGGATTTTAATTATTATTAATATTATTATCCAGATTTTTCAGAGGGTGTATAAAGGGGTTGGCCCCCTCACTGGTGGTGAATGTGTGCCGTTCAATTGTAATCTCTGTGCTGTATGGTTAAGCTTCATTATACATTTTATATATATGTATATAAATAGCAAAGTGGCAAAAAAAAAATCTGGTGTTAAGTTCATCCTGCATAAATATAAAAAATCTGTTACAACACATTTTAAGGCATCATTTTAAAGCTGCCTCTTCTGAGGAGGAAAAAAAAAACCAGTGGAAAAACTTGACCTAATTTCTCATGATAGGGAAATGACACATATCAGAGGAGCACAAAAGGTTTTGTGAGTTGGCAAGTGGTTTGGGAAAAATTTGCTGCTTCCAAGAGAGGGAGGAATGCAGAGCCCCCTTGTGCCACGAGACTGGGCTGGGAGCAGGTTTGGTGTTGGATGCAGGGCCGTGATCCCACCGGTGCTCCCGGTCACCTCCAGGCTGGCAGTGCTGGTTCTGGGTGGAAGCTGCAGAGCCGTGGGATTGCCCAAACTCTTCAGAGTTAGCCCTGATATTTATTACATTTTTTGCTTGGGCTTTTTTTTTTTTCCCTTTTTTAATTTTTTTTTCAGTTAAGAAAAATCCCTTGATGCTGTAAGGGAGGGGTGAGAAGGGCGGTGTCCCTGTGGTACCTGTGGCCTCCAGCCCTGTCTCGTTGTCCTGGCAGCATTAAAAGCCGCAGGGGCTCCAGTGCCCTCCGGCCTTTCCCTTGGAACTGCTTCCCTTTCCTGGGTTCATCCCGGCTGGCAGGAGGGTGCAGGCAGAAGGGACACATTCCCATGGCCGCTGTGTCCCCAGTGACCGAATTCACTTGCTGCTCCCTGGAACCTTTTGCTGCTCTGATCAGTGATGTGAGTTCCATGATTTATGCACCTGTATGAACTTTGCTGTACATCCGAGTGGGAGTTCTGCATTCACATTTACTGTCTATTTTCTTGTGTGCCTTATCAGATGGCTTTGCTGACTGTATCTCAATAGTCTTTATTTCTATGCAGGTTTTTAAACAGTACTTAACTACTGTTTTCTTAAAGACAAAGCTACACAAGGGTTAGAGTTTGTATTGAAATTGCACCAATGAATTAAAAAAAAAAAATAAAAAGAATCAGTTCTAAAGAGCTGGGCAAGGGAGTGGCCGTGTGCTGCCCCAGCCCCGGCAGAAACGTCCTTCCACAGCCCTCGGGTCTCGGGGAGCACCTCCTGCCACCGAGGACATGGGAATCCTGGTTTTTAATAACAAGTAACTCACTTTGAAACATACTTTTTTAGAAATTGTAAAAATGTTTTATATTAAAAAAAAAAGAGATGACATAGCACAGATATTTCAACAGGTTAAAAAAAAAAACTTTTTAAAATTATCTCTGCTGACTGAAGTGCAAGTGGATCCAATCCTGGGCTGAACCCAGTCAGGTCTGAATGATTTAAGATTTTTATCTCTGTTGTGACAAATCACCTCCATCCTCGAGCTCTCACGATAGTTTTGAGAACGCCACGTTGTCAGGGACTCGTCAGAGAGAACTGCTTTAGCCTTGCCTTCCCTCCAAGGACACTAATGCATCAGAAACTTGCGAGTTACTGTGCGCACAAGAAATACATAGTAAATAAGGAACAAAACAACTCCTAACAATTGATCCTGGGCAGAAGTTAAATCCGAATGTGAAAGAAAGACTTAACCAATGTAAAAAACATTTAAATCTTAGTAGAACCTTTCTTCACTTTGCTGTGCAAGAGAACACTGCTTTGCTATATTTAAAATGGCTTTTTTAAAAGAGATTTATGTATTTGGTAAATGTTTGTAGTCAACAGTTCACAAGAAGCTGTTCACGGTTTAATGCTGATAAGCCGTTTGGCGGCACAAGCTGGACTTTGTTGCCATCCTTGAGACGAATCTTTTAAGAAAAAAAATAAGTTAATCTCAATTTTTTTCCCTGAATGTGTTGTTTTTTCTTCAATATACAATAAATATTCTAGTGAACTTTTTATCAAATGGTTAAGAAAATGCTAGAGGTTGTTGTAAAATATTTGTATCCTGCATTCACTAAAGTAAAGATACTGGCTTTTACTGTGTACTCCGGCCTCTCTCGTGTTTGCAGAGCACTGGTCCCATCCGGCGTGTCCTTGCCCCTTCCAGGTGTCAGTCTGGTTCTTAACTGCAGCCATGAGGATTTTCATCAACAGGGATACACACACGCTTGTTAGTGCACTCAGGGACTGACACCTGCTCAGAACCTTCCTATAAAACGTGGAGAAACTGGCAGATGAACCAGGGTCCATTGAGAGTGGAGAGCCCAAGGGCAGTCCTGCCTCAGCCCCGGTTCCTCCTGCTGCTCCCACTCCCGCTCACTGCAGAGGCTGAGGTGAGGCTGCAAGGGGCCCCTCCTTCTAAGGCAGGTGCTCAGCTGTGTGGTAGCAAATAAAGCACAGGCTGTGCCCCTTGTGCTTTTATTTCATGTGGCTTTATTTAAAAATGTAAGAACCGGGTCCCGCCCCCTCCCCAGATCAGAGATACATCTCTTCACAGAAGAAAAATACAAGATTTTGTTCAGTATAAGATACTTTGGAGTGTTCATTTATAAAATTAGGTTCCCACTTTTGAGAGCTGTAGGGAACACAGGTTCTCACTGTAGCAGCACCCAGCTGTGCCTGTGTGGTGTGGGGTCCTCACCTTGCTGGAGACGCTTCAATCCTCCCTGTCCGGGCAGGCACTGCCAGGCAGAGGCAGTCCTTCAGGCCGGGCTGAGGCCACACCTGCACAGCAGGTGCTTGTACCACAGCCCCTCTCCAGCCCCTGCTCTGCCCCAGCCAGCCTCAGGCTGCCAAGGGAAGCTGGAAAAGCCCTGTGATCCTGCTGGCAGCTGGGAAGCTGCAAATGGGGCTGGGCCAAGGTGGGGACAAGGAACAGCAGCTTCCTGCACCTGCCCACCGGCGCTGCCCTCACCCTCAGCAACAACCTCACCTGCCCACACATGTAGTGGTTTGTTCAGGAAAGCCTTTACCTCTGCCCACAGGCCCAGAATTTGCTGAGTCAAATTTCTGAGGCAAGTTCTTTGTTTAGCAAAGCTCCCAAGGCCTCCATTGCTGCTCCCTTGCAGCAGGTAGTGTTTGCTGAGTGGCCCTGAAGAGCACAGCCCTGGGCTGACCAACACCTCCACTGCCCTGTGAAGCTTTTCAGTGCATGTGGTCAGTCCACAGAAACTGTCACAATCAGCAGAATCACAGTCCTCTCCCGGAAAGGCTTCACCCTTCTTTCTTCTTGGACTTCTGTCCTGGACCTTGCAACCTGCACCCAGCTCCCACTTCACTGCCACTCAGACTGCACACAAGGAACTAATTCCATGACTGGGTCTCTCAGAAGCACCACTAGAGACTATTATTAGTTTTTTAGCAAATAATACTGACTAGACCTCCTGTCAGCAAATAAGCCCTTGAGAAGTGCCTGTGACTCCTCTCTCGTGCTCTCCTGTCCTCGTCCAACACCCCTTGCCCACCTGGGGCCATGCAGGGCTGAGCAGCACCCTGGGACAGCACACATCCTGCACTGAGATCTCTGAAGGATTTCACTGAGGGGAAGAGGTCTGGGCTCACCCTTCCCAGGGTTGGGCCTGATGCATCCCAATGGAACACAGTTCAAAGATTTGCTCAGGGGAGTGACGAGGTGGGGTGCTGGCAGCATCATTGTGCCCTGGCACACCCAGCTTAGAGCCCCAGAAGGCATCATTAGGGTCAAGCAGGCCAAAACCACCATGGTCTGCAAGAGACAAAAATGACACTTCTGAGGAAAAGTGTCCCCCACTTCTATTCCAGCAAAAAGTGTTTCCTTAAAATGCAAACAACCCCCAACTTTCCAACCACATTAATACTGCACTCTCTAGCTCAGCAGCAAAGAATTTGCTTCTAGACATGGCATTAAGAAATACCTGAAGCAACCATAACAAGTAAATTGCTACAAAATACTTTCCCCTCGATGAAGTTCCCAACTCTGAAGCCACCTGGGTTATGATCTCTGTAAGCAACAAAGCATCCTTTTTTTCTATCATAATCACATCACCTCATTTTCAGTCAAATTCAGGATTACATCATCAGCTACTTATAAAAATAAAAATAATCTGTATTGTCGTACCCCCTTGGGTGCACTTGAGTCAGTCACGAGCATACGGGCATCACTGCTGGGGAGGCTGAAGTGGGCTGCCCTTTCACCTTAGGATTTTTTTTCCTACGACTGAGCCTTGTGGTAATTTCCCTTCCTATCCAGCTGTTGAAACATTTGAGTTTGTCATGTTAGAGGAGTGGGCCACCAGGCCCTGTGTTTTAAAATAGATGATATAAAACACTGGCAGGACGATTCCTATCAGGAGCATAATGAACACGGCGTTCCACCACTGGATTCCGCAGTCCGCACCGTTCCCAGCGTCCCGTTTCCCTGCCTCGGGCAGGGGCCTCTCCAGCCCCTCCCCGCCGTACTCCGCGTTCAGCTGCACCTCCACCTGCACGGCGTCCTGGATGCTCTGGTCGATGCCCCTGAAGTACTCACTGAGACGCCGGCTGCCAGCGGAGCTGCCCGCGCCGGGGTCGGGCTCTGGCGGCTCCACGCGCGTCAGGCCGGGCTGGGCGGGCCCTGCCAGGGGCGGCCGCAGCGCCCCGGCGCTCTCCGTGAGCAGCCCGTGCGGCCGCACCGGGATCTTGATGGACTTCAGCGCGTACAGATCCTGCTCCCGGATGAAGTTGTTGACGCGTTTGATATCTGCAACCTAAGGAATCCAGAAAGGACACAAACAGTGAGGGCAGGACAGCCCAGGAGTGAGGCAGGAAGCAGCTACAAAACCAGTGCGCAAGAATCCGTCAAGGAATAAAAGCAGGCCCTGGATGCAAGTGGTTTGATGTTCTGAGAGATTCTCCAGCAGTTCCAGGGGTGCTCCAGGCCCTGCAGGATTGAGCCAGTCCCCTGTTAAACCAGTCTACAACCTCCATCTCTTGCACTTGCTGTATTTTGCTCCATACTGCTCTTCTTTCCCCTTGCTTTCTTTGCCCTTCTCTCAGTTACGGCAAAAAGAATCTTTTTATCTAACAGATCCTTTTAAAAACTATTTTCATACCTTACACACAAGTGCTTAAGGTGAGAGCACAACAACAGTGTGAGCATCTCCTGCTCAGGAAATTATTTCAGAGTGATCAGAGCTCCATTTTGGGAGCACACACGTTCTGAAAGCAAGGACAGCCTGGAGAGCAGGTGAGCACCTCCCGCACAGGCACGAGCATCCTCTGCTCAAGGAACACCTCTCTTGTGCAGGACAGCAGCTCATCCAGCCCACTCCCCCTGAGCATGTCCTGCTGAAGGACAATCACCTCTGTGCTCCTGACACCCTCTCTGGTTCCTGTGTAGGGCTCCTGTCGGTGAGCTGTGTCCCCACCCAGCAGCAGGAAGAGCAAGGGAGAAGCAGCCAGTGTGCAGCATCAGACGCAGGGACAGGCAGTGCCAATACAAAGGCAAGGCAGCATCCCTTAGTTAACATCAAATAAGAGAAGATGCTTAATCCAGTGGCCACTCACAGCCACCCTGCAAGCACAGCAACTTCTCAGTTGCACTAAGCCCTCTGTCAAAGGAAAGGAACAGGATGTCAGTGTGTGCCAGGAGCTCTCCACTGCAGCAGAGGAGATGTGAAAGAACCTTGAGGAAAAGGCTGGAGGGCACAAACAAAACAGCAAGAGCCAAAGCAAAGAGAAAGGCAACACAAACAGGTAAAGCACCTCTCATCCATCACATCAGAGACACAGCAGAGGGACTGTGCTTTGCTCTTCAGAAATCACAGCATGACCTGCATTCACTGCACACACGCTTGAGGCTGCCAAGGAAACTGGGGAGCTAAAACAAAAAAACCCACTTTACTTCCTAAGAACTCTGCTCAGAGGTGGAGAGGAGAGGAGAAGGGGGCCTGAATCTCATGTTTACTCTGCAAAGCTTGAGAACTCTGAAAATGGCACATTTAATCCAAGACCTGATCTGGGGACCCTGAAGCAAAAGGAATCCTCAGTCACTGCTTCGGGCTCTTCACAGCCAGCCCCAGTGTCAGCTCTGGACTTACACCCTGCAAAATTTCTTAGTTATGAAATAACAATCTCACCCAGATCCTCTAAACTGAGGTGCTGCTTCAATTTCTGGATTTGTTCCAATGAAAACAAATTACTGGGACAGTAAATATCCCCCGTGGTGTCTGCAATCAAATACTGCAGTGTGGTGCTAAGACTCTAGAAACAGAAAGTAGAGCAGCACTCACACAGAAACAATAAACAGAGCTGATGGAAGCATGTGAGAGATTGGGCTGCACAAGCATTTAGGCTTATTTTCTGTACTCATTTTTTGGCTGCAGTGAGCCACCTCTTGTCCCAGCCTAAGAACAATGCCAAAAGCAAGCCAGGACTATAAATGGTCAAGAGTAAAAATGAGAATTTTTAAGTGCTTTGCATCTCTGCCAAGTTATCTGTGGCAAACACACAGAGCTATTTGTTGCACTGTCTTACTATCCCCTCCCCAAGCAGATTCTGAAACCAACGTCAAGTTCTCATTGATTTCAAGGAGAAGTTCCTCCTGGATTTTTACACACATTTGCCTATATAGCTGTGGTTACAGTTCTCACTGCTGTTCTGTGACCTTTCAGGAGCTGTTTAATTGTGCAAATAAAATAAAACACATGAAAACTGTCATGCCAGTCTTTAAGAGACAAATAGACAAATCTCCTACAATAAAGACTTTGGTACCTGTTCAGTTAAACTGGAACAAGTCAGAAGTGCCCTTTCTGGAAGGGAGGGAGGCAGCAGGACAGTTTTTGTCCTGTGGGAGGAGAACACTGACTATGTGGTCCCTTCCATGAGCTTGCTTTTCCCCTGGGCAGGCCCAGCAGCCTCCAGAGGAGCTGAAAGGCTCCAGGAGTGGGGCACAGCAGAGGAGCAGCCACAGCAGGGACAGAACTGGGTGACAGTGCAGAGGCACAGCAAGACTCTTCATAAACCAAAGAACTGTTCAGAATCTCCCTCCTCTGAGTTCACTCAACTGCTGTGAGTCTGCCCAGGTGCTGCTGAGAGCAGCACACAGCTCCAAACCCAACCACTACTCAGCTCTGCCTTCTCAGGCTCTCCTGGAGCCAATCAAGGCCTATTCAAGTCCTACCAGACTCGCTTCTCCACACGCATTGGGCTCGTCAGCAGAACCTACAAGGGTGCCTTTTGTGTTTCGTTTTTGTTTCTAAGGGCATGGGAGGGGAGGAATTGCTGCAATCCCTCTAAGGCCTCTTGCCTCAGCTTCACCATACAGCTGCTGTGTGGTTAAGCAAGACAGACTGCACTGGCAGGGCAGCACTAGAGCCAGAGCTGTATCATTATCCCTGCTGCGGTTGCTGGCCAACTGTTTCATCATGGAACTCAAATCACAGTCCAGCTTGCAGATAAAGGGGGCTCTAAAAATACAGCTCCAACTGCTGAACAACAGGGGGCTTCTAATGTTCAGAGCAGGTAATTAAACTTTCCAGCAGTTTGGCTCTTTTTTGGAACAAAGAAAACGTGCTGTGTAGTTGTTCCAGTTCAGAAATCTCACTGTGCACACGCCCTCCCTCCTGCCCACAGGCACCTGAACTGTGCACGCTTTGGGATGACAGCAAACAACCAAAACCCAAACACAGACAGCACCTGGACTTTGGGACTGAACTTTGGCACCTCTCCACATCCACCCCTGTTAGACTCAGACCTTCCTTGCAAAACATAAGCTGATACCTTTCAAAAAATAAACAAAAAATCTCACCCATAACTCTGGTGTTTCTTTGTACTGCTCAATTTGCTTCAAAACCTTCAATGTTCCTTGAGAGCAGAGCCCTGGCCCTCATTTCTACACTCAGCTCCCTAATGTTTGTCCTCACTGAAATAACTAAGTACAACCTGCACTTAGTCACTGAAATTAAACAGGAAAGCAGGTCAGGCAAGGTGTGAGGCTGACAACATCTTCCCAGGCTTTTGGCTGAACAACCATTTTTTGTGTTTGTCTGGGGTTATTTTTGCCTTTCTCCAGTTTTACCTGGACAATGACCATTCATACAATACACAGGGGCAACACCTGCCGGTGTCAGAACTACCAGACACAGCTGAAGCCCCTGGGGGTGGTTAAGCCTCACCTTACAGCCGTACTGCAGGGCCAGCTTGTTGAGGCTGTCCTCCTCGGTGAGCTCCCTCTCCAGGAGCACCACGTCCCCCGGCCTGTCCCGGGGGGCGCTGCCCCGTTGCTGCTCCTTGCCCCTGGGCCGCAATTCCATCACGTTGAGCTCCTCCTCCGAGGACTCCTCCGAGTCTGAGCGGCCATTGGGGAACACGAACACCTGCCTGCCCGGGAAGGTGTGCACAGTGGCAGGAGCCTGGAAGGGTTTTGTCCGGCTCTCGTGCAGCCTCATCTTTCACACCAGCAGCACCTGCAGCAAAACCCAGACACTTTCAGTTTCCTCAAGACCAGTGTTTATCTCTCAGCATGAAAGATTCAGAGAATGCACGGAAAGCTGGCAGGTGTGAACACTCACCACAGAAAGGGGCAAATCCAGAAGTGTCATTCTACCAGCAATATTAGAAAAGTTATGCACTCAAACTGCAGCAATCAGTACTTTTTTTCCATTTTCTTTTTGTCAGCCTGTAAACAAACCACCTTATAACTATGTTGCTCAACATTTTAAATGCTACATTCTATAATTTTATCTAAAAAACAACACAGTCCCTTGAGCAAACAGTCTTTAATAACCGTCAAAACATACAGCAGGTCTACTAACTGATATTAAAAACTGAGCAAAGTTATCCTTTCCATAAGTCCTTAGCTCTCTACACTCTTCAGGAACCCACATTTTAAGTTGTTGGAAAAGCACCTTTTTTTTTTTTTTTTTTTTTAATAAGGACAGCTCATGCTATACTTAACTTCGACCCGAATAACAAGACTTCATTTTGCTGCATGAAGACTAGAACCTGCCTAAGCACTTTAATTATTGCTCAGCCTACAGCTGCAAGTTTGGTTTGGTTTTTTTTTATCTCTTCAATCCTCAGCTCCACAAACAATTTATTGTCAGGATGAGGTATAGGTAAGAAAACCCCACATTGTTATGGATCCTTGACCTTAACGCTCTCCATCTACCCCTAAGGGATTCTTCAGGTGAAACCACTACGATTTAATGGCATTTCCTTGGCCCCGGGCACGGCACAGCTGCGGGCTGGGCTCGGCTGTGCCGGGGGAGCTCCACACGCAGGACCAGGCTGGACGCTGCTGGGGGACCCCCCGGCCTCCCCCGGCACAGCTCCCTCCTCAGGGGCTGCCGAACTCTCCCCAAGCTCCTCTGGGGACCCGACCTCGTCAGCACTTCGGGGGGACCCCCATGCCCTCAAGGGAGACCGGTGCCCTCAGCATTGCGGGAGAGTCCTTCGCCCCTCAGCACCTCGGGGGTCCCGATCCCCTCAGCTCCCGCTGCCCTCGGCACTCAAGGGGGTCCCGCTCCCCTCACAGGGTCCCGCTGCCCTCAGCGCTTCAGGTGACCCCAACGCCCTCAGCACTTGAGGGGGGGGTGCGGATTCCCTCAGAGTGTCCCGCTCCCCCCTGGGGCCCCGCTCTCCTCAGCGCTTCATTGGATCCCGCTCCCCGCAGGGGCCCCGCTCCCCTCAGGGTGTCCCGCTGCCCCCAGGGGCCCCGCTCCCCTCAGGACGTCCCGATTCCCACCCCCTTCCCAGCGCTCCCCTCACGAACCCGCCGCCATCGGCCCCGCACCAACCTGGCCACGATCTCGCCCAGCGCTCCTCCCATTGGCTGGCGGCGCCGGGAGGCGGGACCTCAGCGCCGCCCGACCAATGGGAGCCCGGCAAGGGCGGCGGGGAGGGAAGGGATGAGCAGGAGGAGCAGGGCCGGGAAGGGGGCGGGGCCTCGCTTAAAGGGTCCGCGACCCCGTTCCGGCAGAGCCAGGACCGAGCCCGGAGCGCTCGAGGGGACCGGGTCACATACCTGAACAGGGCGACACCTGAACAGAGGGACACCTCACACACCTGCATAGCCCCGGGTGAGGTGCCACTGCCCCGGGACTCGTCACACAGCGGTACAATGGGTCAGGTCACACACCTGAACCACGGGTGATGTCACACACCTGAACCACAGGTGATGTCACACACCTGTGCAACCATGGGTGAGGTGCCACTGCCCCCGGACACGTCACGCACCGGTACAAGGGGTCACGTCACACACCGGCAGAGCCCTGTGCTACAGTAACATCAGTTACTACATTGTCAATATGTAATAACAGATTACAGCGTGTCCATATTACATACAATAACAATATACATACTTCAATTTGCCAATATTACAACATGCCAATTTTACAATGTGTCCACATTTCTGCCCTGTGGGTGCCTGCAGAGCTGACCAGCTGTGCTCCACACTGCTGTGTTTGCCTTGGCCCACCCTGACTCATGGCTGATGTTTAAAAACAAGCTCAGGACACACTGCTAGCAAGTTCCACATTCGAAGCTTTTCTGGGATGCAGGGACAGCAGAAGTGATGTCCTCCTTGCCAGCTGTCAGAATTAAGCAGGCACTGCCCCAGGTGCCCACGGGGTGAAGATCTCCTGCAGGGACAGCCAGGGGTTTGGCTCAGCCCGGGATGCGGCTGCTCTGTGCCCTACAGGTGATGGACAAACCTGCCTGTAAGTGAAATTAAAGAGGAGTGCAGTCGTTGGCCATCCCTTTGCCTTCCCCTGTGCAACCCCAGTGCTGCAGGCAAGAGAGGAGGGCATTCCCTCTCCAGCTCTGGCTACCCCTGGATTAGATACAACAACAGCTGGTAAATGTGACACTGAGAGGAAAGAAGGCTCCTCAAGCATCAAGAATTTCTTTAAGCAACAGTGGTTCTTCACAGCTCTTACCTGCCCACACACCTTTGTGGGACTGAGGGGTTTTGGCAGGGATGGAAGGGTGCTGGGAGAGTGGCCAGGCAGGACTGGCTGAGCCAGCTCCCCATCTCCCAGCAGGATTTCCTTCCCTCCATCCCTGGGCTTGATCATCCCAGGAGCAAATGACTTTGGGCTCAGGCAGCTTTCTGACCCAACAGATGATGGATTTAGTGTGCTGGTGAGGGCTTTACAAGCAAGGGGAGTAGATGAAAGGTGCCAAAATGCCTTTCCTGAGCCACTTGGAGCCTCTCTGTGACCACTGATGTTCAAAAGTTACAAGCAATAATCACATTTTGTCAAACAGATCCAGGTTACTTAGGATAACCTGTTGGACCTGGAAAATAAACTGCTGAGGAAATGCTGGAAATGTGGGGGAATCAACCAGGCTTTGCTGACAGGGCTCAGTCTGGGCTGGATTACTCTCCTCGATAGTGTCTCACAAGAAATAACTGTTTTGTGGGAGTGCTGATGTTGGATCTGGGTCAATTGCATGGGTGATGTCATCATTCCAAATAATTGGAATATTTTTGTAGTTAGCAGACAGATTGTGAGAGCTGCACAGCCCCAAACAAGCAGAGTCTGTCTGAGAGCTCAATGGTTCAGTCATTATCTGCACTCAACCAACACAAGGGTCATTCTGAAGGTGCCCTGAATTTCAGGAAGAATCCTCCTGCCCTGACTGAGATCAATGCAGAGGGTGACAGGGCTGAGTCTGCTCATTTGCACTCAATCCAAAGAGCAGTGTGCTGGGCACCAGCTGGAATTCACATCCACGCCAGCTGCTTCCCTGAGTTAATCCCTGTGATAAAGAATCAAAACTTTCATGAAGGTCTTGGCTGGGAATCTCCAAATAATCTAGAACAGGGCTCCTCTCCTGTGTCCCTATGATTCCTTGAGCTCTTGCTCAGAACCAGAACTGCAGTTTTCCTCACCACTTGGGATTTGTCCCTCTTTCTTCAGGCTCACTTGAGAAGTGTGAGAAGTGTCAGACATACAATCCCTGTGCTGTTCTCTGCTTCTCTTTCAGCTGCATTCTAAGCTGTGCAACAAAACCTCTCACTCAGTGACAGGCTGCTCTCCACCCCTGGGAAAAGAGTAACTTCAGGAAAAACTTTGTGAGCATCTCCTTAGTATCAACCAATCACTCCTGCTTAGTTTAGCCTTTATATGGGAAAGGCTCCTACACAGCACTGTGAGGCAATAGGAATCTGCTGGGATTTCTGAATTATACACACAAAAAGAGAAAAAGATGAATATTGCTTTTTACCTTCATTTCATTGTTCCCTAGTGGGAGACTGGGAAGGCAGCTGGAGCAAACCCCACTCATACTCTGAACATGGCATTATAGAAATTATGATGTCTCTCCTGCAAATAATGAGTAAGAGCTGGGCTCTGCTCTGGCTTTGGGCTAATGCAGCACAACCAATTTTAGTGGAGTTACCCCTGTGTTAAGTCAGAAGCACAAGCCAAATACAACAAAATAAACCTCTCCCCTGGTACCTGGAGTGACTCAGCTTCTGTGGGTACTGCATGTACATTCGATTGAATTATACAAACAGCCACAATTTTAAGAGGTTCGTACAGTAAGCACCCAACACAGGGGGGAAACCTCAACCAAATTAAATGAATTATAGGTAAATACTTAATAGAGTTAATTGAGCTGTGGAGGTTACTCAGAGTGCATGTTTGGTAGCATCAGGTTACACCTTGTCTCTTTTAAGGCCCCTGGAGCTAGTGTAGCTCAGCAGGTCCCAGACTCTGCCATGGAGCACGAGTCCTGTGATTGACTGCCCTGGAAGGGTCTCGGGCTGCAGGAGGGAGCTGATGGCTCAGGTGGTGACATCAGGAAAGGAGCACAGAGCCCGTGTGACACCTTCCCTGCAGGGGCATCCCTGCTCAGGGCCAGCCTGGGTACAGCCCTCCCC
The DNA here is from genome assembly GCF_027477595.1 of Haemorhous mexicanus. NCBI lineage: Eukaryota > Metazoa > Chordata > Aves > Passeriformes > Fringillidae > Haemorhous > Haemorhous mexicanus. The sequence goes on from NC_082353.1 coordinate 19,150,667, forward strand.
CACCCACTGCAGTGTGAGCCCAGCCCCCCCAGCAGGTGACAGCCACTGTGTCCCTCCATGAGCAGAGGGCTGTGTCACCTGGAGTCAGGGTGTGAGGAGCTGGGTGCCCTGCACCTCTGGCTTCTCCCAGGGCAGAAACAGCTCCTGCCTCCACCCTCTCACACTTCCTCTCCTGTCTGGAACAGAGCAGGTGTGACAATAAAGGCCCAGCTTCATCATTCATCTCAGACATCAAATTACTCCCACCTACGGGGACTACATTTGCAACTCTCTCACGTAAGCAGTGACTCAGGAGTGGGACTTTTATCTGGGGAAGCAGAATGCAGATCTGAATGGCACTGCTGTCTCCTGGAGGAGATAAAGTGTCTCTGCTCAGAGCCCTCGTTCTGGGCTTGCCTTCTATCACACAGCTCCATTTGCCAGGGGCTGCCTGGTGTGTGTGATAGCAGGTGCTGAATTACTTCAGAAAAACAGACTTATTCTTTCTATAAAAACAAATGACTAATTAAAAGTGGTTTTAATTTTGTAATTCATATTTTCTTGGGATTGTCCCAGACTCTGGAGTCCATGCTCCACACCCTGTCCTTCTGGAGAAATTTGGCGCGGGAAAGCACCGTGAGATTTGTTCCCTTTCCTCTCCCTTACTCCTAAAATCCCCCCTCCCCCTACTCCCTTCCTTCAACTGGTAAATTGTGAAGAACAGGAATGTTCCTGGGAAGAAACCCAGGCAGAATTGCATTCAGAACAAGTCAAAGATTTCTTGCATAGCTGAAGCATGTGTTTGCAATCCCCAATTGCTGGAGCACGTAAGCCCTGCCAGCGAGTGCTGTTCCCTTCAGATGTTCTCAGAGAGCTCCAGGCAGTGTCCAGGGCAGCCTGTGGACAATCTGAACTGAGAATTGCTCCATGGCTCATCTGCTCATGGTGCCATGCCAAAAAGGTTCTTGGTGAAAGGATGGCAAAGAGCCAGCCCTACCAGTCCAAGGAGCTGTGCTGGGGATGGTCAGGAACACTGCTCTGGGACCTCCCCCAGCCACAAACTGGTTCCATGAGAGAGCTTGGCTGCTACTACAAACCTGTCAGCCCAGGCTTCAGGCAGCTTTTGGGATTGATGTTCTCCAGAATAGTCAGCATGTGCTACCCCAACAAAGGCCAAAACTACAAGATCCCAAATTGTAATTGCTGGGAAGCAGCAGAGAGCCAGCAACTACAGCCTGCTCTCCCTTCAGCTTGAGAGGTGCCACTGATCCAGAGAGAAAATTACCTTTCAAAGGGGTGCTGTTCAGTGGTTCAAAAGTGGAACCTGACAGGGCCAGGAGGGATTGGAGGTGGGGGCTGGGACACTGGTTGGGAAAAGCAGCTTCAACCTATTTGTGAGGAAGCTTTTGTCCTTGGCACTACACGGAGCACGGAATATTACAGGAGCACAGAGGGAGACCTTGCTCGAGCTGGTGCTGATTCTGGGGAGAGGCAGGTTGATGAAAGCATCACTTGTCTTTCCAATGACCTTATCATGTGAGCTGAGCCTGCCAAGAGCTGTCTCTCACTCTGTGCTCCTCGTGGCCTGAGCCAAGACTCCTGGATGCTCTGTGTCGTATCCGATATCGCTCGGCATCGCTGGCGGGCTCCCAGGGCTCACACACGTCCTGGGTGGGACCAGGACACCTCTGTGCTTTGCTTCCTCCAGATCATCTCACTTCCAAACAGGCCCAATCCGATTTTGCAGTTTTTTGAGTATAAGGAAGACCCTGAGCTTGAGGGAGGAACAGAAGATTCTTCCAAAGCAAGATCCTTGACCTCCAGAGCTGCGTGGCTGTGCTGGCTCCTCTTCATGCTTCCCAATAGTGCTCCCAGGTCTTTACTGGTGTGTGGCAACATAATGAGCAAGCAACACGTGGGGGCAGCAGAAGGCTTTGCTTCCTTGTCTGGGAGGCTGTGGTTGGAGCATCCTTGCAAGGGTCCTGAAGAACCCAGGTGCTCCCAGGTTTGAGGGTCACTGTGCTGGGCACGAGCTGCAGCTGCTCAGACTCTGGGACAAGGATGTTGTTGGACAGAGGGGTTTTGTGGCCTCCTGGGACAGGATGTCAGCACTGAATCCTGGGACTTTGTCACTGCATCTGGTCCTGCCCCAGGTCCTGCAGGCCCAGCCCAAGCGCTGCCATGCTCATGTTCAAAGCATGTTCAGCCAGAAGAGAGTCACAAGGTTGTGCACTATGGAAAACTGGCTGGAGTGAAAATCCCAGAGTCAGATCCCACTGCAACCCACAGGACAAGCCTTGCTGAGCCTGTTGCACCACAGGCAGGATGGGGCCCAGCACATCCCTTTCAGTGAGGCGAAGTGAAAAAAAAACTTACCTCATCACTATGAAGAAAGATGAAGGTTTCAGCTGCTACCATTTATTCTCTTAGAGACTTGGAATTTCCAGGTAACAGGAAGAAGCCTTGGCTGTGGAGGTCTTGAAAGCCAAGTTTTCAGAGTAGGACTATTTCAGACAGGGAAGTGACTACAATTTACACAATATGGCTCTAAGATTTTCTGGCAGGGCTATGTCCAGAATAGGTGTCATTTTCCTGCTCTGAGTGAGTAGAAATTTAGGAATTGCTCTTCCACTTGATATTTGCCTGACTGCTCACATCAGTCTCCCCATGATCAGTCATGTGGAGTCTGAGTGGTATTGGCACAAGCTGATGGAAATGGCAAGAAATAAAAAATCCAACAAAAGCCAACCTTGTCACCAGAAATGATGATGGATTAATTATAATAAGGGGTGGGAAACAAAACACCCCTGTGCTCCATGAATAATTTAAAAAGAGTAAAATCAGATACATTCCCAGATAGGAAAAGCATTTTCTGTAACTGAGGCTGCTACTTTAATAGGAAAATGCTGTTAACACAACTCTGACTGAGGCGAGGGCAAGAGCACAGCAGGGCTGGTGGAGATCTGCAAGTAAACAGCTGAATTGCTTCTCTCAGCCTCAATCTGCAAATTTCTGAGGCCAAAAGAACAGCTTTAAATGTAAAACTTCTGCTGGAGCTCATGCTTCAATTGGGCTGTGTGCCAGGACATGCAAAGACTTAGGGCATTAAAAGTCTCATGGAGATGAAAAGACAGTGGGGAGTCATTTGAGTTGGCTTGTAATGCACTAAGCTATAGCAGGATCTGCCTTCATTCCCTTTAAACCATCTTGTGGGGAGGCAAATGGAGAAAACTGATATTTTATCACTTGTAATTGTTACAGCAAAAGCCAAGGCTAAGCACGGCCCTGATGGAATCCCTGTGTCCTGCACACAGCCCTGCAGAGGGGTCCCAGCCCCAAGCTGGCTCAGCCTTTCCAGTACCAGGGAAGTGAAGCAGCCCCTGAAAATGCCCCAAACCATGAAGTGACCATCTCCAGGGATGTGTGAACTGCTCTGCTGGCTCCTGTTTTCACTTCAAAGCATCATCTGAGACAGCCTTTAACCCCAGAGTAACAGAACAGGTTTGCACCTACCCTGGTCCTTCCAAGGAGCTCAAAGTGCTTTCAAAGTCCCCAGCCAAGCAGTGCTGTTGTGGTTCCTATTGCACAGTGGTTCCCTGAGTTACAGGGCAATGCACTGCTTCACCCAAGGCTGCACAACATGTTGGCATGTCAGGACAGCCCAGATCCTGGGAAGCTGGGATGAGCATCCACCAAGAAATGAAAGATGTGTCTGGCTGTCAATAAACACTGGAAAAAGCTGTGAACAGCAGCAAAGTGACACAAACACAGCGTGGTGACCAGGTACCACCAAAGCACAGCTGGCCAAACCCAGCTGTTGTAAGGAAGAGGAAGAGGAGCAGGGCCATGTCCTTCACTGATTCATGCTGCAGCTCCCTGCATGGGCTGGCTTCAGGTGGGCAGGCTGAGCTACCAGGGCTCTGGGAAATGCTTTGCTGGGACTCTTCACTGCCAGAAGCTGCTTTGCAATGTTCCCAGCTGTTCCCCTAAGTATCAGCTTGGACAAAATTAAAGGCAAATTAATTCCCTCGGGTTTCAAGGACCCTGGGAAGTCACTAATCAGGTTCCTTCTGAGCCAAAGGCAAGGAAGAACAGTGATAGCAACAAACACAAAAAATCTTCTCTAATTGGAGCCATGGAATGGGAACGTGCTCCTGGGGAAACCTTTGTGTCTCTCAGGAGCACATTCACCACAAGGAGAGGAACCTCGGTGGGCACTGGGGGTTTTTATCATAGTGCCAGGGACCTCCTCAGCTGACAGGAGGAAAAACACACACCAAAAGCTTCATTAGCCTTAAAACCTCACCCTCAGGCTTTGTCCTGGTCGGAAGGGGGAGGAAAGTGTTTCCATTTGACTTGAGGTTGGCGTTAGGAAACTCTCCTAAAAGCCAAGGGCCAAATGCTGCTCTCTCTTCAGGAAACAGGGAATGTTCACAGACACCAGCCACACAGGGAAGACTTTGTAGGTCCAAGGCCTGGCTGCCAGAAGGGAGTTTCACTGTGGTGTCCTGCATGAGAAGCTGGCTCCAGGGTCACACCCACAAGGACACCCTCAATGTGGGATGTGGGTGCATGGGAGCAATATTGGCCTTTAAATCTGCCAGGATCCTGGGAAAGCCATCCCAGGCCCCTGTGCCTGGAGTGCTAAAATCAGAGCCTGTATATAAGACAAAAAAAAAAAAAAAAAAAAGGAGAAGAGGAACCATTAGCAGAATTAAAGGGACACATGAGCAGATGAAAGGTGCAGAGTGTCATCTTATGTGTTCCCAGCTGGGACATCTCCAGCAGCAGACAGAACACCACAGAGAATCAGTGGGAAGTGGATCAAGTAATCCCCACCTCACCCCATTCCTTAAAATGCAAACCACACAGATGCTGAGCTCTTGCTCAAAGCAAGGCACAATCCTCTCCTCTCATTGTTACCTGTAACCCAGGGCCTGTGGAAGCAGCTACAGTGAATTAACTTGAGAGAAAGGAGCTGGACTGAATTTGCTAAGGGAGACAAAAGCCCCACAGGCATGTTGTTAAGAAAGAATGAGCACTAATTCTGTTTATTCTGATTTGCTTTGTTTGATTGTGCTCGATTGTGCTTGCCCTAGGAAATGTGAGAGCTGATGGGGATCATATCAGCAAAGAAAATCAGAGAGCAACAAGTTGATGGTTTAGAGTTCGTGAAAACATCGTGCCAGCCACTGAACCAGAAGAAAAGAGTTGGCTCAGAGGCAGCCACTTATCTACTGATGAAACCCTTTTGGGGAAGATCTCAGAATGATGTGGAAGAGAGATGGGAAATTGTGCTGCAGAGCTAAGCCAAGCAATCAGCAGAGAATATGGCATTGTTTGGGTTTTTCTTTGCTTTCTTCCCAGTTCTTCCCCATTAATTATCAGAACAAAGAGTATTTTTGCCTGTAAAAATCTTTGTGCCTAAAGAGGTAACACTGGGGTGCGCTCCTGCACCAGAGCTCAACTTCTGGGTAGCTTTGATTCAGCTTTCTGGAGAAAATCACAGTAAAACTCTTAGCTATGGATCTCTATGATCATTATCTCAGCTTTAAACACCTACATTTGCAACTCCTTGTTTGTGGAGATAAAATACATCACCATGGTTTCAACTTACCAGAAAGTCTCTCCCAGCAGCTGCTCAGTGGAAGTGTCAGAGGAAGATCAGGTCCCAGGTGGCCAGAGAACACAAGCTGTGGCTGGCCAGGAGCAGAAGCTGTCAAACACCAGGCATCTGGAGAGGTGAGGAAATTCAGGACAACTTGGTCCAGCAGATAAACCTTCCTGCCTTTTTTTTACAGATGTGATGTGCTTACAGATGTTCCCTGAAAGGGGCAGCAGAGACCAATCCCACACTATGAACAGAGAGAGCCGTCCTAAACGGGGAGAAATAAAAATGAAGAGCAAGAATTATTTGCAATGTTTCTTTTCCTTGGCATGCAGAGGCTCCACCATGTGTCCACTCAAATAAAAACAGCTTGGACCTCTACAGGCCAAACTGGGGCTGCTTGGTAGAATCTTGATTGACTCTGTGATCACTTCCTTCAGCTGCTTTTGAGAGGAGGGCACCAACCCACGGGTGCTGGGCGTGCAAACATTGTGGAGCTCTGGATAATGCACTGATTAGCACCTAAGTCACTACAGCAGCACAGAAGCCTTTGGGCTGGCAGGAGGATCAGTGTAATTTGGGAAAGGTTCACTTATAGGCTCATGAGGACCTGCACACAGCTCATCACTCACACATTTTGGCTCCCACCTAACCCTGAAAGAGGGAGATGAGGAAAAAGGCTGATTAAACTATCAATGTTCCCAACAGTCCAGGTTGGTGTGAAGATGTGAAGCCCACCTTGGACCACCTTGGACCACCTTTACAATGTTTCCAGGCTCTCTTGAACCACTCAGAGTTAATTCTAGAGCTGATCCAAGTTGCTGCCTGGAGAAGAAGACACAGTTATTTACCTGCAGCAAATCCCATATGTGTTAGTTCATCTAAGTCTCTACCCCAGCCTGTCCTGTTGCTTTATTGCCTTATGCTCCTCTTCAGCACTGTCCACAATTCCCAGTGGAGAGGATGTCCAAGAGCTCCAATCATGGGACAAACCACAGACACAAACCATGCACCAATCTTTGAAAGAGGCCTAAGATTTGAAAGCAAGGAGGGGCCAGTGTGAGGTGAGAAGGCAGCAGAGGAGCCGAGGCAGCAAGGGCTTTATCAGGAAACCAAGAACCCTCTCTGCTCCTGCTCTCAGGATAGAACAGCACACCAGCAAATCTGGCTGCAGACTGAAATCTTGGCTTCCCCTGAAGCCAATGGCAAACATCCCACTGGCTTCAATGGGAGCAGCACTTCATGCCAGATCTCGTGCTTCCCATTCCTCTGCTGTAGCCATGAGAGCAAACTTCCCTTCCAAGGCTGTGTCTGCAGCTAGAGCCTCCAGCAGCAGGAGAATGGCTCTCCTTGCAGCCTGAGAAGTATCAATGGGAAATGAAAGACTTATTTTGAACAGAAATGGTGACTGTCCTGGTGAACAACTTGCTTAGAGTTATGGGGCTCTCTGGAGCCATTTCTTTCTCTCTTAAAAATTCCCCTTAGGCTTTAGCTGCCCACAGGGTGCCCAGCAGCTCAAGTACAGCTTTTAGCTGTGATGAAATCACGAGTGGAGGAAGTGGTTTGAGCTGGGTTATGCAACTATCAACACTTATCTCTCCGAGTCTTAACACCCCTCATTCCACACCTGCTCACACAGCAGCACCTGGACACAGTGGAACTCACAGCAGCACAGCAAACAGGCAGGAGAAGATTCAGTTTGGCCAGTTCTGTTTTTACCACAACAGTGCTGATGGAGGACGGGATGCTGGAAGAGCTGTGCACTGACCACACAGGGCTCTAGGTTTGCTCTGGCACGAGCATCCCTCTGCTGAGATGAGCATCTTGAGACCCCCCGAGCTGTTTGTGAGGTGGCAAGGTCACATCTCTCATTTCCTGAAAATCTTTGCTTTCCTTGGCAGAAATGAAGAGCTTTGTTAGGGAAATCTTGGTGGGTGTTTTGTGATCAGTCAAGCACAGCAGATGACTCGAGGGTGTATACAGGACCTCCCGTCTTCTTGACGTAGGAAAATGATTCTGCTTGCTCCAGAAATTCAGGAGTCACCAGCATGGTGCTGACCACCTGTATTATTCCTTAGGTCACAAGGCATGTCTACTGGACAGATTGATGTCTGTACAGCTGACTGTTTGCATATCAATTCTAGAGGCAAAGGAAATTCTTCAAATCCCAGAGCACAAATGTGCACTGCTACAGAAAAGCAGGTGGAGATGTGCCAAGTTACAGCTCCTTAGCTGCTGCCCCTGTAAGGAATGCCCAGCAAGGAAAACTGGAAAATATTTCATGAAAGAGCAAAGATAACACAAGACAATCTGGCAAAGGGTAGAATTGAATATGAATGGCTTTCCTTTAGTCACTGTATTTCCTGTTCCTAAGTTAACCCTCTAAAATCAGCCATGGTCAGAGAAGGGCTATAAACTTTTGCATGTCTAAAATCTCTTTCACTGAAAGATCTCAGAGCACTTGGCAAATGCCAGGGACTGTGGATGGATGGCTTTTCCCTGAGGAGACTGTCCATGCAGCCAGTGGGCAGATGCTCCTTTGGCTGCTGAGGCCAAACACTGAAAAATTTGGCTGCTCTGTAAAAACATCTTCTTTCTTTGCCTCCCAGGTTCCTGTCATCACAGGAACCCAAAAGTGAGAGGAGCTGGGCTTCCCTTGAGCTCAGTGTAAAAAATCCCTTCCTCATGGACAGATTGGTAACAGACACACAGCAGGGATGCACTGGTGTCATTTCAGCCACTTCAGGATCTTGTCCCTGCAGATCTCAGGGTTCCATGGAGACAGCTCATGGCTGTGCCTGGCTCAGCTGCTGGTCTATCTGAACATCACCATTACAGCACAATAAAACCAGCCTTGAAAGGGAGCTGGACCAGCCACACCTCCCCACCCTACCCTGACAACTGGTGCTTGCCTGGAGGAGTCCAAAATTAGTCCAAGCAGATAAGAGATGGACAATGCTGCTCCTCAGAGTCCCAGGGTCCTTTGCTCAGAGGAGATCCTTCTATGCCCACCCACATCTTCCTCTACCTGGCAAAATACCTGAATTACTGAGCTGACTTGCCAAGAGAGATTTAGGCTGGAAGCCTCTCTAGAAAGATGTCTCTCATTAGGAGCAGGGAGCTGGTGGGGGCACAGAGCTGGGAGAGGAGTGTTACTCATTCCTGCCTCACACTGGGCCCTTCAGACACTCTCCTCTCCTGCAAGATGCACTGTTCTGTGACTGCTGGCAGAAATTAATGAGCAGAGCTGGTTGAAAAACTTTCCATCAAAACACTGCTTCTGCTTTGCCAGAAGATAGTTGAAAAATTAAGTGGAAAAATTAGAGAAGAGAGCCTGGGTTTTGGCTGACATTGTTGGTCCAAAAATCCCAAACTTGGGATTTTTTAGCCAAAAATGGAAGCATTTGGGGAAGGCAGGGGAGGAATGGGAGGTGCCTGGCAAGATTTAGTGATGGCCTCAAATGCATGTACAAAAATTTTGACAAATATGAGGGTGTTTTTGTCAATTTTATCTTTCTTTTTTTTTCACAGTGAAGGATACTTTTGCTTTTATAACCATCCTATGGGGAGGCTGAAAACAAGTAAATAAGCTTTTTCTTTCTTACACAGGGCTTCAGATCCCCCATAGCTTGTGGCATAAGCACAGGCAGCAACTCCTCTGGAGAGCCACAGCAGAAGGAGCAGATCTTTGCTAGGAGCTGCCCAAGAGCTGATTACCCTCAAAGTGTAGCTCTCAGAAAGGGACACACACAGAGCTGGTGCTGCTGTGAGTTTGTACAGCTGATGGGAAGCTTGATAACCTCTCAGCTGCCTTGCACACAAATAAACTGAGCCATGGGGACAGCCAGGGAACAGGGCTTGTGATGGAAGGGACTGTGCACACAGCTGCTGCAAAACCACCCCTGCTGAACACTCAGGCAGCCACACCACAGGCAGAGAGTTGTTGTTGCAGGGAGAATGGCACATGAATACCCACAGAAAGCTCTTTGCCATCTTGCTTACACAATAATGTGGTTTTTCCTTTTTCCCCTTTAAAATTGTTTCTTTAGCAAAACATGGTTAGGAAAAGAAAAAAAAAAAAAAGAAGAAAGAGATGGAATCTTCCTTACCCTCTGGGAAATGTGGCTGACAGCATTTCCTGGGCTCAGTGTCACTGTCCCCTCCTCAAGACATTGCTGGCCAGTGATGTGATGGGGGAAAGAAGCCACGAGTGAGAGCAGCTCCAGGGTGATGATGCCTGAGGAGAGCAGAATTCCAGAATTCCAGCAGGGCCCTTCTTCCTCAACACAAACCTGGGCAGGGAACAGAGCTGCCAGTGCTGAAGCCAGCACAGCACAGGAGGCACCAGCTCTGTGAGAAAACCAAATGCTGTTATTGAGCAGTGGGGAGCAGGGGAGGTTCAAGTTAGAGTGATTTTCTGAGGAGTTAGATCATGATTCTGGCCAGGATTTCTATTTTAAACAACACCTAATCTTTAAATTCAGTCTAGATGTGGATTTCATACCTTTTCCTGAATGAGAGCAGCACTGGACAAAGCAGGCTCAGGAGTTCAGATGTGTCCTGGCAGGGCACTGCTGCAGGTCCCCTTGCTGACAAGCCTGAGCTTGACTCTCATCCCACCACAGCCTGGGGTTACAGTCTCAGCCACTTCCACCACAAGCAGCTCTGGCTCAGAGCCCCCAGAGTGATAAAAGGCTTCTTGTGTGATCATCTCAGGAGGGAAGTTTGGTGCCAAACAAAGCTGCAGTCTGGTTGGGTCCTTTTGTCATCAGAGACAAAATCAAGGGGAAAAGTGAGGAGCTGGGGAAAGAAATGGAAACTGAAAAACGTTCAAAGAATGTCTTTTCTAAGAAAATGAATGAAGTCCAACCCAAGAACGGCTTGTCTGGTATGGCTGGACAGGCTGCACTGACCTTGGTGCAACATGAAAGACTCTGTGAGAGGATTCCCCTTTTTCACCAATCCCTCAGCAGTCCAAGTACTTTCACTCTGTCTCCAGAAAGGCTCCAGTGATGCTGTAGTGTGCAGTGCCCTTCCAGAGAGCTGTCAGTGATCCTTCAGCAGCTGGTGGTTTGTGGGGTGGTGGAGGCAGCCCTGCAGACTGGTGAACTGCTAGTGCTCTCCTGGTGAAAAATGAGTGTTTTCCTCCATTCCAGGCCACATGGAGAGCAGCTTCCCATCCCATTCTTCCTGACACCACCAGAAGTGTGAGTGCATGGAGTGGGAGCACAGCTAGAATGGATCTTCTCTGCCTGGAACTCCACAGCACACTGGTGTTTGCACTGACACTCTCCAGCAAGAAGAAAACATCCCTTTCCTCATGGAAATGCTCCATGTGGTGTTGGGGAAAGCACAAAGGAAGGTTTGGTTTTCACTCTACCAGAGAGCAGAGTCCTCAGCAGTGGTCCTTGGGGAGCTGATGTGGGGATAAAGTGCTCCACATTTTGGAAGGCAAATTGCTTCCAGAGCAAGCAGGGTGCTGCCAGCTTGCTGCAAGAGACAGCTGAGGCTGCCATGCACACCAGGAGAGTGAAGGGAGCAGGTGGAGTTGGTGGAGGCAGAAGTGACCTCCAAGGAGGGGAGGAGGGATTCTACTTTCCTCCTGATCCTTCTGTGCCACAGCACCTGATCCCACCTGCCTTTAGTGACCTCGGCTGAGGTGTCTTAAATTAAAAAAACCAACTGAGCTCACAGGGAAGGGCAATGGTTTGGGTAGAAAGAGGAATCAGGAATAAGAGAAACAGCAAATGGCTACATGCAAAATAGGCAAAGCGAGTATATAATCCTACTGGATTTCTAGCAGAGGCATTGGCACATACCAGGAACATTTCAAGCCAAATGTATGACAGCATTCCTTACACCCCTCCCACCCACTGCCATAGCCCAGCTTAATGCAAAGCCCTTTGGCTTCCCCAGGCTCAGAGCTAGGTTTTATTGTTCAAACAGGTCAACAATTGCAATCAGATGTTGACTGCAGGCAAAGCACAAACAGGATGATGTTAATGTACAGCACCACTTGGATGGAGGTTCTGCAGTGCTGCTGCTGTGAATGGTCCTGTGCAGGGTGGCAGCTGGGCTGGATCTCCCAAGGCTGCCTCAGAAGCCCATCAGTGTTGTGCCATGAATCCCATGTGGGATCAGGAAATGAGCTCTGTTATTACACTCTGAAGTCCATTTTTGGAAATCATTGTGGGAGGAGAGCTCTCACACCAACTCTGCTTTGGTTTGTTATAAAATCATAGAATCGTTTGGGTGGGAAAAGACCTTCAGGATCATCAACTCCAACCCAGCACTGCCAAGGCCACCACTCCACCATAGTCCTGGGTTTTTAAGGCTGCTTTAGAAAGATGCTGCTCCCACCTCCAAGTGCCCTTTTAACAAGAATTGAGCTGGAGTGGGATACAGATGATGGCATCTTTGTAAGGCAGGCTGGCAGAAGATCCTACAGGTGTATCTGACTGCAAAAACAACCTCCCTGTGCTGGGGAGAGCTAACAGTACAAAGATTCTGGCTAGTGCCTACAACAAAGACATCCAAAACACTTGGCACTGAAGTAATTCTGTTTATTTCACACCAGGGGAGAGTTCAGCTAGGTTATGCAGATACCTTCCCAATGGATGGGATTGTTTTGCTCCAGTATAAATTTCCACATGCTCAGCACTGTTCATTGTCAGGGGGTGCCTGTGGAGCTGCTGCTCCCTCCCAGCTCAGGCACAGCAAGAACAACCTTCCCCAAAAGCACTCTCAGAACATCCCTCTCCCCAGGCAGAAGCTCCCCCCTCCCCACAGCCTGCCCAGGCACACACAGAGATATCCCAAACACAGCCTGGCATGCTCTTCCCAGACAGGAATTTTCTACTCTTGTGTCACTGACCACAGACCTGGCAAGGCATCATTCAGGTGCTAACATCCCCATGCTTTGTTTTGCAACCTGACCAGGACAAGACCCATCATTTCTTGGTTTTTAGCACACTGAGAACTCTGAGGTGCCAGAATTTTACTGCCAAATGACCTTTGACACCGACCACAGCAATTAAACAGTTGGCTTGGATTTATCCAAATCCCAGTCTCAGTCCAGTATTACACAGATGCATGATGTACCACTTACAGCTTCATTCCTTTCTCTTCATTTTCATGCTTTGGGTTTGCTTTGTATTTTTGTTTCAAGTTCAGAAACCTTATTAAAGTTGTTATGGAAAAAATAAATTTATTATTCAACATATTCAATTTGTTCAAAATGGAATGATTCTTTTTTCTTTTCTTTTTTTTGTTTGGCTTTCATTTACAACTGGTTCCATTCAGTTTGACTGTTTTTTATCTTTTTCTATTTATAACCAGCACCAAGAAGAAAATTACCATGGATACAGTACATATGCAAATTAGCTAATGGAAAAATATATACATTTCACTCTGTAATGAGAAAACTTAAATGATATTATTGCCATGGAGAATATATCCCTGTATTATAATAAAATATCAAGCAATAATCAACTGCTAAGATTCTTTTCCACCAACAAAAAATAGCACCATACATGAGATAGTGAGAATCTACACTCAATAACACAATTGTGCAACTAGAAATGTACAGTACTTTTGTAACAGTACAGAGTATTGTTTACAATATGGAAATACCACCACTGTAATCAAAAGAGCATCAATCTCTTATGAACAACTAAGAAAAGTATTGTTGTCGATACACTGAAACAAACAGCTTTTCTTTTCACCAGAATGTGGGAACTGAGGGCAGAGCATAGCTGTGACTTCATTGTAAAGCTCCTATACAGTGATAAAAACCAGAAGTGCAGGAATATTGAAGAGAATTAAATCTCTTTTGTTACTATTTTTCTGGCTGTTATGTGATGGTTGTCACCATGTGAAGTAAGAGAATTGAATAAAATGGAGCTGTGTTGTGCCATCAGTTCTTAATAATGTTGGGGGGTTGATTATAAAAAATTAAAGGTTGATGCATGCTAATCTGTGAGCTGTGAGAGCAAGTGAGGTGGTTTTTTCTCAGTGCTCATACAGTTGAAAAAAATCCTTGTAAATTCCTGTTTCCTTAGATAGGACCCAGAAGGCTGACCCAAGTGTCCTTTGGGTCCAGAACCCAAATGGTTCTGGGTCAGGCCAGAGGCCTAACCAGCCTAGCACCCTGCTCTGGCCAGTGGCCAGTAGTGAATTATTACTGAAAAACACAAAACCTAAAATCCTTCCTCTCCTGTGTCCTACCTTTTGCCTAGAGAGGGTCACAGATCAGCACCAGAAGGAAAACATTCCTGCTCTGGAGAAGCACCTTTGATTCCCAGCAATGGTAATTCACACAATTCTGCCAAGGTAACAGAGAAAATGTTGCCCATGAGAAGAAAACAGCAAATTCCAAACGGAGTGAGGGGTGTCAGGGGTGGCTGTGGAGGCAGGGAGGCAGCAAGGACAGACCCAGTGTCACTGCAGGCTAAGGGTGAAACACCACTGTGGATTAAGAACATAAACCAGGTCCTCTGGGCTCTGTCTGATCCCTTGGAACTTTCTCATTAGCAGTTCTTCTACCTGTTAATTTGCCTAATTGTGTATTACCTGGTATTGTCTAAATCTTCCCTGTCAGCCCTGCCAGCAATTTTCCCTTGATTACTTGCCAAGTACTTACACAACCTCTGGGCTGGGCAGCAGGGTGGGAATAACAGAAAAAAGAGGTCTAATCCTGATTATAAATTGCAAAAAAAAAAAAAAAAATCCAGTATAACAAAAACCAAGCTGGAATCATTTCCCTGATAGAGAAAATCATCTGAGGCATTGGAAAGCAGATCTGTTTGAGACAGGCACTTGAAGAAAAAAGGTGTGCAAATGTGTCCTTGTGAATCAGGCCAGCCCTGGTGCACACACACTCATTTGCACACTCACAAGCACAGATGTAAATGTGAAGCCCACACAGGGTTAGTCTGTTGATGAACATTATCTCCCTGTGCTTGAAAAATTTAGCCCTTAATAAAAAGTTAATAGATTATTCCAGTGAGGTCCTGGATATGGAAAGAACGGTACTAAGCAAAAATTGCTTTAAAGACATGTTAGATACTAAGAGTCTTTATCCTTCCTTGCATTGACAAAAAGAGACAACAGCAACAAAGACAACCTGGGGCCAGGTGAGAGCTGCAAGACAGCCTGGCCCAGGGGCTGGGGGAGCAGCTGGGCTTGGTTCTGTGCTCAGCTCCAAGGAGTCAAACAGTCCCACACAGTTCCAGAGCTTTGTACTCACAAAGCTGCAATTATCCAAAGGGCTCTGCTCCTGTCACCAAGAGAGGGCTGAAACTCTACCATGGCCTTGGGCTCTGGCAAGGGAATGATGCTTGTTGGAGCAAGATGAGATAGGGAGACACTGATGTGTGTGACAAGGGAGGGGACAAGCCCTGCCCTGGGCAGAGTTCTTCTTTCAAGTCTCACATCACAGAGAGGAGTCTGGTTTAAAGTGCAGAGACATGGCAGAGTGTTGTGTGTGCAGCACCTGTAAGTGCTCTGACAGCACCAAACCTATAGCACCAAACCTGACAGCACCACAGAAGTGACACAGGGAGCATTCAAAGACAGCAATGGAAGTCTGAGCTCTTGGCTTCCCACAAGCTCCAGATTACACTTTGAATGTCTTGCATCCCTGGCTACTTCTGATTACTCCAAAAGCTACATAACCTCAGCTGTGTAAAAGAGCCCAGAGATAGAAAACACCTGTTCTGCTCCCCACAACATCCTTTTCATAAAGATTGTTCCAAATTCACGTTCTGTTCCAACCCTATCCAGTTTCACAGTCCTCTTATAAGAACCAACAGTCTCATTATCTGATTGACTTCTAAAAATTGGAGAGAGCTTAAGCCAAGCAATCCCTCAGTGAGTTCTACTGGATGAAATGATTTCTGGCTTCGCCCATCTCATGTAAATGGTTCTTGTTCAAAAGTAACTATCTACGGCTGTTAATAAGCTTCCATTTCATTAAGCTCAGAGAAAAATTAGGTTTCATAAAAGAAACTCTATTATTCTGGGGAAAAGACAGAGAGGATTGTTTTTGAAAATCAGAAGGAAAAGCACTCCCTATTAGTGGCTCTAAAAATATGACTGGGAATGTTGGACATAATTATACTGAGTATTCTGCAGGAAATTCAGAGATGTCCATCCTCTGCTATCAGTTTTCACAAGCTTTTACAGAAAATCCTCTCATTAAACTAAACCTTTCATTGATGCATGTCCCTCCAAGCCCACTCTGCAGTGGGATAACTGCTGGGAATTGAAAACAACAGATAAAAGCCAAGATTAAAAGATTAAGTAATGTCTCTACCTTTGCTGAATTATTTTGCCAGAGGCCTTCTTCCATGGAGGTACCCATAACCTTATCCAATGTAATCACTTTGCAACTCTTGTCCTTTTCTTTAATGGTAGCAAGCCATCCAGTGGCTGGTGATTTAATATATTAAAAAAGCATTAAGGAAAAATGTGAGGATGTCAAAATATTCAGAAATGATTGGCTCCTTGGGATGACCCTTTCTGTGTGTTTTTTTAAGGTGGATGAGCAGATGACTTTGGTATCCAGTCTGTAGGATTAGTTTCAAGTCTCATTAGGTGTGCTTTGGAATCCACCACGCTGTAGCAACTCATGAAGTTCCAGTACTCAGACCTACTAGTCTGTGATTTCCAAACAAACAGCTGAAAGACTCTAAGGAGTGGCACAGCTTCATTAACTCTTCTGCTGCATCTTGTTTGCATAAAAGTCTCTGCAGGTCTGGCAGCAGCGCTGGTACCACCGCATGTCCTGGCACAGGTTCTTCTCACGGATCACCCTGCAGTACACTGTCCACTGGTCCCCCGTGCACTTGTAGGTGAGGGCAGCTTGGGAGGAGACAAGAAAGGAGAAACTGCCAGATTAGCCAGGGAACAGCACTGCAGGTGTGACCAAAAGCCCTGCACCCGAGGGGAGGGAGGGCCACGCTCGCTGCTGGCACTGGAGAGCAGGTGAGGTTCTCTCTGCCAAAATATCAGGCTCTTGGAAGTGCTTCCTTCCTTCCCTGGACATGAATGGGGAGTGCAAACCTCCTCCTGTTGCACCTGTTTTGTCTCAGAGGCAAACAGGCCTGGATGAACCAAACACCCAAAGATGCAGCCCAGATTTAAGGCCATGAACTCCACACTGCAGTCAATGGGATGGAGATGAATAAATCACACACCTGGCAAGAACACCCGAGAGAGACCTTATGAATCTGAGATGGGAGAGTTCACATAAGAGAAACTAAGCCACAAACAAGGCCAGGACTAATATATCAGAGGTCCAAGGTCCCTCATAGGTTGTCAAGGACAACAGGAAAGAAGTGACAGCATAAATCCCTCATAATGTGTCATCAATGAGAGACACTGGACACAGATATAAAAACCAGGTGAGGTGAACTCCACACTTTGATATTTTTGGAAATGTTATCCTAGACAAAAAACCATTCTGAAGTAGGGGCAAGGCAGCATGGGGTCTGTAGACTACTGGGATTTTTTTCTGAAATTTTTTTTTTTCTGCTTCCATTGCAGAAAAGAGAAAATTCTGTTTAAAGATAATCCAATTAGAATTGTTTATAAGCAAAAAGAGCAAAACACTCAATGATATGTCTTTCCACTAATATCAAATATCATTGTTTCTGGCCCTGGTGATTCCAAGCCTGATTTAGAAACAAAAGCATCCCAAATTGCTTGCAGATTATTTTCAGCAGGGACTTGAGCCTCCTCAGTCTTCTAAACACATGAACATTTTATTGCTTTGTCCTAAAATGTGAATTAGGATGGAATTCTTGTCTCATCAGTGTATCAAGGGCTTACTTCTCAAATGAAATGTTTTCTTTCCACTATGCTCTTAGTGCTAAAATATCTGGGAAGTACTCTCATACCAACAGAGGACAGAAACCCCTCAGCATGAGTGCATTTGCAAGAATGAAAGTCCCCATTTTCTCTTAAAACATCTGGTAAACTTTTGGGGAACAAATTTCAGTTCAGAAGCTTCAAGTCCAGCCCTAGTTCAAGTGTTATTTAATACTGGGCAGCATTATTAGAAAATGGTTCTTTATTATTTAGCAGCACTGTGTTTTCATGTGTGCTGGAGGTTTCTTAGCCTGTAAGACCAGCTTTAAGATCAGCTCAGATGTGACAGAGGAGGCTGCTCTTTCTGGTAACCTCTTCTTGTTTACAACTCTTCTACCAAAAGGGGACAGGAGGCATTCATGAGGTTGGGTCAGTGTAGCTGATGCCTCAATTTAGCTTCATCTTACTGATGATGATGTGTGAAATGTAAAGAAACCAACTCAGTTCTTGGAGCTGTGGTGGAACACACAGGGCTGAAGTTCAGAAAAATACATATTTAGTATATTTATATTTTTGTCCCCTTCTAAACCAATGTGGAAAATCATGAGGTCCCCACAAATCTGTATTAACAGAGGCATTCTTAATTAGTGGCATGTCTTAAGTACAGTGTTAGTTGTTTCAGGAGACAGATGGTTATCACCATATTCCCATCCCAGTCAGGGACACAAGGAATGCAGGGAGGGTGAGGAGGAGGACAGTGACAGAAAATCACAGGGTCAGGAAGAGGCTGGATGCTCTCTTGCCCCCCTGGGTAAATCAATCCATCAAACCACCTGTCAGGGTCATGCATTTTCTTGGGGCGCCATGAATAAATGATCCTACTTCACACTCACTGCAGCACAGGCAGCGTGTGGAAGGGTTTGTGATGGAGAATGATGCACCTGCCTGTGCACCCTCACCTGTGACAATCAATCAATCAATCAATCAATCAATCCAATCAATCACCCACCATTTGTGTGCTCCTGCTGCTCTCTCAGCTCCACCCTCTGCCATGCCAAGCACTCCACCCAGGCACAGCCTGAGGCAGGGCTTAGCCAGGACCTACCCACACCAGACCTTTCGGCTGGAGTCTGGCTGAGCCTCTCCCAGTTTCTGGCCCCAGACAATCACTGCAGCCCCCTGGGCAGCCTGGGCAGCTGGCACCTTCCCCCAGCCCCGACTCACCGAGCCTGGGTGAGGTGATGGTGTTGACGTTGATCCTGTCGTTGCAGACCTCCTGGTGGCACTGCCTGTAGGCCGCGGGCTTGGCCAGCGCGGGGCACTCGCTGCCGTGGCGCCCGGTCACTTTGTGCATGCACTGCACCACGCGCGACTGCAGCCCCTTGCCGCACGTCGAGGAGCACTGCAGGAGAGAGCACACTGAGCTTCCACGCCACAGCACAGCAGAAGTCACTGCCAGAGCACAGGGTGCAGCCACTGTGCAGCTGAGGGCTCACAGTGGGTCACCGGGGCAGTCAGGGACACTCCGTGTGGCTGCTGCGCTGCCCGTGATGGTTTTGCCCCTTCAGGGAGTGCTGTGAGCAGAGGAACTCTCCTGGCACTGGGAAGGAATGCGTTCTCTTTCTGACCTGAGTTCACCTACTCTGACTGTTCTCTGTGGATGCCCATGGGGTTCAAGCAGACAAAAATTCAATTCCCCCCACCAGTCACGAAGAGGCAAAGCTGAAAAATGTGTAATGCTTAATTATGGACCAGCAGCTTCCACCTCCCTCTCTGTGAGGGACCCGGTGGTTCTTGGTTTAAAAGCCCTCTCCAGGACTTGGATGGTCTAACAAGGCTTCCTCCACAGACAGGATGACCACAGCCAGGCACTGACATCAGATAAATCCCAGGATTCCAGCAGAGGCTGGCAGCTCCTGTGTGCCCAGAGCCCTGAGAAGCTCTGTTCTGGAGAGAACACATCAGGTATTCCAGTGTTCACTCCCCTCTATCCCTGCTAACTGTCTGGCCCTTGCCTGTCCTCCTGGGAGCAATTGCAAATTGTACTCGTGAGTTTTGGCTGCTATTAGCCAGGAGGCCCAGCCTGTTCATATGCTCCCTTTGTTGTCATCCAGGCAGAGTCCCTCCCTCTCCCTCCCTCTTCCTCTGGCCCAGTCACTTGTGATTTACAATGTCCTACTTGCACGCTGTTCAATTTTAATAAAGCAAACACAGTGAGCTCAGGGAGGTGCAGCAGCTGGAGTCAATAAAAGAACCTTGTATTTAACATAAAGAAACAATGGCTTGCAAGACTTGGGTAAGATTCCTGTTTCTGCTAAAGCCACACACAAGCAAACGATGGGGGAGAGGAGGAGGTGAGGGAAAGCCCAGGAGGTATCAAGAGAATGATGTAAAAAAAGGTCATGTTTTCTGTCCTCTGCTGTTTCTTCCCAAAGTCAGGGCATTGGAGCTTTCTCTCTGAAAACCACCATCACCTCAGGCAGGTAATTCTCTAAAGAGAGATGCCAAACACTGGAGAGGTTCAGGAGCTGGGCATCACTGAGGTTGGACTGAAGTTCAGGCACAAATCCTCTGTGTGCAGAGTGGATGCTTGTGAGACCCAGATCCAAGGGCAGAACATGTGGATGCACACAGGGCTCCACCTCTACGTCCAAGGGGGGTCAGTACAGCAAAGCTGTGGTCATTTTGGTCTGGAAGTACCACTAGAAACCCTTGCTGTTTGGGTTTTTTCCTTTACAGTCTTCTGATTTCAATTTAGGTTCAACACACCAGTTTATGACAGCTATTTTTACACTTAGATTTTACAGGTGTTGAATTTAAATAAAAAAATGACCACTATCAATAAGACCTCAGCAATAGTTATATTATTTAGGATTATGCTGAATGAACCCTTCTCCTGTCCTACACTGAGCTATTCCAAAAAACAGGAATTAAAGTCCCTGATGTAAATCCCTTTCACAATCTGAATTTATGCAGTGGGATCTGGGCATTACATTAGTTTTTTGTGCCCCTTAGCTCTTTCCCAGCACTGAGTGCCCTCAGTGACTTCCACCAGCCTGGAAACCAGTCAGGCACTGCCACTGGATTTAAAGTGAACTATTTTTATCCTGACAAATGCAACTATTAGGCCCTTCCACTTCACCAGTCAAATGCAACCTTTAATCCTCAGGATTCAGTGGCACTTTTAGTCTTCACAGTGCTTTACTAATCTTAATCCTCCCCGAACTCCTTGCTTTGGGAGGGGAATTGTACATCCATTTTGCAAAGAGAATTGCTGTTATCACACAGGCATTAAATAACTCAGGCCATGGGCTTCCTTCACACTATTGTAACAGTGAGCCTGAAACCTGTCTCTGGCTTTTAAGCACTCCCTGTGCTCTTAACAGAGGGGACACAGGGAGAAAGAAGGGAAAAGAGGACAAAACCAGCATTTTTCTCATAAGGTGAATGAGGTTTTCAGATACCAACCCACAAACACCTACCTTTATCTGTGTTCCTGTCTCTGCATTTGTTAACCAGCAAGGAGGGCAAGCAGTGAAACTTTTTTCCACAGACACTGCCAGCTCCAATCCTCAGACAAATAACAGCAGAGCTTTTGCCTGAAGCAGTTTTATTCCTTCTCCTGGGAGACTAGGATCATCACCTATGCTATGCAATTAGTTTTTCACAGCCAGCAAGACAGATTTTAACATCTTTCTTGAACTCTTTAGGGCTTGGCAGCTAAAGGAAGGATGGACATCTGGCTTATTTTAAGACGAAATTTTCAACTCGGTACTTGGATAGTTTCTTTCCTAGGAATTTCAATAGGAAATAGGAATAGATACAAAATACATACAAAGGGGGAATTGTTACTCATGCTGCACTATTGGAAGAGGACATCATTAAAAGAGGCATAAAAATCAAACTCCAACTGCACAGTAAATTCCCATAAATACCTTCTCTCCTTCTCTGGACAGCTAAATGCACTGCTATGGACTCTCTGTTCCCAAATGTTTGTGGAGCAAGGAACCATATCCACAGAACAATCTTCAGGGCTGGATCCAGCAGAGAAGACCCCCCCAGCAATCTGCATCCTCTGGGAAGCTGGGGCTGGGACAAGGGGTTGAGCAGAGATGCTGGTGCCAAAGGAAGAAGTGGATTTTTCCTTCCACCAGGCACAGCCAGTGGTGTCACCATCACAAAATGCACGTGAAAAATGCACAGTTTAACATAATGCCCTAAACTGACAACACAAGCACTGTAAACTGGAAATCCACCCCCATGCAAAGATCAAAGGGTTGCTCAGCACTGTAAAATAGAGGTGGTTAATGAACAGCTACAAAAAGTGAAGCTAATGAAAGCCCCTGTAACTCCCAGTTCAAACACTGCTTAGGAAGGCAAAAACAAGACAAAAATGCCTGCATTCACATTCTTTGGCAGTAACATGCAAGCCAGTGGGGATATCCAGAAGGAAATAAACTCACAAATTGTCAAGGCAGCAGCTGCATTCAACAGCTTAAAGAAGATTTACTCACTGAAAAACTCTAACCTTAGGAGCAAGCTATGATTTTTCAACTGGAATGCTATTTCCACCTTAGGATACTGATATGAAAGCTTGAAATCTAGCAAAGGTGCTGACAGATGTCTAATTGCTTTGAAAGCAAAAGCCTCAGGAGAATATTAGGTATTAAAATAGAATGAATTTACAGAAAGTGCTGAGATCTGTCAGGGCCTTCATCAACTCCTGGTCTACAAAAGATAGCAGAGAAAGAGAGGGGAATGAGAATGACTTAAGCCAGGGCAGGGCTGCTGTTGGGCAGCACAGCAGAGAGTCCAAAGAATCCCTCTGTTGAGGCTTAATGGGGGCAGAAAAGGAACAGATTTACCATCACAGACACAGGTTCAGGACTGAATGGGATAGTGGATCATTGCTGAGGGCTCCTGGGAGGCTGGGATACATTTCAGACCCCAGCACACCTTCAGAAATGTCACTTTTTTAACCTACAAGGGACAGATGTAAAAATATTTTTTTGTAATAAAGTTTTCCCAGCAGAAGCAGGAGGTCACAACATCCCTCCAGCCAATCCTGAGCACACTCCAGTACAGAGAGGGCTGATCTGTCAGAGGGAGATCCAGTTCTAGATGACTGTCACAACTAAGCTGCAGGCAAGATGGGGTTTTCTCTTTATTCATCAGTCTGCAGGCATCTGATGTTTAAAGATACTGGTTTGCCCCCAGTCTGCTGGAGGTTGCTGAAGCCAAGGATAACACCACAGCTAAAGCTCCAATATTGAGAGATAGAGTCATGCTTTACTGACTTCAGAGTTCAAGCATTCAAGGCGTTAGGGTAGAGTGTTTTTCCCCTCGGGGGTCTTATTTCTTGCCTCTATGAAAGTCAGAAAGAAAGCAAGAGAAGTTCCTATTAAAAACATTCGAACACAGCATCTGAGATGAATGACAAAGGTCCTGTAATTGCTCCCTTCCCGGGACCTTAATAGCACACACATGTGTGCTCTGAGAGCCAGTGCTCCACACACCTTCACATCAGGCTTTTTATGAGGATCACTCATTTCAACCTCACAGCTCTAGCTGAAAAGCAGCGCGCAATATGCTTTCATAAACACCAGGTCAACTTTCACCATGGCATCATGCTAAAGAAAGAAATATCTGTCTTTTCACTGATAAGATCTAATTAGCCCAAAGCAAACTGTAAGCTGTTTTTCAAGCTTCCTTGTTCTTTTCTTTCTTTCTTTCTTTTTTTTTTTTTTTTTCTCCTTTTTGAACCCCAGATCTGTAAAAGAACATATCTGGTCTTGCTTACCACAATCTTTCATTTGGAAACTTTTGTGAAATGACTGATTTGTTTAATTTAGCCAAGAAGAAAAAAATGCATACCCTTCTGACTCAGTATGGGAAGAAACAATAAATTATGGCAGCAAATGCTCGTGGCTGATGTGACAGTATCTTAGCAGGAAAAGAGAAGCAATTTTTGCAAACTGCCTACAGCTGTACTTTCAAACTGCCCGACCCCAAGGAACAAGACCTGACCAGCACATCCAGCATGTCTCACTGCATAATTAAGCTTGGCTTTGCTATTCTGAAAAGCTCCATTGTGTACAGAAAGTTCAGAGATTAAAGGCTGAACACATGAATATTCTGGGTAGTGACAGTGACCCTAAAGTACTTGTGCAGTGGAGCCCAGGTGGATGCTGATGAGAAAATGCCATTTAATCCAATATTCCAATCAGGAAGAATTTAGTTCTCACAAGGTTACAAACTGGATTTGAAGAACAGGCTCGAGCAGAGCTGTGAGGTGATACAGTGCTGCACACTGGGGCCCATATTCTAGCAGGTCACCTACTGCACTTGTGCCATGGTTGGACCTTTGGCACAAAGTGGAAATACTCCAGAGCTTATTCCACCTGGACAAATGCAAGGTGAAAAACACCTAATGCAAAAGGCATAATCAAGGTAATTTTAAATAGCCCCAGTAGTAATGGACAGCTATGGGATCACAGAACTTGGGTAAGGCTGGATGCTGGAGAATCCCTCCTGCTCCTACAGCACTGTGAGCTGCTTGTGCTGAGCCAGGCTCTCAGGGTTCACATGAGCTCTATTCCCCCTCTAGATGTTATCCTGAGAGGACATCCTGGGGACTGAAGTCCTACTGAATGCATTATTAGTTACTATTAGTTATTCATCAGTTAATGATCGATGCTCCCCCAATGCAATTTATTAAAGAAAGTAATTAAACTAAGGACTCCTTTGGTATTTTTTAATTTCAGCAAGAGGCTGCTAATCTCTCATTCAGTCCTGCCTGAGCATTCTCTAGACATGGAGCTACCCAGCTCTGACATGTGTGATGCTAGTTAATGCTGTTTCATCTCTTTGCACAGTCAGTCTCACTGGTACTCATTGCTCCTTAAAGGTGTTCTGGGAGATTGTCACCTTAATGCCTTGGCAGTCATTGTACATCTCAAAAGGTTATTGAAAGGACTGGGAAATTACAGCAGTCCCTGCTAGCAGTACATACTGTGTGCTGTAGGTATTCAAGGGGAAAAGCCTCTTCAGACTGGTACTACAGAATTTAAATGGTGAATTACTCCCCATATTTTCAAAAACATGATCCTGGGCACTGTAACATCTCAGAGTAACTCAGAGAAAATGAATGCCAATATTTGAACAGGCTTGTCTTTCACTCTTTCTCCTTTTTCACTTTAAAAATCAAGAGTAAAAAGAATCACAATGGAATTTCATTTCCAATCCACTGGTCTTGGTGGAAGGCTTTAACTCTTCATCAAAAAAAAAAAAATGCACTTAATGGACCAGGCTTTTAAATAAAGTATCAAAAAAGAGAAGCCAATTTCCAGTTAACAGGATCACTGGAGACTGTACTGGAACATGAGACAAAAACACTGTGGCAGAGCATGCTCCACTTCAAACAAAACACTGATCTTTTTCAGTGTTCAGATCAATCTGATCTTCTTGGATTCTCCTTTGTACAGAACCTTCACAAAAATTTGTACCAGGCATGTTCCCAGAAACTCCAGTGGAGATGAGCTGTGCAATTTGTTGTGCAAACAAGGAGCAGCTTGAAAGGCACAAACAGGACTTGGTTCCTGGAGCCTGCAGTGCCCAGGGGAAGGACATGGCCAGCTCTGGAGTCAGCATCTCTTCCCTTTCCATGCCCCGTTCCCAACTAGAGCTGCATCCACTGGGGCTGGCTCTAAGCCCAAACCTAAGCACAGGCTTGACCTTGTTTTAGTGCCATGATGGAACATTTCCACCTCTGCCCACAGCTAAAGACATTCCACAGATGTGGGGACAGACAATCACTGAGCAGAAGGGTGGGATCCATCTTACTGAAGCCCTGTTCAAATCCATGAGGGTTCCTTGCTGGTAAAACCAATTTTGGGCCATTTGATCTCATCTCCTGTAGGGAGGGATGCTTTGAGATTTAGCTGTTGGCAAGAAAGGCCCTGGTTTGCACACAGATGACTGTGTCCCAGAGCCACAAACCACAGGGAACCACAGCTCAGAGCAGTCCATGGGGCAGGACTTAGATCTAGGACAGATGCTCTGGCTCCTGGCCATGTCTAGGACCACAGAAGCAGGGAATTTGACTACTAAAGCTTGTTGGATCCTCTCCTGTCCCACCCAGCTCCATCACCTTCTGGAGAACAATTGATGTGCATCAGTGAGGGCTGTGGACAACCTTCCAGTGCTGCTGAAGGCCATAAATCACACAATTGTTCAGTGGCAGGGAAGGGTCTGTCAGCTCTGACGTGCCACTGCAGTTCTAAGCTACCACCTCTCCTGCAGAATATTCTCTCAATCCAACAAGAAAAGTTATTTTCTCCAAGGTAGAAGAAGATTAACTTAGTTCTGACCTTTATGAAGAATAACCAAGTTGTCCATAGCTTATCATAAACAGATGTCAGGTCAAGCCATGAATTTGTAATGAATGTTAGAACAAAGGACAGTTTTGCTTCTATATTTATAACAGCTTTGAATACACCTCTCAAACCACAGCTGTCATTGATTTACTTTTCTTATTATGTAATATGAATTAATCATTAAAAGTGAGGCACATAGAGGATTTTGTTGATGTTCCCAATCATTTGGAGCTTGGAAAATATGCCTTCCTGGCACTGGGAGATTGTATTTTTGGAAAAAAAGCCCCAAAACCCAACATGTTTTTTGGTGTACTGCAAGGCTGGGGGTTTATCTCTCAGAGAATAAGACCTCCTGTAATCCTGCCAAAACAATTAATTTGCAATTACAAATCCTTGTTACCACCCACTGTGATGAATGACTGCAGATCTTCAGTGTGAAGCACCTCAATGTCTGGCACAAAGCCAGTATTCTTCTTACAGGAAATTAGATTCTTTTTTTCTCTTCCCTACTGTTAATGTCCTCCTGGGATGAGAACCCATCTCCAGCATTTCACAGGCTCAGCAAGTTCTGTAAAGGAATTGGCAACTCTTGATGCCCAGGGAGGGCAGGTGGCTATGGGTGATTTTTCAGATGTGCTCTATCACTACTGACACTATTTGGCAACAAGAATGTTGTTTAACATTACACTTTGCCAAGCTGATCCTTACTGGGGCTTTCCAGTTTCTGGAGTGTTCAATCTCTCTGAATCCAGTGAGAGTTGTGCCAGGTGGTTATACAAGATGTGAAGTGGCAGAAATAGATTTTCCCTCGAGTTTCTCTGCTAGTAGAAGCCCAGCTTGATGTGTCAGAGATTTGCTTTCTCCTAAGAGCACAAATCTGTGATGGTTCCTACCCAAGACCCAAAGATTCTGCACAGCCCACCAGGTCAGATCCTGCTCTGCATAGCATTGGCATAAACCTGCATTAACTCAAGTGCCTGAATTAATCTGGGTTTACCCCCAGGTAAGAGAGACTGACATCTGACCCAGTGTGCTGAGTGAGATCCTTGGCCTGTGGCCAGTGGGTTGTAGGGAAGAATGAAAGACAGTTACCCTGGATTTCCACTGGGTTATCTGAGATTAATACAGGCCTTAGTATTTACAGAGCACCTACTGTAACTGCACAGAAAAAAATATGGCAAAGCCAACATGCTACAAGGCTTCTATGTGTCTTTCTTCTTCTAAAAATCTTTTCATTGGGCTAGGTAATATAATAGGTTAATGAGCTAAATTGCTGCCTGAGGGACAGGAGTTTTATATTTAAACTTCCACCCACAGAGCTGAAAATGCCCCTTGTGAAAGTCAGAGATAATGATGGAGCTTGTGTGTCTGGCTTGTAATTCCACCTTTCTTGATACAACACCAGTGAAATGGAGAATAGTAAAAAAAACGAAACTGGGAGCCCTGAACCATTCTGTGCTATTGGCTCAAAATACAGAACTTCAGTTGGGACAGAATTTGAGGCATGTGAAATAGAGAAACAATTAAATAAAAGTGGAAATAAAGAAAAATCAATAAAAATCTTGTGGAGAATTGCTCCTGCTATACAACCTTGCCTCCTCATTTTTACCTTAGAAGAGTCCAAGGGACAACTGGAGGAAAGGAACTCAAAAAATGTTGCCTTGGACTGTACAGAATTAAAGAATGACTAAGGTTGGGAAAGACCTCCAAGGTCAAGTCCAACCTTTGACCAAACACCACCTTGCCCACTAAACCCTAGCACTGAGTGACACATCTGCTTGGGTTTTGAGCACTTCCAGGGATGGTGACTCCACCACTTCCCTGGAGAGCCTGTTCCAATGCTTAACCACTCTTTCAGTGATGAACATTTTCCTAACAACCAACTTGAACCTCCTTTGTGCTATCTCTGGTTGTCTGGGAGAAGAGCCTGACCCTCATCTCAACCCAACCTGCTTTGAGGTGGTTGTGGACAGCAATAAGGTCTCCCCTGGGCCATCTTTTCCTGCCACTTCACTGCTGGAGTAGAAGGGGAGAGAGCTAAGGAGGGGGGGGTGCAGCCTGGGGTGGCTAAAAAGCAGCTCCTGGTGCTGCTCACCTTCAAGCACAAGTTCTGTGTCACCACCACAACTCGCCAACACCTCCAGCTCCCTGCATCATCTGGGACACGTTTCCAGTGACTCCAATGCCAGGTCCAAGTCCTGCAGCAGCCCCTTCCAGCACAGCCTGGGGCAGGGAATGGTGTGGAGCTGGGCTGTGTCCCCTGCTCAGCTCCCCAGAGAGCCACACACATAAAGACACGCTCTGTTCTTGCAGGAATGTAATCCTCGATGTAAAGTTTGTCAGCAAAAATATAATTCACCATGAAAGAATGGACTACTGTCTTGCTAAAGCATCAAGAGGCACATTTTCAGCAGTCTGGGAGTCTGAGGCATATGTTGGGAAACTGAGCAACCTGTGTTTGTTCCTCTGACCAGCACAAAACTACAACAAAAATGTAAAAATGCTTCCAGTGCTAGAACATTTAACAGCTCGGATTTCAAACAAGGAGGAACTATTTCAAAGCAGAACGAGTGTATGAGATGTTTGTTTCTTTAACTGAATGCAAACTGGATGTGGAATTTCCTCTTGGAAGAAACCACTGAATGGGAGATGGCTTGGACTCCCTTTTGTATATTGCATCATGTACAAAAAAGGATGATATAATGAATTGCAATTCTGAAGAATCCAGGCAAAATTATAATAATTATTTCAGGTTAACACCTTCAGTGGGTCTTGCATTGTGCAAATCATGTTTCTATTAGGTTTGAAGACCTGGGGTCAAGAGCATTGTATCACTCATGCTGAGTTAAATGCTAAAAATAATACTTATATACCTTTAAAATAATGGGTTTAAAAGAGAAGTGGCAGCAGTGTAGAGAAGCTGCAAGTTTAGTAGCAGTGGTAACAGAGTTCTAGTAAGAGAGCAATTCTCTGTCTTTAGAATTCCAGTACAGTCTGTTAATCTCAAGCACTGGGCTAAGAAAGGCAAACTCAGAGCCATTTAAAATAACTTTACAAACCTGGCCATATGTGTCTGCAAAGTGAACTAGATGTATTAGTTTCTTGTGTAACACTTGAAACATGCTGCAAATATATTAAGAATATACAAACATGACAATTAGCTCCAAATGCTTTCCAAAAGCTACAGGACACAGCAAGGACCAGCTGCAAATAAACCTGACAGAAAATGGGATAAAATCCCTCTTCTTTCAGGCACAGATAATGGCTACAGAGCTGTTGCTAAGGCCAGTGGATGAGGTTTGGCTGGTGGGTGCAGGTCTCAGATCAGCAAGGCCTCATCTCCAGCCCTCACCTCTTCTACATGAGAGTTGTGAACTTAAAATCACAATTTGTCTGGGTAGATGGGGAGGTTTTACTGCTGCTGGGAGCTTCTTGGGGAGCTGATCCATCTCCTCATGCAGAGTCTGTGTATGCTACAAATAATGCCACTACACAAAAATAACACTGTCATACCACCCAAACTGCTCTATTTAAAAGTCGTATCTGAACTTGACTTTTTAAATGAGGTTTTCCCTCCCTCTTACATGACTTCCCAGCATCTTCAAAGAAGATCTTGGTTTGGGAAATTAAGGATCAGTGGCCAAGTCACCAGGCAAGCTGTTTGCACATAAAGCATCAAGGCCAATTATTTTAATCTCTGATAATTACCACTGTTACTTAAATCGTGCTTCCCTGATGGTTCTCAACAATAAGCAACAAATGCACAACACACTAATTGCACAGAGTGTTGCTTGTTCTGAGATCAATTTGTATTAATAGAAGAAGTTTCCATCTTAGTCAGCAAAGCTCTCTCACAGTGACTTTTACAGGGCTGGGAACAAATGTTTTACAGTGGAATTTTGCCCTGGAAGGATGAATTTTAAAGAGTTCACTATAAGGGCTACAGACTTTGTGCTTCTCCTTAAAGGAGGAACTGTTTCAAGCCAGAGTTGCTGATAGCTGTAAAGGCTCCCCTCCTAAGTCCAAGCACTGTATTAAACCTTCTGGATCCTCATGATTAAAATCCTTCACTCAGGATTTGTGAAGAATTGAATTCCACTTTAAACATTTCAGCTATCTGGGTTTCTGGAACAATACATTTTCTTCTAAGAACTGTACCTACCCTTTTCTAGCAATCTCTACCCCTCTGCTCAGAGAATAACAATCTAATTGTGTGACCTAAGTGTCCGGTCAGAATTAACCAATATGTCTAGAATTTTAAATGCTCATTACAAACCAAATCTAAGTCCAAGAACATCCTGCTGGACTCACACAGGGTGAAATTCCTGGGAAGCAGAGCACTGGCACAAGCTCCCTGCAGACAGAAGCAGGCCACATATGCAGCACACAAGCTTTTGTGTCCTCCTGCACAGGGATGATCCTGATCCTGAGTTAAGAATCACAAACAACAAGAGATTTTGCACTGATCCTGCCCTGCTCACATGCAGACATTAAACCCATCAAACAACTGTTTACTGTGACCCATGTAAGACTGCAGCCCTCCCAGCAGTGAGCCAACATCTTTATCAGATTGGAACTGTTCACACAACACTGAACTTTCAATCCACGTAATCGGTGAATACACAATTATTTCATATTCCTTCCTATCAAGAGAACCCGTGTCCGTTTGCATGCCAAAATGTTTTAGTGTTCCACAAATAAATAAATAAATAAAATAATGTTATTTCACCTGTTAACACGTGGGGACTTGTTTGTTTTGGCCAGCTTGCACGGACTCTGAGTGCCAGGTTATGAATAAAATAATGTTCAATACTGTAAACATCTTGTGACATAAATTCCTGGCTCAGCATAAATACAGACACTTTGTATGTGGCAGGTTCTTCCTGCATTCTCCAGCACTGACAACACTAAATTCATGTATCTGTGACAGAGTATATACATAACTGTAATTCCCCCAAAAAAATAAAAAGCAATCACAGATAAGCCAATTTGCCCATCCTGGGCCTCTGCTTCACTGGATTTTGCTTGCTGGAGTTTGGGTTTTTGGAAAGCAAAGTGCAACTACTGTATCCCAGTGGTTTCTGCACATGCCGTACATTCCAGAACAGAAAGTAGGTTTTCTGTTTAAAGAACAGCACAGTTAGAAAGATAAGATGAAACCAAACTGGAATATAATATTGCTGGGAATTTGTAGTCCTTTATGCAAACACAAAGTCAGTAATGTAAAGGATGCTTTCTGAACAACACTGGCAAGGGCTGTGTTTCTCACACTGCCAGGCCTCCTTCCCAAGGAAAACCTCATATTACTTTAAGATCAGAATGCAAATACAGAGCACACTCTGCTCTGGTTTAATCCACTGCACTCAGGAATTAATTCCACTGATGTCACTGGAGAAACAAAGTTCAGACAGGCCTAAGTGAAGGCAAGCTCCAGCCCTGAGGAAGGGACTGATGGTTTTAGCTCTGCCTTTAAACTCAAGCCTTTCTTTCATTTCAGATGGTTGGAATGAGTCTAGGACTGGACAATGTGCGTAGATCCCAGACTACCCTGAAAACCAGTTAAAAATTTGCTTCCTAAATATTTAAACTGCAAATTAATGCAGACAGCAGACAGGAGCTCAGCACCCTGAATATCTTTGCTTTCAGAAGGAAAACAGCACGAGGTGTTTGCTGTTACCTTGGACCAGTCTCCCGTTTTCCACTCGTAGCAGCCCGTGTGATCCTCGCACTCCTCCTCGTCTCTCGGCCTGGTGGCTGCATCACATTTCCCTTGGGAGTTGGTGCACGTCACTGTTCTTTTCTGAATTCCCCTGCCACAGTCTGCTGAGCACTGCAAAAAACCAGGGGTTTGGGTTTTTGTTACATGGTTGTCAGAAATGATGGCTTTTATGTTGGTAACACAGCTCAGAGGAAAAGCTGGGGTTGTGAACACTGAGGAAAATGATAACCCATAAGGTTTTATTACAATAATCTAAGCCACTCATATTGGAGTAATTTGAAAAGCATGATGACTGCTTGTGGAATATTTTACTTATGAAAAATGGCAATCCTGAAAATCAACCTTTGAAAAATGTCAGCTGCCTTTTGCTGGAATTGGTGCCACTAAATCTTGGTTGAAGAGTTCCTTGTTCATACTGAAGGACACACTGAGATTCACTACACAGAACTGCCACATCCCTTGATGTGTCATGAGATACATCAAGGGTGATAAATGGTGGTGTTAAATGTAATTTTCAATTGCAGCAGCATGAGACCACTGTTATAAACACGTTTCTCTAGTACAGTTTGTGCATGGCAAAGTCACAATTCTCACACCTTCTCATGTGAAACACACACATCACGTTCACATTTTGATTTGCCATCACTATCTTTATTCTGAAAAACTCTAACAAACATTCACTGAGTGAGCACAAATTACCCACAATATTTTTGTGCCTGGGCTCCATGGGATTAGCTTCTAAAGAGCAGGGATATCTGGTCTCACTTGTTATCTTTGCCAAAAGCTGGAAAGTCTTGTTTAATGAAGAATTTGTCTTGATTTTCTTGGCTGTAAGAGGTAGGAGAAGGACACTGGCATGAACTGAACCCAAATTTCTGTTTTCAATAACCAGTTTGGTAACAGAGCACCTGCTGTCACAGCCACCTGAGTCCTTGTCACCACCCCTGAGCACAGCCAGCCTGCCTGCTCCTCACTCTCATGCCACTGCAGTGGTTACGAGTGAGAAATTGTCTTGCAGAGCCACTGGGGACAGGTGGGTGGAGAAATGATCTATGTACCAGCTGAGATAAAAACTAACCTCCCCTGGCATGTCAAGTTCTCCCCTTCAGGGGGCCAGCAGGGAAAAGACAGTTGATTTGACACTGAATAAATAGTGCAGATATGAGATATTCTGTGAGGTCTTTTGAACGTGTTCCAAGAAGCTTCTCCATCCAGGGGGTCCATGCTGGAAACAAGCGTCAGCTTGATATAAATTACATCAAATGGACAAATCTCAGCATGCCTGTCTAACTGTCTTAAAAACACAATCCAGGCAGTTCTGACCTGCTGGCCTTGTTAAGGACATGAATGACAAGCGTTTATGAGCTGGCAAGCAAACAGACATGCCTTTAAATACTTCACAGCACTACAAAGTGACTTCTTGAGAATCTGGGAAACCTTCCACTTAATTTACTGTGGGCTGCTCACGGCGTGACCCCTCACGGATGTAACATCTTTGTAAGGAGCACAATCTACAGCTCTGCTAAGACAGGGGGGTGAATTCTTCCCAGCTTTGCAGAATTCCACAAAATGCTTTGCTGGACTGCTCAGAGAGCAAGGCTTGCCAGAGATCGCAGGCTGGAGCTCCCTAAATGGTACCTTAAAGCCATGAATTTGCCCCAGGTTGGGTAGACTTTCCCAAATTATGTATCATTTTCCTCAGGCCCCAGGGTGGACTCCTTAGGGTTGCACTCGTTCATCTCAAACTACAAAGCTCAATATATAAAAATCTTTGGAACCGTCCAATTTACTCGAAGTAAATCAAACTGAAGTGGGAGTATTTTTCACAGTAGGAGAAATCTCTAGGTGGGTTTTACAAGCAAGTCTGGGAAAAACACCAACTGTTTGTTCTTCCCACAGCTTTTAAGTCATTCACAGATTAATACTGCATATACTTTCCTAGACAAAACAGCATGAGCAAGAAGGTTTCCAACAGATCTTTGGTGGTCACATATAAATCACCCTCTTTAAGAGGTTTTATTCCTTTCCTCAAGTCATCTGTTTTCATGAAGAATTTCTTAATACATAGATTTTACAGAGACCACAAATTAATAGACACAGTTCTGTGTGTTCACTCAAGATCATTAAGTCTTATTTTATTAACAACCTACTTTGGCAGATGCCATGAAGCTTTGCAAAGGAGCAACACAACTTTGCAGCAAAGACACAACTCCTTTATCTGAAGGAAATCCATATTTTTTTCCACTCTATTTCTCTAACAGTAGAAACATTCACCTTCTCCTGACAATCTCTATTTTTATCATTAAAAATGGGTTGAGCAGTACTTTGTCCAAAACAATCTCAAGTGTTTGGCAATACAAGGGGAACATCATTTTTTCCACGATGAAGATTGTATTGGAATTTGCTGTGAAAACACACATTTTTGACCAGGGACCAGACATCAGTGCAGTCAACTGTGTTGCATGAGCAAGAAGTTAAAAAAAAAAACAGATCAGAAAATAGATTTATAAAATGATACAATTTCAGTGATATTTATTCCTCAACATCAGATTAAAATGCTAAGGAATAAAGTGACTACCACTGAAGAAAGTCCTAGGTGTGAGAAGAGTTCACACTGGCAGAGCATCAAATGTGTCCTGGAGTCAACTGAGCTTCATAACATCAGAAATGGGAAAGAACAACAAATTTAAAATCACAAGTGCAGTTACAGACCCAACAAAAGTATATAAATGTATCAAAGGAAAAGTAAACCAGCTACTGAAAAAATTATCTAAAAATGCTGTGCATTTGTAAAGGAGTTACATGGTGATGGATATGGAAGATTTCCACTGATCTGTAACTTGACTTACTCTATTCCATAAAAGGGAGACAGAAGTACCTGGGATTGTTAACAAAAGACTCAAGGAAAAAATCCACATGTAAACCAGGTAGGAATTGCACCCTAATCTCAGCTA
Organism: Haemorhous mexicanus; assembly: GCF_027477595.1. Lineage (NCBI taxonomy): Eukaryota > Metazoa > Chordata > Aves > Passeriformes > Fringillidae > Haemorhous > Haemorhous mexicanus. The sequence continues at coordinate 19,185,113 of NC_082353.1, forward strand.
TAAACAGTTCAGCTGGTTTAGATATAAGAAATAAAGAGGGCATCCTCTGAAAGGGGAGCACACAAAAGGCCTATTAGACAACTTACTAAAACCTTGGTGTGTTTGTGCACATCTTTTGTAACAAAAGAATCTCATGCACCAGTGAAGGATCCAGCACCCCACTGAAAGGGAATGCTGCTCTCACTTAACCATCACCTCTCTTGCCAAAACTAAGATTTCCTGTCCAGGAGGTGCACAATGAAATCCCATTGTGTTTGTGAGGAGACACTGCTCCTCAGGATCCCTTCTGTCCTGAGCTTCTGTGACTTTTAAGCACATTTCTAACAATAATATCTAGCAAAAGCTCTTTGACAATGGTTTAAACAGGAGCTCCCTGTTCCAAATAGAGGTGAATAATGAGGAATCCTTCCCACAGGGAGGGCTCTTGCTGGACAGCCAGGCTGGAATGAGGCTGGTAGAGCTGCAGCCCTGCAGCCACAGTGAAATGAACTCATCACTCAGGTGAACCCAGCAAATACAGTATCAAAGTGAACATGGGCATCCTGTAAGGACTGGTACTCACAGGGTACAGACAAAGTTGCCCTGTACTAGCTGAGTCCTGGTCGTGAACTGCAGGCACACTCCCAGATCACTCTGCTGCTAAACAAAACACAGGGTAACTGTCTAGGTCTCCCATTATTTACATCAGAAATGCATTCATAACACTTGGGAAAAATTTCTTAACTCTGCAACTACTCTGAGATGAACCTTTTATGCAAAATATAACCAGCTTTTTCTTCTTCCTGGAATTACACAAAAGAAGGCTGGATAGGGCCCAAAGATTACCCATTCTCTGTAACATGCAGATGCCTGATAAACCTGGTATTTCTTCACACCACATTTAAATGGAGCCAGAAGCCCTGGGTTACTGTACTTCTGGCCTCAGGTCAGTGAAACATTTTTCCTTCCTGGTCAGAGTTTTCAGATGGAAAGATACAACCCCTAGAGCATATCTAAACCCTGCCTTACTAACTCATCTGGTCTGGAAACCAAACCTGAGCTCCTGACTGCTCATCTCAACAGATGAGATCCCTGCCCAGCTCTCCAGTGCTGTGAGGATGCTGACCATGAGAGCTATGGATTAAGGCCAATGTATCCAGAGCTCTGAGCAGTCTGGCTCCTTTCTGGAGTGAAGGTCCTACCTTTGACCACTCTGATGCTTCCCAGATGGACAGGCAGTCCCTTCCCTCGCAGCTCTGCACCGTGGCTGGTTTGCTGCCCAGGCAGTAGAGGTCCCTGGTGTTGACGTAGGTGCCGTTCTGCAGCTGATAAACACAAGTGACCTCCCGGTGCTGCACTCCCTTCTCACACGTGGCAGAGCAGGGACTCCAGTGGCCAGTCACCCACCTGGGAAGGAGCCAGAGGATAAATGTTAGCAAACTGTTGGAATAAAACATTATGCTTCACTTAAAGCCAGTGAGAAATGGGCAGCTCTTCCTAGGTTTGTGGGTGCTTTGATGGTGCTGTGCTGTCATCACCCTGAGCTCACTGATCTCCTGTGGGAGCTGAAGTGTGTAAAGCAGCAGTGTCAGTATGCAAGGGAATAGTCCCTCTTGACTCCATATCAGGCAAAACCCCAAACTCTGCATCACTCCCTTAACCCCCCTCTCTGCAGTGGGGCTGTTTTTTTCTCTCAGATAAAGACTGACTTGTCTGCAGAGTGCCCTGCAAGACCATTCCTTGCAAGGCAAAGGAGGAATCCTCCCTGCTCTGTCTTCCAGCTCCACTGACTCCAGCAAGTGCTGGAAGCACCACAGTGGGGCTACAAGGCAGTGAATAAAGTGTCTAAGAAGGATCTGAAGGAGGAGGGATGGAGGAAATGACATTTTTTTTCTAAAAGAAAAGCAGCATCGATCTTCAGCTTCCTGCAATCTGTCAGTGAGAGCATGTTCTCTGTAATTACAGGCATTCCTGGATGGAGTGAGGGACTGGAGCAATAACTGTGCAGCCACTGAGCACCAGAAGGCTCTCATGCCTTTCTCACCAGGCAATTGACCTTCTAGCCTGTTATTCAGGACTGTCATCCAGATCTGTATCCTTACACCATGAATCTTGTACTTGTCACCCAGTCCTGGGCTAAGGGGCCCAAACAAGACTTCTCAGAAATAGGTCTGCTGAGAAATACTATTTCATTCTGCTGGAGACTCCTGTAACCCAGGTAGAGCAACTTATTTACCACATTTCTTTTGAAGGTGTTGTGCGTTACTTCTCTGAAATTAATTAATTAAAAAACTATTTCCCATCTTCCCATTCCTGAAGGGGGGGGGGGGGGGGGGGAATCAGCTCAGCACCATTTGTAGAAACATCTTCACCTGCTGCAATTGTCATGAATTAATTTGTGAATGCCATGACTGGTGGGACAGCACTGATGACTGTGCTGAGGGTGCAGGCAGAAGCCGTTTGGTTCGAGCAGGACTGGGCAGATTGGCCACCTGTCTTTTGTGGAACAGGACTCTGCTCAAATGTTCCTGTGCATTAAAGCAGTTGACTGACACATCTGTGATTTTCTGTTGGCTAAAACAGCTGGTGAGACACCAAACCTGTTTCTCCAGACTGCAGTTTTGGTGCACCTCTGTGGCCCAGGGCTTGGTATTTCTCCTATGGAATGGGAAAATGTCAGCTGGGAAATTGAATACTAGGGCTGAAAGACTGACAAAAATAGCCCTGAAGTGCAGAAATCAGTGTTCATGAAAATTAATAGCCAGGCTTCCTTGGTATCAGCTGGGCTCTGCCCTGTTGGAGCAAAGTAAGGGAATTATCCACCTGGGGGAAGGAACCTCCTGACAAAGGCCTGGAGGGGCAGAAATGACTGTGCTTTATGAGCTGAGTGTGAGCCACAAGGCTGGGAAAGGGCTCTGCCCAGGCTCCACTCAGCTAATATTCACTTCAGCACTGTGCTCTCACTGTGATCTACAGCTACTGGCAGAAGAAAAAGGGAAAGGGGCTGAAAGCAAAGGAGAAAGATAAAAATACATTCTTGGCAGAGGCTGTCTGTGAGCTTGCACTTAGGATGGGCAGCACACAGCATGCCAACTATTTCCAAGATGCCTTAAGAAGAAAGGTTATGGCTTTCCTTTTAGGAAGGAAAATTCCTTTCTATTTTATTTTGTTTGTTGCTCTTGTGGAGGGGAGAAATCACCTGGTTTCTACCGTTTGCTGCTCTCTCAGTACCAGCACAGACATGACAGACTGTAAATAGAAAATTAGCACAGAAGAAACTAGTATTACCATCATCATGAGAAGAATGATTGCATAGGGAATGAGCTGAAACCCAGGGTACCAATACAAAGATGTGTCTGTGGTGAAAACAATCTCCAGCTTCAGCCACCATTCTCTACATCCACTCCTGATTCCAACCCTGTGGTTACAAATCAGGTGGGGCAATGCTGAGAAACCTCACAGCCCACTCTGCCCTGCCTGTGACAGTCAAAATACTTAGAAATTAAAGGCTCTTTTCAAGTGGTGGTTTTACTTTCACATCCAGGAGACAAGTGAGATTAAATGTCTGAATAATACTAATATGTAAAGTAGGTTATTTTCAAAAGCACCAAGGGGATGATCACTTTGACCACTAAACTTCATCCTCTCAGTGAAATCTATGCTTGAATCAATGGCTTGTAAAAACAATCTGGCAAGCAAGTAAAGGTGAGTCCTACATACAGTCCTGGCAGTGCCCTGAATCCTCACAGTTCCCCCAAATTCTCCTTCACAGGCAGCTGAAAATATTGTTTTAGTGCCTGTAACACACAGGAACTCTGCAACTAGATTTCAACAAAGTTCACAACCAACATGAAAGACAAAGGATTTATGGATAAAATTATTAAAGATGAAAATTCCTGTCAGTTTCAAATTTTTTGAAGGAATTTGCAGCAAGACATTAGCAGAATTACTATCTGCAAGTAATATACACACAGGAGAGAAAAATGTGATGTGCAAATAGTATCACATTATGGTAACTATCAAATTGCAGCACAGGTAGATTTTTGTATCTACACTGTCATTACACCTTCTGAACACACCTGAGTTTGTTTAACAACAAGACCTACTTATAAGGTGATTTTCTTTAAAAAAGGGAGGCATTTTTCTTATGACAATGTCAAAAACAACTCCAGTGTTCTAACTCCAAACCCCAGGCTGGCTCTGTATTATTAACTAAGCCAATTAACTGCTGTACACTAAGCCCTGTGTATATCATATACAGAATTTGGCTTCCAGTTACACTTTAAGCCTGTAAACTGATCTTAGGGATTGCTTGACACCAGAGTTCTTTTCAGCTTGGTCTTTCCCTCCCAGGTTATAACCTATCTTCTGTGGGAGCAGGGGAGTGCTCCAGCTGGGCTCCCAGGAGAGCCTCTCACTTTGCCAACAAGCACTGATTTACGTGACAAACACACTCATCTTTCTCACAACCACAGGGATGCCTTCATCTCTGGTATTATTATATTTTGTAATCTTACCTCTACAGAAGATTCAAGAGCTAAGTGATCCCTGCTGGTGGTTAGATTCAGGAAGAAAGTGATGAGCTTTTAAGCAGAGATTTTACCCCAGTCAGTGGCTGTCTTTCTAGCTAAAATATGCCCAGAAGGGTGTGATTTTCAAAAGCTTCAAAAAGCTGGGATGGGCAGGACATGCAATCTGAGAGGGCTGCTCTAAATCTTTGTCTTCTGAGTCTTCCTCAACCTCTGACCTCTCAGTATCTCTTCTGAGGAATTGGGAGTTCTTCTTCTAATCTGCTTTGGCAAGACTCTTCTGGCAGGCCCCTGGAGCAAACTTGAAATATCTTTTGGAGATTCAGTTCATCATTTGATCTTTCTATGGTCTGGATTAGTTTTTAACCTTGAATTATCTACTCTACCTGCTTGCCTAAGACTCCCACATTTTCTAGGAAAAAAAAATTGCCTGCAGCACAATGTACATAAACCCCAGGGAGATGACTGTCTGCAAATGAGAGCTTGAAGCTAAAGATTTGGGGAAAAAAAAAGTTAGGAAGATAAAATGGATGAAGGCTGAAGGTTGGGGGTGAGAGAGTGCAATCAAAAGACATGAGGTCACTTTTCAGAGATTTGCAGCCTCTTATAACATAAAGCCATTCCATCTTCTGGGGTAAATATTGCAACCCATTAAATTTCCCCTGGTTGTTTTTGCCCTGAGCTCTGCAGAAGGACAGTGTGCTCTCCTCCACTAACTACACGTCCATGCCATGTTCACACATCCCCTCACTACCTACAGGGTACTTTTGTTGCCTTCCCAATGCTACAGTGACATTTATTTCCCTGCTTTCACAATAATAACTCAATAACTCAAAGACATGTCTGCAATAACACATTTTTTTGTTATTAAAACTGTTTTTTAGAGCTGGCTCTTACCTACAACCAGCTTAGAGCCTGTGCTACTGCTGAGTAAAGCATCAGAGGAAACGTCCTACATTTGGTTTAATGCACAAGTGAGGATAAGTCCATGCCCAGTTAGCACTGGTTGTCTTTAGCACCAGTTTGTGATGCAAAATCACACTGAAGTCACTCTTAGTCTTCTGAGGCACCTGGAGGAAACTGTGGCTCTACTGATTTAGGCAAAAGTCAGACCAACTTTCAGCAGGGCCAGGATTTTACACTGGATAATTTTAGCCAGAAGAATTGGAAAAGATTTCTGAGAATCAGTCATGTGGAACTGACAGATATTCTTTGCTTACAGCTGTCAAACCAAGCTCATGCTCGACTGTGTAGAAGAAAAGTCTCTTTACAAATGGAATTGTGTTTTCCATGAAACCCCCACACACTCCTGAAGCTCTCCACCACCTCTCTGCTGCACTGGACTCAAAACAATCAGGTGAATCTTGTCTTTTGGGAACAGGTTGTGCCACACCCAGTCACTAGAAGGCTTTTTTTTTTTTTTTTTTTGGAGAAAAGTACAAGGAATCTAGTAGAATAATACAGCTGCTGATGTTGAAAGTAGGACTCCAAGACTAACATTCCTGTCTGATTGCCTTTATAAACAGTGCTCAGTAATTTTCCAGTACAGTAGTCATTCTGCTAACAGACTTGCCAACTTTCACTCACACAGGTTTCTTTTTTTCTTTAGTGATTATCATTTTGACAGCTTTCTTTTTTTCTTTTTCAATTTCCCACCAATAAGATCAGCCATGGAACAATGTTTTATAATTTACATACACCCTGGGAAGTTCTTTTTTCAGATGGAAGCCATTGTTCCCTCTCCCCCAGACGAGCAGATCTCTCAGTTTTGGAGGACTCTGTGTGGGGTCAGTGTGAGGAGGTGTCCTGCTGGCTGCCACCAAGGGACAGAATTTCAGCACTCTCAGAGCTCCTCTGCAGTGAGTTTTCCCTACCCACCTCCATGGCAGGTGTAGCTTTAATGGGGCAACTGTTTTTCAGCTCCATTCCCTGCCTTTCCAGGAAGGCAGGGCCTTCTCAGCTCCTAGCACACGATGCAAACGGTGAAGATCATTACAGCAGGCAGCAGGAGGAGTGGATTTCACAATTAAATATTTTGCTAGATTATCCTGCTAATCCTTTTCTGTGGGTTAGAACTGCACTTGGCCTGAAGAGCTTCAAAACAAAGCAGCACAGATCATGTAACATTTTAAAACAAGGCAATGGTCAACCACAAGGTTGGTGAGTCAAACATTGCACTGGGAAAGAGGTGATGGAAGCCAGCCTGGGTGTTTACACCAAAGCTAAGGGACCTGTCTCATGACTCCAAGGGGAAAATAACGCCAAATTAACTCCTGCTCCAGCAAATCATCTTGGATTGTTTGATGTAAATGCATTTAGCAGTAGCCAAGGAGCACTTTGCATTCTACACTGTCTGTTCCCCAGCCTTCTCTGCCAGAACTGCTCCACTGAGTTGAGTTGCTGGATTTGCTGGAAGATAAAAGCAAATTGTCTTTCAGTGGCTAATTAGCCACTGATTGGTACTTGGTGACCTGCCTACAACCTGGAGCACAGGAGTTTTTGTCTCCTTTTGGTGGATGGGGATCACCATCAACTGACCTGGGCCCCAGATGTGCCCACAGCAAGACATCAGCCACCCCTCACAAAGGTGCCTGGGAATGTCTCAGATTTTCTGGTGTGCAGAATTTTGGCTTTTGCTGCTGCAAGGCCCACGGGAGCCCTGCTGCAGGCAGTGCCCTGAGGAGCTGCCACCAGAGCGCAGCATTCCCTGCTCCAGCCCCTCCAGCACTGTCCTGGCAAATTCATTAAGCTCAAGTTGATTCTGGAGATCCCAACTCCAGCTTTGGGAAATACTTCAAAATGAGCTCTTACGTGGTGCCTCCTTGGATCAGAGGGTGCTAACATTACTATTGATGCCAGATTTCCAGGCTAAAATGAAACCCTCCCCACGGCTGTTCCTTCTTTTCTTTTTTTTTTTTTTTTTCATGTAACCAAATCCAATGCACATCAAAGATGTTTCTCAGCACAAGGCACAGAGAAGGGTTTGAACCTGTTTGCATTGAACCTTATGGATGATAAACTGCATTAATGAAAGGACTGACCCACCTGGAGCCATTAAATGTCCAGCTCAGCTCCTTCAGTTAACAAACACCCACACCCCTCCAATTTAGTGCAATTTCTATACAGCTCTGTGAGGAATTTGTTGATGTTCTCAAAGAGATTTCCATCATACTGTTCCCCCCAAAATCTAGTATTTGCAAGACAACCACTTCACAAGATAAATCTGAAATGGCTTTGTTCCCCACCTACCTGTGATGAGAACACACAGAAATGGGGTGCAAACAGCCCAGAGGAGGGAGACAGACTGATTTCTGTATTTTTCTGACTTCTGTGTTCCTGGGCTGTAAAACAGAGCACTGTCACAGGGATATGGTGAAGTCTAGAGGGCAGGGTGGACTCTCAGTCACCACATGGATACATACCCTAAGCCTAAATCAGACCAGGAGTCAAAGCAGTGGGCACTATCAACCATCACACACTGAGGCACCATTATTTTGGCACTCCCTGGCCTTTGGACATGTTTTTGAGGTGCTGAGCCAACTGGGGCCTTGACTGACTCTTAGAACTGACTTCATTTTCCCCCAGTGGGCACTGTTGTGATGTGTGAACCCTTGGGGAGCCTGGTGCTGGATTCCAGCCCATGGATGGAAAAATGAAAGAGAAGAAAGAAAGAAGGAAGTGATCCATGTAACCATAGAGCTGACCTCAGCAGCGTGCCAGCTTTTAGAGCTGATTTGGAGGGCAACAATAATCAAGGACACAGTGGTAAAAGGATGCAAGATAGGCTTCCTCCAGGCAAAACTCATTGGCTGCCTTTCTCTGACTAAAATAACTGGTTTTCCAGACAAAGGAAATGTGGTAGATTTAATCTGGTTGGTGAAGAACTCCTTTTGCTGCATGGAAATGCCTACTGGTGACATGCTGGGAAACACAGATATAATTGTGTAATTGATAGAGAGGTGAGAGCTGGCCTCCCATCTACCTTTAGTGCTGCAAAGGAGTACCAGGTATGAAAGGAATTCAGATCAGTTACTAGTGGGCTTCCTAAAAGGTCTGTCTTGCATTTGATCTAATTTACTATGCTCATTAATGACCTTGGCACAAAAAAGAAGAAAACTGCTGGAAAATCGAAGAAAATGCTGACAATACAAAGCCTAGAAGCAGTGTCAATGCCTCAGAGGATTAGGATGTCAAACAGGAAGAACTGAATAACCTTCAGCACTGCAATAACAAAACTAGGATGGAAATAAACAGCACACAGTGCAAGGCTGAGGGCTCAGGGACCAATAAAAAGCATTTCTGTGTTAAAGTAGGGTTCATACAATGAAATAAATGAGGAGGAAAACATCTCGAATGATTGTAAGCTGCAAATATGATGCAGCCATGAAAAAAGCAATAAGAAGTTAAAGTAATGGATTTAGCCCAGAAAAATGACTGAAGGAGGAGATACAATGGTTTGTTGTGTCCTGTGGCAAATAGCCCAAGGCTGAAAGGAAGGGAGGGAAAATACTCTGTAAGAAAAGGAAACAGAGCTGATGCACAAAAAAAAGGCTGAAAAATGACAGTGAGTAACTCAGGCCAGAAATAAAAGGTTCTGACCCACATGAACAGCAAGGTCAAAGGAGAGCCTTCCAGTGAGGGAAGGAGCCTATGGAAAAAGCTCAGCTTATAGAAAGCAGTCTAAGATATGCTGCTGGTAGTAGCAGAAAACTAACCCTCGGGCTCAGGAGATATTTTCAAGTCCTAAACAGTGAAAATAAGTGCTCAGGGTCTCCTGTGGTTTTCTGCAGATGCAGCCAGGGATTTCTGGCATTTATGCTGCTGTTCAGCATCCATGTAAGAACACCAAATATTCAGCAGGCCCCTGAAAGAACTTAACCTCTCCTAAAATCTCTTACAGCAAAGAGGAGAAAAATTACCAGCGTTTGCACATAGTGCATTACAAGTCCAACAGTTAGGGAATTTCATGTGGTTTTGGTGCTTTTCCTGCGTTGGAGGGGAGCAGTTTCATAGCCACAGCCCCAGCCATGCATGCAGAAGTGTGTGGCCACTGGCCGAGCTGTGTTTTCAGTGAAAACAGCTGATGGGATCTGTGATTTGTGAGTCTGGTGCCAGCCCCAGGGCTGGCCCTGCCGCTGTATTTGGGTTGGTGCTGGGCGTGCTGGAAGCGACCCATCCGCGCCGCATGCAAGAATCCAGATTCCATCTGGTTACAGCAGGGTTTTGTAAAAAATACCTAAAGAGCTAGGCAAAGGATTAGAATAAAGAGGTGCTAATAGGGTGCAGTTGGGACAGGAAAGGAAGCTGTAAAGAATTTAATGGAAAAAGAGGGTCAAGGAACATAAAAAATAAAATAGGAAGAAAAAGAGGCATTTTTTTAAAAGGTGAAAGAGTAACAATAATAAAGAATGAAAGATTCTTTTATTTTTGCCAGTTTCAACAAAACCCTTAAGAAAATTCTCTTCTCTGACGTTTAATTTAAAAACATGTCAGTGTATCCAATCAAGTTTTAAATCCTGCTTTGTTTTCCTCAGATGCTGGGTTGCAGTTGGAGAATTCCAATCTTCTCCTTGGCCTCATGAAAGTACTGTCCCCTGCCCTACACTATTTGGCTCTCCTGAGAGGTGGCTGAAGTTCAAAGGGATATATAATTTACAAAGCACTTTGGGATCGTGCTGGAAGAAAGACACTGTTATTAATAACATACCCTTTTTTCCTCCTGATCACTTTATAAATGTGGGTAACTATTTATTTTATTTTTATTACAATCTCAACAGCAACAGCCTCTTCCTCCACTTAAACAATATGATCTCACCCCATCCCAAAGAGTTTGCAATCTAGCTTATACATGGATTGAGAGAGGAAACAAAGGGACAGTGTGGGATAGTGAATTAAAGTCACACAGCCCATCCAAAAGTGAAACAGAGACTGAGTGTCCTCTGACCCAGTCCTGTGCTGGCCAAAAGACCCCTCTGTAGAGATAAATACTCTGAAAGGTGATTCTCCTAAATTTGGGAGTGAAAGTGCAAATGCAATTCAGAATGCACAAAACAGAGCTGGTTTACTGGAGAAAGGAGAGCATTGTTCCTTCTTCTGAACTCAGGTGAAGGGCTTAGGTCTGAGTGGAAATGGGAAAGGACCTCATTGTAACAAGATGCTACAATAATTTTACTTGAAACCCTAAAACAAATTCAGGGCTCATAAAAAAAGCATTGACATGGTGAAAGAGAATGGTTTCTTTAAGATGTTCTTGGTCAGAGAATATGCTAAGCATGCTTTTCTAATGTCTGGGTGGGCAAACGCAAGTGGAAATTTAAATTCTACAGAGGCACAGAGAATGTGCTTCTGAAAATGTTTCCAGTTAAAAGCATGTTAAGTGTGAAAGTGTACTCTACACGGAGGGAGTGAGGGAGTGTGGTCTATCAGATCATCAGCAAAGATTCTGTGGCCTTTCCAGGTTCTAAGCACATTCAGTGTCTGCTGTTGTTGCTCTGAAAAAAACAGGCCAACAAGAGTGTCCCTGTGCCAGAGCTCACTGCAGCTGGGCAGAATTGTGCTAAGCTGTGCCCATAAACTGCCTGCTGGATCCACACAGAAGAGAGACCTTGGAATAACATTAAGGGCTGGACCCCGTTCCCCAGAGGAACACAGGCTGGATACAGGAGCAGAGTAATCCTTTCTGAGGAGCTTTTGTGTGATTTAACCTCACCCACTGTCACTGCCCTGGACAGGCAGCAGTGCTGGGTAGCAAAGAGACCTCCCCAGGGGCTCAGGCTCATGGAGATCCCTCAGAGCACACTGTGGGTCTCAGGGCTGCAACATGGCCCGAAATTCTCATCCTTGCCCTCAGCTGGTAGAGGCAGAAGCTGCCCACAACTTCCAGAACTTCAAAAGTTGCTTTTCTTCATCTCTACCACCTGGAATCCCTCCTATACCTGCCTGGGCTCACTCCAGTCTACTCCTGACAGCTTTCCAAAAGGTCTGGGAGAAATACTTCATGCCAGGGCAGCAACACAAGCAGAGGCTTCTTCTGAGAGAGCAACATGACAGAAATCCCAGCCTCACTGGACTTCCTTCTTCAAGGAAACAGTTGTTTCCTTGAAGTCATTGGGATTTTGGCTCTCCTTACACACCAGGGTATCTCATTATACCTTTCAGTACTGCAAGCTGTACAGGCAGCATTGCCCAGCAGCAATAACAGGCAGTGCAGACAGAAACTGAAACCTGAACCAGCCTTATTGATGGATGACCTGACACTGCATTTCCCTGCTCCAGGGCACTTTAATCAGAGTGCAGGTCTAATTAGAAGGAAGTGTGCTGTTTGCTGTTCCCCCCATTGCTTCTGCCAGCAGGTTGGTTTGAAGATGCTTTTTTAGGTATTGTTCAGCTTTATCTGAAATTGATTTTATCATGGAATATTCTGAGTTGGAAGGAACCCACAAGGATCACTGAATCCACTTCTGAAGTGAACACATTGATCAAACCCCTGATTCTGGTGTTATCCTAACTACTTTCAAAATTAGAGTTTCTACACTACAATGCTAAATACCACTGCAGAACAAAAGTGAACTTTTTTTGTTAGCAAACAAACTGAACAAATTATTTACCTTCCTTGGCCAGAAATGTCTTTTTTTAATATAACACAGATCAAAATAATTTTAGCTACAAGTGTTTGCCAAATTAAAAAAAAAAAGATATTTTTATTATTGTTAGAGATCTCTAATAACTAGTGAGGATAAAAGCACCCTTACTGAGGAAAACATCTAAAATGTGTTTCATCATAATTTAATTTATTGACCTCAGGGTTTTTGTAGTACTGTTTGACAGTTAATCAGACCCCATTCTGTGCTGATTCAAAAAAAGTAAGGTTAGATATGCAGTCACTCTACTCTTGTCTAACTTTATACTGTAAGTTCTGTCTCCCAGGAGGCAACCAAGGGGAAAAGAAAACCATCCCCAAACAATGTATGCAGCCTGCACGGAATCTGGCCTTAGTGACCACAAATTAAATGGGCTTTGTCTGAGGTAATGAAAATCTGACCTGCTCAACAAAAGGAAATGAATATTACAGCTGCTTACTGTGGCTAACAATGTGTCCCAATACTTTGAGACATTTTCACTGTGTTCACCAGATGGAGGCTTTGGAAAGGGGCAGTTTCTGAAGGAAAAGGATATTGGTTTTAGTGTTTTTAACTCCTTACCGTGACTGGCAGGGGTGTGTGTTACATTTCCTGACCTGGGGCTCGGGGCGGGTCACTCGCTGGCAGTCACTGTCATTCACCAGTGTCATGGTCTTGTTAATGATCCGAGTGCAGGACACGATGGTTCTCCTCTCACCTGGAAGCCAAATCAAAAAGAACTCTGAATGAAACCACCTCCACTCATCAACCAAAACTCAAAAGTTGGAGCTCCCTGCTCCTTCTACCAGATGTACTCTACCACCTCTGCAAGAAATCTTATTCTCTACTTCTACCTGATCTTGTACTGGCACGTTTTGGGTTGGTTTTTTTTTTCAGAAAAGCTACAAATCTTTCCCCAGTAATCATGCAACTGACTGTTTCACATGAGCAGCAACTTGGGCTTTCTCCTTCTAGTGTTTAACGTGGAAAGAGCTTTAAAACAATTTGCTTTCATTTCTGGTTCCTCCTCCACAGGTAGCTGTGGCCTATCATCACCTCGGGCAGATGTGCTGAAGTCACACGACCTCCCACCCCCTGATAATGTGACTGATAATGACAGGACAGCTGCCTCCTGCTGCTCCCCGGGCAGGAAGTCAGGATGGAAAGGACTGACCGAGGTTCAAGAGTCATTAACTGAGCTTGTTCATATTTCACAAAGAGAAAATAAAGCCACCAAAACAAATTGTTTCTCATCTCCTGCTCCTCCAGATATACTGCTTTAAAATCCTTGTGGCAGGAGGCATCTCAGGAGGTGTCAGCATTTCTCACATAAACTGCACCGGGAGTTTCTTTCATCCAGGGTGGCCCTCAGGGTCTGGCTTTCCACTGAGTGGCATCAGGAAAGCTGTGCCACAGGGAGCATGACAGTGACCAGATGTGACAAGGAAAGTGCTAACCCTGCTCTGTGTGACTTTGCCTCACTGCTAATTTTGGTTTCTCAGGTTTGTTTTCTAACCCTGAGTCTGTGTCAGATTGAATTTATTCACCATCTGCAGCTGAAAATAAAAAAATAACTCATGTTCTGCTTATAAAAAATATGCAAGCATCTGTATGGAAAGGAGAAAGGCCCTTCTCAGCTTGGATAAGTAGCAAAATATGGACAACTAAAATAAAAGACCAATTATCAAGCTAGTACTGGTGGGAGCCATGCTGGAAGACACTGATTTGATTCAAATTTGTAACAGGCTAACAACAAAAATCAGAAGAGCCACAAACAAATTTCCTTTTCCCTCATGTGAAGGTTTAATGGCTTAAAAATTATTATTTTAATGCACTAGTAAAAGTGTCTCTTCTAAAGTGAGTGCTATTTACAGAAAAAATCAGTAATTTCAGTGTACTGAGGGCAGTGAGCCTGTAAATGTGAAGATGAGCTCTTTCCTCCTGTCATGTCACATCATAAATAACTGAGTCTGCTGGTGAAGACAGACTGTCCAGAATGCTTGGAAATGATCTGTTTTCCTCAGGGAACAACCTACTACTTCTTCCAGCCCTGCAAATGCAATGGACAGTGTCTGACAAAGCAGTCTCTGGTTTCACAGCACCAACTCCCCCAGGGCTCCAGCAGATCTGCCTGGGCACATCCAGGGATGCTCTGGGAAGGGAGCTCTGCCACGTGCTCCTGGCTGGGAGCATGTGATGCAGATCTCCAGGAGCTGTCCCAGCAGCACTGCCCTGCTCCATCCCAGGGGAGGGAAGGGCCTTTCCCTGAGCGTGCCTGGACACCTGTGAGATGCTGCTCCAGGAATGTGGTGGGGGCTGGAGGCAGAGGGCTGCACACAGAATCCAGGTGCAGCTCCAGCCTGCAGTGACAGAGCAGTGTCCCTGCCAAAAGGCTGGCTGGAAATTAACTGTGGGGACGGGGATCAGAGCAGGGAGAGCCGGAGAGAATGAATTCATTATGGCAAAGTCCATTTTCATGGCCAATTTCCACCTCTCCTGTGGCTGGAGGCTGCAAACACCACTCAGGGATTCCCACCAAGCTTCCTGATGTCCCTACCTCCTCCACACTGCACACTGCATCCTTCCCATCCACTGTGTGTCCAGATGTACAAGGAGTCCTGTTGCTTTTCTGGCTCACTTCTGTTTTCAGCAGTATAGTTTACAGGGATGGTGTATTCATAATGAATTCCATAATTCTGGTCGTGGAATAACAGCACCTGGTTCGGCAGGAAAAGAGAGGCTGTTGCAACACACTGTGCTGGGAGAGCCAACAGGCTGAGACAGCACTGCTGGAAATGCTGGCTCAGGAAAAAATCCCTAAAATATAAATACCTTGTGAAAGGCAACCAATCTTTATCTAGAAAACACAAATTACAATACAAATTACGGTACTGGTAAAACAGGGCAACTGCAGGAGCAAGAACTGCTTATGATTTGTGAATATTTAAAGCAGCACAGGGATGTCTAAACCTGGAATTCAAGGCAGAACTTTCAGCCTCACATGTGATCAGCAGGACACTGGCTATTCAAAGAGAAAGACAACAGGGAAGCATTAAATCAGCAGGTTTCATATACCAACCATTTTACAGAGCATCTAGAGTTAAACATCTGAAAGAATAAGGTGATGCTTCTCAGAGCAAAAACAACTGCTGCACAAAAAGTCCCTTGTCTCCTGGTGAATGTGGCACTCAAGGCAAGCATGACTACTCCTGCTGACAAGCTGTAGCAGCAGGGTTGTATGTCTCAGAAAACTGTGGATGACAAGCAAAAGCCATATCATACAGCTTCTGGCAACATATATTTTCATCCCTGCATATTCCTAGAGGAAGGTGAAACCTGCTTCCAACAGCAGGCTACTTCCTATGGAACCACTTGTGATGTCTTCAGTGTTATTACTCCAAAATTCCCTGACTGTTAACAAAGCAACAGAGAAAAATGTTTATGTTTTCACCATAGGCAGATGAGAGTACTGGTCCTGTTTTGATTTACACGTTGGACTTCATTTGGCTCTCACCTTCCCTGGCTTGAGTCAGAACTGATTGGAAGATATCCCACGGAGAACAGGGTGCATGGAATCTGAGTTACCACAGTATTAACAAATGCCATAGAAGTACTACTGTAATGTTCATGCTGTGGCTTTAAACTTATTTATACTTATTATCCCATGATTTGAGCAGCATTAAACAGGTGAATTGTGCTGGCTTTTGTCACCTACTGAAACAGGAGCAATGCCTTATCAAATAAAGGCTCTCATAAGTGGGGCAAGCAGCTGCCTGTTTGAAAAAAAGACAAATTTGCAAATGCTATTATCCCCCAACAATAACTGTTTCCCCTTCAGATTTGCACAATCATTCCTACTTAACCAATAATCTCACTAAAGCTGTCAGGAGCTCGTTTAACCACACAAATGTGCTGCAAGAAGGGGTCCTGGCAGCCTGTGTTGTGAACACTGAGGGGGCTCCACAAACTCAGCACCCATGAGCTGCTCTGCACAGGGCAGAACCCTGGGCAGATGAGCCTCTCCCAGAGGATGTGGGAGGGATCCTCACTTCCAGGACTGAATACCAGGGTTGAAACCAGCCAGCCATCATTACAATTTCAAAGAACAATGTTGGTTTTTTTAAGCACAATTCAAACACCAGGCAGGCAGAGGCAGACAGCTTGAGCCCTGCTCTGGCTTTCTTGAAGTGCAGGAGATACAAACTCCTGTTCTAGAGAACTGATCAGTCAGCCTTGTCTAAAGCCCCCTTCTGCTCTGGGAGTGTTTGGCTGTCCTCTGTTGCAGAGGGAGAATAGCACAGGCCTACTTACACAAACACCAGTTTCTCCAAGAAATACATGCACAGCAATGCACTTGGAGAAATGCCTCAAGTATTAAAAACCAGCTCCTAAAAAGAAATCCTTATTATCTCAATATGGGTGCGAGACCAGTGAATCTAAAGGCCCATATGAAACCAATTTCATGCAATTTCGTAGCCATATATAATTGGGGGGTGTGTGTATGTGTGTATAATTGGTTTCAAATGCAGGTCACAATGGATTGACTGAAGCTTCTGGCTTTTTGTCAGTCCAGTGTATTCCACCACTGTTTGAACAACAGTTTTCTATTTAGGGGGAACTGGTAACCATCCTGCCTTTCTTGTGTTGAAAGAATGAAACCCACCATCCTGTATCAAGGAAAAGATTTGTATCTGATTTGAAGCAAAGACTTCATGTGTGCTTTGTTTACCACTGGCAGTGATTTAAAACCACATGTATTTTAATGGTCTGGTAATTTTCACATTCCTCATTTTTAATAATTTCTGTGAAGAAAGGTGAAGAAGGAACATTTCCTCTGCTTATGTCTGATGAAAGGGCCTGTCTGTATCTGGACAGGACACTCATGGAAAAGCTCAAAATTACTCCTATGTTAGCTACTTACTCCTTAATGAAGGGGAACTGAGCATTTCTTTAAAACCAAAGCTCTGCTGATGCTGAGGTTCACAAAATGCCAAAATCCAGATTTTACTGCAGTGGACCTCAACAAGTAATGCTCTGGAAGGTTCCAGGAGCTGCCAAAGGAACCGTGCACAGCATCTTCCCAAACGGTACCTGTGCAACTCCTGTTTCTCACATGAGCTTGGGAAGACCTTGGCAGTACAAGATACTTTATCAGAGTCCTGGTTTCAGGAGGGAAGGCTTGTGTTAAGGCCAAAGTCCAGAAGAAGCTGACGTTTCTGATGGTGAAGAAGGTGTCATACACCTTCTGTAATGTGAAGAAGGTGTCATACACCTCCTTTGAGTGGGCACACCCTGGACTACATGGGTGAGCCAGGAAGGTGCTGGTGTGCTCAACCCTGTACCTCTGACTATTCCAGCTGTAACCTCTTTGAACCCAGCATTACACTGGTCTGTGAGCCTGTAAACTCACTCATCTGTCTGAGAAAGCAAAGACAAAACCCCACATGTTCCTGTGCAGCAGATTTTGACACCAAGAAGGTACTGACAAAGTGGATATTACTGTCAGCCTTTTGTGTGTGTGAAAAGTTCAGGCATCTTTGGAGCTTTTCAAACTGGGTCAGGAAGTGTTGCACAATGAACACCAGCAAGCCAAAAAAATCAGGTGAGGGAAGGGAGAGAATGCTGATTTTTAGCAGTGCTTACAGATAGCCTTCAGAGAACAAACATGGCAAAAAGTCACAAGGAGAAGAAACAGCACAGAAAAAATGGAAGAGAATAAAAAAGTTACAGGAAAGAATGAAAAAATTAATATACTTTCTATGCAAACCCTGCTACAGAGCCTGTAAAGATTTCTGCAGACTTTTAAACAGGAACAGATATATGAGACAGGAATTATTACAGCTGTCTCAAAAATGTTAAGGTTACACCAGCATTAAGGGACTGGCCCATGGGTCACCCTGTCACCCACCAGTGACAGCTCTGGGACTAGAGTCCTGCTCCTTTCACCCCTGTGGACTTTTCATTCATGTTCAGCCACATGGCTGTTCATAAAATACCAAGCTGGGTTAACAGAAGGGCTATGGTGAACATAAAGAAAAAATGTCAAAAAACACCTTAAACTACATACAATTGGAAAAACAATACAGAGAAAACAAAGAACATTTCTGTGTGTAATTAAGTCAATACTTAGATTCAAATTCACATATATCATCTGTGCATGCTAGATCTGCACCTCTTCTGTAAGATAACAGAATACTTAAACACAGAGTACATTCTGGCATAAGATGAAAAGACATTTCAGCAAATATGCTTTTATGTGTGTGATCAGGTATGTCCAAGAAATAATTCAGGTCCTTGGGAACCTACATCTTCTAGAATGGACCTGTCTGTGACACATTACAGGGATTTCCTGCACTGGACATGAGCTGAATGAACACTGCCTATTCTCCCAGGATGGAGCATCACTTTTTGAGTGGGGAGCTGGGCTTCTCCAGCCCCTGCAATGCTGCAAAAGAACACTGTGGTGAGGAAGCAAACAATCAAAATTTAACTTTCAGCTAGGATATAAACCCTTTCTGTTGCATCACTTAAGAAACACAAACAAAGGATATAAAGTTACCATCAAGTGCAGTGGTATTTTAGTTGGTCCTTTGGCAGAGATTTTCTCCCACAGCCCCCTTCGCACGTACCGGACAGTGGTGCCTGCGATCTGAAACTCACCAGGAAGCTCAATTTTCCAGTCGCTGTTAATGGATCTCTTACTGGAATCTTTTAAAGCTGGAATAAATCAAACACCATGGAATGAAATGCAAGCAAATTTGTAATTACAATATAGACTATTGAGCCTTTGTCTCAAGGCACCTCAAGCACAAGATGCAGAAATCT
Organism: Haemorhous mexicanus; assembly: GCF_027477595.1. Lineage (NCBI taxonomy): Eukaryota > Metazoa > Chordata > Aves > Passeriformes > Fringillidae > Haemorhous > Haemorhous mexicanus. The sequence goes on from NC_082353.1 coordinate 19,204,065, forward strand.
TATAATGGATGTGAGTTTGAAAGAATAAAACCTCCCACACTTTAAGATGGCCCATTGAGTTGTTACTAAGTTGGATATATTCTGTACTTCAGTTGATGAAGGTATTCTGAAGAATTAACATAAAATTCATAGATCATTTATCTCTATACTCTCCTTTTAAATGCAACAAAACAAATCTGCAATTTAGTTTCCAAGCAGAATTTTCTTTCAGTTTCCAGATTCTGAGACCACATTTTCCTAAACTCTCCTTGAGAAAAAGATCAATCAAATCTCTGTTGATATACACATGAAGATTTGCAAATGCAAAATACAACTGATGCTGTGTTTGTGTGTGCTCCATAACTAAACATTGAAAAAATTAACATTCAGCTGTCACAGCTGTAAAAGAAGTCAAGTCACAAAGCAGGGACTGGTTAGTGGGCAAAATGTGAACTTGGCCACCTTCTTTTCAGAATCCAAGTGCTGCACACAAATGCATAAGGTCAGGTGCTGTAGGGTCACACCCATCCTGTGCCTCACTAAGGTCAATAAGGAAAGCTCAGCTTCAGAAGGAAGATGAATATTGGGAAGAAAAGATACTTGGAACTGTATGTCCCTTTTTCCAGCCTAACTACTGCATCAGGATCACTGATGTCCTTCAAACACTCAAAGACACCTCCAGCCATAAGGGCATCACATTACTGTTGACTCATCAGTGGAAGCTGATTTAGGGATTGATGTGCTTTCTGTGTTAGAACGGAAGCAGAGTTATCCAGATGTTGGTGTGATGCACTGAGGGAAGAGAAAATTGGCAGACCCTGCTGCAGCAGAAAGTGCCAGGCCCCTTTGTGGTGATCCACTCACTGTGATCAAATCTGCCCTGACAGCAGACAGACAGAATATCCCACGTGTTACTGGGCTTCCTTAGTTCAAGGTTAACTGTGTCTTTTGGCTAAGCCTTTAACAAGATGTTTTCTTAACCTCTAGCATCTCATGCCTATTTTATTCTCTTCCAGTAAAGAACTTTGCTGTCACTTAACTGAGTGTGTTGCAAGAAGGTAAGAGAATTGTTTAAAGCCTTTGGAAGTCAATAGGAAATCTCCTATTGTCAACCCTTTGGATCCAGCCTCCATAGCCAGCCAACCCTCCTGGGTGTGTTTAGGTTATATATATATACATATATAAAAAATTTGTGATGACTGAACTCTGGGGGAATCTGGAGCAAGTGGAGGTCACAATGTTCTCTGCATCTCCCTTTTTGAGGACCTGTACACTGGCAATCCTGGAAAATCTGTCCTGCTGCACACAACCTTCCTGACAGCTCTCAGAGTCCCATCAGAGGCTCCAAAATCAGGGTGAAGGGGAACTGAAGTGAAAGAGTATTTTTTCTGAGGAAAGTTTCCTCTGGCACGTAGCCCAGGGGTAAGATGGTGTCCTGGCATTTGCATGCTGCAGCAATGTGTCTCTCCCTGTGGCTCACTTCTCTTTCTATTTTGTTCCTCAGTTTAGAAAGTACCTTCTGCAAACTGCAGACACAATTCTGAAGCAGGATTGCTTTCCTCTGCCAAGACCTAGTGGCTTCCAGGCAGATCAAAGCTGTGGGTGAGATAAAACTATTTCCAAGCAGCATGGCTGACTAGGAAAGATAGCCCAGCACATGCTCCAAACTAAGAGGTTGAGTGACTTAAGTCATGCTTTGGTTCCAGCTCACCATCAAAGGGAGATAATTTGTTGATGAAAACCAATGTTTGATCTTTGTGAACCTCTTTTCTGCGCAGGGTTTGATTTTGATTGCTGCAGGCACTGCTCCCTTAGTGGCTGAGGAGGTGGAGGGTTTGGAAACAGACCTGTTCCCAAAGGTGCTCCCTGAGGATTGCAGGAATTGCACTGGGGACTGAGCAGAGCACTTAGGCCAAAGTGTTTTCACTACTGTTTGCCTCCATTACCCCATCAGCAAGATCACTGCTGCAGCTACAAAACCTTCCATGTCTCAGACACAGGGAACTCCAATGGCTTTTGTCACATACAACCATTGGCTGTGTGCCCAGCCCTAGAGGTGACAGAACTAAACTCAAACTTGTACAGTAGAAGAGCAGGAGGAATAGGAACCCCAGCAACAACCTGTAACTTCTGTTTTTCTTGTTGGCTGGAAGGCAGGAACTGACCAATCAACTTCTAAACCTGGCATCTAGTCAGATCTTTATTTCCACCTTGGGTCTCTCCAGCTTGCTTCCCAGCCTGTGGACACAAACTGCCCAGGCATTTCCTGTTCAAGGTGGTTTTTAAGAGTTACAGCCAGCCAAGGCAGCCAGCGTGGGTTGCCTGTAGGTGGAGGGAAATTCTTCAGGCACTGCTCCCAGCACATGGAATAATGATTCCAAATTATGCTGGGCTTCTTTCCAAAATGTTGTACCTGGTTCTGAGTAGAAATAGGACCTGATTGGACTCAGCTTTGTCAATGATATTGAAATAGAAAATCCTTCCACACTCAGACCTGAATTTAAGAGTGATTGGGACTTTTTTTCTTGGTCATCTTTATTGCCCTATGGAACCCCCTGCTGCTATTCTTCATCTCAGTTCAGCAAGACATTGGGTATCATTTCTTTGTGTTGAGTGTTCCTTGAAAGAGAAAACCCTGGAAAGCTTAGAGAGGTTCTCCTGGCTCCTGACCATGAAGCAAAGAGTTGAAAGCACTAAAAGCTTTAAAAGAGCCAGATTTTTATCTATCTTTATGTGATGCAAACAGGGCCAGCTCCTGCTCTCAAAAATACACAATCCTAATCTTCACCACCCAGTGGGGAACCATCTGCTTTAGTCAAGGTTATGTTGTCCCAAGGAAGGGCAGTCTCTAACTCCACGTAAGACTCTCAATGCTCTGCTATCTGCCAAAGCCCAAATACCCTGTGCAAACCCCACCAAGACAAACAAAAAGACTGGTTTCCAGAAGGCAGAGCACTTGCAAAACCCAAAGGAACACTGGCTCCCATTGTTCCACCAGGCTTTGCTACGTCAAACACCTCATGTGTAGGCGGGCTAAAGCATTATGGAAACAGGAGCAGTGGTGATATTCCTTCCTACCAAGAAGTGGCACAAATGCCAATGGTTTTGATCAAAGGGCAACTGAATGACATAATCTGCCCTCCTTTTCTCCCCTGAATCTGGAGTGAAAGAGAACAAAAGCATCTTTCCCAGTGATATTGCCAACTGCAGGAACATCTCAAGACAAAAAATCAATAGCACAAGAGCTGAAATCTTGACACAGTCACTATGCAAACGTTTTCAGCAGCATCTGATGTTCCAGTGCTGGATATTAACATCTCCTTTTGGCTGGAGATGAAGAATTATAAGCAAAGACGTGGAAATCAGAGACCAAGGTCTGAGCTTTGTTCTGACTCCCTGTATAGCCATGAGCAAGTGGCAACACCTCAGTTTCCTCTTCCACAAACAAGAGAGTGAGAAGCTCTGCAATCCTCTCAGAGTTCCTTCCTCTCTGGAAGTAATTCCATGGCCATGCAGCTCTGGGACCATGTCGGGGTTTTTTTGGATCTTGGGCAATTTTCTTTGAAGCCTCTGCTCTGCCACAGGCTTCCTGTGTAAATTCAGGGCTAATGGGCCATTAGCATTTCTGTGACCTGGACTCCCTAGAAGTAGATGGGGATAAAACCCTTTATCTATTGCACAGTAATAACAGAGAAGGAAATGCCTCAAACATTGGAGAGAAGAGGCAGAAGAGCAAACTAACAGATCCTCAGTATAACTGACTGGCTGCACTTTACAAATGCCATTCTGACCTTTAATTTATGCAATGAGTAACTGAACAACAAATTCATTGACAGACTCTGCCCTACAACAACCTCACATGCAAATCTTACCCATCAGCCATGTCTAAACCTTTTTTTCCCAATAGGAAAAGGAGGAGAGGATGGCTGTTCCCCTCTAAAGGAATGCAGAAGTAGAAATGACAAGAGGATTAAACAATTTTTTTGCCTGATAAAATAGAGGCAAGTGAACTAGAGGCTGCAGCCAAGCCCATCTCAGAATGCAGGATCAGGTCTTGGGTACAGCATCCAGTGAAAATGTGCTGCTGTAGGAAATGGCAGCAGGTTACTGAGGGATATCAGCTGCCCTGTCCTGCCACTGCTTCAGACTGAGCTGGGCATCTTCTTCTGCCATTCCCTCCTCTAAACACACTGTTCTCTTCCCCACTCCCTCCTGAAGTGCTGTGTGCTCCTGGCAGCCCTGTGCAAGCCACTGCCAAGTTCTGCTCAGGAACTTTTCGGTCTGTATATAAAAGTACTCTCTGGTCCTTCCAGGTTGCACAGGGCCTGTAAGTGTCACATACTATCACATCACAAACACATGAAACCAAGCCACAAAAGCAGAGACTGCAGCAAGACTCAAATCACCAGTCCCTCCCTGGCAGCAACAAACCTTACAGGTCGCTTAGAGAAGGGTCATTTTAAAAGAAAACATTGCTGAATTTTAATCAAAACATTTTTACTTTTGTCTTTTTACCCAGAAAGCTGTGAGCAGGTTTGTCCTCAACCACTCTGATCCGCCGGGCACCCGCAGGGATCACAGCGGCTTCGATGTAACCTACAGCAACAAAAAAGGGGTGAATGAAAGCAGGGCAGGGCCAGCCAGGACCAGCCATCCCCCACCTCCCTGAGAAAAACTCAACTCCAGGCTGGGGATTGAGTGAGAAACACTCCAAATGAGATCCCTGTGCTGGCAGCCAGTTCTCACTGCTGTCACAGGCGTGATCATGACTAACATTTCAGCAGAAATGCATGAGTGCTGCTCAGCTGTGACTTCAGCCTTGTTAATTAGCTCTAATTAGATCTGCACCCTTTGAATCACCCTGGTTTTCCTGCAGTACTGGCAGGGATGCATGAGGACACTGCAAAATGTGACTGTCAGGAGCAACACTGCACAGAACAGACATGTGAAATGATGTTTCCAAAAGATGCTCTTGCTTTGTCTTCCCCATCGAGGCTGTGGTGTCAGAAAGGACTCACTTCCACAAAACTTTTTGTTGATGCTAAAACTGAGCAGAGGGAATTAGTGGGACAAATTTGGGGAAAAGCTTGTTTTCATTTACATTTCAGCTCTGTACAAAAATTCTGGAGGAGATAATGATCTCCTTGCACTGGACTGCTGAAAATTCAACAGCTCAGATTTAATGCAATAACAGAGCTGGAAGTTTCTCCAGGACTGACCACTGGCCAACACTGAACAATTTTTCAAAGACCAATTTTGATTCACAGAATACAGTAGGAATAAGCAGGTGCTACAAGGAAATGCAGCCTCTTTTCCCCCACTATGGAGGCATGTGGAGTTACAGACTTGCTCCATGGGGTGGAAGCGGTGCCTTTAAATAATAAAGCAGAGGAACACCAGGGCCCATTTCAAAGAGCCAGACAGAGTTTTTCCACTGGCTTCAATGGACTTTGAATCAGGCCTCTGTAGATGACACTAATCTCATCACAACCATGACTTGATTCCTTCTAATTGGCCACCCAGTTTACTTTGCAGTCTATCACTTGGCACCTTTTTGGGGTTATTGTTGTCCTCTTTCTTTTAGATGTTAAGCAGCTTATCCTGTATGTCCCCTCATCCACATTTCTTGCTTTAAAGGGCTCTGTGAAGCTATTCTGTGTCAGTGATGCCTTTATGGGAATTGTGGGCTGTCTAGAGCAATGGGTTGGAGAAGTGCTGGCACAGGGAGCAGTGATTCCTTTAGCACTTAGCAGTGTTCAGGGAGCTATTTTAGGGATAAAAGTGCAGCCCTGCTTTTGCTGTGTTGATACAGGGAGGACTCCAAGGGGTATGGTGACAGTCTCTTGCACCTCAGGACTAAGTGATTCTCCTTCCATTGTGACTTGGAGTGAGACAGATCTGGGGTCTCAGAAGGTGAATTCATTTCCAGAATATTCATTTCATGAGAAAGGCTTGAGCTCTTGGGTTTCATCAGATGCAGAAGGTGGGCAGCTGACTTGGGCCAGACAGGCTCCCTCTTTCCCTGATTTGTTGTATCTAAATGACACTTTTATCTGACTCTTCAGCTCAGTTCTCTTTGCACTTGTTCCTCCTCAATTACTTCTCCCTTACTCAGGATGTGTCAGAAATGGTCACTCATCCCTTGCAGGAAAACCAGAGAGAGGGGCAGCAGAGCTCAGGACTTGTCTGTGCACAGAAGCCAGAGCAGAGGCTCTCCCAGCTGCTGTTCCAGCCTGGTTGCACCAGGAAAAATCATTACTTCCAGGGTCAATTTTACAAAGGCAATAGGGAAATCTGTTATGAAATCAGAGCAAACAGATGTTGGGCTTCATCCTAGACATTGCCAGGAGTTGGTTTTTCATCAGCTGAGGTATCAAATCACAGACAATACAGTCAGATATCAAACATCCTCACTGCACCCCATGCAGCTGCATATAAACCCAACCGACAACTACTCAAGACATGAACACACAGCAGAAGCGTGATCAGTGACAGTCAGTCACAAGGAAACAGCTCCTGATACACCCTGAACATCCCTGTTAGGAAGCCAGTTTGGAACATGCCCAAGTTTCAGGTAATTTATTGTACCTACTAGGGGACTATTTACTTATTTAGTTTTCAAACCAGATACAAATGCCCAGAGCTGAATCATGCAGGGGTTGGAGACAAAGTTACTCTGAATTTAGTGGAAGGCAGTCACTACAGCGAACTCTGGATCTGTCCCTTGACTCAGCAGCAGCCAGGAGTGTGTCACACTGCTTTAGAGGTGAGCAAACACTGGAGCTGTACTGGAGGCTCAGCTCAAGCCATTAAATACACTCATTTCATCACTGTGCCATGAGAGAAACACCATGTGGAAAGGTGATTTTTATGTTACATTTTACAATAGTAAATGGTCAAGTATGAGCTATTAATAGAGTATTAGTTCTGGAGACTGTTTGCTTTGGTCTCACACCAGATTTTTTCTCCTTGTGTAATTTCTAATCCTGATTGATGGCTTTGGGGGGGCTGCACTCACAGCTCCTGAATAAAAAGAAACACTGTGTTATCTCACTGTGCCACAAACCTGACTGCTGACATTCACTCTCCTGTTAGAGAACTGCCAAATGCTTTGCAGGGTTTGGATCTGACCTGTCCTCTCAGAGATGAAGCAGAACCCTTGGGCATGTCCCACCAGGAGCACCTGGACACTCTCATTCATTACCTCCAGCAATATTGGGTGAGTTAGTGGTCAAATTCTGCTGCAAACAGACTGGATACCACCCACGCAAATTTGCCACAGGTACAAACTTGGATCACCTCCACCACGCCACTCTGGTCTTCAGAGCTGGTGGGAGGCTTGTGGTCACAGATTCCTGATCTTTGAGATAACTGCACCAGGAAACACCTCCAGTGTTTTCTAGGCACATTTCATTAAGCAAACTGTAACTGCAGATTGCCAGAGAGATTATCAAGCGTCAGCTAGAATGACCAAAAAAAGTCTCAGAGTTGGCCCCCAGTCAAGGACTCCCAAAGCTCGGTTAGGTCTAAGGATAATTGTCTGCAAGGCCAGGGTTTGTAAGGTTGGGCTTAAAGTTCATCTTTAAATGAGGAACTGGTTAAAGACTGATGAGATTTGGCAACTATCAGGCAGTATTTTTAGTAATTTCACCCATAAATCAGCCTGTTAAGATGAAGCTTTGAAAATACAACAGGAGAACTTCATTATTTGATAATTTATAGTGCTGTATGCAGTATACTCCACCTTGGGAACAGTTACTTTGGCACACACCAATCTTTCTGGATAATCTGCATTACATCAGTGTCTCAGGAATGTAAGACTGTGATTGAAGCAAATCCTAGATACAAATTTTATGGTATAACTCGTATTAGGAGAGACACCAGAACAAAGAGGTGGCTTTGTCATCAAGGAGATTAATATGTGAACAGTGGCTACTGTATCTTCATTTAAATGCTGGAGAGATTTGCAAGAGGAAAGCAGCCCACACAGAAAAATCCATCGTTAGCCATTGTTATTATTCCCAAAAAGAACAGAAAGTTTAGTTTTAGTGTGAATTTAGGAATGCCACTGATCTACTGCAAAACTCTTCTGGTTCACACTGCAGTGAAAGACGGACTCAGAGGTGAAGGACAAATGATCCCATGGCTGAAAGTATCAACCCCTGGGCACTGCACCTTCCTATCTTATCCCTGTACACACCAAAATCAGGTGTGAGAAGGTCAACAGTGGCCAGCCCATTATCAAACCTCCCAAAAGTGCTTTGAACAAACATCTCAGGGTAGAAGCCAAGGAGATCAGGCTGTCCTGCCTACCTGCCAGCCTAGGCCAGCAAAGCTTCCATGGTATTTCAGGGATAGGCACCAGCTGAGCATCCCAGACTCCATCTCCTTCCCACCTCGCAGCTTTTGCTGATTGCTGCTTGTTGCAGTGGAGTGCAAATTATGTGTCTATTTTCTTAAGAGCTGTGATGATTCTCCTTTGCTTTTAGCTTGAGAATAAATGCTGCATTGGCACCTGTCTACTTCCAGCCATGGGATAGCTCAGTTGTAAGAAAATAATTTCTCTGAAGAGCCATGGATAAATTTCAAAGCTTCTACCATTGTTGTGAAATTGGTTACTGGGATTTCTAACTTGCATGTTCTGATGAAATCCCCATAAGGGATCTCTGAGTTAAAGATTAGGTAAAGTTCTATTTTCTTGCAATTTACATGTGCAGCCTATTGATGAAAAAAGATATTTTTGTGTTGGCTAAAGATGCTCCCAGCCAGCATGACAGCACTACTGTTCAAGATTCTTTTGGTAAGCACTGGACAAACAGCATATGCCATAAAACCTCTACTTTTCTACCATCTTAAAAAGAAAAATTCCTAGCAAAGGTGTGCTTTTCCTTTCCCAAAATGACAGTTACAACAACTGGCATATCTCACATTATTAGATTCTGCCATTAAAAAAAATCCAAACATCTGTGGTCATTCTTTTGAATTTTAACCATAAATTCTTTTAAATTATAATCATAAATGAAAATCTTGATGTGGCTGAGAAAAAGCAGGAGAGATAGACCCAGGACTCTGAGATTACAGGCACAACCTTGGAGAAGTTGTCAGTGATGAATCAGCTCCCCAACTGACGGGAGTCCAAGAGCTGTCCTTCATTTCTAGGTCCCCTGTACAGTGGCAGAGTGACAGAGGTGGACTTCAGAACAACTCTGTGTTTAGTTTTGAAAAATTATTTTGTAGAAATAGGTACAAGGCATGCTGCCAGTCGAAAGGAAACCTCAGTCTAAACAGTGCATTCAGCTGGCCTGCTGAAGACAGCCAGCTGCACACAAGTGTATGTGATGTTTAGCATCATAAATTAAGGCTTTTGACCTCCTCTCCAGCAGAAAAATGGGGTCCATTTCCAGTTGGATCACAGGTGGTAAGAGCTGAAATGCTGGATCTCCTACAAGGCACTTTGAATGTTCTACCATCTTTCCCACCAGGGTGGCAGAACCTCTGTGACATTAAAGTTGGGGAGAAAAAGAAATAGACCTGGTTCTTTTTGCTTGGTGCTTGAAAATTTGGCTTCCTTTCCACAGATAGGCTCCCTAAAAGGAAAGGATCTGTACTGTATCTCTGACAAGGCAAGTGAAACAGTAAAAGGACTTGAAGTTTATCCATGGCTTTTGAAACCAAATTTCCCCATCTAATCCGACAAAACGAAGATAAAGGACCAACACCAAAGGATTTCACCGACACCCACTGACACTGCAAACAGCATTCAAGTATCTTACACGAGAAACACTTGGGAACAGCCTTTGCCTTTGCCATCACACATGTGGAAACCTTCTTACAATGACTATTGGTTACTAAGAAACAGAAAGGAGTTGGCAGGGGTTTAGTTCAGTTCACAGGGCTCCACAACATCATTTGCAATCACAGGACACAGAGGGACCAATCCTGCAACCAGAGGAGTCCCACGGGCAGAGCAAAGGCTCAAGGCTGCAGATGCAATTCCCCAAACAGATACCACTCCAAAACAATCAATGTCTTGATGTTTGAAGTCTATTATCTTTTGAAGTAATAAATCAGCACAGTGGACTTGGGGTCTTGGCCTTGACTTGGAATGCAGCCAGGTGGTGGGGATTTGCCACTGAACTGTGCAATCATTTACACACCCAAACCTTGAACTTGTGATCACCAGAACATTGTAGATCTTTCTTTGCCCCAGCTTCCATCAAATTTTTGCACATTTTTGCTTAACTGTCAATTTAAAATAAAAAGCCTTTTTTCTCTTGAGTCATGCCACGTTCACTTGTGATACCCTGGAGCTTTGCTTACTGCATGAAATTCAGTGGCTTCAACTGAGGACCTGATTCTGCAAAACAGCAGTGTATGAACAGAAATGGATGGAAGCACACATTAAATATAATTAACTTTTCAAATTAAAATAAAACAAAACATCTAATAAATGGTTTTGAGGTTATACTGGTAAAAACAATTATCTTCTAGATTATGTGAGATGGCTAAAGGTGGAAATATTGCATTGACAAAGCAACACTTTGACAGTTTTGTGTGTCTGAGATGATCAGCAGAGAATCTGAATGCTTGAACACTGCCCACGAGTCATCAGGAATTCTTTCTGATTAGATTCCAGGGCACTGGGGGTGAGAACCTCCTGCAGAGTCCTGGCAGCCAGTTAAGACTGAAGCTGCTCTGCTCCTACAGCCTTGTAAAGTCACCACCTCAAGCAGTCTGTGTAGCTGGAAACGGGTGCAATCTCCTGGCAGTGACCCAGAAATTTTGTATTTATCTGCACAAGATGTTTTGTAGACTCATTGGAAAAGATAAAAGACAGCTACTCTTCAGCAGCATGTAAGAAATCCATGCAAGCTGTATAAGCTGCTACAGAAATGGAGAATAGCTGGGTTTTATTTGATGGAAATGAGGAACTTTTCCCACCACTTGCATCAAATGCAAAAAGCTTGATGTAAGTGGGTGGAAAATTACTGGACAAAAGAGTCAAAGGCACTAATGCAGGAAACCATTCAACAGGTTGGCCAAGCACACAGATGTACTCCAGAGATGTGGTGCAGGTGGGAAATCCTATCTGCATCTCACAGGAGGTGACAGATCCCAGCTGGCCCCACAGGTGAGGAGGAGGAGAGTGCAGAGGAAGAGGTCAGTGAGCAAAATCAGAGCCTCAGACTTCAGAGCTGAGAGCTGGACTAAAGGGAGCTGCTAAGCACTGGTGCTGCTTTAACCACAAAACTGGACTGAAGTGTGTGCTTAGAGGGGATTTTCATGTGCTTTGTGGAACTCAGCCCTGGAGCAGCACATTGAATGTATTTCTCCATACAGAAATGCCAGTTCTGTATTCACTGAATGGGAAATACTTTTTTTTCTGGACAATTGTTTCCTCCTGGAGCAGCTTCCAAGTTCTGGACATGGCTTTTCCTCCCTTTGGCTAATAAGGATGTGCGATAACAGGGTTCTCAGAAGTGTAGTACAGAAACCCTGGAACAAAGACTATTTCAAACACCAAGCTGTACATACATTAATGTTTAACAAGAAAGGGAAAAGTCTTATATCCTATACTGGATATTTTTGCTGGCAGGGAATCAGTAAAAATATTCAGAGGGGAATGCACTGCTCTTTCCTTTTGCTGAGATATTGTGATTATAACATGAATCATCTATAACATGCAACATGCGTCATTCTGAGACCTCAAAGATGGTGCTGAAATCCAACTTCTCTCTTGCTGGGAAAGATTCTGTGATTTTGTCTCCTATTTAAAAATCATCAGCACCAGTAGCACTCAGAATGAGAAACACAACTTCAGCCTGAATTTCAGGCAGAGGCAGTGCCTGGTATCTGGGTGAACGAGTAAGAAGCAGATGGGATATCATTCCTGAAGTGAGTTGGGATTTGGTTTGTGTTCCTTAGGAGCTTCCTAGAGCTGTTTTTGCTAGGTGACCCCAGGGCTATCCAAGAGGAAGAGCTGTTACTGCTGCCCCAACTCTCCTCAAGCAGGTAGGAGAACCCCAGAGTGTTACTCACCCATGCCCTTGGTGTGGTTGAAGTCTCCCTTCACCACCTTGCAGGTTTTCCCATCTCCACTGCAGATCCCGCAGCGATCCTCTTTGGCAGCTGAGCCAATGATCCCATCACAGCCAATTTTCTAATGACAGCAACCAGAGACCCCCATTACTTTGTTTGCAAGGTTAGAGCATCTTTAAACAACGAGGTCAACACTAATATTGACATCTGACTGAAAACCTGAACAGGGAGAAAACATTCAACTCTTAATTAAACTTTTGAAATACCTGAAAAAAGACCTCCTTAATCAGATGGCTCAAGATACCTGAAATGAAAGAGTAGTTCAGTGGAAGCAGGTCAGTCCCATATCTGGCCAATTTCTACCACAAGACTGCCTATGCAATTATGAAATTTTCCACATGCTTGCACAATATTAAGACTCAACATTCAACTGAAAAATAAATGATAAAATCTAACAGTTTCACCTAAAGCTTTATTATAAATGGTATTTTCATAATTTTATATATATACCTATTTTTTTTCCAATAAAACCTACAGTTCTGCTTCCACACAAGGGAGAGTCACAATATTCTCCCTGTAGCTATGGGAACTATCACCATAATCTTCCTTATTCACAAAGCATTCACAGGTTATGATGGTGTTCATTCCACTCTTGTAGATCTTGAGGCTGACAACACTGTCATTAATCTATGTAAATGAATCTTGTAGTCTGTCCATGTAAGACCCTCAAATTGATCAGCAATTCACTCTTAAAACATAAATTTCTACTGAAATAAGCCTTGTCTTTATGCAAGTTATTAGCAGAGATTGCACTATTAAAAGTGAGTTTAAGATTTATTCTGCACAGATAAACAGTTTCTTGGCAAATGAGTAGCAGGACTGTCACTAGTAAGACTTATTTGAATAAGGCTATTGGGTCTCTCCCTTCTTTGCCTTCCTATAATGAAGCCAGAGGAAAGTTGGAGAGATATCTTAAGGAACAATCAAAACAACAAACATTTTGAAAAATAGGGTAAGCAGGGAAATATTAAGAGAAGTCAGGCTGTTTATCTGAGCCTGGCTGCGTGTAAGCAATGCAATTTGGATCAGAATTCCAACATTCCCCTTGTTTCAGAAGACCCTGGCCACTGCCTCAGTCCAGATGTATTTCAGGGATCAAAGATTGCCAGCGTTCCACCGTGTGCTGATGCAGAGCTTGTCTGGGTAGATCATTAGGGACAGACATGCTGAGAGAGGGTGATCATCCTAAACACATACCAGGGAAATGCTGCTCATTAACTGGCACAGCACCTACACTGGTGCACAGGAACAGCAGGAAAAAACTGTATAAATGGGAGTTAAAAGAGGGAGGAAGAAGACCGTGGAGTTTCTGGCAGTTGCAATTCTCAAGCCTAAACTTCACGCCCATGTCCAACAAATAATTTTGGGATATTGAACGTGATTCTGCCCCCAGAACAGAAGGATGTCCCAGCAGTTCTTCTTCCAGGAAAATCAGGATGATTTATTAATGGGGTTGCTGAAAGGCAGCTGGAAATGAACGCCTGCCTGCCACCCTGCTGAGATACTGGAAAGGCTGTGTTTAATTTAAGGCTCTGGTGCTATCTTTTATTGTGCTGCATTGTTATTAGCACTATGTGAGCACGCAGATGAATAAAGGGAACATAATGAGTGTTGAACCACACTTATTCCCAGAGCTACATGAGGAGTCTGTAGGACTCTAACAGAGGCAGGGAAAGAATGGGGAGCTGGCAATCACATGCTTTGTATTTACACTGGAGTTTCCCAGATAATGGAAACCAGTGTGAGCCAGCAAAGCTTGGGAAGGCTGAGTCCCCCCTAATCTGAGACTGGGGTTCAAGACAAGCCATTTCCTCACACCTTCACTTGCTCACTGACACCCTTCCACTTGAGAGGCCCTTTCTGAAGGGCATGGAGAGAACTCACTGAATCCACAAATGTAACTCCCAATATCTTTGCTGGTTTTTACCTTTCATCTTCACCCTATTCCCTGTGAGTGAAGGAACTGGGAATGGCCCTTGCACCCTCCTCTACAATAGTACCATTGCTCCCATCCACAAGGCAAACTTTTCCCTCAATCCAGGTCTTGAGACTTAAGGCCTCCATCACATCTGGGCCAGGAAATGGCTTCTTACAAAGGAATATCTCTAAGAGAATAAAACACTTTTTTCCTTGGCTTCAAGATGAAAATTGGTGCATTCTTGCTACTTTATGGGGGAAAAATACCTTGGAAGCACTTTAGTGTTGTCTGCATAAACAGTAGAGCCTGTTTCCCTCTCCCCAAGCTTTCCAATCATTTCCAAACTGAAAGTGCATTTAATAAGAGCACATTTAATAACAGTACATAATGAAACAGCTTTGGGTAAGATTTGACAGTGGATTCCAAAAGCTGCAAAGTCATTTAGAAACACATTGTATTGGTCACTCTAATCCTTTGAGAACTGCCCACATGGAAAATAATCTTAAAACCACCACCATGGCCACTCTTAAAACAAGTGGATCAGTGGATCGAAGGGGAAGAGACAGGACTGGAAGGAAAGAACACAGTGGCTGTCACCTTTGTGGGGGCAAAGCATCTGCCAGTAGTCCTTGGGTTGTTAACTGAGAGATTTCTCCAAGGTGTGAGAGCTCCTGAGACTCCAGCACTGGCTGGAGAAACCATCCAGTGTGTACATCAGCAGCTTCCCACTGACAATATGCTCTGTGTATTATACTGCCCATCCTTTAACCACAGAGCTGTCCTCAGCCTGCAGAAAGCTTTCCCAATTGTGAAGCCTTAATTAATCATATGCAAAGGGAAAATCCCAAGTTTCACTGCTCAAAAGTCAAGTTTTCACAGTGCAGAAAGAATCCCTTAAAACCTAAATAGTTCAAGGGAGTTGTTTGATCTTTGCCATCTCTCACTTGCTTTGTGGTGCTTCCTGTCCAGCCCAACCAGTCAAGGTAAGGGGATTCATTAAATTAAGAAGCAGAAAAGGGAAGCTTTACATTCTGAAGAAAGAAAGCCCCTGGAAATATCAATGACATCCCGTGTGTTTTCTGACCCAAGAGTTATCCTGCAGATGAGCAGACTGAGCCCATGGACCAGCCCATCCACCAACTGCTGGACACTTTCAGTTCCATCAGTCTTGAATGGACTGGTGAGAAGGGAAGCAGCTTTAAAACATGGGAATGCTGGCAAGAAACATGAAAATAAGTCTTTTAGGGCTTCAAGTCCTCAGCATGGACAGTCAGAAATGTGTCCACAGATTTCTTGAAGCTCTTCCACCCAGGCAGTCTCCTGTTCTGACACCACGTTTTGGAACTAGCCATTGACCTTTAAATTGGCAGGTAACTGCATATTTGCTGAGCCAAAGGCTGGAAATTAATTCTCTTTAAGCTGGTATCTCCATCCACCCTTCCTTCTCTCCCTCCCCCTTCTTCTCATTTTTATAATTAAACATCTGAAAGTACTGCTTGTTGGGTGGTATTTCCAGCTTCAGTCATAGCTGGCTCCAGCATAGGAAAACTCTTCTCTTTTGAATACATATCACTTGGATTCTTCTGTGTGAACTACTCTCTGTATTGCTTGGGTACTTTTTAATCATATTTTTATTTGTATTTTCAATGGCTGTGAAAGAGCTCAATTGATACAGCTTGTGAGGGTATGTTTTCCTACATAAACACAATTATTTTTGTTATATACACCCACTCTGTGCAAGAAATGACATTGTAGGCTCAAAAAGCTGTAATGCTTCCCATATGCTGAACTAACTGGCTGTCTCAATGGATCAAATATAAATATTGATGCAACATGTGCCACTTTACAAATCAATCATGTACAGAGCAGGCTGGTTATGACAGACTCATCTACACTCTGCCAATCCCTTCTGTCCATAATATCCAATGCCATTGATACCTCCAGGGATGGACCACATGAAACAGGAATGTACAGATGTGAGCAAGTGACATTCAGATCTGAGGGGAAGAGAATTCTTATTTCATTGTTTTAAACACGTCTGCCCCTGTGGAGGGTTGTGGGGGCTGTCAGGGCTGGGTGAGGTGAGTCTGGGTCCCTAATCAAGCAGTTCCTCTCTGAGTTACTCCAACTTCTGTTGCACAACAAGTTTTGTGCTAGGGGTTGGAGTCCCTGTAGGAGTTAGTTCAGAAATATCCTCCTGTCATTTCCCAAGCCTTCAGATTTTGTCTGAATCAGAGCAGCTCTGCTGGATCAGGAGTTAGACACATCCTATTTTAAATCAACATTATCTCATCTGCATTAGATCTGCAATGTCATCTGCCATTGACTTTGTGCTCAGATCCCTCAGCAGCTCATGGGGGTGTTAGACACAATAACTCATGATTTTTCACATATAGACATTGAAGGCTATGTGTCAAAACCTCTGTGTTCATGAGAGAACATGCAAATAATGCAAAGCTCTTTCCCATACCAGGAACTCCATTGCTTCTGTTCTATTATATCTTTCCATGGGATAACATGGAAGAAAAACTGGGGGAAATAGCATGTTTGGGGTTTTTTTTCATACCCCACAGCAAAGTACACCACAAACCAGTAGGATATTGACAAAGAATTGGTTCTGTCACCATGCCTTACTCACCAAAATCCTTGATACTCTATTTAACCTCAAATTACATTGCTACAGATCCAGACATGAAAAAAAAAACCAAAAAGGCAATTATACAACAGGTTTCTGTAGTTCAGACAATCCTTCTGGATTTTGTGCACATGCACTAAATAATTTATCAAAGTTCAGTGCTAAGCCAAGTTGTTGTATGGAGACAAGCTACCCAGTCTGGAACATCTTGTACCACAGTTTGTAATGCAGGAATATGAATAATACATGGAAAATACTCAAGTGAGGAGACAAAGCCAGAACTCCAGGCATCAATCAAATGCAAAAAGTGGGTACTAAGTATGTAAAAACTGTTTGCCAGAAGCAGGTCCAGTAGACAACTTCAATTTCTCCTCTGCCACCTGTGGCACTCTCCTGACACTCTGCTTGTTCAGTTTGCAGAAGCTATTTATGAAAATCTGTCCATTTTCTAATTTGTGCTCCCCTTTCATAGAGTGTGACAATCACCTTCAGAAGAAAGTAGTTCTGTAACAATTCTGTTGTGCCAGGACAGCCTAATATGTGGCTTATTCTCATTAAACACACTGTGGATTCACCAGCCAGTTGAAAGGAGGTGTGAGATGACAAAACATTCATGAGAAAACTGCAGATAGAGCCAAAACATCTTCACCTCTTAAATTGTTAAATCACAGCAAAGACTGCCCTTGATCTCTAGCCCAGTTGTTGCTATACAGGAGGTCTCTCTTTAAGAGACCTTAAATTACATCCTGAAGCACAATCTGTAGTCCACACTGGAAAGTTCTCATGCTGTCATGAGGCTCAGACTAATCCTCCTTTGAGAAAAGCCAGCACAAGGTCATGTGCATCACAACAGTCAGCTGAGTAGCTTGTCTCCTCCTCACCCCTCTGCTCTGTGACATCTGACACTTTTTTTTAGCTCCACTTCTGCCAGCAGTTTTGAATTAACCTCAGCAGCACAGAGCAAAACACTGTAAGAGGTTAGAAAGTGCCCTGTTCTCATGAGTGCCCTCTCATCAAACACACATCCCACAGGCCCAGGGAAGAACAAAACCCTCAAGGAAACCTCTCCCTCAGGAGAATCCTCTTCCTGAAAGCCCTTTGTCACTTGAAGGGAAATAGGAGGAGATGAATCCAGTGTGAGGTGCAGGTTGCAGTGCCCGACCCCACCTTCCCCATGGCTGCAGTGACCATGACAGGGAAAGCAAATTGCTGCAAAGCCTAAATCTGCATTCATCCTCTTCCTCCTCCTCCCACACATCAGGCAGCTCTTGTTCTCCAGCCTGCTACAGATTTTCTGTCTCTGAAAAATCTCTGGGGAAAATAAATTCTCCTTTCTAGAAGACCATGTGCATTTTGAGGAAAAAAGGTCAAAGACATATGCTTTGAACAGGGGATCCAGTTTGCTCAGAGGATGGTAAGAAATGATGCATTTGAAATGTTCAGCCTCAAAACCAACTCAAATAAACAAGGAAAAAATAAATTAAGACCTTATGTTTCATCTCAAAAACAAGGAATAAGCTAGAAAAAGTCTAGGTGATTTAGGAACCCCCATGCTAAATTTAGGGCTGACTTTGCTCTTTGGTGCTTCTATGCATGATCAAAGTAATAACCAAGTTTACTCACTCCAGCTGCCTTCAGGTGTAAGGGATAAATACAGAGATGCTGCTGCTTTTGATGATTTTGTTTCAGGGATAGTGAGGCTGACAGCAAAGGCTTCATTGACACCTTTTAGATTGGAGTTCAGCTTTAAAGTGAAACTGTAGTAACTTTACAAAGTACAACTGAAGGAAAATTCCCCTAGTGCCTAAATGTATTTGGGGCATTTTGGGGCTTCAGAGAATCTGTTCCTGCTTTCCTTCTCAAACCCCTCCTCTCCTTGCAACGGTTTTTTCTCTGCCATGTTCAATCTACATTCATTCATCATCCAAGAACGATTCACAAGCTGCATTTAGGAGCATCTAGTGAAGGGAGAAGATCTATTACATTTCCCAGGCTAGATGTTCACAGGCAATGCTTACTGCTAATTTGTCTGTTGCACTGACAATGTGTCATTCCTGCCTTTGAGAGCCTCTAACTAGAAGGATTACATAAGAAAATAAATAACAGTAATACCACCCTCTGATTTCAGCACTTATTCTCTTCTCCAGGCCCCCTGCAATGCTTACTGCCAGGCTTTGTCTGCGCTGGATAAAGGAGCAAGGAAAGGAGTAATTAAATGAAAATGGCAATTAAATTGGTTTAATAGGCAGCTAGTTAGACAAGTATCTGTGGCAAATGGGGTACACAGGCACATATGGCAATTCTCAGCACTGCACTGCATATATGGCAGAGGAGTATTATAAATGAGTTCACAGGGCTTTCAAATCTGCTCGGCTTGAACTGATCATTTCACATTTTTTCTCAGCCAGATGCAAATGGACTGAATGTTCTGCAGCTGTCATCACCTCTCTGCACAGTTAAAGGCAGTTGCCCCCAACTCAGAGTGCAATTTGCTTTTCATGATGTACCTCCAGTGCTCTGTGCTCATAAAGGAATTCATTTGGAGGGAGCTGGCTACTGATCCTCCCTGGATGAAAAAAAGGTGCCTTGCCATGATGTCTGATTTACCATTTGTGGCAGTTCTGAAGGGTTGGAGCAATAAAACTAGCCAGCCCAGAGTAATGGTCAATGGCACACAGCTGGAGGTGCACAGCTGGCCTGAGTATAAAAGGTTATTAATGGGTTTTTGTTTTAGCTTTTTTCAGATATTGCCAAAAACTGGGAAAAATTAAGTAACTTGGGATGCACCATGAACCTGGCTCTATGTGCAAAGCACTTTGTATTATAAAGAATCAAACTTGTACTGGCTCCCCAGACTGCTGCTATTCATATTCTTCATTGGAATAAATTAGAAAGAGTGAATTAAAAATGCCTCTTCAGCATCATTTGTCAAGAAACAGTGGGAAGCGTCTCCTGCAGCAGTGCAAAATTCAATCCAAAGATTTTTCACTTCTCTCTTTGCATTGTTATTAGTAAAGCTGCTTTATGCTCCCAAAGTCTCTCTCACACCCAGGTGGGTATTGTGTTCATTTATCTCCCTGCCTGGAAGGCTCAAAGCAATAAAAGTTGGCATTTCTTAACCACTCACAGAAACCAGAAATAATGCCAAATTTGGTGTGCCCTGTGTCCCCAGGGCAAACCAGTGAAGTCAGTGGAAATAAAAGGTGATGCTAAAAAGCTGTTCTGGTGGATACAGTGGGCTGGTTCATACCAGGAAGAGCAACTCTTACCACAGGATACACATCTAGATGAGGAGAAGCTTAAAGGAAGGAACTGCCAGGAAGAATCCAGCCCTAGCAAGGCTGCTGTAGCCAAGTGAACTGTCTTTCCCACCACTGTGGTGTGTGCAGCACACCTTGAACATGTGCTCCATGATCAGGAGAGAGGAAACTCATGAAAGGTCTGCCCTGTCAAACTGACAAATGACCTGAACCCATTACCAGAAGCACCCACTCCAAACAACTTCCTGTTTTTTATGATCTTTAAATACACATTTTCTCATCTTCCTTCCCTTGTGCAAACATTAAATCTCCATCTTATATGGGTCTATACAATGCCATCAAATTTTTGAGGAACCTGAAGCACCAGCTCTAGGAGCTGCCCACCTTAGCATTTATTGTGTTACAAACTCTCTTAGAAAACCACCAAGTTTTACTACTTCCCACACCTAATTTTGGGCATGTGTGTTATTTGGTTAGAGAGAAATAATCATTGTAATGGTTTGTAGGCCACCACTCTAAGGAAAAGAGAATTCAACCTGAAGACTCTGGCTCGTGTTGCTGCAGGAGCTGAGGAGCAACTGGTACTGAAAGGCTTCCTCAGTATTTCTAAGAAGGAACCAGGTGGACCAGAAAAGCATCATGATTCTGGCAAGATAATGCTTGTAACAGGCTAGTGACAATTGGTAAGCTGATTTGCAGCTTCAGTGCTTTTATCAGTGATTCCTCTAATAGCCAAAAAAGAGCAGTTAAGCAGGGCAGACTTCCCCTCCAATCTGCTCCCCTCACAGAAGTCCCTTCCCACCCAAGCCATGCACACAACAAAATGTGATTTTTGAGCATTCCCAGCTGTTCAGGAATAATATCATACCTCGGGCATTCAGCACAATAACAGAGCCATGGAGCACTTGTAGTGAGCCTTATAAAACAGGGCTGTCCCCTCCCCTCAGGGACAGCCTCCCAGCCCCCAACACAGTGCTGCCCCAGACTGAACCTAACACCAGAAATAGAACAAGAGAAGGTTACTCCACCTGGCACTTGCCATGTACACAGAGGTCTGTCTCATAAGGCCCACAGGGAGTTCCATCCAGGACTCTGTCTGCCACCAGCACAGGAGAATCCTTGCCCAGTGGAGAGCAGAAGAGCTCACATGGCTTATCTGGGAAAAGAAATATGACAACTGCCCTTGGGAACAGCACAAACAAGGGTCTGAGGCAATGCTGATGCATTGTCTACATGAGTACATTTGGATATCTCATCTTTGATAGAACATGAGGCTTTGAGTTTAGGTCTGTCACTTCCCACTTTAAATATCACTATTTAAAGGGTTACACTGATGAGACTGGGCTTTAACAGCACAGAAAACCAATTAGTCAATACACTTTGTGTATCTGTTTGTGAAGGGAAGGTGTTTGTTACAGGGAACATTCACCAGTCTAATAAGAACGATCAAGTCATTGTATCTCACAAAATTCAGGCAACAGCCAGTGATTTTAGAAGAACAAGTTCTCCAGACCATTTAATACCCCAGCAACATCTGGTTGAATAGCAGATGAACAGCAAAGTCCAGCATAGGAAGTGTTAAAGGAATGTAGGTGAGATAGGCAATTTCACCACATATGCTGAGATGCCCCAAAGAGACATAAATTAAAATATGTCACAGGGAATCCACCCTTTTGTTTCAGCTCCAAACTAACTGGAACTTTTTAATGTTTAAATTCCCAACTCTCTGATTCCCAGTCTGAAGCTGGGAATTTCAGACTGAGAATCAAGTTAAGGCACTTCTCTCCCAGCATTTCAAAAAGATGAGTAAAGCATTGACAGCTCTGTATGTTCTATTAAGAAGGCTAAAGGAACAGCAGGGCAGCACCAAGAACAATTAATTGTAATTAGTCTTTCAGCTGTAGCTAAAGGGGGCCTATTGCAGCCTTCTCACCAACAATGGGAGCCCTGCAGATGAGAAACTGCAGCAAGAGAACAGGGAGGAATTACAGAGGGAGATGAAAAAACTCACCATCCACGATGACAGCTGTCAGGAGGCTTTTCTTCTTGTTGGTGTACCTGTCATGGGCCTGGCACTGCTGGTCCCTGAAGCTGGGCACCCCTTTGGGGCAGGGCAGGTTCTCACACACCGTGTGCTCCACGCTGGCCCCCCGGCAGTTCTTCCCACCCGGCCCCGGGCTGCAGTGGGGAACAAAACCAGGGTCAGCACCAAACACCTGGAATGTTCCATCTTCCCCCTCCCATCCTTGCTTTGCCCCCTGCCTCAAACACTCCTGAGGATGGAGACACAGCAAACATCCCATCAGCATATTAAAGTGTCACAGAAGCAGCTATAACCTGCACTGTAGGCAGGGTATCGAGAAACAAATCTGTGCTGCAGATAACCTCTGAAATCCATGCCATTCCATGCATTTGTTTTTTAAACATACAGGAAAGGCCACTAATGCAACATCAGAATTAAGCACCTGCAAAACTTATCTGTTTTTATTTATGAACCCCCAGAGAAGAAGGAAAACTCAAACCCTCAGCAATAGCCTGTATTTTCTGTGCAAAATAAAACTAAATAAAAAAAAAAACCACAGGTAAGCATGGAATCTGGAATTCCAGGTCCCAAGCCTTGTATTTATGAGCTCAAGCCCGGGATTTCCAATAAACAGTGCAATCCAAGTCCCTCCTGGCCCATGTCTGAAACAGTGACTGTGTGACACATTCTGGTAAGCATCCACCTTTCACTGTATTTATGCAAAGAGAATCCACCAACTAAGGGAACTGAAGAAATCAAAGTCCATTTATGCTGCTGTGACCCTTTTACATGACAAGAGGGGACTGGAGAAGGGATGTTCTGCTTAAGCCAATGGTTTTCTCCTCAATCCAACTGTACAACTACAGCCCAAAGCCTAGACAGGAACTCATGCAGTACAACTCAAAAGTCTGCACGTTCAAACTGGCTTATGACACATTCCTTACAACCATGGGGAAGCAATGCATGTAAATGTTCAAAGAAATTACAGAGAGGAAAAACCAAATCAAACAGTGAAGCAACTGGCTTAAAAATACTGATAGTCCCATAGGCTCAAGAGTCAGCTGGCAGAAGCAGAGATTCCTGTAAAAAAAAATCCCAAGACCAAATATATACAAAATAAAAGATAAATCCCTTAGCCAGTATTTCTGGACAGTGAATAAACCAGCTGCAGAAGTGGGCTGAGGCCAGGAATTTGAAGCAAAAGAAGATCACGTGTGTATCTCCAGCCAAGAATGTATATGAGCAAGAGAATTTTAAAATCAGTGTGCAGTGTTGGAAAGAGCATTTCCTGTAATTTAATGACTGATGATGAATGGATTTAGGTTTGGTCAGCACTGTGGCTGACAGCAAAGAAACCAGCTCAGTCCCCTTTTCAGGAAAATGAGCTGGTAAAAATCAAACCTGGATATTACAGACATGCAATTGCAGCTCAGATAAGGAGAGGAATAAACAAAAATATCCTTTTCACATGATTACAGGTCAACAGCAGCAATTGTGAGCCTATCCATCATCTAGGCATGTCTTCGAAGTGACTGTGTTGCTATGGAGAATTTCACCCCCAATTTAAAAAGAAAAGCTTTGGGTACTTCATGTGTAGAAGAAAACATAAAATGTGAATAAAGTCAGAGATACTGCACATGGAAGGATGCTCCCAAGGCTGTGAAGTTATAATAAACACAACTGGGTGGCCAGCTAAATTGCACCATTGCAAACTCTTCAGGACCCCAAAACAATGAAGAGACTGCAGATGGGCCTCAGCTGACCTGAGGGATGAAGGACAACACCTACATTTCATCCTGAATCAGAAAAAATCCACGCCCACGCAGAGAGCATGGACTTCTTTGTAGTCACTGTGCAGGAGCTAAACAGCACCCATGGCTCTCTGCATGCACAAAAACCTTCCTGTTCTTATGCAGCATATCCTGACCTACAGAGCATCTCAAGGGGCTTTGCCAACACAGCTCTGGGACACTGATCATTGTCAGCCACTGCACTCCTGCAAAACTGATCTCTAAAGCACATCGGCTCACTTTGGTCTGTAGATCCAGATCAGCCCCTCCTCATTCACTGTAGTGCTGCAGGGGAAAGACAGCATCAATTTTTCTGCCAAACTACATGTATGCAATTCAACTGTATCCACCTTTGAATCACTGCAGTGGGAAACTTCCAAAGGTGACCCTTCAAGCCACTTCCACAGAACCACTTCAAGTCACTCCAGGATTCCAACCTGGTCATCGCAGCTTGTGAATCAGAAATTTCTCAGGGCTTCTGCCCAGCTCTGCTGCCCGTTTCTCCCCTGTACTCTTGCAGCAAGGGCTGTCCAAGAAGGAAAAGGCTGCCAGCACGGCAGAAGGAGCCAGGATGGTGTGAGGACTTACGGGGGGTTGTCACATTTCCGCTGCCTGAAGCGCACCCCTGTTCCGCACGTCCGGCTGCACATGCTCCACTGGCTCCACACGCTCCAGTCCCCGTCCACATGCTCAGGGATGGGGGTTTTACTGACACACTCCCCAGCTCGGCACCACTGCAAGGCAATCACGTTAGCACAGCCTGGGAAGAAGCCCTGACCTTGCACAGGTGGACTTTAAAGGATGGCTGAGGGATTGCAATGAGTCCATGTTAAAGTTTCTAGGGATTCGAGGCTTTGGTGAGAGGGTAGAAGGAGGAAGGGAGAAGGTGAAATGTAAAACCTTAAGTGTCACTCTCAACAAGCCCCTGAAGGGAGTTCTGTCATTAAAAAAACAATCACAGAACTGAGCCCCTTACTTTATAAAGCAGATAATTATCTAAGTACTAAGACTTAAAGCCCCACGATTCACAGAAACTGAGTCCAAGAAATTATACCCCAAAGCAATGCCTTCATCAGCACTGCTCCCAGTATGTACAAAATGATTGAAGTATTTTGGACCTAACTTGGCTAAAGCCCCAAGCCCCTCTGATTCTAATAGGTTGTGCTGGCTCCTGACCAAGCAGCAAACTTGGCCTGTCCAGGATGTGACACAGTGAGCACTGCTAAGAAACCTTATGAAAGAGTCACCAGGACTCCTCCAGTTAGAAAAACATGGGCCTAAAACCCCTTTTTTTAGTTTCCTTGTCATGGCTCCCAGGACCCAGTTTTTCTTGTCATTGTTTATCTTTATTTGCAGGCAAAAAAAAGGTTCCAATCCTTGATTTCAGCAGCCAGCTTCTTAATTTTACCCTTTCTTACCTACCCAACTATACCACAGATTAAAAAAAAAAAAAAATATTAGAGTCCAAAACCAGTAAATAAGAGGCTGAGAGTTACCAAACCAGTCAAGTTCCAAAAACACATATATAAATAAATACAGCCAGTTATACCTCAAATAGAACAGAACATCACTGAATTTGAGCTCAATTCTTTTGAGCTACTTGTAGAAACTATGAAGTTTTTAAGTAGCCTCTTCTTCTTTCCCCATCTTCTGCACCTCCCCAAATGTCAGACTAAATGCTCTGCACACTTTCTACTTCAAATACAACCCAGAACACGACCAGCTATGGGTTTATGGTAAATACTGAACATCTTGGAAACATTATTCCCAGTGCTGGGAAACAAGAAGTGACTGCTGCTGAGCATCCTGATTACCTTGTCTGCGCCACATTCGGTGCCATCCAGAGGCGGGTCCAACTTTGTCTTACAGGATGTGTCTCCTTCCACCAGGCACCAGAGCCCAGCACACATCAAATGCTGTAATCACAAAGCAAGGAGGCACAGTTATTACTTTTGGAGATGCCATCCATCATTATGGGATACACTTCAAAGCTTAGGCAGTCTTTCTCAAGTGAATCCAGAGGCATCCAGTTGGTTTGGGAGCAATTATTTTTTAAGGGTTGATTTGCATTAAGTGGTGAGGCTGGAAACATGAAAGAGATTGATGGATGCCACTGACAGGAACAAAACCTACCCCAAACAAAAAGTGTGCTATTTGAACAGATTTCTTTTCACAAGAATAAATCTGGTCCATTAAAAAGGAATCCTATATGGGAGGCCACGTTGGGTGCTTTGGAACCATGCCAAATGCTTAGATGTCCAAGACACTTAATTACTCCTATTTTAAAAAAAAAGATACTGAAGTAACTGCAGCTGGTGGTAGCAATAATCAGCCAGCAATGCCCCTGGGGAGAAGGTGGAATGAGGAAGAGGAAAGGATGTCCTGGTGTGCTGTACAGCAAAGGAGGAGCTTGGTGACAGGCAGGATCAAAGACTGGGAATATTCTGGGGATCATTCCCCAGTGCTGCTGCTCTGCTCAGCCGATGTGTGCTGCAGGGATCTCAGTGCTGACCACAACTGCGACCTGCCAGATCAACACATCTTCAAAATTTAAGAAAAAGCACCAGAAAAAGGGACCTTTGCATCGGTAACATTTTCCACAGCATCCACCATGCTTTGCATTCCATGGAAGGGGATGATTCCAATACAGTGCTACATAGCTGAGTACCAAAAGAACAACAAAGAAGAATTACATTTCTTTCCACTATTGTTCACATTTCAATGTAATGGTAAAAAGATGAGAAACCTGATTCCAGTGCCAGCTGGTCTTGTCAAGATTTATTGCACCTCATTAAACAGTTGAGTCAACACGCGTCAGCCTCATGGTTCTTCCCCAATGTAATGTAAGAGACTGTGGGTGCATGTGTGTTTTGTGTACAGGCATGTTGGTATGTCTCTATAAAACACATCATGTCTCCATAAACTAGATCTGTACGAGAGAGGGTGCAGATGAGAGACATCCCAGTCCCAGTGATGATATAGAACATAATGAAACAAAACAGTTATCACAGCAGTATCTGCATCCTGCTCCATTTCCACATTTCTTTCTGGAAAGAGAATTTTTCACTATTTAAACCAAAAAAAGATTCACAAAAACTGGAAGCAGACAACATAATTCAGCATCTGTACTAACCACAATGCAGAAATTAATTGTCAACCAACCAACCAACCAACAGCAAATACTCCAGGGAAACCTAAATCAATGAATTTTCAAGACATTTTCTCTGAACAAATAGAGCATATAGGAAAATATCAGTCTTCAGTAATTTTGACTAAATGGCTGTGACTAATTAGTGGTTTACCCACAGTTCTGAAAGCACTTAAGCACCAATTAGCCATGAGGACACCACACAAAGTTTTATTGAGAGGTATAGAGAGGCAGAAGCATTGACAAAGCAGAGATTTCAGACCTTACTGAGAAATTAATTGTTCCAACTCATAACTCCCAGATTCTCCACCCTCTCCCATCTGGAGAGGACTAAAATCAAGAAGTACATCAATTAACCATCCATAAGAACTACAGGAAGAGCACAAATCTAGGCAATAAACCACAGTGTGAAGGCACTACCTGCAAAATCTCCTTCCAAACTGTGGTTGGGGACAATACTGGTATGTAAAATGAAGGGAAGCTCTGGAAATGAAAGATGTAGACAGCAAGTATTTCCACTTTTCCAGTCTCCAGCCCCTCTTTTGCATATAACCACAAAGCTTCAGAGCAGAATGTGAAGAGAAACACTCCAGCCAGATCTCTTGAATGACACAGACAGAAATTTTGCCCCCAGAAGGAAACCCTCTGCTTCTGCTTTCTGTCAGAGGAACATCCTGGCTGAAGATGTGATGGAATTCATTACACCCCTAAAGAAGTTGTTCTAGACATATATGAGCACCACTGCTAAATATCTGTGCATTATGCAAGACCAGTGTTTGTTCAGCTTCAGGTGCCTGGATCATAAACTGCATGTAAATTAGGGTTAATTTCTGCTCTTGGATGTAAAACTGGGAAGACAGAGTGGGTGGTGGTAGAAACAAAGTCATAAAAATGAAACAGCTGTTTTTACCATTTTGGCTGGAAACCAGAATTCCTCCATAGCCCACAAGAACATGGAAGGTGATAAAGCCAGGTCACAAGCCCAAGTATGAGCCATGGCATGAGAAAGCAATGGGCAGAGATCACCTGAAATACGTGTGTTTGTGCCTGCAAAACAGCCCAGAGAAGGGATACAGAGGGTGGAAATATTCACGTACATGTGGGTGGGGTGTGTGCATATATATGTGTGTGTTTATGCCCATATACTCATGTATACACACATATAATTGTAGGGAGATAAATAAAGGAAATACCTCTCTCAGCAACACCAACCTTTCTGAAATCTCCCATCTTCAAGGTATGGAAAACATTGGATTTTTATAGCATCCCTGTGTTTGATTCAGAATCCTAAATGCAAAGCATATTTCAGGAAGCAGTTACAGAAAAATCTGGTAATGGTGCTGAGCTCTGTGTTCTGGTGCCACACCACTGCAAAGCCCAGGCCCTCGTTAGCCCAGTCCCCTGCATTTAATAGTGTTCAGATACCCCAGCAAAGATGAAACCATCAGCTTTGGGATTGTATGTTCCCAAAATGCTTTATCATGTTAATAGCTCTGTTCAAAAGGGATCATGTATCCCCCTCAGCTACAATAGGAACCCAAACAAAACTCCCCATTAAACAGCAAAGCAGTCACAGTGACTTTTTAATGGTTAAACAGCCAGCTTTGTGGGGAAATATCCAAGTGAGAAATGGCAGGACTTGAAAGGAAGTTGTTGTATGTGAGTGGCAGCTCAGAGCTTATACTGATACAGAAGAAGCCATCAAAAGAACTGTATTAGTGCTAATTCTGCATTCAGCAACCAACTTTCAGACTGCATGTCCCTGCCTGCAAAGCATTCCCTACAGCATTCAAGAAGTGCCAGGGAGGATTTTCCAATGACAGATATTTCGCACTGGAAAAATATTGATTTGTTGAAACTGTCTGTGGGGAAAGGTCATCTTTGGATCAGCTCCCAGTCTGAAATATTTCCAAGACAAAAATAAAATTTTAAAAAGTGAGATGGCTGTTGAGAAGTAGTGTTTCAATAGAAATTTAAAATTACTTAAAAAAAAAAGAAATAAAAAAAGAAATGCTTTTTCGACTGAACCCTTAAGGAATTTATATAGCATAAAAAGTAAATTAAAAACTGAAATAAAATGAAATTGTTATGAAGGTGCAAATTTTAGACATTAAGAAACTCCTGGGAGATAGGAAAGCTTGTCTGCACAGCTGTTAGGAAGCAGTCCTGGGAGAGGTCAGGATCTGGAAACCCCCAAGCTGGGAGAGATGTGCTGGGCAGGTGAGCGGCGCTTCCAATTACAGGGATTATAATGGCATCCATGTGACAAAGGGGCCTGACTGTGCCAGGTGTTTTCTCTCCCTCAAAGATCCCACCATCTAAACAGACTCCTGGGAGCTTGGGGATAAAGGAAGTTTTATCACTCCGTTCTAGGTGGAAAGATGAGGAACAGAAAGGGATTAAATGTCTTGCTGAAAGTCTGCTGGGAGATGAGCTGAACCAGAGCTGCTCAGAGCTCTCTGCTCAGTGTCACAGCCACAGGCTCCTGTGTCACTGCCTGCTCCAGATGAAGGCAGGCTCTGGCTCTGGCCCTTCCCACCCTTCCCAGCTTCTCACACTTTCCCAGGATGCTGTTCCTCTTCCCTGGGACTCCATCCCCACACGGACTCAAGGCATGCAGAGCTCAGGCATGGCTCAGTGAGGGGATCTGTCTGAGGTTCCTTAGCTCAGTGCTGCAGCTGGAAATGAGGGGAAGGCAGAGTCACTCCAGCCAGCTCCTTGTCCACAAGCAGCAAGTCTGGAGCTGTTCCTGGGGTAGCTATTGCAACACCACTGCTGCCAAAATCTGCGTGATCCTGCCCCATGACCTCATGAGGGCTCACAAGAATGGGCTCACAAGATTCCCCCAACTCAAACCCTGAGATCATTACCTGCAAGGGGAGCTTCCAAACCTCCAAAGTATAAAGAGAATCCAATGAATAAAGATGTCCTTCCCTCCATGGAACAATTCTACAGAAGCTTGTTCATTCCCTGCACATTCAATCCTTTACCTTGTCTGCATCCAAGGAAAGAAACACTTATTTCTCCTGGACATGAATTTGTTTCTGCTGCCCACTGGAAAGAGGAGCCTCTTCTTTCTAGCAGCAGAGTTAAACCACCAGAAACCAATTTTTCTGTCAAAATGAGGGGACTATGAATAAGAACTTAGGAAAAGTAAATATCCTTAAGGGAAAGGAACAAGAGACCTCGTAACACACAGGCTTGCTTCTAAATAGGCTGACTTTCAATGAAGTATCAGAACTCTCTTATTTTGCCAAGGTTAAGGCTCAGCATATTGCTAACCAGGAGAGAAAATGTACTTATGAATGGGATCATAATTAACATCTATTAGGTAAAATAAACACACAATTTACTCTTGTTTTCCTGTTCAAAGCACAATGCAAATGTTCTCAAAGTCTCACAGGATGCTTCTGAGCAGCAACTCTTAACATGAGGTGACAAAAACAATGCCCCCAATTTCTACACCATCACTATCTTTAATTTTGGGTGCCTAAACAACGCACAGCAATCACAAGGGAGGTGAGCAGCATTGTTTGATGGAGCTTCTTGCTGCTGAAAATGAGATGAAAAGTGTTCCAAACTCGAGTCCTGGAAGGCACTCTTGGAAAGGAGCCACGTTAACCCAGACAAGATAATTGTGAAACTCAGATCCATGTCTCAGTGGCCAAACTGCTGACCTGTGTCTAGCGCTGATATTCCAAGAGTGCCAGACAAGCAGTGGAAGACTCCCAGACTGCAAGGGAGGCACAAAGGAATAGAAACACTTTCTGGTTCTTTTCTTTTTAAACTGTACATTGGGAAGCAAACAATGAAACAGGAAAACACTGTCTCTGGTTTCAGCTGTCTCTGGTGCTTTCAAGGAAAACTAAAAACCTTCACGATCTAAAATATTTCTTTGCAAAGCACCAGTTTGTTTTTTTTTTTTTTTAATGTACCTGGAATTAAATTAATAGTCAAAAGAAAGAGATTGGAAAGAGAACATTCATAAGACCACAAGCTAGTTTCATGGCAAAACATTATGCTGAATACAAACCTATCCAGTGCCTTTAGGGCACTCAAGTCACCAGCTCATAGACAAAGGATTCATAGACATGGAAAACTCCAAGGAGGAAAGGAGAAGTTTGATGTACTTTCCTACCAACACACAACTCTCACTGGGTGAACTCTTCAGCTTTGCTGAGCTCAGGTTTTAGCATCTTAAATGAGAGAACACAACACGAATGTGTCACATCAGTTGGAAAAATCATAGAAGTGTCTTTACATGGTCAAACTTAGAGGTAGAGGCCCATGGAATAAAGCACTGGAACAGAGTCTTCGAATTAAATGATTGGAATTTTGTACTGTGACTTACTACCAGTGTCTAAAAGAGCTGTTCTTAAAAGTAATGTTCACTCAACAGTTCCCAGTCTACTCCTCAGGCCTTAACACCTGACTGTCAGATATAAAAAATATTGATTTGTTTTGAACAACAAGCAGGACTGTCCATTAAAAAAGAAAAATAGGCAAATTAAAAGAATGAAATCATGGATTGTGTTTCTTGGCCATGGGAAAAGAGAAGCAAGGGACAAAAAATAAATATAGATATGTACACACACCATTCAGATGTGGTTGTGAAAATTATGGAGTTTCTCTTGAAGTGTTTTGCAGATGGGAAGTTCCCAGCAGCCAGTGGGAGAAGTCTGAATGCCCTCCAAGCTTGTTACACACTATTTTCAGCGTGATACTCAATCGTATTCTGGCTAATTTTGTAAAGTTTAGACTTTAGCTGTAGATGCCACATCACAAGGCTATATTAATTCTTTCTTTCTCCCTCCCCTTGTCTTAATAAGAAATGAAAACTTGCCAAGCTCAAGTGTTTAATTCTTAATAAGCTCTCTCTACTATTGTTAAGAGTTTATTATGTTTATATTCTGAAATTTCCACATTGTATTTTTATAATTTTATTTTGGTTCCCTTCTCTCTTCTTATTTTTCTTTAAACCACTGCACCAGAATGTGTTTTGACCATCTTCCAAACTGAAACACGTACAAAAATTTCTGAAGCATTCCAATAATTGTAAACTGGGCTGTGCTGCCCAGGCAGGAACTCTGCTTCTCTCTCGTTCTCTCTCTCTCTTAAACAAAAAGTATTTCCACTGAAAATAAAGAGAAAAAGGTATTTTTGCAACGTACAGAAGCAGTGAAATAGGACACTTCAGCTTCATTGAAACAGGCAATATGAAAATAGCCTGAATTCTGACAATCTACATGAGGAAAACTATAAACTACAGAAAAGCAATTAAGTTAATTGTTACCTTTACTTCTCAAAAAAAGAGAAAAATCAGCTAATTTTATTTTAGAATTGCCAGGCTTCTATCCTGCAAGCCTCAAGAAAAACCCAACCCATCCTCTTCCAGATTTATTAGTATTACTATGTAGACAAAGTCCCTGGTTGTACAGAAAATGACAATGCAAGCTATTATTTTCAGGATAAACCAGTTTTCAATCTAATTACCATGTTCTTGTAAATATTCTATACATTACTAAATAATAGGGCTCACTATCATGGTCTGCATCTCACAAATGGCCTGTAGAGAAAAGGCAAACAGAGGCTCATTGATTCCCATGCACAGAGCCCAAAAGGCCACTCCAGCAGTCTCTTTGCAAGATCAAGACCACAGAGAGACCTACAATTGCTGAATTATACTCACCACCACACCACCAAATATGTAAACTGAAGGAGAACATTAAATCCACTTGATCATTACAATTGCTAGTTTTTCTTTACTTTGTTTTTGGTTCCTCTCTTTTTCCACATTAGCCATGAAGTCTACTTTGTCTCCTTTGGCTTGCAATCAACTTTGCCCTCTTGTTCTGCAGCTTGTAGATATTGGAAAATACCTACATTTGTTAAAAAACAACCTGAACCTAAGAAAAACAGTGGGGCCAGTTCTAGCTGGTTTAGTATTTCCAAAAACAGTGCTATGTCAAAATTCACATTCCCAGCTACATCTGAGTTGACAGTGTCCTTGTCAGAAAAAAAAAATCTCTTGGTAGCAATGCTAATCTCCTTCCAAGCACCACTCCAGCCTCAGCCCAGTTTTGACTCAAAACAAGGTGGATGATAACAGTTATGTAAAAACATGCAAAAATGTGTTAATAATAAATAAGCCAAAAGGCTTAAAAAACAAAAAGCCAAATGGATACGTGAGATAGAAATCACTTTTTCCCCCCATAAACATGATTTCAGTGCAAAAGCCTCTGTTGGTAGGTGTGCCAGCCTGAAAAATAAAGATTAAACACGCAGAATGTTTCCATGTGAGGTTTCAAATATGTTTTGATGAATTTCTGGGGGAGAAACACCATCTCTGCTCCTTGAGAGACTGAGCAGAAACCACCCATGCTATTCCTCTTGGAATAAACACAGGGGCAGCAAAGGGTTAACTCTGGCTCTCAGGCATCATCGCCTGGCTGGGGCTGGAGCTCTCTGCTTCCTCTCTCGGAGGGGTCAAATGAATTCACAATAGTTGATTCATAGCCCAGTGTGGAGCTGAAGGACAGAGGTCAGACAGGTTGAATTGCCTGTAATTTGCACAACTGCTCCCATGCTAGCCCTGGACTCACAGCAGCATTCAGCAGCCAGAGCCCCCCGGGATCTCTGTCTTTGGGGTGCACTGATAACGCCCTGTGCAGTGTCAGAGGTGCATTTCTGAGCAGCTTTTCCTGCAATTATCACCATGTTGCTCAGAGCTGGAGAACGACACATTCATTTCTCTAAAAGCAACCTGTCTGCCTCAAAATAAAGGCCACTGTGTAACCTCTTAGGTGGGCCAAAGCTCTCCCAACACTGCAGCTTCCCAGCTGGAGCCAGGCAGCACGCCTGGCATGGCTGAGCACACTTGTACAGCCTGCTAGAGAAGCACTTGCATGGATCAGACAATGCCTGACATTTGCAATGGGAAAGATGAACAGAAAACACTTTGATCCCTTTGCGTATTCCAGGAGAAAACTCTGTAACTTGGATATGAAGGGGGATCTACTGAAGGGTCTTGAGAGATTCATTAATCATAGAACCATGGAATGGTTTGGGTTGGAAGGGACCTTTAAGTTCATCCAGTTCCAAACCTTCCACTGTCCCAGGGTGCTCCAAGCCTGTCCAGCCTGGCCTTGCACTTGTTCCCTGGCCTAACAGGAACCCAGGCTAAAAGCCTGATTCACAGCTCCTTAAAGAGGTGACATGCACTAGAAAACCCTACCCAACACTGAGGTCACAAATCCCGAATTATACATCTTGGAGGTCACAGATTACAACAGACTATGGATCATCTAACTATCATAAACACATTTTTTAGTATATTAAAATGTAGAAGGAAAGGAGAAAGGGATGTAGAGGTTTGGTGTACGTAAAGCTGAGCCTTGCTCATATGTTTTAATTTCTGTTCTGTAAATTTGGAGCAGAATAGCTGCAGGATAGCTGGTTTGGCAAAGAGAGAGCTACAGTTTTCTTCTAAGGCATCAGACTTATCCCTAAAAAGAAAATGGAAGAAGAATTTTGGGGATGCAATCTCAAAAATTCAGATATGGGTGAATATTCATGGATTAACTATCTTCTTGGACTGGAGTGGGAGGCCCAGCCACTGCCAAGCATTGAGGGACCTGACTCCCTGTGAAAGCAAAGATCACATTCCTTCAAAAAACAGGGCTTTGATGCTGTTAAAGGAGAGAGCTCACTGCACAGAAATCTTCTGTGTTTCTCAAAAATGTTGAAATTTTGGAATTATCTAACCTCTCAAGTTTGCTCTAAACCAAATTGCATGGCATTTTTGAATATAGGGTCTCTAGTTTGCCTGATATAATTACGCAGCTCAACTATCTCCAAAGAAATACTGTAATGTAACTCTCTTATTATATAAGAAAATAGGCAGCAGACACATGTAATCATAAAAAGATTGAGCAGGCTCATTTCCTGAAGCTTATTTCCTTTTCGTAACAAATATTTACTGTCAAATGTTTATTGCTTTTACATTTGGATTTTTTTAATACTTTATTGAATTAAAAATACCACATTACCATTGGCTAAAAGAGGAGACAGCTGTATTTGCCAATAATTTCTACAGCTAATGCCAGTGACCAGTGCCAATTTTTTTTTTGTTCATATTTTTGTAGACAGCTTTGAGACTTATGATACAAGTATTCTGCAGATGAGGCCTGAGGAACACAAAGGTGAAATGAACACAAACTTCAGAGGTTTAAAAATCAAAAGTGATCATTTCCTCTAAAGAATTTCCTTTCCTTGCTATCAAACACCAATCAAGAGTAGCATAACAGGATGTAAACACATGCTTAAACTAATGGCACGTGACATAACTGATCCAGAGCTTCACAGGCTGAATGCTAATTCTTAATGCACATCTGCAATAGAAATAACTCTAAATAAGGGACTGCAAATTAGTTTTAATCTGCTGAAGTTCTACCAGGCTTTTCATTAGGAAGCACTAATGTCCTCACAAAATCTGCTTCTCTTTTGGGAGAGAGGAGAGATGGAGAAAAAGGGCACATTTTTCATTGTGTTCTAAAGTATCAAATAATTAGACTGGTGAAAAATCTTGGGAGACACAACACCTGCTGTCTGTATCTCACAGTGAATGGTGCCTCTTGGCACATTATTCTGGCAAACAACGAGTCCCTGAAGCAATTCCAGACTGGACATGCAACTCCTGTGTGAGAAATGCTGACCACCTACCAGCGGGCTGACATTCTCATCAGGCACTGGAATATCCAGAAACAAAATGGTTTTTTTATCACAACAAGGGAAATAGCAAAAATCTCTTCCAAGAGCAGTGCAGCTGGGTGACACCCACACAAGTGGAAGAACTTGAGTCATGCTGGGTAGATCTGAGGTTTTCTTTACAGACCTATATTCTAACACTTTGCTTCCAGTACAGTAGTCCTGGTGGTCTGCATTTTCTTGATGGAGCTGGGAAATACAACCTGTCCAGATTCTTTTCCTATTGTTTTATATTAGCTAGCTTCCAAGTCCAAAATAAATAAAACAGCTAATGTGAAACTAAGAGCATTTTCCCAGGACTTGCATGTGCTCCACAGTTTTAGTAATTTGGCACTTAGAAACCCCAGTTATCTCTGATTATTATTTTCTTTCTTAGTACTGATTTAAGATCCCAAGCTTGTTCAGAGTGGGAATGAGGGACAACCTAAAAATACAAATGGCCAGTTATCAAAAGCAAGAAACCTGTCTGCTTCTTGCCTGTCTGTACAGGAGGGGATGCTGCCAGCTGGTGCTGGTGACCCAACAGAGCTTCATGACTTTTTTTTGGATATCTCCAAGGCCACGATGGAAGTAGGCACTACCCCACTCCCTGTCTAAAGGAGGGGATAAGATCTGCTCAGAACGAAAAGATCTGATTATGTGTAATACCTTATGAAAAGCTTGGCTGTCTAAATTCCAGAGGATGAGTCCAACAGCCTTATCTCAAACACAATCTGCTTCTACAGACAGCAACAGTCAATGTTTCCATTTTGCCAACCAACCTCACAATACCCCACTCTGCACCCAAATCCTGATTAAACATCATGTTGCTTAGAAAACACACAGGGTTCAGCACAGAATTTGGTACGGCTTCATGACACAAGCAGACATCCATATTTCCTCAGCACAGAGTTAAGAGTCAGCTCCTAAGAACACTGCAGTGGTCTGAGGGTGAAGTCTGTGAACGCCCGGCCAGCCATCTAAGCTGACTCTGTGGAAGTAGCCAAACACTCTTGTGAGGAGAGACTTTCACCTCAGCTGAACTTCCAGGAAAACAATCTCTACAGAGCATTTCAGCAAAACAATCTCAAAAGGGAACAACGTGCAAACACCAGTTTTTCTGAGTCTGCTCTGGGAGATTATCAAGGGGAAAGAAGGATGAGGCCTAAGCAGGAGCGGCTGACACGGAGCTCGAGGCCGTTTGATTTTCCACCAGCAGCGCTGAACCTGAGGGAAATACAGACTCCTTTCCTCCTCCCCAGGGCTTGGCAGCTTTATTTCCACTTCCCACCTTGTTTCCAGCTACAACCCACGAGCTCTTACCTCCATATCCTTACAGAAGGTGGCGTTGGTGCCAAAAAGGATCTGGCACTGCTCGTCGGCGCTGTAGTGCATCCCGGGCAGCTTGTGAGGGAGCCGCACGGAATACTGGCTGCGGGGGTCGGTCAGCAGCAGGCAGGTGCTCACCTTGGACCTGGGCAGGGCAGGAAGGAAAAATGTCCTTAGGGAAAGCCCCTGCGAACTGCAGTGTTGGGTCACTGCTGCAGAGGGGCCCTGTCCTCTCTTTAACAAGGAGTCTCTTGTGAAACTGTGGGTTTTCCCTGGAAGTCTTCTGAACCCTTGAGAGTTATGGATATAAAGGGCCTTGGGAAGTCACCCGTGGTCCCAGGCCTCAAGGCAGCAGAGATGACATTCACAACATTCTGGGTTAAACTTTTGTCTAAACCCCTCCTAGAAATCTGAAGGAGACTCAATTTGGCCCTCAGGCAGTCCAGCCCAAAGCTTCATTCTTTGAAATGACAGCTAGAGAGTCTTCCATCATGTCTCACCTCAATCCCCACAGCTGAATTCTGACATTTTTTCTTATCCATCACAGGCATAAAAAGAAGATTTTTCTCTTTGCCTTCACAATAATCTTTTACAAATTGGAATATCAATGTCACATCAGGGACCAGATGCAACCAGACGAGTTCAGATGCAACTTCTTTTTCTAATTCATGCCTTTACTCTGGCATTAAATATCCCATTTTCTTTCATTATTTTCCTTTCTTTCCCACCTCTAACTCCCAGAGTGGGAAATTTTCCATGCTGAACCCACTCCTAGCATAAAGCATTGTGCCAGGCACTGTTTGTCAGAGCTGCACTGTAGGTTTAAGATTAGAACTGCAGAGTTCAGATAATTCCAGTGCTTCCTGCAGTACATGAGATTTAATAAGCAGCAGGACAGAAATCCTTCCTGAACAACTGAATACAATGAGCTGAAACATGGATGCAGTGGGAAAGAAGTTTATAGTGAACTGTTTTAGACTAACACTCATTGAGGAGTGAGAAAACACATCAAAATAACCTCCAGGCAAAGTCAAGTTTCAATAAAATAAAAGCTATTTAATAACAAGACAGTAAAAGCCACAGCATAAAGCTGCAGCATCTTTAAGCAGAGATTCCTGCAAGCCACCTACACACAGATTTCTGTCATTGTAAAATTGAAGGTCATTTTCTGTAAGAAAAAGGTGATATGGGATTTTTAAAAAGATGTTATCAGAACATTGACAACTGCACATAATTCTTCTGCCTCTCTTCAATCCTCGGTTTCAAGGTGCTATTGCAATGGAGACAGATTCAAATTTGCATACCCTAATGACACATCTACACTTCTTTAAAAGGAACATTGTTAATACTTTCACTTTAAAGCAACAGAGTGGATTCTTGCCTGGTAGGATTTTTGTTACACTCAGCACAATCCTTACTTTAGGAAGTTTTCGAGGTCGTCTCGGCTGCAGGAAGACCAGGAAAGGTCACTTGGGTTCCTGCCCTTCACCCATTCTCCAGACATGATGTGAGACCTCCCAGC
This sequence comes from Haemorhous mexicanus, assembly GCF_027477595.1. Lineage (NCBI taxonomy): Eukaryota > Metazoa > Chordata > Aves > Passeriformes > Fringillidae > Haemorhous > Haemorhous mexicanus. The sequence goes on from NC_082353.1 coordinate 19,242,513, forward strand.
ACAGGGCTGATGATCATCATCGTGGCTCATCCCCATGCTGTTGGATTAGAACAATACAAGAGAAAAAAGCCTCTCAGGTTATGATGTGGGCTTTCATTTCCCACTGCCCTCAGCAATGACACTCTCAGCAATTAACAGCTGGACAAGAGGCTGCACATACAGCACACAGTCAGCCATGCACTGCCCTGGGCACCTGGTAAATCAATGAATTAGAGGTTCCTTTATTTTATTCATTGCCTTAATTTCACAAAGTGTTTGGTATTTGTGTGTTTGAAACTTTTAAATGTGCTTCTTATGGACTTTCCTCCCAGGGTTTATGAGCAGTGAATCTGGAGAAGTGCTGTAGCTCAGAGAAGGGTATCTGCTGGAATATTTACTGAAAATTTTGGATTGCTTTGCCAAATCTAGTGGATAGGATCCCTGCAATTACTGAGAGACTGAGAGAATGATCTAGAGATGGGCTTACTTTGTTCTTGCAGGAGTGTGAATTTGGAATATACTGTTAGGAAAAACATTTTTCTAAATTACTGGTATTGTACAATCATCTAACTTTGAGGCTGATCCTTTTTTGAGTGGTGGGTTGGATCAGATGACCTCCAGTGGCCCTTCCAACCTAAATTAGGCTCTGACTCTGTAACAGCAGTGTTTAGACTGAAGCCTGAGGCAAAGCCAAGCCCCATTTCTGCAAGCACTGTCCAAACAAGCACCAGGACTGCCCCATGCCCATCTCAGCAAGGACAGAATGGGACCTACTCAGCAAAACAAACCATCTAAACAAACAGCAGATCGTGTTGTATAAACACATAGAGGAACACATTCAAACACATTCAGTGAGGATTTCCAAAAGCACTCAGAAACAGAAACGTGTTACTTCAACCTCCATCCAACTTCCCCCTCAGGATCCTTCTGTCATCAGGGGAGTCTTCACCATTGGGCTGCTACAGCAGGTTCAGGTTCAGAATAAATCCCTGCTGCCACTACAGGAAGGTGAGACTCCTCTGCTGCAGGTAAAACTTTGTGAACAGGAAAAAAGGTGTGACCAAGGTCTGTCACCAGCTACACTCAGTCCTACACCAGCCCATCACAACAACCTGCCTGGCAGAGAAAGTGAGTTAAAGATTTTCCATCCTACTTCAAAATGAACATTAAAACCCTTTTTCAGAATCATACAGAGTAATAACTCAACTCTTTGAAACAGTAACACTCCTCCTTTAATTCCAAAGTGAAATGGAAAATGACTTTCAGAAGAAAGGTGCCTTCTATGGCCAGTGTCACCTTCTAGCAAAACATCACCAATTTGGGGCTGAAAATACAGAACTCACTGGGTCTCCAGCTGGCTGCCTGGAGCTAGCCAGGAGCAGTCCCTTTAAATATGCACTGTTTAATCCATGCTATTTCCCTACAAATCTGAGGCTCCTGTTTGCTTTCTGACTGTGCTCTTGGCTTTGCTCCTCCCCAGTCCTGGGACTCGACTGTTCAGAGCCCAAGGAAGACATCCATTTCTAGTAGCAATGAACCAAAACCCACTTCAGCACTTTGATAATTATGGCTTAGACTGAACCACCATCTCTGCTATTTTTAGCTTACAGTGAAGATTATATGGTGGAGTCTATTATTTTAGGTTTATCTCCAGGGACATTATTATTATTTCTAGCAAAACTACATTCAATGTAATTTTTAGACTCAGAAGTTCATAGTTATTCTTGTTTTTAAACCTTTGTGGTTTTTGAACACTGCAGAAACATCAACATCAAGCACATTTTGTTTGATGCACGCAGGAATAATCTAACAGTCTATTAGTAACTCTAACTTCAAAACAGTAAAGAGTGAAATTCCTGCTCCACTGAAGTGAATGGGAGTTTTGCCATTGACTTCAATGGAGCCTGGGTTTCACTCCAAATATTTTACCCATGTTGTTTCTACACAGAGAAAACTCCTCACATGCTAGGATGAAAGTTTCAGCAGCATTTCTCCAATGCAAATAAGCCCATCTAAAGACTGTGTTCCCAAAAGTCAGGAAAGGAAGGGCTCAGCACCATGAAGCAAGGGATGTGAGCTTCTCAGGAATCTTCCAGAACAAAGTTTGCCCCGAAATGCCAGTCTGAATGCTCGTGGGCATGCAGCAATCCTGATAACTTTTCTAAGGGAAACCAGGCAGGTTTCCAAGGTTTCTTGCAGCTTGTCTGCCTTGTCACTGCCACAGTGCTGACACTCAAAGTGGGTCCTTTTTGGGTTTCTACTCTGTTTCTGTGGGATGGGATCTGGCAGTTTCCTGAATGGTCCCCTGATTGCCACATCAGGTGTTCCATCTCAAAAGGCTGAAAACAAAGTGTCTTCCTGACTTTGCAAGTGCTTTAGGATCCCTGATTTTATCCCTTCCAGAAAAGACTAGTGTTTAGTCTAGAGTTGTTAATATAAGAAATGCTTTAGCTTTCTGATTAGCTTCAATTATTTTTTGCCAAATATGTTGAAAGCTGGGTTTTGTTGGCAAAAAACAAGAGTAGCACTTACTAATTAGTACATTCCCATCCTCAACTTTATTTTAAACCTGATCTCATGGAAGATGTCTTGCCTAGGACAAATGCTGAGGCTGCAAGTCTTTACTCAGCTTTATTTTGCAGAGGGTTTGAGGCAGATAAAATTTGTTCTCTATAAAGAACGAATCAGAACTCACATCTCAAGTTTTTTACAGGCTTCTTCAGAAATTCATTCAATTCTTACATGTGTGAAAATCTACCCATTTCTGAATCATTCCTGTTTTCTTACCAGAAATTCTTTTAAAGGTTGCAAGTGTAAAGGAATTGAGCCTGAAAGGAATACCTTTATTGGTATAAAGCAAAAGTGCTTTGCCAGTTTATATTAGCTTGGGATCTGGCCTCAAGGTACACAGGCAACCCCTCCTGGCCTCTCAGTGATGAGTTTCTGTAGAAAGAAACCAGCAACACCTTTGGAGCCTGTTTTAATTGGCAATGCAGGACTTTTCTCAGCATCTACTTTACCTTACAATGACTCACTTGAGAAAATGATTAAATGACCTGCAGGACTAAGGCATACCCTCGCATGCTAACACATTCTTTTCTGAAGTTCAAGGGTCTCCAGCTACATCAAAGGCATCAGGTTCTCCTAAACACGCAGTAAATGCAATGCCATGCTGATTCTTTTCACTAATGAACAGTCCCCCTCCTTTAAACAGAAAAAAAATGGGACAGAGCAGTGTGTGTTTGTACTAAACACCAGTGCAAACTGAATCAATAGTTTGCATTTCATTTGTAACCATCTAATCTTACCTGCTATTCAGAATTCAGGTGGAATTAGAAGCAGGTAATCAGTCTCTTGAAATATTCTGCCTTGGGAAGTTCTATTCTTACATGAACTGATCTTGAACAAAGAGTTGATAAGAAAAGCTCTTAGATTAGAAGTAGCAATGTCAAAAAGACACTGCACTGCCCTGCAAACCCACTGCCCTGTGTGCTCCCTGAGGCATAAATGTCCATTTTATCAGAAGCCACAAACAGATGCTGCCTGTTACCCTTTACAAAGCCAGCAGAGCCACTATGGATGAGCAGGACTCAGTTTCCCTTTGTGCTGTTACCACCACAGTCACTCCTCCATCCCAACCCCACAGGAAACTTCAGCCTTTCAGTTCACCACATTCTCCTCCTGAAGACAATAAGTTTCCACAAAGGCAAGCAAGGACAGCTCAGACTGCCAGCTCTTCAACTCCTTTCATTCAATGTTTACTCAGAGTAGGCACCCTGGGACTCTGGTTTCACACTCCAGCTTCTTTCCTAATATAAATAATGCATTGCTTACCAGTCAAAGACACCACAGCCTCACTGGAGGAGTCCTGCAGCATATTTACTGTGGCTCATCATGTGTGAGGCCAGAAACAAGCTGACTGACCAGTGTGAGCCCTGACTGTCAGCATAATCACAGCAAGGCAAATCTGATCAGGAGTCACAGGGAGGCAGCAGCAACAGATCTCTTTGATGCAGTTTTTTTGGAGAGCAAGGCTTTAAAGTAGCACTGCTATGAATAAAAAATAGCATGCAGTCTCTGGGAGCTCTGGCCTCCCTGAAGCCTGTGCAGCAATCAGAACTGGGTCAGGATGCCAGAATTACACTCTGAGCCTGAGCTGGCCAATTTCTTGTGTAATTCTTTAAAGCTAAACTCAATTATCAGCCCTGTGTTTTCCCACAGCAATGCTGAGCGAATGCACTTGCTTTGTTTGTTTGGGTCATTCGTGGAGTTTCTCCTCTAGACAGTTAATGTAACTAAACTGCTCTGTTTACCCTTGGTGTGTTTTCCAGTGTTTCCTGTTTTTCTTCACAAGCCTGAGCCAAAGTGCATCAAAGCCTGTGGAAAGCCTCCTACTGCATCCAATGCACTGCTGCACCTCAACAGTCTTGAGGTCATGTACACAAATCTTCACCAGAACCACTATGACCCTCAATAAAAATCCAAATCTGAGTTAGAGGATAATGCCAAGGGCTGGGAGAAACTGATTTAGGAGATGCTTGAAAAATCTCAACAGCTGCAGCTCTGGCTGGTAAGAGACCACTGGACAAATCCCCAGGACTGTTATCATTCACTCTCCCTTAGCAGGGAGAGACGTGAAGTTGGGACAAAAGGCAGGTTTGATAGAAAATACCAGCAGCAGCAGCACTTTTCTTCAGAAAAAGGGTAGCAACTGAAAAAAAAAGAAATATGAAGAAGGGAAGCCTGAAAAAAAGACACACTGATGTGGAAATGCCACGAAGTAATACCACCTCCAACACTTCCCTCTGAAAGTCAAACCATTCCATGTGCCTGCAAATAACTCAGCGTGAGTCAAACACCAGATCATTTTAGAAACTTATGGCTATCAAGGCTACCCAAGGCGTCCTGGCTGTCACCCCAGCTGTTTATTAAACATGCATGACAAACAATTGATTGCTCTCCACACAACTGCACTTACCTCAGCCACCACTTCTCCAAAGGGCAGGGAGGATGTCCAGCTGCCAAGAAGGAAATGAGGACAGCGGGCTGTCTCTCACTCCCACAGACAGAAATCCAAAGGAGCCTTTCCAAAGAACCAACTCACAAAGAGCTGTAACTGTGTAAGCTCAGCAACACATTAAATAGGAAGAGCTCCTTGGGGCCAGCCCTGCAGAGCAGCATGGCCTCAGAGAATTGAGTAAAGATCCCACTACAGCTGTATCCCAAATACAGGGAGGACAGGAGAAGGCAGAGATGTCTCATGCTCTGAGTGAAAAGTTCAGTGGGGCCACTAAGGTTTTTACATTTTTGGCTGATACTTGATTGCTGGGTAGCATGTTTTCTCTACCTGTAACATGTCTTACCCTGCAGATGTTCTCCTAAAGGCTTTGTTTCTGCAAGGGAACATTGCTACGAGCTAGGCAGTACCAACCAGCCTTGCATGTCACCACTGACCTTCTCAGAAGAGAATATGAGAGAAGTCATTCCCTGTGACCCAGCTTGCCATGACTCAACCACAAGTAATCCAGCATTAAATGCAGAGCCAGGACTAAGCACAAGATTTCTTTCTAAAGCCCACTGGAGAAAAATAAATGCAAAAGGAGGGCAGACTGAACAACATCCTTGCAGAGTGGGAGAGGTAAGGGAGAAGGAGAGCTGCAATTTACCTGCTCTGGCATGTCAGAGTGGGCAGGATGACAGTGCCCCACAGGAGGACATCTATTTAGACATGCACAAATGACATCTGTTTTTCTATATGACAAAATTCCTCCCCTTCCCACCTCCTATCAGGTCACAGTGAAAGTTTGAGAAGGGAATCCCATCTCTGCAGTGCATCCAATGTCAAGCACTAAGAAAGAAAGATGCTGGTATAGAAGGAGGTTACATAGGATGTGTGGCTGGCAGCTGAGAACATTAAATATGGCCATGAAACTCAAATGCAAACAGGTCACTAAGCAGAGGGTGCACATCGACAGCTCTTAGCAGCTCCTGCCTTGGGCTGGGTTTGAACAAGGAGTGGGAGACAGCACCCCAGATCATCCAGCCTGAGAGCTGTCCACTCCCAAATTGAGTTCAATGTTAGGAATTTTTATTAACATTTGAAATTGAAGCTGCATCACTGGAAAGATGCCTGCTTCTGAACTGGTTCAACATGTTTAACGTTTCACTATAAAATGCTGATCATCTTGCAAGTTATGAGGTTTCCATCCAGTTGGGAATAAAGGCTTAACAAAGGAAGGAGTGAAGCAGGGGCGCTCAGTTGAACTGGAATTGTAATAGGAGCTGCAGGGCAAAGTGAGGACAGTAACTTTCAGAGGGTGACCCAGGAAGGTGATGCCTCTAAGAGAAGCAGAGATGGCCAGAGATGTCAGAGGGGGCCAAGGGAGGCTTGGACAACCTAACAAATCCTGTGAAAATGCTGAGGTGAGCTGAGCTCTCACTGAGGGAGGAGGCAAGGAAACATCTTGTGCAACCTTCCTATTAAACCAGCAGCCACTGAGGCCACTGGCTTAATGGAAAGCAGGTTTTTTCATCCTCCTTTTCAAACATGTAAACACTGTTTCTTAAATATGCTTTGACTCTTCCAGAAACTGTCAGGAACACTTTGGGGAGCAGTGATGAAGAGAGGGAGATGATCCTACTTAAAGCATTTGAAGTAACCGAGGCTGGTCATTGTGTACACAGTGTTATCTAGAAGAGGGGTGTTCAGGATGGGTGCTGTACTTTTGGGGCTTTTTTAATCAGGAAAGTCAACATTTAAAGGGAGCCATGACTACTGGACTCTTGTTTTCATAACCAAGTTTATGTCACTCTCCAATAATGAAGTAACCAGATATTTTATATGGTTATCTACTCATCAAGCAGCCAAGAAGTCAACAACAGCGAGTGAGAACACACGAACGCCTATGGTGAATAACAGTGTGGAAAGCTGTGGTTTATTCAGCTGCATGACAGATCCAGCCCTTTATGATATGGTTTTCATTTAAAAAGAATTAGTTCTTTTGCCTTGGAATCTGGAAGGCAGCAAAGTACGAGCTTGTGCTGCAAGGGACAGAGAACGCATGAGAGTGACATGGCAGGGACAGAAAACACATGAGACAGATATGGCAGGGACAGAAAGCACATGAGAGTGACATGGCAGGGACAGACAGCACATGAGTGACATAGCAGGCACACCCACTGTGGCCTTGCAATCAAAAGCTCACTGGTATAAACACCAGACCTTTACATGGTTTGACTGAAGCCTGACCAAGGCCATGAGGAACAGGGTGAATTATCTAAGGATCCCCTCTCCAGCAGCATCCCATGCTCACATCATTGACTCCTTTCTCAAGCAGACATTTGCTCATGGGATTCTCTGTGGGAAGCCCTTGCTGCTCCACAGAGTGGGTGATTCACAGCAGGACAGGCACTGCCTGATACATTCCAGCACCTTTGGTGAGATGAAGGAATCCAGCTGCAAAGCAACCGAACATCCATCATTCCAAGGGCCTCCTGCTTCTGATTTCTAGGATGTGGCCCCTTCATATCAACCTTTTCCTGATAAAAGCTTCACCGTTTCTTCTAAGAGCTGGGAGGTTCTGAGGCAACAGGGGCAGAAAAAGGAGTGCTCCACTAAATACAAAGTCCTACAAAATGCTAAAGTTGATCAATATATATAAAAATAAATTTGGCAGAAACTCAGCATTGGAGAGGTAGCATTACCTCAGGAAAACAGCCTTCTACCTTCTGATGTCAATACTCCCTCCTTTCCAAGATCCTTTTAGCATCATGAATCTTTCCTCCTTCCTAAAGCTATCCCATCTCCATGCAGGCATTCAACCACATGCTGAGCATTTCTACACCCTCACACATTCTTTAACACCTGCCAACAACACACAGAAGATTTCAGACACAACAGCATCAGTAGGAGTCAAGGGTTGCTTTAATTCCTTCAGTCAATCCCTGTTGAGGAGCTGAATATAAATATATCCAAAAGCACTCACTGTACAGCATGGATCAGCGACTCTCTACGGGAATCACTTGTCTCACACTGGCTGTTTGTCATGATCACAGCTGAGCTGTGACCCTAAAGTAAGAATAAATTTATCTGAGGATGCCTCCATGAAAATGTTTGCACTAAGCTGTTTCCTTGCCCTCCAAGTGATCAAATCCACTTCTTGGACATACAAAATTCCTTCTTTCTCACTTGCTTCAATCTGGTTTCAGAACACAGAGAAGTGTTGCAGAAGGAGCACAAAGGCTATGAATGAACCAGTGGTGGGCAGAGAAGGACTGCTCATTGCACAGAGGCTGCTGTGCTCCATCTGTAGCTCCTTGTTTTTGGAAAGCACCCCGGGGCACAGCAGAAGGAACAAGCTGAAGGGTAACAAGCTGTTTGCTTTCAGCACTGCCTGAAGTGGGTGAGAACGAGTCCTCCCGAAAATGTGACATGCATTTCCTCAGAAGATGAAAAGGGAATATAAATTGTATGGTGGAAAAAAGACCAAATCCCGGGATAGCTGGGTGGGATTTCCCACCCACGAGGGAAGAGAGACAAAAGCTCAGTGAGCACTGACAGCCCTGTCACTCAGAGTGTCAGAAACCCCAGGGGAAGCCCTGTGTGCAATTGCTTTTCCAAAACTCCTGTGAAACCACTGAAAGCCTCCAGTCAACTGCAGTAAATGACCGAGTGCCAAACCTGAATGCAGAGCTGCAACACAAGACACCCTTCAAAGAAAACAAAGGAGAGGGGAGAGATGGTGTGGAATATTTGCCAAATATGTGCAACACGAGTAACCCAGATGTCCCACACTCTGCCCCATCAGGAAGCCACCCCCAGGCGAGGGCTGGGGAAGTGGGACAGCCTGGGGAATGCACTGTAGGAGTCAGGAATGCTGGCTGCCTGCCCCACACTGGGAGATGAATTCTCCATCCCTGGAGGTGGGAAGGAGAAGATAGCCAACATCAAAAGAAAAGGTGTGAAGTAAATGCAATATGTAAATTCTACCAGCATCAAGTGTTTTGCAGTCCCCAGACAAGGCAGTGGGTATGTGTTTGATGGCTCTCAGAGCAGCAGAAGTCCTTCTCACAGAAGTATTTTTCATCCTCTCTCTTGGTCCACGTTGTCAACCACTGTGGGCTTGCAGATACAGTGCAAGAAGAAATCCATCCTTATGTGACCCTCTTGCACTGATCCACCAACACAACAGGCGACTGCAGTGGACAGTAACAAATCTCTGAGCTCTTTTGCTTCCAGAAATGAGGAAAACCCACCAGAACTTGTTTTTTTTAGGAAAAAAGCTGCACAGGAAACAAATAATCCAATTCTAAAATTTTGTTTCCGGTAGTGGCACTCCCATACACCAGCTCCCTAAACTCCTGGGATTTTTCATAATGGTTCAGCTGGTAAAATAATTTATAATAGCAGAACCACCTGGCCTTGGCTGTTTGTAAATGATTGTAGAAGTTCAGCAAGTTATCTCAGTTTCACTCATTTTATCAGCAGGGAGAGACTTGATATCAAACAGGAATGTTGCAAATTATGGCTTGGTATCAAAGCAATTTGGCAATGATATGTTCAGACCAATACTGAAGTGAAATTCTTTGGGTAGTGGGTGTGCCTGGTTGCCTACAAACCTCAGTGCTAATCAAGTCAAGTTTGCTTTCATACTGTCTATGGAAGCGACATGAGGAAAGTAAAAACTGACTTCAAAATACATTATTGCTTTGAATAACTTTGGCTTGAACATCTTAGTGTGAACACAAATTAGAGAGAAAGAAAAAAGTCTGTTATTTTCATGAGAAGATACTGTTTTAGAGGGTCCCTAGCTGATAAGAGGTGCAGGGTGTGTGTCCAGCTTTCTGGAGATGGGTATGAGCTTTTCTCATGTCTCTCTGTTCATTGTGCTCAGAGGGGCTCCTGCAATCACACATTTGGCAAACCTGGTGAAGTTACTTCAACACACACCAGAAACAGCTCAGAAGGAGCTACAGGTATGGAAGGTAGTACTTAATGTATAAAAAGAAAATATAAATATATTTTCCTAAGCAAACAAATTGGCTTTTTCTTTGACTGAAGAAAGCCCTCAGGATCATATCTGAATTAGTACTGGAAATGTGTCAATAACAGTGAAATAATGGAGAAAGAGATAAAATAAATACACAGTGGAGGTGATACTTTAAATGAAGTGATGCTTGTGCACACAGGCAGGAAAGCTGATGGCAAAGTCATTATTATAATGCTCCTGTGGGAAAATCCAGATTGCAGCATTTCTTTAAAGCTACTAAATGCAGACAATCTGCACTTTTATCAAAATTTGACCACTTCTGACCATGGTGACTCATGATGGATAGTAGGGAAGAGTTCTGTGTTCTTGGACTAAATCTACCCCACATTACACAGCAAACAGCTTTATTTGAGATAAAGGAGGAACCAGACAGGAAAGAATTCACCCACTGAAAAGCGCTGATGGTTGTGTTTTCAGGAGGAAGAAAGGAAGCTGTGTTTTTCCTGTGAAGGAAAGACACTTTCCCTAAGTACAGAGACTACCTGAACCAAGCAGCACAAACTGTTTCTAGGGAGCATTTCTTTATCCTGCAGCCTGGTTTTACTGTGTGCAATTAAAATGAATATTTAAAAGCTAGATTAGAAAGCTGCTACTTCATTAGCTGTCTCCAGAGTGATGCTGGCAAACAGCTGGGGGGAGGAAAGGAGCCCAGCAGGGAGCAGGAAGAGCCAGGCAGGATTTGGACTGTCACTGGCAGGTGACAAACAGCTACCAGAGGGTGGACATGAGAAACTTCTGAGAGGTCAAACTGTCCCAAATGTGGATAAGATGTGGTGTATGAGTGTCCCAATGGGCTTTGGAGCACAGAAAGAAGGTACAGTGAAAAAAAATCATTTTTAAGGCCCTGAGCTAATTAAAGCCCAGCAGGAGGGAAACTTTTCAAGCGACTAAAAGCAAATCATTATGATCAGATTCCTTTTGCTTTGATTTGTTTTACCTAAGCAAAAACAAAAGCAGAAAACTGTGGGTTATTCTCCTCTTTTTTTATGGAAACTGGGGTTCAAATAAAGATGTAGACAACAAACTCCCTGCTGGGCTGGATCCAACAATGGAAACAGGCCTGGCATCTGACGTAGGGAGGATTTTGCAAATGGAAAGGGATCACTGAGAACAAAGCAGGCCTGTTTACTTCACTTCTCCAGTAAACTCTTTTTTGCTGAATTTTATTTCCCAACACAACTGTTGGCCAAGAGGCAGCCAAGCCTGTTCCACCCCAGCACAGCCTTCCACTGACGTAACATCTAAAGGGAACCACATTTTTAGAGGCAACAACATTTCCACTGGCATTGCTGCTGCTGACTTACTACCAAAGGCTTTTCCAAGTGACAGGCTGGGATTTATCACCTTCCCCAGCTCGGGAAGTCATTTTCACCTGGAACCTGTTGAACTCAGCAGGCCAGGCAGACAGCACGGGTTACAGGCTATTGGAACCCAACTGCTAGTGGAAAAGTAAATATTTCATCTAGATCACTGCCCTTGTATAAAAACAAAATATTATTTGGTAAATGGCACTTACAAACCTAATATTTCCTGTGCTGGTGTGCAGTGGGAGGCTGCACAATGGGGACTTGTACTGTCCCCATGTTTTGGGTCACTGGGTGCACCAGGCTGCTGCCAGCAAAGCCAGTGGAGTATGAAACCAGAACCTCGTGGCAGGAAGCAGATGCAAGGTTTGCCAAATCATTATGGCCCAGCTACTTAACACAGCCCTGGCTTACTCAGCAGAGTAAGCCTTCAAAAAGAAAGGCAGAGCTGGCAAAGCTACAAAGCTATTGATTAAACAAAAATTGTTTTTCTAAATGGCTGTCGTTCGCTTGTTTGCTGCAGTTTTATTATGTTAAGTAAAGCTGTACAAGATGCTCAAAAACAAAGAAATTAGAGGGACTGCAAGGGAATGTTGCTTCCCTAGGGATTACACAGAGATCTTCCACAAAGCAGCAAGAAACCCTTGCCCAGAAATAATGTTTGCCACAAGAGTGCAGAAAGCAACGGGACGTGGACATTCCCACGCCCAGTTGTTCCAATGTTATTACATTCCAGTACTGTAAATAAACTATCAAATTTGGATGGTACAAAGGCGAAACAGATAATCATGACAGAGAGAAGGTACCCTGCTACTGTGCCAGGATCAGCAGGTTCAGTAAATGCATCTGGAAATACCTTGCAGCTTTACATAAAACTAAAAAACCACCCAAACTGAGGCCTACCCAGAGCACAATACTACCAAACCTCTCCATTTCTCCTCCCCAATATGCTTTTTTTCTGTGTGATTTTTGTACTTAATTTTTTTTTTTTAATATTTCTCTGTGTGCTCCCACTGTCATTGCAAAAACAACCAGCCCAGACAAGGTCAATAGCACAGGGATCTGCAATTTCTGGGACTCAGCTTGCTCAGGTGTCCTGTAGTGCCTTACAGTGGGCCAACACACTTTCTGTTTGTGCTGCTCCACCACCGCCTCCTCCCCCGGTCAAATCATCCATGCTGGCAGAAGTCTCCACTGATTGTTTTTTTAAATATGTTTAAACCTGTCTTTGATCTCTGCTTCCTTTTGACTAACTTAGGACATGGTTTTCAGAAGGTTATTATCAAGCTACTAAGGTACATGATAATAATTTGTTTTATCTAAAACAGACCCCTCAGTGTGTTACCAGAAGTGGAAGAAGCATCTCCTGAAATGTTAGGATATACCTATTCTTTCTCTGAACCAGAAGCTGTTATTAAATAACTGCTTTGGTTAGATCCTACCACTCTGATGTTCAAGCACATCTGATGAAATAGGCAGTGCTCCATTATGTCCTTTGGAGTTCTACAGAGAAGGGCAACTTAACTGTGAAAATGTGCTTGCAATTATCTGTGGAAGAAGAATGAAACCTGGGAGGAGGGGAGCACGAAAAGGGAGCCTGGGAACACAGAGAGAGAGACATTCCTCAACAGATTTACAACACAAATGGCAGAAAATAAAATTAGCAACTCCAGGGTGGGTACGGACTGCTGCCAGCATTTCTGGCCAGCCCCAGGGTATGTCTACACAGCAGCCAGACCCTCCCAGTACTCCTGAGACTGCAATATACTGGAACAGCCACATCCTCCTGGGAGATTTCAAGAGGGGATTCTGGCACCAGGAGAATAGAGCTGGGTCAGGCACTGTCTGAATGCAACTCCCCAGCTGCTCAGGAAGTTCTGGTGCAGCAAAGTCAGTAATACCTGAGCTTGCAAGAATAAAGCCTGCACGGGATTGCCTCTGGCTCCAGTGCTCCTTGGGATCCAACTGACCTTGATTTTCCACCACTCCAAATGCAGAGATGTGAGTTCTGACACAGCATGGTCAGAAGGGCCACAGGGGCTTTATGAAGGCACTGAGGGAACCACAGCTCCCCAACACAGGGCAGGATCTACACCCAAACTGCCAGCAGGGCCACTGGAGAGGTCTGTCCAGCCACTGGACAGATCCTGGCAGCCACAGGCTACATCCCTGAGCCATCCATAACTGGGGGTTAGCCTACAGGCACACAGAATGGGCACCTCTTTGCAAGAACTCTTTTACAGTAAAATAATAATTCACAGGAGTGAATAAGATGCCTGTGGGCATGTGTTTAAGTAAAGTCTTTAAGTACATGCTGAAATCCTACCCTGTGAATAGAAGTTTGACCTCATTTGCAAGACAGAGGGAGCAGAGTTATAAATGAAGTTGTCTGGATAACCCTGAAACTGAGACTTTGGTGCTTCTGCATGTTTGATTCTACAACTTAAGTAACATTGGTTTTCATGTCTTTTGGGAGGTATGAAGTAACCTGGGGACACATCAGTGTTTTTCTGCAACAGCAACAAAGAAAAATGTTCCACAGAAATTCAGGTCAGGCAGAACCTGCCTAATAAATGTGGGATTAACTCAGAGAAACACAGAAAAGAAAAAGAAACCCAAATGAGAGATTTTTTTTTTTAATAGGGTTAATGTTTAAAATCAGCCAGGACATAAACTACAGTTAGCTGCCTCCACTGGTAGAGCCCTGAGTTCAAGGGTTAGACTGTGCTGAGCTGCTCTGAAAAAGAGGGTTGTTGGCATTTTTTCTTTCAAAACAGCTTCTCAGCTCCTACATCCTGCACCTAAATGTTATAACCCCAGGATAAAAGGAGAGAATTTTTAGCAGAGGTCCCTCCATTTCTCCATGGTTTCCAGAAGCACTGCCTTTGCCCCAGCACAATGATTTGGCTGTCTGGCTCCAATGCTGCTGGCACTGTTGACTAGAATGGCAGGACAGGCTGATCCAGAAAAAGAAAGAGGTTTCTAACAGCACAGTGTGCACTCTGCAGCATTACCTGTCTGCACAGATCTGTCACATTTACTGGGGTGGTCCTCAGCTTCCACATGAAACTTTTCTTTTTTAAAATGCATTATGACCAATTTTTTATAAATTGTGGGGCAGGGGAGAAGGGGGACAATTTCCTGCTTGGTTCCCAGGCATCCTGACTAGCTGCACCACAGTGATTGGGTTTGCTGGTGTAAATTGTCACAGGGCATCACTCTGCACCTCTGGGATCTGCAGAGACACTCCTCCTCAGCCTGCAATGTTTCACATGCTGGCACATCTGCATCAATCTCTCTGCTGGGTGTAGAACTACACAGATCAGTGAGGCCAATGTTATTCACTAGCCCATCAGCACAAATACCAGGCCACAGAGGGAACAGCCAGAGTGCTTTTCCCTCACCTGCAACACCACGATGCTTGAGACACACGACAAAGGCAGCAAAGAATTATGCACTCTGAAGTAATTTTACCCAAGCTACAGCTATCAATACCTAACATCTAAAGCAAATAAGCACACTGGAGAGAAACCTGCTGGTTCCAAACCCTTCTCTTTGTCTGATTCCAAGCCCTGAGCTGTTTAGTTTGTGCATTATGGGCTTTTACCTTTGGACTCATTTTTGTCCTCATCTGTTTCAGCTTCAAGTTTGAGGCCGTGTGGTTTCAGGCTGTTGGCAAGAGGCAGCTCCTTGCTTATTGTCAGTTGATTTTAATCCCCTTTCCTAAGGGCATCTGCCCCAGCATGGCTCCCAGCCACACCACCTCGGGCCATTCTTTCCCCATCCAGGCAGTGCCAGGTTCCTCTGGCTCATGAATGGGAATCTTCCCTCCTCACCCAAGCCTGCCCCCGTCCCACAACAGGAAAGCTGAGGCTGTTGAAAGAAACAGCAATGGCAACAAAGCTGGCATTGTTGTCCTGAAAAACCCCTGGCTGCAGCCCGCCCCGCTCCACGCGGGGATAACGGATACACGGATGAATCCCAGCTTTTGTTTCCAAAAACTTATTTGACTTTTTCTTTGGAGAAGGACTTAAAAATGGTAACAAAGTCATTGCTGTAGGCAAAGAGAGAAGTGGGGAGGGGGGGAAGTGACACTATTTTTCTCCAAGTCGGTTGTTCAGGGTGGTCTTTGGGGTGTGCATCTCAGACCAGCCTCATGCTGGTGCAGTTCATGGGGGTGGAGGAGGAGGGAGGCACCAGTCAGGATCCTGGTGACAGAAAAGAGGCACTTTTAGGCTTTTACTGATGGACTTGCCTTGCAATTCTGAGGAAAGGTGAGAGTAAGAAATGCTCAGTATTCATATTATGTTTATAATATGAAGACCTCAGACTGGTACATTTTAAGACTTCAGTGACCGTTGTGATCTCTGGGTCTTCCCTTCTGTGTAGGTCAGGATGCCACCCAGCAAACCCTGGATAAAATCCAGCAAACCCTGGTTACACAAGTGTGCTCTTTTAGAAGACATCCACTGCTGACCCAGCTGACTGAAGGAACAAGGCTTGCTGAGGGTCCTGTCTTGTGTGGGAAGAAGTTTATGATTTACAGCCTCAATGCACATTCACTGGGCTCCCTGCCTGCTACATTTTTGTAACAGCAATACTCCTCTCTTGGATCCTTCATAGAAAAAGTTGTATCTAAATACAGATGGATGTTGCCTTTGTGTCCATGGACCAAAACTATCAGTACAGACTTGGAGATTTAAATACAAAAGTCATGTCCCTCACCCCATCATCAAGCAACAACTCCACAGGTTAAACCTGAAGATGAACTTCCATCCTTCAACGTCCATAGGACCTACTTCATCCTCATGGACCTATTTAATGGTGTCTCCATGTTTTCACAGTGCAGCTGTCCGGAATAGTGTTTTTTGCAGTCAGTCCAAATGACATTAGTGGCAGATTAGGAATCTGACACATCAATTAGTAATCCATTCACTTTTTCCAAAGTCCACATCAGAAACTATCTGAGAATGCCAAATTGGGCTTGAGATCTCCACGGACATTTGTTAGTCTTAAGGAAAGAATAATAAATCTCAGCTTTTTTACACTCATAAGGAAATTAGACTTCAATAAAGCTCAAAATTATGGCTCTCCAAAATTTATATTTTTGGATGTAAGTTTTGATTGGATTTTGTTTTAAATTAAGAAACTTACACCTAGTCTTCCTTGGTTTTCATTTTTAAAGCTCATGTCAGCTTGTGTTCATATCTGCAATTGGTTTCCTTACATTTAATTTAAAAACTCAAAAGTCTGCAAAGAATTCTTCTATTTGCACAAGATGTGCTGAAACAGGACAGCTCAGAGCATCTTACTGCAGGTCAACACCAGAAGAAGAAGGCCTGACACCTTGTAAGGTTAATGAAAAGATTGCTGTTGGCCCCCAGAAGACACCAGACAACTGATCAGAGGTTGAAATGAGCAGCCAGGCCCCTGGTGGGTGACAGCACAGATGGATGATTTTGATGTTCAGGTTGGGGGTGACAGACATGGCATTTCCCCCCTCTGTTCTGATTTGGCAGCACTGGGAGTTGACTCTACTGCTGGTGGCAAAGCAGAGGGGGCAAAAGCGTTTGCCCCAATGTGTGACAGAGAATCGCAGCTCCTTGTGGAGTTAGATAACCTGGAACATGTCCCCAAACACTTGTGGCAGCAAAATCCTCCCAACAGCTTCTACAACCTTCAGCTGGAGCCCTCCTGGCTCCTGTGCCCTCCCAGAGCCACATTACCCCCATGCCTTGGGTCCCTAAACTGGCCCTTACTGACCCCCATACCCCTCCAGTACTCTGAAATAGTTTTCTAAGATGAAGGCAAAGAAGGAAAACCAGCAGAGGTAAGACATTGTGGTCTTACCACCAAAACTGCCCTCAGAAAAGAAAATGGAGTTGGCAATTCTCTGCACAGATGGAGAGCTGTATCTGAAAGCATTACATCCCCTATTTATGAAGGGGATTTTTTTACAAGGCATTATTAGAAGGAAGCTTGTCAGCTCTGCTGAGAAACTTGGCAAACACCAGGGCAGACCAGTCTCACTCTTTCACACAGCTGGATTTTCTGCAGCTCAAGTATTTTTCCCTCTTGCTCTTGGCCCATCCAAAGATGAGTGCTGAATTTCCCTTAGCATTACCCACAGGTTAATTTGTTATTAAGTTTAGGCTCAGTTTAACATCTTGGCTTGCAATCTAAATAAAACCAAAACCAAATGTCCTTCATTTCTGCTGAAACCACCCTCGGTTTGGCTCAGCTGCCTTTGGTGTCACTGGAGGGTGAACAGGAGATTCATTTTTGGTAGGTAACCGAAATATCCTCCATGCAACTTTGAAATACATTGCCATAAAGTAATTATTTGTCATGGAATGAGATTGGCCAGAACCTGAACATGCTCCACTGGCTCTGACATAGCTGTGAAATACTTCTTACTGCAGGAAAGGAAGATACACCAGACACATGAGCTGCAGGAAGGGTGCAGAAAAAACTCAGGCACAACTTCTTACTGCAGGAACAAAGCTGGGATTTCCCACCTTACATCCAGAGAGGCTGAAGGAAAGAGTGCTTGAAAACCCCCCAGGCACAGTCCTGCCCCCTGTATAACTTTGTTCCTGGCCTAATCCTGCACCTTCCTCAGCCCAACTGTGACACTGCAACCAGAGTGATGTCAATGGAAAGGGGAAAAAGCTCATCAGTGTTATGAGTAAGTGCAGTGACACTGGGCCTGGAGAGCAGGGAATGTGGAGCTGACCTTTGGTTAACTCATTATCTGCACTAAGAGCATGCAGCTGACTCTTCCAGTCAATTCTGTTTTCTTCTGCCCATGGGATATTTATAGGCAGCTTTAAAGAGTCTCCAAAGTCACCTGCAGAAAGTACCCAGTAATCTCATTCTGCAAATTGCTGTCTGACTAGGACTTGTCACGGTCTTTCCTGCTTTTTCCAGTGTGTTCAAAGTGTCTTACTTAGGTGTGATTGAGCCGATAAATCAAGCTATAGGAATTCTTTCTGTTGATCAAATAATTCTGCTTAAGGGCATTTCCAAAATACTGATGTTTACCATTTTAGTCACAGCAGATTACTTCACATGCAGTGATGAAACCATTACCAAACTATTTAACTATTAAAGTCCTTGACACAGACACCTGAACTTCAGAGAAAACTTAGCAAGTTCAAAGATTTTGAAGCTCACATTGGTTTTGTGGACCTACTCTTCACAGTAAAGAAAATCAGAATTTGTCTCTATTACTGTCAATCATTTAAGAGATTGAGGCCTCTTTGTGCCATTCATAATCAGAACAGAGAGCTGAAAACAGGGGAAGAACAACTAGAAAGATTTCTGTGTACTAAAATGGGTATTTACATAAGCCTCCTGAAAATTAGGTTACGTATCAATGTGCTACATTTATGAAATCATAACAAACACACCACTCTAGTAATTGCACTTGTCTGGCTTTAAATAAAAGTACCCTGCAGTGGCATAAGAAAAGAAAGAAACAGAAGGACAAGTTCTTACTTGTGCCCAAGTTCATGTGCAATTGTGAATGCCAGATTGAGACCGTTGTCTTCAGCAAGAACACATTTTCTCTTGGCACTGCAGACACCTCCCAGGTAAGCAATTCCTGCAACAGAAACAGAGAGAGTGTTCCCATCAGAACCAGAGAAACAGCTCATTCATTCAAAACATACAGCAGTAACAACCAAAGTGATCAAAAATGCAACCAGAATGAAAAATATTAGAGCAGTTTCCATACAACATCATCTGAGTAGTTTCTTCCTCATCCTAGTGAAGAATCAGTCCAGAGTTTTGTCAGACAGGAAATAAGTAAAACACACTCATCTCCACTGCTTTTGTTGGAAAATGTATTTAACTGTCTCAAAAATAATTTCAGTGACCCAAAAATTCATCTAAACTTGTCTACTAATTCCCTCTACTACAGCATTAGAAGATGCAGTGAAGGAGCCTGACCAAGCATTTAAATGGAGTTCTGATTTTCAGAATGAAGTCAGGCAGCAGGAATAAAACAATAAAGCAGAGACTCTGAAAAGATCTTACATTTTCCCTTCTTTTCATGCTTAAAAGAAAGCGAGAGTGTCAGAGCCAGGAGAGCTGGCAAAGTGCTGCTGGTGAGTCACAAAGCCAATGTAGGTGGCACAAGTCTCCTATTACTGAGTGGAATTTAGGATTTGATCCATGCACAGTATTCTCCTGTTTGTGTGGGCACCACGAACAGTTTGAGGCTGAGGCCAAAAAGGAATTCAAAAGCTATGGCATGGAACCTCTGCTATGGAAAAACAATAGTCCTCATCTGCCCTTCCTGCAGCCACAGTGGGCTCTGCTGAAAGTGCCACTGCACTTGGGAATGCTGAGCTGGCACCTCAGGGTGTCCCAGTGGATATATCTGCTTTCATTTGTATTTAACAGCACACAAGGAATCTATTTCCTCACTGCAGGACTGGTTCCATGGAGGGGTGCCTGGATGGATCAGACCATGACCATGCAATGGAGCCTTGATCTCCCTGTTTTCCTTTTTTCCTTTTCCTCTCAGAGTTGACAAAGCGGTGTTTATCAGGGTGCAAATGCAAAACTTTAGACCTGGAAGAAGTCCAGCTCTGTTTTTATGGGATTTGACAACAATATGGATGTGGATATTAGTTGCCAGGGGTGTTCTGGATGGATTGAAGGGATGGGCAACAGCCTTTTACTTCAGCACTTGCAGAGAAGAGTGAAGGCAGAAATCAGGCACTAACACTTGCTTACTTTAAAAATGATGACTGTGAAAGGGCAGATCCATACCACAAATAAACAAAAAAAATGAGATCAAGATTTAACCTTTTAAATCAATGGCCTAAAAGGCTGGATTTCAGCATTCTCCTTGGACTGACTTGCTTCTTTTATGCAGAATAGTCCAAAGGATGTCAAGGAATTGCTCAGGAAGGAACAGACTGCTTTGGGAAAGATTTTTGAGATTGCAAGCTCAATTCACACACACCTGGTGGCCCAATGAATGAGCCCCTTTTTGGTTAAAGGGAAGCCAAAACCGAGCATTTGAGTCAGCTGAAAGACACTTTTACTGAATAGGGAGAGATATTTTGGTTCCCTTTCAGCGGTTTTGACCAGAGCAGGACTTTTACCAAAAGTGTTTTATTCCTACTACTAAGCCTGATTATTCCACCCTTATCTTCCATTAACCTGTGCCAGTATCTCTCTCAGTTGTGTCTCACACATGAGGTTTTAACTGAGGAGCAACAATTGCATTTCAGGCTCGGGGGTCAATCAGGCAAGTCAGTTCTGCTTGAAATTATTCACTCTAAATTCTTTCTGAGAGATTTTATAAAAGGCTGGGTCTATGTTTGCCATCATGGAGATGGAAGGGGGCAACATTCCCATTTTTGGGAGGTGTGGTGCAGCAGAACAGTCTAGAATTCTGACAATATATTAAAATATGTTAAATACCAATTAAAATGTCAAATACATTATCCCAAATAGTAATTCTTCTGAAGTCTCTGTTTACTGGCTCTAATCTCCACTGAACCTGGCAATGCATATCCACATTATTATTTTGGCTTTTGCTCTGTGCTAAAACCCTCATTATTCAAAGGTGGAAAAGTAATGATTAAGGACTTGTACATCCACCAGTGGTCAAAGAAGTAGAGGCTGTGGCTCAGTTACAGACTCTTAGTCATCTATTTTTATTAGCTATTTTCAGTGCTTAATGTGAATCCTGTGTGGCCATTTTATAATATCTGCAATGATCAATTAAAAAATGTAGCCATTTAAAATTAGTTTATTATTACAGAAAAGGACTGGGCAGAGAAACTCATAATCCTGGAAGAGCAGAAACCTTTGGAGTACATGGAATGAACTCAGTAAGAAGTCCAGCTTGTGAGCTGCTGAGTGCTTATTAATAAGAGTCATTCTGGAACAGCAAGCCAGTTATAACAAATTGGTATCACATTTTAAGCCTGAAAAAGCTTGCTTTAAAAACGTTTTTGAAATCTATTTTTTCTATCAAACTATTTCCTAAGACTATAATTTTCCTTTGGACCAATACATTTTAGCACGCATTCCTCTCATCAGAATATCAACAGCAAATAAATTATTGATCTGCAAGCATACTCCAGATCTTTAGTAAATCTAGCTGAACCATTAACATAAATGCAGCTTTTTTGTGAGCCAGTACAATGATCCACATAACTGATATGCAGAGAAAAACACACCTTTAACCAACAACAACAGTAGCACAATGCCTTGGAAGCTGCATTAACATGATTTATATCTTCATTGGGATGAATGGAAACTGTTGTTTGCCTCTTAAATTTCCAGATTTTTATCTGAGCCTTTTAAGTCTGCAGAACTGGAATAAAAACTTCACGAATTCTGACATGTTTGTGAAAATCCTGGCGTGCCATGGTTCTACCAGGCTGGGAATAATATGAGGAAATGCTTTTATTTGGTAATTTTGCTTCTGGCTCTGTCTGTGAGACAGGTGTGTGCGTGTGAAAAGGAAAAATAAGGAAGGAAGCTGAACTGGGATTTTTGCCTTTTATTTTTTAAGAAAACCCCACACTTCTCATGTGCCTCTGCAAATACACAGATAGTGACTTTCTTTGGGGGAAAAATGTCCTTATCTTTCAGATATGCTGTCAGCAATTACCACAAATCTATTTTTAATATATAAAAGAGGTCAAGCAGGAGCATCAGTGGAAGAGGGAAAGGAAAGCCAATTACTATTTTTACTATTACCAAGCACGAGGGTTTTTTCCTTTCTCTCCTGAGAAATTACATAATTACAGCCCATAACTTCTGTGCTTGGGCTTGGACACACAGAGCTATCTGCACTTCCACAGCAAAGCCTGAGACACAGGCAACTGTGTAAACTCACATTTATCCAAAAACTTGTCATACATAAACAGTTTGCAGCTGTTGGCCTTCCTGCCAGCTATGAGCCCTCCATCAGCAGTATCTCCAAGGGGAATGATCCCATCTCTCCCCCCAGCCCAGCAAGGCATGAGGACATTACACACTTGCCACATGGATGGCCAAAGCTGGGAGAAGACAAGTCCTGGTGTGTGGGCTCCATTTTGTCCTACTCCAAACACCTGGGGCTCCCTCCTGATGGCTCTGGAGTATTCACTCAGCAAGTGGTTTGTCCAGGTACTCCAGCTTTCAACTCTCTAATGTCTTGTTTTCATTGCACTCCTAATACTTTAATCTGTTCTTTTGCCAAACACCTATGGATACAGAACTTTTACTTGATTAAAACTTGGCTGGCTCTCCTCCTGCTCAATGTATTTGCTGTTGGGAAGGGAGCCAAACTCCCAGTCCTGAAGTCTGCTTGGCACAAGACAGAGACTCCCTGCACATCCACATGCTCAGAGCAAAGCTCCCATTCCCCATCATTACTAGTTTGGTGTTGAGCTGATGTTTTTCTCATCCTCCCATGATTTTCAATTTGTGCAGCTCACACATTGCCATCAATTACATTCCTGTAGCCTCTCTTAACATCCTACAGGAGTAAAATCAGGAAACCCTGAAGTGATTCATGCTCTGCCTTTCCATTCAATGGCAATGATATGTTTGACAGAGATGCCCTGCCTGTATTTACACATCAAGTCAGTCACCAAGGGAATCTTTCAGTGCTTGTGATACTTAAAATGAAAAATACTTCTCCCTTTCTATAAAGCCTACATAGAAAAGGTTCCAAAATTCAAGAAACATTAAAGAAGAAACCCACTAAACTCTCTCCAAGATAGGTACTAACACTGTTCTACAGCTGAATAAACACAGGTCTCCAGAGCCAGCAGTATCCAGGTGAAAAAGAACTGTATCCATGGAAGGGCCCTCTCCAGCACATACAACACAGACAGGCTGAGGCTGTCACCACTGAGCCTCCAGGCCAAGTCTGGTTTAGAGGGATCATCCAGAAGAGTGAACAGGGTGAGCTGTTCCTTCATTTATGAGAATGTCCTAATTCAAAGCTGGACATGCAATCTTAGTGGCACAGATTAATTTGGCTTCATGCTGGATAGTCCTCCAAGATGCCAATTGCTGTTAATCTTGCAGTAACAACATGGTTTCCATTAGAGTTTAATATTCATGTATGGAAACTGCTTCCCTTAGCAAAAATTTTCATTGTTACTGCATTTAACAAAAACCACACAGGAAACAACACACTCATCATGAACCACAGCTCCAGAAGTTACAGTGCAACCATCCAGTGCATGAGACACAGCTACAGTCAGGTAGGAAAACAAGTGAATAATCACACCAGTGCAAGTCACAGTATTTTAAACTCAATTCTTTATAGACGAAGAGCTTCTGATGTCATGGACCAGCTGATGGAAACCACCAGGACTCCTGAGAATACCCACCAGATCCTGACTTTCTGCACCTGGGCAACCTTTTGCAAATGTGCCCATCAGCACAGAATCCTCTTCTCCCTGTGGAGAATATAGCCTGTCCTGAATTTCACCATGACCCCTGTAAAAACTCTGCTCACCACAACCTGCAGAGATGTAGCACAACTTTCCCAGAACTCACACAGCTGTCCTGTAGTGCCCAATAAAATAACTTCTTCCTCTGAAAACACTGACATTTCCAGTGTACACAACTGCTGTCAGAATCCCAAAAGCCCAGCAAGAAAAACAAACAGCTGAAACACAAAGTGTAGGTACTTTCTGAATCTCCTGATTTCCATTACACTCATCCTGAAGGACTAACAGATCAAATCTCTCCCTGATATTCACAGTGCCAGCTGATGTTCCTGGAGCTCACAAGGATAAACTATAAACACCTCAGAACACAAGGTGCTCATAGCACAAATGAGTGAAATGTTCAATACCTCTGGCAGGAGATAGTTTTCTGATTAGGCATTACTAGAGATATCAGTAGATATTAAATATTCTAGTTATTAGGAATAACTACAGATACTTGGCATTGAATATTGATGCAACACCCAAGGGTCTGATGAGTGGCCCTGGTAACACTTCACAAGATCAGGGCTCTAGCTGAACAAGCCAGGTTCAACCACGTGCCTTAGTCTTTGTGGAAGGACTGTGATTCAGGCAGAAACACCCAAATTTTAGCCATGGCACCACTGCAGCTCAACAGAACTCAGTCAATTCTTTCATCCCACACTGGAGCCCAGGTAGGAGTGCACTGCCCCATTTCCAAACAAATTACCTGACACCTAAACCAGCTGCCCTCCTCAGTGCCTTCCTGATAAAAATACCATTGTGAGGCCAGACCTCTTCATGTCTGTAAACCTGCAGAGGCAGCAAGATTTAATCATCAGAGCTTAGAGGGGTGCTTTTGCTATCTTCCTTTTCTCTGTTTAATTACCCTGCAGGACAGCAATTAATGGAGCATGTGGAATCCCCTCCCCAGCACAGCCAACCCTCAGCTTCACCTTTCAGTCTTTCTGCAGGGCTTTTCTGTTTCTTGGGAACCCTCCTGAGGTTTTACAAGTTTAATGGATGAATCATTTATCTGCCCCTTTACCAACCTGCCCACACACAGACATTCCCCAAGATGGCAAGAACTTTACTCCAGTGCTGTTTGCATTGGATTTACACTCTGCTAATTCACTGATTTAGGCACAGGGGGCTGCCCAGACAGTAGCAAAGCTCTAGAGACTGAGACCTCTCCTAGCTTCAGGGATATCTGTCCTCACCCACACCAGCAAAAGCTGTTTCAGACAGCAAATGCAGTGAGATAAGACAGCTGAGAGATGTTCTAACACTTTTTTTGGCCAAGAAGATCCCTTTAACCAATGCCTACAAAAACATTATTCATGCTGCATTATAAGAGCAGACAACCCTTGGAAACCCTCAGAGGTTTGGCACGGCCATCTCTGAAACCACATTCCTTTCCAGTGCCATTCACCAGGACTTGGGATCACAAACACAAATATTCACCACACTGACCATACCTGAGGAGGGGTGTGGTGTCCACTGGATTTAGAGAAAGCTGGAAACAAGCACCCTGCTCAGCCCCATGGAGCAGATATCCATCAGTGACACAGGCACCACTGATCTTGCCTTGCAGCAAGGGAATGCACTAAAAGCCCACCTGAAGTTCTTTCCAGCCCTATGTTTCTAAGCTTTTATGATAAAACACCAGGATCTGAGAGCTCAGCAAAGCAGGAGATAAAAGAAATTCCCTGTCTCTCTGACATCTGCTCTTTGTTCAGCGTGACATCCTCCGTGCCATTAATGGCTCCTCCCTTTCAGCAAACCATCAGTGCCCTGGATGACAGCACATTAATAAATCCTCCCTTCCAAGGAGACACGAGGAGTGCCTTAATTAACTGGGCCAGAGGAAGCAGGGTATCATCTCCATGTTTACTCTACTTTGATATGCTAACAGCACATTCCTGAGAGCTTCTCCCCAACACTCCCCAGAGCCTGGGCTGCTGCTGAATGCAGATCTCAAAGACAGTTCCTTCCTGCAATCCTGTTTCTCTAGTTAAATATGGGGTTTGGGACATTTAGTCCAAATCAGACCACCATTCCTGAATGCTGATTCCCAAATCCAGGCAGCTAATTCACCATCTGCTTACAGACATCACTGCCTGGTGCTGAAAGTCTCCATGCTCACACACACACAGGGATTACATGGGCTGGATTACTCCAAGTAAGATATATTAGGACAGCTGTTGAGAGGAAAGGCAGGGGAAGAGCTGCCCAGGTGGAATTGAGAGAGGGATTCCAGTTGGAGATTGGACTGAGTGAGTTAACACACCATGGTGGGGAGAATACAGAAGCCTGGCATAATTCTAATTTAGTGAACAAGGCAAGAAGAGAAATGGGAAGAGATAAGAGAATGAGAAGAGACAGGGACAGAAAAGTAGCAAATGGAGATAATATGGGTTTTCCAGAAGGCTTCAGGAAACATGACTTTGATCTCCTAGGCAGCAGGGAGTCACTTCTGAGGGAGGCAGGGGTCAAGGAGGGCAGCAGATAAGATCAGAAAGGAAGATGAGCTCCCTGAGAATGTCTGTGTGTACTTACTGCTAGAGAAAAATGGATCTCCAGCCCTGGGTCAGAAGTCTCTGGCATCTTGGGTTCACTTGAGGAATTACTGAACGATTCTGAGGACATGGAATTGTTCAGGCAGGGAGGTGTGGGCAAAACCTGGCACTGAGCATAAGGGAGGGATAGCTGTTGGAACTGGTATAGGAACAAGAGATGGAAATCAGAGAGATACAAGATAGTGAGAGAAAATGAGAGAGGCACAGGGGACAATGTTGTTCAGGGATATCTCACACCAGAAAAGAATCAGATCTGGCAAAGGCAGCAGAGATCTGATGCTTTTGAAAGGCTACAGGAACAGAGACTGAGAACTCAAAGAAAACATCACCAACAACAGTGAAACCAAGCTGCAAATCAGGATTTGGATCCTGATCCTTGAAAGTCACCTCTGCCTGGAGCTCAAAGGCATTTGGATTTGAATATCATGTGTTGGACTCGTGGTGGTCAGTGGAGGAACCTGCCAGTCCTTCCTACAAGCTGCTGTAGAGTTAAGCAGGACCTTCCCTTCCCACCTGCATGGAAAGATCAGCATGACAATATGAAACAGGAAGGCAGCCCATCAAGGCAGCAGCAGGACTGAGCACTGGATTCAGAGTTTGTGGAGTTCTGGGAGAAACTTTCTTTTGTTGCAGTGGCTGCAGCACAGACACACAGGATAAAAATGACTCCACATCTCTCACCTGCTGGATAGCTTGAGAAGAGGAGAGAGCTCCACCTGCTCCTGCTCTGAACAGCCTTTATGAATCTCACCCTTCCCTTTCCCAGATGTTATCAAACACCAGTATTTCAGTATTTTCATTTTGACCTGTGCTGTCTGGTGGAAGAGGCCTGAATGCAAGAATTGCATCAGTTGTCCCCTAAGCTGCATCTTTCAGGAAATAAGTAACTCATCAAAAAAAGAGAAAAACTTAACTCTTCCATTTTCCCACCACTCTGCTACGTGCCTGTGTCAGTCTGCCAACACCTGTCCTCAGGATGGATTCCCACCTGCAGGCTGACATCTCCCAAGGAATGGAAAAGCAACCCTGGCACTGCCTGCCATAGCTGCAACTCTGCAAACTGTGTCAGGTTCCAAAACCAGCCCTGGGGCTATTTTCATCTTCCTTTTTTCAGATAAGTTCTGTCAATTCCACTTTTGGACTTGTCAGTTTGTCCCTGCAACTCATCTGAGTCACCTGCTTCAACAGAGGGCCTGAATTCAGAGAGAAGGAAAAAAAATACCAAATCAGAGCTTTTAATGAGACTGCTAAACAGTCTCATTAAAAGGAATGGAATTCAGCAGCAGGGATTCTGGAGCCTTTAAACTCCTCACTATCTCCCTTCCAGAATGAAGAGACAAGGTCAGACTTGGCAATAGTTCAGAAAAAATATTTGGAGTCTCTGTACCAAACAGCATCTGCTTTAAGAGCAAACAGGGTGCAGAATTCAGTTCCAGTTTTTCCCTTCCTGTAGTTACAAACACTAAGTAACTCATGAAGCTTTGCAAATTAAATTAAAAGATTCTTTTAACAGTTCCAAGAGCTTTCCTGAGCCATGCCTATCTCTCCCTGCTGTGGTGTTGGTCAGGGGTGGGCTCATGAGCAAGGATCAGTCCTGCAATGGTTAAACAACATTAATGAACAATATTTCAGTGTCCAGAGAGTGTCAGCCCAGTCTGCTGAACGTTCTGGAGATGGCTGAACACCTGTGCTGCTGCTGAATGGCATTCTTCCACAGCTCCCCATTCAATTGTTTCCATGCTCTTACAGAATGACAGCAATTGTTACTCTGCAAACCTGAATGAATCTACACTTTCAAAACACGTTCATATTTAAAGTGTATTTTATTTTTAGGTGCTGTATGCATGTCAAAGCTGTTCTCCTGGCAACATCAGGTGAGCTGCAGGGAAGGCAGCAAATGGGATGATGCACAGTGATCCAACCCCAAACACATCCTTTCCCAAATTCCTTCTGTGATACTTCTCGTATGCAGCTCCCACATCCTGACTTCCAGGGCTGCTGAAGCTCCTGGCTTCACATTGGTGAGCTGCCAGCCAGCACTGATAAACTTATTTATAAATTCTTGATTCAGCTTTTCTGTTTTAATTCTTTGCTGAGTGCTGATTTAACCTCACAGCCTGACTTGACAAGGCTGACAAACCCTAGTGCTGTGCCTGATAAGGGTAATGGGGTTGAGTTACTCTGTTAAGTCAGAACTTGGGTTGAAAAGCTGATACCCAGCACCTCCCCTCAGCAACCCTGGCTGAGACCCCTGCTGCCAGGGGTGGGGAGTGAAAATGATCCTTCCATGGCAGCAGGCAGTGCCATGGCTCTGCTCCTCTCCCCACACACCACCAATAGGCATCCCATTTGTTCTGGTGGAGCACAATAGCACAGAGGAAAGGGAGGTGAGAATAAATAAAAAAATCCCTAAACTTACTGCAAAATTAATGGCTTGATTTCCTAGAGATGACCACTTCCACTTGGGGCTCCTGATGTAAAGGTGGATGCTGCAATCTTTCCCTCACTGGCAGCATCAGAGGGACATGGCTCCTTCCTCTGCTTAGTTTCCTAATTTTCAGAAAACTTCTGAAAGCCTAATATTTCTGAGGTCATCTCCTCAAGTTTGATTCCAATTAGCCAATGGGTTATAAAAATATTAGGGAACAACCATCGCTGGGGGAGACAGACATGAGCACCAAGCACACACAGGGCATAAACACACCCACCAAACCAGGTTAAAATATTTGGGTTACTGCTAAGCCAAAGGGCCTCTCCTCTGGGTTCCCAAACAGAGCTGTCCATCCTGGCACCCACTCCCCAGGAAGGAAATGACCCACAGCATGGTTTATGCAGACATAAACACATCACAGCATCAGCCTGACTGAAGAGAAGCAATGGCTAACTTCAGAGCTAACATGGCTGGAGATATTTTAATATGTCTTGAATCTAGTTTTTCAAGTACCCCTTTCTCTAGATTCCTCAAAAATGAAATGTCAACTTTACAGCCACCAGCTGCAGAGAAATTCTCACTCTGAAAAAGACCAGCCTGAGCTTTTCTCACACTTCATAAAAAGAAATCTCTCATGTTCAAACTTGAGCTCCAGTGAAAGAAAACACAAATTTGAATGAATAGCACTGAGCTCCTTGCAATGACTGACAGCAGCCAGGGAGTCCCTGGTGCCTCACAGACACAAGTCAAGGCACAGTCCCAGTCCTGGGGCCTTTACGGACTCAATTCAGAAGTGACAGCCCGGGAGGTTGACAGTGACAGCACTAAAGAAAATTGTCACAGGATCCTGCAGGAGCCAGGGGACATTGTGTGCTCATGTCACTGCTCCAGGGCTTTGTGCTGAAGTTCTCCCAACAGGGAGAGAAGTGCCTCTTCTTGTCCCACGTGTTTCTAAATAAAATGCAGTTGTTCCTCAATACCTGCCTGTGACAGGTGACAGGGTGACACTTCCAGTTCTGAGCCAAAGCCCTGTGTCCCTGACTGAGAATTCTGTCCTGAGTGTGCAGCACAGTTTGCAGGGTCTTCTCAGCTGTCAAAGCCCACTCAGGATTCCTGGGGGGACTCTGCAGCAGGAACAGCTGCACTCCCCAGCTAGGCAGGTGGGGTATTTTTGAACCAGCCTGCCTGGGAGCCCAGTAGCAGTGGCCTCCTGGCAGCTGCCATATTATGAGAAGCATTTCCCAACAAAGCCACCTGATTAGTGATAACATAATCAGCTTCATGGCATCCCCACAGAAGAAGGTGGATGTGTATTACATACTGTCTAACAGGACCAGCTATCAAAATCAGCACAGGCTTGATCAAAGTCTCACTGGAACCAACAAATTATAACTCCCAGCTTTGGAAAAGTGCATTAAATCATTTCCTGGCTTCTTTTACTCAGTTTTCACCCCCAAAAGGTTGACTTTTGTCTTTCTTCTTAAGTGTAAATGCAGGAAGCTTTATTTACCTCCGTGCTCAGATCCTGCTGTGGCTCACAGACACTGCTGCACGGGTCCTGCACCTCTGCAAACCCATCAGTGCATTGAAAAAAATCCTGGCTACAGCAGGCAAGAGCTGAGATTCTTCATCGTGGAAAGGGCCAAATGCTCTCAGAATCCAGACCTTTGCTCTGAGCCAGGAGCATCACACCCTGCACAGTTCCTCAGATGCACAGAGACATCCCAGGGAATGCCAACACGGGAGGGCTGTGCCAGGAACCTCTGCCCCTCATTTGGCTCCTCAGAGGGAGAAGGGAAATGGGAAGATCCAAGTGAGACAGTTAACCCACAGAAAGAAGTCTGGGCCAAACCAGAGAACATCATGGAGGAAGGAACCAGATACCAGGAGGAAGAACATGAAACTGAAACATATTACTGAACTCTGATGAGGTAACAGACATCGCTGAAAGGAAACTACAAAGTTTAGAACTTCAGCAGCCCTTAAGCAACACTTTTGTGTTGCAGGATCCCAGGATTCAGATGCTGCTGAATGTGGTACAGGTCAGGCAGGAATCACAGGGAAAACCATCTGGCAGGGCAGAGCAGCTCCAGTGAACAATGCTGCCCCTCTGAAGTGAACAGACACTTGGAAGAGTCATCAAAGGCATTAGAAGGAGCACCAGGACTTCCCCAGGAGCCAGGATGCAGGTCAAGAGAGCTATAGCAGGAATTTCATCCACTCTTGGACCCAGACAAGACCAAGCTGGAGACAACATTTGCTCTCTGACTGACAGAGCCAGAAAAGCAAACAAACTGGAGCACACAAAAGAAACATGAGCATACAGGTTTCTTAAACAGAAATATAAAATATACACTCTAAATCGAAATCTAACTTCAGCCTCCTATTTTCCAGTCATTTCAAGAACAACAAAATCTGATTAGACTGATGGACTCGTTTTCAATAAATAAAAACATCCACACAGAGTTTCCTAACTCACTGGCCAGTTTTCTTATAAATAACTGCAATGTTTACACTGTTTGTCTGCTACAGCACAAATATTGCTGTACATGCTGGAGCCTGATGGATGATATTACTAAAACCAACAAGCAGATCCTCAGCAGAACATTCATGTGTACCCAGCAGCCCAGCTATGGGCAGGCAGAGCCTTAGTGCAAACAGCCCCACAAAAATGTATGACACAACCACACAAAACCAACAAGTGCCTTTAACCTCCTGACTGCTCATCACCACCAACCAAAGCAGGAATACAAGGCTAATTCCAAGCTAAGCAAACACAGAAATCCTTCACATTCTACAAATCATGCTGAAAGAGTACAGGAGGAGAAATATTTGATGGGTTGAGTCTATGGGTTTTACTATTATTATTCTGATATGTTCAATGTATTTCTATTAGCTGATCTAAAAGGTAAAAAGACTTGTCAAACTAATCCAGGCAAAACCCTGCAGATTATAGGATTCTGACCCTGAAATTAGTAAACCTTCATAGCAGAACCTTTGTGTCCAAATGAAATTCCAAGGAAATCCACTTCTGTTTAAGAGACAGTTTACACCCAAATACACAAACACACACACACACACACACATATGTATATACACCTGTCAGTGATAACTTGGCTCAAATTTCCCTATTTGTAGTCACCTTCTTATCTAAACTGGCAAGGGCTTAATAAAGAAACCCCAGTATTTTCTACAAGGAATCTCTGATCAAATCTGTATGTGTAAAATTCAAAGTATTCTGCCATGCATTTAGAGACAGTAATTTATTTCCAGAATGTGTCTGTGGATTCTTGGGTCAGCTCAAAATTTCATCACCTTCCCCACAGCACCTGCCATTAATATTTCCAGCCATGGAATGAGCTTGTAGTGGATCACAGCTGGCTGGTGCACACTCCCTACTGAATTTTCAGCACACTGGTAAACACGGAGCACATTTTCAATGTCTGGTAAACACAGGGAAGATTTTCAGTGCTGCAAAGTACTGTTAGATACCCAATTCCTATTTGCATTACAGGGAGCACAATCCCAGCTGAAAAGCTTGGAGTTTGTGCTGAGGCAGTAGGAGAATTGTTAAATAAAACCCAACAACATTCCAAGGATTTAAAGTGACTTTCAGTCTACTCAGTGCACTTGGTGTAGCAAAATCCTGCCAGGACCAGACACCCTGCAAATGGGTTAGGTATAATACCAGGTCATGTTACCAGATGATTAACCAAAGCTGGGAAAAAACCAATTCAGATGAAAAAAAAATCAGCACGGATCAAACTCCCTTCTTGGGGAAGGGGAGGGAAAGTTTTATGCACATTTCCCACTCTGGTTTTCCTGGTTATCACCACTAAAATCTCATCTCTACGTTATTTAAAACTCACTCTCAAAATTGCATTTCACCTTGGCAGCTGCAAAACAAAAGAAATGTAAAAGTACAGTAGGCAACTGTCCTTCATTTCCTTCCTTTACTCTTACATATCCTGTGTGCAACTGGAATGCTTCTATTTGATTATCCAGTGGAGCAAATGCTACAATGAATGCAATCATGCCTTATTACCCTGCATGTCTGCAGCCTATTGCACAGCTATGTACAGATGTTTTTACACAAGCTTGGTTTTCTAGCTACAGGGTCTATAAAACAATAGGAACTATCTGAAATGTTTTCAAGCCAGCAAAGGATAAAGGCACTGTAAAGCAGTCAACTGGATAAAAGCCATCTATGTCTGACAGGAGAAGAAAAACCTCCGAGGTTTCTCGATTAGAAACGCGTCAGCTTTCTGGAAGTGCTGCAGTCTGCAGCAAACTGACCAGGAATGCGTAAACACAGGGGAAAATAAGGACCCAGGCAGTGGAAAGAAGGAACACAAACCTCTGGCCTGTTGAAGGGCTTAACCACTATTTCACTGACCTGAAGAACTGGCTGGTGCCCAAGGAAGTGGAGCTGCCTCTGGTAGACTTGCACCATGGGGATCACAGCTCTGATCTCTTTGGTACAGAGCTTTGGATTTTACTGAGGAAAGGCCCTGTTTACAAATTCATTTCCTCCTCCTCTCAATACATTCTTTTTTTACCAATAAAATACAGTGCAAAAACGCCTGAATGTGTTGTTTCATGGTCTGTCAGGGAGGCACCAGGAATTAACGGGTACGGCGCCAGGCTGGAAATGGGGATGTGCAAAATCATTCTATGTTCTTGGATGAGAACCAGGGAGAAATGGTTTTTATGAGTCTCATTTTCCCCTGTCCACCTGGCCTGAAGCGTGTCATAGCAGAAAATTCTGCTTTCTGCTGCAGAGAGAGCCTGGGGTTGGCATTCCCAGCCCAGAGGGGTTATTTATAGAGCACTGACAGCAGGTCTGACACCGTGGAAAAGAAACACTATTTATCTTTCCACAACCTTTTATAACAAAAGGGGAAGTAAGAAGCAGGGTGAGCTATGAAAGCAGAATTGATGATTTTATTTGTTTTATGATCATTCTGGTGAGAATCCCCCAGAGAAACAAACCCTCAGCAAGGGGAAGTGATGGAGCTGCAGAGTGAAGCAGTGCAGCAAGCATGGCAAATCTCCATTGACATGGATGAGGCAAGAGACAAGAGCAGAAATACTACAAACCCCAAAAGACACCAATGGTCTGTCCACAGACCAAATATAATGAGCTTGTTCTGCTCGTGCTTGCCTCAAAGGCTTCTCAGCCTCACACACACAGTAGCCAGGAGCAGTTCCAGAGCTTTTCCTGACAGTTGTTTGGCAGAGTGGGCTTAGCTGGACATTATTTAGGCTCCTGCTTCTCTGTTTGCAAACACAATGACCCCTTTCCGAGATAAACAGCAGAGATTTCTTTAAATCATCATTAAATGCTGCTTAGCCATAAGCAAAGCCTTGGTTCTCAAGCAGTGTCCCACAAATCATCTCTAATTTAGAAAACAATTGAGGCACAAAGATGTCTAGGAAATAAAGCTATAATTCAGATGTTCCATCATAGTATATTCAGGAGAACCAAAACCCTAAGACCCGCCTGTCACACAAAATAAAATATTCAAATATTACACTTCTGATTGTTTTCTCTCCATGCCAGCATGAAAATGTACTGAATTGCTTCTGAAGGACACTATCCTGCAAATTCACTGGGAATTGTTAGTTCAAACAGTCCTAACAAGCCTTTTTCCCCCAGAGTGATTGCATGTCAAAGCCCCAGACACAGCAAGAGGGTGAGGGGTAAGGAGATGGGGAAAGGAACATCACATGCAGGTATCTGCCCTTTAAGCTATGAGACCAAAATTCCCAGGTGCTTTGTGTACATGTCTATATAATTTCACACAGACAGAAATGGCCCTGGAGTGGAATGCAGGACTTGTTTGCACCTGCACCAGTCAAGCTGCAAAATGATTTAGCATATAAAGTGATTTATGAGATGGAGTTGAAATCAAAGAATAAAGTCAGAGTATCAGAAAAAATATCAACAAAGTCATGGCAAATATTTTCCCTCGTGACTTACTCGTTTCAATAAAGGCAGCAGACAGAAGCTTAGCTATCCACCAGAGAGACACCAGGCTAGGATTTGGGCTGGAGTCCTGGATTCCTGAGAGGAAGGGACCATAGTTCTGGTAGCCACTGAATTTTTTGAAGAAAACCAGGCTGGATGGGACTGGAGCAACCTGGTCTAATGGAAAATGTCTCATGGTAGAGGGTTGGAATGAGCTGGGCTTTAATGGTTCCAAATCATTCCAGAATTCTATGATATTTCTACCAAGATGCATTTCATTCAAACAGGAATCAGCACCACCCTGTATAATGCTGAGATGTGATGGCCTGGAGAATATTTACTCAATAATATGTTGCCTGGTAAAGCACTATGGGTCCTTTCCACAGCATTTTAGACAGTTGCTCACTTGCAATTACCAAAACACATCCCCATGAACCATTAATAAAACCATGGGAGAAGGCAAAGCTTCCAAGCTAAAATCAGCTTAAACATCCAGCACCAGCTTTGGGGCGAGGCACAACAAAGACAAAAGCTCTGTGAAAATCTGAATGTCAGGAGGGAGCAGTCAACAAGAAAAGCAAGATTTAGGATGAGCAGAGACAAGCTAACAAACTGAAGCAGGAGGGGAAGTGGATGGGAAGATTTTGGACACGCTGCCCTACATCTGACAATGACTATGAACTATTTCAGAAACCAGCTTAAATATCTATGAGCATTAATTACCAATAGCAGTTTGATGGAGGACATGAAAGGCCAGGTACAGAGCAGGCAGTGTGTTATTCCTCCCTGCTGACAGTGTTTAGTTCCAGCTCCTTGAGAACAAGCTTCAAACACACACCACACTGCAAGGCCACTGTTTTATCTGCTGGGATGGGTGAGCATGACAGACAGATAAATAATGGGAAAATAAAAGGGCCTGAAACATATTTTGGGGCTGCAAAAGGAGAATGATGAATTGAGGAGAACTAATGAGGAACTGCTGAAGGTTTATGAAGACTGAAGTGGAGTAAACGTAGGGAAATTCCGTGACCTCGGTGGGCACGTCCCGAGGTCTGAGTGATGGAAAGCAGACCCTGAAGGGCCCCTGGGAACAGCAGCCTCTGCCTGTCCAGGCCCAGCTGAACAAAGGCAACATGAAGGAACAGAACTGAGAAGAGCTCCTATGAGCCCTGAATTAACCCCAAAGAGAAACAGGGAAAAAGGAAAGGGAGTTAATCATGAGAGCAACTGAGGGTCTGCGAGACCTCCGAGCTGGGAACTGGAAATACATGGAAGAGGGAAAAATGAGAAATGTACAGAAAACCTGTTACTAATCCTCTCCCCCCTAAACATTTGCATTTGTTTTAATTACCCAAGTTATTTCCTTCACTCAAGACATGAAACAGAGAGAAAATTCAAAAAGTTGAGATAACTGTGAGTGGATAGCACTCACAGATTGATAAATTCCCAAAGAGGAGAGTGATCAACCACCAATTTTCTACAAAAACTCCTTGCAGCAGGACAATATGAGCTCCCAGCTAAGGACAGTACCTTTTTCAGCCAAGGAGATCAAGAATCCACCAGTGCCCTCAGTACATGGAATGAATAAAGACAAACTTAAACAAGACTACTGAGCTGCAAAACAAACCCAAAGGCAAATAAAATTCAAATGCTCTACTGTTCTTAACAATAAAAGCAGAATGTAAGATGGTGTCAAGAGGGTTGCATGTCTCAGGCAACATCTAAGAACAGGACCAGGATCCTGACCCCAATGAAGCCACCACCAAGATTGTGAGGCTGGTGTAAGCAGGATTTTCCTCTGGGCTTTAGTGCACAGTGAGGCAGCCTGGCTGAAGCCACGTCCCAAAAGAAGGAAAGGAAAAGCACAGACAGGACACTGAGTGAGGCAGAGCAAGGGTTACAGCAGCAGCAAGTCCCAGTTACCTGAGTGGCTGTGCTTATCCCAGGGCTCTGCTGAGATTTATGCAATCTCATATTACACTTGCTTGGCACATGAATTTTTAGTGGGAATTTGGAAGAGGAGGGATTGCTAGCTGGTGAAGAGAAACTGGAAGGCTGGGGTGGGTAGGGTGGGTAGTGGTGAATTTGCCCAATAGCACAGTTCAGCACTGTCTGGGTTGTGCAGCCCAGCAGTTATTCCCTAGCAACCAGAAGGAAAGGGAAAAACTGCCACTGCACTGGACCACAGCTCCCTGTGGTTTCCTAAAGCCAGCAGCCTGACTCCACTGCCCTGCAGAGCCACAAGTGACAGAAATTCGCAGTGTGGTGAGGTCCCTTTCTTTCCAAAACACCTAATCAAGTTGACAGTGTTTTTTTAAGAGACATTTAAACCTCCAGTGTGCTCATTTTAATGCATTAAGATGGGTTTGGGCTTGGTCTGAAGGACAGCCCCAGCAAGGCTTTTGCTAAAGCCAGGCACTGCTGCTCTAATGAATTGTTTTAAGCAGCAGGTATTTCTATTTATTCTGGCATCAAATAAAAACCCGCCCTGGAATATACAGAAACTTTCAACATGAACCACTATGGAAAATGTTTTTAATGTGAGAATTCCTTTTCCACTCAGAGCAAACCAGCTAGTCTTTTCCTTTTCCTTGGGGTTGAATTCTCTGTTGTGACACTGGCAAGGCACTGGAATCAATACAACCCAGGGAGGAAGATTTAAATGAACACTACAGGCAGGATGACCAGAATTGTCTCCTGCTGTGGACAGGCCAGCCAGAGGTGGCAAATGGCCAAGGAAAAGATAAAAATGTGCAGTCCTTTATTCAGGTGTTTTACATGGAATAAAAAAGCCTACTTGGAGACACAGACCACAGATCCTCTTTTGCCAAACCTGGGCATATTTTGAAATACTTTACTGCAATAAACAGCCAGGAGATGGGAATGTTTTTCTCCAAACACTGATTCACTTGTGGAAAGAGTCTGGAAAATTGTGTTTCTCAATCACCTCTACTCTGTGCTTGGTTTTCTCCAGGCAGCTATTCCTTCAGCTCAGCCTGCCCCTCTGCAGTACACACACTCTGCTTTCCTTTCCCCAACATCAGGCCACAGAGGAGCTCATGTGACTGCAGCAGAGGTAAAGTCATTTTTAACCAGGGCAATTTAAGGATATTTAAGACACATTCTCATTTTCCATTTCCCAATTCTACACTGCCCCCAATTTTATTATTAGCTGAATACAGGGAAGCTTCAGCTTGGATCTAGGGTAACATGTACACTGAGGAATGAAGGCCAAGCTTTGCCTTGAAATATGCAGGATCATTCCTGACTAACCGTAAAGCTGCTTACTTGGCACTGGCAGTGGAAATATTGAACGAGAGGGGCATTCTCAATCTGCTTATGTCACAGAAAGGTTGGATTCTGACAGTGTGCAAGGCTCCAAGCTGCAGCCTGATATTAATAGCAAGACATTAAACTCGCAGTTTGCTGGCTGGGAGGCAGCTCTGCTGGAACACAGATTTTTCTGCAGGAAACGGCAGCTCTGGGTGAGGGATGAGCCCGAAGCAGACTCGGGAATTTTGACTGATGTGTGACAAGGCTGTGTCACACAAAGAGATCCTTCCTGTTCAAAATGAGGAGCGGATCCCACAGCAGAGGCTGTTGGACCACAACTGTTCCACACAGGAATTTTGTTTTCCTTCTGTCCACCTCCTCTGGAATCCA
Source organism: Haemorhous mexicanus (assembly GCF_027477595.1). Taxonomy (NCBI): domain Eukaryota; kingdom Metazoa; phylum Chordata; class Aves; order Passeriformes; family Fringillidae; genus Haemorhous; species Haemorhous mexicanus. The sequence goes on from NC_082353.1 coordinate 19,280,929, forward strand.
TCCATTCCCAGGCCTACCTTACCCAAATGTGGTTCTGTTCCATGGCACAGACAGTGGAGTATCCCCCCACCACATACCTACACATTTTCCCCATTTTTGAGCTTGTTTCTGCCATTATGTAACCCTCCACACTACCCTGGCAGCTGGGCCAAGAAAATTTGAATGAAGTCCCCAGAGCAACTGGTTTCAGTGAGGGGCCCCTGCCAGAATACAAATACAAACCTCCTGCTGCTGTTTTCTCGCTGTGTCTGCATGGCAGGCAAAGATTCCAGACAGGTTTTTCAATATGGATCTTTCAGAGCACAAATGAACACCTCTTATGAGGCATTTAAACTTCATAATCCCACTTCCCAACTACAGCTGGGCCTCAAGGCTTCCACCAAGGTAAGTTCTGCTTCCTTATTTCTCACAATGTAAAGAAAATCAAGGCAATGTCACTGAAAATAACATTACCCACAGCATCTGAGTCCTCTTATTTCAGGACATATAACCAAACAGATTCCTTAGAATCTCTTGAACATGACTAAGCAACATTAGATTCTGGACTGCATCACACCCCCAAGAACCCCACACTTTACAGGAGGACTCCCTAAGCCATGCAATCTCCTGTAGCTCTGCACTCAAAATCCTCATTTCACAGAGGTAGACAGAAGCAGTCAGAATGCAAGTGACTTGCCAAATGTCACAAAATGAGTCAGTGTCACAGCTGGGAATAGAAATCAGGAGTCTAAGAGTCCAGATTCTCTGCCTTATATAGAGCAGCAGCCTCAGTCTCCTGGTTTAGGAGCACTCACTGCATTTACAGGATGGCAGCATTGGAATTGCAAGGGCCAACCTCAGCCATAAGTAGGTGTAAAAACACACATGCACCTGCTGAGACCATGTTCTTTTTCTGGTCAGTGTAAAGCAAGACATGAAAGCAAGCTGCTGCTGTAGAGAACTTTGGGGATAAGCGTTAAGACCAAACGCGATGTCACTGGACTCACTTCTTGCTCCCACAGGCAGTCCTGCTGATTTGGAGAGGAATTTCTGGGAGATGGAGTGAGAAACAAGAACCTGGTAACAGCAGAGATGGCTGAATCACCAAGATAAACCTTCCTAAGCCAGCATGGAGGATCAGTGGGTATCCACCTGTCTCAATTGCTGCAGTCATACTAAGCCCAAGTCAAAGCCATGCTCCACTGCTGCTGATATCACCCAGGTGTGTGCACATGGCATGGAAGCCTGGCTATTAAAAACCTATTTATCTACAACTGACACCTGCTTTTCTCAATCCTGACAAAGGAGGATAACCAGAGCATTGCATGGTTAAAATTTAGTACTACCAACACTAACCACTTTCTCAAACCAGCTGCGTGTCACGAAGAAACATGGATTAATTTATTCCTCCTCTGCCATGAAAAAATGCAAATGGCACAGCAAGGCCAAATGGGGCACAGAAAATGCATAAGTGAAGATATAAGTGCTTTGCTGCCACATAATTAAACTGTCAGGGGAGAAGGCAGGAAAAGTAGGACTGAAGAGAGCAAAGAGGCCAGACTGCTTTTGTCCCAGGAATATTCACTCTCTAAGTATCTTGGAAAACTGTGCTGGAAAGAGTAACAAGTGAGTTTAATCTTCATTGCTGTGATCTACTACTTTCTCCACTGTAGCCACAGTCTGCAGCAAGCTGCAGCACAAGAAATAACTTGGGTATTGTAAGAACAGAAAAGAAGTCATAAAAATATTTCCTTAGTCATGCTGTCTCTGGTAATATAATTCCCTGAATAGAGATCTTCAACAATGCTCTCTTTAAATATGGAAAGAGCTCTGACTTTAGTCAGCATGTGTCTTCCATCAGCTTCTCTCTCTTTTATTTTTTTTAACTTCTTTATTGTATCTTACCACAGCCACCTCCAGGTGCAGGCACACAGTGTAAAAACCTTCCTCAGTGGAAGTGTGTTTTCCATTGGACACAGAAAAAACACATTGTGAGGGATTCCAAATGGAAAAAACTTGGACACAGAGGCCAGTCCTTGCTCATGGGTATGTATCCTGCAGCTCTGTGTTTCCTCCTTTCACCTGATCCCCACACCAGGAAGGGAAGGAGCTGCATTCCAAGATAAGCTCCCTCCCTGCCCTGCATCACCCACTGTCCATAATCCCTGCAAGTGTCTCTCTGAACACTGGAGTGTAAGAACAGCTGAAAATTAGCATCCATCCCAAGTTTACACAGAATGGAGGATAAGAGGCCACCTGACTTTGAGGCAAGTTTAAAAAAATTCATGCCATCATCACAGAGAGGATGTTGAGCTGTGCCTCCAAACACTGCTGCCACTGTGGGGATTAAAAAAAACAAAACAGGAGAACACTGTGAAGGTTACTGCTACCTGAGTGAAATAAATAAACAAAGTATTTAATGTGTGGGTTGTAAGGACCCTGTGAATGCAGGCTTTGGATACAAGTAAAGGCAGTTAGGAAGTAGGAGGAGCAGGAGGCTGAAAAGAAGATTTAACTTGGCTTTCCCACAATGAGGTATTCTTCTCCAGTGTCTGAGTGCCAGCTTGATCTGGGAATGTCACACAGGTTCTTACAATGGGAAATACACTCCTTAGTTAGCAAATTCTTGTTTGAGGTGAGAGAACTGAAAGGAACATTATACAGACACACCAAGAGACAGTTTCTTCTGCATCCACTCCAAAGAAGCAGAAATACTCAGGAATACCTCATGAACCCAGAGACCTCCAGGGCTTAGAAGGGGTTAAAATTTAATGGCTTATTTATAGCTCATACCCTGCTCAGCTAATCCATATCTGCATCACAGAGGTACACAGAACAGCAAAACCAACATGACAGCAAACCAAGGAGTGCAAGATTGCCCAGAACAGCCCTCTTAGGACAGAGGTGCATATCAAAACACCCTCCCCTGCCTCTTGCACTTACCCACAGTGTCACAAGGCTCGTCTTTGTGCACGCAGAAATCTGTCCTAGAAAGAAAAACAGAGCAGAAGTGAAATGTATCCTGTGCCTCCAGACCAGGAAGAAGCAGTGGTGCATGACTCACATATCATGGGTGTTGAGGTCTGGGGATTTTGTAAGGCTGCTGTGCAGTCTACATGATGACAACACAGATAGCAGCCCTGATTGCTACTGAGATTACAGGCAATTATGTGAATCAGCCACATATACCACAGTCCAATCATCAGACTTTAGATTCAGCACCTAAAAGAGCCCTGCCTTAGCCTGTAATGTCACATTTATTCCACACCTGGATTAAAACTGAAGCTCCTTCCACAAGAGAATTGTAACAATAAGGAGCAGACACCCTGGGATGCACCCTAAAAGACAGTGGGAGCAGGAGATGTGTGAAGGCACAGAACTAATAATATGTACCCAGAAATTCTCAGTTCTTCACTAGAATAGAAAAGAACATGAAAAAAGGAGTACTGATGTTGACACATCAAAGAAAGATGTTGACACAGAAGAAGAAGGGGAATTTCAGGATTTTCCTGGTAATGGGTAAATTGGCTTCAGCTAAGCTTATTACACTCAGAGTTGCCATGTTATGGTTCGAATCCAACACAGAGAGGTTCAAGAGACTCCATTTGTTCCCCACATCTCATCAAGGCAGGACAAGATACTGCAGATGCCAGTGGCACCCACAGATCAGCCAGGGATCCATGGAGCTGTATTAAATAGAACAAAAGCCTTGAAGCTAACCACCAAAGCACTGACACTTCATGTGAGAAGATTTGGTACATGAGGTTCCTCATGACAGAAAAACAAGTGTGTGTGGGAAAAGTGTTTTATAACTAAATTAATATCTTGAATGCATTTCAAGAAGCACTTAGGCCAAAACTTTTAGGAGCTCTCTTCACCAGGGCTGCTTTGCAGTGCAATCCACAATGAAGAGGAGCTGCAGAGAAACATCACATGTGCTAAAACATTTCAGAAGTTCTTTAACCCAAGGGAAGCTGAGGAACTGTAGTCTCTATCAACTTGGCTTTCCTCACCCTGGGAGGAGGCAAGAGAATCCTACTGGTACACTTGCAGTGTGCCATTTGAAATACCTGAGTCTCCTTGGGGCTTGGAGTGTAAGAGTTTGGCAATAGGAAGATCAAAAATACTTTGAGAAAGATAAATACCTAGAAAAAGAAAACACTTAAGAGAAATATAAAAATAGATGAATATTAAAAGTGCTCTTTCCTTGAAGAAAGTTAAGAAACTAGGGTTTATAGGAAAAGAGATTTAAGGCCCAGGACTGTGGCTGATGAATCCAGACCCTCCACACCAAACTCCTTTGAAAGCCACAAATCAAGCTGTCAAGGGCTTGGAAGGAGAGCACAAACAGCCATTCCCAGCTCTTGTTCAGCACACATTGAAAAGCAACCACGCTTCAGTGCAGAAAAACCATAACAACCATCAAAATGTTAAAAAAACTCAGACAGGAACCAACCAAAAATCGGAAGCTACGACCACACACCAGCCCCAGCTTTCATTTTTCACTGCAGCCTGTGTCTCAACACCTTGGCATTGCAGCCTTCCCAAGGAAGACTAATGACAGTCTCCTGACGGAGCTGGCACCAGCGCGCCTGCTCGGCTTCCCAGAGCCAGCTTGACAGAGGTTTATTTAAGGACTTATTATGTTATATAAACTGCTAAATCAAACAGATGCTTTTCTTGTGACAACAGATAGCTGAACTATTAGTGGATGGCAGGAGGCCACAGCTAGAAAAGCCTCTCTCTCTCTCCAGAGCCTGTCCAGCCCTGCAAACAATGCACACAGAATTTCTGCTCCTCGTGCTGTCCCACACCAAAAGGTGTCTGGCACTTTCTGGCAGCTCCACAGAGGAATTACCACCATGCTACTAAATAAGGGGTCACTAAATGATCCAGCACACCTTGCAGACTCTCTTACAGAGGTAGAACAACCATTGTGTGTGAAGAGAATGCTGTGATACTGTTTGGTCAGGGAAGGGCTTGAAACACATCAGCAGCAGAACTGGACATCGTTGGCAATTCAAGTATGAAACCTTCTCAGCCCATCCTTAAAACTGTCATAAACACAAGACCAAGAGACTCCATCTTCTGTTCAAATAGATGTACAAAAATGTCTGATTTAAACCATCTGGACCATTGCAAATACTTTATCCCAAACCTCTGTGGCCAAACAGAAAAGCACATCCAGACTTTTAGTCACAAACCAGTTTGGTGGGTCTTCGTCATCTTCCAAAGACAAGGGCACACCCCACCACAAAGCCCATTGCTGAAACTCCTACAGTCCTACACTCCTACAGTCCCTGGCAGCCAGAGGGAAAAGACTGCATGGAAAGGTGTTAGGAATGATCTGTCTCACCTGTGGCTCAGTCACACCTGTGATTTAAATGGCTCCATCATGGCACCTGACACAGATCTCCTTTTAAAAAGGTTTCAATCCCAGGTGTCTCTCTGCCACATTTTTGAGCTGAACTGCATGGGTAATTTTGAAGTGAGAGCTTGACATGACTGATACTATAATGATACTCAACAATGCAGGGAAGGTATTTTAATATTTATTTCACGTGCAAAGGTCCCTTACCACAGAGACATAGTCCTGTTAGCAGAATTTTTTACAGAGCTGTGTTGAAATAAAACTCTTACTGAGGAGCTGCAAGTCCAACATCTGACCTTATCACACGAGGTCTTGGATAATACATTGAAATCACAGCTCTAGCTGTGAACCAGTTTTACTCTTCACTTTTAGCCATTGACTGAATCAAGCAGGACATGAGTTCTCATCCTGTGACCTGTGAAATTCTCAGTCATTATCATGTGTAGTACCCAGCAGAGGTTTCCATTAGCAGAGTACAACAATTCTCAAAAAAAATGACAACAAGTTAGATGTTTTGTTCAATAAAAATAGCCAGAAGAGCTCGGAACTCCTCCTACAGTCACTCTTCCATCTGGCTCCCACCAAGTGGAAAAAAATACCTAACTGTGCTAAGCTGAACTCTGCAATTCAAGTCCTTCCTGTGAGAAAGAAGGACAGAAGTTGAACTGTGCAACAGGAATAAGAAGCATTCTGTTAAGTGGCCATTCCCAGCATCCTTCAAAGGACATCTTTCGACCAGTCTAACCCTGCAGGGTCATAAAGCTAAAGGACACAGGAAACTGGTACAGTCCAGACCTGCCAAAATAAACTTTCCACATCCATAGGTACATTCAGCAGCACTATGTGCCCAGTTTCCTCCATGCACAGTGAATTCCTCCATTTGCCCATTTAATGGGAAGGCAAAGAGTTGAAGTGTGGAAGGGAAGATCAGGCTGCAAATGGAACAGCTACACCACTGTGTCAGGAAAAAACAAGTCTGCTTAAAGACAGCTCTGAACCCTGTTCCTGTCAGTGCTGGGGCATTCTTTGCTCTGCTATCACATCACCTACAGTCTAATAGGTGACCCAAACACCTCCAGACAGGAGCTGGGATAACATCAGTGTGCCTGGAGATTTCTCAGGGAATACAAAAGACAGAGGGATCAAGAGAGGGAATCTGTTTCAAATGAGACATGTTTCTAAAATCACTAAGATACAGATTCTGCAGACAGAAGTTATTCTTGTCAACTGCCTGTTAAAATATGAAGTACACTATCCAAAGATGCCAGAAACTTGAATTTCTGCAAGTTCAAAACCAGAATCTGAATGAGGAAAGTCTGATGGTTATAGAGACCACAAGACTATATTCAGACCTTCAGGGCTGTGCCAGATTATTCCCACTGTCTCACTTATTTACTGAGCTGGACAATGCATCTTATTTCATAGGCACAGTGTGTCCCTTACCTGGAACTCAGGTGGATACCATTAAAATCCCACAAGAGGAATATTTGCCACCTACGTAATCTACTTTTGCATACAAATGAGGGTATGGCAAACATCACTTAGAGGTGAAGTTTCAAGAGGCAAGCACGCCTTGGTGTTTCAAATGAGCCCAAACAGATTGGAACCAGAGGGATTTCTTCAGAGCTTAACCCCAAAGAATCTGTTTCTAGTCCTTAAAGCAGCTGCAGCTGCTGAAAATTCAGCTTCTGCTTTTCCTGGCGCAATTGCTCGTGCTGGACATGCTGCTGCTCCCACTCCTCTACCACTGGTCCATCTGTACAGTCTGGGGAGGGTCCAGGGACACACACACACATTTCCAAAGCCAAGAGGAGAAAAATTCATTTCCCTGACACAGGCATGGAGCTGCTGGCCCAGAAGTCCTCCAAACAATGCAGCATCCTCCATGCAGCAGAAGCAGGATGGGTTAAGGATGACAGGACACAGCAAAAAGGGAGGAAAGACTCCAAGTGCACACTGCTGGACTCTCCAGCAGCAAAAATGCTGCTCCTGTGCACAGCCATGTGCTCCCTGGCCTGAACCTTCTCACCAAAGCTGAATCTGGTTTCTAACCCAACCAAACCTGTACTTTCAGCTATTCCCACTGCAAAACCCTGCAAACCCATTGAACAATTCCTCCTACCAATTCTTCTACAGTTCTTCCTCAGAAGCCTCAGTCCAGCTCATTTAGCCTGACATTTTGCATTCAGTTTTGAGATTAAATGCTCTGCTCATTCCCCCACTCTGTGCTCAGAGCCCATCAGAAGAGATTCCCTCCGCCTCACTTGTCATGCAGGACAACTGGATACCCAGATGAGTTTAACAAAAATGTTAGTTATTTATTTAGGCCTGGATCCAGGGGAGCACATGCTTAACTACAGCCAGGATGTGCAGCCAGTTGACTTCAAAGGAACTATTCCCCCTGTCTAAACTGTTAAATATCTGCACAAGTGCCTGGTGGACTGCCGTGAATACAGAGGAGGGAGCAGGGTTTGGGGGAGCTGCACACATGTCTGTGGAGGAGATTTCTCAGGAACTTTGCTGGCCTCATGCCCTGCTCACCATCTCTTTCACTGAACATTCACCAGAATCTCATGGACAGTTTGCAGTGGGGCTGTTAACACAAATCTAACACTAGAGATTACTGCAATCAGCATGGCAGTTTATGCAAAAACGTGTATTTCTACTTAAATTGTTGGCAGAGAAAATAAGTGAAAGAGGTGAGTAATATTGAACTGCAATACAGATATTTCCTGTCTCAAACTGGGGGAGAAAGGGGTAGGAAGTAGTGTTTCTCTAGCACAATTACACCATAATTTTGTGCTCACTTTCATTATTCAGAGATCACTTCTGTAAAAATGAATACTTCTTTTACATCTTAAAGGATGCAAAAACTTAAAACACCATGAATTTGCTGTTCAGAATTTGTGGTAACTGTAAGGAACATGGGACATGCACTGTACTGTGAGGTTGAGCTCAGACAGTTAGAGGAAAAACGACTGTTGTCCCTACAACACCCTTTTTCTTGCTTTATCTGATGTGTTTGACCCATCAGTGAGTTCAGAATTACAGAGTGCAAAGAATTTTGATCAAATATTTCTATAAAGATAATTTCACATCTGAAATAAATGCATGAGTTTTCAAATACACAAACCAATCAGGAGTGACACCCCTCCTCTACCTCAGTTGTGATAGAGGAGAGTTGTTAAAGTGGTTATTTCCTTAGGCAAAGAGAGATAAAATTAATTTAGTTTATGGTATTTCTCTCCCTCTTTCTTTAGGAGATAACTCCCTGCCCACTGCTGACACACTGTCTGCTCAGCTGATTCACCCCTAACTGCACACAGAGCACCTGAGCTCAGCTGTGTTCTCAGTTCCCCACCTTCCTTCTCCTAGGAAGGAGGGCTCCAAAACCTCCCCTATTTTTTCCACTCCTACCAGCTGGGGTGAGAAAAAAGTTCCCCTGTGCTACAGCCACGTCCTGACCCTGACTGTGACACCTTGGCTCAAGAGGAGAGATGCTCTTGTACAACCTTGCTAAGAATGCACAAAACCAACACAGAGCACTTTCACCTGAGCCATCTGAGCAGCAAATGTAACATCTTTTTCTCAGATTTCTGCCTGACCAGCTAACCCCATCACTGACCATGGGCATTACTGGTTGAAGCAAATTGATAAACCAGACCATCTCATACCTGGTCACAAAAACTGCAGCATCCACAGGAGGGGTGTCATCCCTGGCACCAGGAACCTGGTTGTTACCAAGGTATTTTGCCCCACCATATTCTTCATTTTGCCACTGACAGAAGCTCTCCAGAGATCTCTCACCATGATGCCCAATAGACAACTTTGCCTTTGGGGGAAAAAAAAAAAAAAAGACTTATAAAAGGAGAAACATCATCCCCAGTCTTTAGATAAAGCATCAGATCTCTCTGTAACACCTAACTCCAGACTGGTTTGCAGCTACAAGCAGACAGCTTTACCAGGAAGGATAAATAAAAGGATTCTGGCTCCTTTCACTCCCACAGCCTCTGTACTTCCCACCTTCAATGCTGCCTGGTGAAGTGGAACAGGCAACTCCTCACAGTTTGTGATCCTGAGGCCCCACATCCCCCTCCCACCCTGGGGGACACCTCAGAGCAGTTCCAGGAGCAGGGGAGAAAGGGGCTGGAACTCACAGGGCGACTGTGGAGCAGGACTAGCTTGGTCACTCGAATGTTGACTTTAATTCCCAGGCTTTGATGCTGGAACATGTTGTACACCTGTCAAAAAGCAAAGAAAACATCCACAGCTTATTAGTGGAAATATCAAGACCTAGTAATAGTAGAAGAAACTAATTGTGACTAAAGTTAGACATTTCTCCTTTCAAAAATTGACACAAACTCCCCCCACACAGATTGTGCTACTACACTCAATAAAATAAAGAACTTTTAGGAGTTGCTGTGAAAAGGAGAAAAATACCCCAAAGGAGCTCTAAAGTCTCGGGAACATGGAGATACGTTATGAAGCATTCAACTAACATGGATCTTCAGCATTTAAATATCAGAGATATCTGAATGCAAGATGAAATAATGGTGTGTTTTAGACTTCAGGAAATAGAATGGAAAAGCAATTTCCCTCTGTTATTTTCATATCTTATATAAGAGAATAGTAATAAGGCAGCACATAATGACACAAGCCTCAGGAAATACAAAAATAGCACCGGAAACTACCTTACTACTTTCTCCAGATTTTGCATTCCAGCTCAGATACTTCACCTCATTTTTATAGGTTAGAATATAAGATCTTAATTGATCCCAGAATTTTATTCCACCCATTTCTCAGTGTACAAATGTTTTAACTAGACAGCATCAAAAAAAGTGAGGGAAGGGTTTATTTCAAAAGGTGTAAAAGGCCACATAAAAGGCCTTGGGTGAATGTTGTATCCCCTACTTCACCAAAAAAATCCAAATCAAGACCAGTGAAGAGAGACTCCTGACAAATGGGAGGCAGGTTTGGCCCCAGGTAAGCAATATTCCTTCCTCACAGCTCCTTTGGCTGCAAGCATCACCCAGGCTCAGAAACTTCCTACAGCAAACCTGAGACACGAGCACATCTTGCACATCATGTTTTCAACGCTTGGTTTTTTCCTATTTGTGCAAATGCTCAGGAATGTGCTCAGTGGAAGAAGCTCTCCAGTGTTTGGGGTTGGATTTAAGCACACACATAAATGTTTCCTACAATTTAGCCACAGACTGCAAGACAGAGCTACTCAGTGTTTGACCCAGTGACCTTCAGCTGAGCACAATGAGCCATTTCTCTTCCCTGGGGCTGGTGTACAAGTGCACACAAGGGCTGGCACTATTTGCTTAGCCTGGGGATGTGTAGGGAGAGCACTTCAGGCCCCTCTCTACAGCCCTGGCAGGGATAAACTTGACATTTACAGAGAAGGGCTCTGACAGATGACTTCTGTGTAAGTGGAGACCTGGACAAGCAGCTGGGAGAGTCAACCCCTGCTGCACCACTAACAGAGGCTGACAAGCACTTCCTTGGGATGGATGGATGGATGGATGGATGGATGGATGGATGGATGGATGGATGGATGGATGGATGGATGGATGGATGGAGGGATGGATGGATGGATGGATGGATGGATGGACGGATGGATGTCTTTGGTTTCCCAGCTCTCCACTAGCTCTGGCCATGCCATGAAGTTCCCACTCATTACATGAGAATAATTCCAGCAAACAGGTCCTTATCACTGAGCCTGCTGGGTGCTGGTGCTTGGCTTCCCATCAGAGCAGTCAAGCTGCCTCCAGAGCCAGCACAGACAAACCCAAGTTTTGCCCTGGCAAAACTTGCCCACCAAGCACCAGAAGCTGGACAGTTCAGGATGTCATCTTGAAAGCTGCCAGCCCTTCCTCCTTTTCTCTTCTGTTCTCTGTCCTAAGGATAACTCTGACTGCACTATTATTCCCATCCACCACTGATATCAGAAGAGCTCAAGCAGCAGCAATTGGACACTAAACCAAAAAAGAGTCCCTGGGAGTGCAAGAGGCTCCACTCTGCTTGTTTATTCAAGCTTTGTTTGCTTATTTTCTTAAATGAAGGCCAAAGGAGCCCCAGGCTGATGGTGGTTTGTATTGCCTAGAAGGAACATTAACCTTTCCCTCTGAGAGGGAGGTCACTTAACAGTTACAGGCAACACACACTTGACTCAGAGAAAATTTATTTTGCCAATTAAAATAATTTGAATATAGAGAAAAAAAAAAAGATAAATTAAAACAACACCTTCCCCTCACCTCATCTTTACTCCTGCATTCCTGACTCCTTCTCCCTCACCCAGAGGCAGGCAGGTGGATGGGGAATGGGGACTGTCCTCTGGAACAGCTCTCTCTGCTGCTCCCTCCTCACACTTTTTCCCTGACTCACAGACACCTCCCTGCCCACTCCCAACACCATGGGCTACCCTTCCTCAAGCCTGCAGTTGCATCACACCCTTCAGGCTGCTGGGACTACTTCCAACAGGGGAAAAGTAAAAATATTTGGGTGGTTTAGGACCTTTTAACAAAATAAGGCAGCTGGGAACAGAGGTGTCAGCTGCATGAAACTCTGCCATGGAACCAAATGCAAAGGTTACTTGTTTAGGACATCACCACGGGTGGCAGAAAGCAGCTTGGACGGAAAAGAAATGAAGGTTCTGGATCACTGGGATGAAAGGAAGGGATGGGAAAAGTGGTCAATGTGACTGAAGTGTTGTGGGTGTCCTGCTGCAGGGGAACTTCTACACTTCTGTACTGACTTCTCTGTGTGGAGTCATCAGAAGTAGAGTGAGCTCTGGAAACAGGAGATATGGTAAAGAACCATACAAAACAGACAAAATGGAAGGGGAAGTGCAGTAGAACAAGAAGAAGAATAAAGCCTGTCTCTGGCATCTCCCCATTTCTCTGACAGTGCTTTACTGTACAGAATACCCTAAAGAAAACAGGAAAGCTTGAAGGCTGGACCATCCTCCTCTGTTTGCATTCCTCCTGCCTTTCCTTCTCCTCACAGCTCTGACATGGAAGGGGCAGAACAAATGCAGTTTTGGCATAAGCTGTGCAGGCCTGCCCCAGCACGCACAAAGCAAACACAGACAGAAGGAACTGGGCTCAGAGAGGAACTAAACTACATCATTTTAATTTTTTTTTTTTAATTCTCAAGAGCTTCCTCTGCAGGTGGACGGTGGGAGGGAGACGTGTGTGTTTCAGATGTTTTGGAGTTTAGAACAGCAACCCTGAGGGTAAATTGACTTTTTTTTCCCTTTTTTCTTCCCTGAGCACTGCACTCAAGCAGGAGCCTTCCCATTGCCTTGGCTGCTGGATGAGGTTTGGACAGCAGAAGCCTTAGTCAGGTTACTGAGGTTGTCTTTCTCTTGTTTTGAAAAGTGCTATAGGATTTCTAACACCCACCTAAAGCCAAGCTTTCAAATTACTCCTTTAAACATTATGAGAAAGAACATATTCATAGCTCTTTATAAGATACAGTTGACATAACTCCTTCTCCTGGGGCTGCTGGAGCAAAAAGAGAAATCTGTAGACAGTGATGAAACACTCAGATCCTTTTCCCTTATGTCCCTGTTCTCATCATGAAAATTCCAGACCAAGGTAAGGGAGCTGATTATCAGTGGCAGCTCTGGAACATTTATGTGCCAGCCCCCAAGAGCACAGACATATAAATCCATCAATGCAAGCATGATAAAAATGATTTTATCTGCTTTTTTAACATAAAAAAACCCTCACAGGGGAAATCCAAAATCTGTGGAGTGTAAAATAAGGCTTCAGAGAGTAAAACAGTATCATTCCTAAAGAACAACATAAGAATTTTCCCTCTTAATGACATCCAAAAGATCACTAACTTCAAGTTCCTGCTTGCTGCTGCAAAGAGCTTCCACAGTAATCTCATGGCTTAGCAACAGCTGCAGGAGAACTGACACACACTGCAGAAACTCTCCCTCCACACTGCACTCTCAGGGAAAAAGGCAAGCTCCAAACCAAGCCACAGTTGTAATTTATTGCAAAACCCAAAAAAACACACTTAGGGCACAGAAAAAAAAACCCAAACCAACCCAACTCTTTTTTTTTTTTTTTTTTAGGTTTTCAACCCATAGAAAGCAGCTGTTAAATGACTGTGTTGTGGTCTTGGAAATTCAGAAATTCAGACGTCTCTGTCTCCAAATGCTCTGAGGGTCAGTCTGGGTGGGACTTGGTTGGCAAAGTCAGCTCTGCACTCTGCAAGGAGCCAATATCCACAACTCCCTGCTCAGGGCCTGGCTGGAAACAGCCACTCCTCATCCTCAGCAGCACAACAGCCATGGACAGGACTTTCCAAAGGGTCTCATCCCCATTTATCACCACTTGAACCAGTTATCTCCAGAACCATTTGAATCAATTCTCTCCAGAAAGCTGAAAACCATGAAAACCAGACACAGCAGAGACCAGTGCAGTTCTAGCATCTCCTTTTTCCTTTACTGGTCACTTCTTTCAGATGAAAAGCAACCACAAGAGCAAATAAAATCACAGAACTCCTGCAAGAACAGAACATCCACCCTCACAGCTCCATATGGATGAAGTGCACTGAGAAATTAGCTGCCAGATGCAGACCAGCAGAATGGGTGAGCAAAATAAGCATGTTTCAAAGCTTGATTTACCACAAAGGCACCTGGGCTTGGAATCCAGAGGAAGTTCTGAACACTGGTCACTACAGAAGGAGGACATGAACAGGAGATGCTCTCAAGCCAAAGGTGAGACAAGAACTGGAATGCAAACACTGCAACAAAGCTCAGTTAAAAGGGAGTTTACCTAGAAAAAGAGATCAGCACTTCTATCTAAGTAGGTGGTTTTGCATTTCCACAGCTCTGCTGGTATTTCTCCCTGTCCATGTTCTTCCATTCCTCATGCCCACAGTCTCACTGCCTTGCTAAGGCTGCAGCTGTGCATGGTGGCATTTGACAACAACTTTAGCACCTGTTTGGAAAATAGTGCTGAATCAAACACCTTGCCAGAAAACAAGAAAAGATTTCTTTTTAGCAGTGGTGACTTGAAAAAAGCCAACTCAAATCCCTGGAGCCCTGCTTGTTCCTACTCATACATTACAGAGCACCTGAGAGGGAAATTCTTCCATGATCTTGGAAAAACCTGTCTTATAATTTCAAGCATTAGTTTATTAAATGGAAGAGCCTGCACCTCTACAGTGACATTCACAAAAAACAAGTACTTTTAATGTGGATCTATTCTCTGTTCAGGGCCATGGAACTACAGAATAACATTAAAAACACAGCATTTGCTACATGAAGTGCTACCTGTTATTTCTGGGTTCCAAAATGGGTTTGCTGTGCTTTTAAGCTGTTATTCTAGAAGAGGGTGGTGGGGTTTTTTCCTCTAAGATTCTCATTTACCAAGGGAGCAATAAACCCGTATTTTGTAATGCTGACTTTTTCCCCCTTCAGAAATTCTTGTAACATAAATAGATATTAAATACTTTAAGGCAGATCACTTTATTTAAAATGTCTATAAATATAAAATGCATTAATAAGACCTCTTAATGCTTGTTTTGTGGTTTGACAGTAAACGTAATGGCTTACAGAGAGGAGTTAAGTTAATATACCCCTGACCAGTAATGTTCTATTTGCTTAAATGCAAGCATCCAAGCCAAAATTAACATTCTGGTTTCTTTTAGAGGCAGCCTGCCATCCTGCAGTATAGCTGAATAAGCACTGCCTAACATCATGGGGCAAATCCTGTCCCCCAGCACCCAAGGCTGACAGGGAGGCAAGAAACAAAGATCCCAAGCAGCCAAGAGCTTGGCTTAAGGCCTCCCCAAACCACATGATTATCGCTCTGAAATACATTTTTCTGAATTATCCTTCAGCTTCTTTTCCTGGGTGAAGGTCAGCTTTCATTACACAAATGTAACATCAAAATCCTCTTTGATTTCCCTGAATTCCACCTGGTTTTATCACCACAGAATAAAGGATTTATGCAGTGATGCCATCCATGTGTTTGCCTATCCTTATTCCTCACTATCTTTTGGTCTCAAGTAGTTTCCTTCAAACCTGAAAAATGTTCCTAAGAGTGTGGGAATGTAGGTGGCTGAGGGAGAGACCCTCCCATTGCCCCTCTGAAGGCTGAAGAGCTGAAACATGAATTCAAATCCTATCAGGCATCAGAAAAAACTCACACCAGCGAGCACCCAGGAGCAATGACTTAACAGTGGGAAGCATTTCAGCTGGACCTTGCACCTGAGATGTCACATGAGTGTGTTCCTCATCCAAGAGTCCTCTTCCATGTGCTCTCTCTGGTGTCTAATAAAGGGGTGAGCTCACCCTACAGCATCAGAACCCAGCTTAAAAGCCCATCAGCCTAATCCATAGGAAACTAACCTTCAATATTTGTTTAATAAATGGGTTTAGAGAACCCAGCCCATCTATGAGCACCTCCCCACACAGATTTATTCACACCTGGCAAGCTGATGTTGCTGAGATGTTCTCCAGCACCTCAGCCTGGACAGACAACAGGATTCAAAGACCCACAGCCATCTTTTGTTTAAGACTTGGTCCATCAGTCTGTTCATCCCTAACAATCTTCAGAGGCTGAAAAAGCTGCACAACACAGACATCCCCAATGGCCACAATGAAACCATTGACCTGCTGGCATGAGAGTCATCAAAAGTAACTGCAGAGCCACAGTGGAGCCTCATCAAGTGACAACTCTGAGAGTACACTGGGAGGCAAAATAAAAGGTAGAGGAAGGGACACAGAAAAGCAGCTCATTAATGGAAAAGACTAATCAAACTCCCTACTCAGTCAGCCTCCAGGAGGGCTCCCTCACACCAGTTCTTGATGAAGGAACACAGGACTCCTTAAAAAGCTGTTGTTCCATAGCTGGTTTATGCTGAGCATCCATCTCTTCACTGGGAAGCATGACCAGGCAATTACTGTTCAGGACTGTTGTTTTTTCCCAAGCCAATTTGCTGCTCATAAACACCAGCAGAGGCACAGTGAGGAGAATGAGCTGTTCCTGGATCTAACAATAGCATGGGCAAAGGAATATGAGCTTCCTCCAAGACTTTCTTGTGCAAATGCCTCTGCAAGGACCCCTGCAGCCTCTGAGCAGAGTTTTCCGTGTCTCATCCAATTTAGCCATTACCTCCTTAGTGGCACTGCCAACAGCTGAGTGAGCATTCCCTGTGGGAGGCTTTGTGTTCCCTTATCAGCTGAGCAAGAAAGGCCCCACTACAGGGACAGCTCACAAATTAACACCCACACTTCCCATGAGCCTGCAATTTCCAAAGATTCCCCTCACTCCCAAAATATATCCCTAGGATTTCTAGAATGGTTTTCAAGCCCAACTCCATCAACTACTCATAGGGATGATCAGCACCACTTCATGAAGCCCTGGGGTGAAAAGAATGGGATCAGCCAGCAGTTTGGACATAAGTTTGCCACATTTTCTACATCAAGGGAAGCAGCCATTTTCATTGCGTAAAAATTGGAAATAAAAATCATTTTGGACTTAAAGCCAGGTCTTCTGCTGGAAATCAATATGACTGCTGGCTTTAACTGCCTAGAACAATGAGCCATATCTCCTGTGAAACAGGTGGGCCACTGGAATCTTTAGGAACCCAAGAAACATGTCAGACAAGACCCTCCTCCAAGGTAAACCACAGCAGCACCAAAAGCCTGGAAGAAAACACCACTCCTGAACCACTATTTCCTAAGTGAAAACTTGCCTTTTCAGTTTTGAAAAATGTTTTTTTATTGTGGCAAATATCAGGAGAAACACAAATGGAGAAGAGGCACATAACACAAGAAAACCAAAACCTTTTCTCGTACCCGAAGGTCAAACCAGTTCTTGATTTCTGCTGCCAAGTCAGCTTTATCCTACCCTGGGTATGTCCTGCTTACTCTTGTTTCCTCTTCTGAGACTAAAGTGCCTACTTACCATATTCATAACAGTGAGGATGAACCTTTGGGCAGCCTCAGCTCCGTGGTACTGCACCATGTCAGCATCTGCCACCACCAGCGTCTCCACGGTGTACTCGCTGGTGAGGCGGATCGCGTTCCTCCGCTCCCGCCAGTCGCTCGTGGCCTTCACTTTCCTCTGTCTCTTCTTTTCTGAAAAGTCAAAATGCCTTTTAAGGCTGGCAGATCGTAATAAAACACTCCCAGCCTTTTCAACAAACATCCTGGTGTGTATTCAGGTTGTAACAACCTTTAATGTAAAGTGTTCTTGGCTGGTTAAAGAAGAGGTTGCGTTGCAGGTATGTCTGTGCCTCTGAGTGCAGAGAGCAGCAGATGATATGAAAAGAGGAAAGAGGATGGAAAAAAACATTAGTTCAGGAAAAAGAAAAAATTAACTAATTCAAATAAAAAGGTTACAGATAAGTTAAACCTCCCTTCCTCCCAACTAAAGGACTGATGTATTAATAATTTGTCTTCTTCTAAGCCAAAAGGTGAACTGTGTTTCACAGGAAGATATGCAAAGCAGCTGAGGCATGACCAAAGGAGAAATTAAGTTCAGATATGAATTCAAACCTGCTCACTTCACTGCAGCCACAGAATTGTGTTCATGCTTTCAATTGCAAAAAGAAAGAAGCAAATGAAGTAATTAAAACAAATTTATTCTTGCAATAAGAAACAGACTTCTAAGATTCACTGAAATCTCTGCCTACTGTTCAGCCTGTGATACACTATGGATACTGACACTGCTATTACTATTGATTTTTTCCTGTGGAAAAGGAAAGAGAACACACAAATCCTGAAACAGCACAAACACAACACTCAGTGCAAAACTGGCATGGGACAGAGTCTAATGGATGGTCAGACAAATCCCTCTTATGTCACACAACACGTGCTGCTCATTCCCCAGAGCAGAGAATCACTTTTTAATTTTCTCTAGATTTACCCTGAGACCCTCTCTGAGCAAAGCAGCAGCCAGAGCTGAGCTGGTGTTCACTGATCCTGATTTTCCACAGCCTGTTTACCAGCTCCCTGACATAATTCAGCTTGAATTTCCCTTCTTTCCCAGACCATCAGTTTTCCCTGACTGACCCTCCTGCATTCAGGGTGACAAACTCCATCAGCTGCAAGCCTCCCAAAGCCCACCTGAAATGGACTCCCTGCCTTCACCCATTGATGCATTTTCTGCCTTGTCAATATGCACATTGCACCACGTCCATCCCATCTCCTCATTCCTGGGTTTCTTCAGTCATCCAGTACAATTCTGCACGTGCTTTTCTGCCCAAGGCATCAACTGTCAACACTTGGTACATATTTTAAACTGAGAAAACAACCATGAAATTTGATTTTTTTTAAAGAGAGTTTGGAAATATCCCCCTGGGTTGAAAGAGGCAGACAGGAGTCTATGGATAAGAAAAAAAAAAAGAAAATGGGGGGGTGATCATAAATTATGGAAGCTGCATGCCAGCAGCAAAGATGAAAATAACCAAGTTTTAAGGCTTGTTTTCACATGGGCTGCAGGACAGCAACAGAAAAAGTGCACAATCATGGCAAAGCTGCCCCAGAGCAGAGGATCTCTATAATGAAAATAAAATAAAATAAATAAAAAACATTGACTGTACAAGAAAGAAGGAGAGCTGAATGTACCTTTGATTTGCCAACTATGAGGTGGAGATGATTTCAAATTCCTGGGGAACAGCTCACATGTTTGTGTGTTATTTTATTTCTTTCATTCCATTCGTTTCCCATCCCTCCCTCTGCACAGCAGCACATCTTTAGCTACAGGTAGTCAACATTATAATTTAAATACCAAGGAAAAATCAAAGAAAAAAGAAAAGGTGAATTATTTCAGTAAAAACACTGACATTTTGGGTCTTACTACTATCAGTCAGAACCTTCCTGAAGACAGCAGCATGTCCTCATCAAATTCTTATTTTGGCAATCCCCTAATAAATGTTTCCAGGTGGTACAAATCTCATATCTGTAGAGAAGTTCTTGTGAAGGGGCTAAGCCTTGGTTCAGCTAAGTCTCGGCCTGGCACTGAATAAGCTGTATAAAAAAGTTTAAAATGGAAGGAAAAAAAATGGAGTTCTCTGGGTTTTCCCTTAAAAAGAGAAGACATTTGTGTCAGAGGAGGAACTGACTCTGCTGGATTGAAGCTTGCACTCTGGGGAGGTCATGCCATGGTCATTTGCCAGTGTGGTCCCTCCTCCAGAGGCAGGTGAAGGAACTGGCACCTCTGCAGCAGAACAAAACTCTGCAAGCTGTGACTTCTGGAGAGCAGCAGCCAAAGGGACTCCTGGCAGAGGGCTGGGCAGCCTTGCTTCACACACAGCCTCTGGCCCCCTTTCCTCCTGTGGGCTGGCTGCCTTCCACCAGTGCTTGGGATTGGAGGATGTGTATGGAAAACCAGCACCCCACAGGCTGCCTGGAAATGCAGCCAGAGTGACCTGACAGGAGAATCCAGGCTCCTGCTCTTACCCTCACCTTCACACTGCCCAAGTGTAAATTTACCTGCAGTTAAAACAGACAACAGGAGCCAAGGGAATCCACAAAGAGCTCAGGAGGTCACTGCTGAACCCTCCACAACAGGCACAGCAACACCAGCTACTTAAAAAAAGAGAGGCTGCTCAAGTTTGTAGCTCCTTCATGGGGTAAATTATTTTATCATTTCTGTCCACTTTCACAGTGATCTCTCTCTGCATCCTCCTGCCTATCACAAAAGCAAATAATTTCCCAGATTAATCAAGCCATGGAGAAAACAAGGCATTTGCATGGCTGAACCACAACAAAGAGAAAGGAAATGTACACGTCCTGTATCACAGATGTTTGATGAAGAGAAAGATCCAAAACCAGCAGGAAAAATCCTCATTAAGTGCACTTGCAGCTCATACCTGAAACTGAGTCAGTTTTATGGAGGTATCCAAAAAATAAAAACTACCCCATCTCTCGAGCCTCACTTCAGAAACAAGCCAGCACAGAGAAGTCTCATTCCTGTCCTGCAAGATTTATGGACTATGGGCAGAGAATCCCTCCATGAGTACATGAAACCCCAAACTAAAATAAACACCAGCCATTAAACCAAGGATTAAATGCTTGGTGGATTCTTTATTTGAACAAACTGATGTTACAAATTTTGTGGTGCAGATGTCAAGTGTTAGTGTGAAGGCATAAGAGGCCATAAACCACAGGCAGGAGCTGTCAGAGAAGTTTACATTGTAGGGAGCACACAGCACATGATTTTAGGAGTCAGGTGTTCCCTGCTAAAGAGGTCAGAGAATTTAGTATGAAATATGAGCTGAAACAGTCAATCTACAGCACAGCATGTACATGCTGCAGGTGACTGGGCACAGGGGACATTACTCTTTGGCCAGTCACTCTGACAGTGTGTTACACAGTCTATTGGGCCAAAAAATCCACAAAATTCAGGACTGTGAGGTGAAGGGAGAAGGGTGAAACACTCCCAGATCCTCAGCAAAAAATGGCTGTAACGCTGCACAAGTTCATTAGGTGACTTTCATTTACCCTTGCCTGGCTCACCACCTTCAAAGCCACACAATCACACCACGTCCTGCAGTCTTTGAAGTCTCCCTCAGAATGGGAAGAAGCAGAGTCCCCACTGTGATCAGAAGCACACCACGGCTCTTCTGAGGCCTCTGTAGAAAACTCCTGACGCTCAGTGCTTTTTATGGCAACTCAACAGATGTGCAATTCCAGAGCAACCGCCCCAAATGACCTTTTCCTATTACACACCAAAAGCGCTGTCTAGCACTGTCTGGCTTTTGGCAGATTCTTGCTGTAAGTGCACAGTCCTTTCCTGTTCCTCCTACCTCCCTTCCAACTGTATTTCCCAGACTCATCTAAAAGCAACATCTTCTCCTACAGCCTTCCACTATTTTTCCCTGCCTAATCTTTCCCTTTGTAATTTTAGCTACCTCATTCTTGTTAAACCCACTGACGGTTTCTGGATGCCGTTCAACAAAAGTCACAAATAAAAGTTAAACAGCAGAATCCTTTCTGCAAGGCCAGATTTCTCCTTAGAAGCTCTTTTCTATTGCTGCCTTAAAAACCCTCTCCAGCTCTTCCTCAGGAGCCCTTTGCTCCTTTCCCTCCTCCCATCACCCCTTTAACATCTCCCCGTACCCTCGATGGAGAGCAAGCTCTGTTTTACTATGACCTGTTATTTCAGCAGCATAAAAAGGAAGTGAGGGCATCCAAGTGGGGCAAACAGCTAAAATTAATTCTCCCTAAGCCCCAGGAGTTTCCAGAGAACCTCTGACTGGTACTCACATTAGGCAGGTTTTATTAGCTTCACCTAAAAGTAAAAATCATCACCTCTCCAAAGCAAAACAGAAAGAAAAGGGAGATCCTGCACATAAACCAAGCCTAGAAATTAAAGAAAGGAAGTCCTTGAGGTGTATTCTTACTACTCAACCTAAAACCCTCTGTCCCTGCTGAATTAGCAGAGGGACAGGATGCCACAAAATGTCCCTGGAACCAGCAGCAGGAGAGAAGCACCTCTCAAAAGGTGATTAATCCCAGACATGGAGACACAGAGCCCCAATGCCAGGATGCAGCACAAGAATTATCTCCATGCCCTGGCTCATTATATCTCCACCAAAACCTTGGAATTTCAGATTTACCACAGCCAGCTGATGCCAGTGATTGCCTGAAGTTCAGGAATTACAAATGGTTGCTTATTGAAAGAACAGCTGATTACAGACTGAGAGTTGTCCTCTCATTTTTAATGTCCTGTCCTACAAAACTGCATCTCCAATTTGTCTCTGACTGGAATGGCAAAATCAGGCATCAACTGCTAGGAAAAATTATTGCAGAGCAGAATAATCCATTATTCCCTAATTCACCTTCCAAAAATGGCTTTGTTTTGCTTTAGGGTTTTTTTTGTTTATTTTTTTTTCTCCCAAACAGTCACTTTCATACCAAATCACAAGTTCATGACTATTTCTCTGGCAAAGCAGCAAACAAGAACTTGAGACAGAAGTCATGAACTCTGAGCTGCATCTCAAAACACCACAGATTTTACTGCAAGGATTGTTATCCAAGTAAGTCTGTGGCTTGGACACATCAGTTAAAATTTTATTCTTCTGCAAAACAAACTCAGTCATCAACACAACTCATCAGGGCTTTGTTTTAATGGCCAGGCCAGGATAAACACTGTGATCTCTGCTCAATGGTTCAATTTGTCACCAGGACTCAAAGAGTCCCACCTCCTGGATTATGCACACCCCTCTCCCATGGAAAGGACAAATTCCTGATGGCACAAACAAGGACTCCTGGCAGATAAATAAAACAATTTAGTGGTACAGGAGCAGGCACAGTGAGCATGGCTTGAGCTATGGATAGTGATAACATGGAAGAAGCAAAGACACCTAAAAGATGAGCAATCTGCCTTAGTCCAGGAACCATCTCTCTGCTTTTCTAGCCAGAATGGCCATGGAATATCCATGAACATCCCAAGACAAGGACAGTGGACACTGACAGTGGAACTCATCACCACCTGCCAGGCTGGATTTCAATGGCAACCAGCACTCAGCTTTCTCAGGAACCAAGCAAAGGAGCAGCACAGCTGCTCTGGAAAGGGAAGAAATCCATCCACTATCTATATTTACATTTCCTTTTTGTGTCTCTTTTCCACCTTGACAGCAGAGGCAGAAGAACCTGGAGTCCCTCACACTCCTCATGATCCACACTGAGGGAATCATCCAGACCAGACCTGCAGTAAAGCCTCACTTGCCACATGTGATGGAAAATGACACTTCTGAATGTCAGACTGCTGCAGGAGGCTTCTGTTTATCAGCCATGAGGAAACAATCACAGGCTTGCAGGGAAAACCCAGACTCCCTGTCAGGAAGAGAAGGGACCTGGAAAAACCAAAGGGTTTATCCACAGAAGTGAGACACACTCCCATGGGCAAAGTGCTGAGTTCCTGGTACAGGGAATCCTCCTGTGCTTGCAAACACTTAATCACATTACATCTTCTGTGGAGCCCATTGTTGAAATCCTGCTTTAATTCTCCAACAGCTGCTTCCTAATATGGACTAATACAGGTTGCATTACATCTCTCTATTTTTAGTGCACATGGTTTTGGCCATAACAACTGCTCTTTCAGGCCAAGTCAAACCTGCAGAGAAAACACAGCTAGGAGACAATGATTAAAGATGGGGAAATGCAACGTAGCAGTAACATGTGTTTAAGATTTATACCTGTTCAGGGAAAGCATTCCCAACATTTGATACCTGTACACCAGCACTTACTTAAATTATTACCAGCTTTGATAAATTGTTAAAACAGGTTGCAAAGTAACTATGCAGAGAAGCAACACGTAGTTATTTTGTGAATTAAAACATTGATCTTCCTGTTATTTCACTGTATGTGCAGCACATTTGCATTAAAGGAAAACTGGTTCATTTAAACTGACAAAAGGGTTTGAAGCAAACCCACATTTCAGAGTAATTTATGAGGTCTATATCATAAACATGAAATAACAACCTTCTGTCCAAAGACAAGCTGCTCTCTCTCATGCTCCTGGACTGTATTTTATATCAAATCCTTCCTATGTAAGGAGACTTTAATACATCACTGGAGACTTTTGGAGAAGTTGTAACAGAACTTACTTTTCCCGAAGAAACAGAAAGTTTTATGACATGGTTAGAGAAGATTCCTATGCTTTCACTTAATGCCTTGATTCTGTCTTGAACATTGATATTTTCTCAAAAATCAAGAAAAACTGAAATTTTTTCCCATTCACAGACTCTGGTGGCAAAGAAAACATGTAAATATGTGTCCAAATCTCAGTAAATAGTTAAATTACTGTGGTTCCATGATAGTTCAAAAAAATAATCCATTTACTGCAGCTGAGGCTGTGGTGGATATTGTCACATGGAAAGAGCATTACTGTATGTCCCAAGCTCACAGAGAGAGGGCAATGAAAGAAGCTCTATCTCAGGGGCTGGGCACTGCAAAAATCATGTATGATGCTTTAAAAGAGATCTTTCTCTCCTGCCTGGCTCTTCTGCAGGGAAACTCTTACTTGTATGTATTAAAACCTGCAAACAAAACTCCCTTTGACTCCTCTCTCTCCATAGCAAAAACACTTCTCCAGGACCTTTGACAAGAAAGCTGTCAGAGCTGGTCTTTAGAATGAGAGCAGGGTGTGACAGGAGGTTTGTGCAGATGCTGCCCAGTGCCCAGAGATGAGAGGTGTTTCACATCACTGGTGTGAAGCTGTTTCCCATGTTCCTCACGACTCCCTGCTCAGAGCAAGTGAAACCCAACCTTCCCTTCCTTCCCCCTCATTGCATGTGCACCTGGAAACCTTTTAATAGGTTTTCTGTTTGCCTCACAGGGGCTCATGTTCATGCCTGAGCAGAAATGTGCATTGTGACTTGAACTCTCTCTCTCTTGCTGGATGACAGGTGATAAAAATAAAACATATTCACATATCATATGACCAACAATAGCACCTGGCCTATGGTGATGGGATCTCTCCTTTGCTGCTGGAGCACTTTGGAATTCAAACAAAGGAATTAAAACATCAGCCCTGGGATTTTTTTAACCCATTAGTAGACACTTGCAGGTTCAAATCTCAAGGATCCAGTCATGCAAAACCTTAAGTACTTTCCCATTCTTGACTACAGCCAGATTAATCCTCTTATACAGATTATTCCAGGAGAAATTTGGCTCCCACAAAGTTCTGCTGCAGACCTAAAAATAATTTTGAGTGCTGCAGGACATGTAACACCACTCAGACTAAAGGAGTTGTTTTAGAGATTTTAACTACCCCTTATCAAACCAGCCTGATGGCATTACCTGGCCCCAAGCCACTTCCTCCCTCCCAAGGCTGGGGTCTGCAGGGAGAGCACCACACCTCTGGGTGGAACACAGGGGCATTGCCCATGGAAAGCTGTGCTCTCTGTCCCCCCAGCAGTACTTCCCAATTAAGTTCATTTTGCTTCCTTAAAGTGTTTTTCTGCTCCTCCTCCAAATACTCACACAAGTCATTACATCACCCAGCACCTTTGTGTTACAAGTTATTAAGTTCACATATCACAGGAAATTTGCCATTGAGCAATTAAGCCCTGTTTAAATTTTTATGACATGATCAATAGTTAGCATTAAAAATTCAGCTGATGTTTTGTGCTTTGATTCCCAAATAACCCCAGATAATGCCAGCTACCTCTGAATTACAGAATTTTAAGAGGAAAATACATATAGAGGTGGTTCTTGTGTATTCAGAAAATACAAGAACAGCAGTAAAGGATTCAAAAATGCTCCAGCATGGCAATTCTGTGACCTTGAAACATACTCATTTTATACTGTATTTACACAGACCTGTCTTTTTCTATGTCATTCTACAATACAGGGTTTGTACCTAAATGTCTGGCATAGAAATATCCCCATGAATTTACAACCTCCAACGTTTCCTGCCAAGTTTTAGCCTGGGTGAGCCAAATTTTAAGCCACTGGCAAACAACCTCTAGTATAAATCTGACCAGTCCATGTTGGTGAATATTACTGTAAAGAGATCTTTTCCCAGGAGAAACTCTGGAAGCACATCCCTAGATGGTCACTTCCACACAGTTTTATTAGAAATGGACCTTTTGTGTGTCAGACAGGATTAATTTTTTCATTTCTAAACTCCTTGTGCACAAAAGTTAATCCAAAGCAGACAGGAGGCAATTAGGTCATTAATGTGCTAAGCCTATTAACAGCCATGAGTTACATTTCTGTCCCTCAACAATGACAAAGATCCAGGGGTCTGCCTTTAAGTGGGAAATCCCATGAGCAATTGCATTATTTTAGGACAGGGCTACTGGCAAGCAAGGCTTGGCTCCCTTCTTAGCACAGCAAGAGTCAGCACCCAAGGGATGGGAATTCTGCTCCCAGTGTAGCAGTGGCTCCCCAGAGGCCCTCAGGAAGCAGGAGGTGCCACTGGAAATGCTCTTTTATCAATGTCTTCTTT
This sequence comes from Haemorhous mexicanus, assembly GCF_027477595.1. Taxonomy (NCBI): domain Eukaryota; kingdom Metazoa; phylum Chordata; class Aves; order Passeriformes; family Fringillidae; genus Haemorhous; species Haemorhous mexicanus. The sequence goes on from NC_082353.1 coordinate 19,307,218, forward strand.
TAGCACCTTCATGCTCACTCAGCTCCTCTTTCCCTTTGTGATCCCATGTAAATATTACCCAGTGTCTCCCCAGTTTCCTTCCTTCAGTTCCTCTTCTCAGGGAGGGAATTCCAGTTCTGCCAAGGACAGGGAGCATCCTGCCCCTAGCAAACAGGTCAAAAGGGTGAGGCTCATTTCCTGGACTGATTCTGGTTCAATTCAGATTTTAACTAATGGCTGTCTCATTTTACAGTGTAAGAATTCTGAAATGCATTTTCTGTGACCACAGGGCTGCAGCACCTACAGAACTTGGCTGGGAAATCAGAGTGGTGCTGAACTCTGATGCTTTCTCTGAAAAGAGACATAGGGGATCTGTAACTGTAACCAGATCCAAGATTTCATTCTCACAGAATCAGAGAGAAGACTGGCTTAGTCTGAACCCCTGAGAATGATAAACCTGATGAACTATTAAGAGCTCAGCTCCACACAGGAGAAAATAAAGGTCCTTGCTACAGGATTTACCAGCACCCAGTGCAGAAGCAGGCACAGGTTGTTTGGTGGTGCACAGGTCTGGTTAAACACAAAAACTGAGATACAAAGCCTTACAAGCAAACCTCAGGTTCCTGGCTGCCTGTTCCAGTGAACTCCTTCAGGTCTCTTCCACTGCTGCTCCCACAAGGAAACTTTTTGTGCCTCCTGTTGCTGCCACGTCCTTCCAAGCAGCCCTTGTCCCTGAGCACTCAGCTCTTCCCACACCAGTGATTCTCACTCCTGTACCCAGAAAATCCCCCCAGCCCTGCTCCCCACTTTGCCCCTTTGGCAGCCCAGCAGCAGCACCCACTGCTCCATTTATGCAATCCATCCACGAGAAGGCAGGAGAGGAATGAAAGGAGCAGAAAACACAGGAACACTGCAACCTAATGAAGAGATTTGACAAAGTTCATAAAAAATACTCCTTCTGCAACACACCCAGAGAGAACTCCAGAAATGATAAAATTTAATTACTCTGAAGAATCAAAAATATAGTTTATATCAGCTGGCAATTTGACCATGTGGCTTTGAAAGTGGGAGAAGACAGGATATAATCAATGAACAGAGTTGGCCATTTTATAACATATGATATAACAGCTGTTTTATCAGATAGAGCTTAAGTTTGACGAGTCAAACACCAGACAGAAAAAGCAAAATCAAGCTCCCAGTTAAAAAAAAAATCACCTTCTGAACTACATCTGGTAGTTCCAAATGCACACAAGCCCTTACAAAAGCAATAAAAAAACATAAAATAATACAAAGTCTGCTCAGTTGACCCTGATATGGATCATTGTACTCTGCCACACAGAAGTAAGAATGAGGGAATGAGAAGCTGAAAAAGAAAGCAGATTGCTCTGAAAGACAAACTGTGCATTTCTTCCATCTCCAGATATCCCTTTATCCTATTATGAGCTGGATCCCTGGAGCTGGACTCCACAGATGATACTTGTGATTAAATTATAACAAAGCAGGTGAAATGATGTTTTCCACACTCTGAAATGTGAGGATCACCATTCTATCCCTGCCTCCTCAGCACAATCCAGTGGAAAGGCAAGATGGAAGAGTCTCCATCAACACTGACTTCAGTTAAAAAATCCTGACCCTTTGCTAAAAAACCCAGTGAATCCCTCCCTGAGCAGTGGTCACACTGCAAGATTAGAGCAGAATTTATCATCATCTCACAAGTCCAGTGTTAGAGAACATGCCCTGACAACCTCATGTCTGTGATGTGACTCCTGCCTGAAGCAGTACCAGGATTCACCCACACTTGCCATCCTTCCCCAGCCCCAGCTGCCCAACCACCAGAATGACAAAACGCAAGCAGAATTCCCATGGCTGCTCTCTGGAGCCACTCCAAGCTCACCTGCTACAACCTTGCAGTGCTCCTCAGGGCCCTGGGGCCTGGAGGGATGGCCAGGTTTGGTGGATCGTCTCCGTCTGATGAAATGTTCCTTCCCGCTGAACGAGGTCTCAGATGCATTCACAGGTTGGATCAGCAGCTGCTCTGATCCAAGCTGGATGTAGCCAACCTGCCCACAAAACAGAACAAAAAAGCCCCATCAGTTTGGTACCCAAGCCTGGTCTATCCAGCCTGGTCTGAAACCCAGGGCATTTCACTGCAGATATTTGCAGTGTGAGGAAATGATGGGATCATGGTTGTGCTCACCTTGTGTAATACAGACTAAAGAACTTCATCTGCCTCTCTTGTTTATTTTTTATATCACTGAGCACTATTTAGAAACAATGCACTGTACAAAGGAAAGGTGGGGATTCCTGCCAACACTTTTGCTTTCCCTCCCTCCAGACACAGCCCCACAAATATGTTTACAAGATGCTCAGCTCACATGAGGACAAATAAATCCAGTTAACAGAAACCTGTTCAAAATCACCTCTCCAGCTGCCAGGATTGCCCTGCCAGTGAATGGCATTCACTGTCTCAGAGCACAGAGGTGACACTGCCTGCACACAGGAGGCCCCTGTGGGTACCACCCTCACAAGGAACACTGAGTGAACTGATGCAAGCGTGGCTTGCAGAGCCCCACTGCATTTTTTGGGACCAAATACCTCTTCCTGACTACATCAAGGGCCACACAGTCAGCTCTGCTCTCCCTGCAGGCCATGGGTTGGGTTTCAGAGGACTGCTGCGCTGTCCCAGTTTCAGGATTTTCCACCACCCCTGGAATAAGTGACACTAGGAAGGTAAAGATCCTGCCTAAACAACTCCATAGGGTCCAGGTCAGAGCACTAAATCCCTGCCTTCCTTGCACCAAGTCCAGACCTTACAGCAGGGCTGGCAAGAACACCTTTGGAAGCCAGCTTCTGCCCCAGGAGAGCCCTCCTCTGCTCACAACCCAGAGCTTTTAAGGTTCTTTTATGCTTTTTCCATTCCTTTTCTGGCATGAAAAGAAGAGAGTGAAAGCAAAGTTATCACCGTAAAACTTAACAAAGCCTCCAGGTTTAGTAATCACCACCAAGGTTGTAACATGTTGCACAAAGTGGGTATTTACAATGAGGAGTTCTGACTTTTCATTGCACTAATCCAGTGATTATTTATATTGCAATTAAAAGGCTCAAAACACAGCTCTGCCATGTACCTCCCCCTTGAGAGAAGTCTTGAGGTCTGATTTAACTTCTGTTAATAACAGAAGGGCTCATCTGGTCTGGATTGCCAGGATTGTGCACCTGAGAGGTAAAGGTGCTTCCAGAGAGCTCCAACACCCATCCTGTACATAAAAAGAGAGGCCAGACTTTTCTGTCCCCCTCCCCTCACTCTGTGCCAGCCAGGCAACTCTCCAAAGAAACGCTCTGCACGTACATCCAAATGCTGTATGCTCAACAGCTGACTGTACTAATATGATTTATAATATACATTACATACATACTGTATATTGCACATTTCCACACCTCCCTGCCAAATCCGGTCCTCACGTACACCCAGGAAATCCCTTTGGCCCAGTATTTCCAGCAAGAGGAATTTCTGCTGGAATGAGCAGAAATGAGAGCTCTCCTCCTCTGACAGCCACACGAACTGAACAGCAGTCAGGGTGTCTCAGGAAGGGTCACTGATTTCCAAAGAGAGCTTGGACAAAAAGAAAACCATAAAAGTTGGTGTCTCCACTGGGCATGGCTGCAAAGCACAGCAGAGACAATCAGTCCCCTGTCTCTGAGGAGACAAGAGACACCTCTTTGGGGGCCTTCCAAAAGAGACCTTGCTCTTGGGGCAGGGGAATTGCTTAAGGATAAAATGCCTTGGCACTTCCTACATACAGAGAAAACCCAACATTATTCCTGAGCCCTACAAAATGCTCACCAGTTAACAAGAGCCCCTCTGCTCTGGAGTGTCCAAAGGGCTGCCTTTTCACTTAAATCACAAGTTGGGCTTTGTCAGAATTGCTCCAGAGACAGAAAAAGCTCTGGTGACTTGTTCTTTCAGCCTCCTTTATGATGTTCTCTGCTATTTCCCCTCCTTGTTCCAATCTTCCAGCTGGGAGGTAGCCCCAGCCCCCTTTTTTAATATAGGATTTAATTATTTAGAAGAAGGGTTGTAAATCTGGTGCCATGGTACTAAGAGCCACACCAGAGCTCCTGACAGACTGCCAACCATTTCAGCTGGTGCCAAAAGCATGTAAGAAGAAGTCAGTTTCATCACCACCCTACAATATCCCAATTTTCTGGCATCAAGAGTGAAAATAATTTAAACCATTGGAAAAGACTAATGTTTCACATTTGCTGTGGAATTGTGAAACCTATGGAGAGAAAGAGCCATGAGTCTTCACCCTGGAATATGTAGGGAAGCATCTGAAGCTCAATCTGAAAAGGCAAATAGAGTTTCAAGCAAGAAGGGTTTGCAGGATCAGGCCTGTAAACCATCTCCAGGGAGTTAAAAATGTTTAAAATCCCCCAGACTTGCCAGCTGGACTCTTCAGAGTGCCCAGACCTGTTGGCCCAAAGGAGATCTTTTGGACCCTGTAACTTGAATAGTCTGGTCGTTATTTTGCCTTTTCCATAAGAAATGCATTCCTCATTTGCAACCCTCAAATTCTCTAGATCCTGCCCTGTGCTAATCCCAGCATGAGAGATCCAACACCAGCCCTGGACAAAGGCTCTGGGCTTTTCTTCTCTTGTCTGAGTTGAGGGACTGCAGAAGGCTTTGGATTTTGAAGATAAGGAAGGAAAACCCCCAGAGCTACTTTTTCCACATCTCAGGAAATCATTCCAACTAAGTAAAATGCTTTGGATCTGCCAATTCCCATTTGCCTGGGGAAATGCATATCAAAAGTTGGGATACTCCCTCCCATCCTTCTCTCCCTGTGGGAGTCCAGGACCAGCTGCTGTGCCAGATCCTGGGATAGCTGAATTTTGGGAAAAGCAGCTGCTGCCCAACCCCACCATCCTGGAGGACCTGAGACACAGGAACCCAAAAATTCAGAGTAGTGCAGGAACTCACCATCATCTGCATTAATTTTACAACTGGTATGACCAGACCATGCAGCTGACAGAGCCCTGCAGCTCTGCTAACAGAAAAGCTGGGATGATTTCAGCCTCCAAAGGCAGGCAAACAGACAAGCTGATTAAAACAAACAATAATCCACACTTCCCATGACAGCCCCACTCACCACTGTGCCTAACAGTGGCAAGATCTTTCACATTAAGGATACTCCACACCCTTATTTTAGAAGTCATCTCAACATTGCACCAAAACATTCCCATGTGCTCTTATCCAGGGTTTCACACACACAGGGGTCACTCAAGCAACCTGCTCACTCTGTGATCTACTCTTGTACCACTCCTGTGCTACAAATCATCTTCCAGTGGAGCTTTCCTTGGGCTAAATGAGAGCAGGGAAAAGAGGAAGGTCCTCACAGAGTGTCACTGGAATGACAGTGGTAGCAGAGCCTTTGTGTGACCCCATCCTGCCTCCTCAGCTTCACTGCTCTGTCCCTGTGCCCTGGCAGTGCTGCTGGAGCTACTGCAGCTCCAGGGCTTGCTGAGAACAGGGACCCAAATTCTCAGTGCTCTCTGCACATGGTTCTCGACCTTCCCACATGTTAATACTCTCCAACAGTTACACTGTTTTTCCAGTCCTTTTTATTTTCACAACATCTTTGAAGGAGATCTGTGAAATGCTGAATCTTTAACAGATTTTTCTCTTGCTCCTAAATGTTCATTAGTTACATACATAGAACATGCTGAAAAGAGAACAGATTTAAACATCTGACAAATTCCATCCCCTTCTCAATTTCTCAACTGTTACGCTGTAAATCGTTGTTTAACCATTTCCTCAAAGTTAAAAGGAAGTTAATGTTTAAAGTGAAGAACAAAACAACCCACAAATACAGTTTAATAAATTTCATGTGGGTTTTAGTCCCACCCTTATTAACCATGTTTCAGCTTTGCTTGGTTATTATTTAAGAGTGCAATTCAAGCAAATTGAAAAGAAGAGCTTTAAATTAAGTCATGTTCCAGAGACATTTCAGGTTTACACTCAGTTCTGATATATTCCTGGATATATCCCCAGGAATATCTGCCCTGGCCCCCAACTCTGCTAAACAAGGAAACCCCATCTTCTCCCTCTTGTCCACTGTGGAAGAGGCAAGAAAATCCCAGCACAAGGAAACCCAGCACAGTCATTTTAAGAGGTTTAACTTTTCAGCTCGTGGCCCAGCTACGGATAAATGCCAGACAGCTCCCCTCCCAGACAGGAGAGTTCAGTGGAGCTGAAGGTTTCCTCAGGGGAAATTGTATCATCTTTAATCCCCACACGCCTGCTGTGCCCTGCTTCCCACTACAGCAGAGGCTCCTGAGTCACCTGAAGGGCAGCACCGCCCTGGTGCACGCAGAAAACACTTCCCTGGCCAGGGATGGAGCTCCCTGAGCTGCAGCATCTGCTCTGAACCAGGCACCACCTCCCTCTGCAGTGAAATTGGCCACTCACCAACCTAAGGGACCTGTGGCACAGGATGAGCCACCAGGGAAGTGCTCATCTTCATCACTCACTCGCCCCTGACACCCAGACTGGCCTAACCCTGACAGACTGTGGCCTCTTCTGCATCCCTGTTCCTCTTCTCCAGAACTACATGAACTAGCCTGAACAGGAGGGAGGCACAAACTATTAATTCAACTGAGAAGGACATGCCACCTTATATAGAGACAAGACAAAGAGCAATCCTGAACCCAAGATCAAAGACTCTGGATTTTAAAATGGAAGAGAAGTTATTTAGAATCAACCCTCTGCCTCTAAATGCATCCCAGTGATTGTCACCTTTTGGCTCCTGGACAGTTTTCAAGAGATTATTTTAATTTCTAATTATAATGCTTATTTTGACATGGACTCATGACCCTCTCAAAACTGTAACTTTTTCCAAAATGTAGGTACAAGTATGAAAAGCCTACACCTGCTCTAAAGAGCTGATGCTGCAGTCCAGCACTTCAGCATGTGACAGTGACTCAACTGTGGCCTTACAAAGCTGAAACTTTTCAAAAAACAAAGTTCCTGTACTGGCTGCTGTCTTCTAGTGATAGTCTTGGGGGCTGCAGAGCTGCCTGTGAGTGCCCAGCAGCAGGGAAGGGCAGTGCAGCCCTGAGCTGTGACCAGAATCCCAGTGCTGGCACAGCTGCACTCCCCAGAGGCCGGTGCTGCCAAGGGGAAGGTAGCAGTACTTTCCAGGAACCCTGTGTCTCTGCTAGGCTGAATTCCCAGCTTGTGACGAGGAACAGGAGGGCTGGAGCATCCTCACATGAGGCACTTTAGCTGTAGCTCAATGGTGAGACCTTGGGTACAGCAGTTTTTACCTCACTCTGACCTCACAGAGCTCCAAGAGCACGGCCACCCTTCCCAAAGCAGGAACTGCAGCGGCCACACACTGGTTAACAGCAGCATCTGCCAGCAGAGCTTAAAAACCAGACCCCAACCTTCAGATGCCACGCTGGGAATCTGATACCATCACCAGGAAGCAATTGCTCAGCCTGGCTGCAGCTCAGTTTTCATGCCACTGTGTCAGGGATTTTGTTTTTACTAGAACTCCACTTGCCCTGATCATTTTATATCACTTTTGGTATGATTTATGGCATGGCTGAGAATATGATTGCAGCGAGGCCTGAGCCAGCTGGAGATCAGGACACAGCATTACTGCCCACTCTACTTCTTAGCAAGCAGCTTTTCTGAAGGAGATGTCCTGATAAGCAGTTAGAGTCTAATGAACATTTTCCTGCTGGAATTTTCAGGAAACCCCCCACTGCAGCACTAGAACTGCTCACAAGACAAATGCCAGGACAAACAGGCTGCAAGGTTTCCACTACCCAGGTCTTTCCTCTAGCCCAGCAGGTCTGGCCCATGTCCCACCTGTGAAGCTGCTGCTGAGGGCAAAGCCTTATTCTTCCTGCAGTAAACAGGGCTCAAGGAAGCAATGGGAAAATAAAAATATTTTTTTTTTTAAGTTATGGTCTTAGTATTTTAAATTGACAGACTAGAAGGCAAAAACTTCTGCCTCTAGAGTCACCTGCTCTCAGGTCTACTCATAGCAGATTAAAGACTTCCTAGACAATCTGGGGCAAGCTCTGATTCCTCTGATCCCAGAAAACATCTTACCACTACATTAGACAGCTTTCACTACAGGTATACTGGTTTAGTGTGGCCATTGCAAAAGGCTGTGTAAACACTGAAAACAGCCTAAAATGTGAGATGTTTCATGTTTAAAGACAGATTTAAGAAACCAAAATGGTCCACTCAGCTAAAATAAGAAGGTTCATCTACATGGTGGTATGGATTATTTCAATGAAACCATTTCAATAATGAATGAGGTTCATCTTAAGTTTAGTTTCATCCATCTGAAGTTCAGGCTAATCCTCAAGACACTGGAGTTTTCTGTTCTCTAGTTTTGAGCTTACATTTGAGTGAGTTAAAGTTAAAACTTTAACTCACTCAAATGTACCATGCACCTGCTTTTAGCCCTTTCCCATTCCTGGTGATTATGTGAATGAAGAGGATGAATGGATTCCTCTAACAGGAAAGGAATATCCCAACATGCAGAAACACCTCTCTCTCAACACATCTCCCCACAGCACTCTCAGCACTTCTAGGACCAGGTGCACAGGCAAAGGCAAGCAAAGCTTTACCAACACTGACACTAACACATGGGGCTTTGGCACAAACCAGCAGCTTTGACACTGATCCCAGGTTGATCCAGCCCAGTTATGTCAATTTAGCCATTGCTTAGAATTGCCATGATCCAAACAGGTACTGCAATATTGCTGTTCACTTTTGCTGAGCAGTGAGCTAAGACTAACTTGTCTTGTCTCTTTTTCAGCTTTTCTATTGGGAATTTTGCCAAGCTTTTTCACCCCCTCCTCCATTCCCTGATCTCAGGCAGTTAATACTGTGCCTACAAGTACATTCCTCTTTTTTTAAAGGTTCCTCCTCTGTTTGTTTGTACTTTCCAGCTTTGGAAGCCCAGCAAGATTAACAAAACACGCCCGGTGGCAAGATCATAGGGCTGTTAGTGATTTAAGGCTTGAACTTGAGATATTAGTTTTAAGCTGCCCTCGGTGGAACTCAGCTCAACTTCCAGTGCCACTCAGACCTCAGCATCTCCGTTTGCTGGGCTTTTTTAATCCTGAGGCACAGCGCCCTCAAATGGCTCTGAAACGAAGGCCGGAGCCCCGAGGGCAGAGCATGAACTGCTCCTCACCACGGTTTAAGGATAAATCTCCACCATCAGGTCTGTTCTGACAGACACACCTCCCAGGACCATCTGCTGGGAATCACTACCTAATGCCCCACTGACTTCCAGAAGTACTTTAAAAGTTTTCAAGAATAACTGCAAACTATTCAATGTCTTAAGCATCTCAGTCTCCACAACCGAGAAACTTTCTCCTACCGGGATGCTCAGAGGAGAGCCAGGTCCTGCAGAGCCACCTGAAACTACAGCCTCAGGCAAAGAAATCCTGACACTTGTGGTGGGAAAAGCCTCCCTGAGTGGGATGTTCCTGTGACCATGCTGGGGCACTGGCTGCTCCCTGACCACAGCTCCCAGTGAACACCCCAACACCGAGGGCAGGAGCCTGGGAAGAGCCAGCTGCACAGCTGCCACAGGATCAAGCCAGGATGGCACCAAATCACCCCAGCAGGACACAGCCACCTGTCCCATGGCTGGGGACAGTGACACAAGATGTTCCCTCCATCAGGACGCTCCTCTACAGGACCCTTGGGTTCTGCTGCCCACCCACAATGGAACTATAGGGCCTGAGCCCCTCAGGGATGGCTGAGGCAGCTCCACAGGGAGAGCCAGGGTGGGCAGAACACCCACCATGGGACAGCAGCAGTGCTCGGCAGGGCCCGGGAGCTGAGGGGACAGTGAGGCAAAGGGACAGGAGGGTCAGCTCCCTGAGGGCAGGTGAAACGCAAGCATCCCGCCTCATGGGGATGGCAGCACTGGCACTGAGGGGGGAGCGGGGTGGGATGGCAGCACTGGCACTGAGGGGGGTGCGGGGTGGGATGGCAGTACCGGCCCTGAGGGGGGGAGCGGGTTGGGATGGCAGCACTGGCACTGAGGGAGGTGCGGGTTGGGATGGCAGTACCGGCACTGAGGGGGGGAGCAGGGTGGGATGGCAGCACTGGCACTGAGGGGGGTGCGGGGTGGGATGGCAGCACTGGCCCTGAGGGGGGGAGCGGGGTGGGATGGCAGCACTGGCACTGAGGGAGGTGCGGGTTGGGATGGCAGTACCGGCCCTGAGGGGGGGAGCGGGGTGGGATGGCAGTACCAGCCCGGCGCAGGTGCTGAGGGAGGCGAAGGAGTCGCTGCGGTTCAGTGCGTGTCCCGAGTAGAAGCAGAGCCGCTCCCGCGGGGGCCGCCGCGCCTCCCCGCGCCGCCGCTCCACCGCGAAGCCCCGGGCCAGGAAGCGCAGGTCGCGGCGGAGGTGCAGGTACAGCTCGGCGCCGGCGGCGGGCAGGCGGAGCAGCACAGCCTCCTCCTCCTCCTGCTCCGCCGCTGCCCGCCGGCGCCGGGGGCCGCCGCGATCCCCTCCGGGCGGCAGCAGGTGGATCTTCTCCAGCGGCACTCGCTCCGGGATCACCACTTCCAGCTCCGCTCCGCCAGCTGCAGGCGAGAAGGAGAGAGGCTCAAGCGCTCGCACCCCGGAGCCGCGGCCCGACGGGGCGGCCGGGGGCTGCGGCACCCCCCGTTCCCCGGGACAGCCCCGCGCTCGGGTTTCAGCGCAGACAGCCCCGCGCTGGAAACCGTGAACGGGCTGCGCAGACAATGGAGCCAGCGGAGCACGGCGATTTATTTCTCTCTATATACACATATATTAGAGACAGGAGCGTGCAAGGAAGAGAGGAACAGAGCAAACGCTAAAGCTACTTGTATCATTAAATATATATATATATATATATATATATATACATATATATATATATATATATAGCTCAGACACAAGCATCGCATTTCACCAACCCCAATAAAAATCTGCAGGGAGAAGGGGAAAAGCAGAGCGAGCCGCAGCAGCAGCCAAGGACAGTCAGCAGCTTTCCACATGGAACGCTACAGCAGCAGCGGGAGGACAGGAAAAGAAAATACAAAAGCCTGGAGCAATTCATCCCGCGGGCTGGGACCGCGGCCACGCAGGGGATGCGGTGCGTGCCCTGCGCTCCGCGCCCGCACGCTGCCGCCCGGGACCGGACCCTGTCACTGCCGCCGGGGAAGGGGAGCTGGGGCGGCAGGGAGCGCTACCTGTGCCGGCGTCCAGTCCGCAGAGCAGCAGGCAGGGCACGACGAGGGGCAGGAGGCAGCCGTCAAACATGGTAGTGCGGCGGCGGGGCCGAGCGCACAGCGCGGAGAAGGGACCGGGGCCCGAGTGCGCCCTGCCCGCCCTCGGCACCGGGGATCGCCGCGGCGCGCGCCCGGCCACGCCCCCGCCGCGACTCCGCACGCCCATTGGCGGCGGCGGCCACCGGGACACGCCCCCCGCTCCCCCATTGGCTGCGCGCCGGCGGCCCCGCGAGGGGGGAACGCACGTGGGAGCGGGTGGCCGGTAGGGGGCGCCCTCTCCTGCCCCGGGCCGGGCCCTGAGCGCCCCGCGGGGCAGCTCCGGGACCCGGTTCGGTTCGGGACCCGCGGAGCCACCGGGAGCATCCCGGCCGGGTCCGGGGGTCTGACGGGCGGCATCCTGCCGCTGGGCAGCCCCGTCGTTTTTCCTTCCTCTCCCTTTCCTCAACACCAATTGAATTTAGACACGGTTAGGGCAGCTCGCTTGAGAAAGTCACCCATTCCTTTCCCAGCGCCAGCCGCAGGACCGGTGCCACGGCTTGGAAGACCAGAAAAAAAATTAAGTTGGCAATATCATAGAATGGGTTAGGTTGGAAGGCACCACAGAGGGACATCTGGTCACACCTCCCTGCTCAAGCAGGGTCATCCCAGACCACAGTGTATAGACACACAGAGATTTTGGGTGATGATCCCACAAACTCCTGAAGCACTCATTGTGTGGATGAAAATAAGAAACAAGTGCTTACAGAGATATAAAAATTGATTTTTACTACCAATTCCCGTTTTCACTGAGGTCCTGCAGCCACTGGAGTTCCTTCCCACCCGGCTGGGCCGCATCCTGCATGTTTTCAGCTGCACAGGGATCAGGAAAACTCAATTTGGACAGGGGCTGTTGAAGGCAGTAGGGTGATTTCCAAGAGCAGAAAGGTTTCTGCTGTGATTGGTGGGCTTTGGATGGGATCCTGTGCTCCCGGCATGGCTGAGTCATGGAAAGCAGTCAAGACCCAACCTGTTAGCAGCTTTAAATTGTGGTGGCCCAGCAGAGCAGTGTCCTAGAGTTTAAACCTCTGCAAAAATCTACAACTTTGTTCCTGAAATTGTAGAAGAATTCAAAGGAAGACCCATAAAAGAGTGTGAATGACTCTGGCAGATCTCCCTGCAGCACTTCCACGACGGGAGCCATACTGACAGCACAAATGGCTGAGTCACAAACAAGTGGAATTAGTTTGGATGCTCATCCTAGGGAGGGCAGGCACTGGGGGAGTGCTGAGAAAAGGGTGTTTGGAGCTGGGAAAAGGGCTGGTGAGAGACATGAGCACATTAACACTATTCTCTTTCTTCCAGGCATTGAACAGGCAGCAAGAGCCACATTTTCTTGGTGAGCTGCTCCTGTACAAGGAGAGAGGCTGTTTGAGAGTCAGAACCTTGGAGCTGCTGCCAGCTCTTCACCTGGCTGGCTGTGCTTTTCCCAGGCACCAAGGGACACCCCATGGCACACCATGGGCTGGTGTAGCACCTCAGAAAGCACTGCCCTGCACAGGCCCTCTGCAGCATCGCCTGGACACAAGAGCATGTCCTACCTTCTGCTGTGACCTCAGGAACACCCCTCATCCCTCCAGTGGGGTGGCACCTGGAGGACGTTACCTGTGGTCAGCAGCAAGAGCAAAACTGGGGACCTGCAAGCAGCTCCCAGCAGGCAAAATCAGAGTAAGCCAAGACCTGTGGCTCAAACTCTTTATTAGCATGAGATCAGATGAGTTTTAATAGCTCTGTGTTTCCCACTCTCTCTTTCAGGGCTCTCTCTGCTCCTAATAAGAATTTACCAAAGCAAAGGGACTGGCCCGGACCCATTCAAGTGAGACAAAACCTCAGTTTGGGGCTGCCTTGCTCTGTGCCAATAGTGTAACATAACACAGAAAACAAAATCTCAGAGCCTGAATTTCCCTCCTGACCTGTTGTGAACCAACGATTTCAGTGCCTCTCTCCAAGGCCAGGACCTGGCTGGCACAGAGCAGGGCAGAGCTCCCCCGCAGCTCCTCCACCCGTGGCAATCCTCTGCTCCCAAGAGCCACGAGGCAATTTGATTTGTGAGCTGCCAAACCTGGCCTGAGCCCTCAACAGCCACGTTTAAACCCAGACCACCAGCTGACTTCATTTGTGAAGGGACTGGAGCTGGTGCCTCGAAAGGGTTTGACGAGGGGGCTTAGATTTGTTTAACTTTTTAGTAGATCCTTTCTCCCACCTTCCAAAGTCCTCTGCCAGAAAAATAATAACAATACAGAGAAAGAATAAATTTAATAGTGTGGGGGAAGAGAGGCACCAATAAAGAGAAGTCTGTAACTTACTGCATGGAAGGATTTGCTCAGTGGCTGGCTGGCACAGACTACACTGGGGTAGGAATAATCCCAATGGAGCATCCCAGACTTCCAGAGCATTTGGAAAGGAGCCCAAGAGGCTGCAAACCCCAGGACAGGGGCAACATCCCAGGCAGGCCTCGGTGTTGCCAAGGGCTGGAGCCAGGAGCGAGGGACAAGCCCCACAGTAGTACCCACACAACAAAGGAGGAATCTGTCTTAGGAGCAGCATTGGTGGTTTTCTTGAATCCAAATCCCAAAGTTCCAGTGAGACACATTAATTGAACACCATGGACTTTTCAGAAATGCCTTGAAGTTGCTATTGATAAGGATAAGGTGTGGCAGGAGGGGGCTGTGGTGCTGTTGCTGTGGTTGCATTGCTCCCCTGCTCCCAGCCCGTGGTGAGGGGGGATTTCTCCTCTCACCATCACAGAGGTGGATTTGGCCCTGCAGTTCCTAGGAAACAAGCCCTCTCCCCCTCTGAAACTGGTGTTGGGGTAGGGTTTTTTTCTTCAATTTTAAATGCACATCGAGGAAGCCAAGTTTCATGGCCATTATTGCAGAGTTAATAACCCTTTGGAGACTGCAGACATGTGTTATATCCATCTTCCCCAGCAGTCACTTGGCTCGCCGCCTGGAAAATGCCAGCATGGGAAGGGTTAACTTGGCCACTGCTCAGCCTTCTCCTTCTCCAAACCCTTCCTCTCCCCGACCTCACAGGTGCTGCTCTCCTGCCGGGACGCTCCGATGTTTTTCCTGCTCTCCCCGCAGCTCCTCCTCTCTCTGCAGCCTTTGGGAATCGGGAATTTCCTCCCCTCCGGAGGATGCAGAGCTTGGCCAGGCTGCTTGGGCACGGACCTGGCAGGTGCTGCTGTTACCTGTGCAAATGACCCCCCAAAGAGGCCAGAGACAGTTTAGTGACAAGTGGGGACCAACAAAAGCTACTTTGTCACTTCAAATCATCAGCCAAATAAACACGAGTAGTTTCAGAGGTGCCAACAGTGGTTGCTTACAGACTGGATTTACACACTGAGCCAGAGGTTCAATTAAAGCTCTTTGGTGGAGGGTGTTTCAGGCTGCGCTGCTTCATGTTGGACTCACTTCTTACAGGTGGTCTCAACCATCTTTAGGGTCTTTTTCAGCCTAAACCATTCTAAGTGGAGTCACCAGCATTTAGTACTGCTCAGGCAGCCCTCAGCAGAGGCATTTAGGAGGTCTCTCCTTATAGCAGCCTGAATTCTCCCAAGCCTTCAAGAGAAAATCTCCCTCTGGGACACCTCTCTCAAGTCTGGCTTGAAATGAACAGTCTGCTCATGAGCTCCTGGGAATAGCAGAGCAGAAAGAAAAGTGACAGTGACCCTGGAGGTGTCCAGGGACAGAGCTGAGCCACCAGCACCTGTGTCCTCAGGGGAGCACACAGCCTGCTCCAATTCAGCTAAGACCACAGCAGGAGAGCTGTCCTTGTCTTTCTCCTGGCAGGGGACTTTATCCACAGGCTGACAGAGGGTCCCTTTTGTCACAGGGAGTTTGCTTTGGCTGAGCTGTCTCACAGTGAGTGCATCACATGAGGTTTTCCCTGAAGACCTTCTCTGCAAACACTTTCCTCCTGCCTGTCTCCAGGGAGCTCCCAGCTTCACCCAGCTGCAATGGGGAAAAATGGCCTGTTCCATGGAATACTGAGAAATGAGAAGAAAAATATTCCTGTGGGATAGGAGCTGAGGAATGGACTCCTGAAATTCCAGGTTGCTTCACATCCGGCTCCATTCCCACCCTGGTGCTATGGCTGTCTGTGCAAAACCTTCCAGGGTAACTTTGATGCAGATTTGCAGGGATCAGTTTGCAACAGTGTCAGGACCAGAAAATAACTGCACACAGGCCACAGCAGGTGAGAAAAGTCAGGAATATACAAGAACATACTCCCAGCTGAGCAGCACAACTGCAGGGTGCTGGGAGAATCTGCTCCCTTGGGGCAGGCAGCACTTTGTGTAGAGAAATCAGAAATGAAAGTGCTCCACCACCTCCAAGCAGGCCATGCTGGGATTTTCAGACAGACAGACAGACAGGACTGGTGCAGGTCAGGCTGGGATGGGAGGCCATGCACAGATAGCCATCGGCCGGCCAGAACAGTCAGCCACACGTCACTCCCCAGGCATGCGGGGACAAACGGACAAAGCAAAGAGCTGCCCTGTTTGACCCTAAAGTTCAGCCAGGCTTTTTATGAAGTCCAGTGCTGCCACCTCTGATGATGTTATCAGGAACCTGGGAATAGCTGGCTTTTTTTTTTTTTTTGTTATGATTTATGGTTTGTTTGGGTTTTTCCTCTTCGGACCTTGGCTCCTGCAATCATGAGATTGATTTCTCATTTAACTCCATGTTTGACCCCCTGACAAGCTGGGAAAGTGAGCTAGGAGAAGCCTTAAGGGATTTTTGCCCAGGAGCAAATGAAGACTTTCCCAACCATGGGATTGTTTAACATAATCCTTTCTCAAAAATGATGCTATTGATTCTTTTTTTGTGTGTGTGGAGGCAGAAGCTCTGAATGCTTGGAGCTGACAATGGCAAAGCCCTTCCTGCCAGTGCCACTTCCTTGGCACTGGCAATATCCCACATTTGGTGTTCCCCACCTCCTCTCAATCATCTCCCTTTGTGTCCAGCCTTGGATGAGGATCATTCCCCCAAACTGAATATTTCCTATAAGGCTTCTCCTTCTCTGTGTGTTCCTTGCAGCAGGACACAAGGAGCCAGAGGGGGAGGTTTGTAAGCCAAGGTGGTGCATGGCTTGGAGGAGGTGATGCCAAGGGGATGCCCAGGGCACTTCATCCATCTGCATGGATGGCTACTGGAGCTTGGACTGGGTGGTCCAATCCAACTGCACAGACCTCAAGTGGCTCCTCTTCACCATGAAAGTTCTAATAAGGGAAACTTAAAACACTCTTAATAATGTTTTCCTATTTCTTTAACACCTCTCCCTTGGGCATTCTCTCCTCCCTTCACAGCGTCTTGGCCAATTACACTTGCAAAACAAACAGAAAACTCAATATCCCCAGGAGCAGGGACTGCAGGGTCAGGGGCCCTGCCAGGTGCTGCAGTGGGGGACTCCAAGGTGGGTCACACCACAGGAGCAGCCCTCTTGCAGCCAGCAAGGCCCTTCCCATCCCTGGAGAGGGGTCCCCAGCCAGGCATTGAGTGGGGGGACAAGCCAAAGTGGGCTGCCCTGAGGCAATGAAAGCATGTTTGTCCTCAGGGGATAAAGGAGCAGAGTGGGCAGGATGTGCCGTGACCACTGCAGGGCCACATCTGGAGGCCTGTGCACTTTGGCAGGTGTTCCCCTCACACTCCTCTAAGGGATGGCAAAGGCTGCCTTCTCCTCTACAACCAGAGAGGAAACCCCAGTGCCCACACCAGCACAGTGCTCAGAGTCACTAACGGGAGGGTCAGTGTGAGGTCTGGAGGGAGCAACACGCCTGGAGTCTGAAACACATCCTGCTCCTAATCAGCAACAGCCACCAATACCTCATCCCAGTCCATCTGGGGCCAATATTGTCATTTTTTTGCAAGGTCATACAGTGAACCAGGAACAGAGTTGAGATATTCCCCTGCTGCTGGATCCTCTCTCCCAACAGAGCTGGCAACTGACTTTGGCTTGGCTGCAAGTGTTTGTTCATAGCAGCAAAACATCAGTGTCACTCTAGGACTGTTAGAACTGCCACCTGTCAGGAATTCTGGGCTGGACACACACAGGAAAAGAGGGGAGGTGTGTGTCAGTGACCTGCTGGCAGAGAGCATCCCCACCAGCCCCTTCTGTGAGCTGAGATGGAGGGAGCTGTGCTGACAGCTGGGCACCAGCCCATGGAAGCCCCACATGGAGAGAGCCCTGCAGGCAACCCCAAAACTCCAACCTGCAGGAACAGGCAAGTCAAATCCAGCTGTCTCCTGGCTCTGAGTGAAGAGCTGGGGTCAGCTGGGAACCATGGAGGTTGTCAGCCAGCATCCAAACATCTCCTGTCCAGCCACAGCTATGGAGAGAGCTCATGGAAAGTTTTCATCCTGCTATCAAAGCAAACCAGATCCCAGCTCTCATAGCTGAGCACAGCCTGACCACGAGGGTTGTGCCAAATGGGATTAAAGCAGCTTGTTTGGACCAACGGGTCCCTCTTTCCTTCTGACACCCGTGGGGAGTGTAGGAGTCTGCACGTCATGCTTGTGGTGGAGAGCCTGTCTCCTGAGGTGGAATGGCACCATCAGAATGGCACTATTAGAATGGCAGTGTCACCCTCATTATTCTGAGAGATTTATCCTCCTTATTTGCATTACAGACATTAAGGATCTAGATGAGAACAGGACTTCACTTACCACCAGCTACAAACCCTGTGGCTTGAAAAATATGTAGGTTAAAGAGACAATATGATAAATGACAGGCAGTGAAGCAGTGTCAGAGCAGATTTAACATCCTTTCTGCTCCAGCCCTACCCCAGATACACCAGGTACAGCTCTGGTACCAGGAGAGAAAGCAGGACACTGCTGCACCTACAGGGAAAGGGCCAGTGGTGACACCCAGGCAGATGCCAGCCCTTGGGACACCAGCTACGGGGCCTCTGGACTGGCACCAAACACTCCATCTCAGTAAAATTTAGTGGTTTTTTACCCGACACCTGTTTCACAGTCAGAGATCGATCAAGTGGAAATACCAGCTGCACGAAGTTTGCATATTCAACGCGATATTCAACGCAATCTCTTTTCAGGGGCAAAAAGATGGACAGCAGCGCTCCACGGAGCCGTGTCCCGACGGGAGCCGTGTCCTGCTATTGCCACCTCGTGGGGCCTCGCAGCAATGACCAGGTCACCAACAGGGGGTGGCACGGGAGGGGCCCGGGGCCTTCTCATGGCAGCTGCTCCAGCAGCGCTGGGCTCTCCAAAGGCAGCCAGAACACAGGGAAGCAATTCCCCAGTTCAATGAATGCTGTGCATGCCCTGCAGAACAGTCAGGGTTACAGAGCAGTCCTACCCTTAGGCCAAAGGGGACATTGCTACAGAGTCCTGTTCTCTGCTCATCCTTGCAGGACCCAAAGGGATAAAAAAAGCTGCAAACACACAATCACTACCTGACCTCGTTGCCCTTGCAATGGGGAAATGTATGAGACATTCTTTGGTTGCTGAATAATTCCTCCTTTAAATCAGCAAAGGAACTAGGTAGGGTTTGCACGGCCTGATAAGAATTAGCACAACCTGATAAGATTTAGCTCCTGCTTCCCACAGATTCTTATGAAATCCCAGGACTTCTCCTGTTCTGTCTACAGCCCATGACAACTGAGACACTTACCCATAGGTGCAGTTGGAAGACCTTTTAGCAGCTTTCTCCTGCTCTTTGTTGTAGAAAGCAAACGCACGAGCTCTTCTAGGACTCCTGGGATTTCCAGTCAGCCAGGAAAAGCACAAAACCTGCTCAGAGGTCCAAGGGGGAGGCAGGCTCACCCAGCAACTGGAGGTGAAGTGTGGGGTCGCCTGGCCCAGCCCCAGACCAGTCCCCTCATTCACATACTGGGAACTTGGTGAAGGAGCTTTTCCCAGATCCTCCTGCTTCACCCTGCCCTGGGAACTCTGGCTGGGCTCAGCACGAAGCCACCAGTGCTCGGGGCAAAGGAGTTGTCCTGGCTGCAAAGTTCATCTCTGAGTCCAGGCAACGCTGGCTGCTGCTGCTCGGAATGCTGATCCCCAGGATACAGAACTACTGGCTTTTTCCTCCTCCTTCTCTTGGGACTTGTTCCTCCTAAGATTGCTACTGCTCTGCTTTGTGATTCTTGGTGGTGTCAGTTCTGTGTTTAAGCCGTTCTGTGTTGTCCCAGCCATTTCTGCTCCTGCTTTTCCTTCTGCTCCCTTCTCTCCCTTGCCTCAGCAGCCATCTCCAGCTGCACCCACATGCTGAGGCACTTGTGACAACCACGGCTCCTATTTCACCTCTTCCTGGTAAATTTGGCCTTGGATTGTGGGCATTAGCATCAGCAGCCCAGGCATTGCTCAGATGCTGAGCAGGCAGGGGACAGGAAGCAGAGTGCTCACTGGAAGTGAGGATTCTGCCTCGAAAAGGGGAGGACTGCTTCGCCAGGAATGTCTTTGAAAGGATACATGCCCATCTTGGGAAGAGGCAGAGCTGTGCTCAGGTGAGTGTCCTGCAAACAGAAATACTTATTTTCCAGGGAGGATTTTGCCCTGAGCTATAGGAAGAGGAAACACTGGGGCTGTGCCTGATAGCTGGAGTGCCTCCTGTCCTTCTTGTAACTGGTCACACGAGATCTGAGTCTAATTCTCACCAGTATCATGGGAAAAACTCCTGTGAATTTCAGTGGAAATTCAATCACTGATTTCCCTGATCAACTTAACTTCTTTTAGACCAGCTTCTTTTGTGGTAGGAAAAATATGGACTTTTCACCACCTGAAACAACTGCCTGGGACCTGTTTCTTCCCACCCAGCTCAAAACAGAGCTCCATGGCTACAAGGCCATGCTTCTTGCACTTCAAAGTCACTGTGGAGAGGGTTTATACTTGTTATTCCACTTAATGTTTCTGACTTTGAAATGATTATGGGGTCTCCTCTGAATGCTTTATGGGGTAACAAAACTCAGAAGAATAGGGCTCACTCCAGCTGAGTAAATAGAAGCTATTTTCATAAATCTTGAGACTATTGGAACATCAACAACATTATCCTGTGTGGGTTGTTATGACTTTGTGTTTGCAGTTTTGTGTGTTAAAACTCAGGCTTGTGCTTTCAGCCTTGTCTTCTATTACAGCAGAAACTTCAGGTAGCCCCAGAGAGGGTTCTCCAGTCCAAAACCTCTCAGAGCCCCACTTGAAGTTCTCTGTAGCCAGCCTGGGTGGAGATCACACTGCTTTGATCACCTCCTTTTCCTTGGAGAGAGCCCATCAAACTGCCAGGGAACCAGGAACAATCATTTCCAGTGACTTTGGGTGAAATCAGCTCCCAGGTACATTCATGGTTCATGTGCTGCTCCACAGCAAAGGTTCCCAGCTCCAGGGCAGCCCTGGAGCTCTCAGACCTGGGCTGCACCCATGGGCTCAGCATGGACTGTCATTCCTGGCCATTGCTGCTCTTCAAACCCACAGCTGGGGGAAGGGCCTGTGGAGATGGTGTTTTTCTTCCAAATTCAGCAACTTTTTTTTTTTTATTCTTCACAGTTTGCAAGTTGTTTGTAGCCAAAACTCACACAGCCCTGCTCGGTTTGTTTTCCATCTACTTTATTCTTACTCATAAGCTTAAAAAAAAATCAGCTAATAAAACCAAAGTGTTCTGCTAGAGTTCATTATTTGGGCTGAAACACCTTCCCTTCTGTTTGATGGCCCATGGGAGGAGATGGTAAGTCAGAACCTCTGCAATCTTCCCAACCAGGGAGGCAGAAATGGAAAGAAGAAATATGGAGCAGTTTTTCAGTTGATACAAATGAGCACCACTCCCTTGTTTTCTGTAGAGCCTTCCTGCTTTTGCCAGCTGAAGATCCATGGCTGAGCTGTCTCAGGGGTGCTGGTGATGAGCCACTGATAATCCCACAACAACCTGCTGGGCAGTAGCACCTCAGTCCTAACACACAGAACTTCCTAGGCAGCCCTAAAGTGCACCTCAATACCCAGCTGGGTGGAGATAGAAGCAGGTGGAACATTCCTGGTGTACTCAGGAGCACTCACCAATACTTTAATCAAAGCATAAACCTTGAATAATACAAAGGATGGGTGATGCCCCCATTAATTTTGCTTCCTCTCCACTTGTTAATTGTTCAGAAAAACACAAGTTCGTTTACAGACAGTGCTGTTAGATCTTGTGAAGATTGTGGGTCATCCAGCTTTTTCCAGGCAACAGAAAAACTTGGAAGAGTAAGGAATTATTTCCTGAACTAATGATGCTCCCATTGAAAAGCTTGGAGGGAATGGAAAGAGAGGAGGACACTGCAAGGCAGAGAAAACAAGGAAATCCTTACCTAGACACCTCTTTTTAAAAAATATTTATTTGTAGTGTGTATTTCAACTTACCAAAGTCGGTGGCTTTAAGAACAACAAAACAAAGATAATGATACCAAATAACATGAATAGACAAAATGAGTTCTGTGGAGTAGAGGAGATCTGTAAACCCAATCCAGAGCAGGCTGGCAAATCCGACACAAGTATGTAGGAAGCAGAGTACACACAGACAGGAATACCTGAACTAAATCCAGAGAAATTAAATGGAATACAAGTTTCCCCTGCATCTTATGGACTAAGATTTGATTTGCAGTCTAGAGCTCTATCAGAAATATGTGGCACAGAAAAAGTGACACAGCAAAGCAGATGCACAGTGTCAACTCATTGAACCAGGACACACTTTGTGAAATGGTAAAAAGAAAATGTTAGAGTCTATCTGTGCTCCCATACACACCTACAGTTGTTCTGCACCTGCACTTTGAGACTCTTTTTACAACAAGATTATAAAAATGTTGAATCTTCATTGCATTGCATTGAATAGACTGAAAATCTTGAAGCACCATGACATAAATTTCTTTGGCAGAAATTGTGCCCCCATGACCTCAGCTTCTTGTTTCTGAGTTTCCATCAGTAAAAAGGGGGAAATTAAATACACATAACTCCAGGAATGACCAATCTGATGTTAATAGAGGACACTCTGACAGCCCATTCCCACTTCTTTCTGTGCTGTGGGTATTTATTACCAGGACCTAGTGGTTTATATTCAGAATTTTTAGGTCTAATCCCCTTGGTTGTCCATGACAGTAATCTCTGGAAAGGACCCTCCATGGCCTGCCTGCCTTCCACCCCCCTCACTGCATTGGTACTTAGTTGATTACTGTGCCAGACCTCACCTTCAGGCTGTTACTATCTTCCATATTCTTCTGCACTCACCCAAAATTTGTCTCAAAGTTTTATATTTGAGTGTATTTACCTACCTTTTGTTCTTCCTCTACGATCTCAGTTTCACATCAACTTAGAACAGTTCTTGCAATTAGGTTGGATAACTGCAGTCCAAAATTTTTCCTAGGCAAGACTCCAATAGAGTTAATTGGCTTCAGTGGGAGACTTGTCCTGAGTAGGAAAGGCAAAGTTTTGGCCTCAAGGAGACTATAAATTCCAGTTTAAAAATCAGTAGTTGTTCAGAGGCTCATTCCTGTGACAACATCATCCTTTGTGTTTCCTTTGCTAGTCATAGGAGGAAAGCTTCTGGCACCAAAATCAAATGATAATACCCTGGCCACCTCCCAAAACCCCGTTACATCTCGAAGAAAGCGCCGTTGTCTCTCCCAAGGAAGTGTAAATCCTCCAAGACGCCGGATTTCCACGTTTTGTTAGGAAAGTGTTTTTCACTCAGGCAATAAACGGGCCTCGATAACAACTGTGCCCCTGCCAAGCTCTCCAGTTGCTTTACACGTTGCCATCAGTGCTGAGACTCCCTATGCTCCCCCCCTGCAGTATTTAAGGTGTTCTCATCCGTGCAGGAAGGGCACTGGTTGCCAAAGGCTGCTCACAGGGCTATGCCCACTCAGCCCAAGTGGCACCACTGAACTACAAGCACCAGGACAGGGGTCCTTTTCCACCACCACACATCTCCCTTCCTTCTCAGAAGCTGTAGGCCATGCCCCTTCCTCAGTGTAATTCTCTTTGTGGTACAACATGCACATTTGGGTCCAAAATGGTCAAAACACAAGTAAAAATGTAGGCACTGTAAAAAAAGCCTCTGTACCAAAGCCTTCCTACAGCTTCTTGTAACTGCATGAAACCAACTTCTTTCTTCATATCTGAGATCCCAAACATTTCCCATTCGTTCAATGCTTCAGTCACTGAATTACATCCCACTTGCCAAAGAAACCTTGGGAAAACAAGTCAGTCCTGTAACCCTTCCCATAGGTCACCAATTCCTGCTGGAGGGGAACGGAGCCCTTCTGACCCAAACACTCTGACTGAGGCTGCTCTAGGAGTGGTCCCCTGGCCTCCATCAAACTACTGGATTTAGCTCCCCAGATGATCTCAGCTACTGTAGAACCACATGCAGAGCCTCTCGCCTCCCAAACTTATGACACAAATCCTTTATGACCCTGTGAGCTAATGCAGAGGGAAATGGGACTGGCACCACCCTGTTTACAAGGCCTGTGTTCTCCATGGAGAGCCCCAGGACTGAAAATGCTGCTGCAGCCCCACTTGTGTTAGAACAGAAGTGCAAATTTAGGATAGAGGCACTTTGGGTAAGAGGAGCTGTTACCCACTGGTTACAGCATAAACAACAGCCTGTGGCTGAAGTCACAAACATCCAAGTTTGGGTCTAGCTGATGTGACTGCCCATTTTATAAAAGAGCAGAGATGGAAATACAGATCCTGGTATCAAAGAACCCACAGCAGTGACAGTGTGACATCCTGTGCCAGTCCCGTGCTCCCCAGTGCCCAGGTACCTGCAGTGAACACTCCAGAACCACAAATCAGACCCTGGTGGCCCCGCTGCAGAGAGGGCAGCATCCAAAGCTGTGAGACAAGGTCACGAGAAGGGAATGGATGAGATTGGGCTTTAACTTTCTGGTCTGAAGATGAGTGAGGAGCAGAGGGTGTTTTTCCCAATTTCCATTTCCCCTTTCTCTCCCCTCTACACCTTCTGTTCTAACACTGGGCCAAAATGACTGAAAGACATTTGAGAAGCCTGGAGCTCAATGGAGAATTGGGGCTGAGTTTTGGTGTTTTAACAGTGACTTCCTTGACACAATAGTTCAGCTATCCATCACTTCAGAGGAAGACTATATTTCTGCACTGAAGCCAACCCTTCACAGACGAGTAATTTGAATTCCTCCATGTTCACTTTCTCTGGCCTCCAGGAAATGAAATATAAGTCAGAAAAATACCCATTTTGATGAGGGTTTAAACTGAAAAGTAAAGATAAAATGCCAGTCACTGTACAGCACTATCAAATTTTTCCCACACTGAGTAATTCTGGTTCCTAATGGAGTTCACACTACCTACCTACCACAAAACATCTGTGATTTAAATTGTTTGATGAAATATATCTTATATCAGATTGAAAAACAACATTAGAATCAACAGGACACTAAATTACTTGACTCTCTTGAGCTTTGCCCTTGTGGAGCACTGTCAGTCAGCGTGTCCAAACATCTTTCCACACACTCCACAACGATTCTGAAAGTGGGTCATTAACACATTTTGTCATGCTATGCAATTTCTCCCTCCCCTCTAAACTGGGCTTTTTTCCAGGTCCAGTAGCCAACAATAAATCAATCACAGTCTCTCACAAGCCTTTTGAGTTAAATCCTGTCCTGGAGGTTGGGCTGAAACCAGAGCAGGAATCACTGCAGGAGGTGAGGCAGGACAGGACTAGTGGTGACTGCTGCTTAGGAGGTGTTTGCTTGACCCACTGCTGTTCTTGGTGCCACTCTTTGTGGACTCCTCTTCAGTGTCTGTAAGAGAATCTTCCTCCTCTTCATCACTCCGATCATCTTTCAAGTCCTAGGGAGAAGAAAGCACTGTGAACATATTCTACTGGCCCCCAGAAACACACCCTGCCCCCAAAATGGAGGCTGACAGCCAAGGGGAGATCAATTAACAGCACTTTAATTCTGCAGAACCAAATGTTCTTTAGACAAAACTGCTTCCATGACCTCAGCCCAGCCACTTGACCTCTTCTTGTTCATTTCTGCTTTTCCCTGTAAAGTGTGATTATTAATCCCTGGGTGCTGTGGGATTAATTAACAGCTGTGAAGTGCAGGGAAGATGAAAAGAATATTGTTTAAAAGCTGAATATGATGAATACACTCACCCAAACACAGGACTTGAGAGGCTGCCTGCTTCTGACAGGTGTAAACTAAACAGTGATGAGTTGTGCCAGCATCTCCTGGCACCAGCTTTGCTCAAAGATTGCTCAAAGACACTTGCTGACCCTAAAATGCTCTTTCCTACTCAGGGGTATACACAGCACCAACACTGGCACAGGGGAAGCTGTGTCTTGGGTTTATCACCCTGCTAAGGGAACTGCTCAGGGGGAGAAAGGCTGCTCCAGGAGCAGGGATTGAAGGGGTCAGCAAAGCAGTCTGTCCTCAGGAAAATCCCTCCCCAGCTCCATAGGGACAGCTCCCAGCATTTGGCAATCATACTTCATGCCAGACAGTCAAAAATGGAAACAGTGAATGTTTCCACCACAGAGAGAAAAGTCATCACATCTACCTCGTGTTTCAGGGAGAGGTGAGACCATGCTGTGCTGTTTGTCATGGCACATAAAAAACCACACCATTAGTTTCCTATTTCTCAACTCCTGCCATAACCCAAGGCCCCAAAATGTGTTCAGAAGTTTGTTTCAAACAATCAAGGCTTCAGCATTAACCCCAAACACCCCTATTTTCCCTCCAGTGCAACAAGCTCACAAGAGTAGCAGCTGCCTGGAAGACTCTCCACACCAGTGGGTGACCTGCTCCACAGACTCAGGGCAGGATGCTCTAGTGAGAGATGATGTACATCCAGAAAACACTCCCTACTTCCTAATTCCTGAGAACAGGCACCACTTTTTGTGTCTCTTTGTACTGCAGATGCCAGAGCTCCTGTGCTGGAGCTGGCAGGAATTCAGCACAGACAATCCCCTGCCTGCACAGCCACACAGGGACCACTCCATCATGGAAAACTCTGCTCTCATGTCATCCATCTGCACCTCAGCTACACAGGCAGAGGCTGCTTGTTCTCCCTGTGATGTGCCAAGGTCAGAGCAGTGACGCAGGGAGGAGAAACCAGGGTTCTTCCTGCCCCTCCTGTATCTGCTCTTGGAATGAACTAACAATTCCACTTCCTTAGCGTGCTGCTCTCAGGTCTTTCTTCAGCACCAAATTCATACAGAGAAAATAAATAACAGCCCAGTAATAACTCATCCAATTGCAATCTCATATCCCTTGATATATTACACTCCTAGTAAAAAGAATAGGGCTAGAAAGCAAATTAAAGCCTGAGCTCTGGCTCATCACAAACTATAAACTTCCTGGAGATTTTCTTTTGCTTTTTTCCCTAACAACTTACAAAGGGTATCAAAACAAACAAATCTTACTGTAAATACTGTAAAATAAACTTGGCATGCCATCAGTTAGAGAAAAGGCAAGACAGCCTTTCCCACACAATTTATGAGGTTCTGGCTCTTTCAGATCACCTCACTCCCTCCTGCTATTTTTGCCATTTGTATCTGCAGTAAAAGACAAATGCTGAGGGGGTAGGGGGAAGATTGTTGCTTTTCTGCCACCAGAAATGTTTCAGAAAGAAAAGCAAACTAATCCTAAGCAGTCTGATGCCAAATCCATTGCACTCCTTGGAAGTGCTCTCATCTCCCTGCACTGTGGGCAGTGACAGGAGCAGCACTTTGGGACTCCCTGGGAATAATGTCAGGGAAGTTTGTGGTATTTCAGTTGGAGTCCCTCCTTGTGCTGCACACAAGTTGCTGGTGCTCAGGCATGTGCTGAAGAACAGCTGGCAAACTGCTCTGCTTTGAATGATGGCCAGTTTGTGATATTGATTCCTGTTTCCTATAGGAGTGAGCTGGCATTTCCAGCATGGAACTGGAAACTCAGATAGAGTTGGCTTCCCAGTTTTAATGCTGTCAGGCTGGATGCTCTGATTAAAGGCACTATATGCAGTAATTAAAAAACATGTCATGTTTTTTCCAGCTCACTGTAAATCCCTGACTTTGAGAGAACATCTTAAAGATTTCAGAGCAGCAGAATTAAATTTCTTCATATTCTGAAGTAATCACTGCAAATTTTCCTAATTCTGGGAAAGAGTGTTACTTCTGAAATTCTGATATTAATCAAGAAAAAAATACTGCTAAATTAAATCTAATTTTTATTAGATTTTGTAATAATAAACTTGCTTCCTGACCAAGTGCCTCTACAAATTCCTGCTTTAGGAGAGTCTGGCCATTTTTGTCTGGCTTGTTTAAGTGACAGAACTTGAAATAGCAAAAGCTTCATCTGTAGCTGGAAATCCAAACAAACCTGTCTTTGCAAACTGTTTAACAGACCATTATAAATATATTAGGATATCCTAAGTGAAGTTTGTGCCTCTTAACTTTGACCTTCTAATAATAACAAAAGTTGTAACATTTGTAGGATTTTCCCTGCTTTAATACCAAGATGTTTTCCCTGAGCCCCTCACATCATATATTATACTCATGTTTTCCAGCTCAAAGGCTCTGCTCTGACTGTCCCTGAGCAGCAGCAGATGAATGTACTATCAGGAACACAAGAGCTGGCAAACTGTAAATACCACAGCTGAGGCCATCATTAATACTCAATGCTTTAGTTTAATGCATTTCTTATACTTCAGCTGGTTTTGGGTAACAGACAAAATGGATGTGTACGTTTTCTGTTCCGGATGACTAACCAATTTAATCTTTCTAAATGGATGAATGGTTTCAAGGTTTATGAGAAGCAACACTAATGCTATAAAGTCTGCAAGAGAGCCATTTGTAGTGAAGCCAAAGCTACAAACTTTTATAATCTTTTTTTCCTTTTGTTTAACCCTTCCACCTGCTGCTCAGTCTGCCTCTTTTAGTTAAATGAACCGTATTCGTTAAGGTAGTTTTGGCTTCTTGCATTTCACTGCTGTTAGAACATGTGTCATTGAAGCCACCAGCACCAGATGAATGGTAAAGGAACCTTTAAGCGACTTCATGAAAAAAAAAAAGTTCTTGAAGTTGAGATGAACAAAATTCTCTATTAAGCAGAAGAATACTGCTCAAATCTCCATCTAAACTAGCAGAGAATTCACTCCTAATTGTACAAGTTTGTCTCTCAATAAAGCACTCAGATCTCTTCCCTCCTGACAAGCCCTTGGCCCTGCACTGTGCTACAGCTGAGGAGAGCAGCAGAAGGACAGGGCTGTGCTGACAACTGATGGAAGTGTTGCTTTAGTGTCCCCTGGGCTGGTGACACCATGGGAACCTCACTGCTGAAGTGGGGCTGGGCAGGCACCACCCTTCCCTCCAGCCCCCCTTCACAGGGAACGTGGCATCTCTGTCCAGTGCTGAGGTCACACTGCAGCCAGGGCTCCATCAGGGTAGTTCAAGTGCAAAGTGGAAGAGCAGAGGGGAAGACAATGCCAGGCAGTATTAAAAGGCAAAAATAAATTGTAGCAACGTGGATTGATCCTACAAACAGAGAGGAAACCTTAGCAACGTGCCTCTGCTTTCCCAGAAGGGGAAAGGGCCCTTGCTAGCAAATGTCAGGTCCTGTGAGGATGGGGAGGTTTGGCACAGGGTGCCCAGAGCAGCTGTGGAGGGATCTCTGGAAGTGTCCAAAGCCAGACTGGACAGGGTTGGAGCAGCCTGGGACAGTGGAAGGTGTCCCTGCCCATGGCAGGGGTGGGCTGGGATGGGCATTTCCAACCCAAACCATTCCATGACTCTGACTGTGTCCATGTGAGTGGTGGGAGATGGTCCAGGCCTGACTCACCTGGTGGGATCAACACTGACTCCAGGCTTTTCAGCAGCATAAGATGATTGCAATTTGGCCCCGACTGGACAAGACTAGAACCAGGTAATTTTTTGGGCTAAGCATAGTTTACACCCACACAGTTAACTGGATTTCTCCTTCCAAGTACTGATGTGTCAAAACAATTTAGAGATGATTCCAGAATTTTGTTTTCTTACCTGGTGAAATTTAGATTACTGGACTTTCAAATACATATTCTTAACATTTAGTTGAAATTTCCTGACTCTTAAATCTATCTTCTATTAAAATCAGAACCTTATACCTTAATTCTACCTTAAAAATATTTTCATTTAAACATCCACAAACACATTGACTAGATCTTGATTTTTCAATGTAAAGACAGTAAATTCCACAGCACCTGCACATATGGAAACAGCTTGAAGTACAAAGATGAAAGCTATTAGTCAGGTCAGCAACCACTGCCTCAAATAAAAGAGATAATAAACAAGAGAGATTATAAAAAGTCAGTCCAAATAGATAGAAGGGGGTACTTTTCTAACAAATAATACTATAAAGTTGATGAATCTCCGAGTTCAACATGTTGAATTCAACATCAATAATTCAACTCAGCTGACATATGACTTAGTAAGTCTTTACTTTCCTGTTGAGACTAAGCAATATACATTTGGATTCAAGCAAACTCTTCTGTATTTCCAGCCTGAAAGATTTTATTGGAAAATGTATTTCCCTTTTCAGCTCATACACGCTAGGCAACATAAATAATGTTTATCTTCCATGGAAGATGCACAGTTGGACTCTGCTTTCTGCAGTTTTAAAATGAAGATGCAGACTCTCTAAGTTAATTGTATTGGACATCTTGTGGCAAAAAGTCCTCTTATTTCATCTATCTCTTCTATGTAATATCCATTCCCCAAGCCTTCCACCGACAGTTTTCAGAGGGAACGCAAAGACCACTTGTAAAAACCAAATTAAAAGTTCCACTAATTCCACAATTATTGAAAAGAACAGCTTTATAATACCAGATGTTGCTACTTGAACACGGCCCTGATTTTGACTGACAGAACAAATTTAACCCCACGAAAACCTGACTGGTGGTGTCACTGAGCACAGCACACCTGGAACCGGGGCTGAGTGCCCTGAGTGCTCTGAAGAACCAAGCCATTGTTTGCAGCTAATCAGGCTCTGGGGCTGCTCAGTGATTGAAATGCACTGACTGAACCTCGCACCGCCCTGGGGGCTTTACGATCATGTCAAAAGCCCAGGAGGTACCGAGTGACTCATAATGTCCCACTGCTTTTTGAATTATTCCAATTTTAAATCCACAGTTGGCAAAGAAACAAAGAACAATATAATAGGCATTTGATGCTGTTCTCTATAGTGAACCTTTTTTTACCCTAGGACAGAACTTGCTCTAAGCCAAGGAGTTCAGTGGTATGAACTTTTATCAGAACATGCACTTTTACTCCTTAGAAATGCTGTTTTGGCTACAAAACAGCTGATCAGACACTCGTGCTGTTCTCAGTGAGGTATGATACTGCACTCAATTCATGTTTTGAAACAACACAGCTGCTCAGGAGTATCCCTGCAGAAGCCTTGTAGCACTGTGGACTGAGGCCACACAGGTGTGTGACAGGCGCTTCTGTCCAGCAGGGACATCTCTCTACATCCTCAGAGACCCTTCCATTCCTGTTATGATGCATCTAAACTTTACACCCATATTTAAACATCAGTCTCATTTTCAGTCATATACCTAAAAAGTAATGGTTTTTTTCTTATATTCATATTGCAATACTTAAAACCCACCCA
The DNA here is from genome assembly GCF_027477595.1 of Haemorhous mexicanus. Taxonomy (NCBI): domain Eukaryota; kingdom Metazoa; phylum Chordata; class Aves; order Passeriformes; family Fringillidae; genus Haemorhous; species Haemorhous mexicanus. The sequence continues at coordinate 19,338,121 of NC_082353.1, forward strand.
GTCCTTGTAACCACTCTGATATCAAGGCTGGGTATGGAATACTTTGGCACCCAGTGAACAAAATTTATGCAGTTTCCTTACTGAGCCAAATATACAGAGATGGGGACACGACTCTTCCTCCACTGGTTACAGAGGGACCCTGGAAATGGTGGTAGGCACAGCCTAAGTTACACAAGACAAATCCCAGCCTGGAGCTGCTGCACACCCATCCCTGCCTGCTCAGACTCCCATGTGCTTCCTGCTGAGGGGAACCTGCAGTGCCTGATCAAACTCACTACAACTGTGTTACAGAGGACAAACTGCTCCTTTAAAGGATTTCTTCCCTTCTTGCCATGTAATTATGATTATGGAGCACTCCTAGGTCCTCCTAGGGAAACATTTTCTTCAAATACAAGACAGAACAATTTTCTCAATTGATATTATCCTATCATTAACTAGCTTTATTTCAATCTTTTTTAAAATTGATTCACCAGATTGCAGTTCAGGAACTCCCTCTGAAAATATAAGAATTATTCACCTCATAACACAGTCACAATTCAAATCTCTGCAGAATATATTAAAAATAGTAAATGAAGGCATCAAAAGTTCTGTAAAGGCTTAGGGTTCACTCTGTGAATTGATTTTTGGCAATTGAAAAAATAAATACATATGCACACTATTACACATATATAATTTTTATATAGGTGTATATATAAAACTAGCTAGAAATGGAACATTTCATAAAGATCCTGCTAGAAAATTAAAAGATACAAGCAGTTAAAATGAGAAGCCAGAAAATCTGTCGGCAAATCCCCTTCTGTGAACAGCAAGGTAAAGCAATTAATTTTAGAGCAAAATCTTTACCAACATTTGTCTTTCCTCTGAATTAGGAACTTGCACATCAAAAGAACCATTTGGATGGGGGATTTACTAGAAGTGGAGCTGCCTTGTGCCAGGGAACCCGCAGAGAGGGGCGGGGGTGCTTGTTTGGCCAGATCCATTGCTGGTGAAAACTGACACAATCCCATTGAGCCATGCTCATTCCTACCAGCTGAGAGCCTGGCCCTGCATCAACCCCTCGGGGATGGCCAGGCCAGGAAGCCTCAGGATTGCAAGGAGGCTTGGGTTGCTATTCTTAGGGGCACTGGTCACCTGCAGCTCCTACTGAAGTGAAACTCAGCAGCTTTGGAAAGAGCAGGTTTTGATTGCAGCACCCCAGAGCTGTTTATGGCTCGGCCAACCTGAGACAGGCAAAGGGAGCATCCACACCCCAGTTTGTTGGACTCTGGCATGGGGACTGAGGCTGCTCCTGCACAGTCCTGAGTGTGCACAGCAGGGCTGTGGCAGGGTACTTTGCCCCAGTGCTCCCACCCCAGCATACCTTCACCACCCATCTATTACAATCAAATGCTCACAATTTACTTTCTGTGGTTTCTCATTAGTTCATTCCTCCACAATGGTCATAGGTTTTTGAAGCTTTACCTGATTTTTATATAATGTTCAAGTGAAAAATGTTGTGGAATTATGGGCATTCTAAGCAGAGTTTATAAAAAATAATTTTTAAAAATCCATCAAAGAACATTGCTGCTGTATTGAAACCTGAGAAATATATTTTAGTGTGTGGTATAACATATAATCCACTAAGCATACAGAACACACCTCTGGAAGTCACTGCTCAGCTGCTGACCCCGTTCTGAATCTGGAGTAAATGTAAAGATTTAAACAGAAATCTGCCTTTTAACTCCCAGCGGCAGGAAAACTGGTTGAGGCCCCAGAGACCAAAGAGTGCTCTTGGATTGGCACAGTGGAGAAGAACTGGTGGCTTTTCCCCTTTCACAGGCTCTGTTGGGCTGCACTTTGACAATACCCATGTCTGGGGAGAGCCTTGACTCCAGGGCTCCTCAGCTCCTCTTGCCTACCACTGTAAATACCAGCCAGCAAACCTCAAACTCTTCCATGCTCCTTCTGCCTGCCTCCCACCCTCCTCCTTTAGACTGATTTGGCAGCATCAAGTGAGACATGTAGCCAGGCTTTAGGTTTAACTAGATTGCTGCAGCAGAATGGGAAATACACAGATGAAAGGAAGTCATAACAGGAAGTAATTTCCCTTTACTAGGGCACGAGCCTCCACGCTGCTGACCTGGCTGGCTAACTCCCATCTCCAGGCTGTTAAACAGCTCACATCCCCAGGGCAATCATTTTAACCAACTGGGAAGGCTCCCAGATTGACTGGTTTTCATGTCTAAGAGGGAAAGCTTTCATTTGGCCTATTTTGTTCCCCCAGTAAGCCATTCTCATGAGAAAATCTGCTATAAATATTCATCTGTTGAGAACCAACAAATTCAACTTCTCCACAACCTGTTTTCTTTTAAAATGGAGAAAAAGCAACCCCTACTATCTAGTTCAATCTGTCTTATGTTTGATCCAACCCTCCACTGAGAGTTCAAACTCTGAAGCAGAACTGGCCCTTCCCAGTCTAGAAGGGAAAAACAAAATATCCAGGAAAAGCTTTTCCACAACTTCCCAGTTCCAGTCATGAAAATGTAACTCATGAAATTATCATTATCCTCTAGAATGTATTATTGCTTTTAAAACAGCTACTTAGAATTAAGGCAAGTGCACCTCTAGGTCTGTTTGACCAGCACCCAACAGTCACTGGGCAGCACAGGCCTGACAAAACACACAAGAAAGCAAAATCTTATGTGCCACTAGGTTAGGAAATAAACCCTGTCCTCTGTTTAACTCCTGTAGTATGGCAATTTTCTAAAGGAAATTACTTCTCACTGAATGTGCTAATTCTCATTAAATTTCAATTTGTTTGATGCCAGCAGATCAAGCATCAAAAAAAGTAAGAGGAAAAATGCTGCAGTAGAAAAAATGATGGCTGGGAACAGCAGAAGTATCATAACAAGCACTTCACAGCTCTCATTTCAACCCAAAATAGTATTTCCTTATCATTTTTAGTTTCCCCTACTCTGTTTTTAGTCATTCTTTGAACATTAACTCTCACTGCTGCCTTGGGAATCTGGGCCAAATAAGGACTGAACAAACCATGGACGAGGATGCGCCCAAGTAATCCTTAAAAAGCTTACCAAACACAAAATGCCAAAGAAATATTGAACATGGACAGGTTTTTAAAGAGTGGCAAGTCCAAAATCCTGATCTACAGCAGTGCAGGGTCTTTTTCTGCTTCAGGAAGAGGAAAGAACCACAGTGAATCCAAGAAAACTGCTGCTGACAACTCCTAAACAACAGCAGCCATTAGTGAGCAGCTCACTGCCTTCCCTGAAGGTGGTCTGATGGTGGCAAAACAATTACAAGAGCAGGAAAACCTATTCCTGGACACATTACAGTCTGTTAGAAACCTGCCATTACCCTCCACTGATGGACTTTGCATCAGCCCTGAAGTATCTGAGACATGTGGACATCATGCCCATTTCCTACAACTTACACATTTTTCAAGATTTAAAGCACCATAGTCTCAAAACCTTAACTCAGTGTGTAATGGGTTTAACATATATTTTACATCTTAATTTGCCATAATAATGTGGCTATAAGCTGCTGTCATTCACTCCCTTTTTCTGACCTTGGAAATAAAATGTTTAATCTCCACGGGATTTTCCTGGCGAGATGTTTTAAATCAGTGCATATGTACATACTTCTCTATATGCTTTTTCAATTTTCCTAAAATATTCTCATATGTGCAGACATGATGACTAGACATGTTTCAGTGGTGCTTGAAACTTGATACAAGTGGGTAATTTAACCATGTAATTGAACAATATTACAGAAACACACGGAGTTTCCTAGCAACAAAAGGCCTTGGACATCAAGATGGCAGCCAGCAGCTAACATTGCAATTGCCTGACCTAACTTGAAAAGAAATTACACTGAAGAATGTCCTCCTTCCTCCCAAAGCAGAACTGGTTCATGGCTACAGGTCTGACCTCGACGGGCTTTGCTTACAGGCCTTACTCTTACACAAGGTCACAAATGTCACATGAGAAAGAAATGTTCCCTAAATGTCCTTTTCCAGAGGGAAGAATAAGGGTTTTGAAAAAAATTCTGAACTCTCAAGTCTATCCCTAAGGAAAATAAAAAGCTTCCTAATGAGAAGTAGCTGATTACAGCTGAGCTTGTGGATGGAGAACTCCCCATCTTTAGAGCATTCCCAGGGCAACAAGGGAAAGGTGGCACAAGTCCCCTGAGCCTGGAGGCCACCAGTGCTGCTCTGTGCCAGCAGTCCCTGGGCCAGAGAGTCCCATGGCTGGGAAAACAGGACACAGAGGGATGGCAGAAGATCATCTCCCTTCTTTCCTGTTCCCTCATTTTCACCCATCTCTCCCTGCAGTATTTGGGAGAAGGAAAACCACAAGACTTTCAGTCCAAGCTCTTTTTTGCTGAAGCAAGTCAGTTGGCTGAGCAGCTATCCCAGAGGGCTGAGGGCAACTGTCCCCTCTGTTAGTGCAGGGGGGAGGTGACAGCTGAGATGAAGAGCTTCTGACCAGCCACTCTCAATCAAAAGCCATCTTCTCCTCAGGGGCAAGAGGAAAGCATGGAAGAAGCCACCAACTCCCAAGGGTGCAGTGACCCCAAAACTTCAAGACTGAGGCACAAGAGGGCACTGAAAAAATTCTTTATACCCTTCTATGCTTAGAGCTTCCTTCAGTTAAACAACAGAAGTCTCTATTCCCAGTTACACCATGACTTCATTTTTCCATCTGAAGTAGCTAACTGTTGCTTCAAGAAAAATATCAAAAATTGCTAAGTTTTCATTCAGAAAACAGCTAGTCTTGGGCAGAGAAACAAACCCCTACTAACACCAGAATGATGGTCTACTGCTATTTCCCTAAAATAGCAGCAGCTATTTGTGTGCAGCTTGTCTGTAACAAAGATGTTGGTATAAAAACCCTCCTTGCCAACACCATTCTTTTCAACGTTGCCTTTCCAGCTCTGGAGGCACTGGCTGCTTTCACAGCCAAGTTTGCCACTGCTATGGAAAACAGGCTGCACATGCAAGCCAGCTGAAGTCATCCAGACTGAAAAGGGCCCAGGCTGCTGCTGCTACCACTGTAAAAATGTTATTTGGAAACCATCTTCTCAGAGAGCTGTATAAGGAATCAAAAATCCGTGGTAGGGATGCAGGCTTGGTGCTTTCCCATTTTTTAGCAGTGACGAACACAACAAAGCTCTTATCTCAAAATAAAACATTTCTGCCCCTTACAAAGGCACATAAAGCAGGCAGGGCAGAGTGGCCTTATATAGCTGGCTTGGCAATGTCCTGCTCACCACTGCATCTGAGCACCTTCTGGCACTGTGCTCCCAGAACCCCAGCCAGTGTGGATGGAGAGCTCTGCCCAGCCTTCCTCTTCCTCAGCTGGGAGGCAGAGGGATGTCTCTCCATTCTTAGGAGGGGTTGTACACAGGGAACAAGAACAGCACAGAGACCAGGCCAAAATCACAAAAGAAAACAAGACGCGCTTTACACCTAGGCCAGAAATAATGTAGTAATTAGTCAAACAGAGGTAAATGACACACAAGAAATACAAAATTCTCAGTGTCTAAGGGAACACAGGAGCTTGTTTTAGAGGCAGAACAACACAAACCATTTCTTCCACAGATTTGTCCCTTCTGTGCTGCTGTTTGCTGTCCTACAGGGGCTGAGTTTGTAACTTCTAGGGCAGATGTGGGGTCTCCCTATGATACCCAGCTGTTTGCATAAGATTTGATGGTATCCAAAAATCCAGTAATTACAGGATGATTCCTGTTAGCACTCAAGCAACAATTAAATACAGGGAGAAAAGCATCTTTAGGAAATAGAAATATTCCTAACAGCATAAACTGCTTCAGATAATTAAACTGACTGTCCTTTTAAGTTTTTGTTTCTTGAGCCTCAGAAAAAATACCATTTTTCAACAGCACAACTTAAATTTCATCTTAACTAGAAAACTATACCTGTCAATACCTGCGCCAAATCTTAGTGACATTCTCCAGAGTCCTTCCCTTAAATGCTTTTTGATAAATATTTTATCTACCCTGCACTCCACTGCACATTTCATGGCACAAGACCTTGTGAAAACGTCACTACTTCAGGCAATCAAACAAGACATAAATGGCAGTGTTATCCAGAGTTTTTTCCCATGTGAGTTTTCTGTACAAGGTAAAAGGAGATTAGGCAGACAAGACTTGCACTGTTCCTCCAACAGAATATGACAGTATTTCATTGAGTCATAATATAATACCAGATATGCTTCATTTGGTTTTTGTGATCCAAAACCAGTGCTCAAGTTTAGGCTACCTCAGATTTAGGCAAATCTGAAGAAATTTAAATACTGCAGAAAAATTGTAGTCAAAGCTCTCATCACTCACTCACTTCTTTTTTGGAAAGTTGCTACAAAGCCCAGTGACAAAAGATTGCTTTCACTCAGAACACAGGAATTCCTGAGGAGCTCTGGACCGTCTTAGGGCTTCTGGTTCTGGGACAGCTCATTTCTCATTTACTATTGGTACAAAACATCAACTACAGGCAAAAAACCCCTGTCCCAGCTGAAGTCTTTGTATTCCAACCAAGACATTGGGTGTGACAATGAGAGGTGCAAAGCACATTTGAACATCTCCATGCTCTGTAGACCCCTATCAGAAATTCTGACTTGAAAGTTTAGGACTACCATAAAATTCCAAGGAAATCCATTGGAGGTATTGGCATTTGTTTGATATTTTACACATCTTTCTGAAGAAACAAATTTCTTACCTTTAGGAAAACGAACCTTTTCAAAATCTTGAAAATTAAGTAACCCCAATATAAATGCAAGCCTTGGAGGGTTAATAGCATCCCATTGAATAAAAAATATGCTATGACAGGAGTGGTGGAGTAGTAGGTAGGCTGATATAGCGTGGCACGAAGAATCCTAAAAAATAAAGATCATTGTTATGGTGCAAGATCTCTTCCTTACACTTATTTCACTAATTTACACTTATTTCTAATCTCATATTCCTAGCTGTTTGATATTAAAAAGCTCTGCAGAGATGGTAGATTAACTAACAAGCCCTGCCTTAACTAGATTATGCATCTCTGTTGAAATACAGACTTCAGAAGATGAGAAATTTGAGTCTGGCATGGAAGTACTCTAAGTGAGGTTAGAAAAAGTCTCTGTTTTTCAGATCTCCATCTCTGTGTGGTCTAGATACTGTGCAACTCAGCGCTTGCCTACGCCTTTTTTTAGTGCAAATTCTCTCTAATCTGAAATCCACACTCCAGAGAAAATCCTAGAGGCTTTGCAACAGGGCTTTTTGTTAATTAACATATGTTTTGTCCATCTTCAGACTTGACTACTTCTGTATTATTTGGGGCTTTTTGAGTCCCTTTAATCTCATCGCGTTTCGCTTCCAAGCTCAAGAACTGAAGAACAAGAAACTCAATGAAGCAAAATGATTGCAGATACTTGTACAGCTAATTAAAAAAACAACAATAAAGTAGAAGACATCAGCATTTCTGAAAGAAAATACTACAGGAAATTAAAGCCTTATGTTGATCAATGTTCAGAACTATTAATTTAACCAGCTTGAGTCTCTAAGGGTTTGTCCATGTGCAGGGAGGGGCAAATTAGAGCTGTGAATGTGAAACACATTAAACACTTTTTAAAAGATAAACACGTTAAGCACCCATGTGGATACTCCAAAGCAGATTAAATCATAGCACTGCAAAGGCATGCAAGTATTTAGCAGGTTAAGATTTATTTGTGCTGACTTCATAAATTAATTGGTTCACCTAAACTTCTCTGAGTGCTCCTCATGTGAGTGAGGTGAGGCACTACCCAAGGACGGGCTAGCAGAAAGGAGGCTCTAAAAAAATTACCTACAGTCATGTACTCTGACTTTGCAGCTACAGCAGGAAGGGTGGAATGAAAGGGAAAAGGATTTCTCTTAGTTAAGGAGCTCAGTCCCCTTGAAAATGCAGGGGCTCGTAGCATTTAACTACTACTTACAAAACAAGTTACATAACACATACAAGCTTTTATTTAGGTTAAAGAGGCTCATTTAAAATTATTTTTACATAACAATTTTAAAAGAAAATGGCAGGTTTTGTCCATTTTCTCACTAGCAGAATATTCAAGTCCAGTCCATTCCTTTCCTTTTTCCATCACAAGCAACACTAAAATTTCAGGGGGAGTGGGAATGAAGTAAAAGCCTGGGACTGGATTAAATCTTGCTTACCAGAAGGGGAACAGGATCATCCTGGTGATGAAGAATGCAATAGAGAAGATGATGAACAGTATGTTGCAAGTTTTCTCCCAGCGAGCATAATTAAACATTTTGGCTGCCTGCAGTGGATAAAAATCCCCAAGCAAATTATAAATATTCTCTGAAATAAATTCTGTGTTTTCATAAATAGAGACTCATCTTCCACCTAAGCGGGAAGAGTATTTCCTCCCAGTTTGACATGTAAAGCAATCATTTTACTGATACATAATAAAACACCATCAGACCAGATTCTTTGTTTATATTTCTCTTTTTATCTCGAAGGAAAGGACTCTGCATCAAAGGCTTAAAGAACAGCTCTCAGACCAGAATATAAAGTGTCATGGAAACACAAAGTGCTCTTGAGAACAGAGGTAATTCCTCATTTTTCCACCAGATTCCAAACAGACTGAATTCCAAGAGAAGCTGCTGCTACACCTGCACATTCAGGAGACCCCTGAAATGCAGGTGCTCTGGGACATGCCTGTTACTGACCCTCCTCAGGGCCTGATTCAGCCCCTGTCTTCTCCTTTTTGAGAGCAGGAGATCTCAGTGCTGGTCTCTATCCCACTAATGAGGGCTGTAAGTGCTGCTTCTCCCCTAAATGAACTGTCCAGCTCCCCCTGCTCCATTAGGAACCACCCTGGGCACAGTTTCCAAGTGTGAGCAAAGCTGCAGGTGCCAAACCTAAGTTTTAAACAGCAGCTTGATTAACTTTTCTTTTCCTCCTCCTTTTGAGTGGAGGGCTGGATTAAATTGTTCTGGTACTCAACTCTAGTTTCCATCTAAGTGTTGTCTTACCAGTTGTCAACTCAACTCTTTGTAAGGCCACAGAGTTAATTGGACCTAGGAGCAATTCAGGATTAAAAGTAAACCAGCAAGAAAACCTATTTAATCTGGACCAATCCCAAGTGCACAACCCACAATTAGTTGTTCTGATACAGTAAAATAAAGTATCAGGAACAGAAATGGACAGTGGCACACAACAGCCCACAAGGGCTGCTTACACTGGCACTGCCACCAAAGGAGGTGATGAAACCGTGCCCTCAAACCTGGTGTTAAAAACTCAGGGTAATTTTAGTGAAGAAACACTGTGTATGTCTTCCAAGAAGCCCAGAAGCCACTCTGATCACAGTGCTCTGTGCAGAGTAGGACACTTCTTAAACACTGCCACTGATATTTGGTGCAGGGAAGAGACTTTCCCTTCAGTCCAGGAGAAGAAACTTTTCTTCTGCCAGAAAATACCTGATACAGGTTGGACTTGGTGTCAGAGGTCTTTTCCAACCTCAGTGATTCTGTGATGCTGTGGATAATCTGGTCTAATTTTATCAGTGAAACACGAACAACCCAGGGAGGCGCTTTATTTCCAGTCCCTGTTCTGTTCTGAGGAAATGCTCTTCTGCTCCTTTCTCATAATGGATTCTGTAACAAAGTATCAGTTTAAATTATCTAGAAGCTCTTCATCTTACAAGTTACAAATCTGCAAAGCTGCGTCCCTGCGGGGGTAGGAAGGGATCACACGAAACTCGTGGCAGAAAGATGTCTCTGACAACAAAGCCAAAAAAACTCAGGACAGAAAAAAATAAATTAAAACAAACCAAAAACCAAGAAACCCCAGCTGGATAGCAGGGTTACCTCGAGCCAGAAATCCGCAGTGTCGTGCACGAAGATCACCAGGGTTCCAAGCCGCACGTAATTGCCGCACCAAGAGCCGCTCATCAGCCCGATGGCTGCCAGGTGATGAACGACGTGAGCCATGAAATCCTGGGAGGGACAGAAGCAAATCGAGGTAAATCCCAGCCCCTGGGGGTCCCTGGCCGGGAAGCCCCCCCGGCACCTGGGGCTCCGGGCGCTGTGCGGGCTCCCGGGCTGATGCTGCCCTCGCGCGGCTGCGCCAAGCCCCGCTCCGGGCGCGCCCGTTCCCCGCTCGCCGAGCACCGACAGGCACAAGCACTTGCCTTCCGCTTGATGTCAATCCCGAGGGTAAATATCAGAGACCAGTAAAAGCCGATCTCGGCCATGTAGTACCAGTATTGGGATGGCAGCAAGGTCTGTGATGAGGAAAAACACAGTTAACTCTGAGAACAGGAAAAAGTAAATGTCAAGTGAGATTACTTTTTTCCTTTCCTGACTTCTGCTTCTCTGGTGACTCTTGCTTAAAAAATTAAGCTAAATTAAATTCCTGTCCTGGGCTTCATTAAGAAGGATGTTCTGAGAGCCAAGTATGTTAACCTTTGCTCAGCCCAAACTCTCAATTCCCACAGTTCCTCCCCCACCTCTGGATTTTAACATGCTTTTTCTCCACGTTTCTGTCACAGAACTACATGCAGAATCCTTCTGCATTTAATTACAAACAACTGCAAATAAACCCCCTCTGTTTTGGTGAACAATTAACATAATAAGCCAAAATGTCAATTATTTATGCTAAAATCCTATGGATCTGCCTAGGGGAGAGCAGAGCTTGGCTGCTCTCTTGGGTCAGTACATTCCCCAGGTGTGTACCAGGAGCTGGGAAAACTCAGCTGGGAGGCAGGATTATTTGTATTCCTGGCCCAGGACAGGAATAAGAAGGCAGTGGGATGGGGCAGAGTTATTTCAGTAAGACTGCCTTGAAGCACTGCGGGGCCTGGAGCAGTGCAGGGGTTCTGCAAACCTGGGAACACTGATAACATCTCCAGTGAGTAACTGGTGTCCTGGGGTGGGTGCTGGAGGGGGAACTTGCAGCACAGGCAGATCCCAGGGAAGTCCTGCAACAGTCGGCAGCACTTCCCAAAAAAAGGCAGGAGGCTTTGGTGCCCCACCTCTGTAGGTGGTGCCCACATGGAGGGAGAAAAGGCTGCTGTAGATTACCCCTTCCAATGGGGAAATACCTGGAATGCCTGGAGGCCACTGGCCCGGTGCCAAAAAGCTCACCTGAAACGGATAACCAACCCACGTCTGCCATATGTCGTAAAACCAGGGTTTCTGGGGAAGACACCTCAGTCAGACACTGCAACAGCTCAGCAACAATTATCACCTTCACTCAAAATCTTCACTACTTAAAATCTCTCTAAGTGGAGCAGGCTAAGAAGCTGTAATCTTGATAACTGTTCTCCACCAATTTCTAAAAGGAACTTACATCTCAGATTTATTATATTGTTCCCAGCTTTTTGGCTTCTTTTCAGGACACCTGAAACGTTCCAGTTCACAATTTCATCATCCAAAGCAGTGGGTGTGTGTTTTATTACTGCAATTACTCAAGATATGTTGCCACAGCGATTAGATTTGCTGTGTTTACCAGTCACACAGAGCAGTGGATGAGGATGATAAGCAGTGTTTGGGGAGAAGGGCCAGATGAGCAGAGACACGCCGGGATCTGCTCCGGGGAAGCACCAATGACACCCCAGGCAGGGCTCACAGAGGTACAAGCACCAATCTCTGTTATTCGCAACTTCTGACTCAGCAGCAACACCTCAATAAATAGCTGTGACCACCAAAAGTGCTGCCAAAAAAAGTTTATGGTGTCCTCTGAGGAAAACATGGCCATGTGATGCATTTGTAGGTGTTAACAAGGCATGTTGTAAAACCATCTGCGTGACTTCTTCAAGCTTGCCTTAAAATACTGATTACTCATAAATTCTTTTGTCATAGAAGGTCTAAAGTTGAACTTAAAAATTAAATCTCAGTGCATATTGCAGCCCATCATCCAGACTACATAGAGCAAAGATCTGATCGCACAGAGCCATTGAATTCAGTCTTTCAATGATATTCAAGAAAATCTAGAAATTATTGTTAAAACTAGAGTATCAATCTTTCAAAAAGTTAACTTACATCATACAGAAATATAAATCCAACAATGGAGGATGTCAGATAGAATGAAAATCGCCAGCTGCAAAATTGAAATGAAAAAATAGGAACAAACCATTATATTGTGTAAAGATATTGTCCTGAGCCACAATTACTACAGATCATTGTATATCACAGGCAATCTTCACATAAATGTGGCCTCACACTCAGTGTTAAGGATTGCCACAAATTAACTGTATTTGAATTATTAATACTTAAATATTTAAGGTTTTATTCACTGCTAAACTAGGAAATTCTTTTACTTTATCACAATACAGATATTTTAATTGTCATGATAGCAATAATTTTCCAGTCAGGATTGAACTGATCAAGAGAATGACCACAAAAAGTGCAATAAATCCCCTGAAAATTAATGTTTGAGAACACAAACCTTTTCCTGGGTTCCTTCACTTCATCTCTCTCAACACCAATTACTGACAACAGGGGAGCCTTATGAATTATTAGCATCTACTGGGTTAGTTTACATCTTGCTACAAGGTCTTAATTAACTAAAACCTCATCTTTGACTAGGTGTGCCAGAATTTAGCCTGATCTAAGCTTTTTGTAGATTAAATGGATATCCAGTAAGGCAGATAAACCTTCCAGCTTTGCACCATCAGCCTGCTAAGTCAGCAAAGTGAAAAAGCTCTTGAGCATCTCAGTGAACTGTGCTGCTGCTTTTAGGTGTCAGAGCAGGGTGCTGTGATTTGGAGCAATTGGCTCCCGATGACTCTGGAGCCTGTGTGGGAGGGATTGTCCCTAGGACTGGGTGTGGCTGCAGCCTCAGCCCAAGCATTCCCACTCCCACCTCTACAGCTGATGGAAAACTCCTTCCTTTCCACTCTTCCCCTGGGCAGGAACAAGCCTGACCTTTCCCCTAAGCAGCTCTGCAAGTCCAGTAGGAAACAGTGCAGGACCTGGCAGGCAAAGGAAGGTTGTGACACAGGGACAGGCCCGTGGCCCCAGAGCTGCTGAGAACTTCTTCTAGAACAAGAGGTATCCCAGAGGAGAGCAGCAAGAAAATCCCAAACAACCCAAACCCACTGAAAAGGAGAAAGCACCACAAGAACACTGTACCAATGGATTGGGAGATGTAGAAAATGAGGTTGGGGTCTTTGGCAAGAGTTACTGAAGTGCCTAAGGAGAGAAGAGGAGGAGAACCTGTGTGGTAAAAGCAGCCCCTACTTTCTGAGCCCCACATCCCCTGGAGATGTGCCAGGAGAAAGAATGAGATTTTCAAAGGTTGAGACAGTGTTTTATGAGAAAAACAGCAAACAAAAATGAGGAAGTGGAATGTTGGAGGTGAGATAAAGTGCCTCACACCTGAAACAGAAGTCAGGAAAATAATTACAAAATTGTCACTTGATACATATGTGATAAACAACTGTTTTTCTTCTCAACTTTAAACTATCTTCCCTCAGATGATTTGAAAATAACACTACACAACAAGCACTGCATGAACAGGGAAAGCACAGAGGCACATGGTGGAAATGCCACAGTGGAACCCACAAGGAATACCTGGCTCAGAGTTAACCAAGAGATGCTGGAAAACACAGCACTGGCATGGGACAGACCTTACACAGCAGCTGCTTCTGCCCTCATGCCCCCCATTCCAAACAAGGTGTGAGTGGCCAGTGGATATGGCAGAATTGATTCTGTGCTGGTTGTAAAGTGCAAGTGGGGTTTTCTGAATCAGATTCAAAGCACAGAGCACCTACAAGACCGTGCCATTAGTCCCCAGCCCTATTATATATTATATATTAAATACACTGAATGCATTTGGCAATAAACAGCATTTCAGATGAACTCATTCTGTGTGCAAGGCTGCCAGAGCACTGCCTCATTTTGCACTGAGCCCAGCTTCTTTAGGAATTTGGTGAATAAGACCTGAAGTAAAACTCACCCAAATTCACCCAATTTTACTCAAGTGCCTTTTAAACTCTGATCCTGGCCACCAGAGAGAGCACTCAACAAGAGCTGTGCAAGAGGATTTTCTGGTTTAACTTCAGGAATCTTTTCTCTTGAAGTGAATGTAACAAAAAAGAACTTGGTAGGGGAAGTTAAAGGCTGGTAAATCTTACAAGGCAGTGAAGTTTCATGCAAAGGCCTTTCCAAACCCCAGTGTTGCTTAACTGGGAGCACTAATAGCATAAGTATGGTTTAGATCTGGCTCATCAGATTTTCCTTGTGATTCAGAAAAAAGATCCTGGAGATTGCAGGCTTTCAAAAAATTTCATAACACTCATAACACTGGCTACTAGAGGGGAATAACTCTGTTCCTCATTTTTTTGCCTAGAGAATTATATTCAATTAAATTCACTGACAAAGAGCAGAGCAAGGTTCACAAAATTGCACAAGAGAAACCTGTTTGCTTCATTCTCACTCAAGCTGCCGAGCAAGTTGGAATTTCAGTCTTTAGCTGTGTGTTACTAGAGACAGGCACACATGGCAGGCAGGTCTTTTAGCAATAGCAGGAAATCTTATTGTCACTTGTGAAACCAAATTAACTGATCCCCAAAACAATAGCAGACATAAACCGTGTCAGGAGAGTTTACTCAGCTCAGACTTCAAAGAGACACACCTCTGTCTATCATCTAGATTTATGTCTGACAGGGGACACCACTAAATCATCATCACATTGATTAACACGGGAAATAATCTTGATAAAGTACTCAACTTTGAGCTCTGTGCTGTACTTTTAACCCTCATTCCTTAAGCTGATCTACAGTTACAGAGGTTCAATATTATAATCAGGTGAAGTTTTGCAAATGTAATTATGCTAATGAAAAGCCAAATACACAGAGCACTTGAAAGTGCTTTACACTGGTACAGTTAATGTCAGCACCCAAAAGGGATGAGCTGTGCCCATTTGGGGATTTGCAATTTGTGTGAGATTTTAGATCACACTTAAAGTGTTTAGGTATGAGGAAGTTCTCACACATAAGTGAAAAATCATATGCAGGAGGTTTTGAAACTTCTTACATATTCATTACTGTCACTCAAAGCTGCTCACTGGCCCACTCTCAGCTGGGAGTTTGAGTTCCTGTTTCACACAGTATCCCATGATCAAGCTGTGGCACCTGTCCTTCAGTCTGGATGCCACAATTCCTGCTTTGGAACTGACTTTGGTACACATGACAGCATCCCAAAATGACAGCATGGGCACAAACTTACAGCAGGGTAAGCATTGTTGTTCCCCTATGATTACTGGCAGACAGGAAAATATTTTCCTATTCTCTGCATGTTTTCATCTTAAACTTGGAACCAGGAGCCTACAAATCTATTATTCCACAAAGAAGAAAACTTTAAAATATTTTAAGGTGTTTTTTTCCCCAGGACAAACAGTTAATCTCAACTTTTAACCATCATTTGGAGAAATGCTACTAAATAATTTCAACTTGTCTGTGCATTCAGAAACCAAAACCTTCATCAGGCAGACCCAGCCTTCTGGGAAGGGGGGACCTCAATCATTTTCTCCAAGAAGAGTACAGCAGTGATAAGCAAAGGCATTGTCTTTCCTTACAAAGCTTCCTGGAATTTCCGGAGCACGGTTGGGATCTCCAGGTTTCGCCGTCTCCTGAACCATTTCTCCACCAAGTGGACAGTGCAGTTGCACTTTTTGGCAAGGCCTTTGATCTCTGACTGCAAGAAACAGAAGAATGTTAACAGGAGATGCACTCCAATGTCACTTTCATTTATTTAATATTAAATATGCATGGGAGGGTATTTTTGAGTAATGCTCACAGAAACCTGGATTTTTATTTATGTAAATAATGCAGGCACAAAATGAACAGATTCACAAACTCTTCTATTGTATTTCCGTTCACACCTGAGAGTTTCAGAGATGCTTTTACTGTTAGATGAGGGCTTTGGCTGGAAGGGAAAGTGCCATGATTGAACAGACATGGACATGGCAGCTAATATCTTACCTAATGATAAATACTGAAATTTGTTTATCTATGAGTCTCACAGATTAAAAGTGGCCTGGAATTAAAGTGACCTGAGCTCTATTCTCAAATCCAAAGCAAGTCAATCCTCCTGAGCAAGGTGCAGAGTGCTCCCCTCCAACACCAGAACTAAACTGGGGGTGGAGCAGGGCCTAGAACTGCACGTAGCCATGGGGGTGCCACACCTGGGGCCTCTGCATCCCCAGTGCTCCCAAGGTGGCCAGGCCAGCACGTGCCCAGCACAAGGCAGTGACACTCCTGCATTTTGGGGAGCTCAGTGCCCCACATGCAGCAGCCTGTGGGCTTCCTCCCTCTCCTCCATCCCCAAGTTTGACCTCCCAAGGCTGCCTCAGGAGAAAGGAGAGTGTTTGCTCATCCCTGGGGAAGTTCTTTCCTCCCAAATGCAAATAGTGGGTGGCAGCACCTGCCTCCACCGAGGTGAGGCCAGTCCAGGGAGCCTCCTACCCTCAGGGAAACCTCTGGAATGTGAGAAAAGGCACCTGAGCTGCCAGGGAGAGCTGGAGTGCAAACAGCCACTGTGTCCAGCCCACCCTGCAGGCTCCCAGCTCTCCACTTGTCACGCAGGAATAGCAACTCTGTTTCCATGCAGCAGAGCCCAGGTGCCCTCAGCTGCCAGCCAGCCTTTCCCAGGCACACTGCTCCCCAACCTAGGCACCTAAAGGAGGCAGCTTGAATCCTTCCCGTGCTCTGAGGAGTCTAAAAATGCTGTGCTTCCTTTCAGAAATCAAATGTCCAGCTGTACTCAAGCAGAAGGAAGGAATGAATCTGAGATTGGGATACTTGCCCAGAGAGAGAAGAGCTCGTGTGTGAACACCCATGCACATTTATTCCTGATGTTATCAGGCAAAAGACACAATAAAAGAACAGCAGAGTTAGGGATAGAATGCCAAGTTCCACTATCAATAATTATCAAAATCCCTCACTACTAGAAAGCACATATTACTTTTCAAAACCAGTGTAGGAAAACTGCAATTGTTTGGGAACTGTAGTCAGGTAAGGGAACTTCCTGAGGCAGCACTCACAGCAAAGTACCTGCCTCCCATAAAAAAATCAATGGCCTCATTTTTGGAGGTGACAAACATTGGCTAGTCTTTTTTCCTTGTTCAATTTTAAAAACAAACAGCGTGGTAATAGAAGGATTGCTTTTCTTTCTCACATAAGCCAGGATTAAGTATGCAGTAACAGAACGGATCAAAAGACTTCCATTCCAGCATTCCTGCAGTAAATACAATCCTGCTTTCCAACAACAGACATCAGCTGAAGCTTTCTCCAGACAGAATGAGTTAAAGAAGGAACACTAATCTTCACTGGAAATATTGTTAACAATCTAACCTAGAACAGCATGCCAGAAAATTAAACATCCTAAATGTATTTTCTGTTTCGGATGCCATATACCCTTGTCAGCAGAACAGCAACAAAAACCCAAATAAATTAAGTCATCTGTCAATCAGCTGGAACTCATCCCATGAAGTCATTGCTGAGAGCTGATTGAAACAGTAAGAGTGGGATTTTCCAAGAGTAAAACAAGTTTGGAAGAATGAGAATCCTTACTTGGGATGGTTGTCTTGAGCACTCCCGGAAATAACTCTCTAACACAGGATTAGGCTGTGGCTTCACACGTCTTACATTCTTTATACCCAAGGCTTTTGCTAAAGGTATAGCAACATATCTGAAAAGACACAGCATGAAAAGCTTCAGAAATACAACACAGTTACAAGACCTTGGCTGTTCTCATGCCAGGATACGAAGAAAACAAATCGGATGCAATTTAATCTGCCATAGAACGTGCCAGTGCACTGAGAAAAAGGGATCTCCTCCAGCTAATCCCAAGAGGGAACCACAATTTATCAGCTGTTATACAATAAAGACCCAAGGAATGCAGTTTGTGGCCATGAAATGCTGTTAAACTCAAGGAAACATCCTGACTTTTGTGGCCATCAGAAGAGGGTTGGGGTTGAGTGAAGGGAGACCAGATGCTCTCTCCATGTGAGCTCAGGGACTCCTGCTGGGCAAGTTGCTCCCAGTGGCAAAGTCACTTGGCACCTTCTTCACTGGGCCACCCCCACAGATCAACGCTGGGACCAGCCTGTGGCACACAGCCATTCCCTGAGACAGATGGATTCCCTTTCCCTTCCCTTTTCCACCCCAAATTGCTGCAGAGTGCTCCAAAGGTTTCGCCTTCCTGCTTGGGCAGGGTGTTCAGGAACAACCCCTCCCTCCTGCTGTATCAGCCATGGATTCCTCATTGCTCAGAGCAGTGGTCAGCTTTCCCCAAACTCACTGCAGCCAGATGTGTGGGCTAATTACCCTCAGCACTGCAGTGAGACACACTGGGAATGGTTATGAACATATGATCCAAATTACTTTTGATTTGAAGCATGAATGATCTTATCTGCTTCTGGTTTAAGTCTGTCCAACTTATGACATTCCAAATTTCCTCATTCTGTACTGAAATAATTATAAAAACCTACTAATCACATCTTTTAGAGGAAAAAGAAAAGACAGTAAAGCAAAAAAGGTACAAATCAATAAGTCAAAACACTGCAAATCTTTATGTGATTGTAGCTTTCTTCTGTGGAGCCAACCTCTGCCTGTCCCCTAAGATTCCAGCTGCAGAAGCAATTCATTTTTTGGTGCCAAAGTGAGGGGGGAAAAAAGCAACGAGCTTTACTAGATCTGCATAAATGTTCACATGAAACTTTGAGATCCCTCCAGTCTGCTTAGCTTGGCCAAAGAGAGACACCTGGGGTCTATCAACCTCACATGAATGTTCTGGTGCAGGACCAAATGAGAGGTTTGGTTGAGAGGACAAATCTCTCTATCCTTCCACTGAAAGAGAAAAAGGAAACCCAAAAGGTTTAGAATGGAAAGGAGACCATCAGAAGTATCCAAATGCTGTTCTAGAGAAGCTTGACAGAAATATTTCCCTTCTGGATTGGACCACAGCCACGCATACCTAATAATGAAAATATTTTCCCATTTTTCACCTGCTGTGTTATCTGTACCAGATCATCCTAGTAAACCACCAACTAATTCTCCTTTATAAAACATAACATTGATCTACAGATATCCCATTTTCAGCATTAATGAGGATTGCCATGAACTGCATTTCAGTTTCTTACCTTTCACTGAAGAAGCGGATGATCAGCAGCACAAAAGCGTACGGGATTGTGGCGTACAGCTGATGGGGTTTGGGAAACACGAGCCCCTCACGGTCCACAAAATCTGCCCATGTGCAGTTGATGGGCATCCAGATGTTCTCCCACCAGAACCAGCTGTTGAGTGTCTTTAGGATGTATGCCATGCTGAGTAAATAAAGAGAGAATTTCATTTATTCCTCACGTGTTAAAGAGAAAATGCATGAAAAAACCCATATTGAGCCTTTTTGTGTCCAGTCAGTAAATCAGTGTTCTCAGGGGGGAAAAAAAAAAAACATACAGGAAATTAAAACCCTCTTGGTTTAGAGCAAAGAGATACGATTATAACCCAGCAGAAGATAAAATAATAAAGCCAAATTTTGATCTGCTATAAAGCAATTCAGGGCCTTTGAAATCTGCCCAGGGAGGTACCTGCTGCCTCCTTCCAGTCGCTCACACTGCCCTGCTTAGCACCTGGTCAAATCTCCTGCAACACTCATGTATTATCTATCATATTCATACTAATGAGAAGTGATCTTCCTGAGGCTGCCTTTATAAATGAAATATAAGTGGGAGGAAGAGTGAAAAAGATGAGAAGTCCAGGGAGTGCCTCAATTCCATAGTAATGAGGACATTGCACTGATGAATTACTGCTGTCTAATATGCTAATGGAAATATACCCTGAATTTGCAAACACCTGTGGACAGGAACAAGTGGGGAAAAAAATACAGGCATAGCAAGCTTTCTCTGGGAATTGTGGGAAATTATATGATTTAACTGTGACCAAAACCTAGATCAGGAATAAATGTCTAAAATCAGTTCTGGAAGGAAAAAAAAAAATCCCTCTGAATTAAAGTATTTCATTCTTGTAAAAGCCTCCTTCTAAATTTTTGCAGTCTACATATTATATTTAGAAAGTGTTGTTCTCTCTTATTTATTTGTAAGGACTTCACAGTACAAACATGTTTTATATCCTATAAAAATATCCCAACACTGAAGAAAAATAGAAGTTACTATAGTATTTTCCATAAGGCTGAAACACAATTTTTCCATGATTTCGAGAAATAGTAAACTTGAATTACTTTCATCATGCTAAAATTTTCTGTAAACCAGGAAAAACATGAGGAAATAACTGATTTCATTGAAACATAGCCTTGATGAGGAAAGAGTTGAGCTGGGAGGATGATTTCAACAAAATCTTTATCTCATCACATCATCTCCCAGCAATATCTCTGTACAGGATCAAGAGTTAAGGTCAAACCATGCCAAGGTCAGACATGGTTTCATGGTTTCAGCCCTTTCCATGTTCTTCCAGGGAACACAGGGTTTTAGCTGTGCCTGCAGCAGGTTCAGGACACCATGCCTAGAGCATCCCAGGCCTGGACACAGCTTCAATTAACACTGGAGCCCACGTTAATTAACAGCCAGACAACCATTGCTGGTCCACACTGGGCTGTTTCCACTAAGCTTGGAACAGGTTTGTGGAACAGTGACCTGCACCCATCAAACAGAGCTGGTTAACAGCACTGCAGATCCATGGACAGGCCAAGCACAGTAGTCAGAATTGAACTATTAATAACCCAGTCATTTAATCTTTTTAAATGCAGGAAGGGGACAGTAAAAACCTCCTGAATGAATCGTGTGTGTGTATAAGCAAATGCAAAAATAAAGGAGGGAGAAATCACAATTGTTCCTGAGAGACTTTATATGCCAAGTTCCAGCCTAGAGCAATGTTTTACTGCTGAATTATAAACTCCTGGAAGTGGGGATTTATGCTGGGGCTGCTAACAGACCCTAAACAGCAGCTTGCAGGCGCCACCCTAATGAAGCAGGGCTTTGAAACATGACATTTTGGGTCAGACAGAAAGGCTTGCAGACAATAGAAGACCAAGGGAAAGCCTTGTTACACAGTTCTGCTTCCTAATATATCTATATTTTTTAGCTAGACTGTGCACTGCAAGCTATCCCAAACTGTAATAAAAAGAGGCCAGTCTGTTATGGCACAGTGGAAGGAGCACTCACAGTTGCCTTGTGGTGAGATGGGCTGGGACTGAACATGCACCCAAAGCATTTAAACCTTAGAAAAGCCCAGTAGTGCATATTTTCTTATTGCATTTCTGGGATCTCACTAATTAATGGTTTTCTTCCACACATGGATGCCTCACCATATGATTACCTATTAAACTAGTTAATATAGCACTATTAAACTAAGCTCATAAGTACATGCCTAATCTTGAAATATAAGGGAATTCTGGGATTTGAGGTCTGATCCAGAGTTCACATATTTCAGGGGAAATCTTTCCTCCCAATCACTATACAGATTCATCAAAAGGTAGATTGTCTGGAACTCTTCCTTCTGTAATCCCTGTATTTGTACCAGGACTGGCCCCTGGGGGTTAGACCATCCCTGAGGAACACTGCCCAAGTGATCCTGACAAAACCAATGACGAGATTCCAAATCTGTCTGCAGCCTGTTCTTAAGTTTCATTACCCTTAAACTGGGTGCTTTCACTGCAGCAAATCAGGCCATTCCCTGGGAAACCTTGAAGGTTTCCATCTTCATAACAGCAGCAGTGAAAAAGCTGGGCTGCTTTCCTGCCTCCCTCCAGCCCTCATCACCAGGTTCCTGGAGCACCTGGGAGGTGAGGAATTCCTTACAAACACTGACCTGAGCAGGAGCAAGGGGACAGTTGTGGCCAGTCCTAGTGCTGGGATCAGGCTGGAGATGCTGGATTTCAGAAGTAGATGGTTTTTTACTTGCACAAACTGTCACAAGTTCTCTCCCCTGCAAACGCTGCTTTCCAAGAACGGGCAGCAGATGCAAAGGTCAAGCTTGGCCTGATTTGGGACCAGCTCTAACTAAAAACTACAATCCTACCCAGCCTATACCTCCTATTGCTGAGTGCTGAGCTCAGAGCTTCTCCTCACAGCCTGTGGCAGCAGCGAGCAAGCAGGAGTGAGAAATCCAGCAGTGAGTGACTCATTCTGCCCAGCCCAGGGTGAAAAACCTCAGCCTCTTCCCAGATCCCCAGCCACAGACCAGCACTGCCAGGAGCATTTGCATTGAAAACACTGGAATCCTTGCTCTGGAAGGGGCTAAAAGTCAGTCAAAAGTAAAGATATTTTAAAAAGCTCAAGTTCCTCTGCATTGCAGGGATTAAATACTCCCAGTAAAGAAATGAAATCACCTCCCTGTTATAGAAGGATCACCTCTGTAGCTTAATCTAGTTTTAATGGGCTAGTGCAAAACAGGAAAATCAGGAATGATTACTTCAGGAACTGCATCCTTTATAATTAAAGGAAAGCCCACACAGTTGGCAAGTACCAATGTGAAGTTTCTTTCAAAGTGCTGTTTCTTGGATCCTGGATATATTCAATAAAAAAAGCCCTCATATTTTTAATGATATAAAAAAAAAAAAGAAGAAGAAAGGGGCAAATCTGGGGTTGACAGAAGCTGTGTGGCTGCACTTTGCAAAACAAATTCAGGAGCTGCTTTGAAGTGGAATTTCTGGCTGCCTCAGTCTGAGGAATTAATAAAAAGAAACTGAGCCAAAGCTTTGATTGTATTGTCTGTACAAAAGCTGTTGCTTGAAAACTGCATTTCCAAAGCCAGGACTAAGAGAAGGAGATATGTAGGTTTGCAGGATGTATTAGGAGGATTTCCTATCCTTGTTTACTGAATAAATTACAAAACCCAATGGATCAACAACACAAACATGCAAGTGAACGTGACCTTAATTCTCCTAAGCATCCCCTTAGTCTCCTCAGTGAGGCTCCAGAGGTGCAACAGGGAAAGACTGAAATCAGCAAAAAGCAAGAAGAACATGATTTTCCTATTCCCCTGCAAAGCTGGGACAGTGACTGCTGGGAAAAAAATCAAGCCTCAGATATCAAAACAGATAGCAAAGCTGTTCCAGGCTGTTCATCCTCAACATGAAATAAAAGTGGTTTAAAAGAGCAAATAAAGATCAGACCCACCATATCACAGGCTTTGGTTTTGCTTAAGACTCAGCAATATTTCCAGGAGTTAACACACAAGTTTCAGCTGAAGATCTGTGTTCTACTACAAACAGACTGTTTGTTTTGTTTTTTCTTTTTGGCAATGTGTAAAGAATCCCAACTGCATCTCCCACCATGAAACAGCTGAACAGAGATGGGTCCTGCACACTGACCTGAGCTTTGAGGAGGAAGGAACTGAAGGCAGGATGTTGGGTTGATGCTGCCACCTCTTTGCATCCTGTCTTACCTTGTTTGTGCCAGTGGGAAAACAGGATTACAGCTGAATTCTGCACAGCCTGAGGCAGGGGTGGCTGACACCTCTCCCAGCCCACACAGCAGCAGGGGCAGCACAGAATAAAGGAGCTGCTTGACTCAGTTTCTTACAATGAAACCCCAAAATACTGAATTCAAACAGCTGAATTAAGATTGCTGTGAGACCTTTAACTTCACATTTACTCCCTGGCTTGTACAAATCTCAACTGTAAACACTTTAAGTGCCTCATTACAGGGCAATTGCAGCATTTTACTTTTTACTGTTCTTTCACACTACCTTGTAACTTGGGTACTATATTGAGCAGGCAAAAAGAGCACTTTGAATAAATCTCAATTAAGGTGGCAAGTGAGTTTTTATTTTTCCCTGTTCTCTGGGAGGAAAACAAAACCACAAAAAAAATGAACCAGACTTTGAAATAATTCATTTTCTGGGTAAAAGACACCATACTCTCTCTCTACTTGAAGGTAAATCATTTCTGAGCAGTGAAAATGGTTTTAGGTGATGGCAGGCTGCTGAGGAAAGTGAAATACAGTTCTCTCACTGTACAGTTACAGTGCAAACTATGCCCACTTTTAAGCTTTAAAAGTCCATAACATGGACAGAGTGGAATAAAGAGCTATGAAATAACTCAAGTAACTGCAATAATTTTGAGATAAAAAGTAGTTGCTGGAAAACAACCTAACCCTATTCAAACTAGAGGTTCTTAATACATGATTAATTCACAAAAAGCTTGAACAAACCTAAAGGAACAACTCTTGTTGGTTTGAGAATGTAGTAACACTTATCAGAATGTAAAGAAAAATCTTTTAAATTATAAGACTTTTCTTCAATTTTTTTACTATTGGGGAAAGATGCAAAAAAGATTTTTTTTTTTTTTTTTTTTTTTTTTTTTTTTTTTGCAGCTTACCAAAGCTTTGTTTGAAATACAAACTTGAAGTCTAACTTAAAATGCTAAGCTACATAAAGGGGATTTTACCAGAGTTGTGTCACTTATTTAAGGTGAGAGTTAGGGGCAGAGAAGAATTCAGCAGCACAGGGAACACAGAGGTCAGGACAAGAAGTGGGAGCACAGAGCATGTGGAGGCAGCAGAATAGAGAGAATCAGAGAGGAGACCTGAGGGTGGAGAGGCTCTTGGCTTTTCCACCCTCAGTGAATGACTCAAGGTTTTAAATCAGACCTTGGAAGGCAGGGAAGGGCCAGGATTGGTGCATTTGCACTCTGGAGAACTCTGTTTGCCAGAGAACCTTCAGCCATGGTGTGCACCAGGGACTCCCACTTGGCCATCTATTGATCTCCACTGCACCCTGAGGCACTGCACTCCTGTTCCTGGGGTTCCCAGCTCCCCCTGGTTATCCCTCCTGAGCAGTTCATCCGGCCCAGACATTCCCCACCCACCAAGACACCTGGAGGAGGAGCCACAACCAAACTGGTCTTTCATTATTTCAGCCACTTTGCCATCCTTCTCATGTCCTAACAAATGCAAGGGAAATTTTCAGCTACAGCACAGCCTCTTCATCAGCTGTGGCAGCCAGCTGAAGGGCTGAGCTAGGAAGGTAGTGAAAAATAGAGATACTTTACAACAATGTGATTGGGGTTCTTCCATCTGAATGTTGTGGCATTACTATGAAATAACCCACTCTGGCAGCTTGTTTAGGTGTGTTATTTATAGCACAAGCTTATTCAGAGCTTCAAAAGATAAGTCTTATAAAAAAACCACCAAACCTTTGTTAAACTGAATTTCTTAAAGGACTTTTTCTTAGCATTTTACATAAAAATTTAGAAATAGCTTTTTCAAGCTACTCAAATTCAAGGGTTTTTTTTTTCTCTTATATAATCACATTGATATCACTAGTTAACATTTATTCCTGTTAAAATTCCCTCCCAGTTCAGAAAGTGCTGTTACAAGCACTTAACAGGATAATGGTACAAGAAGTAGAAAGGAAAGCTACTACTGTAACCTGTATTGTCTTTTTTCTTTTTTCCTTCAACAGGAAGCAGTTCTCATAGGCTGGAATACTTAGTGGCAAAATATAAAATCTCATTAATGTCATTCCATTCTTTATCTGAAGACTACTCATGGGAGTTACTCTACTCTTCCCTTATGAAACAACATTAGAGACCAGCACTTGCTGACAATTCAGAACACAGGGTGATGTGAGGAGAGGGGGAGAAAACCCAACAAAATGAACCAGGCCAGGAAAAAAGGGCAGAAAAAGGAACTCTTACCTTTCTGATGTTGCAGTCAAAGAGACCATAAGCACATTAGCAGGGAAGAGGCATCACACTCACTACTCTGAGCGAGGTAAACACGCCCTATCTCCAGAACCCTTTCAAATTCTTCTGAGACCCACCCAGCAAAGCTGCACTTCAAGATTTCTGACTGAAGGCAATCCTGATGTCATCCACATCACCCCGTGAAACTCGGCAGCAGCAGCAGTGCCACTGCCTTCCCTGCTCCTTTCAACACAGCAGATGAAGAAATGTTTGAAGTCACGTGGCCTCTGTTGCACGGTGAGAATTTGTCTCGCCGTAAATTGCTCCACACACACACATGGGAGGATGCTGAGCCTGCTGAGGGTGCAGAAAAGGGAGCACCAAAAACATCACTTCACTCTGACAGGTTTTGAAAAAAGTTTGAGAAAGGTTTCTACTCCTATTGAGCACTCTCAGCAGTACTTTCAGCCTCAATCAACTGAATGTTCTACAACAAGTGTTCCAGTTCCTCAGAAGATCAAAAATGGAATTTCTGAAATTCCTAAAGCAGAAGAAAGCACACACTGAGCGTGTGTTTGGTTAGAGACACCATAGAAACGTGGCAGTTTCACTTAACCTGATTGTTTAATTTCTTCTCTAATTCCATGACTAAGGAATCAAGCTGAAAGTCATTCCTCAGCAGCTCTCCCCAGTTTCAAATAACAGACTTCAGAAGTGTTGGCATTACTTTGCATTCTGGTGGACACATTAATGTGGAGAAGAGAACCTCACAGAGAAGCCAGGAGCAAAGCACCTTTTATTAGCCTTTTCTTCCTGCTTGCAGTCAGCAAAGAGCAGCCCAGGAAATGGGACCAGACTTGCCAGAGTTGAGCCAAAGCTCCATCTCAGCCAGCACTCTGTCAGATGGAAGGCAGGAGCAGATGGCTGTGGGAGAGCACAAGAATGGAAGAAACACAGACCAGTAACTGGTAAGGCCCCCAGCCATCAGTGCTTTGGGGCTCCAGGAGTTCTCAAACCACAGAAGGCATCTATGGGAATAACAGTGGAGAGGTTCCCTCCTGCAGGCCTTCCTTCCCACAACTCCTTTGGAGCATACTGAAACCTCCATCAGAATCTATAAGCCTGCCATGAAAGAAGATGTGACCCAGGCAATATTTGGAACCTCTTCATTTATTTCCTCTTCTGAGAAAAACGTGGGATTCTTCACACAGCTTTTCTTTCATTTCAGGTATTCTATCTTGCAGCTATTACAAGTCTTTGGTCCTTCCATGAAACTGGAAGCACTATTCAATAACCTGATGCACCAGAGAACATTAAACATGAAAGGGTATTTCAGAAAAGATTATGGCTTGGCTGCTGCTTTAAATGATCTCCAAATTTTCCCACATCTGAATGAACCACTGCTGTGAACCAAGCAGAAGATTTAGGAGCTCTCTGCCAATTAGGAAAGCCTAGAGCAAGCTGATTCATACACCACGTGCCCAATGCTGGGCCAGGAATGGAAGAGGTAATTGGCACCAACATCTTGTGCTTAAAACCACAATTCCTTCACTGTTACAATAAATTGCAAAAAGAAGTTTGGTTGACTGGAGCAAACATAGGAGTGCTACAAAAATAAAAAAGGAACACGTGTTTTTACACCCTTTTTGAGCAGCATTTGTTAGGCTGGCACCACCTATATAGGATAGTATTACAAGATGAAAGATATTCTGTGGTAAGTAACAAGCTAATCATACTCCCTTGGTTAAAGTGCCCACTGACCTTGCAATTATCTCTGCACCTCCATAGTGCCTATCCTGCAGGAGTCTTAAATCTGAATGCTGCAAAAAAATTAAAATCAAACCAAAAAATACCTTAGTCTGCACATCTCACTGAGAAAATACAAATTTAAAAGTTTAAGTGCTACTAATCCTTACTTGCAGCACAATATCTACTCATTCATTGGACATTTTAATATAACTAAATATACCTAGATAATGGAGACATGTATTTGACTCAATTATTTTACAGATCACTGGGAATTATATATAAATTCTCAGTTAAAAAAAAAGTATTACAACAAAGTAAGAAAAATTCGCTTCTTTCAGAAAATGTCACAAAATGTCCCTCTTTCTTTTCCAGCCAGCTGAATTCATGTAATAAATTACAGTGAATCCACACAGTGGGTGTGAGCTTTCAGCTGAGGTTCCAAGCAGTTACATAAGAGAGTTTATAGTATTAGTAAACTTTCTCACCAGAGAAAGCCCTCCTGGCAAATCTTTAAGACTGTATTAAATCTTAAGCTTCTAGAATCAGAAGTATCTGTGGTGGTACCTGCAGAGGGAGAAGAAACATCAAAACAATCCCAAAAACCCCCAAGGGTTTCTTTTGTTTCCCTTAATACAAAAAAAAAAATTAAATCCTGGAATTAATGTGGGGAGCCAAAAATAAATGTTTTAGATATACTGTCTATTAGTACCTAACCATTTTTGCTAACTGATTATCTCAATGGTAGAGTGTTCAACAAATCTCAGTCATATGTATACATGGAGGAAAAGTAAGAATCAATTTGATCTAATAATCATTTGCACTCTGAATTCTCTCTTCACCACCAGTGAAACCCATCTCCTTGCCATCAGGAATTCCTTCAAGATTAAAGTAAAAAACCTTGACATTCCTGTACTTTCTGTGCCTCAAGAATCAACAAAAGCCTGAAAATTAATCATTCCAAGTCATGTGTCACAATATCATAATTCAAAACCTTGCAGTCTGTATTTAAAAGCCAAGAACCTTCTTTTCACAGGAATTCACACCTTCTCATATGCCAGCCTTCCCTTACACAAAAGGAATGAAAAAGTCTCAAAAATCTCTCAGAAAGTTTTTTCCTCAAGATGTTTCTTCCTGGTATGACCTGATTCATAATCCAGATCCTTACAGGGAAAGGTTTCCTAAGGAGAGGCTCGTTACTAATTAATTAGTAATGCCATCTGTCATAAATAAAGACTAGATACCTGATGTTGAATGCAGCAGCCATTAAGGCAAGAGATATTTATCATCCACAAAAGCCATTGCAGGAGCAAATGAGGAAAATTTAAACACACAGGTTGAAATCTTCAAATCAATTAAATCTTGTGAAATTATTGTTACAGAGCTTGATGAATTTTAGCCAAAAAAGAAAATTCATTACTTTGAGAATCTGGGCTTCAGCAATAAGGAAGAAAATTACTTGGATGAAGTGGGTGAAGAGAGGATGTCAGGAGCAATAGTGGAAGGATAAAGTCAGTGCAGGGAAGGAACTCACTCTACTGCTGATCCACTCTGCCATGGGTTTTGGATATGCCTCAGGAGAAAAGGCTCCAGAAAAAGACCTTACCTGGGGACTGCCTTCCAACCAATTTCTCTCACCCACTCAACCACCAAGGCCAGGAACACCACAATTAGGCTCCCTTACAAGCCCTTGGCTGTACTCCATTTAAATACTGAACACACCCAGTATCAATAAGCCTCCTGGACAGGAATTAAGAATCCTCTCCTATGGAGGGGCACAGGGATGTGATTTGCTGAACAGTTCATCTGCTCACAGTTTGGTTGTGACATTCTTTATGCAAAATCCTAATTGTTTTGTCTTTAAATTATCTTGGTGAGAAGGCTTTTCTTCCTTTCCCTTGATTTAGCATCAACTTGTCCATACTTGTCCAAGTCCCTTTTCTGTTAACCAGAAACACCAGAAAAGTCAAATATAACTGCTTATCTAGATAAGGAACTGCCACCAAGTTTGCTCCAGTACATTTGCAAAGGCAAAAGTCACGTTTTCCTCTCCACCTACAGCACTGCCAATTCACCCAAACAACCCTCCTGTACTGCCACTATCTGAAAATCTAGGAGAAGAATTCACTTACTCTTCTGGCTGCAGCAATAAGAGATTTAACAATTAATCAAATCAACTCAGAGTTTCTTAATCCATTTCCAACAACATAGGATTCAAAAAAAAATGAATCCTTGGAGCTAGAAGCACTGGTTTAACAACAGTATGAAAATAAACCTCAACAATTTGTAACACTTGCACTTAAGACAATGCTGCAAACATTGTTTGATTATGTTGCTGGGAGACTCTTGGAGCATCAATCTTGATCCACCCACAGAAAACATAAAATATGAGCATTTGCTTGGTGTAACAAAGACAATTCCTTTGATGCTTCACACTCAGCAATTCCCACTTATGCATCAGCTCTAAGTGACAATTACAGAAAATAATTGTACAGAAAATAGTGGCATCACACTGGTCAGTGATTTTAGCTGAGGTGAAGAAACCCTCCTTTAGAAGAACCAATGCTCTGTTGAAGGTGACCAAGTATTGGATTCTCCCTTGAGGACATAAATAACTTTTTAAAAAATTTGGTTGAGTTTGATATTTGCTGCTTAATGGGCCCTTGCCTAACTTCCACAGTATCTGTAATGGTATCAGAAAGGCATGAATTTCTTGAAGAATATAAATATTATCAAGGAAGCCAAGTACTAGAGGTAAATGTCCAGAAAGCATTAATTTCTGTTTCAGTTAAATCCCTGCATGAAAGAACCATGAAAGATCTGTAGTGACAAAGTTACTCCAAGATCTGACAAACCCTGGAAGGTGACACTTGAAGACAAAGCTTTTTCCTTTCCAGCAAGGAAAGAAATATGGACATAGCATTTTGTCATTTGTCTTTTTTACTTAATCAATAAACATTCCTTTGCAAAGTAGACTTCAAATTATTATTCATGTATTAATACATGTCTATTACTTCCTCCAAATGCTAAGGGCATTTGGAACATCTTTGAAGCTCCACAAAAACATTAATTTTTAACTCTCAAAAACTAGAATGAGATGGGGTAGATACTTGGACAACTCCAATTAGCAGCCACAATTCCTGACAATTTCAGAATATGGGCCTGCAAACCTTCCCTACAAACTTTAAGGAAGCCAACATTCAGCAGTGCTCACTTTCAAGGTTGTGAATGCTATTTTTTCAACAATTCACTTTTTTCCCCAATCTCTCCCCAAAAGGACACTGCTGACTGGCAAAACTCATGTTTTGCAGTACAGGATAGTAGGAATCAGAAATAACTAAGGATATTGTAATTCTCCATGAAAACTTTTACCATAAAATATATTTTGTTCCTTCCATTCATGATGTAAGCCAGCACCAAGCCAGCTGGTGCATTAAAGGGCATTTCAGTTAACAATAAACTCATTTACACAACAGTTAAGAAGATCATGACTTAGAAAAGCTTAAATCCCTGAGATGTTTCTCAGTGAAGTCCAGGCCCATGCCTGCTGTGGGAACAGGGACAGTAAAAGACTGCTGCTATCCATTCTGACACACTATTGGCTTCCAACAAGGTTTCAGAGTGAACCAGGCAGCCCAGAAGGGTTGAACACAATACAGCAAGAATTCACAAACTCATTAGGATAACTCTAAGGGAAAACACACTGCAGTAACATTGTTATGACCACAATATATTCACTACTACTGACACTGTGATAAATCTCTGATACTGACTTCAGAAACCATCCCAGACTGACTCTGGAAGAAGTACAAACAAAGCTTATCCTACAGTGATAAAGCAGGGAACAACCAAGGCTCCCTATTCCCAGCTTCACAAGGGTACTGCAGGTATGGAGGTTCCCAAGGTTGGTTTTTATTCTTGTACTACAGGATTAAAACCTGTACTACGAGTCTTAAAAGCAGAAAAGCTTAAAAGCTATGGAAAGCAGCCATAAAAATATTGGAGAAAATCCAGTTTGAAGAATCACAATTGTGGAACCACCTGTATTCAGTTGTAGCTGCAATCAAGCTCTACAAACATTCCGTTAAAAAGTTAAAAAATGTTATTTTTAAAAAGCACATCCTGTAAACAACTTCTAGTGCTAACTGCTTACCTCATTAAAACTTAACTTATTCTATTGATGTTGAAGGTAAACTCCACCAAACAACTGCATTAATGGCAAACTGATAACGTTTCAGGAGGAGTCCTGAGATAGAAAACTGTGTCCACACAGGTCACCTGATTGTTCTGTGTCTTGCTGTGAAATAATACCAGAGAAGTTGACAGCTATCAATACCCAAAGGTAAGGCACATTGATCTCCTGGTAATCACTGACCCAATTCCCAAGTTCTAACTTAACAGTGGTAACAGGTTCTGCAGCTGAATTAATTTGTTCTAAGACATGAAATAACAGCTGTGCCTAAAAACTTTATATTATTGAAAAAACACTAACAAAACCTAACCAAACCACTTTCTACACTCACCAATTGATTAAAAAACAAACCCTTTGGCAAGGTGCTTTTTTTGTGGTTGGTTTTCTCAATACAGCCAAAGAAGTCCAATCCACCTTCATGGTTCACCCTCAATTTGTGTGCAAAAAAAAATCTTGACTCATCAATTTAACTCCATCTTAGGTCATAAATGGTAAAATATCAACACGCTAAGGTATCTACTTGCCAGATGCAAACTATGTTTACCCACTCTTGCAACTAAAACATTCTAAGAATTAGAACAATAGCTTTCTGAGAAGGGAAACATAACTTCTAATACTTCTAATAACCAGGTAGGCACACAGTCAGCCTGTAAGAATTGAATACAATTAGACTGCAATTGTATTTGCTGTATTTAAAAAATCAGGTTATGGACACCTACATTTCTTGCTACATTCTACACTCTGTTCTGAGATGTCTAAACTCTTTACAAAAGCTTATACAGTTGTAATCACTGACAAATATGCCTAGGACTTATCCAAAATTATCACTCTATCTTTCCCACTCAGCTTATCATATCAGTGTCAGAGATATTGCTGCAATTTAGATACTTCCAACTGGCCAAGTGTAGACCGAGAAATGCTGAACAATCTTTTACACTGAATCTTATGCTCAGTGTAAACAATGGAATTACTCAATTAAAATAAACTAGTCAGCAAGGTCTAGATTAGAAAAGGAGTGAGGATAGTGGAAAGGATTTCACTGAAATATAAGCACCTACCTACTTTGAAAATTGTGAACTTGAGAAACTCTTGCTCAACCACCTTGCCCATGGCACTTCCTATATTTGAACTGAAAAGTTCCCAAAATGTCTGGAGCTGCAGCTCTGAACACGCCCAGAGGGATTTTAGTCCTGACAGAAATGAGCAACTCAGCAGCTACAGCACAACTGGGCTCAAACAAAGAGAAGCCAGGCACATTGCTGCCCTGGACAACTCCAGGGTTAGTTCTTAACTACAGCAACTGCAGGCATGAATGGAAGGGTTTCCATTCCTGGACATTCCCACCCACCCCTCTGCACAACAGCTGTCTTGATCTCAGGAAGAAACCATGGTACAGCAAACACCCAGAATATTTACATCCCCTTCGTGCCAGTGAAGAGGATCACTCCTTCCTACCTAAAATACTGCTGTCATCCTGGAGGGGTAAGACTGAGGTCCAAACCTCCCTGTCTGTGAATTCATACCATTCCAGGGGCACTGGAGAGCACTGGGACTGCCATCTAAAGGATCCCATAAACTACATCCAGTTTTCTTCCCCTCCCAGTTGCATTGATTCCCCAGTTCAGGGCTAAAGACTAATCTCAAAGATGGCCACAGAGATTTGAAGGTCAGCAACCTGCTCCAGAGACTGCTCATCTCAGTTCAATATCTATTTTAATTTAATACTAAATTTCTATTCAAAGGGAAAAGAGCACTTACTTGTTCTCAGTCAGAACAGAGCACTTACCTTGAAGAGCAGATCCTAACAGGAAAGCTGCTTCCCACAGTTCTGAAGAGGTCTGAGGTTTTCCCAGGGCTCCTGTTGTCAGTACTTTCCCAGTGCCTAACCCTTGGCAGATCATTACAAGCTGCAGGTTAAATGAAGCAGCATCAGGTGCTTTCCTGCTAAGTGCAACTGCCTTGGATCCTGCTCTGAACTTGCTCCCCCAGGCAAACTCTCAGACACTCACTCTTCTGGTTATTCAAATTACATCTAATAAAAGATATAAGTATAATAATTTAACATCTTCAATATCCTTCTCACTGCACTGGAGTCACTTACTTTCTAATTCTCTTTCTTTTCTATTATTAAATATACATCCTATATTTATAGGAAATGCATGATGGATGCCAAAAATTCTGTTGGAATGTCACTTCTGCATCACCTAAGCTTAGTTAAAGATATAACGCTCAACTAAAATTTCCCATGGACAATACATGCCTTAATTTCACATCTACTTTTTCTTTTAATTAAAGGAATATAGACATCTGAAGGTCCACTTTGAGCAATGCACCAATGCAGAACACACAGGATAAACAGTAAACTGTCCCCAGCTATATTATTTTATTTAGCCCAACTTCTAAGCAGTTAAGTGTTGCATTAACTTTGCCCTGAGTCCATAAACCACTACTAATCTGGCAATGAACTCAAAAATAGAATGACATTAAGTATAATTGACAATACTTTAAATATCATATATTTTTGAAATGCTTTCACATGAGTTATTTATTATAAAAAGTTGAATATCCAACAACTAATCCTTATATACTGTACATTGACATACACATCATGAATGAGCTTAGGACCCTCAGGTCATGGATGATGTCACTGGATGCAATTCCAGATTTTAGGGTACCAACCAAATCCATGTTCACCCTGCCAGAGGTTAAATGCAATGACTAGTGCAAGAGGCATGAGGCAAGAAGTCAAATCTCATGAAAATATTCCCTGGTGAACTTGTTAAAAAAAACCCACAAGAACATTTTGGATTATTGTGGATTCATGGATTTACTCATCTTCTCAACGTGGCTCAGCAGTTTCAACAATGCAGATGGATTATATGGGAAAAGATTTCTTCTCTGCAACCTAGAAATAGCCTCCTGCAGCTCTTCCAAACACTTGGTTGATTTGCAGAGCATTACTCTTAGGGGAGCAATGTTATCTGGAGATGCCATACAAGTCCAACAGGATGAGGTAGGAGATCCCTTCGGTGACACTTCAGAGGTGCGTGGATTCCGGTCATCATCTCTGCAGCTGCAACCAGTTTCCCTCCTCCTCACCTCACCCTCACTGTTTGAAGGCAATTGCTTTGTGTTTCCCAAGCACTCCTTTCCATCTGATTCCACCTCCGAGTCCTCTGAGCTGTCATAATTAACCAGGCTTTGAAGAGAACCGAGCAGGGACGCGCTATCAGCGCCGGTCAGTGAGTCAGACTGGTTCCACTCTGCAGCCTCATTATCACCCTGCCGTGCTGTAAACATCGGGCAATTGGGAGAACGAGCCAAAGCCATCGGAGTCTGTGGTGCTGCTGCACAAACAGCATTTTGCAAACTCTCCCCAGTCACGCAGCTCTGCTTCTCTCGGTGGGGTGGCTTGACAGAACAAACTGGGTGGAAAGTGCTGTACCTGGTATCAAAATGGTTACAGACACCCACAAACTGATGCCACTCCTTCCCAAGAAGCTTTAAGTACCTGACCAAGTACTCCAGAAAACAAGTTTCTGACGAAATCAAAAAATCTAGAAGTACTGTGGAATCAAACGCAATTTTTTCCAGAAAAAATAAAAAGATACAGTGTGGGTTATAGCCACCTGCATGCACAAGGGACTGCCAGGATTCCTCCTCTTTTTGGCTTAGGTTATCAGCAGCACCATGCCGTAATCTGAAAAGTAAGCCAGGAAATAATTCAGTGGAATTTTTTTTTTAAAGCAGCAATATCCAGATGAATTCTTGCTCTTTTCTTTAATTTTATGAAAAAGAACAAAAAGAGAAGTCTGTGTATCAGAGTGAGAAAGAATGGAGACAGCTGGGGCCAGGAGATCAGACAGCTCAGGAAGCCAAAGCACTTAAAGCAGGCCTTAAAGGGCACTCCTTAGGAAACCTTCTGCAGCAAACAAAGTTACTTACAACACATCAACTGTACTTTAATATATATTTGAAACAATCTTATTTGAATATTTTTGTTAACCTGAATTCAGGCTAACTTTCAGAATGTTACACACACTGGAAGAGGAGCCTACTTGTAGTTAAGTGTCTAAGAACTGTGTGTGTCTAAGGTATTACTTGCATTATCTTCCCACTTGAAGCTTGAGAGCCTTGTATAAATCAGCATAATATCTTGTAAGGTAATTTAAACAACAATGAAGCATTGTACATCCAGGACAAATCCATGAAGAACACTTTTCAGTTGTTAGCAAGAACCATTTTTATCAAGTAGCTGGAATTCCCATAGGGCCAATTCTAATAAACTCAGCCAGAAGTACCTGAATTATTGAAGTTTAATTCTAATACCCCATTCTTGTCAAACCTTCAGTGTTGTAAGGAAGCAATCTTGCTTTTTATCTGTAACCACTATTTTAGACATGAAGTCAATTATCCTGAATTACAGGATATGATAAATTATTTAGTAGGAAACTTTCACAACTCCCATCTCCATCCAAAAAAGACTTAAATTATCAGCTCTTACACCACACATTATTACATCATCCTGAGGTTTTGGGGGGTGGGGTGGGGGGTTTAAATTATTAAAAAATAATTTTCCTTCCAACAAAAGCAACCAATAGGAATGTCACAGTAACCTCACTGAAGTTCAATTCTTCACAGTTCTGTCAGAAATAAAAAGGTACACTGACCTATCAAGTTTTAAATAGATGAGCAATAAAGCTTGAGCAGCTTCCCACATGTCATCATCTTGCTCCATGAAAACCAAGGAGAGCCATTCACAGTGATGCCCAGCTGGGTGAGACTGTGGGGAAGGCTTTACATGACTCCTCCAGAACATCAACAGCTGGGACATGGAGCTCTCAAAGTCTCCTGGAAAAAAAAAAATTTAACCATAAACTTTGCTGTACATTTTTATTGCCAAACAACACACACTTTATTTTTTAAATTAACAGTGCATAACAGTTCATGAATGCAGTTCTTTCCTTAGCTCAACTGATTTATCACAGCATCAAATTTTATAGATTAGTTCTTGCCATTTTAGTGCAGTAGCTTACTCATAAAAATCACTTAGTATTCATTAGACAGACTCTTTCCCTTAAGTCAAAAAACTTATACCTTCAGTACTAATGAGATACTATAGAGCAGTTTTTGATGTAACACAGCACACATTCAGTGTTTAGAAAACAGAAAATTTTCCTGCAACATTGAAATCAGTTTTACTCACTGCATCACTACGTGATTTTCCTTAATATTTGACTTTAAGATATGTTTTTCCTCCCAGCAAATAATAGGAACATTAAATTATCTTTGTTATTAATAGTTACCGTTCAGACTGAAACTCTTCCCTATAAACCTGGAAAAGACTCGCAAAAGTGAAATTAATTAAAGTTAAGCCAGTCTAATCCATGTTAATGACAAGAAGATCAAGCAGCTTCCCGGAAGGGAAATTAGCATATCAAAGCATTTAGGTGCTTGTTTTAAACACTTCCTGTAATTTCACTAAAATAAGGAAGTACCATTCTTTTCAGATTGAAATTCCTCTTGACAGTTGGGGTGTTTGAATCTAATTAAAAACCTCATTTTTATGTCATGAATCTGGAAAAGAAAGGAGAATGTGTTTCTTGAGAAAGAATTTTCATAGAGAGATCTAAAATGTAAATAGCCTACATTTTTTCTTTTCACTTGCTTTAATACAATCTCAGTCTCCATACACTTTTCAGAAGGTGGATCACAAGTAAAACATTCTTTACAAATATTTAAAAATCTTTAAGAATGCAAGTGACATCACAAATATAACATCTTCCAAAAATCTGGAAAAAGTTTCACAAGCTGTCTTATGGAAGTTGTAGCTCTTTCACACTGATGAATTAAAAATTCATTAGGCTTGCTACCTAGTATAGAAATATAAAAAGTAAAATAATATTATATCTAGAACTTCTACTAAAATGCCACAATGTATTTAAACTGCTGTAAAATTTCACCCTTGTTTAAAAAGAAACAGAAATTACTTTTGGCCACATCTTCAGTAAATCTATTATCCCTGCCCCAGCCCAGCCCTGGCACAGCAGCAGCTCTGCCCTTCTCCTGCCCAGCCCAGCCCCTCACTGCAGCAAACCAGCCCAAGGGAGCAGCTGTGGGAGGAATGCTCAGACCTGCTAATTGAAGGGCCAGACGTGTCAGCCAGGGTGAAGAACACAACCATTTACATAAG
Source organism: Haemorhous mexicanus (assembly GCF_027477595.1). Taxonomy (NCBI): domain Eukaryota; kingdom Metazoa; phylum Chordata; class Aves; order Passeriformes; family Fringillidae; genus Haemorhous; species Haemorhous mexicanus. The sequence goes on from NC_082353.1 coordinate 19,375,887, forward strand.
GAGGATGTGGAGCTGCTGGAGCCAGTCCAGAGGAGGCCAAAGAGATGCTCCGGGGCCAGGCTGGGAGAGCTGGGGGTGCTCACCTGGAGAACAGAAGGCTCCAGGGAGACCTTAGAGCCCCTTCCAGGGCCTGAAGGTGCTCCAAAAGAGCTCGAGAGGGACTTTGGACAAGGGCCTGGAGGGAGAGGACAAGGGGGAATGGCTTCCCGCTGCCAGAGGGCAGGGTTAGATTGGATACTAGGAAGAAATTCTTCTCTGAGAGGCTGGTGAGGACCTGGAACAGGGCCCAGAGAAGCTGTGGTTGCCCCATTCCTGAAATGTCCAGGCCAGGTTAGACAGGGCTTGGAGCAAGCTGGTCTAATGGAAAGTGTCCTTGCCATGGCAGGGGTTGGAACTGGATGATCTTTAAGGCCCCTTCTAACCCAAGCCATTCTGTGATTCTGTGTCCCACAATTTCCCTGTGCCTTACTGTGGAGCTTCCTTATTTTTATTTACCTTTCTCCACCACAGCTGGTTTTGCTTCATTACATTACTTGGCTGACAGTAATGCCTTGTTCCTTCAATAAAATAAATGCGTAATGGTGCCTAATGTTCTACCTCCACCATAGAAAAGAGAAGAGTGTTACCTGCAGCTCCTTTCAGTTCCCCACTCTGAACAGAGTAGATGCTTGTGCTATGGACTCTTTTTGTCCAGCTGAAAAAGAGCCTGGTGTTCTCAAGCTGGCTTAATGTTCTTAACAGGTAAAAATGTCAATCCTAAATGCAGCTGTTTCAAGCCCAACATATTGCAGGGCTAAGGATTTGATAAAATGCAAGGAGACAATTAATTAGGCAGGACACAGCAACAGCAGTTTCTTGGGTAGGTCTTCTCCTTCCTCCCTCCCACCACCACTAATTCAGCTGAAGTCTATTTACAGTCTTAATGAGCTGTGACTACAAAATCTGAACGCTCTAAAACTCTTGCTGCTTAATAAACAAAATTTAAATGGACTGTTACCTTTGATTTCTGCTTCTGTTGCAGAGTTGTGAATCTTGAATTCCAGTGCTTTAAGCACAACCAGACTTAAGGCTCTGAGAACAGTTTGGTCAGAAGCACCTTGAGAATCGTGTCCAGGAGCAGCTTCACTGCTTCCAAAGTAGCTGGACTTTCCACTGAGTGGGATCTGATTAAGCCAAGTCAAATTCACAACCTGCAGAACAACATTACTCAGTGCAAGCATATCCTCACACAAAGCTGGGGTTTGTAAGAACGGTGATCCACTTTTAGCATCTTCTCTAGACTTGTAAAGGACACATTTCTTAAGGAGCAGAATGAATTTCTTCTTGATTACATAAGGAATCGATGAGCTAATAACGTTGAGGACATAAGAAACTTTCAAAAATAAAATTCTCTGGCACCTGAGAGGTAATTCCAGTTCAATTCTGGAAATCAAAAGTGCTTCAAGCAGATCTATAAAACCGATCAGATTGTTTGTAGCTTCAGAATAAGGTGAAGTGTAGTGGTGACTGTCAAAATGATGGAGCAGGATGGCACTATAAAATCCTTCAAGCACTGCATCAAGAGGAGCCAACAGCTTCTTCAGAGCACCTACGGCAACAAGAGGCACATTACTGACCCGTGGTGTAACAGATAAATCAGTAAATAAGAAATTAATCGGCGTTGTGACTACTTTCAGAATATAAGTATGTTCAAACCGCTACATTTGAACAGCACTTTGTCACCCCTTGTATAAGGAAGGGCAGGGGCGTCCTGGAGCCGAACTATTCCCGAGGAATTCCGGGTGAGCTGCTCCTCCTGGCGGCACCGCCGGTACCTGCTCGGGCTACGGGCGCGTCCTTCAGCGTCTCCTTGAGAATCGCCGCCAGGGTCCACAGGCAATCGGCCACCCCCGCGCTCCCGGGGAATCCCAGCAGCGCGGCCAGGCTAAAGCTCAGCCACGGGACATTCAAGGCGTCCTAAGAAAAAGAATTCAAAACCCAATCACGTATGCTCTCAGTTGTTATGCAAATTACATGAAATCATAATACAATGATTCCAAATTGTATATTAAAAAGGTTGAAATGTAGGCGCAGACAAAACACAGGTAGAAACAATGTCTGTCCTGGGCCATTAATTAGGTCTTTAATTACAAACATGAAGCAACACATGCATGCAATAGAAATTATCTGTATGTTCCAAAAAGGGAAAACCAAACCTCCTAATGTCATGTGACCTACCCGAAATCAGATAATTCTGTAGAAAGACCAGATCTGAATTCATAATTCCCAGACAACTTGGCGAGAAATATTACAAACATAATTACGAAATAAATCTGTGTTCAGGATGCTACTATGGAGACTGCAATACATATTCACTAAATATACAGCAAATTTAAAAAAAACCCAAGTAATTGGGTTATTCAAACAAGAGCATACACCAAAGCATTTTATTAACTTCCAAGAGGTTATTATTTAGTTTTATCTACTGCATCACCCAACAGATACCAAGGAACTGCAAAAATCCTGATAGTCTAGATCATGGCTTTTTTAATATCTGTACTGCAACCTCAGAGAGATTGTCATCTGCACCCATTTTACTTTAAATGAGTTTCATAAAATTCCAGATTTTTACATGTAAAGACACTCCATGCTTCTATTACACATCAGATCTCCTTGCCTTCCATACTCCAGGCTCCTCCTAACACAGCTGACAAAGTTTCTCAGAAAATACAAACTAGAAAAACTTGGCTGTAGAGTCAAATGGAACAACCTGCAGGCACAGGTTCACTAAGCCATTTTTTTGAGCTGTGAAGTGATGGCACACTCACCTCTTCTTTCAGCTGGAAATACACAAGAGATGCCAAACTTTGTGAGGCCATGTGAGATAACAGCCGATCATCAGAACCGAGCAGGTGAATCTGGAGACAGGTAAAAAAGGAAAAATATCTAAGGCACATCACTTTTAATTTTTTTCTCCTTTCCTAAATAAATCTTTCAGAAGTTACCAATTTTGAGTCAATTTTTGCCTCCTTCAGAAGAAGAACAAAGATTTCACAGTACTTCTGTCTCGTGTGGAGTTCAATTTCCTGGGACTCTGCTTTGGTCACCATCATTTTGATCAAGGTGAGCTGGAGCAGCGTCACCTCTCGTGGGCAGAACGAGGAGCTCATGTTTGCAAAGCTGTTGGATAAATCATCTGTTGCAGGGACAACATCTGACATATCAGTGTCCTGATGGCTCCCAATGCCACCAGCAGTAGATGGCAGATGCTGCTGATGACAGGATTCATCTCCTTCTGGTGGCTGCTCAACACACAGATTAATTAAAGAGGAATAATGATGGCTTTCCCTTGCTAGGGGAATGCCTGCCAGGATGTCCTTATACATCTGCTGCAGGAGAGAGATCTTCATGATGAGATCATGCAATATTCCAGAAAATCCTGTGTGGCTTCACTGATTGCTCACTGCAAATCAGCTTCCAGGTTACTTTCATCCAGTAAGAGAAACAGAAGCACCACTGGGCATTTCTCTTCTAAGTTACCTATAAATAAAACATTCTGCTGTTACTTTGCAAGCAACTAGAAAATACAAAGGAACAACACATTTTTAGAGTTAATGCTGCCATTATTAAACTTGTTTTGAAAATGCAAATTCAGCTGCACAAAACTGTCTCAGTAAGACATTAAAATGAAGAATGACCATGCTGGGAAGAAGTTCACAGTTGCAGTATTATAGTACCAACACCAAAGTTCATTTGCTGGAATTAACAAACCCAAAGATGACTATTATTAGGGGCTACTTCTAAAGATGATTACTTGGATAACTTGCGAGCTTGGATTAAATCCTTCTCTACATTGCTAAACCTACTAGAACCTAAACTCTTTTGTGACAAATGCCTCCAAAAACAGGCATAACATTTCAGCTGCAAGTTTTCCTCTGAACTGGCAATGCTCATTACTCCACTGAGGCTGGAACTGGAAACAGCTCTCCAAAAAAAAAAAAAAAAAAAAAAAGGAAGCCAAAGGAAGGACAAGTCTTGACTTCTGCTGCACACAGGCTCAAGGTGGGCTGACCTCAAGGGCACAATGACTAAGAAGCTGAAAATTAAAGAATAATTTAAAATCTGAGTGCAAAATTTATTATGAACCAATAAAAACATTTAAACATATTCAGGAAAGGTAAAAAAAAGTGTTCATCCCCCTGTCAATGGAAGACATCCTTCAGTTTCAGCACTGGAATATTGCTACAGCTTAAAATGAAGAGCTACTAAGAATTCAAATCTCTGCATGACGTGTGAGCACCTAAGCCCTCACAATTCTCTGTCCAGTATGTAAATGCCCAGACACATATCCCATCTTCTCAGAAAAAGATAAAAAAATCCTTAAGAACATCAGGGTTTCTTTTTCACCTACATTAAGAGTGATGCTCATTTGTAATATTTATCTTAGAGCAGTTTTAACATGCTCCCTAACCAGGCCTCTTTTAATTAAAGCCAACAAACTCATTCCCTGTATCTATGGTGAAGTTAGGAGTGGAACTAAAGTTGATTATATTCATACTTTTTTTCATACTTGGCTTACTTTTTGCATCCCCATTTCTAAGTCTGGCAAAATCAACCAGGTAGAATTCCAGGCAGAATCCTGCAGCCATCCACCTGTAGTTGGCTTTTATTTAAATACTGCATTTCTTCTTTCTTACCAAAGGAAGAAAACAGTCCAGTCTTCCAATCAGTAAGAAATTCTAAAGATCTTCCCATCTATGTATCAGTTTTACCTGCATTTGTCATCAGACCAAATATTTTAAATTGCTACTTCTTTTTAGTAGAATATTAGAAAACAATGAAATTGTAAAAGTCAGTATACAAAAGTATATAAAAGTCAGGCATTTCTGTTCTAGCTTGTAATCTTCACAAGTTTTAAAAACAACATCCAACACTGAAAATTTCACCTTCATTTTTACAACCTGATTTTTTCATTGCAACTGAAGCATGCATTGACAAAATGGCTTCCCAAAGGCACAAAGGATTAGAGGTAGCCCAAGGTGTGCTACCCTGACTCATCACTTCTCCCACCATCAGGAAGCATTTCCTTCAGAAAAGAAACTAAAATTTGAGAGCATGAAGTTGCCAGCAGGAGTAATCTACAATTCCCTCTGGTGTGGTATTTTTAAAGACACATTCAGCAAGTGCTGACCTGGAAACTCCAAAATGCTACAGCATGTTCCTCACCTGATAGAGGCAAGAACCCTTCCCCCATCCTTTCCCATACTCCACATTTTGCTGCATGTTAAGAATAAATCTGGTATTTCAGGCAATAAATTCTCTTCATTTGCAGAATCTTTTCAGAATTCTACTTGAGGTGGAAATTTATGACCTGAAACCTCATAAAATTTCTTCAGAAATAGCTCTGAATATTTTATATAGCTATTGTTCCCATCCTTGAGCTTTATTTCTTCCTAAATGAATACCTAATAAAGCAAAATAATCTCAACACATTTACTCCTGTTTTTGAGGTCAGCTTGAATTATCACCTTATGTGGTAGATGAAGAGATCTCCTGCACAAATTCACAGGATCCAGCAAGGTGGTTAAGGCAGAAGAGAGCCAGAACTTCTCCAGAACACCCACAGTGAGATTTCACCTCCAGCACACGATGCTGGCTGTGCCTTCCTGGCTCCTCCCAGAACACATTTGTGTTCCACCATTAATTTGCAAACTTTACAAAAGCATCTCTAAGATATGTCTCACTCACACATGACAACAGATCACAAATGTAAGTCATTGAAGGAAATGAAAAGTGAGGGGGCTTATTTTGAAGGCATTTACTTCAAAGAGGGAGAAAATATCAGACAAGGACTAAATTTGTTTCAGACACAGCACGAGAGTGAAAAGCTCAAAGCTGAAGAGTAAAGAAAAGCAGTGACAAACTCCAACCCTTATTTGTATTATTTATCTGAGTTACTCATGACAGCAGCTAAAAACCAATTAAGGCAACACCTCACAGAGCCAGACTCCTGCATAAACAGGAACAGTTCTAAAAACCTTATATATAGACTGATCACATAAAAGACAGAAAGGAAAACTACACAGAAAGTAAGAAACAAACAAAAAAAAGGGGTTTTGTATGTTACTTTCACCATTAATAATGCTTTAAAACCAAAACCAAAGTCAAGTGGAGCAGCAAACAGAATGAGGGAAGGAACTTATGCCTCTTCACAATAACACTGAGTTATTGTGTGTCATTTTAAGCCATTTATGTTAGTTAAAAAAAAAAAAAAAAGGAAAATGTGCTATCAACAATGTTAATTCTAACTAAGAAATTGTTCCCTGCAAGGAGGGTGAGACCCTGGCATAGGGTGCCCAGAGAAGCCGTGGCTGTCCCAGAATCCCTGGCAGTGCCCAAAGCCAGGCTGGACAGGGCTTGGAGCAGCCTGGGATCATGGAAGGTGTCCCTGTCATGGCAGGGTGGAATGAGATGAGCTTTAAGGCCCTTTTTTCTAGAAAAACTATCCAAAACCCTATCCTATTTTCATTATAAAATTAAATCTGATAAAGCTAAATGAAAGCTCAGTCCATGACTTTTGGGTATGAATCTGAAAGCTCTGGGTCTACTTATAATGGAATGATCATAGCATTTAAGGAATAAAATACACTTTGGACTCCTTGCACTGCACTGACTTCGTAGGCTCATCTCTCAATTTAGAATAAGCTTCTGCTCAGTGCTGAAATACTGTAAACGCCTCTAAATTAGTGTCACAATCTTCCAGGCTTTGCAAACAACCTGAGCCGCGCAATCCCTGTTCACTGTGACACCTCAGCACGCCGGACGCCTTGGCTGCAATTCTGCCGGGCGCCTTCAGCCACCTCCGGCAGGAGCGGACCCGGACCCGCCTCACGGGCCGCTGGCAGCGCTGGGTGCCCATCGGAACCGCGACACTCGGGGTGACGGGGCGAGGACGAAGCTGCCGCTCCTCCAGAGCCCCCGCAGACACGGCCTGCCGGGCTGAGGGCGGCCGAGGGCCCCCTCCACTAGCGCGGCTTCCCGGCCCGGCATCCGCACAGCGCAGAGACCCCCGGCCCCACCTGGCGACCCTTCCTTCCTTCACCCGCCCGTTTCCCCCTCAGCACCCGGAGCGCGGGCTCCGCCTCAGCCCCTCCCGGGTTCCCCCTCAGCCCCTCCCACCACCACATCGCTCCCCAAGGCCCCGCCCCCGTAGAATCAAACCACGCCCATACCGCAACAGCCCCGCCCCTCCCGTTGCGGACCCGCCTCTTTCACTCCAGGCCACGCCTCTCGGCTCTCCGGCCCGCACGCCCGCGGCCCCGCTAAGTCATCCCAAGCTGCGGAGCGCCCGGGTCCGTCCCCGCCCCGCTGCCCGGCGGCCTCTGCCAGGCAACTCTCGCCACTCACCCGCCCCCGGCGGACCGCGAGGCCCAAACTCCGCTCCGTCACAGCGCCGGAACCGCCGCCGCCCCCTGTCGCAAAGCCACCCCCCCCCTCCTCCGCGGCTTTACGGCAGCGGGGCGGAGCCGCGGGGCGGGCCCGCCGTCAGCCCGGCGGCCAATGGGGCGCGGCGGCGGCGCGCGGGCGGGGGCGGGCCCGCCGTCAGCCCGGCGGCCAATGGCGGCTCGGCGGCGGCGCGCGGGCGGGGGCGGGGCCGGCGCGACGGGCGCGGATTGGCCGCGGCGCGGGTCAGTCCCCGCCCGCCGACCCCGCCGCGAGCCGAGGGGGGCGGCCCGGAGCGAAGTGTCCCCGCTCGGCTCGGCCCCCCCGACCCCCCGCCCGCCGCCGCCGCCAGCGCGGGGGGCGGCCGCGCCCGGGGCCCCCGGCCCGCCCCTCTCCGGCACGCGGGTCACGCAGGTAACCCCGGCTGCCCCGGGGTCCCTCACGGCGCGGGGAGGGGGGGGCGCGACCCCATGGCCTCCCCTCGCCCACACCGGGCAGCCCCTCCGGCGGGTGCGGGGCCGTGAGGGGCGCCCCCGCCGCTCCCTCTGGGAGGGGGTGCGCAGCCTCCCGCCGCCCCTGCCAGCTCCCCCGGCGGGCTCCGGGCCGCCCCCGGGGCTGCCCGCGGAGGGGGGTCCCCGTTCCCAGTCCCCGGCGGCGCCCCGGGTGCCTTGGCTGCCGCCGGGCCTTGGGGCTGTGCGCCGGGGCTTGGCCGGCTTTTTGTGTGAGTGTGAGTGTGTGTGTGTGTGTGCGCCGCTGACGGCTCCTGGAGCGTGAACTCCTGCGAGGGAGAGGTTTGGTTTCCCAGCAGCTCAGCTTTCTGGGTTACTTCCTGTCCCATTCTTTAGCACTTATCTTTACTTCCATTCCCTGGAGGAGCTGCCTTGACAGGGCAGCGGTCCTGCCGTTATTATCCCTTCAACTGCTCAGTATCCTGGGAGAGTGTCCTCCTTTTCCAGGAGAGATCCCGATTTTGATGAATAACCCCTTTCCTTCCAAATTTGTGGAGGCTCTTCCTATTTTGCCCAGCTATTGCTTTTATGTTAACCAATTCTGTTCTTCATTTCTCTCTTTTATGTCATTGTGTGGCTCAGTTCTACTTTTATTTTTTTTTTCTTTAGGTTTAAGCTGCCTTAAAGGAGAATTAAAAATAGTGACTCCAAAGAACAAAATAACACAGAAGAGAGAAAACAGCACTCAAAAAACCCCCAGAAAGGTGATGATTCATTTAGACTCTCAGAGTCATCCTAGACACATGGTTTGGCTGGGATTGGGGCCTCTTGTGCTTTTATGGATTTGAATAGGTAGCATTAAATTTCTTTGTTCTTTTAAAACCTACTTGCTGTTGACCTTTTAAAGTTTGAAAGCTCTGAATCCCATTTAAAGTACAGCTCCTCTTGTAACACTTTATAATTTTCCAAAATTATTCTGCAAATGTTGTTTTGATTATGAATTGCTACTTAATGGGGGTTTTGTGTCTTCATCTCAGGGGTATCACTTAAAAATACTTTGCTGTAGGTCGTTAAAAGGATCTTTTCTTTAAGTCTTTCCATAAATTTATGGGTTTAGCACTGCTTCTGTTTCTGTTTCAATTCTAAAATCTTTATTGGGCTAGGTCATGATAATTGCATTACATTAGTTTAGTCATACCTCACTCCTGTGTGGGTCACTTTATTGTGTGTGTGTTGTAACGGAGCTGCAAAAATTGAAATTAATTTAATTGGATGGTGTCTGCTTACAAGTACTTACTTTTTGGGCTGAGATCATAGAAGAAGATGATGCTGTTGGGTGCTTAAGAGGAAAAAATGAAAGGAGTCATGAAAACCAGTGCTGCTGGTAGGAGGGAGGTTCTGTTTCAGGGGGAGAGCTGTTCGTAGGGAGAATTGCGTGTTCTACGTGGTGAGATGAAGAAATGGATCCTAGGAGAGAGAGTGGGGGGTGAATGATGTCAGTCAGACTTTTTCTGCATCCTGCTGTCAGTGTGCTCCAAAGGATGGAGACTCTGCGCCTTCTTCTAACGCAGGGTCTGTCTTGAAGCCATTTTAATCTGTTTCCAATGTAGGTGAGCCTGGTTTTTTGGCTAAGATGCCCTCCCTGGAGGTCCCTCTGCTCTGTGTCGTGTTTTCAGAGATGTCACTGACTGTACCAAAACGTTGTTCATTGTTGGCAATCAGTTGTTTTTGAGCATTAGCCTGCAGGAGAAACAGCAGTGTTTGTTGCCAACAGCCTTGGTCAAGGCTGGATCATTTTTCCAATAGAGATGTCTTTAGATTCAGACAAAAAGTGGTTGCTCTGTGTTGAAGATTAAATAGAAAATCCCTCTGCAACAAATCCTAGGGAACACTCTGGAAGTGCAGGGCAGAAATTTTCCATGTTATTTTGATAACTCAGGAGTAATGACAGAACAGGTGGACATGCCCAGTGTGATTCCAGGAGGGATTTTCCTGCTAATAGGTGAGGCAGATGTGCATCAGTACAAACTTAGCAGTGCAGTTATTGCACAGCTGTTTCATCTGAATTTAGTTTATTATAACTCCCTTTTCCCCACCCACCCAGTGCCTCTCACATCAGGGCTGTAGCTGCTCTGACAGAACACCTCGTGGTGCCAACAATTCATGGGATCTTTGGGATTTATTCACAACAGGAAACCTAACTTTTCATTTGATATGTGAAGTTCCTTCCTAGTGTGAAATGCCAGTGCAGCAAAGTTTGATTCAGATGCAGAGACTGGAATTGAGTTCATAGGAATCAGGGAATTAACTTCTGGCAGAAATTTGCACATGGTTGAAACAAGGCACAGAGATCACTGATATGCTGAAGTCCTGCTCTTGATCCCTGGAAGAAATGCAGCATGTTGCAAGTATAGCAGCCCTTTAGAGAAAGCTTTAGTCTTCAGGTTATATGCTCATTTTGGGTTTGTTTTTCCTCCTTGTGAATCCTCAACCCTTAAAGGAAATGTGCTGTCTGAGGGATGGTTTTGTTTTGTTCCAGCAATGCTTACAGAATGATATTATCACAGTGAAAATCTTGCCTTGTCCACTAAAGACTTCCAACTAATTTTGTCCACTTGGATTCTTTCAGGCTGTATTAAATAGAAATATGTATCAAATGTACTTCTAAAGACTGTTGAATGACACAAAGTCTGTAAGCAGCACTCAGTTGGTTTATCAGCTGTGCTGTGAGAATTAGGGCTGAAGTGACTCCTTTAATGTGGTTTGCACTCACCATTGGTTCCTGCTTCTGTCATTCCTTGCAGTGTTGGTGTTTGGGTGCTCTAACGATAGTAAATCACGTGAAAATACATAAATCTTAGCAATAAACACTTGCTACAAATTAATTACTTATAAGGCTAAGCTTCCATCTGACTTTTGCTGTTTAAAACTTAGTGATAGCACTGCTGGAAGTTGGAGCAGAATTGGTATTTTTTGCTTGGTACACGAGGATCTCCAGGCATGCTGCAGAGCACGAGCTCCCTGCAGTTTGTCAGTGCACATCATGAGGGAGGAGGTTCTGGCTGTGTGAACCTGATGCAGCATTCTCTACTGAAAAAGGAGCTGGAAGGCTTTGCTTTAGCATCAGCATGGAGGTCCTGCCTTCAGAAGGAATTGCAGGATTTTATTCTTGGGGCTCTGCTTGAGCTTAAGGTTGCCAGTGTATGGGTGGGGTGCTGAGGATGGTGAGTGCATGCTGTGCCTCCTGAAGGTGAAGTTTCCCTCAGGTTTGCAGACCTGAAGTTGCTTGAGCTGGGTGATGTCTCTGATTCTCCATCAGGCCCAAAGTCAGACCTCACAGTCCCTTAGTGAGATGGATAATTGTAGTAAAATGACACCTCTGTGCTTCAGTTTCACCCACCTGCAGAATGTAACAACACAGCAGCTGCTTATTAGTGTGTAACAACATCACCTCTAGTTCTAGGAACACCTGAAGTTGGTGGGGCCCTTGTAGATTAACTCTTTTGGTTATTTTAAATTTCATATGTCTGAGCTACGAGCTGGCCTTACAGGAGCTCTCAGGAGAAATGTGTAACTTTTAATGACACCTTGTGAGGAATTAAGGTTTCTTTCCTTTGAAGCAGCAGTTCCACTGTGATGTTTTGGATTCATGCACTGTTAACTCATTGCTTTCAGGCCCAGCAGCTTGCATGTGTTGTTTGGTGATTTTCATCTCAGCCACAGGGATACCTCGCTTGGTGTCTGGGCTGTAGCATGGAACTTTCAGCAGAAAATGGATTTGGGATTATAAGGCTCTGTGAAATTTTGATACTTCACATGTTACTTGCAAACTTCACGTTTGTGATGTGAGAATGCAAATGACAACACAATTGTTTGCCCTACTCTCTTGTCTGAAGAGCTGCTGGAATAGGAGCGTGAGTGACAGCTGAAATGATGGTTGTGTTTAGTTTGTCAAAAATATAGTGACCATTTTTAAAATGCCGTGTGAGTGAGAACACATTTAGCTTGCTCAAGCTTTGAAATGGGTAGGAGAAGTGAGTTGTGAGACTAATGAAGGCTGATGTGATTATCCTTATTCCACAGGGCTTTCCTTTTTTCTGTTGTTTATTTGATTTAAATGTCTCGGAATACTTCAACCACGGGCAACTCAGACCTACACTGCTGAGGTCTGTGCCAGATACTAAATGTCATGTGTAATGGTACACTTCCCTTGTTGTACAGAGTTAGGCTGACATCAGTAACTTATGGTCCTTATTCTGCTCTTGGGTGTGTAATCTCAGAGTTTAGAGATCAGGACTTTCTGTCAGGCCGTGTGAATGAGCAAAATCCTGAATTTTGAGGTCCTGCTTTTTGTACCAACCTTTAACTTTCTTTAAAGTAAGTGTATACATATGTTGGAATTAATTTTCCACGTGATGTTTGCAGTGACTTTAAAGAAGTGACACATTGATGTGGCAAAGTCTAAGATCTCTTTGACAACATGAGACATTATCAATAGATAATGAGGATGTTTGTCTTATTATTTTTATTTGGTGCTGCTCTACTATAATTATTAGTGTTTTAATCAAACTTTGGTAAGTCATTGAGTGAGGGTGCTTTACTCTTACTAAATATGACTTATTTTTATTAAAGTTGCAGATCTTACTCTTGCCATATGCAGCTAATTTTCCTTTGGGGGGAAAAAGCTTGTTACTTTTTTAGTGGAGCAATCTGTTACCTTGTCTGTAGTCTGTGAAGTCAGTGCAATTCTAATTTGCATCAGCTAATAAAAAATGTGTGGGTTTTAAAGTGAAAATCATGCAAAAATTTAAAAAAAAAAGGTGAACGACTGATCATCTATGCAAAAAAACAAGGCTAGAAATGTGATCAAATTAGGTCATGGCAGTGCAGTTTTGTGCAGGGCTGTAAGCATATCTGAAGACCTTGTATGTTTTATCTTGGGAAGCAAAGCTCTTGGAAAATGTGCATAAGAGGGATAAAAAGGGCTTTTTTTCATCCTCCTCTTTGAGCTATCATTGCGAAAGGATGATTTTATGTTGCATTAAGTGGCAGAAATTTCAACTTAATCCAAGAGAGAGCTGCAGAGTTCATGGAACTGTTTTGGTGCAACTCGTTTGCAGAAGAAACGAGTCACAGTTGGGTTTGTGTGATCAGCTGTACAATTAAGTATTTAATGGTTTTGTTGTTTATTACCTGATTGCAGTGCTCAGATGAGATAAGAGGGCCTTTCACTAGAAGTTTGCAGCCAAAGGAAATGAAAGGTCAGATAAAGGTGTAGAAAGAATTGGTGAAATAACAGTGATGAGTACAGGAGGAATGGTTGGGACTGATCCCATTAACTGCAAGTGACAGGGGGGATAAGGAGGGGCCACTCTGAAGGAGGAATCTGCACAGGGGCTGTAACTGGCTTTTGCTAAACCTTGATTCTAAAAGGGTAGTTTTTCTATATGAAGGAAAGTGTGAAGAGTTTTGAGCTGGTGGTTTTCTTGTGTTGTGGAGGTGGCTTTACCTGTTTGTGAAACACAGCGTGTGTCAGCTTGAGCTGTCACATGAAGGACAGGGGACAGGCTGGTGGCTCTGCAAATCCAACTGAAGGCCACAACTCAGTGGTCTGTGGGCTCAGGTTTTATTCTTTACTTAGGGAAGCAGAGATGGGATGGAGATTAGGAAAAAAACCCCAAACCCCATACCAAAACAACAATAAAACAACCCCACAAACAAATAAAAAACCCCCAAAGTAGTTTGGGAAGAACTAAATGGATCCTGAATGTTTTTCCTGGCATCTGGCTCCCACAGGGAGGTGTTGAGCAGTGAGGCAGAAATACCTTCTGTAACCTTTGTATCCATTCTTGTTCCATACAAGAGGGGCAGATGCACATAATTATTAGGGAAGGGTGCAGACCATTTCTTCAAGGTATACCCCAGAGAGGGAGCACATCCCTCATTTCTCTTGTCTTCTATAAAATATTTTATGTAGCCTTTTCCTCATGTGGCAGAAGCAAACTCTGCCCACCCCAGCCTCTGGAGGACTCTTTGATAATGACAGAAAACACACTTTGGGTCTTTTCTGACATAGCTGCATGAAAATGTAGCATTCTCACACACAAAGTAAAAGTAAGTAAACCTCTGGCTTTTATTCTTTACAACTAACAAGAAATACCATTTTTTTTAAGGGGTAGCAGGTTGTTTGACACACATGGGCACAGAAGATTATGAACAGTGAAGACAATGAAGAGTGGGACATCCATCAAAGAGTAACAACCTCTTATAAGGTAATTCAGGACCACATTGAGTTTATCCTGTTGCACTTGCAAAATCAATTAAGTAACTGTTGCTGTCCTCCATTTTCATGGCACTATAAAATCATTATAACCAAGAATATATAGGTATATTTCCCCCCCGCCCCCCCGTGCTTCCTTTTGGTTTTTTTTACTTGCATGCAGAAAACCAATATGTAACAACCCAAATGCATGCTGAGTTCTGAATGAGATTGATTACAGTTGCAAAACATTAAATATTAAATGCCAAAGGGCTACTTCCAGTAGTCCTCCTTCTCTTCTCCAAAGATTGATGTCTTAAATGGGGCTTTGCAAACAGGAGTTTTAAATGATCTATGGAGCAGAAGTAAAAATGTTTTCAAAGCTGGTGTGTACCTAAAACTATCCTGAAACCTTTAATGTTATGGTTAAGTATTCTTGTCATTTGAATTTCATTGCTTGCCATAGGGGTGAGATGGAAGAGTGGATATTTACAGAAACTGTGCAAGTGATAAAAGGAGCTGCCTGACTTTGTCTTCTGCTTTGTGTGTTTTAGTACTTATGTGCTTTAGTACCAGCTAATTTGAATAAGCTCTGCTAGTCACATGCAACATATGGAGCCAATGCCAATTTTTTATAATGCTGCATTACAAATATACCCACCAGCTGAGAAGTGTGAGAGAGAGAGCTCTGCTTTTCCTCAACCAACTGTCTTCACAGAGAGTTGCAGGGGGAAGGAATACTGCTGGCCCTTCAAATGAGAAATCCCATTTCATCTCTTTAGTCATCCCATCTCTTTCTGTAGCATTTTGAGCAACTAGCCTGACCTTAATCTTCAGGATCACTTGAAGGTTTGCAAGTATTGGTCCTTTACAAGAAAGGACTGTAAAAATGGCATCATAAAGTTTGATTACATTAAGTTTTGATCAGGTATTCTCAGTTTGAAAAAAAAGTTTTCATATCATGTTTTTGTAGGTATTCAGAAACTAGGGCTAAAAGAGACATGGTCTGAATTACAATTTTTAAGGGTTTTGCATGACTCATCATCATCAGTTAGATTCTGTCAGTTTTCACCTGCAAATCCAAAGAAGATCTTGCTCTTGCAGCTGGAATTTCATTACCAGTGCTGTTAGTGGTGTGATGCAGAGTGAAGTCAAGCTCCCTGTCTTATAGATGAGCATGTTCTGAAGTGCTAATTGGAGTTTAGAAAAGAGCTTAGCAAAAGCTTGTTAGAGTCAATAGAAATACTTCCATTGTCATCAGATTAACCAAGTTTGATTTTTGGAATATGCTGCAAAAGCTGACCTATTGAGTTGGCAGTTGCTGCTTTGCAAATCCCCTTTCCTCCCAGCCTCAGATAATGAAGTTCACACTGTAAAACAAAACAAAGCCAGTTTCTAAGGCATGTATAACATATGGAGCTAAAAAGTCTTCTTTAATAACCCTGTGCTGAAGTAGTGATTGTTGCCATACATGGTAAGCTGAAGCATTTATAAATGTCAAAGACAGGCATTTGCTGTGTGTGTAATTTCCATATTTGCAGGGTAAGTGGGGTCACTGGAGCACCTGTTAATTATAAGTTTATATCTCTCCACAAAGCAGATAAATAACTTCCATACCATAGGCACGAGGGGGTTGTAGAAGAGCAAATACACGCTGTGCCTTTGTCTGCAGAGTTGGCACTGATTGATGCTTTCCCTTTTCTCTTGTCTGTGGGTGTACCTGCATCACAGGAAAACAATTGTCCAGTGGGATGTGGGGAGGTGATTGCAATTTCTTTTGAATGACCTGTGGATCATGAGGATCTGGAAGTCTTTTTGATACCTAAAAGAAGGTTTAGGTGATGATATGTGTCGACATCCTAATAAACCAAAAAAATTCCTGTAAATTTCAAGTTTTGCTTGAAATTAAGTTTCATCATTAGAACTTTTCTTTGTAATTTAATGTTGATTAACTTTGCAGGAGTTTAAATTCATTCCTGTTTTTAATCTTCTAGGTCTGTGTTGATATCCATCCACGTTTGAATATTTTCTGAGGCTCCTGTTGCTCAGCATTACCTTTCTCATACCCTGCTTTTATTCTTTCTTCTGAAATTCCTTTCTATTTTAGGATTATGGGATATAATACACAATGTATGTGAAAATGCAATCACTTAACTTTGTGTACTGGGGAACAATCCCTAAATACCTGTTCATTTTCTTGCCCCCAAGTAGAACTGCAGGTGGTACTTTTCAAACAGAGCATGGAGTACACAGTATTTCTCTCTTTCCCAAGGTGTGCTTCTTTCTAGGCTCTTTTACAGTGGCTATTTTAGATTCCCTTTTGGCCCAGCTCTCATGTGCTGTATCAAGGTAATTATAAATGGAATTATTCTGATATATGTTCTCATGGTGTTTGACAGGGCTGTAGTAACTGCACTTCAATGTATTTTCAGGTCTCATGAAATATTATCCTTCTATTTGATTTTTGGAACGCAGAAGTTCTTTGCAGCCTGTGTGTACTAATTAAGAAGTGCTCGAGCCAGAATACAAACAGTAGACTAATTAAAAAAAAAAAAAGAGTGCAAAAGGAAAAAAGATAATTAAAGTTTTCAGTTTGAACATTAGTGTTACTAATACTCACACGCAGTAAGTCACGGAATTCTATTGGTAAGATATTTTCCCTGAAGCTTACAAGGGCTGCATTTCTAGAGAAAGAAAGAGTATCACAGATCAGTTACTGTAGCAATGCAGTGGTGTTCCCTGCAACTGTTTGGCTCATCCATTCCATAGTTTGGATAATCCATTTATCCAGTGTCTCTGGAGGTAGTGATATTAACCACAGTGGGATTTTGAAATGAATGGTGGCTTCTGGAGATTTTTCATTTTGCTCATTGCTCAGTTGCTTTAATTGTGAACTGCTGTTTGATGCTGTCACTTCTGAAGAAAACATTTACTATTTATAATGTGTAAGTGTCCTTTTCTTTTGCAGTTCAGTGATGTCACCATGTACTATGATTTTGCTAATAAGAGTGAGATCATTTGGGGTTTATCCTCTGTGTAACATCACTTTTCCCAGCATACAGAGAGAAGTCTTAGGATTAACGGAATGCGATGCTTTCTTTCCTACATACCCATTTCTGATCCCAATCCTAATTTATTCCTGCTTCCCATTGACTGAAGGTGACTCGTGTGAGCTCATGAGGCTCCTGTAAAGGCCAGACTCAGCTAGGATGTTACACCACCACTGCAGGAGGAACCCTGAGCTGCAGGAAGAGCTGCAGATCCAGGCTGCCGTGGCCGCCGGCGATGTTCACACCGTGCGCAAGATGCTGGAGCAGGGATATTCCCCCAACGGTCGGGATGCCAACGGCTGGACCTTGCTTCACTTCTCTGCAGCAAGGGGCAAGGAGAGATGTGTCCGTGTTTTTCTGGAACATGGAGGTGAGTTCCCCACAGAGAAAAATCTTTATACTCATCTGTATATGTTTGGGTTTAGGGTAAATTTGGGAGAGAACTTTTAAAGGTTTTTTTTTTTTTTTTTTTTAGAAAAGTAGATTTAATTGGTTCTTTTCTTAATTTGTTTGGGAAAAAACATTTTGGGAAAAAATTGTTTATTAAATAATAAAACTTAAATAATATTAAATTATAAAACTTCTTGTTGTTTTGAAAGAGATGATAAGCCTAGAAGAGTCTCTTTTTTGGGTTGTAGTTTGGCTTACTTAGACTTTTATTAGTTTTTTTTGGCATTGGAAATGTTGTGGCTCAGGCCTGGCTTGGTGGGCTATAGCTGTGAGTTGTTGGTGGTTTTTTTGGGTGTTTAGTTTAGAGTAGGTTTAAATAGGTTTAAAGAAAAAGGAAAAAAATCTATAGTTTAGGGAACTTTTTTGCTTTAGCTAGTTAAAACTAACTAAAATCAAGGAGTGTTCTGTTTTGCTGTCTGTCTATCTGCAGACAACAACAGTTTAGGAGTAGTAATGTGGAGGAGTGAGTGCAGTCTCTGCAAACAAACTGTGTGCTTTTCTCCTCCCTTCACTCTCTGGAGCAAGTCTTAAAGGTGCAAAACTTATTATTCAGCATAAACAGACCAGATTATTTGGGATAAAAGCATCATATAGCCAACCCAAGACATCATCTGGCACCTTTCTGTCCCAGTTTGCACTGCAGGGCTTTCCAGTACTGGTTAGATATAAAATACTTCTAGTTATCTTTTGTAATTATTATTTTTATTCTTTTGTATCTGTTAATTTGTGATGCATACTCTGAATGACATCATAGCTTAGCTTTATATTTTCATAACTATTTCCCCCAGCATTTCCTAGGAATTGTTCAAGGAATGAATAAGCGTTATGAAAATAGGGCATTATAAGGACTTACTATAAAATGAAATGCACTCACTACAGGGTTCTCTTCTCTATTAGGGGGTATTATTAGAGAAAGGCAGATCCCTGAATTTAAATCCTTGGGAAGTTTGTTTCAGAATTCTAAAACAAGTTAACCAATTGCATTAAAGACTAAGTTTAATGTAGGCTTTAACAGAATCTGCTAAACTTTATGAAAACAGTCCTCTTTGTGCAAGGACTCCACTGTCAGCTAATCCAGATGAGTTTACAGCTCTCCTGCATCCAGCCACAATGAAACTTTATTTCAAGAGCTGACTGAGTTTTGTTGATTTAAGTGGTGCTCATGTGGGTGATGATTATTATGCCTCAGGTGGTACAGTCAGAATTTCTTATTGCTTTATCATCTTCCAAGGCCACCTGAAGCTTTAGAAAGGGATCATCCTAATCTTTTGAAGTGGTACTGGAGAGGAAATCAGTTGATGTTCTCCACATTCTGATCAGTGCTCCTGAAGAACAATATCCTCTATTCTAGCACTGTTCCTACCAGATCAGTGATGAGGTGTTCAGTCCCAAGGAAACTGAAATGATCTTTCTGATGCTTTGTGTATCTGAGCCATGTGGACCCCTTGTGTCTGTCACTGGGTTTGTCAGCTTATGGATCATCCTGAAAGTGGAGTGGCATTAACAGGCTGTGGTAGTGGCACAATCAGTGATTTGTTCCTTAAGAGCAGTGGTGGGATACAGCCTGAGCAGCTGGACTCTGTGGATGCACCTACTACAGATTGTGACCACATAGAAAGGGCAAACCCTCATGGCCTTCTTGGAAGGGGGAAAAAAAAGAAATATATATATGTATTCATATACAATATATAACTTTAAATTTCACTTTTTAAAAGTAATATATGTGGATAATCTCAAGCCTTCAAAAGTTTAAGGCTTTAAGTCACATACATTGCTTTTAACTTTTTATCTGTAAGTTTAAAGATGATAAAAAACCCCCAATCCCTTCTGTATTCCTATGTATTTTCATTTTATAGGTTTTGATAATACATAGCTGCTGACGCGGTGGTTTGTTTATATTTTTGTTGTTACTCTTTCCCATACAAAGTAGCAGCTGAATGTGATGCCTCATGACAACTGCCAGTAATGAAACACCTTTGTCCTGAGGCAGCTTGGAGTTGAATCACCAGGATGAGAAAGTTGAGTAACAAATAGTGTGAGCTTTAGTCATCCACAGCAGCTTCCCTGCAGCTGAGCCTCGCTCCCCAAAATTGGCACTGCCTGCTGCCTTGCCTCGTTTCCCCTCAAAACAGAGGCATAAAAATAATGAGAATTTATCACATAATAATGTCACAAATGAGTTATTAAGCAGCAAGTGAGTTGACTCTTACAAGCCGAGTTAATCATGCCACCCTCATTAGGCAGAGGTTTGTGTCTACCTTTGCTCACGTGATCTCTATTTTTCTCCCTCTGGAGTGAATTGTTTTGCTGCTGGTGTTTAATCCCTGTGGAACAAAAAAAAACATACTGGGGTGAAAGAAAAAGTCCTTTTTTGTTGTGAATTTTATGGTAAAATAGAGAGTATTGAACTATATATTGGCAATAAATTGACAGTGAGAGGGAGCCTGTGGAGTTCTGGGGGAAAGAGGGAGTTGAGATGGGAAGGAAGGGGTGGCTGGTGGTGGTTGTGCCTGTCTGGAGGGGTGATGGAGCTGAGCAGAGCTGGGAATATTTCCATGGGGAAAACAGGAGTGGGAAAACCACAGTGGGCTGTTGCTGAGGGTAGAGTGCTGTGCCTCAGATCTGAGATGCTGCAAGGCTCCCAGCATAGCCTGCTAGTGGGATGGAGGGTGAGTTGGGCTAATAAAGGCTGGGAAGGAATCTGGTCACTGACCTGGAAATAAAAAGTAGATTCTTATGGGAGTCATGACCTGTCCGCCTCCTGCTTTTGCTTTTTCTCTTCCATCATTGCTCACCAGCAAAGAAAAGAGCCAGAGGACAGTGTTGTGCATGCAGATTGGCTGATTTGAGTGGAGGTGGTGGAACAGCAGGAAGCTTTTTATTATCTGCTGAGGAAGGAGACACAGATAGATGGGGAAAATGCAGAAAAACCAGTCCAGACTAAAGGATAAAGCCAGCAGAAATACCAACTAGATACAGAAGGGATAAGTCAGATAACAAATATTATTTAGCAACTGGTGAAATGCAGAAAGTTCATCATAACCATGGAGAAACTTAGTTTTCATGAGAAATAGTGAATTTGACTTTCTTAGTGTATTTGTCTCATTTTATTAAAGTGAATATTCTATGAAGCCATCTCTTCCTACCCATAAAAACAATCTGGAGTCACAAAGCAACACCAAGACAGAGAGTGTAGTTTTTAGTAATCTAGTAAAACAAGCCCTTTTTCCCTTTAGTGTACTTTGTAAATTTTTAATATGACATATAGAGACAGACAATCCAACACTGGACAAGAAATATGTTTAATTAATTTCCAGCCATTGCTATTAATGTTACAACAAGCTAAAATCTTGAAAGTGTCCAGTTAGCTGTCCCTTGGTGATACCGTCTCAATATTAACTGAGCACTCTCTGGTTATTCATATTAAAATGAAGAAATAATTCACTAAAGCTCCTAGAAATGAAATAGTAAGAGAAAGTAGCCAAGCAGCCCTATTTATTTATTTTTAGTCTTGGCTTCAAGGTATCTAAATTTTAGTAAGGTCAAGCAGAATCTGGAAGGATATAGAGCATGCCAAATGCTCACCCCCCCCAAGCTCCTAAAGTGTTTCTGTCTCTGAGCAGTAATGCTTTTCTGGACATCTTCTGTATCAGTGTTATCTTAGGAAATTCAAAACAGAAGCTGCATGTAGCCATGCTTCTAAACCTTGTGGTCAGAATTAAGCCCTAGAAATAAGCTTGAAATAATAGAAGTACTCAATGAAGCCAGAAGCATTGCTTAAGCACTGCTTTCTTGGCTTCCCCAATTACTGTGATAGAGTGACCTAAGGAAGGTGTCAAGGAAAAAGGAAAACTCTCCCACTGAGCTGTAAATTGAAATTCTGAAATATCAGTCTTTTATTTATCAATCTATATATCCTCTAGATTGCAGTATTAGAAAGAGTTTTATTAGCAGTAGTTATTAAATTACTATTTAATATCTAGTTTATGTGCCCAACTTTCACATGAAATAAAATAATCTCAGTATCATTCAATGCTACAGATTTTCTGTCTGGAGTGAGCTTGATTGCAGTAATTGGTACCCTTGATAAGCTTTTCAAGGCTTCTGCCATTATATTTTGTCTCCTATTTGAGACCATTGGAAGTGACCAAATGCAGTTGTTCATGTTTCTATAATCTGCTCTCCCCATGTGAATGGGAAGCTTGGAATGAAAGAACTGTTTGACAGGATGGAGATGAGATAGAGAACTGCTGGCAGGTGCTGGCTTGATCCCTTTCTAGCTAAAACTGCCAGGTAGTTTTCACCCCACTGCAGATTCTAAAAGGTTAGCAGAGTCATTCCCAATGCATTTTTACCTTGCTCGTGTTCCAGGGGAAGACAGTTGCTTTACAACATGATACCAATACTGAAAATTTTAGAAAAATCAGAAAAAAGCCCCCCAGCAGCACAAGTTCTATAGGCAGCATCAGCTTTGGGGTGTTACTTTTACTAAGACAGCATGTGAGTGATTGGAATTCGTTTGCAACTTCATGCAGGTCCAGCCTCTGCTAAAAGCTCGTGTGAAATTCAGAAGTTTTCCAGGAGGTGGCAGCAGGACATTGATGGAATAGCAACAGACCTTTCGATCCTGTTAAAATTGTTTCTCTAATCCAGAGGCAGACTGTTGGCTCACTAGAAATCCACAGTCTTAATGGGGATTGCAGTATATATTCACCAGGTTTTTCTAAGGGCTTTGTTATGGAAAGGTTGGCCGTTTGTGTTGCTTGGTTGCCCAACTCTGAAGCTTTTTTTCCTATCCTTCTTAGGAAACTTATCTTACATGACTTAGTAATTTTTTGGTTCACTTTAGTGGTCAAAAAGCAATGATATTTGGTAGTAAGGAAGGTGTGGAAAAGTGCTTAAAACTCTAGGTAAAAGGCATCCTTATGTTGCAAGGAAGTTGTTTGGTTTGGATTACACCAACCAGTGTGTATAGGTGCACATACAAAAGCTGGGCCATATCTGCTTGGATTTGGAAATAGCCCTGATTAACCAGGCTTTGGCAATGACCTGCACCATTTGGGGGTTGAAATGATGCCTTGCATGTCTTATGCAGTGTGGGAGAGAGAAGGTACAACTGAAACATTATTTCTTTTAAAAATGGTTTCTGGTGGAAGACAGCTCTGCCTGCTGCTGTCTCCTTCCCATCATGTCCTTCTTTGTCCCCAGTTCTGCCCCTCAGATTGTACCACCCCTCTGCTTGTTCTCATGCCTGTTATCCACTTTATTTATCACTACTCAGAAGTCAATGTAGAATAGTCTGAGCTATTGTGAAGAATGAGACCCTGGGAGCAGCATCACTTTGAAATATTATCTATGTGTGGGTTGTGCTGATTCTTTGCTGCATTTTGGACATGATCACAGTGCAGGTTAAGAACACCCATTCAGTCACTGGCTGCATTTTCCTGCTGAGCTGTGGGTGCTGCATTCATTCCTTTAGCTCAGGTTAGTGTGACTTTTCAGAGCACTGAAACTTCTGCT
Source organism: Haemorhous mexicanus (assembly GCF_027477595.1). Classification (NCBI taxonomy): domain Eukaryota; kingdom Metazoa; phylum Chordata; class Aves; order Passeriformes; family Fringillidae; genus Haemorhous; species Haemorhous mexicanus. The sequence continues at coordinate 19,399,037 of NC_082353.1, forward strand.
TTTCATGGGAGATTAGGAAAGCTGTCACTAGCAAGGAACTAAACTTTCCTTAACATATCCCTTATTTCTATGTTTATTCCTGTTCTGTGCACTAGAGGCAGTTCTCACATCTTATTTCTCTGTGTAGCCAGGCTGCATTCATTTTTATGTTGGTTTTTTTTTTTTGTTAGTTAGTTTGTTTCCTTCCTCTCCATCTTTTCTTTCCGTTTAGAAATATCCTTTAAGTTGCTGGATCATCTTTGCAGCTGTATTCTCTACTCCTTCCTTCCAGTCTTTTCATTTTGGAATAATATCTGTCTTGATGTTATCTGGATATGATCACAGTGGGTTGGGCAGCTTATTTCTGTTTTGGGTTTGCACCTTTGTGTGTTCAGGTGTGTTCAGTCCAGGGTAGCCTGCAATTAATATTGTGTTTTGAACTTAGAACAGGTCTTCTGGTGCAGATGGTATCTGACTGAGGTTGGGAACGTGTTCAGGCTTCCACATTGTAGTTTTAGTGTCCAACAGCAGCACCCACGGATGGTGGAAGGAGAAACCTCACAGCCTGGCTTGTTCTCTAGCTGAGAAATGGCACCTTGCCTTGGGTAATTAATTAGTCACTTGAATAACAAGTTTGGGTGTCCTGAGGAAATTAGGTAAATTGATTGGATTATTTTAATTTTTAAATTAATAAATCAGTCTGAGTGTTTGTGCTATGTGAAGGGGAAATAAATCTGTAATTACCTGTACTCTGCACTAGCAATTTATCTGACTCCTTTCAGAAGTGGGTTTTTACATTCTTGAATTCTTGTGAAACTATAAATTCAGAACAGGTTCTAAACAGATTCATCATCTATGAAAAGAGACCTTATCAAGATAATCTAAAATAACATATATCCTACATGCTTTGGAAATGCTGCAGACCACAGAGAAACATTTTACCTAATACAGCATTACACCCTAAAAACAATACAATACTGCCAGACCACAAAACATCCGCAGTTTGGGACAGCAGATGTTTCTACACATGCTTCTTTTTAAGACCAAGAAGCAACACAAGGGAAAATAAAAAGTTGAACATTGAGAAAGAAATGTAATATTGTAGAGCTGGGGGAAAACTGGATGGACAGAAAGATTTGAGTAATTAGTAATTAATTCCTAAGAGTGCTAGGAAGATGTGGAAAAGTATTTGTTAAAAGGAAACATATGTATGAGAAAAAATTGTATTTAAGAATGAGTTACAAAAAAATTTTTTTCCTAACTTTGTCTTAAAAATAGCATGTTCGTGAAAGCAAGAATTAGTTTGAAGTACAAAAAATCCTGTCATGCTATGCCTGGAAAGACTAGCAATTACTCTTTGAATTTATTTTTTTTTAATTTTTTTTTTTCCCCCCAGCACCGGATTACCGTAACGCCTTCTAATTATTTTTAAATTTTATTTTAACTTCAGCTGATCCCACAGTTAAGGACTTAATTGGAGGCTTCACCGCTCTGCATTACGCAGCCATGCACGGCCGGGCGAGGATCGCGCGCCTGATGCTGGAATCCGACTACAGGAGTGACATTATTAATGCCAAGAGCAACGACGGCTGGACTCCCCTGCACGTCGCTGCTCACTACGGCAGAGACTCCTTTGTCAGGCTCCTCCTGGAGTTCAAGGCTGAGGTTGATCCGCTCAGTGATAAAGGTACTACACCACTCCAGCTGGCCATTATCCGGGAGAGGTCAAGCTGTGTGAAAATCCTCCTGGACCACAATGCCAACATCGACATTCAGAACGGTTTCCTGTTGCGATACGCTGTGATCAAAAGCAATCACTCGTACTGCCGAATGTTCCTCCAGAGAGGGGCCGATACAAACTTGGGGCGCTTGGAAGATGGACAGACACCCTTGCACTTGTCTGCTCTTAGAGATGATGTGCTTTGTGCACAAATGTTGTATAATTACGGAGCAGACACTAACACAAGGAACTATGAAGGACAGACCCCACTGGCTGTTTCAATAAGTATTTCTGGAAGTAGCCGACCCTGTCTGGATTTCTTACAAGAAGTGACAAGTATGTATGTAAGAGAAGTTAATCACAGGACACAATGTCCTCTAAAAGCCTTCTTTGAATTTAGCCCCCAGGAAAAAAAAAAGCTTCCTCTCTGCCCCTTGATGCTTTTTAAATGCACTAGAAAGTTTCTGGGAAGGTAAAGGGATTGCGATACTGGGAAACTCTTACTCGGCAAAGGAGCTAATGTTAAGTGTACTTCATTTAAATTAGTTTTGTTTAAATATCTACGGGAAGCATTCATTTTAAAAGAGTGAACTGTAAGATCTCATTTTATTTCTGGCCTTAGCACGTAAGATTTTTGAGTTTGGTTTTGTTGTTTGTTTAGGGGTTTTTTAGTGTCTTTTGTTTTGCTTTTTTATTGCCATGCAAATCCTCGGCAGTTGATGGCTTTTTCATCTGCACTACAACTAGGGCAGAAGAGAGCTTTGGCTGCTTTGTGTTCTCCCACATTCCCTCCTTCCCTCTCTTAAACCAGACAAAAAAATGCCACAGTTCATTCCTGCAACTTGAAGGGATTTCATGTGCTGTGTAGCTTTGATTTGATTTTGTTGATGTCTTTGAAATACGAGAGATTTTAACTCATCGTGACTTCAGATATTTAGAAAAAGCATTGGGCTCCGAATTTCCTGATCACTTTTGATTCCCAGTTTTTGGTGTACTAGATCTGCTGAAAGTTTTCCTCTCTCAACATGGAATGCTGTACTAATGTTTCATAATTATAGTATTTCCTAAAGCATTTAGGAATTGCTGATAAGCATTTGGCAGAGTTTGCCAATTCAAATGTTAAGATGGCCTGGTAAATTATCATCCATCTAGAATGATCTCTACCCTACAGAAGATGGGGTGTTTCATATATCCTTTTTTGTCCCCTACAGCTCCTTTTATTTTTTTTGAATGTGGTAGTTTTTTAATGAGAATTAGATAACCTATATACTCTGTAAAGAAACAGAAAGTCAGTGTAGGCTGGAAGTGAATCAGCTGAGATCTGTTGTCAGTAGCTGACACAAATAAGCATTTGGAATTTCCTTTCTTTTTCTATAATGATTTGTGGTGTTGACTTTGTTCATATCTGAAATTGAAAGAGAATTTCTGGAAAGGTGGAAGTTGGTAATAAGATATACAAGCAATTAAGCAATTTTGGTTGAATTTGCCTGCCCCTTCTCATTCAAACGCATTTCTTTCTGGTTTCCTTTTTGGAAGCCTCTCACTATTATAGTTGCAGTGTCAGGGATTTTAGGGATTTTAGGAGATGATATAATATCCAGACTTGCAGTGTTTCAGTCTTAGGATGCATCAGTAAGCATGAAAGCTTAGGCTGCTCCCCTGTTTCCTCAGTGTCTAAAGACCAAAGGAAACAGGTACTGTAACTTTCAGCTTGCAGATTCCATCCCTTAAGGGTTTAATGTTAAGTGAGAAGTAAATTCTGCTGCAAAAAAAAAATAGTAGCTTTAATTTGTGGCCTGTGTAACAGTGTTGGAACTGTCCCAGTTCTGTGCTGTTGGAGGGAGAACTGGGAAAGCAGTGCTGACAAAAACAGCTCTCTGCTTCTGAGCAAAATAATTATCAATATATGTTTACAAACCACTGTAAACAAACACTGCTGCCCTTTTTGTAAATATCCAAACACTGTCTTCCCTGCTTTTCATGAATAATTACTTTAATAAGATGCTGTATAAGAGATGAGATGGATAAAGAGCAAGCTGGCATTTTGGTAGTGCAGTTCCCAGTTAAGTCTGACTGTACAGGGAATTATTGAGATCTCATGCTGTAGTACTTTGGGGAAGAATCTTGTTTATGAGTCTACTGCAATATGTGTCTTCTAGAAAAAAAAAAAATTACAAAATTTTTGGACAATTCTTCAGTTGGAATTCTTCCTGAAACTCTTCTGAGGTTGGCAGCAGTGCCTTGTTTGTGGGGCTTAATGGGCATTTCAGTTTATTTGAATCTTATAGTAAGTGATTTATATAGAAATCCGTAGCTGTAAGTTTTATATCTGCATCTGAAGTTTTGAAGAGTATATATGATAGTAAAACAGGAAATAGTTTATATTTTTACAGTAGATTAACATTTTAAAGGCTAAAGATTAATAGATATTAAATATCAAAGTTATCACACTGATCTGTGTCTTCAAGTGAAAGCAGTTGCATGCTGCATATAATTGGGATTCTATTTAGTAGTCTACATGTAAGCTGTGAGTAGCTATTTTTTTTTTTTTTAATACTTGGAAAACGTATTTGTACAGTCTCAGTTTCTCAGAAAACATCATTTGTGAATTTCTTTTTGTTTTGGTAGGTATTGTAATCGGTAATAATGGCAGCCTTTAGCCCAGGTCCCCGGTTGGGAATTACAGGCAAGAAACCAAGCTCTCAGAAATACTCAGTATTGGCCCTGAGAGTCTGCAAGAAGATATTGGATTTTGGGGTTTGACCCTGAAGGTCTGATATTCTTCCTGGTTACAGGTAGAGATTCCTTTGCTCCTAGAATAATTCCAAGAGGAAGTTATTCTATAGTTGTGTTTCAGTATTTAAACACAAAGCTGGAAGTTAGGAACAACAAGAGTTTTTGACCATGAGTCTGCTGTTGACTTGGTGTTCAGACTTGTGTGTTTTTCTTTTTCCCCTCTCTCCTATTTCAATACAAAAATAAGCAAAGTCTCCCTGGGGACAAAAAAAATACTGAGGGTGAAAACTGCTCAATGATTTATTAATCACCTTCCTTCTCCTTATCTGTATTACACTTTCCTATTTCAAAGAACATTTATTGGCAGCCACCATAGTACCTAAGATCATTTGATAAAGAGTTGGTTTGGAGCAGTGTAAATGTTTCCATTTTCACAGGGTCTGAACCTGCCTCTTCAGGAGTGTTAATGTGTTAAGCTTGGAATGCACTAATGCAAATTAAAGTAGAGAAGCATGTATATGATATACAGAAAGACAGAGATACATAGAGACTATTATTGGTAGTGTACCTATTTATAAAATTAGTGTGCAATCACAGTCCTGGGTGAAATTATTTATTTTGAAGTTGAATGGGATTTGAGAATATTAAAACTTATAAAACGAATGTGGGAGGTAAAAAAAAATGCAAGTGTTAGAAAAATATGTAAGGGCTTAATTAAACTTCAAGATATTAGAAATTTCAATTAAGATCTTTTAATAAGGGAATTTTACAAAAGCCAGGAAACTTCCCCCTCCCCATAGCCCCCCTTTAATTGAATTTGTGTTCAGCTCAGGAGCAGGAGAGGCTGTGAGGAGCTGCTGGTCTGTGTCGAGGCAGAGCTCAGGAAATGGTCTGGCCAGAGCAGTGTGATGTGGCTGGTGTGGAAACAGGTACCAAAGAACCCAGTTCTGGAACGGCATCTAAAGGTCACCCAGTGAATTTAACTGCAAATGTTTCAGCTGCATTCCTTTTCTAATTTTTCAAAGGGCAGTTCTTTGGCTTTGGCTAGGAAGTGTAATTTTGTGTTTAAATTTATATAGCACTGTAAATATACAGAATGACTGAGACAGAAGTTCTGGTAAGGAAATCCTTAATCCTGTACATCCTTTGTCTCTATCCCTTGGCCAAAGCAAAATAACTTTTCACTAGAATTTTATTTTTTAACTGGAAGAAGATTTTAAAAAGTTTCTCTTTGCATAGTTTTAACTTCTATAAATATGGAAGTGTCACAGTGAATTAAGTAGATTTCTACATATTTTATTTCATGGATAATTGCAAAGGAAATGGTATTTTCATGTTTGCAATAACATAGCAGATCTTTACTGGAATCTCAGGCTTTACTTGTTTCCTTGGGTGCTGCTGGAAATCTTGCAGTGATGATTGAGGTCTGCTTTGTCATCCAGTTACACAGGGAACTGGGATAAGGGGATTATTTTATCATTTTCTACTCTACAGTTGACTATATTAAGTAGTTGAATCATATTGTGTAGGCATATAAGTTATTTACTTCGAAGGACTTTTTTAAGAGGCCTTCATAAAAAAATATTAAAGATTATTTTTATATGTGGCACTTAAGGTACAGCCATGCTCTACTCCCATTTGTACACTTATGCTGTACTCTGCAAAAATAATTTTAAAATAGCATAACAATGCATCTTAAGCCTGTCTTGATGTTCAGAGCACTTTACTTACTGTCTCCTAAAAATAGACAAACATTATGGTGTTGAAATTCTTAGCTGCATTTCCATAGCAATTTCAGTGAGACTGAATTTACAGAGATGTCACAAAGTTTTTTTTAAAAATACCTTTGCGAGCATTTCAGAACTTAATTTCATTGCCAAATACACCTGTTAAGTATAACATTGAGCCTTACTGATATTCTGCTTTTTCATATAGGAATTTTCAGTCCAAAATAGTACATAAGTTCTGTGCCAGATAGACTGAAATTTAATAGACATCTAAAACTCATTGTGGGGAATTATTTTTCAGAGACCAATGAAAACATATGTCAGGCTCAGACATTCTAGCAGAGACATACTGAACACAAAATTAAATTAGAACTTTTAAAATAGCTTGTGTGATATCCAGTCAAAAAAGCTCTCCATGTCCTGTCGAGCTGGAGGAATTTGTTCACGCTCTCAATGCACACTCTGTAATTCCACACTCATCCCTGCCTGTCTGATATTAATATTTTAGACCTATAGATTTTGATATTAGCTTTTTCGGACATTTTGAAAGCTGGCAATTATTCCAATAATCTCCAATTCTGCTCAGCTGTTTTTTACAGAGTACAAGCAGTGCATTTCCTAACCTTTACACCTACTGGTCTGAGCAGCTGAGTTCCCCTTGGGCTCAGCCTCATCACTCCCTAGGTGATCCCAGCCTTTCCCTGTGATCCCATTTTTGTGCATCCTCCTCCCTTTTGTGCTTTGTGGCTACTGGATGTGAGTTTCCAGTTGATAACTTCAATTATCTTTTTCATTTCCCCCCCTCAAAAAATTCAGAACTCAGTTTAATTGCTGGCAGTATCTGCATTCCCTCACCGCTGTGAAATAAGGGATGGGTTTAAGGGCTTGCTGCAGAAATAAATACTTTTCCTGATATTCTAGAGGAGCTGAGCTGTTGCCAGCATACATCAGCCTGGTTTCAACGTATTTTGTAAAATGTTTCAGAAGATTTTTATTTTTAAGTTCCCTTTGTAGCTAAAAAGAAATTACCAAATGGTTTCTCGCTACTGTTTTCAGCCTTTCAGAATTCCCAGGAGGGGCAGAGGCTCAGTTTGAGAAATACCACTCTAAGGTTTTTTAGAGAGATGCATTAATATTGTAGAGAAAACTGTGGGCGGCTTCTGAAGTATGTCACTGATGTTATTTTTCATTTTTTAGTTTCTTCAGAATCAGCCTATCCACTTGAAACCAATGGCACTGATTGTTTGCTTTAAAAGTACTTTTCTTTTAGTAGTTAGAACAATACATCAGTGGGGATCTTCTTGCAGCCTACAGTGTATTAATTTCATTTATTCCCAAGTTTTCTCTTGGGTAACAGAAAGGTCAATTCATGATTGTTGCACTGTATTTTTGCATGGATTTTTTTGCTCTCTATCTGCAGTGGAGGAAATGGGTAGGGATTCCCCTTTTCCAGCTTTATAGTACTGGATTAAAGTCCCCAAAAAAGAGTGTTGTCAGAGGCATCACAAATATGCCTTAATGGTCCTTAAATATAGACTTACTGGGTGAGTTAGTGTTTTATTTCTTGGGGAGCATTGTCTGCAGAGGGAAGGCACAGCTATAAATGCAGAGCAGTTTTTACAGTGATACAGTTCTTTGGCCAGGTAGCAAATCCTAAATGGAAATTTTGTCTGCCTGTGGGATACAGCAGCAAACTCTCAGATACCATACCAGAAAAATCTTGAAACTGCAAAAAGAAAAGGAATGGAGTTTTGAGTGGAAATTTAAGATTAATTGTAATAATTTCTTGCTGTTACAACATGGTTTTTTTTTTTTCCTTTGCTTTACCAGCAAAGGCTGATCTGTTAATAGTAATTTTAAAGGCTCATTTCATTATTCAAGTAAAATAATTATTTAAGTGGGAGAAAGCTCAGAAACTTTGTTAGTAGCTGAAGAACTGATTTAGGAAAATGTTTAAATTTTATACATACTGAAGTCTGCTGCATCTAGATTAGAAAAAAATCAAAAAGCAATTCCTCTTGATTCTTTCAAGTCATGCCTAACATTTCTTCTGTTTGGAAGAAGCTTTTCTGTCAGGTTTGGGACACTGTACACAAGAACTGCATTGTTGGGGATTTCTGCTTTCCCTTCCAGCACAGAGCACAAGCTCAGGAAGGCAAAAGATGAACTGTGCTTCTTTGTTCTGTAATTATTACTTCTAATTTATTTGATTACTGCTTTAAAGCTTGCAAAACAAATTGACTGCAGCATGTAATGATTTGGTGAACACACGAGCAAATCCAGAATAACAGCAGCAAGGTGGCCCTTCAGGGATGTGCTGGATGTTTTTAAGGTGATCAGTAGTTTTATGTGCCTGTTTTGCATGATAGTGGTAATTAGGCCAATCGTACCTTTCATGTTTGTGGGGTTTTTTGTTTCTTTCTCTTTTAATTCTCTTTCTTTCCAGCTTATTTGCCTAAATAACTTCTCAAACTTGTGCTGCAGGATATAAGCAAAGTTGCAACTTCCTAATCGTTTTTAAAGAGAACTTTATTCATCATTTAACTTGTCTTACTTTGCCAAGTTACTAATAACATTTTTCATTTGCCAAACTAAGGTTCACTGACATCGGTCCTTAATCCTTTATTTTTTTTTTTCTTTTTCATTCAGATGCAACCAAGAATGAGTAAGTGTTCCAGACACTGTTTCTAATAAATCACAAATGCATTAATAACCCTGGAATTTGCAAGGCGTGACCTAAGACACCAGCAGCCACTAGATGTAGCAACTGGTGCTTAACACTGGAAATGTCCATTGTTAACACATTCCCAGGAAATATTTTTTAGGCTTATCAGGGGAAAATGTCATACATTTGATAATCAGGTCTTTTTGAATTAACTGATGACCAATTTCGTCTGGGTATTTTAAGTTGTCTGTTCTTTTATGTTCTCAAAAACCACGTAGGATGTTAATTAAAAGGCATTTATTTCTGAAACCAGAAATCAGTGTCTCATAGCTGATTTATTGTGTACTCTACTACAGAAAATACACAAAGCCATCTAGTCCTTTATCATTTCTCCTGCTGCTGTTTGCAGTGAACTTTTGCTTTCTGAACCCTGTTTTAAAGCATCAGAACTGTTTCTTTATCACCATTAAGATTGCTTGGTTTCTTACCAAAATAACTTTCCTTTCCCCGAAGTTTGCACAATCTGCTGTTGTCTAAATCTGAGTTGCCTAAATTCTTTCCTTCAGGTGGAAAAAAATTTGCCAAGAAGAAACCACTGGTGGATAAAGTAACCATTGGTCTGTGTTCTAAGTAATGGATGAAGGATTTAACTAAAAATAAATTGACATTTAGGTGGTGATAAGTATAATAAAAGTATTTTCAACTTACATAAAGGGAACTCAAAATTTTCATGTTTTTTTAATTTCAGACCTAATTTCTTTAAAAGCAGACTGAGACTATTTTCATGCATTACTTCTGCTGGCTTGCCCTGGATAATTTTAGTGCTTGAGATAAATCCCAGTGTCTAAAAATCCCTACCTGTCTGTCAGCCCATTTCTATAGATACCAACAGAAGCACCTACATTGTTCAGGGCGCTGAGTATTTTCAATTTTATATTCATCAGGTCCCATAACCAAGTCTTGGCTTGGAGGGGAAAAAAAAAAAAAATTAAGAAAAAGAGGCTTACACAGTTAAGTTGATGATCAAAATATTGATTAGCACAGCTTTGATGTGTTACTGGAATAACTCCAAAAAAGCTGTAGCAGAATGAGGAAAAAGCACAAAGGCAGGCAGTTAGTTCAGAGGTTTGGAGTGGTTCCCATGGTGGGGGTTGTTAGCTGGAGTTTTCAGCTTTGGGAAGAGGTAGCAAGCATGAGTGGAGGATGGAGGTTTATATAAAGGTATGTAAAACCATGACTGGCGTGGGAACAATTATTCATTATTTTCCTTGTAACTCAAAGAATGGCAGGCATGCAACAAAGCCATCAGGAAGCAGATCTAAAATAAATAAAATTACTTTGCAGTTTTCCAGCCAACGCCTAATTATATTGTGAAATTTGTTGCCACAGGATGTTTTGGATACTGAAAGTATGAATGGGTTCAAAAAACACTAGACAGATTTACAAAGGGCAAGCTATTCACAGCTATTAAAGACATAGATCTGTGTGCAATCTCTGGGCTAGGAAGGCCCAAAGGCACCAGTGCTGAAAGCTAGAAGGGTTTGTTGGGGCAGGATTTCTCAATGTCTGTTCTGTTCTTTTTCTCTTTCTTTCTTCCTTGGGATCCATTGCTGGGTTCATTCAGATACAAGACTTCATTAAATTTTCTGACATTATTTTGGATAGAGGGACCAAACCTCAACTGTTTCTTAAGGTGTTTGATTTTGAGCAGTTTCCTGGTAAGAATAAGCTTGAAAGAGAATTGCATATTTTGGAAAATCCTTGCCGTGAATGCTGAAGTTTGTATTTGTCCTGGTTTAGGGCAAATCTGGGAGAAAGGACAGCCTAGGACAGTGTGATATCAGTAAAGCTTTTCCTCTGTGGACAGTGGTTAATTCACATTTTCATCCCTTTCTGTTAGATGAGGGTTTGGCTGCATCCAAAGCCTGAAGGCTTTATCTTTTCATTAGAAGGCAAAGAAAACCCCATTCTTTAACTCTGCCACAGCTATCCTGGAATAACTTTTATAAATCCTCACTCTCTGAGGAAACTTCCTAGTCCTCTTACAGCTGAACTTAGAAGTTTCTGTCTCATTGTTTGAAAGAAAAGCAAGACTGAGGGTTTTTTCCCCCCAAGGATAGAAAAAAAAAATCCACAAAAAGTTAAATGGAGGAGTTCTGCTGTTCCCTAATGCATAAGCATATGTTGCCACCTGGTGGGAATCCTCACATGGGTGAAATCACTTTACACTGGCATCAGTAAAATTATGTGCATATAAAAATGTTTTTAGGATTCATCCCTTGATTTCATTGAGTTCATTAAAAAGGTATTAACTCGTGATTCTCTTGTCATTTTCCCCTTCCCTCTCCCTCTTAGGAAACAGCAAAGCCCTGTCATTTTTCAGAGTAAATGATGTCTTAAAATACATTTAAAATGTGATCATTTTATTTTTATGTGTTCCTTTTGTCTTTTCAGGACAGCCCAGAAACTTGCAAGATCTATGCCGAATTAAAATCCGTCAGTGTATAGGCCTTCAAAACCTCAAACTGCTCGATGAACTACCCATTGCCAAGGTCATGAAAGACTACTTAAAACACAAATTTGATGATATCTGAGATCCATGAAGAGAGGAACTGTGAGCAAGTTTAGTTCTATTCCAGATACTGAAGAGGCTTGTTGCCTTGCACAAAGTATATCCTATGCAAATTCTGATTTTTCTGTGAAGTCAGAAGGCAGGTATACACTTCCTTGGGTTTTTTATACCACACGCTAGAAGGTCTTAATTTTTGGTTTCTTGGTCCAAGTTTACAAGGTCCAAGCTTTCTATACAATATTGCATTTTAAAAATTGCTGTTGGTTTTCTGTTTGTTTTCACATTTTGTGTGCAGACTTGCCGTGGAGATGGAAGGCAGCCCCTCGAGGGAAGTGCTTGGTTTGAGTTGGCATGCTGAGCAATGATGCAAGAACATAAAAGTCTGGAAATCAAGGCACCAGTCCTGCAAAAGGATACAGCTAGACCTCCAGAACCCTGTTTGTTAGGACCTCTGTCTCTGCCAGGTGTTTGTTTTTGCAGGACAGAGGGAAGAGGGGATAATCGACATGTCCTTGGGTACTGTATAAATATAATTAGGAAACTGAGGAAAAAAATGCAGTTACCCTGTTCAATTCGAGGGTCTATGGGTCTACAAATTGGCTTTTTTTTTTTTTTTTTTTGGCATTTTTCTTTTCCTAATTACTGTAGTTGGGATGCCCAGAGAATTCAGGCCCTCTTTCCCAACATTCCCTGTTGAACGGGCTGTTTGTAAGTCTGTTTTTACCAGTGACAGTACACTACAGAGAGGCATAGCCTCTGTATTTTTTACATTAACTTAAGAGGAAACAAATTTAGATTTTTTTGAAGCCAGTGTATTCTGTTGCTCATACAGTGCCTCCTGTGCAATAATCTCTCTGATGTATTTTCCCTTGATGTGTGATTCCCCCACTATTCCTCATTTAGGCTCAGTGCATTATTTGTGAGAGCAGGAGCTGCTGCCTCACTGTAATGTTGGTATGACATTACAGAAATGATGCAGCAGTTGCTGTTCATTGTTACTCCCTGAATTTCATGAATGTATAACCTGCTTTATTTCACTTTCAGTTGAGATTTTATCTACGGGTTCTCAGCCAAATTGTGTCCAAAAAAAAAAGGTAGATTGGCCAAACCCTTTGGTTTTAAAAGCAGAGTAAGGGGTGGGGTGTTTTTTGACTGCTCTGAAATTCAGTTTGTTTCAGGTTAGAGAGCGGGAAGTGCACCTAAGTTATTAACTAAGAAGACAAGCCCCACTGACATTGAAGGTTCAAATTTTGCAATTAATCTGAAAGCAGAAACTGAGAGGAGGATTGAAATCTGGCTACTGAATGTGTCTTTCAAACCAGGTATTAAAAGATCTGTTGCAGAGTTTGGTTTCTGATCATAGGAAAAAATTAATTTATTGATCAAAAGATTGGGCCAAAATGTGCAGTTGTTTCCCTCTTTATTTTCAAGGCATTACAGACTCAGCATAAGGTTCTTGCCAGAGTTCTCTACTTTTATTTTGGCATCTGCCTGGCTCCAGAAGAGCCCCTCTGATAGTAGGAGTGCTTTTGTAGCAATTGCACCAACCGAAGTGGGAGATGAAAGGAACGATGATGGCTTTTAAGTTTCACACTGTCACTTTCAAAATACTTAGTGTTAAAAATAGGAAAAGCAAGGTAAGGCAGGTAAACTCATATTATTTAACTCTGCTAGTTCCTTTAAATATTTGATAACCCCGGACTGCAGCTCCCTGAGAATGAACCTTATCACTGCTAATGGATGCATGGAACCATGGCAAGCAAGGAGGATTAGCTGTCCCTATTGTGCCTGGCATTGCATCAGGTTTGCAGACAATAAGGGATTTTGGAGATTCATGGCTCACAGGGTTGGCAATGGGCTGTTGAACCTTCTTATCTCCAGCTTGTACCGGTTCAAGTCCAGCTGCTGGAGCAGTGACCAGGAGTTCACATCTCGGCTCTGTGAGCGAGCAAGTCCAGCCTAACACCCTGCACTGGGTTGTAGAGCTTATGGTGCTTCCTCCTGGTTGTATCTGTGGAGTAGGGACAAGCTGTGGGCTGTGAGCTGGAGTGCATGGCTCAAACCTCTTGGCCCCTGTGGAGGGAAGATCAGCCATTCCAATCTTTGAGCTCTCCAGTGCTGACACAGGGCAGACTGGCAGGTTTTAACAAAATCTTCCGTTTTCTGACGTGAAATCAGGAACTTAAAACTGCTTTCTTTAAAAAAAAATAAAACAAACAGAACAGACTTAGTTCACTACACTTGTAAGTTGGTCTAAACCAATGTCCTTCCCCACTGAATTTTTACAGTAATATTTTCTAAGGTAATCTAGAGTATATTTTAGTTGCAATCTATATTAAGGCAAATTATTTGTTCTGTCTGTTGCTGTGACTGAAGAAAATTATGAAAGACTTTGTTGGTAACAAGAATGCTATTTAATGAAGAAATGTGTAATTCCATTATTTATTGTTTGAGGTTTGTTTTTTGGTTATTTCTTTTAAGTAACTGACATCCAAAAGGGAACACACATATGTTTCAGGCCAGTAAAAAGCCTTTCTTTTAAATTAATTTTCATCCTCTCCTCTCCCCAGGGTGGAGGGAAGCCCTCATCCTTTTTTGCAATGCTAAGCCATCTCTTGTAGCTGGTTTCTCACCTTAATTCTTGGAAAGCACCACAGCACATGTGGCTGTGAACCTACTGATAGTCCTGTGCACTATCTCTGGTTATCCATGTGCTCAAGTGCAGATAAAGTGGGATTATTCATTGATAATCCTACCCAAATTTCAATAAGGGGGAATTTGGTCTTTTTTTTATTATTATTATTTTCAATATTGTGCACAAATACTTTGAAGAACAAACTGACCTTTGTTTTTCATTTGGACTAGAATGTGGAAGGAGAAGTGCATAATAGACTTGTGATGTAGCCTCGTTCCGTTACCTTAAAATTCACGGTTGAACACTTTTAATAAACCTTAAAAAATTGGCAAACACACCAAAGAATCAATATGAGTAGAAGACTCTGATCATTAACAAACTGCAAACCTCATCCTTTAAAACAAAGCAGAAAGTTTTTGTAAATATTTATGTTTATAAATGTACAGCAGAGTAAGAGTGTTTTTTAGATTATTTAATTACCATATTTCTAAACTATTTACATTATAGACAATACTTGTTAGTTTGAAAAGCTCGAGTGGGTTTGTTTTGTTTTGGGTTTGTTTTCTTTCTTTTTTTTTTTTTTCTTTTTTTTTTTTTTTTTTTAAATTCACTATCACTTATGCTTGGAATAACTCTGGCTTCCTTGGGATAGCGTGGAAAATTCAGTTTTCTGGCTCTGGTTGGCAATCATAGGAGAACACATCTGGAAAAACTCTTCAGATAAATACCCAGAGGCAAAAGAAAAGATATGGCATCTTTACCAGGATGGGCTGGTTTGGAGGAAAAAAACCTGCCCACAAGTGCAGCTCCCATGCAATGCTGTGTTACCAATACCATCATGTATTTTGTTCTTCCTTTGCAATGTAAGTTTTTGCTTTTGGTCAATTTGAATTTAAAAAAAAAAAAAAGAAAAAAAAAGAAAAAGAAAAAAGTTAAACCTGGTTAAAACCTATTTTTGGTTTATGTTCTGTTTATTTCTAATGTAATGTTTTAATAACATAATACCACTTTACACATTTTCTCTCCATGTTTGTCTGTCTCTTCTACTCCTGTTCCCTTCTCTGGGGTACATGATTCTGTAATGCATTTGGGACTCAAAATGCCCCCACAAATGGGAGTTCAGATGTCTCATAAGTTGTAATGTGATTTTTTTTTTTTTACCAGTAAATATGGACAAAACCCTCATAGAATATCTTGGGATGGAAGGGACCTTAAAGCTCATCCAGTTCCACCCCGGCCATGGCAGGGACACCTTCCACTGTCCCAGGCTGCTCCAAGCCCCATCCAGCCTGGCCTTGGACACTCCAGGGATCCAGGGGCAACCACAGCTGCTCTGGGCATCCTGTGCCAGGGCCTCCCCACCCTCCCAGTAAAACAAAACTCACTCTAGAGCTGGGCTTTGGAAGGGGGAACAAACTGCTCCTAAACTGTGAGTGCTTGGGTTTGCCTTGCTCAGATACCAGCACTGCCACTTCAGGCTTTTCTGACAGGTTCCCCTTTCCTCTTCAGGCTCATGCACTGACCAAGATACAAAAAAGACCAAACAGAGGCTGCATTTTAGGCTCTATTTACTACTAATATAAAAGGGGGGTGGATATGAATTTTCCTGCCACACAAATAGAAACTGGAACGTTTGGGTTCAGTCATGAGAAAAATGTACAACCAAAAGTTGCAGTAAGGTTTTGGACTCTAAAAATGGAGAGGAAGAAGACAAGATTTCAAGATATTACTGCTAAAGGGTAGTAGGGGGAAAAAATGCTGTTTCTATTGCTCAGGAGCAAACTTCACAAACATCACTGGGAGAACATTCACTGTTCAACCAGCAGTTGTGTTTAGAGCTGCTGCTGCTCTTTCCTAACAGACTGACCAGGCTTTGGCTGGGCTGTACTGAATGCTGTGCTAAAGACTTTGTTCCTGTTTATGTATCATATTTCCTGTATGAGTGTTCACTTGTGAAGTTTAAAACAATTAATGGCTAATGTTACTACTTGGAAAAACCTGATTTACAAGCTGTTGACAAATGATGTGTTTAGAATATACAATCTTTATATATATTGGTAGAAGTGGGTGATAGAGAAGTGTACTTATTTTATATGGCAAAACATGGGGGGTTTTACCATAGTGAATAACAAAAAACTAGAACCTTTGAAAGAAAAATTATCAGAGCACAGAACAGGCTCTGCTGTGTCTTTTCCCAGACAGGCTGGAGTAAAGCATTTAAGTTCTCTTTGCTCAAGTCTTTCCCCTCTGCTTTGATTGAGGCTACCACTACCTCAAAGGCTTTATCCTGTTATGGAAAGTGGAATAGACTGAAGTTTGTTTTTTCCTTTATCACTGGCACACTGAGTGTCTGCTGTAGGATTCTACTCCTTGACTTATTAGCCAAAGTAAAGCTCAGCATGTGATTTAATCCCAGGGCAATAAGAAACAAAGCAGGTATGTGCACTGCTCTATGAAACCATGCTACCAGGAGTTCTTCAGCCAGTGCATCCCCCAGGGAGCCACAACGTGCAGCTGGAACAGCAAACACTGGGCTCGAAAGCTCTGCTGACTTTTATTGGGATGTCTCCAACTGTCTAGTGAAGAAGTCAGAGCTCCAGCTGTTTCCTCCACATCTGGTCTTTCTAGTGCTTCTAGCTGCTGTTGGTGAGGTCCCAGGTAAGTTCTGAATGTTGTCATGTTTGCAAGAAGGATGTTTGACCATCTCCAGAGGTGCTTGTAAAGGGTCTGGAAGCATTTCTGAGCCTTGTTCAGACTTGCAGGTTTCTCATGTGGTAGAGTTGGTGTACAGTTAAAACAAGTGGGTTTGAGAGTGATGGGTGCTACAGGGTCAGGATTTCCCTCAGTTTTGATTTATTCTGCTGCAATGTTTTTACAGACCCCTCGGCATCAATTAAATGGTCCTAAAAGGAGTGAGAAAGGTGAATGAAAAGAAGCTTATAGGCAGTAGGTTATGCAAGAGTAAATACTTCTAGGAGAAAATGTAGGTCTGTAAGTGACTGATCTACAGCAAAATCATCTATTCTTATAGACCACAAAATTTGCCATGACTCTTCTATTCTGACTTGCAAAAATAGAGTTTATTTGCAATCTTAATAGACTCCAAATAGATCATTTCCTCTTCTGTCACGAGTGACTGGAAGTTAATGGATGTGTTCTACTAAATTCTGTCCTCATTTCTGACTTGGACCATTGTAGCTTCGCTGAAGGTGGTGGTTACTCAACATTTAATCTGGTGTGAAAGAGCAAATAATTGCTTTGGATGGTCAGCTTGCAGTCCTGCTCCTTGTTTTATGGCCTAATGAGGAGAGTATTTTTGGAAGGTTTTTGCGAAACACTTTGTGAAGGAGCACTAGGAGGGATTCTGTAGTTCAAGCCAACTTTATAAGCAACCAGCAGACAATTTTATTTTTCTCCTGAAAACTCTGCTAGAGTTACTTAAACTTTGGTATCTAGTTCTGAGTCTTGACAAACAGCAGATTGAAGTAGATCTGCAATGAAATGTAAACTCATTTTATTTTAAAGAATTAATTTTAAAGCCATTAGAGATTAAATTTTATATACATTAGCATAACAACAGGTTCTTACATTCTTTGCTGAGTGTCTGACTGCTTGCAGTCTGTACTCACAGTGTGTTTAAAATACAAGGTGGTGAGTTTGAATAGCACCTCTGGATCTGGAGCTGTCAGATCTGCCCTTGTCCATGATAAGTCAAAGATGATGCTGGAAGATGTTACTGTCCATGTCTTGTCCACCTACAAGCCAATACAAGTGAGATTTTTAGGTTCTCATCTGTTCCTACCTGACTATAGCATTTGTATGGAGTAGTAGAAATTTTTATTCAGCTTCATCTAATGCTTGATTTTCAAACCTCAGGGTACCCAACTGCAGGATGTGGGTTACTGAAAATGACTTCCAAGCTGTGTCTGTCTCGAGCAGCCCAACTTGAGATCTATCCCCTGGCTCTCTTGGATATTGCTCATCTCATAATGGGTTTTAACATAGCTGCTAGGAAGCAAAACCAAATAATTTTCAGAGAGCAGTCAGTCTGAAAATAAAGTGCCCAGGATGTTTGGTAAGAGGGTGAAGTTTAGATGTGTGTGGGATTGTGTGAGGGAGAGAGCAGAAAATGTGCCTTTTGATCTTACAGAAATGTTTGGTATGTGGGTTGTTGGGCTTAGAAGTTTGAACATCCTTAATATAAAATAATCTGTGTGAGTATTTGAGTCTGTTCCTTTTCAACTTTGTGTGAGTTATTTAATGGTTAGTAAGCCTGAAAAAAATCACTGTTTTCTGATGGTTCAGGCACCCTCCTGATGAGTGCAAGACTTGAATTAAAAGTTCCCACTCTGAACCAGGCAAAGCAATTAAGGATGGGGATTTGTACTCACTTTCCCATCTTTTAGTGCTGTGATTACAGGTTTGTTAAAATTGTGCCACAGAGAGAGAAAATACCAAAACTGTTACACAATTTCTGAGGCTGACCCCAGAAGGTCATTCAAAGCAGGTTCCCAGCTGGATGGAGCCCAGTCCTGATGTCTCCTGCTCTTGTGAACAAATGACTGAAGCTCATGGGGCTTTTTGGTCCCTACTTATGTGTAATCCACCTGGGAAAATTAACCCAGGCCTCTTCTGGTTCCCTGAGCACCTTCCCTTGAGCTCTGGTGTGTTTGAGTTTGGGTGCCACATCCTTGGAGGTGCTCCAAGCCAGGCAGGATGGCTTGGAGCAGCCTGGGGTAGTGGAAGGTGTCCCTGCCCCTGGCAGGGGGTGGAATGAGATGAACTCTCAGGTCTCTCCCATCCCAAACCAGTCTGTGGTTCTGTGGGCACCCAGCTCCTTCCCGCTCTTGTCTTTGGTATCAAAGACTTTCTCTCCTCCTTCACAACTTGTGTTCCACACCTCACTGAGGAGGATGGGGAATGAGACCTTCCTTGCTCCAGAGACCATCCTAGCAGGTGGATTGAAAAGGTCTAAGTGAAAAACTCCTATGGGATGTCAGTTTTTGTGATATTGCTCAGGACTTTGCTTTCTTGGCTAAAGACTCAATACTTTTTTTCATAAAACCAAAATATCTTACCCTACATTTTCATTGACTTCCATTCCAGTGTTTCATTCCAGATCACTGATTATCTTATGTTTTTTTTAAGACTCTAACACTTAGCAAAGTTCTTTCACATCACAACCAGTTATTATTTTAATGAATCAAACTGATTAAGGGCACCAAAAATGTTACAGTGACATATCTGCAGTATTAGTACTATATCCTGTAACTCTGCTTTTAATTTGTTCGTGTCCAAGTAAATTAAATTAAGGGGCTGTTTTAGGAACCTCATCAGTTGTTTTCAGCCAATAGGAGAAAACACTTTAATGATTCCAAATAAGAGTTCTTTGAAAGGTGTCCAGATAGGGGCAGTTTCAATCTTATCTGATAAATTGCTTCAGATCATCTTTGCTGCAAATTGAAAATTGAATCTTGTGGTTTGTGTTTTCTTCTTCCCGAGCTTGGGTACACTGATTATTTTTTTCCTCAAGCCATTTTGCCAGAATTTTTGAAATCTGCCATTTTGAGCAAAGGAGAATTTTGTTTAACTTGAATTGCTTTCATGATTCATTGATCTTCCTTCAGTCTTGATAAGAGAAAAACTTTTAATGAGAACAGACTCCTTCTTTCAAAGGGCATTTTTAATGCTCCCTATATTTTGCCCAGATGTTAGATATTTTATCCAGTATTTTGTTAATTTGTAGTTATCTTGTCAATAAAGTGGCTTTTTACCAGATACATGGAGCATAACAGTTATTAGTTATATTGGTATACAGCTGAACTTGCTGGCTTTGAGTATTTCCTGTGCTTCATAAATACTTGTATAATCTGTTGTGCAGGCTCAGCTGTTCTTAATTCTAATGTGATTCATATTGTGCTTAGAAATCTGACATTCTTGGCTTGTCAGAAATATTAATATATGTTAGTGCCATATCTATCAAAAATTGACATGTTTTGTGCAGGGCCTTAATTTTCACTTCTTTATATTGCAGCATTCCATATTGAGCAATGCAGCTTTGTTTGCTTTTAAATTTCCCTCTCACCTTCAGCCCTGAGAAACCAGAAATAATTAGATTATATCTTGGCTCGCATAGTTTTCACTTGTAGTGAATTATGCCATGCAAAACTATCCCTCCAGTGAGAATTTGGTTGTCATTGTTAAGAGCTACATCTGGACTGTGTAATACTTCGTGTGTTGCACTACAAAGAGTCTTTGCCCGTGGCTCAGTCAGAGCTGTACCTCACCAGTGAGCTGGAATAGCTCTTTCCTCTGGCAAAAGTGCCACAGTTCACCTCCCCAGGCCTTTCTGCTGTAGATAAGGCTGCTGGACAGACAAAAATATTGCTCTCAACCTCCAAAACTGAAATAGCCCTGACTTAACAGCCCAAAGTATTACAGGAGTGTGAGCTCCATGTGGACAAGTCCTGTTTCTTCAGTGGGTGATGGCAGTTCAGCCTTCCACCTACTCGAGCCAAATACTTTATCCTGGTAGCTGGATGAAAGTTCAGCTTCAGGAAAGAAGTTTGAATGCACCTTTAAGGTCTGTGTGATGGTGAATGAAAAGCCTTTTCTCTCCAGTCCCTTCTGTGTTTAATTACCCAACCGCAGAGGAGCTGAAGCTTTTGTTTCCAGGTTGAGTCCTGATTTCAGCTGGGAAGTAATGAATGTTGCTGTCTCTCTGTACAGTCTTTCATCTTGCTGATGATATCATTTTCTTGTATAGTCATGGGGGTAGTAAATTATTCCTATTCAGACTTCTTCTTTCAAATCAGGCTTGGAGGTTCCCTCGCTCCCCACACTGGTTTTGCTGCTGTCACCTCTTAGTCCACACTCTTTACTGGTACAGACCCCCAGGTCTTCCCTGAGGCTGTTCTGATTCTGATAAGGCACTGTAGACCCTTTTCTGGAGGATTCTTTTGGTTGTGAAGTAACAAAGAAGCTGTGCCCCTTGGTTGCCCAGAGAAGAACACAAAAAATGTCTGGATTTTGATTTGGGATATTTGTTTGGGTTCTTGTTCTCCCCTTATCTTCAGGGTCAAGAGACCATTAAGTGCTCCAAGCAGAAATGCCCCTGTTGGCAGAAACCTTGGTGGTTGCTCTTACTGCATTAAATTCTTCCTTGCATTAGAGTCATACTCAGAGCTGGTGCTGGAGGAAACTGTCTTGTTGAAACAAATCTGGACTGATACTGAATTGAGGCAGCAAATAGGTGCTGTTTTTTTCTGTCCATGCAGAGGAAAATGCACGGCTTGAAGCCTCATGTCTCTTAGAGTTCCCTGTCCTCATCCATGTCCTCTCTCATCTCCTTTTCCCAAATCTTTTACAGAAGCAGCAAAGTCAATTATTCTGCATTAAAAAAAAAAAAGAAATCTACTTGGAATTGAAACCTTGACTGCCTGTTTTGTGTACTATTAAAAAACTTTGGGCTTTTATTGTAGTGTGTAAATGGAGTCTGGCTCCACAGCTGGCTGTCCCTGTCGGGGTGGTGACATCTGTTCCCAGGACAGGAGATGAGCTGACGCTCTGTGACGTTCCCTTGACTCATCTGCCTTACCAGAACATACCCCAGCATGGATATGTCATGGGTTTTTGAGTAGGATTTATTCTCAGAGTAGCTACTCACAGCTGCCTCTTATTCCTGCCATACACAGATGTGAGGTTACTGTAGGGTTCTTCCCCAAAATGATGAATTGTCACTGGGACCTTGACTTCTGCTCCCACGGAGGTTCATGGCCATAAAAACCACTTTGTTCAAGAGCAGTGGCTGTAACAAATAAGCACAGCTAAACCCTTGCTTTTTCACTTTTACTGGTTTCACTCATCTGCTGAATGATAGGAGTTCATACAGAGAATTAGACTTCAGTGACTTTGTTTAAACCTCCTTATCCTTGTCTAATTAAACTGAATGCTTTAAAGATGATTCATACCACTTGACACCCTTGTATCTAAATGCTCTTTCTTTTAGATGGAAAGTGAAGGAAATGTGCAGACTAGAAATTTAAATGGGTCTTCCTTTCAGTTACTGGAAAAAGGGGGGCTTTGGGGGTTTAGGTATTTGCTTAAGCTTTCACTAGAAAACACTGTGCTTTTCCAAGATCTGGTGTAATGATAGCCAGCTCCCATAAAGACAGTTTCCCATAAAATGTTTCTTGAAGGGAAGAGTTCAAAAGCTGTGACCATAACCCCTGTTTCAGTGCACAGCAGCTTCACCACCTGTTGCAGCGGGGCACCAGCGCATTTTGGAGATTGCGGCTTCACCCTTTGGTGTGACCACATTTTGGCATGTTGGTAGGACCCAGGGCTAGGTACAACCTTCCCCCAGTTCTGCCCATCTCCCCATGCTTCCAACTTTCTGTTCTGGGCAATTATGGTGTATCCCAGTGAAGAAGTTGGTTTGATGCCCCCACCACTGGACAGCTCTGGCCTCGTGTCAGATTTTTTCAGATTTTGTCAGCTCAGTCAACAAGGACACACTGAAATGAAAGTTTTCTGTCATGTAATGAATGCTTCTTGCTAAACTACCAGGAATGGCTTGGTTTTGCATAACATTTTTGTACTGTGCCTTCCAGAAGGCGTGGTGTGAGTAACAAAGGCAGGGTTGAAAGATGCCATGGGTTCCCTTCCTCCTCATGGCAGGACTTAATGATATAAAGAGCACAGTATTTCATTGATGTTTGT
Source organism: Haemorhous mexicanus (assembly GCF_027477595.1). Lineage (NCBI taxonomy): Eukaryota > Metazoa > Chordata > Aves > Passeriformes > Fringillidae > Haemorhous > Haemorhous mexicanus. The sequence goes on from NC_082353.1 coordinate 19,421,792, forward strand.
TGCCATTTCTCCTTGTGGGCTTTTCACAATACTGTGGTCAGGAAGATGACAAGATAAAGGATGACTAGTGTAGATCTGCTCCGTCTTGTAAAATAGGAATAATTCCCTTTTCTGATTATATTTCCTCTCCCCTCCCTTGGAAAAGATGACTCAGAAATCCATGACAAAGGAAATAAGTTCATTTGAATTTCTATGGAACCTTGAAAAGCCACTTTTATGAAGTCCTGTTAGGAGGCTTTCAGCAGTGGCCTTTGACAAGAGCAGGAGGCAAAACCGAAACTCATGGTCCAAGTCCTCCAGTGTCAGTGGGTTGCCCTTGGCTCTTGCTCAGTATTGCAGATGGAAAATGAGACCATTACTCATTCTTGGGGGTTTGCTGTGGGATCCAAGTCTTCAATAGCCATAATAGTAGAAATCTCTACCATACAAGGAAAAATTACTGTTAGCTAATCTCAAATAGTAAAGCCAGCACAAATCTACAATTTTTTCCATTTGGAGGTGAGAGAAGAAGGAAGTGGCTGAATGCAATGACTTATTTCCCTGTGCCTTTACAAAATTTCTAATGTTCTTCTAAGTAAGAATTTGTATTCAGCCTTCAGTTTTGGCAGTGTGTTCAATGATGATCGTATGCATTCAGAAGAAAGACTTCTTTTCTCTTCTTTGAAACAGAAGTCTCCAGAAGATACAGAGATGAAAACATGCCTGTTCTCACTCCTCTATGTGTGTTTCAGGAGCAAAATGGTCATTCTCTGTTCTCAGCATGATGTGCAGGGTGCTGAAAACAAGAGCAGCAGTTTATCGCTACATTATGGATATAGAATAGGTGCATCTGCTTGAATAAACTGACATTGCATCAATGGGTTCTTCATGCCAAAAGAAACTCTGGTTGCCCTTGTCAAAAGTTAACTTTTGAGCTGCCATCAGATTTGCAATTGTTCTAAATTCAGTTTTTCAACCTATGCACTCTATAATTCATTCTGCTCAACTGTTGCTCATACCAATAGTTTTTTCTGGTTAATACAACTCAGAAAAATGTGGCAAATCTTCATTTTTTCCTTTTGGATTGATTGTCTTGAAACACAAGTTCTAAAGAGCAACCTAATGTGTCTTTAAAAGATGTCCACCTGCTTCTGGGCGTGAGTATGGAGGTGTTGGACCCAGTGTTCGACAGCAGGGCAATCTCTGAAGTTTGGAGAAATCTCTTAGAGTTCAGGCTGTCAAGTTATTTCAGTAAGTCGAGTTTCTCTACACTGAATTAACTGTATGTTTTTAAAAGCCATTTTTAGAGCCATATTTAGAGAAAAAATATAATGTATGATAGGTCTGGTTCTGTGTTTCTTTTATTTAAACAGTTCTCAAAATAACAGGTGGCAATAAGAAGGCAAATAATGGAAATTATATGAGGCCATGCCTTGAGAAATACTTTTTCCTTACATCAACATTTGAGTTTATTTCTCCAGGGTTAAAATCTGACAAGTGACTTCTGCACTTTTTCCTTAATTTTATGCCAGTCTGCATCCATGAAACTCAGCACTCAGTCTCTGTAACTTGTTTATCTGGCCCAAACCCTGACATTTCTACTATTAAAAATACTTTAATTTCATTAAAAATACAAGGAGCAGGGGAGATTTTGCAGATAATCCTTGGACAGGGTCACTCCTGGTATTTTTTGAGGGAGTTGTTTTTGCTAAGTAGCCCACAGAGCCCGTCGGAGGCCTGGGAATCGGCGCTGGGTCGCTGCTGGCAGCCGCTGCCGGGCCCTCGCCCAGGCAGGGGACAGGGCACCGTGTCACTTGGCCCTGCCATGGCTGCTCCTTTCTCATGGCTCCCCAGGAAAGCTGACCCCGAGTTTTCCAGACTAAACATTTGAGATGTGTAATGGCCATTTTAGGGTCAGGAAGGACGAGAAGGGAATGGGCTCAGCCTGGGAGTATTTCTCTGTATCTTCCTGGTTTGGGCTGGAAATGTGCATGTCTGGTGGAGTCTTTAAAGATGCATAATCTCTATAATGGAGCCTGCTCTTAATTAGCAGTTTGTTTTAATATGAACATTTGCATTTTGAATTCTGCCTTCCAGCTTGTGTAACTCAGGGCTGTGTGTTTGCAGCAGTTGCCTGAATACTGAGGGTTTTCCCCTCAAACCACCATTCCTTGTTGAGGGTTTCTAACACTTTTTTGAATATAAGCACAGTGGTTAATGGATTGTTCTCTGCTTGAGTTCACTTCAGGCAGTTAGTTGCATGCACTCTTTTTTGTAATAACAGAATTAGAGGGTGTGTTAAAAAGACTTACAAGCAGCAGATGAAGCAATAAACAAGCAAAGAGCATTTGTATGCAAATGCTCCAAGTGCTTTGTCATGTTCTGGGATCTGTTAGCCACCTCCATGCTTCCAGAACTTCATCCCCATCAGCTCTTTGTGCTGAGGCTTCGTGCCAAAGCCTGGAGAAGTCAGTGGGGTTTCCCACCACCACTGGTGGGCTTTGGACTTGGGTCTGAGAGAGGAAAGAAGCAAATTGTTACCAGCAACTCTGATTTTGCCAGGAGCTTCCCTGTATTAGGAAGGATTTTCCTGTGCTGGGAATAAAACCAACTCACAAAAGGAATGGTCCAGCTTTGGAAAATTTTGTTGTGGCCTGTATTGGCCACTGGCTTGATCTGATGACCTAAAGAGCTCAAAGCATTGAGCCTGTTCTGCCTGCACAAGACAGCCAGCAGCCCCTCAAGCTGGAACTGGGAGAGATTAGCAGTTTTTGTAGCTTCTGGCAAAAAAAGAGGACAGGAAGCCTGTTGACCAGTGTGTCAGAGCTCAGTTTCGTTGTGTACAGCGTATGAGTCTGTTCACAAAGTTATCCCTGAGGCTTTCAGAGTAGGTGATTTCCATCCTTCTCCCCCGTCCCCTGTGCCTGCAGTGTCTGGTGTAAGCTATGAGAGCCCTGAGAAATCCCTCTGTTCCTCAGCTGAGACAAGCTGGAGCACTTCCAAACTCCATCCCACCAGTGCAGTTATCTTTTTATTACCAGGAATTGCAAGGTGCTGTTGTGCTGCTGGGAATGAGTGAAATCTGTGCTGGTTTTATATGGCTTTTGAGTCCTCCCAATGACTCTAATAAGCTGCTTTGCATTACAGGACAGGCAGATCAGTATCTCAGGAGACCTCCTAAGTTTGGCTCTTTTTCCTTGGGCTTGATAAGCAGGAAGGATAGTCCCTAATGGGAGGAGAGGGAAGGAAGGAACAAGGAGACATGTGGCATGTGCAACCTGGAAAACTTGTCTCTGAGCTTGACTTGACTCCATCCAGGGAAGGAAGCTGATGCTAATGGCTCTGCATGAGATAACAAATTATCCTGGAGCATGTGTTTTCTGTATTCATTACAATATGTCTTGAGGGGTGGAGGAACAGGATGTATAGTGTGTGCTTATTTCTGGAGCCTCAGGAGAGCTACCCAGATGTTGAAAAGAAGTAAGGAAGAGTTGGAGATAAAGGAGAAAGACCTCCAGGGTGGGACTGTAAAAGCTGATCCAGAATAGGAGTCATTGTGTTTTGCTCACAGTCACACCAGCTGGCTTCAAGTGGCAGGAGAGCTTTCCAGAGAAGCTGTGGACAGTAGGAGGATAAATAAGGAATTTGGTCCAAAAGGGTGAAACAAAAAAACCTGAGGTCTGCAATACACCCAGAAATAATTATTTAGGCAAGCTGTCCTGAAAAACAGCTGCTGAGTGGCTTGTCCTAATGCAAGCCTTAGGTGTAGTCAGAAATATGGTGGTGCTCTGTTTATTGATAGTTGCTGTGCAGTTGTCTTCAACAGGATTTTTAAGGAAGCACTCTTGTAATCCCAGTGCCACGTGTGCTGGAGCTGGTTCCCTCTGTGCTTGCCTGTCAGGGACTGCAGCAATGACTGATGGAACTCACTGCACTTGATCATTGTGTGATATGCACTCTATGTTTTTTAAATGAATTATCCCATTCTGGTCCTTCCCCAGGGCTTTCCTAAGATTTTCCTTCTGTCCTGTGTAGGCTCTCTGCAAGGACAGCAGTAGGGTTGGTGCAACAGCCCTGCTGACCTGGTGTGGTTGTCTGGTGATGCTTCCTTTTGTTCTTATTTCTCTGGTGATATTTTGCTGTATTTTAATTTAATCTCTGCTAAAACTGCAGTTCAGGATCTCTTCTGTTGCCTGAGCATGTCATGTTTTCTTGTCCTAATCAAAGGATATCTATTTCTTTCAACACACACACTACTGTAGAGAAAAACCCCTACAAATTAAAAAAAAAAAAAAAATTCCAAGCTTCCCCACTATTCCCTGTCATTTTGTGTATTTGCAAGAATCCAGATGCTGCTGCTATTACTAGGTAAGGAAAGCCCAGAACATCTGGCTTCCTTGTGAGTAATATTGTGGTTTAGTTGTCCTAAATTCTGTGAGTAAATTCTAGTCTCCTAGTTATTCCCAAAAAAGCATAACCTTGTGAGATAAAGAGTTAGGACCCAATTTCCTGCTGTTGTTGGTCTGTTCCCATGTTCTTGCCTTTCTCACAACTGGATTTTCAGAAGTGAGTTGTGCCTCAGCAAAGCCCTTCTTGACACAAACTTCTCGGATGCATCAATCAAAGAGATTGGGGAGACCACAACCTTTCCAGAGTCCCACAGGAGGTCAGCTCTCACTCTTCCTCTGCTCCAGGGAAAAGAAAGAGAATCTACAGGGGTATGTTTTGATGAATTCAGCAAAATACTTGAAAATGGCAGAATTTGATCCAAACTGTCGTAACTTCTTGCGTCTGCTGGAGCGAAGTGGGCGGAGGAGAGAGTAAATCAGCAGACAGCTGTGAAGGCCAGGATGATGGGCAGTGCAGTGCAGCTGACAGATAATGGGATCATCCATTATCATCCATTTCCTGGAAAATGAGACATTTCTGGCCAAATTATTCCAGACCCTGAGTGCTTAAGTGAGCTGGAGAATTCCTAGAATATTTTAAGCAGATATTTCAGTAGTCTAGGTGTAATGTGATTAAGGATGAGTAACAGCAAGATATGAGTCAAGATGAGGATTTCTGGTAACTCTTCTGTAGGCCAGTGAGAATCACAGGCAAGGAGAGAGAGGGAAGTTGAGAGAGATGGCCAAGATGTGAGAAAAATTTTAGTCATTTAACCTTTTCCAGTTGAGAGTGAGAGTTCTAAATAATTTTTTTTTTTCACTCCATGGGAATAGTCATGAATTGGAAGTACTGGAACACCCAAAAATTCCATGAGGGACATGAAGATTAGGGAACAGCAGAGAGCTTCCATGGTTTGGAAGAACACTGCTGAGATTTTGGAAAAGGTGATTCTTGCATTTTGCACAGTGGGGAAGATTATTTCTGGTTACTAATTTCAACTACCTTCTGTAGATTTGATGTTTGTGTCCAGTTGTAACACGAGGACAGAGACCTTAGAGCCTCAATGCTAGAAGGTGGAAAGAGACTTACTGGATATTGCAGACAGCTCAAGACCAAGAGGGATTTTACTTGCCAGTTGTTTGATTCCAAACTTAAAATGAAAGCAACTGGACAAGGAATTTGTACATGTTTTTCCTTAGTGATGAATATAAGGAAGATGCAGCACGAGGTTTGGTACTTCAGGGTGGGAGGATGCAGGAACTGCTCCATCATGGAGATAAGGATGCTCATGAGCAGACACACCTGGATCACTCTTGCTGAAGAAGGTCCTCCCAGAAGGGCAAGCTGGTTTGAGTTCCTCTGCTAAAGAAACCAAGAAAAATTTAGAATTCATTACAGAGACAAGAAGAACACACAGTGTCGACATAAACAAACCTTTGTAACATATCCAACAACTTTCCATCAAAATCTTCAGAAGCATCAATATAATCCAGGGCTGTACCTCATCCAGCTGCTGAAATCCAGGTGCTGGTATGTTGAGACAGGACCTGCCTGTCTGGGCTGCTCACAGGTAATTGTGTTTGGGAGGCTCTTTCAAAGACAGAAAATGCTCCCACCCACCCTGTGATGTGTGTCACGCTCACAGCACTCTGTGCTCAGCATGTCTGGCAAATGGGAGCTTGTCCTTTCTCATTCTTGTAAGATCAGTTGGTCAACAGTGTCTAATTATCTTGGTTGTGAGTGTCTATTTATCTTGATATTTATTGACTGTTTCGACTTGGTGTTTACAGGCTGTCTCCTAGGAGGAGACATGGAGTGTGGGTGGATGGGGGTCAGGGAGGGCAGAGAGATGGCTGGGACTGAGTACAAGCCATATTCTGGTTTTTGGGAAATGAATACTTTTGTGAAAGTGAAGCCCCGTGATCCATATTGAGCGTCTTCTAAATGTCAAAGGAAATCAGTCCCAAAGGATGGGGAGCTGCCCACAGGAGAATTCCAGTGGAGTGTTTGGTAACGAGATCCCAGCTTGGCTGGGGATGGCAGCTACATGCAACACGCTCTGCTTCTGCTTTTTTATGGAATTTTCTGGGTTCTGCAGGTGTGAATAAAGTGTATCCTCCTAAAATGTTCAAAGCTTCATCTCGAACCAGCAGCTCTTTGTCAGTCTGAGCAGTTGCCTGGCAGATGGAACCTCCTGGCCCCCTCCAACCTCCTGTGCGTCATCTTCATTATCACTAAATTAGCTGTGTTGTCATGTGGGATCTTAGGAAATGTGGTTCTCTTTTTCTTGAATCCAGAAATATTAAATGACATGATGTTCTTGTGACACAAGGTGGAGGCAGGAATGGAGGTGGAGCAGAGCAGCAGTCTGAGGAGGAGTAAGGAGCTGTGGCCAAAGCCTTGAGGAAAGTCAAGGTAAATAATGCTTCTATTGCCCTAGAAAAAGTAGCAGGTAGGAAACAAGACCTGGAATCATACACTGAATATATAAATATGTGGAGTTCTGTACACAGCACTTAAATTCCAGGAGAACACTTCTGGAAATGTCTATGTTGCTTTCTGAAATACTATTAAGTAGAAAGCCAAGACCCAGACCACCTGATTATGTGGTTAATAGATTTTACAACTGAGTTGTTTTGAATTCCTACACATTATTGAAGAGAACAAAAGAAGATGTTTTGTGTGGGTCAGTATGTGCAGGTTTCAGACAGTGCAAATACATGCAAGTAGCAAAATATTGGTGAAAAAGCCCTGTCATGCCAGTGCTCCTTGATCCTTTAAATTGGTAATAAACAAAAGCAGGTCTAGAAGAGGCAGCAAAGCCTTTTGTGCTGAGCAGGACGACACAGAGACTGAATCTCTCCAGAACCTGGAAAAAATGACAGTAGTTTGTGTGTTTTCCCATTGGAAGGGAGACAGGGGTGGCTGTGGGAGTCTCAAGCACCATCTGCAGTGGGCTGGGATCAAGCACAGGGAACATGGACATGCTGTTCTCTTCTTTGGCTTATGTTTTTCAGTCATAATAGACCTCTCACTTTGACAGTAGCTGCTTACAGGAATTTAGGATGAGGGCATGCATCAACATATCTGATCCCTCCTGGTGGCTGCTGCTGGTTTGTTGCATCTCCATCCCACAGCCCTCACTGCAGCATCTGCTATTGCTTCCTCTGCTCTTAGCAAATCCCTCAAGATCTGGGATCTGAAACATCCCAGACAATCAGTTACACTTGTGCAAGAAACCCACTTTCCTTTTCTGATTGATTATTTAATTAGCTTTACCTTAATTTGTTGATGTAATGAGAAAGGAGTGAATTGCCTTTTCAGCTTTTCCATTCAATTTGTCTTCATACTTTACAGTTGTCATTCATGTACACTTTTCTATCCATACAGCCAGTTTTTATCACTCTCCTGGTTTTATTACAAATTCCTGAGATGTAGGGAAGAGCAATTCCAGAGCTGGATGCCATGCTCAGAGCATGGGTGAGCTGTGGATTTTGTGGGAGTTACCTCATGTTACCATCATGGTTCAAGGGCTGATGAAGTTCACAGTGTCATTTTCATAGAATCACACAAGAATTTAGGTTGGAAAATGCCTTTGAGGTCATTGAGTTCACCCATTGACCCAGCATTGCCAAGGCCACCAGGAACCCATTTCCCCAAGTGCCACATCCACACATCTTTTAGAGCCCTCCAGGGATGGGGACTCCACCACTGCCCTTGCAGTCTGTTCTTGCAACACTCCACAGTTCCAGTTTTGAGTGCCCTGAAGGATTTTGCACTGTTGGTAAAATGATTTCTTTTGTATTCACTTTTGTGAGCCAGTTATGAATATGGACCATCCACAGTGTCTCATCCTCACTGGCTGAGGATGGGGAATGCCAAGGCTTGAGCTTTTCTCACAATTTGGTAAGAACACATCAATTCTAAAGGAATTCTAAAGGAAAAGGGCTGACAAATTAAGAGCAATCAAAGTGGAGCAGAGACTTCAGTCTCTGAACAAGCAGATGGAGGGAATCAGAGATAAAGGAGGTGTTTTCAGCCAGAAATGAGTGGCTGAGTTCTCAGGGAAAGGGGCAGAAACAGGACTGTTTGGTTACAAATATACCTGACTCTGTGTTTTTTTAGTTTTTCACTCCATCAGGTACAGTCAGCCCCTGCAGTTGCAAGGTTAAGATATTTTCTGCAGGGCCTCCATCTGCTCCTTCAAGGACTATTGCTGCTGTTCCAGTGGGGTGTTTTGGTTCCAGTCAGTTCAAGTTTAATGGGCTTGGTCATTTCATCTCAAACTCCTCACAGTTCAGCAGCTACAGCACGACCTCTTCTAAACTTCTATGAGGAAATGCAGACAGAAGCATCTTCCCATAAACAAACTAAATGTACATTGGCGTAGAAATTCATCTTTTGAGATATAAACAAGACTAGGACGTGTACATGGAACAAGGAGTGAAGCTTGGAATGTAAGTGCCTGGATGTCCAGTCCCCTCTGGATGACCACTTGAGCTGATAGAACAGTGGTAGACAAGAGTCTGTGTAAGAGAAGCCCTAAAAACAAAGTGAAGAAACAACTTATTAATCTCTGTCTTGGATAAACATTTTAATGGGAATATTTGTGGGATTGAAGTAGTTCAAAAGTCGCAACTTGAGGGATGAAGAAGTCTCCAAAAAAAAGTAATCATCACAACCCCATTCCAACTCCCACTAGTAAGAATAAAACCAGTAGCTGGACACTTCAACACAGAAGAATTTTAGACTTTATATAGGGAAGGAAACAGACTGGGTATTGCACATCTTGAATTTTTCAGTCGCTGGAAAATAATGAAGGATATTCCCTTTGCATATGAGCTTGTGGGGTCTTGTCTGTGCTGCAGGAGGGATGCTCTGACATAGGCAGAGCAGAATCAGCTGCTGAAACTTGGATTTGGTTACCCTTGCTGCTAAGCTTTAGACTTGTTACCTGAGACATCCTTCTGTTCTTCAGTTAACTACAAGATCCATTTATTAGCTTTAATTTTAGGTTGCCCAGAGAAGTTGTGGCTGCCCCACCTCTGGAAGTGTCTGAGGTCAGGTTGGACAAGGCTTGGATCAGCCTGGGGTAGTGGAAAGTGTCCCTGCCCATGGCAGGGGTTGGAATGAGATGGGTTTTAAGGACCCTTTCAGCCCGAGCCATTCTGTGATGCTGATTTCTTGTTTGTATCAGTTGGGAATGCTGGTATTGCTACTGTTTTGCAAAGGAAACCAAATACTTCCAAAACCAGCAGCCTCTTTAAATGTTTGGTTTGAAAATACGACACAAGATGCAATTTTTACCCAGGGCAGCTGTGTTTGGCTTTGTTTTCCAGTGCGTGCAGCTCCCTGGGCAGCTGCTGCATCCCTGCCATGGCACTTCACAGGAGGAATGAGTCTGATGCTCATATTCCCTTTATGTTCACCTTTTACAATTCATGATCTGTGCCTTGTTAAGAGATTTTAAAAGCATTATTCCAAGAAGTTAAGTTTCCAAATTTCCTCATTTCCCACCCCTCCCGTTCTTCAGGGGACGTTCTGCTCTGTTCCCATTACAATCTCTACCTCTGCACATGGTGTTTGTAAACACTGCAGATTCTCTGCTTCCTTTTGCCAGCACTTTTCTCCCCAAAATGGACTGTCTGAAATCAGCCCTTGCAGCGTGCTGCTCTGGGTTTCTTTTCTTTTCCCTTAGGATGGCTCTTGGTGCCATCTGAAGCTCCATTCTGCTGTTCTATTTCTCCATCTAAAAGCACTGCCAGATTTCTGTGCTTGCCTGAAGTTCCTCAGTTCTCTCTTGTGGGATTTCTGTGACCCTCTGCAGCTCCCTTTTATTTTCTATAAAGTGATTTGTTGTATTGCAGCACTCAGGACACCAGCCCTATCCTCACCTTTCTCATTTATTTAATTTAGAGATATTAAACTTTATTAATGAGCTCTGGTTTGGGATTAGGATTTTTTTTATTGCTAACACACCTATAAAGTTATTTGGCAACTTTCTAGCCAGCAAGGTGTTCTGCTGTGTTTGAGTTAGACTTTCCTTTGCCTTCTCCAGTGCTGGAGCTCTCATGGAAGCAGAGTTACACCACCCAGCAGTTCCTTAACAATGTGTATTATGTACTCCACTGTGTAATGGAGGAAAAATCATGTCATTATTCCCTCCAGATATTAAACCCCGGCTCAGCTCAAAGGAGAACTATTTGGCAAGTAAACAGCTCCCTTTCTAGTATCATCAGTGGGTGCTTTTTCAATATCCTGTATAATTTAGGGCTGAAAGCACCTGTCTTCTCAGCCAGATCCACGAGGCACTGAGGCGTGACTGGCTGGAGCCCGGGCACTGGAATGCCCTCCTGCTGAGTTATTTCTTTAGCCATGATCAACAGTCACTGTTTATGTGCAATCTGACTTTACACTGCATTTTCTGTGGGTCTGGTGAGACTGAAAACCTGCTTTTGAGCCAGTGGCAGCAGCAATGTCTGTACATGCAAACTGGCAAAGGGTCACATCTCTGCTCCCGACCTTCCCTCTAACACCTACAAGATGAGAAAATGATACAAACCAGTAAGGGCTCTATTTTAGTGTAAAAGGTGGTAAAAGAATATGAAACATGAGCTGATTAGCAGGGTCTCAAAGACTTGAAGTAGCTAGTGATTCCCTGCACAATAGCTCCTCATGATATTACCCTGACAGGCCAGCCTTGGTGACAGCCAAGGGGCCATACATTGCTTGAAATAATTAAGCAAAAATATCTCACACATGGCTTCTCCCTGAGAATGTGGCCTTATCAGGTTTCAATTTTATTTTGTTTTTGTTCTGCATTATGGCTTGTTCTGCTTGAGTTTGGTTGTGGGGGTTGTGACAGGGGGCTGGAAGGGAGAGAGAGCAGGGTACGCTTCGTTTATTTTGGAGAAATACTTATGATTTGCAGATGAACAACTACTATGACACATTTTTGTTACCATTTCTGATTGCAGCTCTAAATGATGGTTATGTTAATAATAGATGTGGTGTGGTGGACTCAAGTGTGGAGATATTTCTGTGATTGGTATTCTAGAAAGTCTTTTGGTATTAAGACAAACTTTAACAAAATTATGTTGGTGCAGAACCTGAAAAGGATTTTTATCCACTGGAATTGTCAGAATTGGTTTAACTAAGCAAGTAGCTTTTGGGCAATGCTCAGTGGAGAAGGGGAATAGCTTTGTGTCTTCTTTCTGGTCTAAAGCTGCTGGGAATGTTGATGGAAGCCACACAGCCATGAGCCAGGGCAGCAAAGCTGCCCAGGTCACCATAGAAGTGCTCAGGAATCTCTGATTTAGTTTAAAAAAAATTTAAAAGCACAATATTCTTATAAAGCTGCATGTGCTTTCCCATAGGACATATCTCCTCACATTAGCAAGAAGTATGGATTAACTGAATGATGGATGAAAGAGGATCTCTTTGAATCTTGGTTTGGAACATGAAGAAAAACAAAATTTTGTTTATTTTGAGGCTTGGAAAAATGAACTTGTTTGTTACATCCCCACTCAAAGTCTTTTCTTGTTTGCATAACTTTGCAGAAGGTTGAGTTTGCAAAAAACAGATGCTGACTTCAGTCCCTCAGGTGGTGTTTTGTGAGCAGTCCAAGCTGAGGAAATAGAGATGCTGCCAAAAGAAAGGTTTCACATCCCCTCTTCATCCCAGCTGTGGGTTGCCACTCGTGCTCTCATGACAGCACCAAAATCTGTGAAGTCGTGGAGGGGCTGGTGCTAGGCTTGGTTTTCCAGAGCTGATGTGCCAGGGCTGGTGCTGGCTGGAGGGAGGGAGGATGTGAGGCCAGGAGGTGGCAGGAGGCACCATTTGGACAAGCTTAAAATGAGCATGGGGCTCCAGCTGCAGTGCTGATGGAAGTGACCTTCAGCACCTGACAACCTCTGGGCTGTGCCAGAGAAAAACTCTCTTTTCTGGCTGTTCTCATTCATTCAAATGGCTGCTCAGTAGCAGAACCACCAGTGCTGGGGTCTGGTGGTGCTACATTTTGGAAGGAAGCTCAGAGATCCAGCACTTTGGAAGGATCTTCTTGGGCAACTCCTGGGAGATAACCCTGGCCAGAATTTAAGGTCTCTGTGGCACAATCAAAACCTCACTGTGGTGTAAGGGTACATTCAAAGGCACAGAAGAAGCTGTACAAATACCTCATCTTGCTGTTCCAGCATCAGGAAAGAATTAATTAAGATTAAAAATTAATAGTTTTTTACTCTTCTGGTGTTGAAAGATGGTTCTTCTTTTGATACCTTGAAAGCCAGCACATGGAATTAATTGGGTTGCATTATTTCATAGTAGCTGTCAAAACAAAACCTCTAGTAGCTTCAAACTCAGTAGCTGGAGCAGATCATGGGACACTCGCCACTTGGCCTGCAGCTCATGGGTTTTATTGTTCCTGGGAAAGAGGAGGAACAGTTGCAGGGAAATCTGGTGGAACAGATGGAATAATGGATCCAGGAACACTCACTGCGTACAAGTGCTCTGCTTTCTGCTCCAAAACAAAGCAAACACGAGCATCTCTTCCTTTTCTCATGTACAACTAAAGTTTTAGGGGTTTTAGTTGAATTCTAAACTGTTGTTCTGTCTAGAGGTGAGGAGTGATTGCCTTGGAGATTTTGGAGCTTATGCCCATTGTATATGGAATGCATCTGGAATGTTTTGCTACACACCTCTGTGTGCACAGAGCTCAGGCTGTTGAACCCATCATCTCATTGCTGTTTGGATCACCTGGCATCCTTCCTAAATTAACAGAAATCCAAGGAATCTGGGTTGCTTAATTTGGTGGTGTTTCATTTACAAGCTATCTTGTTTCTGAAGGCTGGAGTTGAAATCTTCCAGTGCTGGGATCAGGTCCATTGTGGCAAGTTGACATGGGATTTTGCTGATTCCTTTGAACAGCTTTCAGCACAGATCTGCTGGAGGTGCTGGTGTCTCCCTGGTCTGCTGGAGAAGCCCCTGGCATGGAGAGACTTGGTTATTCTTTCCATATTGTCCATTTGCCAGGACACCTGCAGAATGATCCTGTGGACCTGGTGTCCCTGAAGCCACATGGCTGGAGAAAAAAACAGCACATGACAGATCCAGTGCAGGACTGAGGAGACAATCTGAATTTTCCCTTAAAACGAACCCAGTATCAAATGGGTTTGTTTATATCCATCTGCTCTCCCAAGATATTTGGACCCATCAAACCAAGTCCAAGAATGTGAGAAGGGTTAGGTTCCAGTCTGGATCCTCAGCAGATTTCAGTAGAATTGGCAAGTGAGTGAACAAAGGGGACCCAAGGGTGGTGTTTCCATCACAGACAAGGTTGAGGGAGCTTGAGTTACCCCAGATTGGTGCCTGGACCTTCACACGCCCATCAGCTTAGGAATGCTGGAGATGGTTGACCCACAGCCCTCAGGAAACTTCAGTGACCCAGCCATGAGGTCTGAGAACTCCAGGGCAACAGAAGCAGGAATATGAAAGATAAGGAGTAAAAACTGGGAACACAGGACACAAATTTGAAATGGATCAATTCCCAGCATTCCTGCAGTTCGAGCAACTTGGATTCTTAGGTGCTGCTCAGGGTGAAATTCATCCCACCTGAGGCTGTATAAAACTGCTGAGTGTTCTACTTAGTTTTCTCCTCTTTTTTGGTTTGGCTTTTTCAGGGTTTTTTGGGTGGTTTTTGGTTTGGTTTGGTTTTGTTTTTTTTGAGGGATGGGGTGTGGGATTAGGTTCAAGCGTTGTTAAAGGCTCAAGTACTGAGAGCCCCTGCAGAAAATGAAGTGCTCAAGAAGATGGCCATTTTCATTAAGTGGACCTAATCAAGCATAGATAATGGGGAGTTAGACCATCTCTGAAAATCATGATGTGTGTCACATAAAAGGGTTGCAGACTTACTGTTATAAGTTTATTTAAGTGAAGAGAGATTTGGCTTCTTATGGATTTGAATCCTTCTAGGGACTATTGGCATGGAAAATTAAGAGGGATTTTGCTGGGGAGGTGCCTGGAGGCATTGCCTCTGTCTTGGTCATATTTATGCACACAAAAAGAACCCAAAACAGGATTGTTAACCTCTCAAACTTCTCCAAGGCATTGAATAGAGGCTTGTGTTTCACTGAGAGAAAGCAGGATGTCATCTGCTAGAAAAGCAATTTCATATTCTTTATCATGGGCTGTGATGCCCTGAATCTCATTTAAGGCTTTGAAGTGCTCCAAACCCTCTTGCATTATCACCAAATCCCCTCCAGTGAACGTGTTCAGGGTAAGGCACACATCTTAAAGGAAACAGCCATGCAAGGAGCCTTCCCTGTGATAGCTGAGACCTTCGTGCAGACATTGCAGAGCGTAATCTAAAACTTCCTTGGCTGCAATTAAGTAAATCCTGTGTCCTACAGCCCTGAGATAATATCTCCACAGAAATGCTTTTTAAAAGTTTCCTGTTTCCATTGTGTTCTCAATCCCCATGGGATAATATTCTCATTCACTAAGTCCTGGGACCTTGAAAAAAATAATAATTAATACAGCTGTGAGTCAATGGGATTCCCCAAGTTTCTTGTTTGGGTTTTGCTTAAGGAGGAGCATTGCAACACTGGGTTTATTTGAGCAATCTGGGGGGATGCTGGGGTTCTCACACTGTTGGCTGAGCCCAGGGACATGAGAGGGAGGCAAGGGAAATGTGGATTCTCAGGATGCACATCAGACCCTTTTATCCCACACTTTGCCTGCATTGGCAAAGGCTTTCTCTCTCTCTCTCTGTCCCACCACTCTGTGTTTTTGGGGAAGTGCTGTCTTGTGATGAGCACCCTGGTACCTTGTACATGTGGAATCAGTTCCAGTTCTGCTCTGACTCTGTCAATGACTTCACCTGCCTCAGTTTCTCCAGCTGTAACAAATGATGACCAACAGAAGGATGTAAAAATAATGGCACAGTTCCCAAATCTTTTTAACCCACTTTTCTACACGCCCCTGGGCTCTCTACCCATCTTGGGAGCCAGCAGCTCATCCTTCAGGAGGATTCTGAGCTTCTCCAGTGAAAGCTGTTGGACAGTGGAGCCTTTGAGCAGCTGCCTGGTGGCAAATGCTGTCTTGGTTCTCCAGAGGAACCCAACCCACAGATTGCTGGGATTTAACTGGACACGTTTTTAGTCCAGCTGAGTGGTTGGACTCTCCCTGATCTGCTGGAGACACTGCTCTGAAGTGAGTCTCAGGAGGAGACCACTGTGTTTCCCAGGGCATTTTGGATGTGCTGCTCCAACCCAGGGAACAGGAGAAGGAGGAGAAAATGGTCCATAAAATTTCCATTACTCTGAAAAGCAGAAACATCTGTTGGAGCCTGCGAGTGAGGCTGGAAGTGGTATTTACCAGCAAGAAGCTGGCATCTCCTCTGTTCAGACCCTGTGCAAAATAACTCCTGCTTCCTCCCATGGAAAACAACGTGGAGGAATCTCTGAGTCAGGATGTGCCCCAGGCACTGAAAGGCAGCAAACTGCTCACTCTTAGCCAGGCTGTGTGCATGGACCCACGCTCGTGGTGCATCTGCCCAGGCTCCAAACGAGGTGCATCCCATGAAATCCCAGCTCAGCAATGGCTGTTTCTAATAACAGCCTTACATAAAGTCAGCTGTTCTGCATCATGCACTCTGGGTTTAGGAACTCAGCTCTTAAAAGCAGAGTTTCAGAAAACAAGCTGGATTTTTAATTTTTTTTTTTTTTTTTTTTTTTTTTTTTTTTTTTTTTTTTTTTTTTTTTTTTTGGTGAAGGAGGGAGTTGGAGGAAGTGGCAAAGTTCCCAAGTTATCCAGAGACCTGTGGTTTCTCCATTCCCAGGTAAAATGTGTGTTGGGAAAGGGCATTGGGCTGCTTTTTAAGACAGAGCCTTGGGTCTGCATGATGCTTTGTGGCTCCACACAGAGCCCATGACTGCCTCTTCCGTGGTGATTTTGGTGCTAAAATGACAAACACCTTCTCTGTGATTGCAGAGCTGCCCCAGCAGAAACTGCTAGAAGAGTTAGAGGTCTTCAATGCAGCAAATTCCCTTTTCCTCCTGTTACTCCAGGGATGTCCTGCTGTCCTGGCTGTGTGAGGTTCCCAGAGTTATTCTGGACCCTGAGAAATTGGACCTTAAATATGGAGAAATGACCTTCACCTGGGTAAGTCAAATATCCACCCAAGTTTTATGTGTAGGTCTGGAGTAGGTTTGGTTTCTCCTGTTGCTTTTCGGTTTGGTCCTTCCCCAGACCCCAGGTAAGACCAGGTGTGCTCTGAGTGCCCACCAGAGAAGGTTTTTCTTGGAAAAGGATATGAAATCCAGAGGCTGGAAGCTACTCCTCTGGCTATCCTCTCCTGCCAGGTGGGGGTCTGGTTGCAAATTTGTTATATGAAGTAAGGCAGGAAGGCAATTAACATCCTTGGCTTTCATCACAGGATGATTTGCCAGCTGCTTCCTCCAGTCTGTTTTATTGTGAAGCATCTCATTAAAAAGCAAAAGGGATTTAAAAGGTGGTTTGAAAGCCAGAGGTGAGAAAGGCTCTCCCGTGTCACTGGTGTGCTGTTTCATGGGCACAAGTCACTTCATTTGTTCACATCCCTGCCTTGCTCCAAGAGCTCAGATGAGCACTGAGTCAGTGTGTGCTGAGCAGAGGCTGCTCCTGCACTGAGACATTGGCTGATTTTGGAATTAAATCACTTGTGAGCTCTGTGCTTACACTGAGCTGGTCACCTCTGACATGGGTTGATTTAACAGGTTATTTCCTTGGCTTTGTGTAAATCTTTTTGAGACCTGAATCTGTGGGTGCTGCTGCTGCTTCCCAGCCGTGCAAGGCTGGAGGAGGAGGTGTCTGGGTCTGCCCACCCTGCTCCAGGGGACACAGGGATGCTGAAGGAGCCAGGGAAGGAGGCCAAGTCTGTGACAAATCTTGATCCCCCTGCTTGGGGCTGGTGCAATACTTTAAATCTGGTTTTTCTCCTTCCACCTGTGCTGCACAGCTGGAGAGTGCTTGGAGGGTGCAGTTGTTTAGGGAGTTCTGTGCATCCCTCTGGAGCATCCAGGCTGAGCACTGTCAGCTACAACATCCCAGGCTAAGCCATTAGAGTGACTGTACATGGCATTTCTCTCTGTCCTTTTGCCAGGTTTTCTTCTGAAGATAATATATGTGCATTGCAATGTTGGCTAACAATGCTAAGGACTGCTGGAGGAACTCTTGCAAATGACCCATTTTTTTTCTTTTTTTTTTTTTTTGGTGAGATAATCTGTGGGTTATTAAAAAGACATATATTTAAAAATCCTAAAGTCAACAGATTTACATGAAAAATTGTCTGCCTTGCCTGGCTTACTTGACACTTTGGCTGTCTCAGAACAGATGGGACAGCATCCAGCTGTGGGAAAGGAAATACATTTAATGTTCATATTGTGGTCATTGAAATGTGAGGGGCACCAACAGGCTCATAAGGAACCACAGAGAAAATCCCCAAAGCCTATCAAAGCCTAGGTTGCATAATTTTGACATAACAGCACTGCTTGGAGTAGCTGGGCTAAATCTAATGGATGTCCAGACTGCTCTGCCCTGTCATGAGAGATTAGGCTTGATTAAGACCAGTGTGTCTCAAGAAATCATTTGTCCCTGCAGATCCACACAGGATGTTCTTGTGGGCTTAAAGGTGAACCTCTGAGGAGGCAGAAAGCTGGTTCTTTCTGGAGGGAGAAAGCATGAGAGACAGACTGGATTGAAAAGAGCAAAAGGACTCTCAACTCTCCCTAATTTTCAATAATGTTGCCAGTAAAAGAGAGTTCCTCTGGTGGAATCAATCTCAGCTCCTGGTGGGTAGGAGCTGCTTTGAGTAGCTTTGGCTTGGTGGTGCTTTCCTGGACATGTAGAACTGATGCCAAAATAATTCATTGTAAGAAAACTCAAAGGTGGATTAAAAACTGGCTTCATCTGTACCATCCCTCTGCTCTGCCTTCTCCAGGGATTTTTGGCAATGAGGGCAACATCCAGACCCATGAGATGGCCCTGCAGCATGGAGAGATCCTCCCTCACTGCAGCTCCTGCCAGCCAGGTAGAGTCAGTCCCCTGCAGTATTTCACAGCTCCCCTCTTCCATTTTTTTCCTCTTCTTTTCACTTAGAGATGAGCCTGGATTTACCCCTTCCTGATTCTTGATAAAGTTGATCAATGGACCATCTCAGCCATGTGTAGTGGCTCCTGAGCATTCAGATCCACCTCCAAACTGCACAGCTTGAGCCCATCTCCACATTTAATTACTCCAGACCATTCCCATGTGTCTCTGGGAAAGACGTGTCCCCTCATCTCTGTATCTGCTTAAAAATTCTATCAATTGCCATTTTTCTAAATCCTTCTATCAAAGAAATCCTCTCCCCTCCCTCCTAAATCTCTTGCACTTGGAACTTCAGGGAACAGAGCAGATGCAGTTTGATGCCCTCATCCAAACTAATGATTTGTTTCTGGCCGAGAACACGTTACCATCAAGGGGTTTTAATATTCTGCAGAATTTAGTGGAGGCCAATAGAGTAGGAGGGGGGTTAGATGCTCTGCCTTTGCCAAGATGTTTATGCAGCAGGAATGTTATTTATGTAAATCTGGAAGCACTCTTGAAGCGATAGCCTCGCTCTTGCATCTCAGACTTTTTTCATTAAGTCATTGATCTTCCTTCAAAAAAAAATTTTTTTTTTAAATAAAAAAATCCCTCTGAAAACCTAAAACTCGAGCATGAAAAGTACTTGGGGAAAAATATTTACTGCATAACTGCTCCAAGCTACCCACATTATACAGACCACTGCAATTCCTGAAGAATGCTGGGGTAACAACTGCTGGATTTGGGATTTCACACATCCGCTCCCCTCTTCTCCTGCTGCTTCCTTTCTCCTTCTAAATGAAGTTATTGCCTGGTCCAGCATCTCACTGTCCTCTTTAGGGTGAGCCCGTTTCACCTAAACAGGCCATGTACACACACTAAAATATGAAATATTGGAAGTCCTGGTGCCTGAAGTATGTGCACAGGGGATGAGCACCATCCTCATCTCCAGGCTGTTCCTTTCTCACCAGCACAAAGCCCTGCAGAGACCATGTTTCTTGCATGAAGCAAACAGATTCTGGCACAACTCAGTTTGTGCTCCTGGCTTTGTTTTTTTTTTTTTTTTTTTTTTAAAGATGTGCTCTTCTTGTAAAGTTTTTAACATTTTATGAATTTCCTCCCTGTACATAACTGCTGCTCACAGCTATGTCTGTTAAAACCCAGAACATAGTGGGAAAGTTTATCAGGATGGATTGGAGGGCACAAGGTGGACTCCTATGAAAGTTTATCAGGATGGATTGGAGGGCACAAGGTGGACTCCTATGGATGATTTTTGTTGTTGGGGAAATCAGGCCAAAGTGTCAGAGCAGGGCAGCCTTGGCCCACTGAGTGCTCATTGTGTGTATCCATGTGACATGTATGTATCCAAATATATGGATATCCATGAGGAGACAGGGATGTAAACCAAATGAGGTGGTGGCAGGTAGAGAAGACCTGGATGAAATGTTGCACAGAGGCCAGGGTGTGTGTGAGGCTTCATGAATTCAGGCTCAGCTGCCCTTCTTGGACTGACATGGATAAACAATTTGCAGGAGCACTTCTCCAGAGCCCATTATCCATCCTGAAGAGGTTTAAAAAATATCTCCAAAAAAGGCTGGTGGCAATTTTGGATCATTGTATGGATACACTGAGAAAGATCAGCAAAGCTGGTGATATTGTGACCTGCTCACTGCACCTTGGAGTGCCTGGTGAAATTCCCACTGCACAGAAAACTCTCCCTGGGCAGAATTGTTCTGGACACTGTGGAAGTCAGGAGCTGGAGAGAAGTGGATGCTGTGTTTCAGGTATTCAATGAAATTATTTCCACCTAAGAGCAGTTAACCTGTGCTCTGCAGCCAGCAGACACTGGTGCTGTGTGTTAATACAGTGTGTCTGAGGAAGCAGCAAGTCTGACAGACAACACATTCCTGAAAACCAATAACATGAAGCACTTGTGGATGGAAGGGAGCAAGGACTGGAATACCCTGGGAAATAACACTGATCAATAATGCCAGCTTCTCAGCAGAGTGGAGTTTAGTCCACACAACTCTGATTCCTGATTAATTGGGAAACTCTTCCTTGGCATGTAATTCCTGTGACTCCATGCAGATAGTTCACCTTGCTTATCTTTTGGGGATTTGCATTATCTGCACCAGCAGCAGAATTTGACCATATGTGATCCTCTCAGAACCCCAGCCAACCCAATGGCAAAATATAAACATCTGCCTGGAAACTGTTCTTGCAGGGCATATATGGTAATGATGGGGATCCAAAGGCAGCAGAAATGCACCTACAGATAGCACTGGGAGCATCCCAGAGCACATCTCCTGCCTGATGCTCATGAATTCTTCCAAGTATAGCACATTTGTGAAGCTCACAGCAGTAGCAAAGACAGTGAAAAAAGCCTGTGACAACAAGCCAAGTATTAATGCTTTTATAACCCAGCAACCCAGGCAACAGCAACAGAAGGAGTTGTTTTACAGTCAGCACCTGACTGCAGCAAGGCCATCGACATCCAAGTCTGTCCAAAGCTGAGAGAGCACAGGGAAACATCTTGGATCTCCCATTAATTAACCCTCTGTGTTTTGTGGTTTTGCATCCCAAGGCTTTACTTTCAGCACAAGAGGACAGGAGTGCTGTGGGCCAGACCCATGGAGGTTGGCAGATCACACCAGATGTGCAGCTGCCTTTAAGCCCCAGCCATAGAGCTAAAATTAGCTTTTAGAAAAGAATGTTAAAAGCAACCAAGATGCATTTTTAATAGCACTTTTTTTTTTTGTCATGTATTTTGTTGGGTTTTTTTTTCTCCTAATAGCAGGTATGAGACCAATTATCCCCATTTTCTCTGAGCAGTTGTTACTGGGGTTTATTAACATCTGGAGTTTGACCTGGACCATCAGTGTGTGGCACTGGTAGCAAACAGGATTATGATGTGGCAAGGGGACATTCTTATGTGCATAAAGAATTCTTGGACTCCTTCCTGCTAGGGATGCTTGGATCCCTCAGAGATGGGTGTGGGGTTTATGAGGAGGGGGAGGAGGGGTTACTTGCTGGGTTTTGAGTCTCGATGGGTAACACCCTACCCGTGGGGCAAATAGCAGGCAAATCAGAACCAGGAAGTGATGTGGCACATGCACATGAAAAATGATGGGTGGGGAATGTTAAACCAAACTCAAAAGGAACTTGGGATAGGTGCCAGGTCGTGTTCTGGTTCAAGCCCTTTGCTTGGCTCCTAGCTGATCTCAATTCAGTGGCCCACTCAGTAAAACCCATCTCTCTCAGATGCAGCGAGGGGCAGGAAGGAAGTCTTTGCTTGTTTTTGTTTTGAAATCTAATTTGGACTGGGACGTGCTGGGGACTGTCCCTTGGACAATTGATTACTCATGGCTCCTGCATTGCTCAGCACCTTCCAGCTCCCTCTCAGGCCCTTTGTCTCGAGAGCAGCTCCTGCCATGTGCTCCTGGGAAAGGCTGATCAGCCGTGCCTGGTGAGCTCAGTGCAGTCCAACAGCAGGGAATGGCCCCAGGAGCTCAGCCAGCAGCTCTAGCACTTCACAGGCTTGAAGGGAAATCTGAAAGTGGCTAGGCTTGGAATATCACTGAGGACACCTGCTGCCCTCACTGGTCATTAAACTTCATGAAGGATGACAAGTTCCTCCTGATGAGCAATTTTCACTCCAGTGTAGCCCCCTGGCCTTCATAGCAGGGCGTCCTTCAGATCCCCAGTAGTGCCAGCCTCCTGTGCCAGTTTAGCCATGATCATGGAAGATCCAGGTTTGAGGGGATGGTAGATATCAGGTGTATTTTTTCAACTCTGGTTATGAGCCCTGAAATCAATCAGTGCTGCATCACAGCTTTTCCAGCTTCTTCATCTGAGAAGTTCTGACACCACCATGGGGTGACCAGACCACAGCAATGATCAAGCCCTGCATCCTCTCCTGAGACACTGGGATTCAGGAGGACCTGGAAGAGAGGAGGATTCCCAGATTTCACATGAGGTCCAGTCCCACCTTTATTGACCTACCACATCCTGTGAAAGGTGCTAAGTGACCACAGCATGAGCCAGGGTTTATCTTCTGAAGACAATTATTCATTAGAATGAAAGACTCTGGATTAAAGAATGTCCTTCAAGAAATGCTGAGCATCTGAGCCCAGGCAAGATATGATTTGATGAAATAATTAAGAAAACATGCCTGGTTTCCTTCAATGAAACATGCAAGCCATCTCTAAATGCTCATTTGTTATGTAGAGATTTTACTGCCTGGATTCTAATTTTTCACAGCTGTAAACAGAAGACAAAGGGTGGTGGAAAAAAACCAGTCCTAAGTAGGAAGGAAGAGGTGTGTGATCAGAAAACCTTTGGCAAGTTAAGAGGATTAAGAAAGGCCCCAATGTTCTGATTTTAAGTTCTCTGAGTTGGACTAACATCATGGATTAGATTTGGGTGGTTAAGAGGAAGAAAATACCTCATTAAAAAGAAGCAATTGGGTTTAAAGTTGTTGTAAGACAATGGCTGAAACAGCTCAACTGGAATGGTCTCGCTTGCTTAATTCTGGGGTTTTGTGTGTGTGTGTTTTAATGCCCTCCCCCACCTCTTCACTCCCACCCTAAAAGCCTGCAGGGTTGGCCTTAAAATATATTACTTTCATTCCTTCTGCCCTCCTGGTTGCTGTATTTGGGAAGTGTTGAGCTCAGTGAAGCTGGGCTGGTGTCAGGAAATCTTTGGAACGGGCACTGTGAATGCTGAAAATTGGCACTGGAAAAATAAGAGTCCAGTCTTAATTTTTATCCAATTATTTCAAGTCCACATCTTCCTTTAAAAAAAATGGATTTTTACACCCTTCCTCTTTGCAAGGTAGTAAACTAATGGCAATTAAGGAGATGATCACTGCAGTGGGATTAAACTCTGCAGGTGAGGAGGAGACTGAGGGCTGAACACTGCCATCCCTTTGCCAGCTTTCTGAAAACACCCACCAGCAAAATCGTGGGAAAATTGGAGGAGTATGGATTTCTCAGGAAAAGTGGAATAAATACAGATCTGAAAGTCAGCACAGCTAGAAGGCAGCCAGGAGGCTGAAGGGTGGGAAACAGCCAAGCAAAAACCAAAAAACCTCCTGTGTCTGTGGTCTCCTTTCCTGAGAAGCCACCTGGGAGCAGTTTAGTGCTGGTGGAAGGTTCCTGGGGCAAGGTTACCCCTGATTTAAAGCTCTCAGGTGGCTCCTTGAGGAATGTTTACTTGTTCTTGGAAGCCAACAGGAGAAGAGCTGGGAGTACCATGGTTTGGGCAGGTGTGAGCCCTGTTGGCATCCTCCCACGTGGAGCTCCATCCAAGGAGGAGATCAGTCCAAGAGGATGTCAGAAGGTGCCATAACCCTCCTTGGTTAAGCAGTTTTGGGTTGGAAGGGGATGGGTGTGCTCTTCCCATTGACACGTGCAGGACCCTCTTCCCTTGGACCATCTCAGAGCCACCTTGGCTGCTTCCTCCTGCTCCTGCCCTCCAACCAGGCAGGCTTTTTTCAGTTTCACACTGGAGGCAGCTCAGCTCCTCCGAGAGCAGCTCCCTCAGCCATAGCATCTTGCCAATGGAAAAAGTGACACTAAAAATAAACTTGTTTCAGAAAGAAGCAAAGGCAGCTTCCAAAAATTCCCAACTAAAGAGGAAAAAAAGAAAGCAAACCACTACCACCCCAGTCTAGACAGCTGCACTAGGTGGAGGCAACAACAACCAAAAGGAATAAATTAAACTGTGGTTAAGGGGAGAATTTGTCTCCCCTGATTGCAAGACAAAAGAAACCCAACTCCTTGTTTGCAGAAAGAGATGTTTGGGAATTTCTCGGGCCAGCTGAGGGCCTATTAGAGTGATGTGAACTGGAAATGGAGCTGAGGGCTCTGGCTGGTCGCACGACCCAGCTTGGACCACACACATGAGGCAGGCTCTGACCAGGCAGCAGGCAGGGGTGGTGGCAGAGCCATCTGTCACTGCACTGAGGGACAAAATGGGCTCGGGCCACACGGCCTCGGCAGCAGCAGCGGTGACAACAGCAGGAGAAGGTGTCCCTCTCCTTCCAGATGTCTCCAGCTGCTTCTCAAACTGCCCAGCAGCTGTAGCTGCTCCATAATTGATGGATGTGAGTTGTGACCTGGTCTGAAAATCCACAGGGTGATGGATTCCTCCTTTTTATCCTTCCAGTTGTGATCGAAGCAAAGGTTGGGTCCTGTCCATGCTCTGGGTGGGTTTTGCTTGTTTATTTTTGTTTGTTGATTTTTGGGTTATTCCTGCACAGCTGGCAGAGGTTTGTGCTTTCTGTGTCCCAAAGCTTACCTGTTGGTGCTTGTGCCACACAAATTTTTACTCCTTCACTTGATTTGGGGTAGGCAGGGTTTCATCCTGTCTATGTGCTCATGGAGACTCCAGTGGGAAAACTTTTCAATATTTGTTTATTTTTTAATGTCTAAGGGAGCAACTAAAAACTCACCTAAAGAAACATCATGGTCATTTTCTCAGTTCTACTTCTCCTCTTAAAGGAATTTGTTGTTGGTTTGTGCGTGATCTCTGGAGTAAGAATGAAATATCTATTCCGGAGTGGGCATTAAAACATGGAAAGAAAATCTTGATGATTTGGATTTAGGAACTGTGCCTGGGGCCTGGCTGGGCATTGGTTCCCATCCCACATCAGACATAGCAGAGGGAGGACCTGCAGGGTGTCACACTTCATGCCCTCTGTCTTGGACATGGGCAGCTGACATGAAAACAGGGCCAGCTCACCTGCCCTCAGTCATTAAGGGTCACTTGGCATTTGATAAAAGCCCCAGTGTTTGCCCCAGTGTCCAGCCTGAATTCCACTTTGCTTATTAGGATTTTTCCTACATGAAACCCAGATTATTCTTTCCCTTTCCCACAGCCTTACACTACAGAGGGACTGCATTTCAGTGGTAAAAAGATCATGGGGAGTTTTGGTACAACCAATTAGTAAAATAGCTCAAAAATGCTGACAACCAGCTGGGAAAAAAAGGGTCTGTATTGGCTTATTTATTCACTGTCTAGAAGTTGCCTTTTAAAATGGAATTATTGATTAAAACTGGGTTGTTTGGGGTTTTTTTTAAGGTAGTAGCTGTTTACAACCAGACACGTAGAGCCAATAAAGTCCCAGTACCTTGGCTCAGCAGGAATTTGGTGTCAAATCAAGCCTGTTTGAGAAGCCAGGGGATGTGGTGGTGTTTCCAAGTCCCAGAGGCACAGGAGGCAATTGGAGAGGTTAAATTCAAGGAGTTTGATGCTCAGGGAGGTTTGGTGAAGTGTCCCTGATCATGGGCTTGGTTCTGGTGAGTGGTCTGGATGTTTTTGGCTGGGATGTGGTAACACCTCAGAAATGGGGTGAGTTGGCTTGAGCTTGTCTTCTTCCTGTGCCAGACAGATTTAACCAGCCATGCTGGGGGGGTTTGCCTGCTTTCCCAAGGCAATGAGCCTGATCACTCCATGTTCTTTTTCCCTTGTGAGACTTTCTGCACCTCCTGCAAAATACCTGCTGGTTTTGTGGGCACCATGGGCTGAGGTGAGGTGGGAGGTCCATGTACCATCCCACCAAGGGACCAGCTGTTGCTGCACCCTGGTGTGAGACTCCAGACAGACAGGGAACATTGTGGGTGCTTCAGCAAAAGATTTACTTAGGATTTGCTTCTACTTTGGCATAAAGTGACCTGAGATGCACAGCCACAGAAAATCCCTGCCTCAACAAGTGCCACTGCTGACAGGAACACTTGGATTAAGTATTTATGGCTGCCTGGAAGGAGCCAGACTGCTGAGGGCACACAAGCTCACCTGGACATCACCAACCCAAGTTACTTGGTGTAAAGGGGAGCCCAGGACGATGCCAGGGATAATAAATCCACCCTGTGCAAACAGAGAGTGAACGGCGGGAGCCGTTTGTGCTGCAAAGGCTGAACAGGGCTGAGCTCAGCCCTGGCTCAGCCACAGCCTCCCCTGCCCCAGGCACGGGCACCAGGCAGCCCAAACTCACTGGAGGTGGATAATCATCAGGATGGGTCTGTGTGAACAGGGGATAAAAGGCATCGTGCCACTGCTCTCCCACCTGATCTGCTTCCTCCTCCCCAGCCCCTTTTGATGTTTGCTTTCATGGCCATTTCTTACAATGTGAAATTCATCCTGGGTTTAATGGTTTGGGGATGATGTGGTTTTTCAGATTAACAGAACAAGGATGTAGAGCTCTGAAAGATGTCTCTGCTCTTTATCAGCGATTTCTTTCAAGTACAAAATGCTTTTTCTTTCCCTTTTTGTTCTGTAAAGGTGGATTCTTCCCCTGCCCTGTTTACTAATTAAAATTTAGTTGGTAAAGAATAAGCATATTGTCCCTGCCAGGGTTTGATCTATTGTTATTAGGGCTCTGTGTTGTTACAGATGAGATCAAAGAATTTAATTTATGATGGGTGGATAGGTCAAGTTCAGTCGTCTGAAGCGAGTGCAGGGCAGAAAGCACAGTCAGACAATGATGTCTTAAGTAGCAGCCCAGGCAATAAGTTCTTCCTTGTAATACAGCCCCAGTTCTCCAGTTTTGACTCAAGAAAGTCAAGCTGTCCCTTGGATATAAATATTTGAGGACAGCTGGATGCAGTATAAGAAGCCCCCTCTGCCTTCTCTCAGTACAATATCAACACCACCCAAGGAATCCGTGGTTTAAGGTAAAGGGAAATCCTGGCACCATGACTGAGTGTTTCAGCCATCCCAATCCACAGGTTTGCATTGTCTCTGAGTGCCTGCTGCAACTCCCTGTGATATTTTTAATGTGATTTTAAAATATCCCTTGAGCTCACAGCAAGAATCTCTAATTAAGACCTAAAGTTGATGCTGCAAAGCCTTAGTCACACCCTAATAACAAAAGGGGAATGGGGTGGGAGGTGAACAAATTTATTGGGTCTGCTTATGGTCTCTAGCTGCAATATTTTCCTTGAACTGTGCTCAAAGAGGAATGGGTTGGATTATTTCCATTTCATCTTTATTTATTGCACATCAGTGTGCAGAGCTGTTGTGAAACCAAGCAAGACACCCACCTCTCCCCTATGCCTATGGAAACCATGAGGACTGGCCTGGGATGAGTGACTGGGGAGCAGTTTCTGGGCTCTGTTACTGGGACACGTCTGTGAATGCAGCTCACATAGCTGGATACGTGGGGTGTGCTCTCCCTGTGCTCTGCCCAGCTGGAGCTGGAAACTGTTTTGGGTGGGAACAACATCTCCCTGGGTCTGTCTGGAGAGCACTCAGCACACCATGGGCTGGTGGAAGGGGCAGGACAGCTCGGGGCTCTGGCTCTGCCTGGAATGGAGCAACAGGAGGTTCCCTGTCAGCTCCAGCCCTGGGCTTTGCCTCTCTGTGCTCATTTCTCTGTCCCACCAAGTGCTTTGGCTTCTCTGGGCCAGGCAAACAAGGCAGCAAAGCTGTGGCCTTTGTGTGAGAGCCAAATGCAAAATGTCACCAGTTTGAAACAACAAAATCCCTTTCCTTGACCTGCTTCATGGAATATAGGAAACAATGTCAGGGCTCCATGGAGAGGTTTCTGTGGGTGAGCACCTCCCTGCCCTGATGTGGTCACTCTCTCTAAGGGTCCATGTCTTCCCTGCTCGAGAAGATTTGTGTTTTACAAATGCCCCATCTAAAGCCCCCAGGGTGCCTTCTCCCTCACAGGGCTTCTGCTCCAGGTCCCTGTGCCTTGGCTGCTGTTTCTTGTTCAGTTTGGTGGTACTTTGAGGCCACGAACAGGGAACTGATCTGGCACTAAAAAAACAAAACAGTGGGAGTTTCTCATAAATTTGAATGGGTTTATTTGGTTGTTTTGAGGTGAGGGCAGTTCCTCAGGCTGGCTCAGAGTGTGGTCTCACACAGAGCAGGGGATGCTCAGGGGTACCTGGTACCTGCATCTCAGCAGGTACCTGTATGGTACAGGAACACTGTGGTCAGAGGAGTCAGTGCATTGGCAGTGGCATTTCAGCTGTAGCAACACAACTGAGATCTATTCAGATCCTGGTGACACCCTTGGATCATGATTTGCCCTTTTTAGTGATTTTTTCTTTCTTTGGCATTGAGAGGTCTGTGAGGTGTAACTGCAGCTGCACAACCCCACTGCTGCTCCGGTTTGGGAAAGGTTTGGTCAGGGCTGTTCTCCTGTTGCCTTCCATTTTCTCATTCCTCCATTCCTTGACTGACATTCCACAGCTGTAACAGGGCAATATTGGAAGAGATGATGCTCTCAGGGCATTTTTTCACCCCAGTGAGAAGCTGTAAATATGTGATACCTCTGCCTGCCCTTGTAAATCTCGCAGCCCAGGGGCTGGATCCAAGGAGCTCCCCCAGTCTGGATCAGCCTCAGGGATGCTCACACACATCGTGTTGCTCATCCAAACCCAAACCCCAACACTCTTAAAATTTTCTCATTATGGCTCTGACTTCCAGTCAGCTTGGAAGCTTTAAAAGGGGAACTGGTGGGTGGTACAGCGTCTGTCTTAGTGTCTTCCTTGCATTTACTGCCTTTTCCTTTCTGGAATAAAAGCTTCACTTTTATTTCTCATGACTTTACAATGCATCATCTTGGAAATCAATCTTCCCCTTCAATTTTCTTAATAATGCTGTCAAAAGTCATCAGCTAGAAAGCATTTGGTGGGGAATGCAAGAAAACTTTTCAAATCTCTCCATGATGAGCGAAAGGGACAAAGAAAATCTTTTACAACTTAGTTGCTCTGTCTCAGTAAAATAAAAACAGCCCCCAGAGAGGCATTAGTAACTGTTGAGAACCAATATTTACATGTAGTAATTTATCTTCATGTTTATGGAAACCACAATTAAATATTATTTTTTTTAAATCTTCAGAAAATTATAATTAGTGGCCAAATTTTTGGGGGAGGGAGTTAAAAATTATTTTTCCAAAAAGGCTTTTTAATGTCTAGGGATTTGTGTTTGTTTCTGTTGACTAATCTATAAAGTAAACTGCCCAGGCCCTGAGGTGACTCACGGGCTGTGCAGATGGTGAGATTTGCTCTGGGCTCTCTACGTTCCTCCAGGAGGAGGAAGAGCTGGTTCCACCTCCTCATCCCCTGCTGCAAAGCCAGAGGGTGTGTGAAAACCCCTCCTGGAGACACAGCTGTGGGAATCCTGGGGTTTCCAGGCAATTACATTTTTGGGAAGCTTGTGCTGTGACCCAATGTGAATGAAATGGGATGAGCTGGGGGCTTCTGGAGGCTGCCAAGGTGGGAGCCAAGGGAGGACGTGGCTGTGGGGGAGCAGAGCAGCTCCTGGAGGACACAGTTGGTTCTTCTCAGTCTCACTTAACTTGCATTGCCCAGAAAGACATGGAGGGGCTGGAGCATGGCCAGGGGAGGGAATGGAGCTGGGGAAGGGTCTGGAGCAGCTGAGGGAGCTCAGCCTGGAGCAGAGGAGGCTCAGGAAGGACCTTGTGGCTCTGCACAACTCCTGACAGGAGGGGACAGCCAGGGGGGTTGGGCTGTGCTCCAGGGAACAGGGACAGGAGAAGAGGGAATGGCCTCAAGTTGCACCAGAGGAGGTTTAGGTTGGATATCAGGGAAATATTCTTCACCAGAAGGGTTGCCCAGCATTGGAGCAGGCTGTCCAGGGCAGTGGTGGAACCACCATCCCTGTAGGGATTTAAAAGCTGTATGGATGTGGCACTTGGGGACATGGTTAGGGGTGGCCTTGGCCATGGTTGGACTCAATAACCTTAAAGAATTTCTCCAACCTTAACAAGTCTGTGATCTTCTCCAACCTAAATGATCTCTGATTCTTGTGGGCAGGCCAAGGGGAGCTGTACTCTGTCTCAGTAATGAACTCTGACTCTCCAGGAAAGCATTTATTTTTGCAAAATTAGAAAGAGGGAGATGTGGGAGAAATCAATGGATCTGTTTATAGGTGTGTAAAAAAGGCAGAAAAGTTAATGCTAACATGTGTTTATTCACTTTCCCAGAGCAAAAAAACATTTGCAGGACTGTACACAGGTGGTAAATGATCAATATCTTTATTTACATTTTTTAAGCAACGTCAGGACATGGAGGAGGTGAATGCATAGAACCCCTATAAACACATTTTATTCATGTGTGGGTGCTGTGGGCACTGTATTGCAAAGACTTCAGGAGTCCAACTCTGCAAGTCAGGTAAATATGATGGGTTTATTTTTTTCAGTACACAAGCAGAGCACTAGACTGGACACAAGACAGTAAAACTCACGAGTTTTCTCCATTTTCCCCAAACTGGTAACAGAACTGAACTTTTTTGTAGCCTAAATAGCTGAGTCCCCCCCTGCCATACACAAGGTCAGCCCCCATCCAAACCCACGTTGTGTCACACCCATCCAAATGCCACCTGAAAATCAGTTTGAGCAAATCTGTCTTGGGCTGGGTGTAGTGAAAAGTTTTGGGGAAAATGATTCCAAAATGCAAAGAATTTCCTGTTGTTTTTACTGACAATATCTGCCTTAAGATGGAGTGAGCTCTGCTGTGGGTCTCTCTCTATTGCAGCTGCAGGGTTATGGCACAAGGCACAGTCCCAGGAGGGAACACTGCAAGGAGTGCTTTGATGGGGTGGCCTGGCAGTGGGGGATAGCACAGGGAGAAGTGGTTGGGCCAAGGAAGGGTCTGAATGTTTCAACTGCAAATACATTTAATGTTCTGTGCCTTGGAGAGAATTTCCTAGGGTTCTCATTGATCAGTTTGCCTGGTTTTTAATGGGAATGAGGGTGGTTACCTCACTCTTCTGGGCTCAGGCTGATGGAGAGCACTGGGTGAAATCAATCTCTGCTGTGGTTGAGGCTTCACCAATAATCTCTGCCTGGATCTGGGTAAAGCTACAGACACTGCCTGGTCTTCTCAGATGGGCAAATGCTTGATTTTCCCTCTGTTTTATGAATTTCCTTAATGTGTGTTGATGCTATATGTTATTAAAATCGATTGCCTCCTTCACTTATTTCCTCTGCTCTGGACTCAATTACTTTGCATCTTTTTTTTTTTTTTTTTTTTTTTTTTTTTTAATGTAGGTTGAAGCTGATATGAGAGAAATAATATCCAGTCTCTATTTCTAAAGATACAGGGCCAGTCTATCAGGCTGTTGGCACAAAACAACATTTGTTTTATTGTTGGGGTAAGTAAATAAGAACAAGAAGTCTTAAGTACTGGCATATGTTGATACTTGGCCAAAAAGGTCTCTAAACAATACATTTTCTATTCATTCCAGAAACCTCATACTCTGTTATTTCTCATTTAATGCTGTTGGCAAATACCCATGTCACCATCTAATTTTGACTGTAGTTCAACTTTTTGAGTGCAAAGCTAATCCTCATTATGGCTGTAAACGTGTTTCATTTGGCCTTGTGTTCATGTGCTCAAGTGACAAAGGCACTCGAGGCTTTCCATCAGGAATGGAGATGTGCAGGTAAGTGTTTTGTTCAATCTGCTTCATCTCTCACACAGTGACAATCAGCCCAGTTGCTTAATAGGGAAGAATGTTTTTATAAGCCTCTCTGTGCTCTCTGCTTCCTGCTCTGCATCTTTTGCCAGGTGAGTGTGACAGACCAGGGAGAAAAAGAACAAGTGAATATAAATAATCACAAAAGCCATGAGGATCTGGTGTAGCAGCTCTGTGTGAGTCTCCTACATCTTTATTTGCTCTTCAGACACTGATATGTTTTAACTCTTATTTTTCATGGAATGTTTTGGGTTGAAAGGGACCTCAAAGATCATCTTGTTCCAACTCCCTGTCACAGGCAGGAACACTTCCACTAGACCAAGTTGCTCCAAGCCCTGTCCAACCTGGCCTTGAAAATTTCCAGAGATGGGGAAGCCACAGCTGCTCTGTCCAACCTGGAGAGTGGCTTTTCAATGTGGTTATTTCAACATGCCTGAGTTTTCATGGAGATTTACAAACTCGATCCTTATCAAGACCCTACTCAAAGTAACTCCTCTAAATAAGGCCTCTTGTAAGGGGGATCACAAACCAACAGCCTTGAAGTCAAAATTCACTTTCAGGTAATTTTATTTAATAGTTTTTAATAGTGAAATTCAGCCTGACTTCCCTGCCCCCAGCAGAGCACGTGACAAACTGTTTATCAAAATAATCTGACTCATGGAAGCCTGGATGTCACTGCCACTGAGGTTTAAGTGTTGTCACCAAACTCCTTAAAATGCAGCCAGCATCATAAAAACAGCAGAAAACCCTGAGCCTTCAGACCTGAGTCAAGTAGGACCAAACCTGGTTTGTCTACAGTTTCTTTCATTAGGATAGAGTAGAGTAGGGTGGAGTAGGGTGGAGTAAAATATTTTTAGTTGAATGGGACCTACAATCATCTACTCCAACTGCATCACCTAGGCCAACAATTCAAATTATTCTGCTGAAGCTCCTGGTTGAAGTGTAGCTTTGTGTTGGCTCTGTTACCAAGGACTGCCAAGTTAAAGCTCCTGGGAACAGGTCAAACAGAGGGAGGAGTTTGGGGGCACAAGGTGGAGGCAGAGATTTTATTTATTCCTGGCTGCTGTCTGCAGTGGGATGGGTTCTGCTTGGTGGTGGCAAAGGGTTCCCAACCTACAGCAGTAGTGCCCAAATAAGAAATCTCCTGAGGGATTCCCAGTCAGACAGAGCCCATCTGCTTGGACTGGGGTGAGCACCACAACTTCAGCAGCTGGCAGCTCGCTCAGAGTTTGTCTGTGCTAAAAGAAATATAGTTTGCCACAAGATATTTTTCTATATCCAAACGCAAACTTGAGCCACAAATGTTTCTCTGTGCTTGCCTACACCAACGAGTCACAAATTGTCCTCTTGTATTTAAATCGAGCCCAAATTCAATCCATACATTCCCAGTCATTATCACCCCATTATCCTTTCTCCTTTTTGCTATTTTTCTCACCAAGCAGTGGTAAACCCCAGGCCCTTTCTCAAACATGTGATTGATATAAGAGGAGAGGAAAGTTCTTTTCAAATATTAAAATGTTTTTAAATACTGTTTTATAGCAATCATGGTCATCTGCAAGAAATCAGTTTTCAAAGAAGTGTTTGATGGACTGACAATCATTTGAGCCCAGGATGAGATGAAATGGTCCAATTCAAGCTGGATTGGGACTTTTCTGGAGAGCACATGAGTTTAGAAGAGATTGATGAAGCTGAATTTTGAAACTATCAATTTTGTCTTTGAAGCGTGTTGGGATCCAGGCTGGCTGTGAGGATCAGAGAGATGGGAGCTTAGGAGGATGGAAGGAGGTGGCCTCCTCTGGAGAGTGGGCAGCAGTGAGGAGGAATGATAAAATGGTATCAGAGAAGTCATCCCATCTTTCACTGGACTTTAACTACTTCCACTCTTTTTCTGGGACAGGGTGTCCTGTAAAGGGCCAGGAGTTGGACTCCATGATCCTTATGGATCCCTTCCAACTCCAGATATTCTATAATTCTATGATTTTGGGGCATTTGTTATGCAGCATTTATTGTTCTCTAATGCACACAGGGTGTTTGCTTCCTACGTGCTTCAATTTACACTTTTTGCTATGAGCTGCATTTTCTTGTGTTTGTATATGTAAGGAACTTTCAATATTAAGTTTCAATGTGTTAGTATGGAAGGAAATCAAGAAAACTCTTTCTTGGGTGGAATTCATCAGGTCCCCAGCTGGATCATTGTGTTTAGGGTTGCTGTGGCTGCATGAGGCTGGTGTGCCCACCAACCTCCTGCATTTTCCATCATTTATATTGTTTATGCTGAATATCCAGGCTCAGAAGCAGAAATCACTTGGGGTTGTTTGGGTTTTCTGGTTTTATTTTCTTGAATACCAGGAAGGAACAGCCAAGGCCTTGGTGATCAAGACTAACAGTGGGGCTGCTTTAAAAATCATTCAGGCTTTTCAGGTGTCCAACTTCCAAACTACTTAGGGCACAAGGGGAAATGTAAACATTGTTCTGTTATTCAACCTACTACATAAGAGCATTGAGTCTGACAAGGCTCCAGGTCCCCCTGTGTCCCGTCCTGCCCGAGATCAGACGCTGATATCCCTCCCCAGTGACATCCAATCTGGCAGGTTTGTTTTCACTCTAACAATTGCCCACTGTAAATGTTCCTTGCTCTGCTTCGTGCCTGCCCTGCCAGAGCTGCTTCCAGGAGGATTTCACTGCCTTTCTCAGCATTCAAGCTTGTCGTAGCCCTTTCTTAAATACAGTCTGGGTGTATTTAAATACAAGTTCAGGTGTGTGCTGCATTTAATCTGTGCAAGGAGGGAGGGGATTTTAGATATTCTTTTGAACTTTTTAAACTTTGTATCAAAACCTTTTTATTTCTTTTTTTTTTTTTTTTGGTAGATATATGTAATATTAAAAATTGTAAAACATTTTATTAAGGAATTTGCCATGTTGGATGAGTCTGTTTGCAGGGCCCAAAGTTGGTGGCAGAGCATGAGATGAATTTCAGGTTATGCCACAGACAGATTTTACCCTGGACACAGGGTGGGAAATGGAGCTAATGAAGCTGAAATGCTCATTGCAGGAGCTGTGTACATATGGAGAGCCTTGGTAGGGGAGAGGCTGGTGAGCTCCAGGATTATTACTGGCAGCAAAACTTAGTGTCTTTGTTCTGCACTGATCTGCAGGGAAAGCAGAGTGGGAGCCATCCCCTCTGCCTTGGGTGAGCACAATCCATGCTTATACCCAGGAATGCCAAGGCCAGGTCTGGCAAATGCCAATGGTCTGCTTCTGCAACAGCATAACACTGGAAATTCTAATTTAAAGTAGGAGATGTATATAAGACTTAAAAGCAGTAGTAAATGTGCTTGGACCAGGCAGGAGAGAATTATTCCTGATCAGCTGGCAGAGCTGGATGTAGAGCAGGACCCTGGACTTTGGTGTAGTTTGAATTAATCTGGATTTCTGTATTATATTATTTTTATAGTCTCTTCCCATCTGACAGAGATCTCTGTTTTCTTTGCTGTTTCATACACTGTTCACAGCTCACTCCACTGCCAGGAAACAGTTGTGCCTTGATGGTTCAGGGTTCCCCAGACTGGTGGGCATGATGGTCCTCCCAGCATCTGAGATGGGACAGCTCCTTCCCAAAATCCTTTTCTCTCTCTTGCTGCACTGACAAACTTCTCTGCCAGTCCCAAAAGCAGCAGGGAAGTGTTTCCATCTTGAACAGTTTGCTTCTCTTTAGTTACCTTTGGCCTCTGGGTCAGGAAACCTTAATAATTTCCTTTTTATTAATTTAATCCATAGTTCCTAGTAATTACCATAAATTAAGCCTGCTGGGGGGAAAAGCACAGCCAATAAACCAGAGGAACTGCTGGCTTTATGTGGGTAAGGTCAGTACCTAGAGGATTGTTTCCTGCAGCTCGGTCCCTTGGTTGTTGTGATTAACTTGAGATCAGCAGAGAGTTTCCCATCCACCTTTTAAACGAGGCTGGGACATGCCAGGAATTCTGCTAATGCACAGGGCCCTGTTAAAGGCTTAATCTTGGTGTGAAATGAACTTATTCCTGCCCCTGTGCAGGTACTGAGTATTTCCCA
Organism: Haemorhous mexicanus; assembly: GCF_027477595.1. Taxonomy (NCBI): domain Eukaryota; kingdom Metazoa; phylum Chordata; class Aves; order Passeriformes; family Fringillidae; genus Haemorhous; species Haemorhous mexicanus. The sequence goes on from NC_082353.1 coordinate 19,457,780, forward strand.
AAGGATTTCTCTCTGGTTTGAATGAATTTGACTGGAGACACCAGCGTGTCCTTCCTGATGGCATTGACACCAGTGAGGTGACAGCAGCAGGCACAGATTTACTTCTGACACCTTGGAGCTTGGAGTAGGGATGAAAATAGAGCTTTACCTCCCAAGAACAAAAGAAAAATAATAATTTTAATAATAATAATAATCTGGATTCACAGGGGGAAACACATGGCGTCATTTTGCAAAGACCCTTCTTTGGTTCTCCTCAGCAGCTCCTTTGGGATTGGGGCACTCAGAACATGGTGGAGAAAGTGGGAATTAAAACAAGCCCATGGGATGAGAGGCAGCCTCCAGGAGCCCACAGAGGCCCCACTAGTAAAGGGTTGCTGGTTTCCTCTCCGAACTGGGCTGAAGCCAGGCATTCCTGAGTGGCACCGGTCCTCCCAGCGCTGGAGAGGAAACATTCCCGTTTGTGAGCTGTGGAAGTGCATGCCTAAGCCAAAGGTTACCAGGCTGAGGTGATATTTTTGCATTCCTACAATGTCTTAGCTTTTTTAAATTAAATTCTTGCAACATGAGGATTTAATCCCTCCTGGTATATATGGCGTGCGTGCGTGTGCGTGTGCGCGCGTGTGCATTTTTTTTTTTCCTACAAAAATTTCATCAGGCGAGTTATTTTTGTTTTTGAAAGTTGGCTCAGATACCGGGTCAGTAACTTTCCACCCAGAGCCTGTGGAAAGGTTTGGGGTTTGAGGCTGAATAGAGGGTCAAGTTTTAGGGTTGTGCTTGAGTAGAAACTGGATCTGGGGTTGAGAGCCACTAGGGATGAAATCTGTTGAATTTTTCGTGAATATTTTTTTATTAAAAATAGTGGAAATAAGCAGTTTTCCTTTGCCCAAAAGCAGAGTTCTACCACATTGAAAATGGTCCTAAGAAAATTAGTGGTTTCTAGCATGGAGTTGGGTTCGAAACCCAATCCCCGAAGGATAAGTTTGGAGTCACATACTCAAAATTAAGCTCCAGCAAAACAAAAAGCATTTTGATTATAGTACTGTGAGGGTGGGGGAAGAACACAGGCTGTGCCCTGATCCTCCTAGCAGGGAGCTGGAAACTTCTTGGGAGCAGAAAGGTGCTGTGGGACACCACAAAGAGCTGCAGGCAGAGCCCAGGCACTGTCCTGGGCTCCAGGAGCAGATATTCCATCCCAGGGTTACTTACAGGAACTCAAAGCTTTGGTTTGCAGCTCGGGCTGTGCCTCTGGCTGCTCTGAGCTCACACATTCTCTGCCCTGCCTCTGTCACCAGATGAAGGTGGTGGGTTTTTCCTGGGGAGCAAAGAAGTTGTTAACTCAGGCTGTGATCAGGCTTCTTTTCCCTTCTGCTGAGCTGCTGTGCCAGCTTTGAGAAAATCAGGCTGATTAAACATACCTACACTGGTGCCCTGGAGAAAATACCCCCAGCTGCTTCTGCTAAGCCAAGGAACCCCCTGCTCTGGGCAGGCACAGGGGGCAGCTCTGCCCCTGCTTTGAGCCATGGGACAAAGATGAACCAGGCCAGGAGCACCAGGACACAAGTGCCCAATTGCTCTAAGCCAGGACTCAGATTTTAAGCATCGAACTTCTGCTGAGGTGCTCTTAAAAATCTGTCTTGATCATGCTGGAGAGCAACAGCATTGCATTTCTGAGGAGTTTTTTCTGCACTGAACTGTTCAGCCTGAGCTAATTCCTGTGCTGATACCATGGAAGTGCCCATGTGTGTGCTGCCTGGACAAGGCTGGGCCCTGGATGAAGTCTTGGAGCAGAGGTGCTCAGATAAAATGAGGATCATGGTGTTCCAGGGTTCCCTTCTGGTGGCTGCTCAGCTGGGGATGTCCCTCAGAGCTGGCACAGCCACCTCAGGTTTGCTCAGTGAGGGGAAGGGATGGCCTGAGCTCTCCCTTTCCCCTGGCTCAACGGAGCCAACACCATGGGAGAAAGGGCAAGTTCTGCCTAATGAAGATATCTCTGTTTCACCACTGCTTCCTCCTCTGGAAGAAAAATGATTCCTCCAGGTCTTGACATCTGCTGTTATTTAAAGGATCATCATCATCACCACTCCAGCCCTCCTGGGGCCTCAAGGTATATAAAACCTTATTCTTCCCAAATTTGTGATTGAAAACAGATATTGCGTGATGGTGTCCCTCTAAATGCCATGTCAGTGGTGGGGAGCTCATTAATTAATGGTTCTGCAGGACAGAAGCAGGGGGTGACTGGGGAGGGCAGGTGGAAGGTTTTAGGTAGATTTTAACCCCCTGGGGCAGGTGGGTGGTGACCACCTGTGGACATGCTGCAAGAGGAATCTGCAGCGCTTGCAGCTCTCTGCTGATGCTGCTATTTGCATTATCTAGGGATTCTCTTGTGACCTTTAGCAGTTTTTATTTGGGCTCTGGTGAATGACTGAGGCAGAGGAAGAATTTCTCAGGTTAGCAGACCCCTCTGCTACTTGTCACCTCCCTCGTACACCCACATGCACGCCCCTGTGGCCGTGGAACCAAGGGAGCAATGGGAAAGTGCACCTGGAAGCTTCTCAGAGGGTCCAAGCTGTGGAAAAAGTTCATAAAACACCTCCTGGAAGCCTGTCCCTTGTGGGAGGCTGTGTGTAACCTCCATCCTCACCCTCCATCAGGTGGCTTGGATGGGGGGAGGCTGCAGCTACAGACACACACTCTCTGTAACAGCTCCATGCTGGGGAGACCCAGCAGCTCTCACTCTGATTTAGGGTTTGCAGGTTCAGTGGTGATGGCAATTATTTATTGATTCACAGGCTGGGAAGGGCTTGGCACAGGTGCCCAGAGAAGCTGTGGCTGCCCCCTCCCTGAAGTGTTCAAGGCCAGGTTGGCCAGGGCTTGGAGCACCCTGGGATAATGGAAGGTATGTCCTGTCCCTGGGATGAGCTGGGAGCGTGTGGTCCTTGCACAGTGCCTGGAGTATTGCTCACACATGGTATGTTTTCCATGCAAAATGGGTTTTTAAGAAATAAGGGTTTTTAAAATGGACTAAAAAATTTTTACCGGGGCATCTGGTATTGCAAATATTTGAAAACGTTGAAATTTTTTCTTTCTTGGCAGTAAAAACAACCCAGCTTCTTGCCCACTGCAGTCCAAGAACTATTGAATATGTTTTAAAACAGATCGTTTGGGGGGTTTATATAACTTTTTATGGTTCTGAACAGAAGATACTTTTCTCCTTAGAACTGGTTCAGAATCCTAAATTATAGTTGTTGATTTCTTGGCTTATGGGGAGCTATGTGATTTACACCAGTTAAGAACATCAGAAAGCTTCAAGGACCCTTTGAAAGTGCAAACCAGAGGAAGGTGAGCGTTTGTTTTCCTTCCCAGATATTCATATCCTTGTTGCAGACTATGCCTGGATTCACTCCATTGCTGTTGTGAACTGTGGGACTTTATTCCATCCCCATTCCCAGGTAGCTGGAGTCAGGCACTGCAGGGAGCAGCTCAAAGGTTCCCCCAGCAATTGAAGGGATCTGAGTGAATCCATCCCCTGGAATGGGGTGAACCCAGATGCTGCAGCTGCTTCAAGATTTTTCCAGTTATTTTTTCCTGAGAATGACTATAAGGTCACAAGATCTGGGGGGTTTTGTGTGTGGCTTTCTGACCTGCTGAATCATGATATTTTCATTATTTTTTTTTTCTCATGCCTGTTGCACTCAGATGTACTTTTGACAGAAGCTGAAAGAACCTTCCTGGGCTGGAGGGAGGAATTTTGGACTTCCATCTCAGCTGAGGGCCTTGACAATTACATATGGTACAGACAGGAACAAAATTAATGCTTTTTAAAAAACATATTAAAAATAAGGGGGGGGGGGGGGGGATAGGAATGGGAAAAATAATTTTAAAATATCAGCATTTTATCTGCAATTCATCCCAAGCCTGTGTGCTGGAAAACCCTCTTTGTGTGGCAGCTCCTTGTGCCCAGGTGGCAAAAAATCTTGGGAAACTCCAAATACAGCTGAGATGTTTGTGCATACAAAAACCAGATGGGTTTCCAGCTTATTGTGGGCCTGGACAAGTCCTGGTGCTTGCCAGCACAAAGATGGCAGGAACAAGGATGGAGGGTTGGGGCTGGGAATGCTCCTAGAGACAGCTTGTGCCTGGCTGAGCTGGTGTCCAGCTCTGCAGTTGCTGTGGCTGGGGTTTGCTGATCCATGAACCATCAGCCCTCTGAGCCAGGGTGGGATGGCTCAGGGATCTAAAAATGACCAGAAATCCAGCCCTGGGCAAGGCAGGGAAGGGCTGGTGCTGGTGGAGGATCCAGCCTGGCCCTTGGGATCCCAGCAGCCTTGGCACAGCCACAGCACCAAACCACATCCCTGGCCAGTCCTGCTCTGCAGTCTGGCCCCGTGCCCAGGTTGTGAAAGCACTATAAAAGCCAGGTATGTTGTTTTGGCCTTAATGTTTGTCCCATGGCATTAAAAAAAAAAAAAAGAAAGAAAGAAAAATCTGGACAAGCACAGAATAATAAAGTCCTGAGATATTTAATTGGATTTACTCAAGTACTGCTTTGCTTGTCTCTTTGCACATGCAGTTCCACAAACATTACTCACATGTGGAGCTATTCAGTGACACTCTGGTCCAGTACAGCCCAAGCTGGACACTTACACATGTCCATCATTCACTCTGACAAAGCCACTTCTCCCCCCAGCCTTGGTAGCCCGTAGCTGAAGCCCATCCCTCCAGAAGAGAAATTCACTCCTTGCTTTGAAGACAGAGTGCTGAGGCATCCGCTGCATTCCTTGCTGACGTGTTCCAGTGGTTGGCTGCCCTCATTCCAAACCAGATGTCTCCTCTCTGATTTGAATGCTGCTGACTTCAGATTCCTGCCATTAGGCCTTCTTCTGCCTGTTCCTGATGGAGGTGAGGAGCTCCAGGTTGTTGGATACCCGGGCTGCCACTGCTACCCAAAGAAGCAGCCGCTGTCAGGGTCAGAGAGTCTAACAGCATCATGAAACACTTCCAGAAAATTCTTTCAATTTGTCTCTTGGCTTTTACAGCCATTTAGTGGGAGCAAGGCTATGCACAGCCCTGGTCTGGTTTTCCCTTTGCTGACTCTTCTTTGAGCCCCCTGCTTGGTAAAATGGTGGGGGTTTGTCCTTAGTTCAATTTTCCTCCTCTTATGAAGAGATAAATCTGTTAGAATGTGTATTTTTTTCCCCCTGCCTTGTTTTTGTTTAATATCATACCATAAATATCCCATAGTTTCATCTTGCCACAATGCTGGTTGAGGCTAAACTCATGCAGTTTTTGGTTGAGCACTGGATGTTCTTTCCATATCAAGTTCCTGGTGAGATGTGGGGAAGGCAAGGGACAGTCTGACTACCAGCCCTGGTGAAGCCAGTGGATGAGTCCTCATGAGCCAGAAACTTGAGATTTTCTTATCAATAGTGTAAAGGTCAGCCTTGGTTTTCTTTCTCAGCTGCATGTACAGAACAATGTCTCTTTTTTCTCTGCAGTGCTGTCCTTCCACCTCCTTCCCCTGTAAATTTTTCTCTCAGTTTAACTTATTTGCAGCCTTGCCTTTGATGGGCGAGGCAGAAACACAGGCAGAATGTGAGATTGGTCTGATCCTGCAAAACTCTGCAGCTTTTGCTTTCAGGATTGAATGTTGAGCTCCTCTAAATGGATGGGGAACCTGGTCTCAGCTCATTTTAAACAAGACTGACACTCTCTGAGCACTTTAAAATTGTAGACTCGCAAAATAGTTTGGTCAAGAGAGACCTTAAAGATCATCCAGTTCCAACTCCTCTGCCAGAGGCAGGGTCACCTTCCACTAGACCAGGGTGCTGAGAGATTTAAAGGAAGCAAAGATGTGTCCATAGAGCCAGTGGAAGTGTTGTGCTCTCTCCCTCCCTGTAAGTACATCACAGTAACTCAGAGGAGTAGCACGTGCTCACTTACAGAAGATGTGCTATAGAAGAGTTATCACTCATCAGGGGAGATGTGGGCTTAATGCAAAAAAGAGCCTGAGATGGCTCAGCACAGCCCATAGCTGAAACATCTTGTGATACCCCTGGGTAAAGATCAAACTGTAAAGGTCTTACCGACATCTGATTCTCCTCTGGTTTAGTTGGATCCAAATCTAGCAAAAGGGCATTTTTATGTCTGGTCACAGTCCAAAAAGATATAGCAAAATCACCTGGAGTTACAAATGTGTTGCAGAACCTGTCCCTAATCACATTAAGAGCTCTCAACTGTAAGGCTCGATTGTTTGCCAAATGAAATATTCTCCTCCGGTATTTGCAGAAAGGAATTACAGTCTGTGAGTCATGTTTTTCATTTGGTACTGAAGTACAGTTTCTATTTTACAGACCCAATCCTGAGCTTGGGGAAGGACTTGTTAAAAAGGCTTTGTTTTGTTGGGAAATAAGGGCAAGGTGACAGGTCTGAGACAATGTACTGTGGGCTCAGTTTGCAGCTGGGCTTTCAAGCCCTCGAGGTTCCCAATGTCAGGTTTTCCTCTGTGGTTCTCAGAGAGGTGCTGGGGGCTGTTGGATTTGAGGTTGTGCTGAAATAAACAGAAAGGCCATGTAATCCCAGGGCTCTGTCTCCAGAGCTTCAGTGGCAGCCACTAAGGTTGAAACTCTGCAGAAATATCTGGTGGGTCCCCAGTGGACTCTTGCTCCAAGCTTGAAGTGCCTCTGGCCCTTCCTTTTGGCCCACCCTGATATTAGCTGGCCACCAGCCATGGGCTCTGGGCTGGAGCTCACCTGTGGTTTGCATACGAACTCCTGCTCTAGTGAAAGGTGTCCCTGCCCATGGCAGAGGGGTTGGATGAGATGGTCTCTAGGGTCCCTTCTGACCCAAAACCATCCTGGGACTCAGTATCACCCCATAAACTGATATTAATTGGGTGGTGTGGAGCTCTTGCAGTGGGTAGGAGGTGGGGGACAGTGAAATCCAGGAAAGGAAAATGTTCAAAGCACCAGATCACTGCTGAGAGGAGAAGTAAGGTGAGTTGGTGGAGAGGGCTTCAACCCCCAGCCCTGGAGGATGGACCTTGCACAGACTTAGTCAGTTCCAGAGCTGTGAGAGCTGAGCCAGCTCCAGGGGCAGTGGGAGAAGCCCTTGGCTGAAACCAGAGCTGCTGTTGGATGAGCTCCCCCTCACACCACACTTAATCACACTGAGGGAAATTCTCCCCCAGAGTCACCCTATGTCCCACGGGAAGGAGAACCCCAATGGGATTTACTGCAGCTCATCTTTAAAGCTGGGAGCAGGAGGGGTGAGCAAAGCCCTTTCATCTCTTGGGAAGAGGGGATCACATCCCCCTGGGCTGCCCCTAGGCCACAGCCTGCCCCCAGCCTGTCCCCTCCTCATCCTCAGGGAGGAAGGAAGCACAGGGCCAGGTCAGCAGTTGTGCCTGGGGGATTTTGGCCTGACTTCTCACAGTGTCTTAATATACCCCAGCTGGCAGCAATAATTGGAGAGTTATTAAATAACTGTCTGCAGTGACATACAATCTGCAGAGCACTGTACCAATTATTTTTCATTTGCTTCCCTCTATCTCAACGTGTCTCTATCTCCCCATCCCACCCCACTGCCTTTCCCAGGAACAATTTACTGTAGTGATTGCAGGGCAGTGAGATCTTCTCCAACAAAGAAACTACTTTATTTTCTGCCATGGTTAATGCCCCTGTTTAATGAGTCCTTCATATCATTCTCAGCACCCTAAATTAAAGAGTAGCCTGTGCAATTAAACTGTTTAGCTTCCAGAATGCCCCTCACAGTTATTGGCAAAATGAGTTGAAATGCAGCTGCTACTACTGTTGCTCATACTGAAACTGGCAAAGGGAAAACCACTTTCATATCTTTATTTTTAGTAGTGTGGCTTTACTTTAAATTAAATTAATTATTTGCACCATCTTGTTCCTGATCCTTGTCCCATGAGATTTTCCTAACCAGGAAATATTTTATGCAATATATAGCTGTAGATGCTTAGATCTTCGTGTTTGTGTCTTTTGGGAATGAGGAGAGAGCTGGGATTTGCAGCTCTTAGTCCAGTGTTTATCAGTATTAAACCAGAGTCAAGTTAGTTTGCAGTGGATTCACTCCAGCTTTAGGCTTTGTTAGATGGCACTTGTTCTTTTTTTCCTTTTTAAATCAGGATTTGCTCTTTTTCCTTTATTTTTTAAATGTAGAAGTTTAATGAGGACAATTTCCCCAAAACCCTTCTCCCCAAATATCTTTCTTTGCATCCAGAACCTGCTGCTGTACTCCCAAGGGTCAGATAACAACCTGCACGAAGAGCATCCTTGAGGATCTGTTGATTCCTTTCATCAGGGGCTGCTTCATCCATTTCTGATATTTGCCCCGCTCAAGATGAAAAGTGGCTGCTTTTTAAGGATTGGGAAGAGGTGTGTCACTGCTTGGGCTGGGAGCAGAGTGGGAAGCCCCCAGATGTCAAACCATAAGGCTCTGCAGCAACCCAAGGAATTCTACTTGGGATGCCTCTGCAGGGAAGTTTCTTCCTGCCTCAAACCTGTTGAGTTCCAATATTCATTTTAATGATCTCATTTTATAAATAATGGTAAGCAAAACAATGCATTCAATAGAAATGAGATTAGAAATAGGAGGGGAATGAATTACAAATGCAAGAGCCTGTATTTATTCCAAGGAAGATAAATCTCATTTTAAGTGGTCTCCAGTGCAACAGAGTCTTGGTAAGACTAAAACAAAGTAAATCTGGTTTTGTTGATAAATAAAAGTGTGAGGCAGTGGCAGGGAATGTTTTCTAATACTAGTTGGTTGTCATAGTATCCTGGGACCAAAACGATACCTGGGCTTTACTCTTGGCCTGGCCATTGTCTCTCTGCAGTAAATCATTCAACACCCTGTGCTGCAGTTGAGGCACAAGCTGGAAAATCCAACTCCACTGAACAAATGGCATCAGGGTGTGACCCTCGTTAAAGCTGTCACTGACAGGATTGTACCTCAGCAGCATGAAGGGCTTTGGGGTGCATCATGAATTGGAAGGTGGAATTAGTGGCATTTCAGCAGCCCATGCACAATTTGCTTCAGGTTATTGTGGGAAAGGCTGTTGGTGGGAGATTTTTTAATCTGGGGCTGGATCTGGCAAGGTGATGCACCTCTTGTGTGTCACCAGATGTAGACACAATGCCAGCAGTGGCTTGAAAATTCTCCTTTTTTTTTTTTTTCTCTTTTGTGATTTGGTCAGGTTTTCTGTCCACATGAGTAGCAGGCAGGAAAAAAAGATGTTTGCTCTGCAGAACTCTCCCTGAGTCCCTTCTCCATGTGGTCCTCAAGCTGCAGTGACGAAGGAACAGTACCAGAGATTGATATGGGGGTCTGAACTGCAAACGCCAGCTCAGCAGGGAGGTAACACCATCACTGTGTTCTCACCTAATTGAAAACACATTGTCCCTCTGTCCCACACCTGGAGACTCGGAGGGAATCTCTGGCACGAGCTGCAGGGGGATGGATGGGGTGAGGTGTCCCCAGAAGGAAGGCACAGCCCGGAGCTGGCACACACTGAGCCGGGCACGCAGAGCTGCCCCAAACAGCACCACAATCAGCACGGGCTGGAGCTGGAGCTGACCGAGCCTCCTAGCTGGGAGCTAATGATTCCCTTCAGGATTGCATCATTACATTCGAACTGAGTCATTATGAGGCGATTTGGGAAAACAAGTTGGAATTCATTACCAAGGAAACGTGCTGGAGCTGTTGCAAGAGCCTCCTGCCGGGTGCCGGGTGGGTGCAGAGGCACCACCAGCCCCTCGCTCCCAGGGCCAAGCACAGGAGCCAGGATCCATGCCCAGTGGAGGCTGGTGGGATTCTTCTCTTATTCCACCCACTGCTGCTGCTTCCTGATCCTTCCTGCCACTGCTCTCCATGGGACACCTGTCACAAGAATAAACAAGCCCCAGGGCAGGGGGAAACACTGAAATTGTGAAATTTGCACTTATGCATTCCTGGGTGCAACCTCAGGAGCAGCCCCAGCCTCTGTCAGCAGTTCCAGAATGTTCTCCCCTGGTGTCCAGCTGCTGGCAGCCCCTTTGCTCCAGCTGCGTGGTTGGATGTTTGCCTGCCCTGCTCACTGCCTGCTGCTGCTGGTGCCTCTCCAGGTGGGCACAGCTTTGCACGGCTCTGCTGTCAGCAACAGCATTTTCAGCAGGTGTAGTGGAGGGGCTGGAAAGGGACTACCTGCAAAGAGCCAAGTGGTTTGTGGCAGGTTCTTGGAGACCCAACAAAACCACACAGTGTTTGGGCTGCAACTCATTCTGTGAAGCCACCACTGAGCCACAGGAGGATTTCTACCTGCAAAGTGCTGGCCTCAAAATGCTGGGTGAGGACAGCAACATCCTTGATGAAGGCAGAGAATGTGGTGTGAAGGATGAGTAAAGGTTTTACCGGGAGAGCAGTGAGAGAAATGGAACTTGGGGAGCAATCCCAGGCTTGATTGTGGGTTGGCACTCAACACTGATGATCATCAATCAGCAGAGATCAGGAAGTGCTCTGATCATCAATCAGAGTACTCAGGAAGCTGAAGCACCTACCAGGAGCAATGCTAACATCAGTTTGATGACTAAGGAAACAAGGACATGGATAGAGAGACCAGCATGGATGGATACAGGCCCCTTACTTGGCTCTGCAGGAAGGTGTTATCCCAAAATTACTACTGGGAGAGGCCAAGCTGTGGCCACTGAGGGTGAGCTGGGGTCTTTGTTAACATTTTTATAAAAATGTGAAGCCTGGGCATTTGCTGGAAAAGAAGACACTGGTGTATTTGAAAGTAAAATAAGCAAACGTTTGCCTAGTGAGGGAGAAAAATTATTTCAGAAATAAGATGTGATAATGGAGAAATTCCTCAAAAATCAAATACAGTGAGGACAGCAAAGCCCTGGTGAGGTGAGTGAGCTGGTGGGTAGCAAAAACAACTGAGCACAGCCCTGCTGAGCATTTCCCATCAGTCATTTTCTAGGGAGCTCCCTGCCACAGCTGCTTGAGGAGATGATGGATGGCTGGTCCCTGGCAAGCCTCTGCCAGCTCGGCATGACTCACCAGGAATGAGGAGGTTTGAAGGAACAGAGTAAGGTACAGAGCGAAGGAGAGGATTTCAAGCACAGGGCTCAGGGCATCACAGCCCTCATTAGCTCTGCCCCACATGGTGCTTACCATAGGACTGGCAAGAGAAAAGGCTTTGCATGTCCTCACATCTGCCTGTGATGCCAAAGCCACAGCCCACAGGTGACAAACTCACCAGACTCAGGGGACTGGGGTGGCAGTCCACCTTCTGCCCAGTGGCTGCAGGCTCAGGACTGGCTCTTCTGGGTGACCCTTCCAATTTAGAGCCTCAAAATCAAGTCAGTCTTGTGAATTAGAGGTTGCACCTTAAAGATGGGATTTTTTTTCAAACTCCTGCCAAAAAGCAGCAGGTCTCTGTAGAGTCAGTTGTTTGCCTGAGGGAGAAACTAGGTCAAAACTTGGTAAATTCAGATATAAAGGGTTTCCTATGCTTCCTCAGCAAACAATGTCTTACTGCAAATAATCTCAACTGTGTGTCCTCAGTCTTGTTCTGTCCGGGGTGATGCTTAAACTGTCAGTAATCCTAAGGCTGCTGTCACAGTGCTGCTCAATGGGGTTGACAGATTATATCTCTAAAGTCCCTTTATTGGACCTTGTTCCCAGAAAAGCTTGCAAATTGCTCTGATCTTACCAGACAAAGGCGTTGCTCACTCCCGGAGTCCTTGGATATCCTACACAAAAAGGTAGGAATTGGTGAGAATTACCTGAGATAAAATATCCCTTACAACATCAAAGTTCCTGATCCCTTAGCTGTCAGCTGCAGGTATGTGAAAGTCCTGACAGGCTGAAGATAGAAGGAAGAGATAAAGCAAAAAAAGAAGGGAGGGGGAATGGAGAAATTCTCTTCATGAAACGTTATATCATTGGATTTGGCACAAAGATGTCAGCTCAGGGGTCTGTACAGCCAGCTGGGGTGTGAGCAGGGCACTGGGCTTTCACCTTCTGAGATGAATCAACAGCAGCTGATACCAGGCAGCCAGGGACAGATCCTGCCTGATCCCTGGCACACCAGTGGGTAAGGAGGTGGACTTCAGTAGTCTTTGTGAGTCCCTTTTAACTCAGGATATTCCATGATAAATGAAGCAGGAGTGACAGAGATCAGGATAAATCATGATCATGCATCCCCCACATTTTCCCCATCCCTGTACACGCAGCTGTTGGTTGTCTTTTGCCAGTAAAAGGGGTGAAGTGGGTCAGTTACCAGGGGGAATCACTGGTGTAGCACAGGACATCATCCTTTTGCCATCTTTGCCCTGCACATTTTATAATAATTGACCTCCCTGAGTTGTCACAGGAGAGCTGGGGTCAGGCTCCACCTGATGCTGCCCAACCTGCGCCACTGACCTCCCTGCAAAAGTCCAGCTCTTTGGCAGCAAAGCCACAGGTAGGCCTGAAAACCAGATTTTCACAAAAACAGAGTCAGAGTTGAGCTGAAACAAGATCTGGCTTGTTTGTCTAAAATCCTGCCCTTTCACACCACAAAGACTGGGCAGGTCTTCCCTCTGCCCAGTGCTCCCACACACCTAATCCTCCCTAAAACTGTGTTTTAGAGCAGATCAAATACCTTTAGGTTCTTAGAAAGGACTGGTTTTGGCAAATGCACAAATACTTTTCTCAAATGGCATAAATATTGTATGTGATTTGCTGCCTTGCCAAAATGCAAACACACACACATGCTCTCCTAACTAAGCAACATTCTTTAAAAGTTAAGATCATTGCTTAGAAAGAAATATAGAGCATTTTATAAATCCAAATTGATCACGCACTGTGTGTGTTGAAAGTATGTACAAAAAATGGAACCCCAAAACTCCATTAAACCACTTCTGAGACAATACATCACTGCACCTTTATATTGCACCAAGGGGTTTAACAACCCTTCTCCAGGAAAATATTTTACTAGGTAACAAAAAAAAAAAGTTATTGAAAACATATATTTGATACTTTTGGCAATTCATTTTACTACTTGCATTTCCAATTCATTGGTATAGTTCATGAAAAAAAATATTTTCGCAGTTGGGTCATGTTATTATTTCTCTCTATTTTTTTTTTCTACTTGAAAGCCATGATACAATTTTTTTTTTCTATGAAACAACAAAGAGACAAAAGCTGCTTGCTTGGTGATCCAGTGGATGTTTGAGGATCTGCTGGAAGCATAGAATACACATAAAGATGCCTACAGGAAATTATGCCATCTTTCTGCTTTTCTGAATAACCAACTTCATATCTGAACCAGCTAAAATAAAGCCAGGAAAGAACTGTAGGTTGAATCTCCTAAGGAACAAAAAGAAGGCATAATTTACTAGAATATTAAAATCTTTTTTAAAATTAGATGATTTTGCTTCAGATCACCTGAATTGTCCCTGGCACTCACCTGTGTGTGACTGATCCTCTCCCTGCAGCACTGCTCTTCTCTTGGCTGGTGTGAATGCACCTCCTCAGGTGAAACCCTGGCTTGAACTTGGTCTGCCCAGATTCCAGAAGAAGGCAAAGGAATCCCAGGAGAGGAGAGGTAAGCACTCCCTAAACCAGACCAACAACACATCTGCACTGCACACTCAGCTTGGGTTCAGATTCCTTTCCCTACCCAGAGAGTGACAAAGCTACGGGTGCTTTAGACCATTTGATCTGGCCATCATGGCACTGCGGGCATGCTCCAGGCTTTTGCTTTCCCTGGGGCTGAAAACACACCCGTTTCAAAACAAGCCTAAACCATAGGTGGGACCCTTCTGTGCCTGCCTGCCATCCATCCTCCCTTCTCCCTCCCCACCTGCCTCTTTCCTTCACATCTCTTCAAGAAGATTTTGGTGGAGATTTATCATGCAAAAACCTAGGTGACACATGTCTGTGGAATCACTGGTGTCCTGCAGAGCTGGACATCCACACAAGGATTTCTGCTTCTTTAACCAAACTGCTCCTAGACCATGTGTGTGCTCACTTCCTACACTATGCAGGTAAATCTGTACCCTTTGCTTTCAGAGAGAAACTGTCATCACCCATGAGCACATTGCATCCTTGTTTGTCTGGAAAATGGTGATTTTCCATTTTAATTGCTTCCTGTATGACACATTTTGTTAGGTCCCAGCCCCCTGTCAGCTCTTCTTCTCACTGCATTTGTTTCCTGGTGTGTGTGTAATTACAACCATGAAAGTCCATCAGCAAAAGCACCATCAATCTGAAAGATTAACGAATCTCACGCTTTCCCTCTCTCCTCCCCCCAAAATTAGAAAGCCCCCTCTGTAGTTTCCAGCACACATCTATCATTACACACTCCTGGGTCTCAGGTAAATTAGCAACCTGATTCTTTTCCCTGCTGTCACTTAGAAGAAAAGGGCTTCTTATTTGCCATCCAAGGAAAAGTACAGTAAACCTAGAACTAGATAAAAGGGAAGTAATCAAATATATTTAACTGTACTCAGCCAAATCCCATTACTTGTATAGATGTTAGCTGGTGCATTTGAAGGATTAGGGAAGCCTTGTCTTTTATAGGAAATTGTACTGCTTGATTGAAAACTGCAATATCTGTGCTACTGTTCCTCTGCTTACTTGAAATGAGAAGTTCAGCATTATGTAGAGATATATTTATGCACGAACAGTACATATTTTAAAAGGGGTTTCATGTCCTTGCTCTTCCACTAAGCACGTACATTTGGGGTGAGGACAGCATCCCTCTGTGTTTCTTTCAGAGATGGGAAATGCCTCATCGGCGTGGGAATGTTCCATGGATTGTCCTTCTCACTTCTACCTGAAAGATGGGGAGAAAATAATTTTAGATAAGTCACCTCCTACACATCTGAGGGAATCAACTCCCTGGAGTGTGAGGAACAGCTTATGGGGTGTAGGGATAATGTAGGGGTAGGCTGAGTAGCCATGGGGAAGGAACATACTGGGAGTATCCCATGGAGATTATAACCATGGTGAGGCTGTAGGAGGGCACAGAAAAGCTTCAGCTGCTGGTAGGAACCCAGGTTTTGAAAAGACATGGACAACACGACAGCAGTGCTTGTGCAAAGGGTGCTCCTTCCCTTGGCAGCTGGCTCTGTGGGAAAGGGGGAATGCGCCACCTCTAGACGGCTGCAGTCAGTGGTCATCAGATCTTCCCCTTTGGGAATCCCTCCACTGCCAAAACAGAGGATGCACAGGTACTTGAAAAATATACCCAAAAATACCCAAACCCACCTCCCCATCCTTATCCACAGCACCAAAATATCTTTCAGGTGTCCCTGTGCAAACAGTGTGAGTTTCGCTGTGAAAATGTTCGATGTAGGTGTTCCAACACAAGCATTGAAATTCAGGTCCATGGATTGAGGGAAAGGTTCTCCTGAACTGTGTTCATGCCAGCACACAGCTTTTCTCAGCTCAGTTTTGTACTCAGAAGCCCTGTTTTGTGTGCTATTCAGCCAGGTAAGTGACAGGGGCTCTGCAGAGAGCCCAGGTTCTTCAGGATGATGACCCAGCTCACCCTCATGGCAATGGGCGTAGCAACATGAGGCACATTTTGATCCCAGATTCCAGTTTTATTTTGCTTGTATGAAACATCACAACTCAATATTGTTTCAGAACTTTGGGGAGAAGAAGGAGGCTGACAAGAGTCCCCACAATGTTTTTTTATATGCCTGAGTCAAATTACCCTCCCTTCTGCGGGGCTTCTTCTGAAGTAACAGATCGTACTGTAACCAAATATTGCCATCCAGGAAAGCCATTTTCCATCCAGCAAGGAGGCTTCTTCCTTCTCAGCAGCCACTGAAAAGGGCCTTTGTTCTCAGGCTGAACACCTGGAGAGAGTTATCAGCAGTGGCCTCTCGGGCCGGCGCGCGGAGCAGCTGTGACAAGACCCAGTGGCTTTGGCCTCGGGAGCGTCAGCAGCACCTGGCAGCTGCTGGCACCCAAAAAACCTCCTGTCTGGGCCATTGCATGGGGAACTTTGGGTGGTTCCTCTCTTCTGTAGGGACCAGGGTCTGTATTTTCTTTCTTTTCCCATCCTAAAATGAACAGCCTCATTCCACAGGGTCTGTGGATAACCTCAAGGATGTGACACCTCTGTAGGGAATGGAGAACAAGCCTTGGCATTACCTGGAGACACTGGTGGTGTGAGAGGTGAAAAGCTGGCACAGAGCACCAACATCCTGGGCACATGGTTTGATACTACATCTCAATGAGTAAAAGGTGGAGTTGTTGCCTGGCTTGAGGGGGCAGGACGTTCAGCAGAGAGGGAGTCACCTGATGTGACCAAGGACAAGATTGCACAGCAGCTGATGTGACCCTGGGCACAGCTTTCTGCTCTCTCCATACAGTCAGCACCACTTGTGTCTGTGTCCATGGAAAGGCAGACCCACAACTGCTCAGATACTCAAGGAAACCCAACTCATTTGGCCCATCAGGGTAATTCCCTGGAGGCAGAACTGCACTGTATAAACCACCTCTTGCCATGGACATTAGCTTCAAAATCAAAAGGTTTTCATTCTTTCACTGGATTTTAGAGGATCTGAAGAAAAATATGCAAGGAAAGATGGAGAGTCAGAAAGCAGAGGTTGTCCGTGGATCTGCCATGGGGTAACCTGGAGAGCTGTTGACCTGAACCTGTGCTGGGTCTGTGAGGGTTTTTACCAATGGCCTAAGCAGAAATTGTATCTGCAACCTATGAGTTTAGCAGGTCTAGACCTACAGATCTTTCTCAGTGTGTTGATTTTCCGCTGAAGCCAGACAGTCCAGATCACAAAATATTGCCCCCAAAACCCCAACATAATTCTTATTTTCCTGATAACCCACATAAAGTTTTGAGTCCTACAAGGGAGTCATACACCGGAGGATTTCAACAATGCCTCATCATGAGATGCACAGCTCTGCGAAGTATCCATTCTGAAGCAGTTCTGCCAAATACCAAGAGAAAATTGCATAACATGAGAAGGAGCAAACCGCAGCTGAAGCTTCATCATCCACAGTGGCAGCTGACCGTGGACGTCACGAGTTCTTCCATACCCGATGGCATCATTTCCATTTTCTTTGGACTGTAGTAGTGAAAGAATAAACATTTCAAAAGGTTCAAATGAGACCTTTGAGTGCCAGCGCTGAATCCCTGTTAGGCTGGGATAAACTGACAAAATAACATCCTGCAGAAGCTGTGCCTGGGACAAACCACCATTCCTGTGTTCGTGTTCTGTGGTTTGTAGCACAGGGGCCACTTTAAACCTTGGTCTCTGTCCAGCCACCAGTACCAGCTCTCCCATGATTTTATGTTTGCATCTCTTTCTTCTTCATGAAGGGAAGATTTCCAGGTCTGTTCCTTTTAACTTTGTTCATGGTAGCACTCTTGACAGAAGGACTTAGTGCCTATTTAATGTCTTTGCAAGGGAAAGAGAGAAACTTCTCGGTTACATAAAAGTTTGTATCAAAATTCAAGAATCCGGATTAATTATAGAAGACTTGCCTTGTATCATTCAATTTGTTTGAATAGCTTTAAAGATTAAGCAGATCCAAGGCCTAACAGAATCAGAGCCAGTAAGACAATAGCTGAGATTTTCCTTTGAAACAAAATATACAGGTGGTTTCTGTGAGTTTCTGTGTCTATCTGCCCAGCTTTTTTATTTTTATGTCGTATCCAATATCACAGAACCTGGCAGTAGAAATCATATAGCAATTTGTGAAAGCTTGTTGCTGTTCTAGATATCATATAGTCTGTTCCACACCAGCAAAGACAAAACCAATGCCTTTACTCTTCGAGTTTTCATTCAAAAGGATAATGATCTCTGGTAACAAAATATTTGGCAGTAGTATTATTTAAAATGCACAGAGGAAATGTTTGTCCCTAATTCAAGGCACTGTGGTCACACAGTCTCTATTCACTTGGTATTTACCAGTGAATGCCAAAGGCTAATCTGCAAAAAGCTCAGGAACAGAGTTAAGTTTATCACACTCCATCCTTCACCCATCCCATTGTAAGGGAGTTACAAAATAGTAATTATTGAATTTCTTTGCGGCCAGAGAACTTATAAACCGTGTTATACCCAGCAGGCTCTAATGACTCCTTCGGTAAGTATCTAATTAAGTGGTTGGGGTGTTGATTTTTTTTTTTCTTTCACAGCATACTTTCGTGTTTTAAAATCCCTTTGCATTAAATGACTTCTCGAGTTTTCCAAATTTCTCACACGCACAGAAGAGGGAAGTAAGGAAAAAGGCAGAAGGGAGGTTTTGGTCGTGGGAACAGGAGAATTCGCAAAGGCTAAGGGCAAATCCTCCCCAAAGTCTCCATCGAAAAAACTGAAAACTGCAGCTACTGCCTGGGACAGTTGGCTGTCTAGAGAGGGGAAAATAAAGCCGGCCCGAGGGGAATGACTGCGTTTGGGGAGGAGAGGCCGCTCCCCCAAAGGAATTACAACACCTCGAGAGCTTTGAACGGTGCAAATCCGGGGTTTGGGCAGTTTTTCCGATCCCGCTCGGCATCCCTCGCCCGCCGGTCCCCGCCAAAGCGAAATCCCGCTCCACTCCGGGGCAGCAGAACTCGCCGAGCCGTGCTGGGCGAATGCACGATCGGACTGGGGAGAAACTGCCCCGGGGTGAGGGGAGAGGAGCCGAGCATCCGCCCCGCTCCCTCCTCGCCTTCGGGAGGGATGCTCGGCTTCGGCGGGGCCGGCGCGAGGTGGGAAACCTGCCGATCTCCGGGCCCGGAGAACCCGGGGAATGCTACCTGCTCCCGGGAAGGCTATTTGCCCCGGGAAAACTACGTGCTCCGGGGAAATACCTCACAGCGAGCCACGGGGCCGGTCCCTGCCGCTGCCCATCGCGGTACAGCGGCCACCGCTTCCCCGCAGCATCGCTGCTCCTCCGGGCACCACGGGGACACTCCCGCCCCCCCGGCCGAGCTTAAATCGCGCAGTAAGTTGGGGCTTTTTAATGGAGCCACGTCGAGGTGCCGGAGATAGGCTGGAAGAGCCGAATCCCCGCATCCCGACTCGGTCCCTCATCCCGGCTCGGTACCGGGCGCACCTGCCCCGGCCCCGGGGCTGCGGGTCTCTCCCGGGGCTGCTCCTCCCCTGCGCCCCCGGTCGCTCCGGCCCCTTCTCCCTCGTTAGGGAAGTGTTAGAAAGTTGCTGAAGTGCGAAATGAGCCTGCGAAACCTCGTTGTCCTCATTAAACTCTGACAAGGAGGGTGACAAGAAGCAGCGGAGGGGAAACAATGCGGCAGTGTTGGGGAGAGCCCCGCGCCGGGGCAGCCTTTGTGCCCGCACACAAAAGCTCTTGTTTGCATGTGTTAAAGTCCATTAAACCGCGGCAGCCCCAGGTGCAAACGCCAGCCCGGAGAGGCCGCGCCACCTTCCGCGCCCGCTGAGCGCCGCGGCCGCTCCGCGCTCGGCCCCGGCACCGGCGGGCGGCGGGGCCGGGGCACGGCCCGGCGGGCTCCTAATGAGGGCCCGGGGCTGGCCCTTCATTAACGGACACGGGTGGGTCCCGCTCTCCGTGCCCCCAGATTTGCCTGTCCCCAGCCTCGCCGTTAGTGGCAGCGACGGGACACAATGTCGCCTATTGTGCTGGCCAACCCCTCGCCCTAGGGGACACGGATGGGACCCCGCGCGCAGCCCAGGGTCGTGGATGCTGACCTGGTGCCAAAGAGCTGCTGGACAGGGGCCGTGGTTTGGCTTTTCCCACTGAGACTTATGAAAGTGCCTTTGGACATTGTAACATCATTAGATCTTCACAGAAAGTATAGCCAAGGTTAGGAGCAGAGCAGTTTCCCGACTCCTGGTTCAAACAGCAGAATTCAACCCAAAAGGTGAAAAGGAGAGGAATTGTGCAGAGAATAGCCACCAAAGGAAAAATAAAAATAAAAAAAAACCTTGCACAGGCCCTACAAAAACAACCTCATCACAGTGTTAGTGTTTCATATGACTGGCATGGCAATTTATCCAGGAAAAAGTATTTCCAGGTTCTGTTACAACAAGTCTACATCACTTTATCCCCAGTGGTCTGCCAGGGATTTGCCCCGCAGCTATTTTAAATTGTGCTGCTAATAACAATTCATTACAGTTGATAGAACTGGGAGACTTGCCTTTTATTTTGCAATTAGACATAAAGGCTCTGATCTGGCAAATGCTTTGCACTGTGAGCATGTGAGTAGCTCTGCTGAAGTCATCTGGGACTGTTCATGTGCTTAACAGTAAGCCCGTGTGGGTTTGCAGGATCAAGGTCTGAGACGGGATCATCTTTAAGGATGTTTGTTTACCTGCTCTGTTCTGTATTTTCTAGATTCACGACGGCGCCCTGCAAAACCATTGGAGTGTCTCGAGTCAGCTGGGCACAGCTCACAAGAAGCATTCTGGAGCCAAGTGATTCTTCCCGTAAACAAAACTGGTTTGCAGCAGCTTGATTCGGGAAGACATGACGGCACTGGGTACGTTGCATTGCGAACTGTTCAGCTGTGTGAGCCTGTGTGTACTGAGGCGTTAATGCAGAACTGTTGGGCATTGGGCCCAGAACAGATGTGATGATGAGTGAGAGCAAAGAGACAGGGAGGAAGGAGCAGAAGAAAAAAGCACATTTTAAGTTTCTCAGTTCCTGCCTAGACAACTACTGCTTCCAAAACCTGGGAACCGTCCCCAAATGCCTCTTATCAAGAGAAAGTAGGAAGCAACATGATCTCTGGAGAAAACAAACATATTTGCTTTTTTCATTTGCCAATCCTGCAAACAATACCTGCTCGTAGGCAAATAATCTTCAGGTCTGCATTGCCAGATCAATGCAGGGAGTGGTTCCCATCGGCTCTGCTGTGCCAGACACACTGAATGGTTTGTAAGGAAACAGGTCCCTGAACTTCTCCACAGCACAGACACTATCTTAGTAGGTTATCTCACACTTGCTTCTGTTCCTGCTCCCATTCTCCTCATCTTCCAATGCCTGGCCTGGCAGGGAGAAGTGAAGACTAGATGAAATAGACCTTGTTTTAATAGAAAAGGCTTCAAAATGTTCAGCTGTTTGTTATTTCCTTGCCACTTACTTTTCCAATTTACTTTTGGAGCCAGGCTAGCTAAAGGAAAGGCCAATCCTTGTGCACAGTCGCAGTTTAATACCTCTGATATGCATGAAGAAAATTAATTTGACTGAGGATTTTGCTTCATGAAGTAATTACAGCACAAAGCATAAAAAGGCTGTGTTTTGTCTTGAGCCGCCAAAGTCCTGGTTTGCATCATGAGGTCATGTTTAGGATTACAAATGTTTGCACAAATAACATCTTACAGTATCTCACATCGCCTCTCTCCACCTTTGCTAACAGGACTTTTGGAGGTGCAGAGGAACAGGAAAAGAAACTGTTCTTCAGTCCCAGATGTATTAAAATTGAAGATTAAACCCACAGGGCACAAGAAGGGCACCACAAATTTGGGAGGGGGCTGAGTTCATGGGGCTGCCCACACTCAAAAATATATCCTATGCCTACAACCCCTCTCCACTACTATCAGTGGAGGAGAGTTGTAGGCACCAGCACAGCCCAGCTCAGTTAAGGCTGGATTAATACAAGAAAAACCCTCATGTAGGACATAGCATTTCCATGGTATCTTCAGGACAGGCTGATCTTTTTTATTTTGACTTTTTAAGGCACCTCTCTGGATTCAAATCCTTTTGAAATTGTATGCGAATACTTTGATAAACTGAGTAGAACTAGTTTTGGTTAAAAACGGCAGATTTTTTCATTAATTTGGTGATATTTGCAATGTGCTTCACAACTGAAGGCAGGAGTTCAATTATCACTATCTTGCAGCTGAAAGTATTTGGAAAAATGAAGCAAATCAAAATGTGCTAGCAGAGCACATCTCACTGCCTTTACATGGCCAGTCCCGATCAGTCAGTCACTTCTGCTGCCAGGGAGCCCACAAAGTGACAATTCCACCCCAGCTCAAAACAGTCCATCCTGCTGCTGACCTGTATCACAGTAAACTTGTTCAAGACTGGTGAAATTTATGGATTTTAAGTTTGCTTAGAAGAATTAACTCAAACTCTAGAGAACTACCCACGGGAAATAAAAGTTACAGGAATGGTAAACTTACAAAAACCAGAAAATTCACAGATTAAAGTCACTGGGGAGCAATGCACTCACTAGCACTTTCTGCCTTACCTGGATGTTTAGGTGGGAGATCTTTACATTGTGCAATGACTGCTGGAGCTGAGCTCTGAATGTCTGTCACCAAAGCACTCGGGCTGTGGGTGACTCACATTAGGAAACTGAAATTATGAAGACCCTTTTTTTATTCATCACCGCCTGCCTTCTTTCCTCACTGATAATACAGGGTCAGCATCCTCTCAAAATGACTGAAAAAGGAAACAGTGCATGTGAAACTCTCAGACACTGCTGTCATGAGCACCATGGAAAAACCATACGGAAATGAATAATTTTGTGCCCAAAGCACAGTTTGAATAACAGGCAGTAAAAAGCCCCTTCGCTGCACATTAAACAAGAGGAGAATAAATCATGAGGGGAGCTGCTCCCTCAGGAGCAGCAAGCATTGCCAATGCAGAGTGAGGGGGATGCCTGTAGGAAAAGGGCGTGGATAACTCAATTACAGTTCATCTGGATGAGGAAAACCAGGCAATTTCTGGACACTCTGGGCTGCTGAATGCTGGAGCGTAGAGCCTCAGTAGCCTTTCAGAGTATATTGTTTCACACACGTATTTATGTTTGTGTGTGCATGGGCTTCGGGGCAGATGGAAAATAACTGGGATAAGCTTTGGCTCTGTGCCAGGTTGAGTGCTCTACACAGCTACAGCACTGCTGGTCAGCTGGAAGCACAGGGTGAGGTCTAGATAAAAAATATAAAATCTTTGGAATATCAGCTGATCAGATTGTAGAGTATCTCTGAATGGCTACAGGACCACTGGTTGGGCAAACACAGCCCTCTAATATGTGCCTCATTGCCAAATCTGTCTTCATCCATGGGGCAGGATACCAAAGGGGTCTAGAAACACCCTGTCTCCAGGTAGTCTGGAGATGTCTTCACTGACCCTCTGTATACAATTCACTGCTCTTTGGGCTGGAACCAGGGCATAAGATACAGCAGAGTATATTTGGAGGAGTTACCACCAGCAATATCTCCTTCATTAAGGTTAAATAAGGTTGGGAAGTAAGAGAAATTAACTAGTACAGGCATCCCTAAAAGATAGGGAGACAACAACATCATAGCAGGAACATGTCCTAGGACTGTGCCTGGCACAGGCAGGCAGGACAGCACAGAGAGCTGTGGTCAGGACTCACTCATGGTGGCAGGTTTAAGAGTGCACATGTCCAACCCAACAGTGGGAAGGTGATCTTTTTTCTGCTTGGCAGAGCAGAGCTGGTGTACTGGCAGCGTAAAAACTCTCTGTGAGACACAGCTCTGCAAAGCAGCTCCAGGGAATCCACAGCCACTGCTGTCACTGCAGCAGGTTAAGGACACGTTGCTGAGATCTCTGCGACAGGAGGACACAGCAGGGTAACTCAAGAGCGATGTGGCCTCTCATCAAGGGATGCTTTTCTTCCTGCTGGTGTTTCTGACACATTGATCAACTGTTGCAAACTTAGGTAAAACCCATTTTTTCAGTCCCTCTATCCTAGTGGTGGCATGTCCTTCCTGAGGCACAGGAATGAGTGTAAAATGTCGCACATTTGTTCTGATCAGGGCTCTGCTGATGGTTTTAGGGCTTCTCCCAGTCAGAAGTCTGGAGATGTGAGTATTTCCACCCCTGTGATCTGGTAGAAGCACAAAAGACACATCTGCTGGCCAAAGACACATCACTTGTGGGGCTGGTGGTCTTCCCACTTATGCCAGGATGGAGTTTGCCCAACAAGGGACCAGTCAGTGTCCACAAGACTCTGACAGCAGAACATTCTGTTACTCTTCCTGTGACGTTATCAGAGGAAACACTGCACACAGCTACATATATCCATTGAAGTCTATTATTTCAGCTCATTCATATGTTGCTGACTCACCATTCATTCACTTTGTACAACCTTTTAAAAGTCTTACACATCCCCAAACCCTGTCCATGGAATTTCTGCCTTAGATGAATCTCACACTGCACCAATATTAACTCCAAGAGGCAATAATTTTCCCAGGAGTGTCTTGTATAAAATTTTCCTCATCAGAGATAAGAGACAAGGTCATTCCACATGAGACAACCCACTGGAATGACACTCTAGACACTGCTTGTTCTGGAACTTCTTATTCATCCTTCTCCTCATCCTGATATTTTGTCCTTTAATTGCAAAAGTACTTTCCACTTCCACCGAGTGTTTCTGTGGGGAAGGTACAGACAGAAATGGATAAACTCCTCTTCACTGGGACTAGGAATACATAGAGATTTCTTCTAGCATGGGTGCATTTGTAGCTTTTGTGGGAAATAGCAACTGGACAGTTAAAAATGGACAGCTTAGAAATAAACATTTCTGCACCAATCACCATCAGATAGGTTTTCACCTGGGCAGAGGACCTCAAGAGACATCCTGCAAGCTGCAGGGAGTGCGGGTTGATTCATCAAGGTACTTTCCCTTCTGAATCAGCACTAAATCTATGCCACTGTGATATCACGGGCTATCTGCCTTTGGAAGCTCTGAGTATTTTTAAGCATTCTAACAGCAAAGTGCTGACTATTGCTGGAGATTACAGATTCTGCAGAACATTTTGGAAGATAACTTCTGGCATCTTGCCACTTGTTATATGGAAAATATGTTGTATTATCTTCCATGTGTGTGGGGGTGTGAGGGTGCTCTGAGTGTCCTGGCCCTCAGCCTGCAAAGACTTACACATATTTTATGCAGAATAAAGTTAAGCAATACATAATGAACTTGTTCAGGCTCAGAGCCTAGATCTGTCACTTAAGACATGTTCCATATCCTTCAGGACTTCTCGAAAGACAGCATCTTTCTCAATACTACAAGTACGCTACTATGAGCACCATGCTGGAGGTTGGCTGAGTGGGACACAAATATGCTGTTATCAGTGTAGGACTTTCCAGTGGAAGGGCCTGGTCCTGCCCCAGCCGGTTGGAGTCCTTTGACTGGGATAGTTGGACTGCGATGGTCAAACTGGTCCCAGACTCCTGTACACACACAGGAATGTGGAGGAGCTGCTGTCAGATGCACAGCACACATTTGGTGTCATGTTCTTCTCTTACTATCAGTCCTGGGAAGTTCTCCAGAGGCACTGAGTGAAGGATGAGGTGTAGCAGGTTGAGGTAAGGATGTCAGGGCACCGGGAATAGCAGATATTATCTCCCCTTATTGCTGGGAGACAGTGGTGTTATTCCCATGGAGACCCTTGTGAGAGTCCTCCCATGAATGACTTCTGGGTGGGCTTGGGTGGGGCACAAAGGCAGAAGGCAGCAGAGGGCACATCCTCCCATGCCCACCCCAGAGCCATCCTTTGGGGGAAGCCAGGGTGGCCGCTCTACTCTCCAGAGCCCATCTGGGCACATCCTGCTCCCCTCCCTCGCTGCCCTCGGCTGCGGGGAGCCCTGAGGGAGCCCTGTGGGGAGCAATGTCAGAGCTGTGTGTGGAGCTATGAGGGAGCCCTGCAGGAGTGCTGAGGGAACACCGCGGGGAGCCCTGAGGGAGCCCTGTGGGGAGCAATGTTAGAGCTGTGTGTGGAGCCCTGAGGGAGCCCTGCAGGAGCGCTGAGGGAACACCGCGGGGAGCCCTGAGGGAGCGATGTCCGAGTCCTTTGGAGAGCCCTGAGGGACTCTATGGGACCCCTGAGGGAACCCGGTGGGAGCCCTTTGGGATTCTCTGGAGAGCCCTGCGGGGAACCGTTTATGGCCTGAAGGGAATCCCTTGAGACATTGAGTAGAATCCCTTGCACCCCCTGTGGAAAGCCCTTTGGAAGCCCTTTGGGATCTTGAGGGGAGAATTCCTTTGGGATCCTGTGAGTCCCTTGGGGAGCCCTTGGCGAGTCCTGTGGGGACAGCGCCGCGGGAGCGCTGTGGGGACCCCGCGGCGGCGCGCGCGGTGCGCGGGCGCCCCCCCCGCCCCTGCGGCGCGCGCGGAGCCTCGGCGGGGCTGTGCCGCCCGTCACCTGCAGCCGCGCGAGGGGCCGGGGCGGGGCGCGGGGGGCGGGGCCGGCGCGCGAGGCGGGGGGCGGTGGCCAATGGGGGCGGGCGGGAGGCTCGCGCGGCGCTCTTAAGGCGGCGCGGGCGCTGTCAGCGGGCAGAAGGTGCGCGGGCTCGACGGCGTGGCCATGGCAGCCCTCAACGGCGCCGTGGAGAACGGGCAGCCCGACAAGAAAGTGCCTCCGCTGCCGCGGCCCCTGCGCAGCCTGGAGGTGAAATACACCAAGGTGAGCCCGCCAGGCACGGGGCGCTGGGCGGCGGGTGGGCTTCGCCGTGCTGTCTCCGATGTTCGGTGGAGTCAGGGTGGCGGTGAGATGTTATATTTTTAATACAAAATTTTCACCCTCAGTGTTGTTTTTCTTAGTTTCTTTTAATCCTTCTGCTGCCTGAGACAGTAGGTTTATGGGGGTTTGAGGTTGAGCAAGCAGATGACAGTGGCGTTTCTAATGGAGCGACGCTTGCCCCAATCCCTAATGCCCAACACCTATTTTTTTCTTTTTAATAAAATAACTCCTCCAAAGCTGTTGCTCTGCCCCAGGCACCCTGGGCTCCTCTCCCTGGCTGTGGTGCCTGACACCATCTTCCCCTCCCAACCCACCAGTGAACGCCTCCAGCTCCCTGCTGGCGCTCAGCAAAATCCGATTTGGATGGGGTGAGCCTGGGCAGGGCGAGGAAGGTTTTATCCCTCAGAGCCGCTTGCTGGGGTTGTGTTCAAGCGTCCTTGACCCACAGCTCCCCTGTGGGGAGGTGGCTCGGTGCCAGTGGTGGGTTTGGGTGGTGGCGAGCACAGGGCCGGTGTCTGGCAGGACGGGGCCTTGTGGAAAGGCTCTGCCATGAGACTGGAGCTGTCCTGTAGCCCCACGAGAGAGCAGTGCTCCTGTTGGTGGCTCTTCGTCCCAGCTCCATGGCCTCCCCACGGGATGAGGAGTTAGACACTGAGCCCACACAAACCCTCGCCTCTCCGCTCTCCATTGAGTTTCCCTTTAAACAGTCGCTCCTGACCTTTTGGTATCAACCAAAGGCTCCTGAGCTTGATATCTCTGTCCCTCAGAGATGGGGCTGGCTTGGAGCTGAGCAAGGCTGCAGAAATCCCTGCTCCCAGTGCAGCTGTAGCTCTGCGATCGCTGAGTCGCTTTTTGTTCCACAACAGCCTGACCCGCTGCCTTGCGCAGTGGGGAGAGCGTCCCGGCTGGTTACTGCTGAGGAGCCTCGGCTGCCATAATTTCAACTTTGTGCCTGGACTAAAAGAGCTGCAGGGGCTGAATGAGTGTGCTACTGTTGCATTTTTGTGTAAAGCATTAAGAAAAAACAAAATTCGAAGCTCATTCCCTTGTAGCGAGGAGTGAACAGCGATAGCTTATCCGGCGAGGTGTTGATTTGAATTATGCATCCAAAGTGTACTGAAACAGATTAGCAATTAGGAGTAATCAGTGCACTAGATTAATTTTTTAACATCCAAAATTTATCTACTCTTTATTTGTCAGATAAACTTGTCATTTAGCAGCAAATTGGATCTGCTGCTGCTGGTTGCAGAATGGCGTAATGCAGCACAAACAGCTCTTTCCTGCGTCCAAAATGGACACGGCCATTTGAGTTCTTCTTAAACATCCAAATGTTCTGGTTTTTGTTATTTTTATTGTTGTGAACACTTTTAAACACTCCTTAGGGATCTTATCCTGCAGCCGTGTGTGTTTTCAAACACGCAGTTTATGCTCCACAGTTTTGCCAGAGACTGTGAGCGCTGAAAGAGTCAAGGTTGTATCTTTAAAGTGGAAACCAACATAAATTAAAAGTGTGAGTTTGATATTTGATCTGATGCTCCCGGTGCATCTGAGAAAATAATGAGCAGCAGTCAATTTTCATAAAACTATGAGGGGTTTTGTGCAAGCTCTGAGTTTCACCAGATGTTTACAGCTGACAGCATGCTTCCCTCTGCTTAGAGGAGATTTTTATTTTTGGTTCTACCAGTTATGGGGCTGGGGGAGAGGCAAAGTTTTTCAACAAAGATCTTTCTTATAGAGCAGCTTAATGCTTGTCATGGGTGTGTGATGGAAGTGATCTGTCCACAATTCCTTGTCTCAAATTCTGGCTATGAAGCATGAACTGTGGATATACTATTCAATTTGATTTCAGCTCCTGGCACCAAGGACTTGTGATATGTGGTGGATTCCCAGAATGATGCCAGTGTATAAGTTACATTTAAAACAGCCTGATCCTGTCACTCTTGTGTTTTACTGCTTAGTAGGAACATCACTTTCCCACAGAATTAGCATTGAATGCAAAGAAAAAAATCAGTATCCTTCCCCAGTCCTTAGTGTGTGAGCATATACCTGATACTGTAATTTTATGGTTCCTGTCATATTTCCCACATTTATAATGCAACTTTTCTTCATTAGGGAAATAAAGGAAAACTGAGATAAAAAATTGTAAATGTTAAAATGTAGCACTTGGATAATAGAGGTAGTTTGGGAGCACTGGTGTCCTAAACGGGAGTTAATATTTCTAACATTGTATCTTTTCTTATGACTTCCCTTGGCAACATTTTTTGTGAAATTTTCTTTTTCTCAGCCTGTGTGAAACAGGTGGGTCCAGCAGTGCAGCTTCCACACCAATTACACTTTGGATGCTTTATACAGAAATAATAAGAAAAAAGTCCTTTCAGGAAAAAAGCTGCCCAAGGAAAGAAAACTATGACCCAAAGCAGTGGGAATTCCGAATGTAAGAGATGCAACATTAATCTCTTGGTGGTGTGTAGAGACTCATAAACAAGATTGCAAATGTGGATGGCTTCCAAATAAAAATACTAGCTTACAGCCACTAGCAGGCTAGTAATAAAGATTACTTCATCTAATCTTATTTAAAGTATATTTATAAAATATAACACTGCCAAGTCAGATCACAGCATGGATAAGATGCATGTTGA
The DNA here is from genome assembly GCF_027477595.1 of Haemorhous mexicanus. Taxonomy (NCBI): domain Eukaryota; kingdom Metazoa; phylum Chordata; class Aves; order Passeriformes; family Fringillidae; genus Haemorhous; species Haemorhous mexicanus. The sequence continues at coordinate 19,486,848 of NC_082353.1, forward strand.
ATCAATTAATTGTATATAGGTATTCATGTTCTGTTTACAGTGAGTAACAACACTCCAGTATTTAATGCATTTTCAGTTACGCAACGCTGGGACTGTTTGTTCTTGCTCTGGAAATGCAATATTTTGAAACACTTAAATCTTGTCACAGATGACTCCAAGTGACGTGGGAGGCTTGATCTGGCCTGTGACAAGGCATGGTGGGGTAGAGGCGAGCCAGAACCCTCCTCCTGTGGACACAGCCAGAGGGAGAGCAAGCTGTGGAGGTAGCCCAGGGCAGGGCACAAACAGCCAAGTAATAATTGTACAGCAACATGTAACAAGGGGGGTCCTTCTGCCTCAACCATACAAGTTTCTCTTGGTGTCTGCTTGCTGTTCCCATGGAGATGTATTTCAAAAACTGCCCATTTCTCACTGCCAAATCCCAGTGTTGTTTTCTGTGGGACCCATGCTCTGCCTTCCTCTGGCTCAAAACTAACTGGGCGCACAAGGTTTGTAGAAATGCTTCTGTATTGCCAGCAGTGTCCCTTGGAGAGAGCCTGAGCACACTTGACTCTGCCATGGATGGAAGTTGAAGAGCCCCTGGACCTTTGAAGAGCACTTGTGGGTTTTTTTGTCTATATAAGTTGTTTTTCTTTCTCCTGCCCATCCCACTCCCCTTGCTCTCTCTTCAGATATTTATTAACAACGAATGGCACAAGTCTACAAGTGGAAAGAAGTTCCCCACCTACAATCCTTCAACGCTGGAGAAAATCTGTGACATTGAGGAAGGAGATAAGGTAAGTGTTGTTGGACAAGCAGTGCAAAAGACATTTTCCAGAGGATTTCTTTTTGTAGGGAAGCACGCAGAGGAAAAGCTGGCTTTTAACAACAACATCCATCTGGCCAACCTGAGCTGGAGGTCTGGGACACTGGATGTGCTGCTCAAGAATTACATGGGCTGGGTGGCATCAATCCTGTCCAGCTTGTCAGGAGCACTTTCCCTGGTAGGAACTGGCTGCTGAACACTGCCAGAGGAATGAGATCGAGCATCATTCTTGTGCCATAGACTGGAAGGAAGTAGCCAGCCTGAGGAAATAGCAATGATGGTGTGTGCTCACCCTGACAGGATTTGGGCCCTGTGTTGGAGGTGCTTTATACCCCAGCTGCAGGGCAGCCTGTTGGAGACACTGAATTGGAACTCCCCCTTTTTTAAACACAAATAACCTGAGTGCTTGGGAGAATTTAAATTTGGTCATGGAAACACTGACCACTTGCTGCTGGGGATGTGGTGCTGCTTTTCTAGCTGGTGTTGTGGGTTTTGACCTCCTGTACAGATGTGGTAACTCTCCCTAAAACCAAACCAGAATCTCAAGAGCTTTAGCATTCCCTGACTGGCCCTGGTGTGCTGTAGAGTAACCTGAGATGTAACTGCTTGGGTTTGGTAACAGCCTGAGGTGAGGAACAATTGCATGTGACACTTTTTTTGTCTAAAACAGCTCATCATGTATGGGCCAACTGGTCTGACCTATGGAAAAGAGCTGGGCCAACATCTGGCTTTGTGCAGGAAGTCATGGGAAGGTGATTCACAGCTGCTGTGCTGTGCCAGGGCTTTGGCAGTTCATTGCTGTGGGCAGTAAGTGATGGGCAGCGTGGCCATTTCTGCCTGCACTGACTTCTTTTTCTTGGTATTTAAGCTTGTCCAGTGCTTGTGAGGCAGCCTCCAAGACTTACTGCCACTGGGGATCTGTGCATCCTTGGGGCAATTACACATTGAGGCAGAACCAAACATTATGTGTCATTTCTTTATCCTGACTGGGTAGGACACAACTGTGTTTAATTGCAGTGGCATGTAAACAGTGGAATTGAAACTGACTCTGAAGCAACTATATTTTGATAGGCAGAAACCATGACGTTGTTATTGTTCCCTGAGCTAAGTGTCTCCTCAAGCAGCTATAGAGTATTACATGTGCAGTTTGTGCTTGCTTCTCAATGTTGGCTAAAGAAAATTGTTATACAGAACTAACAGACCAGTTTTGCTTCCTTGAGATTTGTCCCTGAATTCAGCTTCTAGCTTGCAGGAGGGTCACTGTAAACTTTTCCACTCAGTGGAGCTCCCTCCCCCTGAGTACTCAGAACAGGTGACTGATTTCTTAGTGGAAATTGCAGCCAAAAATGTAAGCTAGCTGTGCTTTGGGTGCTGAAAGCCTCTTCTATACATCACATCTTTTAAAACAATATTTTGCTCTAAGTAGGTTTTCCAAGAAACTGAGTGGGGATTAGATCTAGATTAATTTTAAAAAGTACTGGTGATAACCATCCCCAACTAGCTGTTCACCTTCTGGTGACACTTGACCATGTCCCATTCTCTTCTGGCAAACTAAGGTCCCTGAGGCTTCCCTTGCTCTGGTTCATCCCCTTGTGGGGCTGTAACTCCAGTCTGCTGGAGTCACCACAGGAAGTGGTGAGTTGTGTTCAGTGGTGCCTTGTCCCCTTGTGCCACTGTACTTGCTGTGCTGGCCCGTGCCACTGCAGGGGTGGCATCTCCTGTTACCGCCTTCTGCTGAGCTCTGCCAATGTTGGGCTCTGCCTTCACAGCAGGCTGGGAGCAGAGCTCCCCTTCCCAAGCCCTGAACAGAAACCTGCCCCTCCCTGGCCACGCAGAGTGTTTTGCTTAGGCTGCACGTGAGGGGTGGAAATTTGGCAGCCGATATCTCAGCGATGACAGTTTAGTCTGGTGCTGAAACTTGGCCAATGCTTTATAAGCCTAGAAGCAAAGGTTTTGTTGTCTGTTCTTTAGTAACAGAATTGTTCTTGATGGGACAGTTGAAGGATAAAGAAAAGTCTGTGTGGGAAAAGATGTCCTGAAAATAAAATGGTGGATGTTTCCACTGGATGCTGGAATATACTTTACAAATAAAAGCTTAGTGCCCAACTACTTGCCAGGTTGATAATGGAAAAGGAGTCACTCTGGTGCTGTCCCCAACACTTGGAGACAGGCTTTTTCCTTCTAGCAGCTTGCTGACATCCATCAAGGACAGGGGAAAAGTGCTCCTTCTTCAAAGGAGTGTCCAGCTCAGTTGCTCAGAGCATGGGCAGCAGGTTCACAGCTGTGACTGTCATGTCTCTGTCGTGATCATTTCTGAACAGTTCACTCTCGTGTGGATCTTTGAAGGGTTGTGAGAGGGATTTGTTCACTGTCAGCCTGTCCCCTTCAGATTGTAGTGGCAGACTGAGGTAAGACCACAGCAGACTTGCAGTGCCCTCAATAATGATTTTGGACATTTCAGGCTATTACGATGCTGTTTGGAACTTAAAGCATTTCAATGTGTGGACTGTTTGCAGAGGAGCAGGTCAGGGAACCTCTTCTAACTGAAAAACGGTGACATGCCCATGCCCTATGTCAGAAGAGTGCCTTTCCAAAGATGTGCACAGGAGAGGCTTTCTGAAGAAGTCAATAGGTGAATTGAAGGAAGAGGGTCCCCAGTGGGTGTGCTCCATTCCTGGCACATCTCCTCTCTTGGAGCACTCTGGGTCACCCTGAGATTGAAGCAGAGCAAGGCTTTTTTGCAGGTGTTTTTCCCCATTCACAAAACCAGAGGGATGATGGTCTTCACTGTGCTCTGCAGTCTGTGCTGGGGCAGGAGAGAGGAAAAGAGGATGGGAAAGAAGAAAGGAGCAGCAATGAGCAGGACTTGAGGTAGAGGAGGAAGATGGACGAGGCAGCTTAGAACAAAGAACAGTGTTCAGGGGGGAAGGTATGTGATTGTGTAACTGGGGGTTGTATCATAATTCAAACACCCCAGGTGGCTGTGAAGGTTTGTAGGCATTTCCCAACACTGTAAAGACTTTGCAATCTTAATATTCTTAGTGGAGCTTTTTATGTAATGCTCAGTAAATCTGTTATAGATCCGAGTGGGGCACCAGGATGCATGGATCTCCTCCTGCTGTGGTTTTGTGCACCACAGGGTGTTCCTGGCACCTTGACAGCTCAGAGTCACTTTGTCACGCCTTGTGCCTACCTATTGCAACATGCCTGCAATGAACATGCCATTCAGACTCCTCTAATGCCTAGTCATAACAGGATGGATTAAGAATTGCATTTCAGCCCTTCCTGAAAGATTTCCTTGTTTTTGCTGGTCTCTCAGGCCTATTGAGGCTGTGCAGAAAGGAGGCTGTCAGGATATCACTTGGTGGTACTACCCTGAGGGTGTTTAGGGAAAGCCTGTTTGCCTGTGTGACAGTGACTGCAAGCTCTGAGCCACTATTTGTACCCAGAATGTCTGAAAAAGATGGTTGTCTTCATTTTCGTTTCTACAGGAACTGCAGCAGGGCTCAGGTTCTCCCATTTTTAGAGGCTGGGGAAGATCTGGGCATGCACTGAAGTCCTCTGCCCACACAGTCATCTCACTCCTGTTCTGAGTGCCAGGGTGGAGGGAAGACCCTCAGCACCGATGGCATTGTGCCACTGCAGACCCAGTTCCCTGCACATCTGTGCTCCCAGCCTGGTTGCAGAACTAATTAATTGCTGCTAAGGAAAGGCTTGTTTAAACCTGACACACTTATGTTCCTTTGCCTGCTCTGTCACATAAAATATTGCCTTCTTTCAGCTTAAGCCTTCATTCCAGCAGGCAGGATGGGGTATACATGAGTGTGCAGTGGCTGGTGCTGCCTTCTGGCTTTTGTGATGTGCCAAGCTGAATCCAGATCACCTCCAGCACAGTGAGCCATTCCAAGGCCTGTGGTGGCTGTGGGTGATGGGCCCCAGGCAGCACCTCCCTGTCTGTGCTCAGTGGCTCTGGGCACCTCTGCCCCCCTAGCATCCCTTGCTGGACCAGAGCCATCCTGTGACAGCACAAGCTTCCTCCAATGGCATCCCACCAGTGCTCTTCCAAAAGGATGGAATTCTTTTCCTGACAGTATAGGTCAGACAGTTCCAAAGCTGTGTGATCTCTTGGTAAAGAAATGGAGCCAAATTTAATGTCAGGTGCCATTACCTTGGGTGATGACTTGCAGTTTTGGCCATGAAGGCAGCATGTCTCCCTACAATGTGTTTTCTTAGTTGAGCACCACACATGCCCTCCTGTGAGGGGGATGTGGCCAGACCTTGTTGGATCAGTGCAGAGGCTCATTTCCTAATTGGATCCAGACAAGACTTGAGAAAAGCTATAGATGAGAGCAACTGGTGAAGTGCTGGGAGGAATGATCAAGGTCTGACACCCTCCCTCCCTTCCCACCCTTTTGAGCCAGATATTGCAGTGAGGTGCAAGTTCTCCACCAGCTGAAGTGAGGCTCGGGCTGTGCCAGACCTTACATACAGCAGGAATCTGTCCAAAGCTTTATCAATGCTTGGGGTACAGCCTTGGCCTTGTGGACGTTGGTGGCAGTGTTCCCACAGATTCCATTGGATTGGGAGCCCTTGGCCTCACTTTTTTAATCAATGTATGTGAGGTGATGGGAGGAGTCCAGGGCATACCATGGCCAGAGCAAATGAATGAAGCTGCAGGGGTGATGGTGTGGGAAGAGAGGAATTTGCTCCCTATCTGGTTAGTAACTTGGTTAAACAGAGTTGGATTTGCTCCAGAGGATGGTAAAGCTGTTGGGAGATGAAAGGACAATGGCACTCAGCGTGTGTTGAGGAAATGTCATTGTCATAGCACTGAACAGCAAAACCTTTCCCATCTGGTAGAAATGTTCTGGGAATGAGTTCTAGGATCTAAGGGTGATTTTTGGTGTGTTAACTGCCTTGGCATGGGCTCCAGGGGAACTGGATGGTGGGATCTGAGCTGTAATTACTTCCCTGGGTAAAATCTTGATCTCATGGGGGATTTTCCTGCCCACACTTGTTTAGAGGAGGCTAATTCATGTAGGCCAGTGGCCTGTCATGATTCTTCATCCTCCCCCAGTGTCACATCCTGTATTGGCAGGAACATGATTTTGGATTATTTTATAAACAAGTCAGTTACATTAAATTACCCTTGAAAGACCCAACTGGTATTCAGACCTCAAGGTTGTTTATGAGCCCAGGCCAAACATAAAACATATTCCAGGCTTGAATTCAAATCCAGGAGTGAAATGCAAGTGGTTTTGTTGGACAACTTGGTTTTGGCCACCACAGCACCAACTGGGAAGCAGCCTGGAGGGGTTTCTGTGCCATTGTCCAGCTCCCTCCTTGTAACCTGAGGTTTTCCTCTGTGTGTGTTGTGTAGCCTGATGTGGATAATGCAGTGGAGGCAGCAAAGGCAGCATTCCAGAGGGGCTCTCCATGGAGACAGATGGATGCCCCAAGCAGAGGACGACTCCTGCACAAGCTGGCTGATCTCCTGGAGCGGGACAGAGTCATCCTGGCAGTGAGTACTGGGAGCAGTGATAAGCCAGCAACAGTTGGCTCTGGTGTATCCCTATCTACCTAATATTTTCTGTTCTCTTCCTTCATGAAGGGCAGAAGACAGGAGTCATGGCTTTGTTCCCTTTTCTGCAGGACTTTAGGGGTTTTAGAAGGCTGTCAGTTCTTCTACATAGTTGATTTTTTGAAGAACTCTAGCTAGTTATTGAAAGGATTAAATATATTAATGCTTAAAATGTGCTCAGTTGGTAGAAGCCTTTGGACTCTACAGGCCTTGTACATCTTTCCAAATGGCACCCAGAGATCCTCAGCTTGGGGCTGCTGTCCATCCCCACCTAAGCTCTTGGATCTCAGCACTTTCCAATCAGTGCTGCACTTTTACCTTCAGGGAAAGGCATTTATGACATTCCATGCTGTCAGATGTGCAGGTAACAGTGCCACTGCCCTGCTGAGGTCAGTGGGAATTGACACCTGTGTCACTGTTTTGAGCTGGGTCTCTTTCCCCAACACAGTGTCACTCAATCACATGACAGTTTTCAGTTTCAGCAGGGCAAAACCAAAACATCTTGTTCTGAAGACAGTTCTGGGCAGCAAATAAGAGGGAAGAAAAGAAATATATATATATATGTGTGTGTGAATAAACCCTGTTTATTTTCTGCTCACCTTTTGATGTGACTTTGGGGCACCCTCCTTTTCCCTTAACCAGAACACACTTCAAGCTTGCTGTGGTCCTTCTGGTCTGGGAGGGCTTGTTTGGCATTGCTGTTTGCACTGCAGAAAACCAGCCCTGGCTGCCTTGGCTGTGTGCTAAGCAATGACTTATAAAAATCAGTTGTTTTAGCAGACATTCAGTGGATAACAATTCTTGCCATTCCAAGGGGAATGTCTGTTCGAGTGCTGTTTGGACCCTGATGTCTGTGGAGCATGACAGGGTATGACTTCATGTGTAAACAAAGATGTTTCAATCTACCAAGGGATAGTACTTCCTTTATGGATGTGCTGGCCATTTGCACCAATATGCCATTTCATGACCTGAGTGAAGAACAAAGCATTCCCTGAGCTAATGTCCAGAACAGTGTGAAGGACACAGGCTCAGCCTGGACTTTGTTTAGAGCTGATCAGCACCAGTGCAGCTTCAGAGTGAGGCAACTTCTGCCTTGCCCTGGGCTCAGCACAGAGAGGAGCCCAAAGGTTACTTTACCTTTTTACAGAACTCTGTAAAAAGTATGTTTATCATTGGACAAAAGAGGCTTTTCAGAGGTTAGGCTTAGGCTTATGAAGTAGAAAAATTAGATCCTTTTTTTCTAATAGAAGGAAAGTAGCTCTGCCTGATTTCAGTGACACCATCTGGACTCCAGAACATCTGTGCTGGCAGGTCAGTTAGGGTGAAGTTGTGATAGTCACATTGTTTCTGACCAGTGCCCCAGACCCCAGCCTGTATCCCACCCACACTCACCTTCTGGAGGCTTCTGGAAGGTGCCCCTGAACAAAGCAGCTCCTGTAAACATCAGAGTTACTGTGTCTGCTTTTCCTTCTGCATTATTTGTATTAACAAGCTCATTCTCTAAATATTAGAGGAGGGAAGAACATTCCATGTCTTCAGAACAAGGCACAATAAAGCTGAGAAGAAGGTTTTTTAAAAGCTCTTTCTTAAGAAAAAAAAAAAACCCTAAATCATTGACTTGTCTGACAGTGCATGCAAATTGGGTTTTTTTCAGACTCTGGAAACAATGGACACAGGAAAACCTTTTCTGCAGGCTTATTTCATTGACCTGGAAGGCTGCATCAAAACACTGCGGTACTATGCTGGATGGGCTGATAAAATCCAGGGCAGAACTATTCCAGTGGGTGAGTACCTTCAGAGCCAGTTTCAGAGCTGGGACGGGATCAGGCTTGGGGAGGAGGGAGATCCATGGAAAGGCTGGCTTCTGAAAACCTGCAAAAATAGCCTGCACTTCCTTTCTGTCTCAGGATGCATTTTAAGCAGATGTGTTTCAATATTGAAACTAATGGGAGAAGATGGTTAATGCCTGGATAGATCTCTGGAAAATAATGTGTGGGCTCTTCTGCTGCTTTTTTAACAGAGAAACTTTTGGTCTGAGCCGTCACACAGAGAAAACACTTTGGTCCAGGTGTAGAAGTTCAAATATGGGTTTGGTGAGAGCAAGTTAACAGAATGGATGTCCTTGTGGCATGATGGGCAATATGGAGTATTTTCAAATTTGGCCTCTTTTGTCCCTGCATGTGGGTGATCTCTGAGGCTGTGTGAAGGACAGACACTGCAGACAGAAATTAGTCACCAGAGGAAGGGCCCTGGAAGGCTGAGCTAGTTCAGCCTGTGCAGACAGCAAAAGGAGCCCTGTCAGTCATATAAACTGAGATTTGTCACCCTCATTCAGAGTGGTGTAAAGCTTTGCTTGTCTGGACACTCCTTGTTTGTCCTGATTTGAAATCGCTTTGAAAAAGCGTCATTAGAAATGTTCTTGCTCTCTGTCACATCTTCCCAAAGAAACTAGGTGTTCAGCAAGAATGAATTTGAAAGGCAAATGTTCTTCCTGCTTTCTCTGTGAAAGAGCAACAGCAGTATTTTAAGGTGAATGGTATTACTTTAGTTCCAGAGTTTCATCTTTTTATGTTTTCTTACCAGGAGTGTAATTCCTGTCACACTGAACAGGATTCCTGTATAAACTGGGTTTTAAAGCTCTCTCCCTCAGGGAGACAAGTGCTTTGTGTTTTTCAGTAGGACACAATCTGAAGGAAATTTGTTTGCTCATATCATTGTGATAATGAGTTATCCTCCCCTCAGCCTCAACACAGGGAGTGTGCAGAAGGAACTGAACCCTGGTTTAAAAGGTTCCTGGGTGACTGTGAGTGAAGTTTGGCTTTCAGGCTGGCACAAGACCTGTACTCAGATCTTCATCTGGACAGACATGAGTCAGGATGAACAGACAGTGTTCTCTGTCTAACAGGGGTTTAGTTCTGTCCCCAACCTGTTAGTGTGCAGTTGTCTCACACACTTTCTGTAAAAGTGAGGATTTTGACTGTTTTGTGCCCTTTTACTCTCTTGTCTTGCAGATGAAAATTTTGTCTGTTTCACCCGGCATGAGCCCATGGGTGTCTGTGGAGCCATAACCCCAGTAAGTGACAGTGCTGGTACCCTGCATCTCCCACAGAACTGGAAATTCCATGTGCACTCCATCCTACCCTGCAGCCATTTGCTGCCTGGCTAAGCACAGCTGTTCTGCAGGGAACTCCCATCTCAGTGGCCTGATGTAGTTTTGTGTTTTACCCCCATGCCAATTGCTCTTGGCAACAGAAGTGCTCTGCAGTGGAAGGGTGGGTCTCCTAATCAGATGCTCTGTTGCTCTCTGAGGCTGACAGCAGTCACCAGAGACCAGTCAGAGCTCTGACTCTCACACTGCTGGGACAACCATCTCGTCATGAGGAGTGCTGGCTTTCTGCTGCCTCGTGCTGATGCATAGTTTTGGGTTTGAAATCATGTTCATTATCAACTAATTATGTCTGGCTGCTCTCTGAGATTTCTGGGATTAAATCTCATGAATAGTTTTCTTTTCCTTGAGGTCTCATTCTCTGCTGAGGGGACAGTGTGGCTAGCTCCTGGAATGCCTCCAGTGTTAGCATGTGTTGCTTCCTCTGTTTCAACAGACAGCCAGGAAGACTTTACAGCTCATGGGAGACAGATTTTTTTCCTGTCTGATTGTAAAATGCTTTGAATGTGGTATTCTACAATTTGTGAGGCAAATGGTGCTGTGTCAAAATTCTCTGTTTGGATGCAGCACCAAGTCTGCCAGAGCTCAAGAAGTCTTTGGACAATGCTCTCAGACCTGTGGTGGGAGCCTTGCTGCTGTCCTGTGTAGGTCCAGCAGTTGGAATTTGATGATCCCTGTGGGTCTCTTCCAACTCAGGATGTTCTATGATTACATGGTACTTGGATCAATAAGAGTTCATAGGCTTTTGAGTTTGAGATAAGGTTAAAGACTGAAAGAAATGCATATATGCTGGATCCTGGGAATACCAGGTCTGGATCCCAAAGACGGCTGGGGAAATTCTGCTTTTTCCTTCAGCAGGACTGAATTTATACCCCAGGTGATGAGAGGACATGGTCTCTTTGGCTGTGTCAGGGTGAGGCAAAGTAAGAGATGATCAAACATTTCTCTTGGTGACTTCAGAGCTTTTCTGGCTGAGCAAGCAATGTGACTGCTGGTGGGCAGAATTTATGACTTAAGATCAAAATCTCAGGTTCCTCACACTGATCAGCAGTTAAAAGGTATTTCCCTGTCACTCTCAGCCACCTTTAGCACTCAGCAGTGCTTTGGAAAATATCCCTTTAAAAGCCTACATGCAGAATGCTTTGGAAGGCCACTGTAGGAGACAGAGTGGGGCTTGTAAGATCTCAGGTTGACCCTAGACCAGAAATAAATACAACAGAAAGTACAGAAACAAATTTGACTTTATACAAACTCAGTGTTGATCTTAAGAATGATTGGGGTCAACAAAACCACATCTGTCTTCAGTTTGCTCAGAAAAATCTCCAATTTTTTTTCCCAGTTCAATCTCGATAACACCAACAGCCTTTGGGTTTGTATTTCCTTCTTGATTGAAAGAGATTCTGTCACTGTTCTGGCTAAGTTTCTGTAGAGCAATTAACAGTCCTCTCTTTCTCCTATGGCTTGACTATATTTAAATAATATTTTATTTCTATTTAGCTAGAGAAGTTCTTAGGAAGTGCAGCATATGGCTGATTTTGATCCCAAGGTGATATCATGAGGCAGTCCTGGAGTCCTTCACTGTTACTTTCACCAGGCACTCCGCAGCAGAAAGCTCCTAATGGAGCTGTTTCTTGCTCTGAAACTGTAGAAAAGTAGTGTAGGTGTAAATGGCTCAAGCTGCCAGGCTTCCAAGAAAACTTAGGAGAAAATGACAAATGGGCAAATTATGGGATATGGCCATTGGAGAAGATCACTGAAATGGAACAGGTCTGGGGAAAAGGGTGAAGCAAGTTGAAGAATAACAGTTGAGACCAAATTCTTCTTTGTCTCAGGGTTAGAATGGAACTCATGGCTGAAAAGCTACACTGCTAATTTATTTGCAAGTGTGAATTTGTGGATTCCTGACATACTTGGCTTCTTTGTTGATAGCTGAAGGCCCTTGGCTTGGGTTTTGACAAGAAGTCCCCTTGCTGTTGGCCTGCTTCCATCATCCCTGAAGCAGCATTAATTATTTTTAATGAAAAAATCCTTTCTGCTGCCAAATGACCTTTCTGAGATTCAGTGTGAGCTAGATTTTCCACTTCTTACTTAGACTCCAAGATCCCCAAATATACATGACCATGAAAGAGATTAGCACAGAGAAAACTGATGTGGACTGGTTCCTAATTCCAAATTAGAAAACTAGCTGGAAAGGAACAATTTACAATATGAAGGAAGTATGAGACCTCCCCTAGATTTCCATGACTGAACAACTCACTGCAGCTTCCTATTTATAAAACTGGAACGGAATGATGTTATATAACTCCTAACTACTCAGCCAGTGCTTAACAGAGAAAAAATAGGTTTTTTTCAATGGGTAGTTGCATTCTGTAATTCCCCACATACAGATGCTGTACAGAAGTGATGCATCAGGAAACTGCCTCCAACACAGTATCTGTGAAGAGCCAAAATCCTACACAAAATGTGATCAAACTCCTTCAAAGAATGAGGTCACATCATGCAGAAGGTTGTCCAGCTTACAGGATTAGTGTGAGGACTGCCAGCAATATCAGGGATCTCAGGGGGAAATCAAGGAAGTTGTATTCCTTAGCCCAAGCAAACACAGCATTATAAACAGACGCTCCTCTTTGTGGCTTTCCTCCCAGTTCCTTTCCTCCCTGAGCTGGGAAAAGACTGCATGGAAGTGAGTAGGTGACTGTAGCAGGCTGATCTGAGCAGTGCCTTGTGTTCTTGCAGTGGAACTTCCCCCTGCTGATGCTGGTTTGGAAGATGGCACCAGCTCTGTGCTGTGGAAATACTCTGGTCGTTAAGCCAGCTGAACAAACTCCGCTCACGGCGCTCTACATTGGCTCTCTGATCAAGGAGGTGAGGAACTCCCAACAGCCCATCCAGGTTCTGCTCTCTTAAGGTCGTAAGCAAGGCTGTGTTCTGATTTGGCTGTCCAGACTGTTGGATTTCTAAAGAGTCTAAGCATAACAGACTTCCAGCTTTAATAGGCTCACAAAGGAAAGTGAGAACAACCTGTCTTCAGGCTTTTTTTACAAAGGCCTTTGTGACTGGCTGGAAGGTGGCAAACATCACAAAACCTGTGCATTTTTCTCCTTTCTCAGGAAGCTGCAGAGAGAAAAAAAGATGCTTTTCTTCCCATACCTTGTCTTTCCCTCTCCCAAATGAGGGAAAGACAACAGCTCAGTTTTATTAGACAAAGGGGGAAAAAAAAGAGTGTGATAGAAAGCAGTGTTGTGTTTGTTGTTTTTAAGTGGGATAATTCAACCAAGACAGAGTGCTCTGGGAAACAATTCCTCGTAATTTCTGTGGTTCCTAGAACAATGTAGTTGTGTCTGGCCTGTAAAGTCAACTGAAAAAAAGGCAAGATCATAGGTTGGGATTTTAAAATGCTGGTTTAGGGCTTGTCAGGTAGGATCTTGTGTGCCAACAGGTCTGTTAATGGTGCAGAGGGGGTGGGAGGGGCACAGAACCTTCCAGCACTGCTCAGTCCATCAGCTTCCTATAGCTATGGATGTGAGTGACTGAGGAAAACTACAGGAGTTGTAGATGGACTTTGGCCTCTCAGTCTGTTTGTTAGGCTCAGTCAAACAATGATTTTGTCCTTTCTTGGCTTAGCCTGGGAGAAAATAGAAAGATATATTGATAATCGTCACTTAGGGCTCTTCCATCAGGAAAGGAAGTGGAAAAATAATACCAGTTAAGTATCTCCTACAGTTACTTGGCTCAATGAGATTACACAAGGTGAGTGAGGGAGCATAGGGTGCAGTTGTCATGGCTTCTACTGAGCCCTGCCACACCACTGCTTTTTTTGACTCTGACATGCAGCTCCCTAAACACAGGCAGAGCATTCCCCCCCAAAAAACCACCATTCAGTTCTGGTAAAATTATTTATTTTTCAGCTGAAATTCTAAGGTTGCTGTTTCTCACAGTTGTCCTTCAAGGCAGAAGTGTAATTAGAACACAATAATTTTATCTGAAGATGCTCCTTTCTCCACCCAAAATTAGCTAAACTCTTTTTAAGTTTTTCAGAAAAATGAGTTCAAGTCTTTTGGTTTTCATCTTTAAAAGGATGTAGAAGATGTTACCACACACACAAAGCTATGTGTTACGTTCAATGAAATAATTTTTGGCCAACCAAAATATTTGGCTTTCATTTTTGCTGAAAAACAGAAAAAACTTTTTGGTCAGGGTGTTCTCAACCAATTTTTTACTTCCTTGTGGCTTTGCTGCTGACTCCAAACACCATTACTTGCACAGTTTGACATGCAGAATTTGCTTGAAAACTCATTAGCCAAGATGCAAACTCCATTAAATGCATTTTTGTCATTGTCACATCCATAGAAGAAATGAGACTGCCCTTCCAAACTATGAAAAGAAAAAATGGGGGGGGAAAAAGTCTTATGAGGATAATATTTTTGCAGACAGTACATGAGCAATTGCTTCCTTTTGTTCTTTATTAAAAAGAAATGGCATTTATTGGGATTTTGTATTAAAAAGTCATAGGAAATGAAGCAAATGTGTTATATTCTGGAACTTCATCACTGGAAATTGCAGGGAAAACAACTTTGTGCTATCAGTAGTAAGGGCAGGCTAACCTAGAAGAGCAGTAATCCTTGGAACTCTTGTTTCAGGAAGTAAAACCAAACCAGTCAGTCCCTCAGTTCTCCTTGCACTAGAATTTCACCTGAAGTTTTGCCATTTGTCTGTTTTGGCAAAATTACTAGTTGGCTAATCTAGGTTGTAAATGTGGTGGAAACTTGCATAAGTCTTATTACCATCTGCTTTTGTACTCCTGTTTTATTAGCCCCATCATCTAGTGAGGTTTTACTGACTTCTTAATCCCTCTGGTCCCTGAAGAACCACAAATGTCAACCTTTGTTCAAAACAAACTTTCATTCATTTACCCCTTGGCTGCAGCTGCACTGCAGTAGCTGGGGGCCAAGTTTGGCCTAAAGACTCACTCTGTTTTGGCTTGAAACTGGGACTTCTCCAAGAATTCTTACTGAAACTTGGCATTTCCTAAGCATGGCTGTTAGTTTCACCCACGTCTACTCCAGCTGGTAGCATGTAGCCATGTTACTGGAAAGTCTGGAAAACAGGGATGTATCTGGTAAGAGCTCAGAGGAGTATAGTACAACTAATCCAGGATTCCTGAGAAATGAGCTCTGCTCTCACATTCTCTACAGAGCTGTTTTTAATCTCTGTTTCAGGTGGGTTTCCCTCCTGGTGTGGTGAACATTGTGCCAGGCTATGGCCCCACAGCAGGAGCTGCAATTTCTACCCATGACAGCATTGATAAAATTGCTTTTACTGGATCAACCGAGGTAGGTAATGGATTTCTCAAAGACACCTGCTGTTCCTCTTTGTTTTCTCTTGTGAACTGTCATCCATACAAGACTGGACCTAAGAAATGTCAGTGACTTCTGTATAACCAGCACTTCCTCTGGCATATTCCATATGACAGGATTTCTCAGAAGTGTTTGGTATTTGTCTAATTCAGATCCTTGTGCTTGTAATAATCTCACATCTCTGAGAGCTGTTTTTTGCCAAACCACCACATTTCTGTAAGGACTGGAAGTGTAAGGGGCTCTGACGTAAGGGAAGGCAGTCTACAGGGCAGGCTGGCAGTGACTTAACATCTTGTCATTGACCCAGTGGAGCTTCTGGGCATGTTTGCCTGCCAGCCCTGCCCTGCAATTGGAAAACCTGTCAGTCAGAGCCCTGCACAATTCTTCCTTGGCTTTATTTACCTCTGAGGAACTAGGGCTTAAATAAAAACATGGCTTTGTGCCCAAGGCCTTCTCTGCTGACGTGGAGGGTATTAACATTTGAGCTTCATTCTGAGCCCTGCACAGTAAAGCACCTTGTATTTAGCTTTTTTTCCTGTAAATAGATGTGTCTGGCTTGTTTATGAGAGGGGTGGCCACAAGACCTCTGCACTATCAATCACCTCCAGCCATCCTCTTCTATACCTACATGGGAAAAGTGCATATGACTTGGCCAAGACCATGGAATTGAGCAGAGCTGAGACTTGCAAACAAATCTGAGTGCAGCAATCACTGCTGAAAATTCTCAAACAAAAGCTTGCTTAGAAAAGGGAACATTTTTCCCCTGACTGCTTTAGATGTTTCTTGCAGTAGATCTGCACCTCCAGAATAGAGGCAGTGTCTAAGGAATGGAAATGCTCCCACCAGTGGAGGCAGCTGAGGCAAATTCAGTCTCTTACTTCTTTGAGGAACACTATTCTTGCTGAATTCATCCATTCTTATGTCTGCCCTCATAATTGCAGAGGGTGATGTGAATGTATAATGATGACAAATTACCTTGAAAGGTGTTCTTGGTCGGTAAAGGTAACTCGAAAAACTCTCAAAAGCTGCAGCATTTACCAACACTACCATCTAGTGGCTTTGTGTACATCCTGTGCTTATCCCATAGGAAAAGGTGTGCTAAGCCTGTGTTTCTGTACAGGGATCATGGGAACAAACAGAACACAATCAAGTAAAAGTTCACAGTGAGCTTTTTCTCTCTTGATAGTTGGTCTGGTCTTGGAGTTTATGCAGTTACATGCTTCTCTCCAAATCCTAGATCAGAAATTTTTAGCCCAGATGAGACATTAGCTGTGTGAAAACAATAGAGCTTATAGACTCATCCAGCCCACATGGATCTGTTTGGGTTTTTAATGAAAAAGGAGTATCCAGTGGATTAGTGGCAGGAGAAAAATCTCAGCTGCTAGAGCCTGTAGGCAAAAAACTCCTGTAGACACTGTGCTTGTCTCCTAATCCATGGGTGTGCAGGAAACACCAAGGGAGACAGATCCTTTGCTAATGCATGTGTAATTTAGAAGTGTTTTCTTCCCCCTCCACCCATCTGTGAGTTCAGCTGCATCTCTGCAGTATTTGCAGCACAATGCTACTGTTTCTGAGCCAGGAAGTGAAGCTAATTCAAAATATATTTTGACTTAGTTATTAAGCCCCAACTTGGGCTCAGTGCCAGCTTGGAAATGCTGATCTTAAACTCCATGAGAATTTTCCCATATAGATCTCTTCTCTTAGGTTATTAACTCGCTCCTCTTTGGCCAGCCAGCCTGCAGTAATGTCTCTTGCAAAGCTGGGATGCATCACTTATTTCTGCTGTCTCTAGGCCTAAGCCCTGAGTGACTAGAGAAGATCTCTCCTGAGTTCAGGAGTCATGCTCGAGTAACAAGGGCAAACCATGAGAAATGCAGACCTGTAATTGCCAGACAGCTGCCCCATGCTTTCCTTCCTCACAGTTCCACTCCAGGGCAAGAGCAGTTTTAGTCAGAAATGAAGGTAAGGTTTCCATGTGCAGAGGTAAAAAACAAGAAAACAGCTATAACATGAGCAAATTCAAATATTTCACTCTTAAGAAATTATCCTGCCCTAACAACTAAAGGTACCAAATACTTTTAATTCATACTGTTTCTAACAAAATTTGTTTACTAAATTCTGAAAGCAGAGTAAATCCTCCCGTTCAGGATACAGATGTAGTTCTCCCACACAGCCTGCCCTTTCAGACATGCCTGAAACAATCCTTAATTCTGGGGCTGGTTTTGACCCAACACATCACAGCAGTAGGAAACTCAAAGCATTTCAGAGTGCTCTCCCTGACCTCTACCTGCTTCAGCTGCCATCCAGGCTCTTCCACCCTTGTTGGAATCACACTTGAGATTTCTGGGGGAAACAACTCATGTCCTCTTTGTGTCTCACTGATGCAGGTTGGAAAACTGATCAAAGAAGCTGCTTCTAAAAGCAACCTCAAAAGGGTGACATTAGAGCTGGGAGGGAAGAACCCCTGCATTGTGTGTGCAGATGCAGACTGTGAGTATGGGCTGCTGGCTGTGTTTGCTGTCAGGGGATCCAGGGTGGTGGGGGTTGTGGGTCTCTGCTGTCCTCTGGCAGCTCACAGGGCTGGTGTTTCCACCTCAAGGGCTGAAGAAAACCTCTGTCCAAGGGCAGGATGTAGTTGTGCATTCCTGGAGCTCTTCCCCAGCATGGGAATCATTCCCATGGCCCGTGGTGCCTTCCCTGGGGATGGCTGCAGTTGCAGTTAAATCTTGCATTTGTGTGTTTGCTATTTGTGGGCTTTCTCTTTGGTGGGCAGTGCTGCAAGGACTGGGAAGAGCAGTTTTCTGCAAAGCAGCCCCTCTGCAGGCATTCCTGTGACAGGGGAATTTTGTAGGACCTGATCTAATCCAGCCTTCACCTCTAGCCTGGTGGGCTCATCTTGTGTGTTTCATTGTGATTTTGTTACATGACTCAGTAGTACTAGGAGATATGTTTAATCTGTGACCACCAAAATGGTTGGAAAATCCTATTTGGCTTCAGAAAAATGCTCTCCAGTCCTGCACAGCACACATTGAAAATCAGAGATAGTTGTGCCAGCTGGTAATCATGAGCATTGCAAGGAGCTGGCCAAAGCTGGCATGTTGCTTTCTCAACAATCATGACTGAAACTTGTCTTTAAGGACCCATGCATGGTATCAAGAATTGCCAGAGCAAGAAAAACTGGCCACTGCCTTCAGTGAGTCCTTGTGGAAGAAAGTATCAGGAACTATGGCCAACTAGACCTCAAGACAAAAGACAGGAAGGGAGGCAGATACAATAAAAGATCTGGTTTGGGGGCAGTGAGGCCCTGTGAGTGCCTTCCATGGGTGTGGACCACTGTCAGCATTTTTTAAGGAGGTTTTCCAAAGAGAAGGGAAAAACAACAAGTCTGGAAACACTGGAACGCTGGAACTGTGCATGTGGTAACACTTTTCCCTCCTGGGTCTTCTCACAGTGGACTTGGCAGTGGAATGTGCCCACCAAGGCGTGTTCTTCAACCAGGGGCAGTGCTGCACAGCTGCCTCCCGCGTCTTCGTGGAGGAGCAGATCTACCCCGAGTTCGTCAAGCGCAGCGTGGAGTTTGCCAAGAAGAGACTGGTTGGAGACCCCTTTGATGCCAGAACTGAACAAGGGCCCCAGGTAACTGTGTGTCTGAGAGTAGTTGTTGTTTGGTTTTTGGTTGTGGTTTTGTATAATTTTCCTTGTGTAAATATTATCCTTACGGATGCGGTCCCAGCAGAAGTGCCGAGGGGTGAGTAATGTATCGTGGCTTTATTTTTCCTCTCCATTTTAAATATCAATTAATCACAACTGTTGAAATGTTATGTTGTAATTTTTTTCAAAACACAAATGTATTTAATTCAGTTCTTATCCAGCTTTATGGAAGGGGCTGTCTCCCTGGTGCAGTAACACAAAGCATGTTGCAGTGAGCCATAGCTCTGTGCAGAAGAGTGCAGCTAAATGACTATTCAGCTCCTTGGCTGTGTGGGTGATGACAAGTAGTTAGAGCCCAGAGACTCCTGAGTCCTCACTTTCCCTCTCCTCCTCTGCTGCCTTTCTGATCCTTTGGAGAAGTTTCAGCTGAATTAGGAGGAAGAAACATGCCAAACTGCTGTCAGAACCAGCCTCCTCAATACTTCCAGAGCCTTCCTCTTAGTTTTTCCTTTTGAGGCAATCTGAGTTGCGCTGGAGAACTCTGGGGGAAGATGATCCTTAGGTCAGATCTAACAGGCCCACTGTTTGGTACCAAAAATAAAGCAAGTTCCCCAGAAACCTATAGCCAAGGCCTCTTTTTCTCAGTACTGCACTGTGGGTTTTCCTTCCTTGATGCTGTCTGTGTAGGATCCCTCAGAGAACGGGTGGCTCTGAGGACATCTGCCTCTCCTTATCTGGATCTGAATCTCCACATGATTCATGCAGGGTAAAACCTCATTGCTTGCCCTCATGCAGGGGGAATAAGATGAGGTCCCTCCCCTGCTCATGCTGAGGCTGCATCCAGCCCTGTAGCTTGCCTAGAGATTTCAAAATGCTCAGGACTCTTGGGAAGAGAATCCCATGCTGAGACTTGCTCCAGCAGAGATGAGCTGACCCTCAAACACTGATTTCATGAGAACAGCTCCTGAATCCATTCAGTTGTGAGTTTTCAAGGGTGAAACACCCTGCAGTGGTTGGAGCATGTTGAACTGGGCTGCTTGTTTAACTTCATCAGTGTTCCCAGCTCCTGCCAGGCTGTCCTCAGGATGTACTGTGGCACTTACAGACTTCCAGGGTGCACTATGGCACAGCTGCTGTGGCTCAGGGGAGACCCTTTGCATACAGACCTGTAATTAAGGGTAACAGAGAGTTGGAATAGCAGTGTCTGGTCAGATTTTAACTATGGCCCATCTGTCCTTTTTTCCTGCTCTGGCTTACCTGTTATACTTGTAGGAGAGAGAGAACACCCACACACACCTGAACTTCTGTGAATGCAACTGTCAAGGCCAGGATGGGAAGGTGTTGAGGGAGTGGGACAAAACTGTAAATCCCAAAGCTTTTATGTGGTTGCCAGTTCAAAGGGACAACCACTTCCTCTGCAGCTATGGCTCCTCACTCTCTGGAGCCTATGTTGTGGGCACATATAGAAACTTAAGCAGAGGAGAGAAATGATGCAGTATCACAAGGACTTAAAAATACCTCTGAAAGTAGCAAAGATTCACACTTGTCCGCAAGTTACTCTTCAAATGTGAAGCTCCCAGATAATTTTTTTCCCCTGTCCCTGAAGTAACCTGCTTGGCTGTGAGGGTTTTTTTATCTTGAACTGATAAGGGAAGAATCACCAGGAAAAATAATTTGTCTTCTTCATCTTTCCCCATCAGATGCTTCAGATCCAGCCTGTTGCTTTAATTTTCCTTTGGTGTAAGGCAGGGTAAACATACACAATAGCATCACAACAATGCTGCATAGATCCCACTGTGGCATGGTCACTGGCTTAGAAGCCAACAAGGGGAAGGGGATGAAGCCAACCTTCAAGCTGACAGTGGTTGTAGCTCATGATGTCTTTGGTCCTGCATCAGCTGCAGGTGATGACAATCCTGTTCCACAAGAACTTGAAGTTGACATAAGCTAGTCCTGGAAAAGTGGTCCCATATGCAGTTGTTTGTTCCTACATTGCACTGCACTGGATTGGGGAACTGGCTGATTCAGGTCTAATCCAGCCTTTTTGGAAGTGAGGAAGAAAAGTTTTACTCAGGTCAGTCTCCTGACGTGGATTACTGTTCACTGGCATAGATGCTCATGGCATGGCAGTGGGGATAAGACTGTGTCAGCTGCAGTATTGGGTTATGTTGATAGAAACTGTGCTGCTCTGATTAAAATTAGGTCAACTTTAAAGAGCATTAAATTTAGACAGAAATGAGGCATGCTTCTGGTGAGACTTCTCCAGAGCTCACATGTGTCTGGCAGTGCTGACTGGCTGGAATTCAAAGGACGCCACAAGAAACCTGAGGGG
The DNA here is from genome assembly GCF_027477595.1 of Haemorhous mexicanus. NCBI lineage: Eukaryota > Metazoa > Chordata > Aves > Passeriformes > Fringillidae > Haemorhous > Haemorhous mexicanus. Next base: position 19,507,740 of record NC_082353.1, read on the forward strand.
TGCTCAGGACTGTTTGAGCAGAGTGCCAACCTCAAATGCAGGCATTTTTAAACTTTGGATTCCTGGAAGCTGTATCACAGGAAGCAATAAAGTAAATCTGCACAGATGGCAAACTGGTTAACCAGTGCATTGTACAACTGTGAGCAGCAAACTGCATTAGATGAGACTGACATCCTGGGGCACTAGTACAGGGATTGCACTAGAACAAGACTAGACTAGTTTTGTTATTTTAGAACCCAAATACTGGGATTTGTGGACTGCAAGACCTAGTCTACAGAAATAAAACAAGCACTAATTATGGCACTTGTTAGCCAGTAATTATTCAGCCCAAAACATATAATTTGATTTATAAGACAGTGAATATTTTCCTTATACTGTAGACATGCACTTTAGGATTAAAGTGTGAAAATAAAACATTCAAGTAGAAAGGGTTGTGTCCAACAGCCTGTTGGACCCAGTTATGGGCTATTTTGTAGGATTACAAACACTAGGTTTGCACATGGAAAAAATTCTCCTTGTGGTCTTGACTGAAATGAAGCAAGAGATGAAGATTTGGGGGTTCCCGGATTTTCTGTATTGCAGTGATCCTTAGAAGCTCCCTTCTCTATTGAATTAGATGAACAAATAGTAGAATTTGCTTTACCAGATCATGTGTTTTTAATAGAATTCAATGCTTGAACCATAAATAATAGTGGAGTAGGGGACAGAATTTAAACAAGCCTTGCAAGCTCTAGTTACAATGACAAACAGTTCCACCCTTGCATGTCATTTTTACAAATGTTTTCTTTCCCCAGTGTCTTTTCATCTAACTGTAGTTTGCCTTGCAACAAGTTACAGCTGTATAAATATCCTTGTTTTGTTTTCTGTGATGTGAAGTGGATGGACTGGATTGGTCTGGATCACAGACATGCCAGGATGGAAAGCACTTGCAGATATTTTCAAACTATTTACACTTGGCAACTAAGCAACCAGACAAATAGACAATGTGTATGACACCTGCCAAACTCAGAGTGACACTGTATCCTACAGCAGGGCACACATTTCCTCGGGCAGTAGCATGAATTAAGTGTGTCCTTGGGTAGCACCTTAACACATGAGAGAACACAAGCACTTAGAACACGTACAGTGCACATGCTGCTCAAACATCTGTTTGCCTGGAGATGTGCTGGGCTCTGTTTCCACTGTGTACCACAAGTATCCCAAGGACACCCTCCTGCAGCTTTGATATTTGTCTAAAAGCATGAAAACTTGGATTGTGTGTGGTCAGGATTAACTAGGGACAGGATATAGTCTGTAATCTGGAGGAGTCAAGTGTGGAACACTCCGTGTAAACAGCCCCAACTGGCAACTGGCCCTGCTGAAATAAAACCAGATGCCTAGGGAGGAGGATTGAGCCAGAACAAGCATCTGGAGATACCTGGCAATCAGAATAATCCCCCAGCCTTCCAGGACACCTTGTACCAGTGGATGGAGTCTTCTTTAATCACCTCAATAAATTTGTCAAGGTTTCTTTGAGTTTTTAAAAACATCTCTAAGTGTTCTATTATCTCCAGTGTGCTGTCATGAGGAGTTTCATCTCTTAATTCCACGTTCTGTTAAGAGCCAGGTCTGTTTGTTTGAAACCTGCAGTTCTGCAGCCCACTGCTGCACATGGAGCACAGAATAAGGGTCAGCAGTGAGTGAAAGTGCTGTGGGCTTCTGCACCTCTTCCCAGCACAGGACATGCTGTGCTTGTGGAGTGCATGTGGAGTGTCCTCCAAGTCCTGGTGCAGCTGTGCAGCTTCAGGCTCCTGGCACTGGACTGGCCTTTCCCCACCCCTACAGAAATCCCTGGTTAAAGGCTGACAGCAGCACTCATTATTTGAGATTACTCCATAGTTAGGAGGAGTTAGAAAAGGTAATTAAATATGAGGAAGAAAAACAATGCAGGATTATACCAGTTTCTAAGAACTGTGCAAAGTGATTCTGATTTTAAAAGCAAGGCTTTGGTGCAGCAGTTGTTGTGGAGTCACCCCACCACCAGGCTTATCTTGAGGCTGTTCATGTAGTGTGCCCTGTGGAAGGAGATGGAGGCAGAGCTCACTGGGTTCTTCCAGGAGGGGACAGAGGTGAAGCTGCACACTGCACCAAAACTGAGTTAATAGTTCTTAGATCCTGGTCCTCCCTCTCCTGTACTGATTCTGCTGCTGGTCAAATCCCTTGCTGAGCTCTCTAGTCCATCTCAGGCAGTCCTCATACTGCTACTGAGATAAACCAGTGCTTGGAGAAGGTGAGAAATCCCAGAGCTCCAGTGAGGTGAGCTGTGGGAGCACATATCCAGGACAGGGAGGAAGGGAAAGGGGGGAAAACCCCTCCATGTGGCAGCAAACTATTAGATCAGATTAAACTGTCACATGTCACTTTACCTTTTGTTTCCTGTGGCTCAGAGCTATGCCCATGTCCTGCCTTTCTCCCTGCTCACTCCCTGACTGCCACATCCTAAACTGAGCTATCAACTGACCCAGCTGGGCAGTGCCCTGTAAATGTGGCCCTGGGCCTCGTTCCATGACTTCTCTCTGGAACCATGATAATAAAGGTGCTGCTGTTTGTTTCTTTTCCTTTTGTGTCTGACAGATTGACCAAAAGCAGTTTGATAAAATCCTGGAGCTGATAGAAAGTGGGAAGAAAGAAGGAGCTAAGCTGGAGTGTGGAGGTCTTGCAATCGAAGACAGAGGCCTGTTTATAAAACCTACAGTGTTTTCAGAGGTTACTGACAACATGAGAATTGCCAAAGAAGAGGTACAGTACAAATCACCTAGAAAAATGCTGCTTCAGAATCAGAAATAGTGGAAATGGAGGGGGTTCTGTCTGAATCCTTAATTTTAAATGTAAATAACTGACACTGTGGCAGGCTGGAGCAATTATTTACCCTGTAATTGCCAGTGACCATGGACAGTATAATGTGTGTTCTTGCTCCCCTATTTTGTAGAGAAGGGGTTGCTTTATTGCAGAAATGAGGGAAAAGAACTCTGGGACCTGATGCTGGTAAGGAACAAAGGAACAGCCACTGCAGTTCTCTGAAACAGCCTTAGCATCTGAAACAATCCCAGATTCCATTCTCATGGCAAAATCTCCTGAGACTGACTATTTCTTTCCTATATGAAAACATGGTCAAAGCCAGCAAAGTGCAGATCTAATACTCTGGCTTTCATTATTCATATGTAGAAATGTTGAACAAGCTGCATGTGATTAGATGCTGTGATATTCCTTTGAAATAGAAGTTAATCTACTTTTCATCATGTTCCCTAATGGAAAATAAGTAGTTGCCAAAGTCTAACTGGCATTTGTAGTTTAAAGTTTAGCCTAGTGCTTTTTATGGGACTGCTTGCTGTTCACTCCTGGCAAGATGTTTAAATGTCTCAGATCTGCCACAGAATCTCTAAGGAACCTGGGAAAGATATCAGTCAGTCAGGGCATGAGTTACATGCTAAAAATAGAGAGAAAAAGAGCTGAAAATCCCATGACAAACCTTTTCTTAATGAACTGACTCCAAATCCCAAGCCATGATTCACAAAGCTTATCCAGTTCCATTCACTGGCAGTTTTGTTGCAAATGCATGTTCATCCTTTGCCTAGGATTAAGGCTCCACATAAGAGCCTGGATACCCCAAAACAAAGACATTTATAAACCCTTGTATGAGCTTAAAAGTGGCCCAAATGAGTCTGTTTCTCACATTCAATGGGTTTTATTGTGCTGTGAGAGCCTGCAGACCAAGAAAGGACTCCACCTTCAATAATGCACCCGATTAAGAGACTCCATCCCAAAACTTGGGAAGCCTTCTGTGTGGCTGTTGCTTCTACTGGCAACCTGGGAAGCCAAGTTTGTGGTCAAACACAGATGTGGTTAATGCACTGCATGCAAATAAAATGCATACAGTGACAAAATCAGGGTTAAAACCAAGGAAGAAAACTTGCAGACCTTGAAATAAATTAATTGTTACTTGAGCACACTCAGCTTAGAGTTCAAAAGGAGAGTTGTAAATGGAGTAAGGATGAATCATTTGTAACTTGTCCAGATCTAACTCTGCTTATTTTGATTGTTACAGATGATCCATTACTTGTTGGATCTTAACATTTATTAACTACTACAGCACATCACAATGCTTCCTTTGAAGTTTAATTAGTAGCTTTTAGGACACTCTATCAGTGGCCCCTAGAAGGCTAAAATATAAGATTTTAAATATATTATCCAAACAGAGCGTCTGATTCTGATTACTTCAAAACTACCAGGATTAGCAGATGCTTTCTTGTACTAAAATTTAATTGATATCTGCAGATTTTTGGGCCAGTTCAGCCAATTATGAAGTTCAAGAGTATAGAAGAGGTGATAAGAAGAGCCAACAGCACTGAGTATGGACTCACGGCCGCAGTGTTCACCAAGAACCTGGACAGAGCTTTAACCCTGGCTTCAGCTCTGCAGTCAGGAACAGTCTGGTGAGCAGACTGGGAACAGAGGGTGGGCTGGGGCTTTGTTTCCTGGGAGGGGAGAGGATTTAGGACTTGCAATCATGTTGGTAAGATAATAAAGGTTGTGGGCTCCATCCCTGTACGTGCCGTTCATTTAAGAGTTGAACTTCATGATTCTTGAGGGTCTCTCCCAACTCAGAATATCTGTGATTCTTTAAGTGTTGCAGCAAAGAGTAGCCTGCCTAATTCTTGATGTCCTGCTCAGAAGCAACATCCGTTCCTCAAAATGAGGTGGTGAGGTCCAGACAGCGTGTTGAGAAATGGACTGTTTTTTCCTTCAGTCGGGGTATTTCTTTGTCGGGGTTGTAGTAAGCTTCACCAGACATTGTGCTTTCCAAAACCCTGTATGTAGCAAAAAGCAATTCTCATGATCTTTTGCCAGCACCAGATGGGATTTTGCTGCACAAACCAGCATGGACAGTAGGTGGCAACACACCACTGTCACAAAGAAAAGCAGCTATTTTTGTGTACAAAATTTCTTGGTTTATATTAGAATGGTTTTAAAGATGGAATCCTGATTTTTTTCCCCACACAAGACAAGAAGTTGATCTGGTATCTGATTCTGATGCAGAGGATTAATTTTAAGAGTTGGCACCAGAAGAATCAGCCTCAAATATTTACCTAAAAATGGGATGTTGGTCTTAGAAGAATACATGTGCTGAACACACATGGAGGTGCACACTTCCAGCACAAGCCATACCTGTGCTGCATGACCTTCAGTCATTTGATCTTACTGAGATGCTGGGGAAGTGTCTGCATCAGCTTTTCCTGCCAAGTATCCGTTGAAATGGCCCCAGTGCTTTTATTTTACTGTGACACAATTGTTTGATACAGTCCAAATGTTTTCTATACCTGGAAGGGGATGCTGGGGCTTCATTGTGAATGTTTAGAGAGCTTTCTAAGTAAGCATGTTCATTTCAGAATGTTAATTAATAAATAGGGAATAGCCTGAACTATTTATTTTAATCATGACTCTGAACATGGCATAAGTTCTAGCTCAAGCATGAATGTCTTTGCCATTAGACGATATGAAGCAAGATATAGGTCAAACTGAGAACCACTCAGATGTTTTCTGTTTCTGCAGCAAAAGAAGATTTTATTGCAATAATCTGATTTCTCAAGTGTATGACAGAGAAAACAGAGTTCAGATTTTATTGTATTTTTGCTGTTGTCATCATCTTGCTTTTCCTTGGTATTGAATTGTCTTTTTAAAATTGATGTTTTTATTGTAGGATCAACTGTTACAATGCGCTCTATGCTCAGGCTCCTTTTGGTGGCTTTAAAATGTCAGGCAATGGCAGAGAACTGTAAGTTTTGCTCAGTATTTTGTTTCTGTGTGGGTGGTGAATGCAATAACATTTGTGACTGTGAAAACACTGTTGAATTTGCTTTTAAAGTTTAATCAGGCTTGCAGCATGCCCCACAGGGAGGTGCTAAGCCAGTAGAGCATGGATGTAAAGCATTCCTTTAGGAGCACCTTCATCTGCTTTATAAGCTTTTAATAGCTCCAGTTCAGTCATGTCCACTTGGAAGCATTTTTCCATACTAGTTAGATTTTTAGATGAAGGGAGAAGTACAGCACCATAGCTGGGGACACTGGTATCCACCCCAAACTTGCTCCATCTTTCCATAGTGGTGTCTGTCCCTTTCTTGGATGCTGTATCATTGGTTCTTGTTCACATGGGAAGGAATGATCTCCCAAATCATTCTCCATCCCACCTTCCAAGGTTGCTGCTAAATTACACAAGAACTCTCAGTCCCTCTTCCCCAGCCTGGCCTGTTACAGACGGGCTACCAGACACTTCAGCTCTTAATAGTTACTAAAGCTGAAATTTTTGAACCAAGGTCACTCCATGAGTTAGACACAGAGCTGAGACATTGTCTTAAATCTTAATTTTCTTCTTGTATAGGAGACAGGTTTTCTTAGACCATTCAGCAGACTCATCAGAGGAATCTAACACACCTTTTCTTTCAGAAGCCAGATTTAATCCCAGAAACCATTTCCAGTAACTGTTCTGGTACATCTGCTGCTCTAAAACATTCAGGTGCCTCATTTGCTAAGCACAGCAAATAAATTAATCCTCAAATGGGACATAGATATATATTGAGACCTTATGGTTTGCTTTGCCTGACTGCCTGGATAGTTAAAGGATGTCAGAGGTTTCCCCTGGGAAGGGCATGGGAACAGAGCCAGTTATCACCAACTAAGACATAATGCAGTGGTGGGCTCTCTCATCAATATGCATTTCTGGAGCAACTGTGCCCTCCTGATGACACAGTATCTTGCAGACAGAAGCTTTTTTTAGCTGAAAAAATAACTTTAATTGCTGTCTAAGAACCAATAGCTGTGTATACATGGCTGTCTCTTGTACGGCTTCTCACAGCAGCACTCAGTTTGCACAGGCAGAGTCACATGTGTCATCTTGTGGGTTACAGTGACCAAAGCTTTCTGTGTTTCTCTCACAACAGGGTGTAATTGTACGTACTTATGTACATGTACCTGGTGGTTATTAGAGGTGGTGGGATAAGTGGACAGCTGGTGTAAATTGTTCAGATCTGGTTTTAATGACCTGATGTCAGAAATGCACATTTAATGTACAACTCTCTTCTCTCAGGGAAATACACATTAACACTCCACAATTGTTTGTCCCTTTCCTCCTCTTTTCTTTTGCAGTGGGGAGTATGCTTTGGCAGAATACACCGAAGTGAAAACAGTCACCATTAAACTCTCCCAGAAGAGCCCATGAAAACAGAAGGCCTAAAATGCTGACACTCTGAATGTGACACATGGGGGATGTGTTCAGAGCAAGGGGGAGGGGAGGGGTGGGAAGGAAAATGGAAACACCTGTCTTTATTCCTCTAGAAACACTGAATCTGCTGGGCTCCATTTTGCCAACTGGCTCTTCAAAAACTGATTCACTGACCCTACTGGCAGTACACACTTGTACCCCACAAGTCCCTGGCTGTACAACTGCCTGCTCCCTGTGACTCAAAACTGGTCAGTCACAGTCTTGGCAGGACAACTGCTTCCCAGCTGTACCCCTGAAGGACATGGACATCACTGGCATGCTAGAGAGACTGCTGGTACCATCAAAGGTACTGGCAAATACCTTCAGAGGCACTTGGGTTTCCCTTGGCAGAGATGGACTCAAGTGGTAAGGGTTAGAACAGCTTGCCTGGAGTTGGTGGAGTTTGTGTGAAGATTGCAGCTGGAGTGGGAGTGCAAGCTTTCATGGAAGGATCTGTAAGGAAATTCTCTTTGAAAGAGCTATCATGGTTTCTCTAAAGATACGTGCATTCTCCATCCTGGTGATATTCTAGCCCTGAACGAGATTTGTGGGAGTTTCCTAGAGGACTCCTTTGGGGCCACTATGTCACCCAACAGAGCCAGACTTTCAAGTGTCCTTGGAACCTGATGTTTGGGTGTGCACACACTACACATGCTGCAAATGCAAGTTCCTGACTTGCTGACCCTTCTGGCTCCCAGTGAGTCACAGTTGTATCTCAAACCTTCACTACAGCACTTTTCTCAAGAGGTTTTTGCACTGCACTTACCGTGGTGACACCGAGTTGGATGCTGAGTATGTAGCATGGTACATACCCCATACCAGTCCTGATCTGGGGGAGGGAGCAGAAGAGCTGCAGCAGGAAACTGTCCTACACTTTCTTTCTCTGCAGCTTTCAGACTTTTTGAACATCTCTTTGTTTTTTGAGCCAGGACTATTACTTTGAGAGTAAAATTTAGCTCTTCACACTGCTTCTTTATCCTGTATGAATGTAGCTTAAAATACATTCCTGGAAGTGCAGTGTGAAAAGGCAGCTGCTCCCCAGCACACCTTGAGTGCTAAAGAGAAGGGTGTACAAGCCAGTTACCATGGAATAAGCTGTGGCTGGACTTCAGTCTGTCAGCAGCTTCACAGCCATTGTCCCTGTGAGTGCTGTCATCCCATGGCCAGCACAGAGTAGCTGATCCTTCACTGAGAAAACTGCCTTGGATTGTCCCTTGCTCCCAGCTGTCCATGGAGTGGCTATCACACCCAGCTCATGCCTTAGCACCTCCTGCAGTAACTTCTTTGCATGCCCAGACATTATTCTGAGATTAACTATCATGAGATGAATGACAGGCCACAGGCTATCTTCAGTTCCTGGGCTCACTGCTTTCCCTCCTCCTGACTCTGCTGGAGAACCCTGGCAAAGGCACAGCAGTCCCACGTCTGCAGGAGTTAGTGGTGACAGCTTGTTAGGAAGTTCAGCTGATCCCCTTGGGATTGTCCTCTGAGAACAAACCCACCGAGGTTCCTTATGGCTTATCAGCAGATCCCCAGGGAGCACTGATAAGGATTGCTGCTCCAGATGTCAGAGCTTGAAGCAGAAATGCAGGTCTAACCTCTCTTCTCTGCTGCAAGCCAGGATTTACCCAGTACCTTCCTTTGCTCACAGATAGGTTCAGACAGCAACAAATTCTGTTGCATGAGTGGAGCTTTTTTTGGAGGAGGAAGGAAGGTGGGTGGTGATAAGTAAGGAAAAAAGTTTGCATGAGCCTAAACTTCCTTATTAGTTGGTGAATGTTGAAATTGCACTTCAACATCACTTCATTTCTGATGCGACATACCTCCCACAGTGTAACCAGGAGCCTGTGCTCCCACGGGGTGTGAGGCAGGTAAATCTCCCCATCCAGTGATGAAAATGTCCTCCCTTCCCCATGAAAGGCCAAATGGGATCATTGTAAATAAGTTTCTATTTTTGTAAGACACTTAAGAGTGCAAACATCTTCTCAGACAAACATTTTACTCTTGCCCACCTGAGGGTTTCCTTGGGCTGCAGAGAGGTGAGGCAAACAGTAAAAGGCTGTTTTATCTTGATGTATCTCTGTATTTTTGATAAACAGTGGTGGAAACTGAAATAACCTGAAATTCTTAAAATCCTACTCTTCTGGCTTTATATGTATGATATATATTTCACTTTTTTCCCCCTTATCAAGTTTTTAAAAAGTCAATGTATCTCTTATTGTATAAATCAGGGTTTGACTCTACACACTGAATTTTGTAAGTTATATAACACTAGACACTAACTTTAAAATAACCCCTTAGAGGGTATATATATTCCTCCATTGCACAGTAAGGCTTTCATATGAATACTAGTTGTTTTTTTAAAAGAAAAGAACTATATTTATAAATTAGGATACAGTTAATCTAATGTATTTTTATAGCTAAAGGTACATGAAAATGTTATGTTTAAACCTCATGTATATATTTAGACTATGGATATCTTTTTTGTAATAGTTCCTGTTCCTAATAAATGTTTAACTTTGTGAAACAGGTGTATCTGAGGATTTAGTATCTTACTTGGAGACTGTGAGGGAATCTGCACTTGGATTAATTTTTGCAATATGGATTAATTAATTTTTTTCCAGTTTTTGGATTAATTTTTGCAATTTTAAGAGTAAAGTGCTAAGTGTGGTCAGTGTTCTGCACATAAAATCTTGAGTTGTGCCATTTACCATAAGCAGAGGCAGGAGAGCAGAGCTGCAGCTGGCAGGGGCAAGCACAAAGCTGGATGGATCCTCTTTTCCTTCCGAGGTGAGCCTCAAAATGAAGTGTTTCAAGACACTGTGGCTCCTGCAGCCAGATGGGGCTTCCTGCCTTGCTCTGGCTGCTCCCTAAACCCCTTGAGACACATCCACCACCAGCGTGGCTCTGCTGAATGTGTTCCCAGCCCAGTTTTATTTCTCTCATCTGCAATGTAGATACAGAGCAAGAACGTTCCATTGTCTTTTAATTCTCTTCCCATCTGATGCGTGAGAAATTCCTTTGGGCTCCCTACACAGGCCAAGCCAAACTCCTTGAATTTTCCACTCCCTGACAGCATCACTCAGAAGCTTTCAGACTCCAGAAAAGGGGAAGCTGGAGATACAAAGGCATTACTGTGAGTGATATAATCGATGGAGACCTAAGGAAGAGTGGGATGAGATTTGGGGAGGGAAAAAGGGAAAAATTAGCTTGAATATGTGGGGAAATTACTGCCAGAGGAAATTAGAGGCTCCATCATAATAAGGGAAAAAGAGTTATTTTAGGGTGTTTTCAAACATTGTGCTAAAAATGGTGTAAGAAAGGTCTGGGTAAGAGCTGGGCTGTGAGGCATAAAAAGGAACAGGCTGGGTAAGAGGTGGAAAGGTGCTGAAAACAGGTAACACTGTTTTTTAGCTGTGTTAAAAGACAGAAAACAATAGTGTTGCTATGTTCTTGCTCTCTACCTATGGCTGCAACTGGACGCAGATTGATGGGGACCTGAACACAGGGAAGGACACCCATCTGTGTCTCCACAATCACCTAAAGGAGCCCCCAGGCAAATCTCAGGCTACCGCAGCCCTTCTGTGAATGCACATCCACCCCAAGTGACCATCAGTGACCCATTGCTAGGTACCGACCAGGGTAAAAACATCCTCCGTGTTTAATTTACTGAATGGTACGAACAGCAAAGCAAAAGGCACGCAGAAATGTTTGAGGTTTTTCCTTGGTTGGTCCGACCAGTGGGGGAAATGGAGCAATCCCTGGCTTGTCAGAGGCTCCTGGAGAGGAATGGGTCATTCTGGGGAAGGGCTGCGCACACCAACATCCGACTCCTTCCGAAGAGAGGGGGCAACCTCGCTCTGCTCTTCCAGCGAGGACCGAACTCGCCGAGATCCGGGGAAGGAGCAACTTCCAAAGTGCAGCTGTGTCGGGAGCTGAGCCGCGGTAAGGCCGGGCCCTGCCGGGACCATGGGCAGCGCTGCGGGAGCGCTCCCGCTCCAGCCACCGCCGCTCCCACGCTGGCTTTATCTAAAGAACTCAAACCTCGGAGCCTAAGGGCTGCTCGGGGGCGGGCGGGCGTGTGGGTCGGGTCTGGGGAAGGAGCTCCATCCTCTTCCTCCTGCGGGCCAGCCCTGCCCTCGGGGCAGGCCAGGGGGACTCGCCCTTGGCCGCCGGGCCGGGGGCCGGAGGAGGAGCCGCTGTCCCGCTGCCTTTGCTGCCGGCTCCCTCCTGCTCCCGGGCCGCGGAGCGAGGCGTGCGGGCGGCGCCGGACGAGGAGGCGGCGGCGGCGGCGGGAGCGCCGGCCCGGGACGCAGAGGTACCGTGGCTTTGCTGCCGCTTCTCGGGCACCTGCCCCGCCGCCAGGGCAGTCGGTGTGGGGGGCTGCTGGGGCGTTTCAGGTGGAAATGAGGGGGAAAATGAGTTTGTTTTTAAAGAAAATGAAAGTTCGGAGGGAACTTAGCGGGCGGGAGCGCGGCCGCCCCGCCCGGCGGGGCCGGAGAGCCGCGGGACTCGCTGTGAGGGGACCCCTCACCCGGGGGCTGGAAAGCGGCTGGGAAGGCTTCAGAGACCCCCCCAAAACGGGGTGTAGCGCCTGGTGTCCCACCAGCCGGCCGGGGTGTGGAGAAGGGGATGGTTTGGTGCTCGCTGCTCACCCGGGGGCGAAGGATGCGGGTTCCTGGGCCGGCACCTCGGCCCCAGGTTCGCTATCGACAGCGGGCAGGGGAGCCCCAGCGCCTTCCCTCCTGTCCCTGGGTTTCTCAGACCCGTGGCGATCCGCAGGTGGGATTGTCAGAATCAACAGGTGGTTTGGGTAGAGCACTGAAGTTTCAGCAGGGTTTTTTTATGAATTAGGAAGGGATTTTGGGCAAGCCGTGATGTTTCTGGGGGCCCGGCTGTTTTCAGGCACAACGCACAGGGTCAGACTGGGCGGGATGGGGAAGTGGAGAGGAGGGGGTGGTTCAGGTGTGGGCAGTAGCAGGTGTCAGGACTGGGAATGTGAGAAATGGGAGGTAAATCCCATTTACACCTGTTCAGGTGCGTTCTGCATGGTCCCTCTCCTTCCGAATGAGCACATAGACTCCCTGAATCAAATCAAATCATGGTGTTTTCACGTGTTGCAGTTGTATGCACCTTCCTGAAGGTAAAGCTCTGTAGGGTTTTTTTAAATTATATACAGAAAGGCCCTGAAATACAGAAATCTTGCTTACCTGGGCACTGTGTGGCAGTAGTACCCGTGGCTACAGCATTCAGTTACTTGCAGTTAAAGGAACTGATTACCAGAACCACACTGCTATTTTTCCTAAAAGTTATTTTTAATTTTACTTTATACGGGGAAAGTTTCAGCCTGGGAAATAGGCTGAGTGGAGAGCTAAAAATCAGAAGTGGTTTTCAAGCCTCAGGGGTCCAGACTGACCCCCACTGAGTGTTTCTTGTGCAGTTGCTGTGGGTGCACATGGTTTGTCCCCATGTCAGGGCAAGGAAGTGCCTCAGAACCATCATCTGCTGCAGGGCTGGTGGGCCAGAGTGTGCATGGGGAAGTGTTTACTCTCCCTGGAGCTGCTCAGTGCATCGAGGGCACCGGGCAGGCAGCTGCTGGAAGCATCACATCCCCTCCACTGCCAGAGTCAATGCCCTGGATGGCTCTGGGGAGGTGAGAGCCTCCCTGACACCTCTGCCTGGCACATCCCACCCGTGGCATGGAGGGGTGTGTGGCCCCAGATCCTCCTGCCAGTGTGGGCAAGGGAAGCTGAGGCCAGGAGAGAAGCTGAGTCTGTTTGGGCCCAGCACCAGTTCCAGGGCAGAATTCAGTCCTTCACCAACAGTTGTGCAATTCCACCAACACAGTGCAATTCATCGGTTTGTGGGCTTGGATCTGGGATTAGGGATCACCTCCATCTCAGCCTCCTGCAGCACCCAGAGCCCAGACTGGGGCACAGGGGTGCCAGTCTTTGTTGCTGCTGCCAGGCACTGCAAAGTCAGGGTCAGCAGAAGCTGAATGCACCTAAAATTCAAACATTTGCCTCAAAACAACTGGAGTAGGATGCAGTGATTTTTAGTGTTGTTGGCTGGTGGTTGAAGTGCAGTGTAAGGAGGGAGGAGCAGAAAGCTTCCTGGATAGGGGTGATGGATCAGCATATTTTTATATTCCCTTGGCCTTTGATCTCAGTTCAGGAAGCCAGCTCTGCTCAGGGAGAGTCAGGGAAGGTCTCAGGCCTTGCTGGCTGGAGTGGGAGGTGGGTGATGAGCTTTGCTGAGCTACAGCCTCAAATCAGAACTTCATCATCACACAGCAGACATGAGCAGAACCAGTAAGAGTCAGTTGAGGTGCATCATGTCACATCTGAGAGGCGTTTACTGACTGAAACTGAAAGCAGAAAATGAAGGAGCTCTGATGCTGGTTGGACAAACACTGCAAATCCTCCAGGAGTCTGAGCCTCTGTACAGAGAGATTAAGGGGTGGCTGTGCAGCTGTGAAAAGGGAAGGAGTTGGAAGTGCCTCAGGAGACTGAGCTGTGCAATTTTCTGCTGCCTGTTATACCAGGCAGTTCACAAGAAGCCAACCTTTAATAGCTCCTAAGGGCCTGATTTGCCTCCCTGAGTGAAGAAGCCTGATGCTTCCAGGGTGGGAGAGTTCTCAAAAAGGGCTGGGCAGAGGAGACAGGAGCTGGTGTGTTTCTCTTTGCCCTCTTCTCTTTTCTACAGAGGATTATCTCAGTAACCACATCAGTGTTTTTCAGTTTCTCACAGTCTTACAAGAGCTGTGGTTGTCTTTGTGGATGGGAGAGGTTTTGAGGTTGCATTTAGGATTTTTCCAGCTGCGCTGCAGGGTTTCAATGGTCTGCCTTTACACTAGCTTGTGGAGAATCTCAAACTGCAGCTGTGACCCCTGCCCACCCCCTTGTCCTCTGCCCAAAGACTGAGCAGCTTTGGTGGTGAAAAATTAGGAACATTGTCTTTCTGTAGCACAGAAATTAGTAGTAGTAGTCCCCTCTGTTAATTTATGTTATGCTTTTAACAAAGCTAATATGAAAATAATTGTATTTACAGGATGATAAGTGTATTTCTGCAGTGTGACATTTGGACAACTGTGCTGAAAGTGGAGAGGAATGAACTGTCACCATTTCTACAGTGGAATCATTAATTTGTTTTGTTGTTTATTTTTAAACAGAATAAATGATGTCTCTTCAGGATGGTGCTCAGTAGCAGCCTCTGCTCCTGCATTCATGTGATGGGGATCATCCAGCCTTGACAACACTGCTCAGTCTCAAGTGCTGTGGAAAGTTTGTCTGTGGGGCCTCCACAACTGCCACCCAGAATGTACTGGTGTGTGGGAACGGAGGAATCCGCTGCTTGCAGGGAGAGCACCATGGATCCACATAATGGTAAACAGCAGGATTTCTTTCCTTCCTCTTCACATTGGGAACAAAAGGTTCTGAGAGAACTCAGTAGCCACCTGCCACTGGGCTTTGAGGAAGTTTAAAAATGTGAAAGTTTTTTGAGCCCTGATCTTTGAAAATCTACAGTCTAGAACAAGGAATTTTACTTCCAGGGAGGGTGTTGTTGAACTATGGAGGGGGTAAGAATAGCATTTCCCTGAAGAGGGATGTTCTCCAAAGGCCTAGGGAATTAGTCAATATATGTATCATGTCTCACCAGTTCCTAAATATGTTTTACAAGATCTGTGCTTTTTCAGTGTGTGAATGCAAATATGTTCCCAGTCACTGATGCAGTGGGTATTCAGGATATGAAAACTACTAAAATCAGAGCATCTCTTCTCAGCCTGAACAGATATTAACCTGCTCCAGTTTTACCCTCAGCTCTGATTCGATGGCTTGCAGTGATTTTATGTTGGGCTAGATTAGAAGGTTTGTGTTTATGTAATAAAGAAATTCCCCTTTTAGAAGGGACATATGCTTCAGGTTGCTTCCTGTGATTTTTTTTTTTATTTTTTTCCCCTGAGCAGGCAAATTATTTTTGGATGGTTTCTCTCACTGCAACCCTCATCTCCCAGGCAGTGCTGCCTTTCTCTGAGTCAAACCCCAGTTATGTTTCTGCAGCAAGAAATAGCCTCCTGTTCTTGTGTAACGGTGTTCCCCCCTTGCAGCAAGTGCTTCATTAGGAGGCAGCATCTGCGCTCCAAGTGTGGGAAGAAGGTGTGTTTGACGCTTTGTAGTGAGTAAGCAGGCTCCAGCAGAAGCTAATGTTTTTGCAGCCTTATTTTGGATTTTATCAGCAACTATGAAGCAAAACCTGATAGTTTATTCAGAGGCCTCCTTGTCTTGTTTGAAGACGTTCCTCACCAGCGTCACAGGGAGCTCTGGGAACTCTTTCCTTTCTCCGTACGTATTCTGCCTGTTCTGTGATGCTGATTTTCCTGTTTGCTTTTGGTAATTAGCATTGTACCTTTCTGTAATGCTTGGTTATTGAATATTCTTAAAATTCTTAAATTCTGTATTCTGGGTTTCTCTCTGGAAAAAATTATCTCCACTTGAATGCTGAGCTATAAACCATGAGAAGAATTTTAATCTGCGCTAACGGTTCACAACTGTTCAGAATTGCTAAATTTTTGTTCTGCAGTAGTGCTCTGACAAGTCTTCTGTCTTTTTAAAGATACAGTAAATAAATTATTGTAGGAGTGAATAATGAAGTGGAAAGTGGAATAGTTATATTTTCTATGTCTTGAGTTCAGGGTTTTTTCCTGAGAACTTTATTACACATTGCTGTTATGTAATTATATTCAGTTAAACTGGTTAGCTGGAAGCATGCAAATCTCAGTGGTAGACTATTCTATATGGATAAATTTGGGTTGTATTAAAATAGTCTGCAGTGCTGGAAAACTGGGAAAGGGATCCTTGTAAAGCTTAAGATCCCTGTACAAGGCACCAGTAGTGCCTTGGTGGATTTGCTCTTTATAAGGGTATTGTACATGCTTAAACTCATTGTTTGTGTCCTGCCAAGAATGATTGTCATTAGCTAACTGGTCCACTCCCTGAGTTACTGGTCCTTGTTCTGGCTCGGATCCCATTACAGGGCTGAAGCAGGAGCACGGTGACTCACTCAGCCTCCACATGCCAACCCATTGTTTATGCCCGTGAGGAACAATGTGGATGCAGCCTCCTGCTCCCATTCAGCGGGAGCTGCTGGGAAGGGGAGTGAGATTCCGGATCATTTCTTTTATGCCGACAATCTCATTAGTGCTCAGAGCTTGGAGACTTTTTCTTTTTCAGGCAGGAGGACTGGCTTGTGGCTGTGGGGAATTGAACCAGAGGACGGATCAGCAGGGCTGGAGGCACCTTCCAGCAGGTCCTTGTGCACCTTCATTAGCTGAGGCTTTAGGATTCTTTAGGTTTTTTCCCTGGCAGCTATAAAGCCCTGGCCAATTGTATGTGGAGAAAATCACATCCTTGTTAGAAAATGTAACACAGAGTGCAGGGGCTCACCTTGCTCAGGTGTCTCCTCTGCTTCTCCTCCCGGTTTCCAGTGATTTCCTTGTATCCCAGCAGGTTGCCAGCTTTCTCTGTGTCCCATCAGGATGCCAGCTTTCCCCAGAAGTGGCTGAGCTGTGTTTCAGACCTGGACCCTCTCTGCCCTCTGGGGATGGTGCTGGGCTTGACTTGGTGGTGCTGACCAAGCCCTCGGTGGGGATTTGTCACCAGAGCACAGGATGAGGCTCCCTTGTGGGTGCACTCAGCATCTCCCTTGCTTCCTCAAACCCTGCTTCCCCTCTCCTGGATTAGTTCATCTTGTCCTAATTAAAAGAAACTGAGCAGGGATATGTGGGTGGCTGCAGTCTCTCATGAAGTACAGGTTTTTTAAAACTTGGTTAAAGAGCTCTGCATAATCCAGAGGAGGTGATATGATGTGAATTTTATAGGAAGTACAATGGAAGCTCAAAGGCATCACTTTATGAATGTGTAGAACAGCATAAAGATTCATCCCCTTTCTGTGGGCTGATTGATTTCTTTGAATCTTACAAAACTTCATAGCTAGGATTTAATTCTTGCATGGTTTTCTAGGAGTTCCTCAGAGGTGTAGGAGAACAATCATTGCCTTCTGAAACATAAGGGTACTTCTGTTAAAACGCTTATCTCCTTCTTAGTGGGAATTTTATTCAAAGTCACAGAGCATTCATATGCCACAGGAGTGTGTCTGAGAGGTGGGATTGGATTATCCTTCAGACATGCCAGAGGGTGTCTCCTCTCTCCTGCTAAATCCAGAAATGAGCACCAAAGAGGGGTGTTATGGTGGAAGGTGTCTAACATTGCATAATTAGGGACCACAGTGCCAAGGAGAGCTGCCTGAAACTTTACAGTAGCTTTGCAGGTATTAACTAAATGCACCTTCACAACTTCTTTTGAGGTGAATCAGTTGTAACTTGGTGACTTTGCACTGTCCAGGGAAGCACAGATGGACATGGACAGTGTGCCTGGAAAAGGGACCTAAGTATTACATGAGGGACCAAACAAGTAACCAGAACACGTGACTGGAGCTGTCCTTTGGAGTGGACCAGAGGCCCCTAAAGCTGTGCTGTGCAGGTGCTGTGTGACCCTGCAGCTCACAGGGCTTTCTGTTTTATCAGAAAGAATCTGCCCACAATGGCAGCGACCTTTGCAACCCCACCCATGGCTCAGCTCAGATCTGAGTCACAGGGAAAGCTGCTGCCTGCCCTGCTGCTTCCTGAATCCTGGGAAAGGCTCTGGTGTGAGCAAGGCTTGAACTGGAAAAGTCAAGGGGTCCTTTAACAAGAGGGACTGCTCAGGAGCAAGAGCAGTTTTACAGGGAAAGTTTCACAACAGTTTGGGTGCTGACAGTTCAAGGTTGGCCAAGAGCAAATGGAGCAGTTTATCCTCCTGGGACACACTTTGTGCCTCCAGCTTTGCTCCTGGTTGGCATCAGGGCAGGATATGTGCAGAGGTGGACTTACTGGTCCCTTCCAGCTCAGCCTGCTCACTGATTCTATGATTTCCTCACTGTTGTTGCCTTAAATGTGAAGGGCAGGAACTGGCAGTGTGAATAACTTTGTTTAAAAATCTTTCCTGCTGAATAGAGGTGGAAAGGAAAATCAGCACCACTGATACCAGTTTGTTCCTCGTGAAATCACCATGTAAACCTTAAAACCTTCCCATCAGCTGTGTGTGGGGACAGGGCCAGCAGCTGGGCCTCAGGGCATGCTGTGCTGAATAACAGGGAAAAAGTGCTCACAGTTTCTGTCCTGCTTTTTCCATCCACACATCACCCTGTAGTAACATTACCCTGGGTGTTTTGTGACAGTGTGGGGTGAGAAGGACAAGAAGAGGATCTGGGAGGTGAACTGAGCACACAGAGCCCTGGTGAGCTGCAGAGTGTGTCAGTCGTGTGAAGTTCTCCATAATGAGACTAAGTCAGCCTGGAAGGTTTGCTGGTTTTCTTCCTGCTTGTTAAGCTGTGAGTAAATTGGAGTCCAAACAGCAAACTGAAAAGGTTCCTAAGAGCTAAAAAAGCAGAAAATGGAACAGGTTTTGTATGTGAGTCAGTCTCACTGCAGAGTGCCCTGCAGAAGGAGAAGTAGGAAATGCTCAGCAGGAATAGGAAGTACACCAGTAAGGCAGTAATAGGCTTGTATTTTTAAATATTTAAATAAACTCTTCATACAGAAGTGGTGCAATCTCACAAGGGGCCGAGGGCTCCTGCAGAAGGCTGGTCTGCAGCTGAACATGCCTGTGGTTAAACCTGCCCTCCTGTGCAGAGCTGGGTGTTACAACATCCCTCCAAACCAAGAGGCATTTACAATTTTCCTGACAAAAACCATCAAAGCCAGCCTGCTCTTGAACTTGAGGGCTGTGTCAAGGAGGGCAGAGCTGCTGGGAGAGCCAGTGGTGCAGTAAAGACCTTGGGGAAGTTAATTGAGCAGAGAGTCTGACCCGAGAGCCAGTTTGATTTACAGGCAGCAGTAAAGCTGAGCTGCATCTGGAATTATCTGCTGCTTTACAGCTTTATTTTTACACCTTCATGTTACAATTATTTGTGGTGTATTACATTGAAATGTAACTTATGACAACTCTATCAAGAAGCCTGGAAAAAACCAAAGATAAGGTGATAAGGTAGCAAAGAAAATCCTTTGCCCTTAGCACTTGTACACAGGGAGTTCTTTACAATGTTCCTGAGGTGTGATTTATGAGGGAGCTTTCAGGTGAGGGTTGATTCTGGGGTCATGGAACTGCTGTCCTCTGTTTCAGTGGGAAAAAAGCAATTGATAGTGTTCACACCAACTCAGCCTTTACCAGGGCTGTAATTGATGTAGTGTTTTGACAGAGATGTTGCAGGGGATTTTATACTTGCATTACAAAAATGCTATGAATTATGGGGTTTTATCCTTCCCAGAGCCTATGGGGGCCTTATCCAAAACCCATTAAATTCTTTGCACTGACATAATGGGATCTTCAGGGATCCTTACAGCATTAAATCTGTGGTTTGTTTGTTTTTCACTGCTCTGATCAATAATGGGGCTGTCAGGGCTGTGCTTGCAGAAGGCAGTGAGCTGGGAGGAGCTGTTTGCATTGCAGATAGGGAGAGATGGATTTTATACCATTCAACTCCCAATCTGCTCTATAAAATCATAGAATTGTGGAATTTTTAAGGCTGGAAAAGACCTTGAAGGTCACTAAGTCCAACTGTTCCCCCAGCAGTGCCAAGCCCACCATTAAACTGTGTCCCCAAGTGCCACATCCACACAGCTTTTAAACCCCCCCAGGGATGGTGACTCAACCATGGAGTCTATCTCTTAATAGGTTCTGTTTCAGATTTTACATCAAGTCAGGCTGATATTTAATTCCTTCCCTTAATCCAAGTCTGTGTGCTCATTAGTGGGTCAGCAATTGCTTATTTGCAGGATTATGTATCACCACAGCAGCAGCTCTTTTATGTAAACTGCTGATATTTTCACAGCACAAGTGTCTCCATGTTTTTTCATTTGTGCCTTGCCCTCACTTTAGGGGACCTATTTAAAAAGCCTTTAAGTTTTAGGAAAGGCTCCCACCCTTCCAAAAGCCCTTCTGCTGTCAGAGGGACTCTGGGAGTCAGCAGTTCGTGTTGCTGGCAGCACTTGGGGTCTGCCATGGGGATGCACAGTGGGAAACCTGGGGCAGATCCTCTCTGTTAGCTCTCCCTCTCCAACTGGAGATCCCTGATGAGCTTCAGAAACTTCTCATCTGCAAAGACAAGCCCCATCAGAGTCACCCAGGGGTGAAGGAAAGGGTCAGGGTGCCACAGGAAGAGTGGGAGGAAGGAGGTGGGTGGGAAGGAGCTGGGACCTGGGGCTGGGAGCTTCAGGAGCAGCTTCATTTCCTCTCTGATAGTCCGTGTGTGGCTCCCAGGCATAAAGGTTGGCATTTCAGATACTGCTGGGGAAAAAACTCAGTCCCAGGCTGTCCCCAGCTCCTCTCTGTGCATAGCTGAAAATCATGGAAAAATAATGAACCAAAGCAGTGACTCAAACAAGAAGTCTGGGTAAATTTAGCTCAAATATTCTTGGTATGTTTGTGGTCACTGTGGAAATTGCATCACTTCTTGTTTTAATGATCAAAATATTGCTTGGAAAACTGGCATGACTACCCTAGAAGAGCTCAAAATGAAGACCTTTAAAAGCAAGTATGTCTTTGGAACTGCTTCACCTGCAGTTAATTGGTTTTGGGGGTTGTTTGTTTTATTCCTGTCTTGGTTAAGGAGTTTTTGGACTGGAGGTTATTGCTGCCTAATTGAAAAGCCACAAGGTTTAGAGCTGATGCACTCTGCAGTGTGATTATCTACTTCATACAAAAGTTCTGTCTGGGGAGTAGGATTAAAAAAATGCTGGTAATTGCTGAAGACAAGACCTCCTCCAGAATCTGCCTGCACGTCTTGCTGTCTTTCACATCAAAGAGCCTTTGAAAATGCTTTTATTTTTGCATCAAACAGGAACATTTTAATTTTTTTTTTTTTTACAACACTAATGGACAGGATCCCTTTTCAGCTCTCATACATAGCCTGAAAAACAAAAAGCCTGGCTCCTTAAGTGAGCTTGTAATCCTGGTCATAATTCTTCCATATTTTGCACCTTGGACCTTTCTCACAGTGGCAGGGTGGGAATAAAAGCTGCCAAATCAAAGCCATTTGCATGGATAGGAGCAGGTTCTTGGATGCAATGGATGAGAGTTTGTCAAAGGTTGGTGGGAAGGGGATGAACTATGCCCTTCCTCATTTTGCTGTCTCTGCCTTGCAGCAGACATCCAAAAATGCTGTGAGCTGCAGCAGGGTCACAGTGTGGGCATGGGAACCTCCCAGGCAGAGTCCTTGTCCTCCCTTCACTGAAATGGGTGCTGATATTCCCAGGAGGACAGAATACCTCCCTGCCAAAACAGGCATTTCTGCCACTTGTAGGTTTTGTCACAAGTAGGGGAAGGTTTTATGGGTTTTTTTGGTAGCCCCATTGAAGCTTTGGTGGCTGTCTGGGCCAACAGCAGAAGACTTTCCATCAGGTTTCTCTTCTGCTGCAGCCACAGCTGTTCAGGTAATCCTCCCTCGGAGACTGTCCTGGAAACCAGGATCTTCCCTGACTCCTTGGGAGAGCAGTCAGAAGTGGGAAGTGCTCACACCAAGTTCAGTAGAAGCTGGAGTGAAGCCCCCCTTCCTTCACTGTTTTGTTTAGATTGTTTTCTTTTCCAGACTAACCCATCCATCCCTTTTGTCCTGAAGCTCTTCCCAGCTCTGCACTTCCCTTGACTCTGCTGTTGCCAAATTGTCCCTTCCAGTCTCCTCATGCCAACCATATAAAATATCTTGATTGCATTTTCTTTTTCTCTGCATGCAACACTTTCACTTAAACTGATCCAGAGTGGTTTGTCTTAGTGATAAATGAGAAGTGAGGGTAGCAAGGAGTATTTTATTAGTCAAGCAGGCTCAGTAAAGAAGCTCATTGAACTGTGTCTAACATGAGCTAAGCTTGGATTTTGCTGTGTGGGATGTTTGCCCCCTCAAATCTCTTGAAAGCCTTCTTCCTTTAGATGTGTCTCCTGAACCTGTCAGTCTTTTAGTAAAAATATTTTTTCATTCTTCAAACTTAAGTCAAAGTAGCTGGAAGGAATGTGTGGATCAGTGTCCTGGTGTCACACTCCTACACCTTATGTCTTTCTGGAGAGACAGATTTTGGCTGGTTTTGTGCTCTTAGTTTTGACCAGCAGTGGGGTTGCAGTGCTCTCAATGGGTTTTCCACTGAGAAAGGTGTTTACATGTGTTATGAAAGTGAAACACAAGCTTAAGAACTACTTTTTCCAACTCAGGGAAGGTGTGGGGTCTCTGGATGTGTCTTTGGTGGTAGAGGATTTATGCTAAGAAGAGACCTGAGCAGGGACCTTGGGCCCATTTTCCCCTCAGTCACACACAGCAAGCCTCTCACAGCTGGGGCTAGAAGCAAATTTTTAAATATGTGTGTAAGCAGCAAAAGTGGGCTGGCCATGAGGTGATGCTTCCCCAAGGTGAATAATTAATGTTTTCATATTTTTAGAAGAAGAATTTTGAGCAAATTATTTCACTGAAAGAGAGAAAATGTTGGTGTGTGGGATCTTTTCCCTTCTGATGAAAGCTTGAATGTTCAAGGGAAAAGGTTCAGAAGAAAGTTAGCCATGAAATTTTATTTTGTGAAGTTTCAGATGAAGTCCAGTCTTGGTTTGGTTTCATGGCTGTAATATTTGATTCAGTTGGACAGGAATGGTCTCACTGGAGTCACCTTTCATCATTTAACAATCCTCCATTTCCAGCCTTGCCTGGAAATGAACACAAAGAAAATCCAGAAGTGTTGTCATGCTTCTGCATGCTTAATGTATATCTTCCAATTTAAAATTTGGAAAGCAAGAGTGGCATAGCTGGCCTTGCCTGCAGAAGCACATTTCTGAATGATTCAAGCTGTAGGATGGGAACCAAATCACTGAGGCCAAAAGACAAAAATAGAAACTTTCACTCCAGAGCTGAGTCATTTGTATTTTCAATACAGCAACTCTCTGGCCATTTGGAGCTCTCAATAGCTTCTCTTTGGGGGTGGAAGTAACAGCATCACTGTTCTCTTTGGGCTTTGCTGGTCCTTTGCACCCCAGAGAGGGCATTGCTGGAGCCTTGGGGGTATTCCCACCCTCTGTGAGAGCCAGTTTTTGCCCTGTGCTTGCTGGAGGACATCCCTGCCCCATTCCTTCTCTGCCAGAGGGAATCCTGCTCCTCACCCACCAGGTACAGCCCAGAGCAGTGGGAATGGAGCTGCTCTTCACAACCAGCCAGTGGGGACCATCCTGTCATCTTGCTGAGGAGAGGCATGTCCCAGTCCCTTGTTTCTTTTCCATGGATGGCTGCAGATATCATTGGTGACCCTGGATCTATTTTCCACTTTACAGCCTGGTTTGCACAGTGCCATGAAGGTTTGTTCTGACACTCATACTCCAGTGTAATTCATTGTGCTCCCTCTGACCCCATTGCCTTGTAATGCCTTTGTGCAGCCTGTTTTGTACTTCAGCAAAGAATAACCAGCTCAGTTCCATTCTAACTTCTTGGACAACACAAGCAATTCTCAGAGTCCCGGGAATTTGGGAGGTGCACACACAAATGCAGGCGCCTGCCCAGATCTGGCAGTGCTGGCACTGCCCAGATACTGCTGTGTCCCAGTGTTACCAGGATTTGAGGCTTTTCTGTTCCCCCTTCCCTCATTATCCTGGATGATGAAGAAATGATTGTGTAAGTGTGGAGCTAAAGCCTTTGGAGGCGTCTGTTTCTCATAACTCTGTCCTGGAGCCCAGAGAAAAGGCAGCAATCCAGAGCATTTTTCCACCCGGGACTTAATATTTTCCTTTCAAAGTTGCATTAGTGAATGCTTTTTTTACTTGCAGGTTAAAAGTGTTATAAATAGAAAATTTCCAATGATTCTGGTGATAATTGTTCACTTTACACAACTGTACCTGAAATTGTCAGCGTGCCCTTGGTGCTTGCTGGAAAATGTTCAGTGCAGATCAGCACGGTGCGTGTGTGGTGCTGGCATGTAAACAACTTCAAAATGCTTCCACAATCTGCAGTAATAGTGAAACAGATCCCTTCAGTGCTGGATTTTTGCCTTTGAAGCATTCCTCTGTGTTCCATATCTGGTTTCTTTTGGGGTTTTAAGTCTCCTTTTGGGGCAGTGAGCATTGATTGTGAGCTCTGTTGTAGATGTGGGTGGTTTTTGTGCTCAACACATCATCTTTTCCAGTGCCTTTGGCAGGCAGAGCTCAGTGCAGAGCTTAGTGCAGAGCCACTCCTTTAATTAGCTGAAATAATGGATGGTTGGGGGAAATGGAACCACAGGAAATAATCAGAAAGAGTGTGTGGAGGGCTCCCACTGTCCTGAGAAGCTGGCACATCCCACTTGTTGTGGGAAATATTAATTAGGGTCAGAGGGGCCATGACCCAGTTCTGGCACAGGCTCTCCAGTGGGGATTTGGAACTTCCCAGATAAACCACCTTGTTCTCAGTGTCTTCTCACTGGGGCATTTATTGGTAGTTCTGGCCATTTTTGGATCCTGACAGGAACATTGTAAAGCAGAATTGGTTGAGCCACGTGTATTTCACCTAAATCTGAGAAATGGCAAAGCAGATCACTGGCTTCTTGCTGCAGGATGGTTTTGAGGCAGCTTCTGGCAATGTGGGCAGTTGGGGGGCACAAGAGATCTTGGTCTGTGGCTTTATCTTCTAAGAAATGAATGAACAAAATCTTTTAACTTTTTTTTTTTAATGAAACCTTGAAGTGTCAGCTAATTAGAGAAGGAACCTGAAAGATACCTTTGCTTCATAAAGCATTTTTACCCACTAGGGCTAACTGAAAAATTTATTTCTTTATTTTTTATTGAAGAACCCAGGGTTTTCTTCCTTGTTTGGGATGGGATTTTTCAGTATCTCAAAAATTTCCAGAGGACTGAAAAATTTTTCTTACCCATCTAATAGGAAAGTGCAATTTAGGGCAGATCCATCATCCTTTGAAATCAATGGAGGCTTCCTGTTGGCTGCTGCTCAGTTTGTTAGCCAGAAGTTTTCCAGAGCAGCACAGGATGCATGAATCTGTTGCAGACTCAGAAATAACATGGCTTTCCATTAATTTTGCAAACCAGCTGGGCAGAGCTTTTGTGGAGTAGTATTGAAAAACGTTCAGTGACACCGGCGAGTTTCGGAGTGTTTGGAGGTGCTGCCTTTAAATATTCTGCACATCTTCTGCCTCATCCCTGTCCCGTTTTTCAGCTGTGCAGTGGCAACACTCAGAAGTCAAAATGGCAAAAGATTAAGCTGGTGAGGGTTAGCTGCAGCCATCTGGTGCTGTTGAGGAATTAATGTCTGAGCTCAGCCTCCCTGCCCACCCCCATCCCCACATCCTCTGCACCAGAGGCTTGGATTTCGCTCTAATGGGACAGGGAGATGAAAATATCTGTCAAGGCTAAACTGTGGTAGTTAATTCAGACAAAGGAGCAGCCAGCCATTCCATCCAGTGGCCACTGCAGGAGCTGCTGGTGCTGGAGCAGAGGTGGGTGGTAATCAGTCCCAGGAATTAACAGCTGAATTGGGCATCGCTGGGGGGATGCTGTGTTAAAGCATCAGCTTGATTTGCTCCCGGCTCTGGAAATACCTGCACACATTATGACAAGGTCAGTAGCAGTTTTCAAGTTGTATTATTGTTGTAATTCTGTTTTTGGAGGAGGTTAGCTTCCTGATTTATCCTGGGTTAAAGCATCTCATTTATACCTTCCTCTGCTAAATAAAAATATCCTACCTAGCTGCCAAAGATCTGCTGGTTATGGAAGGGCCTAATGTGGCATTTACAAACTCTTGTGAGTTTATGTGTCAGAGATGCAGTGATTTGGGCTATAAAGACAATAATCATCTGTGCATTGTGCTGCTTTGTTATGCAGCTCTTTGCTGATTCACAGCACTGACCTGCAAATCCTCCCCTTTTACTAATGGCATACTGTCAGTTTAGGAATTTTAGAGGGGCTTTTTTCACCTGCTGTTATTATAAGGCCTGTGACAAGGTCTACAAATGACCCTAAAATTCTCATGCTACTCTTTATTATTGAAGAGGTTTATTTTTATTTTGTTTCTCTGAGCTGGGCCAGCAGTCTGTTGCACTTTAAAAGTGATACCTTGTGCCCTTTTAATGGCAATAAAATAACATTGCTTTTTTATTGAGAACCTCTGGTTTCATTGGGTAATTTTTTAAAAATAATCTTGCCCTTTGCTTTTATAAAGGGTTGTTACAGCAAAGCCAAACATAAAAGGTATTTCCAAAGAATAAATCATTGAAATAAAGAGAGAAATAATTCCAAAGTTAGTTGTTTTTGTGCAAGCTGTTAGGTGGTGTGAGGAATAGAGGATGGATGCATTTTTAGTGTCAGCAGATGCCTCTCCTTTTCCCCTCACAAACAGCCCTGGGTTTGCTTACAGCTTTTTTAGAAGAAAGCAAGAAAAGAAAAGAAGCAGTGGATTTATGGAGAGGTTAAACAAATATGATGCAGAGATGCAGAGACTGCATCTTAAAGAGTAAACTCCATGGCTTTATTTTCATAGATGTTCAAAGGTGCTAGAGGAAAAAAACCACAGGTTGCTCAGTTCAAACAGGCTTCATTTATCTGGTTTTGGTGCTGCTTTGGGGCAGTGCTCTAAGAGGAACCTGTGCCAGCACAGGAACTGCCCCGATCTGTGTGCAATAAAGCAGAAACTAAAAAAATGGCACTGGGTGTGTAAAGTTTCTGGAGTTTCTTGGCTAGTACAGGAATGTCCAAGAAGTTGCTGGGATATGATTCCTTGCACACAGAATGTGCATTGTGCAGGAACACAGACTCTGTTGTGCAGTGTGCACAAGCTGGTTCCTAAATCCATAAAATCTAAGAATTAACAGCCCTTTGCTACATCTGGGCTCAATGCTCAGCGTGTTGCACAATCAAGTCCAGAAGCAGAGGTTCAGAGTTATTAAACTCCAGTATTGCTCTCCTGTCACATTGCTCAGGGCTGGGTGTGAGTGAGGTGACTCTGACAGGAGAGCCATGAGGAGCTCAGGCAAGGAGCAGGAGACATGTGAGGTTAAAAGCAGAGCAGAATTTCTTTGGATTTCAGCCCAGATTTCTGCTAAAAATGGCTGGTGCATGTATTGGCAAAACGTTATCCCAGCCTACACGAACGCCACTGCTGATGAGAGGTCAGTCATGCATCTTGTAGAAATAAACCAGTCTTCAGTCAGTAAAATGTAGTTTTCCTCATTTCTTTTCCCCCCACTGATGAGTATAAATGCAGCTTATAGAACATGCTGCTTCTTAATTTGCCCTAGTATTTCAGAAGCCAATATATCATTTACTAAGTCACCAGGAAGTCTTCTGTGAACTGGGTAATTTTGTTGCTGAGATGTTTAGCTTTGTCTTGGATGGCATTTGTGCTTTTTGGAAATTTGGGAATGGATAGCCAGCCTTGTCTCATTTAACCTCTGAAAGCTCTGCTAAAATCTCACAGCACCATGTGAGTACAGCTGTTGGTTGAGGGCAAACTTTTTTACCTGTATCTCACCAGTTTTGCTCTTTTCAGGCTTTCAATTGATAGTCCCAAGAACTATTTTTTGCTGGAGACCTTTGGCAGCTTCTTCCCTCAGGCCTAAGGCAGGAGGTCAATTTACCCTGCAGAATGGAATCACAGGAAGAAATTTTGGTGTAAGAAATTTGAGAGATGGGTAGCATTACCTTGCTGACAAGAATATTTGATATAAAAATACTGGTTTCCAAAAGTAGAATTGCCCAGATTTCTTACACTCAGTGAAACCCTTATTGAATTCTACTTGATGAATTGAGAGATTCAAAACTGAGCAGTTTTTATTTGGTCAATAAAAGTTTGCCTAAAACAAGACTGAAATTGAGTTTAAGGACTAAAATGAATATACTGAAGACTGTTCTGGGAATAAGCTCCATGGAGCTAGGTGTGACCTTCCAGTTCCTGGAGATCCCAGAATTCTACACCTAACTCATGGCCAGCCCATGTTCTTCCAGGGCCAGTGGCATCAGGGGTTGTGACTGAGCCATTGCACCACAAAGGATTTCAGAAATTGTGGGGGGCCCAAAAATGTAAGGAAGGGGAAGCCTGACATGTTGGCTGAGTGTTTGGTGAAGAAGTCATTTGGCAAAACACAGAAGTGGTCTTGAGTTAGGGTCAAGTAGGCAGAGTTCCTCCTTCCCACAACCCTGTGACCCTTCTTGTGCTGGTTGGAGCGGGGCAGCTCCAGCAGAAGAGGTGGAAAATGCTCCTTTTAAACTTCTTTTATTCCCAGTTCTGTGTGTGGGAGGGTGGCTGGAGACCTCTCTGCTTGAGGGGAACGCGACACCAGGATCTGATGAATCTCTGGTTGTGAGATTCTTGTACCTCCACCCTCCCAGGCCATGATTTAAAATCAAAGAGAGATGGTCCTGGTCAGTTCTTTGGCAGAAAGGGTGTGCTTTTACATCTGGAATGGCTGCAGATGTGGGCCTTGAGTGACAGTCCCCAAAATCAGGACTGAGGCTGGAATTGAGTAAAATTTGTCCCTCCTTTCTGCAATTTGTAGGAAGCAGATTGAAGTTGCCCTGCTCTGTCAGCCCTGGTCTGCAGGGCTCCTTGAGCAGGAAGCTGAGGAGCTTCCCAGCTGTTTTGTATCTCCGATGTGAGGCACTTTTTCCTCCAAGGGGAATTCCAAAGCTTCTCTCTAGGTTCAGGATTTCATCACAGGGTGCCAAGAGGGGAGGCTGCTTGTTCCAGTAACTGCAGTGTTTGCTTGGATCTGTACTTCTTGAATTTTCTTAGTCTAGTTCTGAGTTGTTTTGACTGGAGAACTACTTTGCTCTGAAGTTCTCCTTTCTGTCATCCTTTAAACATACTTGCCTAAGAATATTTTTTTCCTATCTTAGATGTCCATGAAAATGAAAATTAAATCATATGTTTTATTTTTAGTGATCCCTTATAGGTGTGTGGTCTGCTTTAAAAGAGTGAACCAAATGCAGGAAGAATTTCTTTTCTCATGTACTCCCTAAAATTACAGAATTATGGAAGCACTACACCCATGAGTGTGAACTCTGAGATGCTGTTTATTGTGCTGTAATTTAATCCCACTTTCATGGGCCTTGATTTCTGCTCCTTGTCCTTCACAGGTTCTGCATCATCTGGGAAAGGTTATTGGTGAGGGCACACTTTTAATGGCACCAACCTCTGGAGCCATCTCCGATGTCTGAGTGATTTGAGCTTCGTTTAAATAATTGATGAGAAGTGTTAGTCAGAACGACTGGTGATTCAGGCTGCATTATTCAAAGATATTTACTGACAGTTATAGATTGCTCCAGATTTACTTCTCTTTCCAGGCTGCATTAAACTAGGCCCTGCATGACATATATGTCTATTTTAAAAATAAATAAATCCTTGTTAATACATGTGAAGAACTGTGGGCTTAAGTGCTGTATTTAACCAGTTGTAAATAAGCAATAATAATTCATGATGTTGAACCATTTTGTTTTCAAGTGGAAAATTTTTTCCTCTCTCTTGGTTGTTGTTCAGGAGTAGACCTGAAAGCATCTTGTATTTTAGTGACTTTAATGCAGCTTTCCCTGTACTGGTAGTTGGGGAATGGTTGGGTGTGAGACTTCCTGCCTGCCTCATTAGCCACCCACCAAAGCATCTTCTCTAATGGCTGCAGCTTTTAATCTCTGACACTTAAAAGCTCTTCTGGCTCCCAGCACCATTTAGGAAAAGAAAGTCTGGTCTAGGAGATTCTCTAGAATTGATTAAGGTGACACTGGGCATCTTGCAAAAATCTCCTTTTACTTTTTTTTTTTTTTTTTCACCAGAGTAAATATTTCCAATTTATTTTATTTCACACTTGTAGAGGTGCCTAAAATTCTGGTTGAAAATGCTGGAGGACAGTGGGATTTTATCAGGCTGTTGTCAGGAGTGAAGTGTGGCTAAAGCAAGGCCAGAAATACCAGATTTGTCTTTCAGATTCCTGACTTTGTCAGAATTCCTGCAGGTACCAGTCCCACACAATTCCTTCTCTTCCCTGGTTCCTGAGCAGGAGGAGGAGAGTGCCAGGCAGATGAAGGGTTCATGTGTCCACGTGTGTGAGCTTCCACACCTTCCTTTGGAAACCACCTCTGGGAGCCATGGGGGAACTCTGTCCCTCTCAGTTTCGTGTCCCTGTTGGGAACTTTAACATTTATCACTTTCTTTTATCAGGCTCTTATTTTAAATTGCATGCAGTAAATAATTCCACTGAAAATCACCAACTTCTTTTATTCCCAGGGTTCACTGATGTTGCAGCTGTGCATGGGTAATGAGCAGGCACTTCTCCCTGACTTCTCTTTGCTGTTTTCCCTGCAGGAACTGTGGACATGGGTGGCAAACAGTCCACAAGTGGCGAGGTCTCCGTCACCCAGACCCCTGTGACAGAAAGCATCCAGGACGCCTACAAAGCTGGGGACACCAGCAAGGCCCAAGAGTTGATTAGGTTGTCCTGTGAGGAGACTGCACTACAAGTGGAAAAGGTTGGGTTGGGTTCCAGCTCTCTCTCAGATTTTATTGGCAAAGATGCCAAAATTTCAAGATGCTGCTGTCTTCTGTCGTTTTCTCATGGAGAAAATCCATTTGGAGGTGTGGGTCCCAGGCATGGCTGGTTGTGTGGGGCTCTGCAGGAACATGCTCAGGGACACAAGTTTGCCCTTGAAAACACAGATCAGGAAGATGATGCAGACCATAGGGAGCAGTGTCTGTAGGAGCACAGGCTGTGTGAGGAGGGGTGCTGCTGCTGTGGTCACCAAAACAGGGAAATGCATTTTTCCCCGTAAAAAGGAAGCAGTTTATAGACTTAGCAAAAAATGTATTCCCCCATCAGTGCAAAGATGGTTAATGGCCCTTGGGAAGATTTTGCTGCATGTGTGTGGAATTTTATCACAAACTCTGTGCCAGCTTCTGCACTGCTCTGCCTTCAGAGCCTTCCTTTTGAGCCTGCTCTTTGTGCAGAGCTGATGTGAGTGTTTTGGGAGGGTCCCTGCATGTCAAGTCCAGTCACAGTGGCCATCTCCAAAACAGGTAATACTGCATTTTGCAGCTGAGCTGTGCAAATGCTTTTTCTGTTGGTCCATGAAAAATGGGTGTATACTCACTGTTCTGTGCCTCAGGCACTTACATGAAAAACCATACAAAAAACTAAAATACAAACCCCAACAAATTATGTGAAAAACCATACAAAAAACTAAAATACAAACCCCAACAAATTAACATAATAAATTTATCAACAATGATTACAATGGCCACTAGTGTTTATGACATTCCCAATTAACCACGGCGACAGTAGACATGCCTTGGCGTGGGCACAAATAAACCCATACAGCTCTAGAAATGATCTTTCTCTGCCTGCTGCCTTTAACAGAGAGTTTCTTCTGCTGTGTTTCCTTCACCAGTGTCAGCTTTTAGGCATTGCAGCAGCATATGGGGATCTGCAGGCAGTGAGGTACCTGCTGAAGGAGGCGTTGGTGGTGTTACCAACAGAGCCTAACGATGACAATGCAGCGGTGGTGGCGGCGTATTTTGGGCACAAGGACATTGTGAAGGAGCTGCTGGATTCCCTGCGTGGTAAGCCCTGGCTGACCCTGCCTCTCCTCGAGTTTTTCAGGAGCTGAGTGCTACAGTTCCAAGCAGGCATTTGGGTTTTTTGGCATTCCTTGGAAAGGGAGGGGTTTAGTCATGGGAAAGTGCGTGCAGGATCAGATCTCTGCTGTGCTTGAAGGAGACTTCCACCCTGGGGAAGAGAAACACATACAGAAAAATTTTCCATGTTTGCAGACTGGAAGTGGAGGAAGATGCCATTGAGACAGTTCATTCCTGTCAGGCCTCACAGCTGGGTAACATCCCACACCCTACAGGGAGATTAGGGGATTTTCAGGTTGCAGCATCATCCCACTGCTGATCCAACAGTCTCAGTGGTGCTGGCAGAGTGGCCTGACTGGTCAGGGACACTTTGGGTGCTCAGCTGACACCCACTCTGTTCTCTGCTTGACATTTTGTTTTGACTTTCAGGGGAATTCCTTCTTTAGAATAATAATTACATGTTACTCAAGTTTTATTATAGTAATTTTTTTGGAGCAGAGACATCTTTTTGACTCAGACACTGCTGCTCCTAAGGCAGCAGTGAGGGCAGGGGCAGAACTCTGACTCAGGACCAGGAGCTGTGTTTGGGTCCCTGTTGCTCTCTCAGTGTTCTATGAGCTTGGCAGCTTCTTCTCCCTGGGATCTTCCATGCATTTGGGGTCCAGAGGTCCTGCAGAACATCTGGGGCAAATCCTTGACCTCAGACACTGCAGTAACACAAGAGCTAAGCTGGCTTCTGCAATATTTAGCCTGAATATAGCTCTAGCTCCTCACTGGGACTAAATAGTTGCCAATGGCCCCACTGAGAACAGGAATAACCTGTTGGGAAACCTGCTTATTTGGTGTCCTGTTGGAGCATTGGTAAGCAAAATAAATGTTGCAGTTTGGGGGATGCAATTAAATGTAATATTTGCTTCAGCCAGAAAGGAAGCTGAGTAACCTAGTAGAAAAATTAAATTATATTAATATAATACACTGAGTAATGAAAAGTGACTTAAGTAGTTTCTGGAAACTTAGCTCAGTTTAGAAGTGACCAAATTCCCTCCAGCTCTTGTTTCAGGGGGGTCAGGGGAGGAGCTCTGTACAAACAGCAGCTTTCAGAAATTTTTATGCAGGACATTCCAACTGTTTTTTTGGGAAGTTACACAGAAACCAATCACAGGGCTTAGGTATAAATTGCCTAAATTTGCAATTTGGCTGTTGCACTGCAGTGATTCTCCCTGGAACAGTGAGAACTACTTGTGGCTTACAGCTTAAGTGGAGCCCGTTTTTTGTAGCAGGAGGGTGAGGGATTTAGTGGAGTTGTTAAGAATGCAAAGAGAGATGTAATTTCCACATGGATAAGCTGCAAAAAAGCCTTGACATGTAAAACTTGGGCTTGTGGATGTTCCAGTAAGTGTTTCAGAGAGGATGTGAATTTGTAAAGGATATGGAGGCATTACAGGGAATCAGGGGAGATTTGGGGACTGCTTATTGTTAGCAGAAATAATTCTGTCCTGGGCATTTAGTTACATGTCCAGAATTAGGCACACCTAGAGAAAAGTGGTGTTCTACAGGAAAACGTTATTTCTGAAAAAAGCCCCAGTTTGAGAATGACTAAAACATCAGCAAATTCATGCAAAAATCAGAACGTAGTGTTTTGGTTTTTAGCCTTAAATGACGTTTGTCTGACTTTACTATGAATTAATAGTAAAGAGTTGACCTGAAATGAAATATCTGAAGGGGAAATGAAAGTTTTTGTGGGAGACAAAACTTCCAGGTTGCTGCAAAAACAAGCTGAAACAATTCCTTTTTTGTTGACTGAAGCATTTATTTTCGTTTTATTCATCCAATAACATGAAAGTTTACCTGGTTTTCCCCATTCTTTGTGTCCTCTCTCATGATCTTGGAAGAGGTGGCCAATCTTGGATGTTTGGATCCAATGTCTGTTTGGATCTGGATGCAAAGACAGTCCTGATCATCCCTGTTTGGGGTCAGATGTTTATTTATCTGCTGGTGTTTTAGCAGAACTGTTGCTGCCTTATGAAGGCTTATGTCAGGGACAGGCAAAAAATTTCACCCATTAGCTGGGTGGGTAAAGAAGAACAGTTAAGCAAAGCTGAAAACTTTGTGCCTGACCAGCTTAGGACCCTTCTCTGACACACTTTTGCAGTATAACCTGTTCCTTTTGTCCTCAGGAGCTTCACCCTGTCACAAACCCCTTTGCACAGCCATTATCCACGGGCATTCCTCGCACATCACAGCCCAGTGGCACCAGCTAAGTCACATTTTGTGTGTTTTTGGTAGGTCCTAATACTTGCCAGCAGCTCCTGAACTGGATGCTGGCCATAGCCTGCCAGCAGGGCCATTTGGACATTGTCAAGCTCCTGATCCGTGCCTACAGTGCTGACCCAGAGAGCTGTGCAGTCAGGAGGAACGAATTCCCCGTCCTCATCCGCCTGCCCCTCTACGCTGCTATAAAGGCAGGTGTGTGTTTGCATGCTTCCACATTCTGCCCCTTTCCTGCCAGGGCTTCAAAGAATGGGCTGAGCTCTTCACACACAGGATGGTATCCATGGCTTGTCTGGAGTTGGATTTTCAGCAGGATGAATTAAAGTAAAATTGGCTCTGAATCTGTCGACTCAGTCAGATTGGAGTCAGGGCCTTGGGAAGTTAGATTGCTGTAAATGCTGAGAGGCTGAACTTTCCTCTATAAACTCCTAGGGAAAAGACCCTTAAAAACCAGAGTCCTTGCAAGTAAAAGCATTATTGTTATGGACACTCTGGCACACATGCTTGATTTAGGCTGAATAATTTGCACTTCAAAGCACAGCTGTGTGCGTAGTTTAATAAGATGGGAAAAAAGAGAAAAAAGAAAGAGCCTGGGCCAGCACTTTTGCACAGTGTCTTTGCTGTCTCAGTTTGACCAAACTGAGTCCTGCCACTGGAGGAAACAGCCTTTACACAGTTCAGTTTCCTTTTTGCACACCCCCACAGTTGTTTTTTTTTTCAGAAGTGGTTATTTCCCAGGATTTCTGTTCAGCTCCCTGCTGGTTCATTTACCTGAGGTGAAGGGAGCAAACAATCTGCTTTTCTCCCAAGGGAATGAAGATGTAGCCGTGTTTTTGTTGCGGAATGGAGCTTTCTTTTGTTCCTACATCCTGATGGACAGTCCTGAATCCAGCAAACACCTTCTGAGGAAGTATTTCATTGAGACAGCCCCACTACCAGGTAGTGCTCCAGCAAAAACAGTAAGTAACCATTTATCTGCCTGAGGAAATGTTTTTTGAAGGGGCATCATGTTAGTAGTTGATAATTGTCTTTGCATGCCGTGTGGCTGCTGATTCTTCTCCTCAATAAACCGTGCAAGTGGCTTTGGTGCTGAATTACAGGGTGTGAAACATCAAGGCTTTGAATGGCATCACTGTGCAGGTCACAGCAGCAGCTTCTATGGGGCAATTTAAACACCATCATGTGAGCCAGGGTATGCTGGGGGCAGGAAACACCAACTTTGGGCTCAAAGCCTTCCAGAGAAGAAGCTGGGATGCTTCTAGTACAGATTCCCTCTGTGCCCTAAGGCCATCACTCCCTTTAGGTTCCTGTTGTGCCCCTGGTTGCAGAGTGATGGCACCAGCTCTGTGGTGTCCCCAAGGGCTGGCATGGCACAGAGCTGAGCATGGGAACCCTTCTGTGTCAGACAGTGCAGGTAAAAATGGGCTTGGGTGGCTTTTTGTTAACAAGGAGCCATTAGCAAAGCAATAATATCTTCCCTGCTTCAGATTCTCAGCAGTAAAGAAGTGTCTCACGCTGGTATTGTTACTACTTTGTGGGGGAACACACCATATTTTGTATTATTTATACTGTTCTCCAGCAACTTATTACCAGGCATTTTGAATTTTTCCCCCTCAACATGTAGTTTAACTCACTGAATAGGAGCATCAGATCCTTGAGCTTTCAATGCTTACAGTTTTCATCAGGCCACAAAAAATTTGCAGTGAAAAGATGTCCCTCATCAATCCAGTTGAGTATCTGTCTGCTCAGCTTGTAGCATTGCAGGCTTTTGGTTCTGCTTTGATGTTAAGTAGAAATAAGGAGAGAGGTTTTAGTAGCTTTACAAACTTCTCCATTCTCTGTTTTTCTGCCAGAATCCTCTCACTGTTCCTGTTAATAGCCTGGGTGTTAGGCCACATACGTGAGCTTGACTCCTTTAGGTTCAGTCAGTAGATTTAGAGCCCTCTTTGTTCTACTCTTAATTTTGTTGACAGATAATCAAAAGGAATCTGAATTCTAGATATGGATATAGGTTGATAAAATGGCTTTAAGAAGAAAAACAGAAATCCAACTGGATAATTCAGCTTGAATAAGCTTGGAATAAATGTTTGAATCACAGGGAAGAGGTCTGTTTTCTATGTGAATTTGCTGGCAATATTTAACTTAGCTGCTATAAAAATGACTCAGCTTTGCTGTTGTCACACCCTGAGCAAAGAAGAGAGCAGTCTTCAGACATCAGCTAATTGCCAGAAGGGCCTGGTTGAAAAAGAAAGAAAAAGAAAAAAAGCAGAGAAAAAGCACAGAATCTTGACCTTGATTCTCCTAGTAGCTGTTTATTTTTAATATGTTTGCTTATTTAATGCTTTCTCTTTGAATTCATTTTGGCAGACTGGGGCAGATTCGGGAGGATCTGTCCTAGTTTGTCTGCAGAGCTCAGATCTTTGGGAAGTGACACTCCCACACCCTGATAACTTTTTAAAGCACTACTTTGTGGCAGCTGCAGACAAACTGCCTCTGTGCTTTCTTCTTGTCTCAGAGGGCTCATCCTGAGATGGATTTTGCACTGGGAGGAAGCAAAACTGGGCTGTGTGGAGACTGGGACGTGTGTGGCAGCCAGACTGGATGTCACAAAGTTCTCCCCTTGGACAGGGAGGGCAAACCAAGCGCTGGTCATTTCAGAGTGAGCCCAGAACTTCAGAAGGGTTTGTCCTTCTGTGCTATCTCTGAGTGGAACCACTCGAGCACAGCTGAGCTCCAATTGATTTCACAGCAGTGAATGCAGAGCTATGCACAAAATGTGCCTGAGAGCTGCTTTTGGCTGCCACAGCTTCCAGACAGCCTTTGCACCCAGCACAGCTGCCCTTTCTCAGGCAACAGGAGTTACATCTCATTTTTCTAATATCTGTTTCTCCTTTTTGTGTTCTTTCCTGGCATAAATTTATACCCACAGCAAACCACAGCTTTGCTAAAGAGGGGAAGTGGTCCATTTTTACAGGAACAGGTAACAAGTGCCAAAGAGAGCCTTTGCAATGAAGAGACCAGGCACAGATTCCAAACTTCAATAGATGTAGTCAGCAGGGAGATAAATGTAACTTTCCAGTGTGAGCAGTCTGAGATATATTTAATTTTTCCATTACAGGCCAGAGAAGAGCTTTGTCTGCTGTATTTTCCATAGGAAATATTTTACCAATAGTTTTATATTCAAGCATACAAATGTATGTGTGTGTGTGTGGGATCCTCCTCTCATTTCTTTATCCTGGTAATCTCACTTACATCACCAGCAGCACAGAGCCCTGCAGCAGTCCCACACAAGATTCAGAGCAGGGTTGTTGATGGAGGGAGCAGATCCCTGTCCTCAGATTATCCCATCTACAGCAGGAGTGAGGTTCTGGAGCACGTCACATCATTTAGGAGAAATGCACAACAGCCTCTCTTAATCACCTTACCAGACAGCCTCAGATTTAAGTAAATATTTTTCATATTTACAGTTGATCCTTTGCCCAAGAGCAGCGGGGTTTCTTGCTCCTGCACAATTTCCAGTCCTTTGCCTCAGTGCATCCCCTGACATTGCTGCAGTAGAAGATTTCAATTTGTCTTCAGGGCTTGTATTGAGAAATTCTTCCTTTGGCAGGAGAGGGGAGTCTGCAGAGGTTTTCCTTGGCCTTCTCAAGAGCAGTGAGCTGCCTGCAGTCAGCCCTGAGCTAACATCCTCTGAGCTCTGTCCCTGGTTTGGCCCAGAGTTCACCACCAGCCCCAAACTGAGGAGGGTTGGGCTGAGCCCTGAGCTCTGTGAGTTTGGCATCACGGACCTTTGGCATCAGAGAAGCAGTTTTTCTGGGAAAACAATGCAGATGGTGGAGTATGAGTTGGGAGTAAACCCCCTCTTTGTGGCAGTGCTGTCGGGATTTCTTTCACTTAATTACCTTTTTTACTGAGAGTCCTGAGCCAACCAAACCCCTAAGGTGACTCTACTGCTTCCAGGTGAGTGGTGCCAGCTGAATTTGGTCCCCTGTCTCTAAATCAGATAGAGGGGTTTGGCTGGTCCTCCAGTTTGCAGAGACACTGTCAGTCCTTGTCTCTCCATGGGAAGGAGGGCACTGATTGCTGGGATTCAGAAAGCTGCCTTGGATACAGGACACCAGCCCACAGCACTGGTAGCAGGTTCTGGATTTCACAATCTTGTCTGTGGTTTGAGAAGTCACTATCTGCATTCTACAGGTATCTCCTTATCACATTAAATCCCCTGAGGCCATGCCTCTGCATTTTTGAGGGAAATGATACACAGCATTCTAAATGCAAAGTAGAGATGGTTTATCAGTCTGCAGCACAGACACAAGGTCCTGCTTGCAGCCCCTAAAGGAAGGCTGTAAGGTTGTATTATTGCTGCACTGTTTGGTGTACTCAAGGACAAGTACTTTTTCCCTAAGCCAAGGGATTTGTGGTACGTGTTACAGGTGAGAGAAAAGTTCAGAAAACTGCATACTGAATTTAAAACCAGAGTTTCTAAGCAGGAAGCTGTTAAATATGCAGAATGGGAAATCTGGCAGTAAAGCAGGATATGTTTGGTGTGAGAGTGAAAGCTTTGCAGTGCAGCTCCCGTTGGGTGCTGTGCACTTTGCAGTAGCAGTGGAGACTTTGCTGAATTTGATTTCTTGTTGCTGCTGGCTTGCTGTGTTTTACAGGGGTGCCTTGTGGCTTGGCAGTGGATGTAGCTTTGAACAAACAGCTGGAGCTCCCTGCCTTGGTTTCCCCAGAGGCACAATGGGCCTAATATTTCCATTCATATTTGCAGGGCTGTCCTGAGACATCACAAGTGAAGGTTTGAAAGGCACAGTGTCTACACTAAGTACAACTACTGTCCATATCTAAAAAGTGCATCTGTTTGTACTTACCCTTTGTTCCATTCTCCAAAACATTTGAACTGTCTGATCTACATGACCAGTCCTGAGTCTCAAATAAGCATTTGAGATAGGCCTTTGTTTCCCTTTTCTTTCTCTCCTTTTCCCAAACACATTCCTTTTAATTCTAAATTTGGGGTTAAAAGTCCAAAGAGCTAAATACTGGGCACCGGAAAGCAAATTAAATTTGCTGTCGGGTTCTTGCTGCCTCCTGGTGGAGAATTAACAGTCACTCCACTGAGGCTGGTTCTGGGATGAGTTAAGTCAAAACCAACGAGTTTATGAAAACATTTTGGGAATATAATTTTTAAAATGTGCATTTCAGGACAAGGATTGGAATGCAATGAGGTGATCTTGAAAATGAAGCCTTGGGTTGTTTCCTTGCATTGATGAAAACTACGTGTTCACACTTTCTTCTGTCCATGCTGAATAATATGGA
This sequence comes from Haemorhous mexicanus, assembly GCF_027477595.1. Taxonomy (NCBI): domain Eukaryota; kingdom Metazoa; phylum Chordata; class Aves; order Passeriformes; family Fringillidae; genus Haemorhous; species Haemorhous mexicanus. The sequence continues at coordinate 19,547,284 of NC_082353.1, forward strand.
CTTGTGAAGAGGTCCAGGTCCCCTGCCTGAGCTTGCTCTTGGTCTTTGGAGTGAAATCCTGGAGCAGATACAGGAGGGCTGCTGATATCCAGGCATGATTTCATCTCTGAGTCAGTTTAATTCCTAGAAGCAGATTGGAAAGTGAGCAAAATGTTTATGGCCTGTGCTCTGCTCTGCCAGATTCCCAGTGGTGTAGCACGGGCTGAGACCAACTGGGATTTCACTAATGTGGTTTTCTCTTCTCTGTCTGACACATGCAGGCTTTGTGTGTGAACTGGTCAAACCTCAAACTGCCCTGGGTGGATCTAGACTGGCTGATCGATATCTCCTGTCAGATAACTGAGCTTGATCTCTCTGCCAACTGCCTGGTGTCCCTCCCCTCCGTGATCCCATGGGGGCTGATCAACCTGAGGAAGCTCAGCCTGGCTGACAACCAGCTGACAGAGTTACCCAGTGTGCAGTCCTCTGATGAGATCATTTGTACAAGGTGTGTGCTCCCCACAAAGCTGAGCCTGCAGGGAGAGCAGGCTCAAACTGGGCTCAAGGGAGACTGTGTAAGGGGAGAGCACATTGCAGGAGCTTCTTGGTCTGCAAGGTTTAGCTTAGGATTTGCCCCTCTGCATTCTCAGTGTTTCCAAGTTTGTTGTCAGGACAGTTGTGGGAACTTCTATTCCTGTATTGTCTCATGTTGCCTCTGCTTTTCTCCAGCTCTGGTGAGCCCCACTCCTCTAAGCTGGCTCAGAGTGACATTTACTGGCTGATACCAATTATTTGACTTGCTGTCTATCCAAAGCACCTCTCCCTGCTCCCTGGAAGGGTTAATTTTCTAATTAGGGTTTTATGCTTTGCCTTGTGAGGCACACTTCAGCTGCTTTCATTCAGAACCAAAGCTGTCCTGGTAAAACAGATGTCTGTGGCTTTGCTAGTGTTTTACTGATGCCTGACTGAGATTGTTCTGTACTCCCAGGTTACTCGAGGTCGATGTATCCAGCAACAGGCTCTCCACTCTCCCTACTGGATTCCTACACCTTAAAAACCTTAAAAAACTCATTGCTTCCAAAAACTCTCTGGAGAAGTTGTTTGACGAGGAAAACAGTACGTACAGTCCGGTGTTGGGCTTGTATTTCAAGGCTGGGCTGTAGGGAAGAACCCCAAAATGTTAAAATAATGGCTTTAAATGACTTAAAAGCTCTCATGCTTATACCAAGGCCACAATGTTTCATGTTTTCCAGCAACTAATTGGATTGGTTTAAGGAAGCTGCAGGAGTTTGATGTCTCTGACAACAGGTTGGTGGAACTTCCAACGGTTTTTCTATACTGCTTCAAGTCCCTAAACATACTGAATGTTTCCAGAAATCAGCTGAAAGTGTTTCCAGACCCCTGGGCCTGCCCCCTGGTAAGTTGAACTGCTCTGACAAAGTCAGAGGCTGAAAATACTGTTGAAACAATGCAAAAAGAAAATCGACTGTGATGCTTAAAAAGCTGTCAGATGCTTAAAAGGCTCTTCTGTAGCAGTGCCCCTGCCAAATTTGGTTTATGGGTTTCAGATCCAGTCTTTCTGAGATTCCACCCTGTTCTCACCATGTTGATGGCAGTGGTGGAAAAGTTTTAGAAATGTGTCTTACATGGATGTATTCATTTTCTCTGTGGTTCCTCTGAGCAGAAGTATTGTTAGGATCATTTTACAAAACGCCCAACTTTCACCAGGGGTAACTTTGCCCAAAGCCATGGCAAACTAGGACATCTGTATCCACACCCATCACTGTGACTTTATTCTTCATTTTTACAGGGACATCAGGGTAACAGTATCCTTTGGGGAAGTGTTTGTTTGTGGTTGAAAAGCAAATGGGGGTGGGTGGTTTTCAAAATTATTTTTGGAATACTTTTTGCCCACCAAGAAATTTGACCAGCAGTTGAGTGCATGTCCTTAGCAAACCCTATGTGCCTGAATGCCCAATAATTTATCTAGATCAAGGTATCTAAAGAGACCACCTAGAATTAATTTATTAAAGCTTTTGACATGTGACAGCTGATCTACCACATTATTTAAAGAGGTGATTACTACCCTGTAAGTGTGGGGCTTTTTATGTTTTCCAGAAATGTTGTAAAGCATCTAGAAATGCACTGGAATTCCTACCTGATGCATTGACTGTGTTCTGGAAAAACCACCTGAGAGAAGTGGATTTTTCTGAGAATTCACTGAAGGAAGTTCCAGCAGGACTCTTCCAGCTTGAGGTAAGTGTCATTTCTTCCTCACATTATTTTTCCTAATACTGACTCAGACCTCAGACTGGCTGCCTGGGTAAGGTAGGAGCCCTCGTGCTGGTTTGAACTGGTGCAGTTGCAGAGAGCCCCTGAGCAGGCTGTCACCCCCTGAATCACCACATTCAGGCCCTCATCCAGTGAAATGTATCCAGTTTCTGACACAGGTCTTCTGAGAACTCTCTGGATGTCTGTGGTTTGCAGAATTTGGGAGCACAGTTTGGAAGACAAGCCCTGCATTGTAGCTCCAAGCTCCAGCCATTGAATTATTGATGTACTCAAGTACACTCACAAATAGTTGTGCTTTTTCTTAAAAAAAGTGTTGTGTAATTAGGAGTTAGTCTTTCTGTGCTGAAAATAGCATGTTTGAATGCCCTGAACAGTGCTGCCTGGGACCTCTGTAATCTTAAAGGTTGTAGATTAAATAATTCTTTCCTGTGGACACCACAGATCCATGGGTTTATGTCAAATTCTTCAGAATTTCTGCTTTCACGTGGTGTTGTCGTGAAACCAAGCAGAACTTGGGGTTTCCTCCAAGCTTCCCTGCAAGATTGTGAAACTCTGGGTTGTGGAGAGAGAAACAGGTGAATCTGGGCAGAAGTTCCATGCTTTTCCCTGCTGGCCCCTGTGGGAAGGATGCAGAAGTGATGGTTCATTTCCATGTCCAGTCCTGATCTCAGGATCTGCTGCAAAGGTGCCTTTTACTCCTGCTGGAACAAGAGGGTTGAATTCCCTCAGTTCTTTCCAGTCATCCCAGCACATTTGGCTTTGCTCTCTAGTGGCTGTTTGTTTCCAGCTGGCATTTCTCCTGAAACAGAACAAATCCTATGGACTATTGTCTCCAAAAGTTGGTTTTTCTGAATGCATTGAGAGCCATCCCAGGCGGTGGGAGCCACCATGGCAGATATTAAACACTAGATGGTGCTTCCAGGGCACAATTTGTAGGTCATGCTGCTCAGAGGATGCAAGGGGAGAGACCTCAGCACAATCTTTGCTGATGTTTTCAAAGTTAGTGAGCCTTGGCTCCCCTAAATAGTGTCAGTTCTTGTCTGTATATCTTCAGCATTTTATTCATAAAAGAAATAAATATAAAATATTTTCAGTGCCCTGAGGGCCAGAGTGTGGTGAGCAATAGAAGGGGAAACCCCACACCTGGAGGAGCCCTGGCTTGGGTTACTCCTTGATTGTAGAGTTGGTGTGGGTGAACAGGTCTGTGCTCATGCTCCAGCCCTCTCCAGAAGCAGATGTGGGAAGGGGGAAAAATGGGAAATGAAGTGTTCCTACAGATAATGTATTATTTTTATGTAGGAACAGCAGTGAACTGTTTTCTCCCTAGGAAAAGCAGACAGCAGAGGAGGCCTGTGACTTGAAAGCACATGTCATGGGACAGCCATTTGTCACTGTAGCTGCAGTGCAGTGTAGTTTATCACTGGCCTTTGCATGGTTTGCAGAGGAATCTCAAGACTGGGACCAGCTCAGTCCTTAATACCATGTGTACTCCAGAAGTGTGGTGTTGAGAGAAACAGAAACCTCCTCAGCTTTCCTGGCTGTTGCCTTCTAAAGGAACCAACCAAGCCATCTCCTAGTTCTCCAGACTACCTGGCTTCTCCATACTTTGCTTCTCCTGGAGACACCTGGCCCCCTCTGGGTGGAACAATTCAGGTTAGACTCTGGTCAGCTTTCCCACATCATGACCTGACTGAGGCACCTTAATCTGGTGCTTCAGTCCCTTCACTCAGGTGTCATCTCACACCCTTTTGCATGCTGTGGCAGCAGCTGTGAAGGAAGTTTGTCTGCCACTGCCATGGTGTCCCTTCTGGAGGCCCCCATTCTCACACTGAAAGGCAGTAAAAATGGAGAAATTAGAGACAAGAGGCAATTTAAAAGGACTAGAGATCTCCAGAGTTTCAGTCATGAAGAACCACAGCCAGCTGACAGTCACTGATTTCCCCCATGCACAGAACCACTGGAGAGAAGCTGCCCAGGCTCTCAGCTCCCTGGAGAGTGGCCTTGCTCAGTGTCTGGGGGCACACAGACACCGTGACTGAAAAAGAAACACCCCAGTTAGAGCCCCCAGAGCACAGTTTGTGCTAATTCTAGGACATGCAGCCTCCCTCTGCTCCCTCCCCCTGCCCAGGGGTGTTTTGGGGAGAAGTCTGAGGCATTGTCCTTGCACAGCCCCATGCTGACACTTGGAGAGAGCCCCACGCCAGGAGCCAAGGGCAGGCTGGGCCCTCCTCCCAGGGGAGCACGAATGGTGGTAAAAGCATTGGCTGTCAGTTCTCAGTTTTCCAGTTCTCCCCTTCCTTGGGTGGCTCACTCTGTCTGCAGTTCTGTATTCCCTTCACCTCCCCAAAATCCCAGCACAGCCCAGCTCTGCCCCTCTCCATCACTAGAGGGAGTGTTTTGCCCGGTAATTCCCATTCCAGCCACTGCTGCTTGTCCATCACTTATGTCACATGGACACCTCATATTTTTCCAATCTAAAAAAGGGGAGGAAGGCCAACAAACTGCTTTGTGAGACCCTGGTAATCCTGCTCGATGAAAAGGGGCATAAACCTTCTGTATGAACGTGGAGCACATAAAACATTTAACACACTTGACACTGAAGTCTCTGCTGGTAAAACATGATTTCCATGGGGTATGATTCATTAATATTGCTGTACTTCTGGCAGGAGATAATTCAGCTGACATTCTGCTCTATCTCATTTTTTCATGGTGGGGGGACTTGCTGGATAAACCTGGTTGGAAACTCTACAGACAGCACTGTTTTTCAGTGGAAAATTGGATTTTCAGCCAAATGAAAATGATCATTTGAGCCTCAACATTATTAAGGGCAGATGGAAAAGCATAAACTTTACAAAGCTGAATGGGAACTGCATTTTTTTTCTTTTATATTTCAGTTAAATTCAAAGGAGATCTTGTGTTTAACTTGGTATTTCCAGCTGAGTCCTATCTGTGTGGTGTTAACTGTATGGTCTCAATCAGTTTCACTTGTTTTTAAAATTTCTGTCTCTGCTGGGAGGGGAGAAAAAAAAGGAGATGTGTAACTTGTCTAAATCTCAGAAAGTGAATACAAGTCCCGTCCATTTTAATACAGATGTCATAAAAAGCAATCAAAACCTTTCCTTGTGTGAAGTGGTTCATGTTTTGCACCTTGATTTTGTGCATGCACTGCAGGGGTAAGCCCACTCTGTGCAGACACACACATTTATTACATATAATTGTAGTCCTTACGTGGCATCCTGTGTTGGTAAATCAGACTGTTCTTTCCCACTTGGAAAGGTTTCCTCACTAAAAAAGTAAGATGTCCTCTTGCATGGGCTGTTTCCAAGTGCATCTGTCAGCAAGTGGAGCAATAATCTCCCTGGAGTGAGTGGTGCTGCTCCGTGCAGAACTTGCTGGGGACAGGGAGGAAATGTTTGCATGCTGGGCAGCACGGACAGGATGTTCTGATGAATAAGATGTACTTTCTTCGTGTTTCTGTTATTTAATAGCCACGCTTAAAAAGCTTTTTCTGTGTGTTTGGTGCTCCCTAACTCCAGGCTATTCCTCTCCTAGGCTTTGGTGTCCTTGAAGCTGCTGGGAAATCAGTTAGTTACGTTGCCTTCGCAGGATAAGTGGAATTGCAAACAACTTAAGTCCCTGGATCTTTCAAAAAACCAGCTTGGGAAGTAAGTGTTGCTTTCAAGTTTTGGCTAAGAAAACAAAAGCTGAAGAAATAATAGCAAACCCAATGCCTCGTGTAACACAAAGGGTGTCAGGAGAGAATTAATCACCTGCATAGAAGGCATTGATACCCACATACCATGTCCCCAAGTACATTGTGTGTCTGTGACAGTGATGAATTATCCTTTGCTGAATTCTTTGGGCATTTAGCACACTGTATCATTTATTAAGTGGATAGATTGTTGATAATGGCAGTTTAATTTCTGAGCATGTAGGAATTTCTTCAGCCCACTGTGTAGTTCATCACTACAAATACAGGTTTGTGGGGAGCATATCTTAACCATAAACCATCTGGCTGGACTGCAGTTATTAGTTAGTGTGGGAGTATTGTTATGGAAAAAATGAAAAGTCTTTGTTTTTTAAATGGAAGTATAACCAGCTGCAAGTTCACAGAGATTTCCAGCCTAAGATTCTGTGATTCTAAGGCTGATGTTAATAAGATCGTCCAATAAATGAGTGACGTTCTTCTGTTTAGAAATTCCAATAGAGATGTTTAACAAAGAGAGTTTAAGGTCCTTTATCATCTCCAAAATTGCACTGAATTGTGTCATGCTGATATCTTCTCATTTGGGTGCCTGTCCAACACAGTTTTGGAGTCCTTAGGAGTTTCTGTGTCAGTTGCAAAAGACAAATTACTGCTTTTTGAATGTCCCAGTGCATTTCCAGAGTCATGCTGGAGGGTCATCTTCTCCGAGTCTCCCTGGGGAGGGCGGGCAGTGGCAGCAGGTCAGTTCTCCAGCACTTCTGGTGAAACATCTCCAATCTGCTGTTTGACAACCACTTAACCCTGACACCCATAAAGCCAGGGGTCAAGTGCTCCTGCCCTGGGAGCTGGGAGAGCTGCCTTGAGGAGCTCTGTTGATTTGCCAGGAGAAAACCACTGGGCTGGACAAGTGTTGGTGAAGTCTGATTGCACAGCGGGTTTCACTCCCATCTCTCCAGAGCAGGTGGGATCCTGTAGAGCTGTGAGCATGGTCAGGCTCAGCACCTTTCCAAGATCTTTTCCCCACGAGTCCTCCCTGTTTTGTTTGGCCCACAGGAGCGATGAGGGGTTTAAAACGAAGAGGATCCCCTTTTTCACCACCAAGAACAGGGTGCGTGGTGGCCCCGAGGCAGGTAAGGCACACAGCGAGTGCTGGCAATGCCAGGTGAGCTGGGAAGCAGCAGGAATCTGCAGTTTGGCTGGAGGGAAAGCAGAGTAAATTCCTCTGCAACTTAAAGTGCAACTGCATTTCATTAAGAGGAAATATGTTCAGATAAAGTGTTTCTAAAGAAAAGATGCAGCTGGTTGGTACCACCAATATAGAAAAATGGTGTGAAACCTGTTTATTTTGCTCTTTCGTGAAGGTTATGCCTTTTAGTCAGAGTGCTCAGTGGCATGTTGAAAGGAAATTAACCCACAATTATCCCTGTGACTCAGTACTGTTGCTGACTTTATAAATGGCACATTCTCCCCTGCCTGTGATTTGCACCCTCAGTTTGGGGCAGAGCTGATGAAAAGCACGTGAAATCCCAGAGAGAACCAAGGGGTATCAGAAGATATTGCACTGCTTCCTGCTCTCTGTGGGATTCATCTGCATTTCTTTTGTTTGTTGTTTTATTTTAAAGCACCTGGGGAGTTTTCTCGTTCTGGCTGCCCACAGAATGCCTGGCTCTAAACATTCCTTGCCAGTCACAGGTGGGACAGAGCCAGCGTCGTCCTGACACACATTGCAGCAGCTCTGGACTGCTCGTGGGAGGAGGAGGCCCTCCTGCAGCAAATCCTTCCCTCAGTTCCCCTGAAAACTGTGACTGAGGTGAAATTGCTAAATGAACCATGTGCAGCCATAGCTGTAGGTTAGGGCTGGAGATCCTCACCTCCAGCTGGCTCCGCTGGGAGGCAGAGGCTCTACCTGGACCTCTGGGCCAGACTGATCCTGCCTCGTTTTCCTGTCCGTGGCAGTGGAGGCTGCTGTGCTGGGTGAGGTGTGTGTTCCTCCCTGGGGGAGAAGAGCTTGGTCTGTGCTGTTTCACAGGCAGGAAGTGGAAATGGAATGGCTGTGACATTGTTGGACTATGGAGCAGCTGGTAAAGGAGTGTGAGCCTTGTGGATCTGTGGAGGCTGACATATCCTCAGAGCTTTGCTGTGAAGTGCTGCAGCAGCATTTCCCAAAGGGGAGAGAAGGGCAGGAGCAGCAGGCAAAGGCAGCTACAACCAGCTCTAAAAGGGAATTGCTGCCCTAATGGAAATCTCTACATGCTGCAAACCCAGCATCACTCCCTGCAGAAAGCAGGAGAGGATGGGCTCTGCAGCAGTGACATTTGAACAGCTACTTTACACCCTGCTGCAACCTGGAGCTGCCTCAGGTGGCCTCAGGTAGCAGGGGGCACAGAGCAGCCCACCTGGCTGGTGCCACGGGTGAGCAGCCGCAGAGACAGAGCAAAGCCAGCTCATCCTTTTCTCTCTGTTCCTCTGCCAAGTGTAGCTTGGTGAGATGAGAGGATGTGGCCAAGAATTTAAACAGCAAGAGAAAACAGAAGCTGGAGTACATCAGCTGCTCACAGAAGTCTCCTGGTGAGGTGGGGGTGGACAGGTTTTCATATGATTTACCAACAAAGCTGTTTACTTAAGTCTAGGTTATTTAAAGAGAATAATTTATGGTGCTCACTATACTTGATTGATAAGTCTCAGAATAACTTCTTGCACATACATGTGAGGTGTTGGTAGCGTTTATTCATCCAAAAATACATTTTCAAGATGGGATTTGTTTTAATTTTTATACAGTTCTTTAAAAGAAAATTTGAGCTGAAGCCAGAGAAATCATAAATAACTCATGAATAAATAATTACAATTCATAAACACCTCGAGCTTGCTTCCAATATAGTACACTCCTTTCCACCTGGGACTCTTTGGTGAATTCAGAGTATTGCTGCTATTTTAGGAGTTTGCCCCTACATGTTCAAGAGGAACTAAATCTGTCTGTGCCCAGGTACCTACTGAGGAGCAACAATGCAAGGTTCAGCGATGAGCCAGAAAGGAAGTGAATTGCATCCCTGAATAAGCCTGCTGTTCTCCTAAAATAATCCCAAAGACGATTTTTCAGTTTGAAAACTCAAAAGGTAGACTGTGACACTGCCCACACCAGACAGTCCTGTCACGTATATGAAACACCCCTGCAGACTCCATCTTTCTCCTTTTCTGATCACAGCTCAGGCTGGAAGTGCTGTTAATATTAGAACTGGGGAGTTTTCTCCTGAGAAAACCTCTTCCAGTTTTTTTTCCTCTTTTTGACTAAGTCTAATTACAGTTCCTCACATCTTTTCTGTAAATGAAGATCTTGGGGGAAGTGGAACTGTCCCATCCCTCAGGAAGGGAGAGTCTTGCCTCTCAGGGAGTTGCTTTGATTGACCATGGAGGCAGCAGATGGTGCTGGTTGTACTTTCCTAATCAGACTCCAAACCTGCCTGGTTTTCCTTCATTTCAGGATGCTCTTTGGTAGATAAATGTCAAACCTCAATACAGCAACACAACCATGGCAGCTTTTTGTGCCACTATGCCAGGTGCCATTTCTGGAGTGAAATGGTGCTCTTTGGGAGTTGAAGAGCTTCCCTTTGTTAGAACCTCTCCAGCAACAGCAACTCAGCCATGCAGTTGATGCTCCTACTGCTTGGGTTGCTCCCAAAATACACAAGGTGCTCCTCAGGCATGGAGGAAGTTCCCTGAGTCCTCCTCTCAAACACTAGCATGTTTTGGAGACAGCATAGGTCAGTCTCTCAGCTCCAGTCTGGGTTTTCTTCTCTGTTGTTACTGACTTTGATCCACCATAAATTGCTGTGGGATGCAGTGTGGGGGCCTGAACATAAATTCTGACTGGCTTTTCTCAGGTAATATGGAAAAAACACATTGAGAACCAGCTGTGCCCTGGGTGTGCCCTTTCAGTGCCGTGTTAAGAATCAGTTGTGCCTGTGGGATGCCCTCTCAGTGCCAGCTGTTAGGCTGCAGTAGGGGCAGTTCACAAGAAATTATCGTGTATTCAACAGCAGGAGACAAGGTGCCACTCGTCCCCTGATCTTTTTTGGCGACTTGGAGTTCTTCCCTCGGCACCCCATAAGTCCTGGACACTGTCACCTTCCAGCACTGTGACTTTAGGACATTGAGGTGTGAACACTGATGTTTGATTGTCACTGAAGGCCATTTGCTTTTCTGCTCTTGCTTGGTGGTGGCCCCTGCCAATGGACATGACCTCATGTCCTGCCCGCAAAGTTCTGGTGAAGCTCTTGGTTCAGAGCCTTGATGCCTGTTTTGTTGTTTCTTTTTTTAAAGGTGCATTTTGTGTCCTGTCTCGTTCCAGGTCCTTTTTTGGAGTTTCCAGCATTTCTGAGTGATTCTCTGGAGGTTCTTTATCTGAACGACAATCAGCTGGACTCTGTCCCGCCGTCCGTTTGCCTCCTGAAAGGTTTAACAGAGCTTTATTTAGGAAAGTAAGTCCATGTCATGGAAAAGCTTTGCAGTGTTATATCCATGTTGTTTTAGTGACCAGTCTTCTGTGGAGCCCCACCCCAGATGTCCAGTGCTTTTGAAGTCAGAAAGCTGGGAATAGTCAGCCCCTTGTTAGAGCTGTGCCCATGGTTTGCTTTAGATAAGGAGGAGGCTGGTCGTTTGAGTTAGGGAAGATGATCTAATGCTTTGAACACAGGCCTGGGAATCTAATGTGCCTCTAGTTCATTCTGGCTTTTTGCTGTCAGTTTCTGTAGTGCTACATTCAATAACTCATCATCTTTGCCTTTATTTCCTCAACTATCCAGCAAAGATGATTACATTTGTCTGCCTCAGAGGATAAATCGAGGTTATACATCACTTTTAGGATGGAAATTGCTATTAAAGTGCTGAGTAGTCTTATTAAAATGTTAATGGAAGATTTCTGCAAGGGTAGAATAGCGTAATCTGAGAGTCCATGAGAGCAGCTACTTACACACAAAGCCTGGTTGTTGGTAGATTTATTTGTTTTTGTACAGTAACCCTGGTATCCGAGAGCTTCCTCCAGAACTTGGACAGCTGGCTAATCTCTGGCAGCTGGATATCGAGGAACTAAATATCAGTAACGTTCCTGCAGAGATCAGAAAAGAGGGTAAGGCTGATGCTGTGTATTCTTTATTAAATTGACTGAACATGCAATAAAATCTCTTCCTTTTAATGGTCAAGAGCAGGAACAGACAGTGAATGCTGAGCCCTGTGGGGTTAACTGGAATTGCACAGGGAAACTTCCTACTTGTATTTACAAATTTGATAATCAGTGCTAAGCTCTGGCTGTATGCAGTATTTCATTTGCAATATGCATAAATTCTGTGGCTTGCTTCCTGAATGTGGATATTTTAGGATATTTAGATGGTCTCTCTAAAGACTCAAGTGTTTAGGATCAGCAGTCACAGTTCCATTGAAGTGACTTTATTGTGAGCTGCTAGGTTTTTGGATCTATTACAATGCTGTCTTTTTTTTTTTTTTTTTTTTTTGTATTTTAATCAGAAAATCCTGTGAGAACAAAGTTATTAGGAATTATTCCCACTCCAGCAGTATACTGTTGAAACCTCAATCTCACTTTAACTGGAAGCATAAAAGCAGAGGGAAAAACTGAGTATTTTCCAATACTGAATTAGTATTTTATGTTTCCTTTCAGCTTCTGAAGCACAGGAGCCCCAGCATTTGTTTCTCCTTACAGTGCTCCATTGTGGAGCCTCCGAGCAGTGACCTTTTCCTGGGGTCTCTGTCTCAGGTTTGTCCGCTGGAGGTTTCTTTGTTTATTCTCAGCCCACAGCCAGCCTGCAGGGGAAGCAGGAGTTCCCAGGCCCCATGTGTGTGTGCAGAGTGGGGTTTGTGCTGTCCCTGGGTGCTGCTGGCTGCAGTGCCCACCCCGTTGTGTCCCGCTCACAGGCCCCAAGACGGTGCTGGCGTATTTACGAGCGCAGCTGCGGCGGGCAGAGAAGTGCAAGCTGATGAAGATGATCGTCATCGGGCCCCCCCGGCAGGGCAAGTCCACGCTGGTGGAGATCCTGCAGACAGGGAAGGTGCCCCAGATGATGCACAGCGAGGCCACCATCCGCACAACCAAGTGGGAGCTGCCCAAGCCCGTGGGGCACAAGGCGAAGGTGAAAAGCGGCCGGAGGTCTGCAGGCCTGGTGGGATGTGGGAGCCCTGCAGGGTCCCGTGGGCTGAAATTTGGATTTGTCCTTTTGCAAAGAGCAGTTTCCATTGCCTCACAAGTGGGATGTGGCTTTAGACCCGTTGCAATTCTGTTTCATTTCCAGAACTAGAGGGCAGTTCTGTTTTCCTGACTGTGTTCTAAAGAGAGCTGTGTGTTGGCTAGGCTAAAATTCTGCCTCTCCCACCTCGAGTGGACACTGATTTTGAGAGAGTGCTTTAAATCAGCTTCTCTGCAGCAGATTGGGCTTTCATTTGGGACATCAGTACCTAAAGCTGGACTTCATTGATACCTGGGGGGGGATGTGGGTGGAAGACATGATCCAGGGATGTCTAAGGTGTATCTTAAGCACCCAAATCTCAGGTGGCTCATCCATGGAGTGTGTCATACTGAAGTCATTTGGAGAGTGTCGATTTAATCAAAGCATTTGTAGTTGGCCCTGTCCACTGCCTGCAGAGTAGCCCAGGAATTAGAGGATGCAGAATTTGTCCGGAGGTCTTATGAGAGCTGAGGGGGTGCAAACACATCACTCCCCATTCCCACATGAGAGCCATGACCACCAGACTGTTTTGGAAAGGGGAAAGGAGCCTGCTGAGTTCAGCTGTTCCACAGCAAAGAGTGCCAGCCAGAGACAGAAAGAAAAGAGCAACACAGGCTGACTCCTTGAAGGGTAGACTTTGGTGGGAGAAGGATTTGTGCATTTTGTGTTGAGGAGCAATTGAATAAAATAAAAGTGTAGACAGCACCAGGGACCTGGAGTGGAATCAAGACAATGAACGGGCTTTTATCTCTATCTCTGAGTCTGTCTGTCCACACACACACTCACAGCTGAAGGTCTTTTGGATGAACAAAGCAGTCCTTGTGCTGGTTAGGGCTTGGTTTCAACAACTGGAAGTTCTTCCAGCTGTTTTCTGGAGACTTCACATGGATTGCACAGAATCAGAGCCCTGCTGAGATGCTGAGCTCCTGGCTGAACTCTGATAGGGTAACTTCCACATGGGATCAGTCAGTACTTGGCCCCAGCCCCCTAAACAGAGCCCACTGGGGGTTATGTGCTGCTCTGAGGATGGGGGCTTCCTCTGAGGAGGAAGGTTTGGTTTTGTGTTCAGTCTCAGGGTTTTTGACTCTCCAGGGCCAAGTGATTTAGGGACAGATCTTCTCAGATATGCAGGTACTTCCTGCTGCAACTGGGAGCCTGAATGCCATTGAAGCAGAGAGCCAGGCTCCCTCTTAGTGCTGTCATGGGGCTGCACAGAGGAATACTGCAGGGATACTGGGAAGAGAGCCAGAACTGGAGAGGCCTCCATTTAAGCATTCCCCCAGAAATCAGTGAGTCTGATTCACAGCAACTGTGATTCTGGCCCATCTCTAGCGTGGCACAGACGTCAGAAGCCTGGGAGCAACATGTAGGAGGTGTTTGTGGAAGGCCTGAGAAGCTTCCCATCTCCTGAGCATCTCCCTTCTGCTTGGCTCAGCTTGGTCTGAGCTCAGTGGAAGTGATTTCAGCAGGGGTTTCCTGTTCCCCACAGCAGTGGCAGATAAGCAGCTTCAATGGTCTTGTGGCAGGGGCAAGGATGAAACAGTTTCTATTACAGATGCAGTGAAATGCAGGGCTCAGAATGAGACCCTTGTTTGGACTGGAGGATCCACAGCATTAACTGGAGTTTTACCAGCATCAAGGGCACCTCTATCGTTTTAGCAGCAAGTAATTAGTCTTGATTTCCTGTGGGGAAGTGGTAGCCATGCTTAACAATTGCTTGTTGATTTATCTTTCCTGGAGGCACAATTAGGACATTGAACCCCTTCTTGTGTCATACATTATGCAGGCGTAGGTTTATACTTCAGCTATTATCTCCCAGTGATTTACTGCCACGGTTTGATTTGAACACTTCTCTTTGTCTAAGTAGGTTGATTCAGTGGAGTTCAATGTCTGGGATATCGGAGGCCCAGCGAGCATGTCTACAGTCAATCAGTGTTTCTTCACAGACAAAGCATTGTACATAGTGGTCTGGAACTTGGCACTGGGGGAAGAAGCTGTGGCAAACTTACAGTTCTGGTTGCTGAACATTGAGGTAAGAAGTCACTGGTGGGCTCTGGGATATCTATTTATCAAGCAGCAGCTCAGCACGCAGATATGTGATATTGCAGATTCTTTTTGCTCTGCTTTGAAAAGCTCCCCAAGCTATGAATTTTGCACAGCATTTGGGATTCATTTTCCATTACGCTGTAGGCGTATCGCTATATTTAATGGTTTAAATTTATCATTTGCTTTGTTCTCCCTCACACACAGCAGAGAACGAAACAAAAGCTGATTTATAAACCCTTGCTAAGTAAGGCTGAACATACTTATTTTGGAATTAGTGTTTGACCACACTGTGCTCCAAGGGGGGTTTGAAGCATTTTCTTTCTTCTGTGAGTTAGACACACATTAGTCTTGAGGTTATATTTTTAACACTTTAGATTCAGGTAAGCTGGAGAGTATTTCCAAACCAGCTCTGATTTAGGCTCAGAGCTGCAGTGAATTCATTGCATTTTTCCAACACCATGTTCATAGTTGTCTGTGACTCTTTATTATTTGATTATTGTTTTAACATTAAGTGCACAAAAATGGGTGCCTCTTGAAAAACAAACATCTTGTAATTGTTGAAATATTAATGGTCAGCAGCAATCAAAAACCCAGGTAACAATGCTGAAGGGAAAACTATTTTATTTCCAAAAGGTATGATGTGTCCTTAATACATCCCAGCAAGCACATAGTAACATCAGGAAAAATGCAGAGAAATGTGATCATGATGGTTAAAAGAAGGGAAAAGTAAAGAGGGCTGTATGTAGAAAGGAGAAAACCACAAGAGAGTCTTTGTTCATGATCCTTTACAATAGAATTGGGAGAGAACAAGTGAAATTGTAGTTTGAAGCAAACAATGGGAAGTTTCTTAAACACACTGGATGGCCAACCTGTGGAATTTACTGGAAATAAAGTGTGCTTGGGGGCGCCAGAAATTGGAAAGACAAACTGGTGAATGCAAACTCCATCAAGTGCTGTTAATTCTGAGATCCTCCCTCATGCTGAGGCAGTCAGTGAGCTGCAGGCTGCTGGGTGCTGGGATAACACACCAGGGAGCAGCTCTCTATCCTGCCCTGTGCCTGTGCTCTCCCTGAGCCTCCAGCAGCAGCACACTGGGCCAGGGGGCCCTTTGGTGTGGCTTGGTGCAGCCACCACTCCTGGGCTTGCTGTGTCACTCAGGTTGGGAGATTGCAGTGGGCATCACAGGAGGGAAAGGGATTGCCTGCAAAGAAAGAAATCTTTCTGCCTCTGAATATTCTTCTGTGTCAAAGTCATTTGGATGGGCAAATGATCCCTGCTTAAGCCTGTGCAATCCCATTGTATGCGGCAGAATTTTCCCTGGATACATTCCAGGGTCATAATACACTCATGGAAGGGTTGGAAGAAACCAAGAGATCACCTAATCCATTCCTTTGTTCTGATTCAGGATTAAGTAGATCGAGACTTTTCTAGAAGTTTATCTCATCTCTCCATGTACCTCCAGTGAAAAAGTTTGTGTGACTTTCCCAGGTATCCATTCCAGATTAGCCTTTTTCAGGATCTCACATCTTCTGGCTGCAGGTTAAGTTAATGTTCTGTGGGCAGACATGGTTCCCTTCATTTCACTGACTCACAGCAACTCCTTTTATGTTAAACCCTGATGTAAAAACCCAAAGGGACAGTTTACTGCTCTGCAGTAGCACCAGATGATTAAGCCATGCTCTGCAGAATTCTGTGATACCCTGATCACTTGTAGCTGTTGTCAAGCTGCCACAATATATTGCCTTTATTTTATAAATGTATAAATGTATTCCATTTTATTGAAATGTGTGACTCCCTCCTCTTAAATACTACACTTTTCACCTGTCCTCACTGATGTAAACTGGATGAGGTCACTGCCAGTGTTTTCTCTTGCAGGCCAAGGCTCCAAACTCAGTGGTGTTGGTGGTAGGAACACACCTTGATTTGATTGAGACAAAATTCCGTGTGGAGAGGATAGCAACCCTGAGGGCCTATGTCCTGGCTCTGTGTCGCTCTCCCTCTGGATCCAGAGCAACTGGCTTCCCAGATATCACCTTCAAGCACCTGCAGTGAGTCCTCGTGCCTTTGTGAAGTTCACTCACTCTTTATTTTATGACACTTTTAACAATTTTGAGATACTTGATCTCCTTGGCAACGGAACCAATTTAGAGGCTCGTCAGCATTGCATTTCATCTATTTTTGACTGAGATAATGTATTATAATGAGAGAGAAGGTCAGTGTTGCTCAGGGGGCTGATGATGAGTCTGAGAGCTGGAAGCTCCAAAGTCATGACCTTGACCAGCCTGTTTACTGCTCCCCCTTCACTCAGGTTCCTCACTGTTTAATGGTGACACATTAGTCACAAGGGGAGAAGGTGCAGATTGACTAATTAATGCTGTGAGAGCGTGACTGTCACAGGGTGGGTGCCAGGGCCTCTGCTGAGGGGAGCCTGTGGGTGGTACCTGACGTGGGAACACAGCTCACGTGGCTGGGCAAGGAGGGGTCAGTCCCCCAAGCCCCTGGCAGTCCAAACCTGTCCCATCCATCTCCAAGTGTCACAACAGCGGGCTGGGGCTGCCTGGGAGGGGGGTGTCACTCAGGCCATACAGTCTGACACTGCTCCAAGAGAATGCCCGTGGGAAGAGGAGGCAGCTCCAGCTGGGAATGGAGCATGCCTGTGAGCCAGGGGGTGAACGTGGATGCAGCAAGCTGGCACCAAACAATGTGAAAATATCTGCCTGGGGCAAGAGCAGGTGGCAGCTGGCAAATGAGGAAGGGCACTGTGATGTCCCCAGCACTTCCCATCTGCTGCCTGGCAAAGGCATCAGCCGACCTCCCACACACTGCTCTGCAGGTGCTGTCAGGCATCCCAGCCCATGTCAGGCATCCCAGCCCGTGTCAGGCAACCCAAGCTGTGTCAGGCATCCCAGCCAGCTCTTCTCCATTAGAAGAAGCACCAGGGACCCACTGTGAGGCTCAAAAACTCACCATGAGATGGAGAAAACTTTGTGTCACCTCAAGCCTCTTTTGCCATCACCTCAGAGCATCACAACACAATCTCCATCATGCTTTCTCATGGGGACTTTCTTTCCCTCTGACAAGCATCCTGAACATTTCTCTTCACCTTCCTTTCCCCTTGCATTTCTTCCCAGCCTGATTTCATGCCTCTTTCCTCCTGTGCCTCTCCACATGCCATCATCCACCTGGAATAAGCATGGTATTAAGCTCTAGGGCTGGAGGAGTGTGAAATCCTTGTGTGGGTGACCCCGGGTGCTTCTGTCAGTGGTCAGGGTCATCCAGCATCCCAGTGAGTTGCACACTTCCCAGTGCCATGCAGGGCTGAGGTTTAAGATAAAGCATATTTTCATTAGAGAAGCGTTTTCTGTCTGCCATGGGAACATGTGTAGGATCAGTTAGAAAGACCCTTTGTTGGGGAAAGTGGAACAGAACTGTTCTTATCCAGCCCACAAAAAGATTAGAACTAGTAGGAGTTGAAGAGAGCAGGTTTTTAGCTGTTGAAGAGATAATGAAGGCCAGCTTTTAGGATCTAAGCATCAATTCCCAGATTGGAGGATCCAGCTGATTAAGGACCGGAATGAGGGTGGAAAAGGTGTCTGGTAGTCATCATCCTGCCTCTTTGATCTGGGGCAGGGAGGACTGGACCTGTCTCCAGAGGCCGCTGGGGCACAGAGTTCTCCTCCTCCCCACAGCCCCTTCCAGGATGTGTGTGGCTCTGGAGAGACAGAGGGGGATGACTTTGGTCAGGCTGCCAGGGATGTCCCCAGACGTCCCAGTGCACAGGGGACAGCAGTGCAGGGAGTGAAGCAGACAGAGCAGAGGTTAGACTAATACAGATGTGGCCTGGTACATCTTTTCCAGGCCACTCTGTGTTTTCTCCAAAGTATTCTAAAAATACTCACTGACAGCCTTCCTCCCATTCAGCTGACACAGGAAATTTAAAGTCAGTGATAAGAGAAAGTGAGCCTGGAAAGGAAGCCAGTGTGCTGATAAGGATTGATAACCTTCCCCCTTGCATGACTTTTGCAGTGAGCTCTCCTGTAAGACTCTGGAAGGCCTCGAGGGACTGCGGCAGCTGATTTTTCATGTCACCTGCAACATGAAGGATGTTGGCAGCTCAATTTGCTCCCAGAAACTTGCAGGGAGATTGGTGAGAACTGGGCTGTCTTGGTAATCATTACCAAAGCAGGGCTTTTGGGGGGCTTGGGAGGTGACCTTTAGGAGTTACTGATGGGGTAAGGGGTTGGTGCAGGAGCCATGTGAGTATTTAAGATGGCAATCTGGCTCTGGGAAAAGTCAGCACTGAAAAATCCCCGTGAAAGGAAGGTGGCAGGCAGTTCATCCCTTGCTGGCTGATCCTGATCCTGCTGATTTTCTCACATGGCTTGCAGATACCAAGGAGTTACCTCAGCCTCCAAGAAGCTGTCCTTGCAGAACAGCATAGAAGAAGTCAAAATGATGATGTGCAGTATTTAACAGACAGACAGATAGAGCTGATGATCGAGCAAACACCTGGAAATGATATCAAAGACTATGAAGACTTGCAAACTGGTAGGTCAGAGCAGACCAGTCATTTCTTGGAAATTAATATGTATGTCCAATTGAAATGTTCCACAAATAGTAAATACAAATTCCACCAGTGTAGAGGTGACTTTGAAAATTGGTAAGATATAAAATTAGTAGTGGGACTTTGGGGACAGGACTGGGAAGTTTCTAAGGTGGTCTGAGGTTACTGATATAATTTTTTTTTTTTTTTTGACAAGCTGTGTCTCATTTCTCGTCTGTGTAGAGTGAGGGTTGCCATAGTTTCAAGTCTGGCTTCTCTGTAGGTCCCCAGTCTTATGATCTTTATGGAGGCCTTGCTCTACAGGAGGCAGGGAGAGCCCTTCCCTGTGAAGATGACAGGAGGAGGGTGAAGGGGAGGTGTCGTGGGGACAGAAATACTGGCTGTGAAGAAGTGAGATGTGGGTTTTACAAGTGGAGTGTCAGATAGCAGCACTCCTCAGATAGATGTTACTCTCTTGGCTTGGCTGTGTGCTGGCTGTGTCTGGAATGCATAAAACTGCACAAACTGCCTCATAGTCTTACTCTTCTGCACTTCTGTGGTTTCCTAATGCTGATCTATTGCTAATCCCCAATTCTTTACTTTTTTGCAGCCATTAATTTTCTCATAGAAACAGGGACACTCCTGCACTTCCCGGACACGAGCCATGGCCTGAGGAACCTCTACTTCCTTGACCCTGTCTGGCTCTCAGAGTGTCTGCAGAGGATTTTCAACATCAAGAGCTCCAAGTCTGTAGCTAAGAATGGAGTCATCAGAGCAGAGGACCTCAGGATGCTGCTGGTTGGGACGGGTTTCACCGAGCAGACCGAAGAGCAGTACTTCCAGTTCTTGGCCAAGTTTGAGATCGCCCTGCCTGTGGCCAATAACAGGTATGTTGATAACTAGAGAGGTTTAGTCAGGCTGGAGAAAAAATGGCCATTTAGTCAGTGAATATTAACAGGCTTTGCCAGTCTGAGTGGTTGTCTTGACAGGGTTCTTGTGCTGAGAAAATGTCTGAGAGCATTCAGCAGTGTCATGGAAAGCACCCATCTATTTGGGCTGTATTTCCTGAACTGAGCATTCTCTGGGCCAAACCAGCCTGTGTGAAAGCCTTCCCAGAGCAGTCTTTGTCCACTGGGTGCATTGAGGCTGTGACAGGCTCAGCCACCAGCCCGGAGGGGCAGTGACACCGCCGGGGATGTGGCCACGAGCAGGTGGAAGCTGTAAGGGCTCAGCCGGCGCAGCTGCAGCCGGGAGAGGATGTGAGGCCACGGCTGCCAGGCCTGAAATATAGATGGGCTGGAGTCATCTGTTTCCAGTGAAGGATCCTCACTTCAGCATGGCAGAAAACTTTGGGTAATCAATACTTGTGTCAGCCCTGAAATAGCAGCGTTTTATTCCTGGTGAAATCAGGAAAGCGTAGCTGCAGCGGCAATGTGATTTACTTGATTTTTAACCTCAATAGGTGTTGATCAATAGTTTTCCTAGAAATGGTCTAAGAAACCTCCTTCTCTTTAAATGTTAATGAGTCCTCCTCCCCTCTGCCCCCCAGTCCCTTTTCCTCTGGGCAGAGTTCCCTGCGATTTTTCTCTCTGCCATCTGCTTGGCGACAGCCTGTTGTTGGGCTAGCGGTGAGCCCAGAGCTGTGCTGCACTTTTGATGTGGCATTTGCATTTCACTTCCTTGCCCTTGCAGGACAGCGCGGCTGCATCGCCCTGAGCCTCGGGGGAGCTCTGAATGCCAGCACAAGTGCAGCATTCTCTGTGCTGTCATTATGCCTGTCACTTATCCAGTCCCGGATGCCAACAAATTTTCTCAGGCTTAACACAGATAAAGCACCAATGTTTCTGCTCAGTCCAAAATGCCTTTTGGACTCCTTGTCACTATCTGCCATTTTTCACCAGGGCAATTACATTGTCTGTGCCTCAGGAACAAGGAAACTGCTTTTTCATGGCCTGCCCAATGTTTTTCTCAGCGATCCAAGCCACATTAGCAGAATATTCTTCCCACTGACGGGCTGTAGCTATAGCAGGTTGGATTAATTTAATGTACTAGCCAGACACAGAGCAGTTATTTGTTACTGTGCTGCTGCAATTATTGTCTAGATTGCCAGATAGGGTTTCTGTGCAGTCAGTAGAGAAAGCAGCTGCCAGTTTCTGTTCTGAAAGGGTGGATGGGGGCATGTTTCACATATTTTCAAAATTTGCATTGGCTGTTGTTCAATAGCGTCGAATCACCATCTGTGTTATAATCCACTAGATAGTTGTGGCCCAGAAGGGCCTCACTGGCCCTTCTTATACTCCTAGACCTTTTCTTGGATGTGCTGGGGAAAATTTATTAGCTGTCTGATTATGCATCCACTACTTTTATAGAGCAAGTTTTAGTTTGTTGCACTCTGCTTTTCTGCCTAAGGTGCATGTAACTTAGCTGTGTTCTACTTCTTAAAATATACTTAAAAGCGTGACCATTCTTACTGGAATTTATAATTGAAACTTTTGCCAGTTTTACATTCCAAAGATGTTTCATGGAACAGATAATTTGATCATGTAATATGTCATCACGTGTGACATATGGAGAGAGCTGTTGTCTAATGATGGCCGTTTTTTCTGAGCTGATGTTTCAGATTTTACAGAATGCTGCAGCTGCTAGAGAGAAAACATTAGAGGCAGTGGATTCTTTAAAGCAGTGGATTCGGACCCAGCATTAGTTCTGGTTGTGTCTAGTCCCTGCCAGTGTTATTTTGGTCAGGTCTCTTGGCCACGTGCCTTGCTGCTGTCGTTGTGCCCGTCAACGATGAGCCCCAGATGCCAACACATTTTCTCAGGCTCAGCACTGATAAAGCAGCAGTGTGTCTGCTTATAAGCAAATAACGTTTTAGATTGTACAGGCGTCCTGGGATGTGTTTGGTACAGAAGAGCATCACTGACAGGAGATTTGCTGGCAAGTATTGAAAGCCATAAGCTCATGGTTTTCAAAACAGTTGCAGTGTTCCAGGACGTTTAACTTCCCAAATATGAAAGATCAAGACAAATGAATATTCTGGGATTCCTGGGAGATCTGAAAATGATTTGAAAACGTTGGGGTCCCCTACAGCAGCATAACCCCGTTACTGCTGACTGGTCAAGCGCAGATAGCATCAAGTCTCCTTCACACTTGGGCAAAGCACCTAATAATCTGATTGCAGAGGAATCTGAGCTAGACGAGAGATTTCTCTGCTGGCAACAGCTCTTGCTCTAGGGGTTTGTCAGGGATGTGACAGGGATCCATCAGCTGCAGGGTGGAGCAGCAGGAATCCCTGTCATGCTGACCCATGGGGTGCTCTCATTCTGGGGCTGGGTTGAGGCAGAGCAGCCCAGTCCCTGCAGCCTGAAACTCCTTTCCCCCACTTCTGGGCTTACAGAACCTGAGCTGCTGGAGGTTGTTTTTGCACTGATCTCCTGTTCCACAGCTCTAATTCCCTGCTTACTACCAGGGCAAAATAGTACCAAAAAAATGAGTCCTGACATCACAGCTGTTCTAATGACTCTTATATTTTAATGCATTTAATTTGTGAGTACACAAATGCTCATTACATCAATTTTAGCCCTTTCCAATAGCCCTGGCTGAATTATGTAATGTCTGTTTTGCCTCTGCTTGCTTTCATAGTGTAAATTAATTTCTCCATGTATTGCTGCAGCGTTTTAGTCTAAAAGCTTTTTTATATGCAGTAGGCTGTGCCATTAAAAATCTCTTTGGAGACTGAATCGCCCTATTATCTGGTAACAATGTACTCACTGTTAAAAGCTGTAGCTAAAATCTGAGCTGTTGAACTTGATGTGTTTCAGCTACCTCCTCCCTCATCTGCTTCCTACCAAGCCGGCGTTAGATATCCACGGGCTCTGCCACCAGACCGCAAACACGGTCCAGAGGGTCTTCAAGATGAGTTTTGTCCCTGTTGGCTTCTGGCAGAGGTTCATAGCCCGGATGTTAATTAGCCTGGCAGAGATGGACCTCCAGGTAGGTTACTGTGTCTGTCTGCAAACAAAAGCAGACAGCTGAAGGGGTTCAGTGTAAGTGGGATGTCTGTTCGCATCCCGCTCGCTTCTGTCGCAGACTGCAGTAACATTGTTTGAGTAAGCGGGGAGAGGCGAGGCTCTGCACTCAAAGTCTGATTCTGTTTTTGCAGTAGGTGTCATTGAGAACGACAAATTGGCACTGGGGGAGAAAACCTGAGTTCTCCACAGCCTCTTTATAACGTGATCCCCTGGAAGGTCTCGGTTCCTCCAGCATCTTCCAATTACAAGTAATTGGAGTTCTGCCTGCGGCTCTTGTCCATGACCATTCCACCAGGCCAGACTCCCTCACAGCTTTGCCAGAGGAGATCTGGAATAGCTCCAGCAAAGCCAAATATCTGAATCTCCATGGGTATAAATGGGAAGAAAATTACAGGACTGTTGCCTTAATGAGGCACCCTGTTAGTGCAAGTGCTGTGAGTGACATTAAAGTAGTGTTTGCAAGGTTCTGAGAACCCAGTGAATTTTGATGTTGTTGCAGATGTGTTTGCAGCAGTTTCTATCTGAAACTTTCATAAATATCTGCAAAATATTTATAGTCTGCTCTGCTATCTTCTTAGCAGCTCTCCATTAAACTGTGGTCTGTCAGTGATGTACAGAACATGGAACACATGATACTGTTTTTGGAAGGTCATCTGTGTTCCAGGCTTCTCCAGCCATGTAATAACTTTCCCTCTTTTAACGGGGTGTCTTGGCAACCCCTTGCTTACATCCTCCTGGGCACTACATAATCCTAGAGCACCTTTCCTAGGGGTTTCATCCAGTCCTCATGAAGGGAGTGGAAAGGATGCCAGGCGTCAGACCTGTCTGCAGGCAAATAAATGTTGGAGCAATGAGTACAGCGGAGTCCTGCAGATTAACTTCTTGGTTTTAAAACAGAAATACATTTTGCTGGTTTGAAGTGTCTTGGAGAAGAGCCATCTTCCTCCCACTAAAACAGGTGGAAAAGTTAACTCTCTGCATTGAGGGCAGACTTCATCATTCACTAGAACATTTAGTGCTTTAGGTTTATAAGACTTTTGTGAATGCAGAATAAATACAGCAAATGTCACAGTTACAGAATTAGCTTTGTGCGCTGATATGAAATTGTTCTTTTCTGAGTGGCATGAAAAAGATTTCCACTGTGGAAAAACCAATTTTACCACGAGTATTTCCATTCCATCACAAAATTTTATATGAGCACAAGTCACTTTTATTGGAAAAGGTACAACAGCACCTGTGAAAGCCAAAAAAAGAAATCACTTTCTTGCCCGATTAAAACATCCTTACGAGAAACTTCAGCACGATTTTCATGCTTTTCTGCTTGTTTCAGCTCTTTGAAAACAAGAAGAACACCAAGACAAGGAACAAAAAGGTGACCATCTACAGCTTCACAGGCACGCAAAGGAACCGCTGCAGCACGTTCCGAGTCAAAAGGACTCACACGGTTTACTGGCAGGAAGGTCTGTTCGTTACCTTTGATGGAGGCTATCTTAGGTAATTTGTGTTCATAATGCAGCATGTGTGACAGGGGACTAATAGAGTGTGTGAGACACATCAGCTGAATGGAGATGAATGGGCCTCACCCAGGCTGTGTGCTCCCTCATCAGGAGAAGAGGAGGCTCTTCTAATGGACGTAATTCACCTGGTAACAACTGCTGACAAAAATGGCGAATAACTGATTATTTGGCAGGTCTGAATGTATCAACCTTATCTGCTGTTGCAGCCACAAATTGAAAGAGGACTGAGAACAGAAAGTGAAATTCAGAGTGGGGGTCTGGCAGCTTAAAATTGTGCTTTTCACATGCAAAGATTTCCTTACCTCAATGAGTTTTCCACTGAATCCTAAAACTTCACCACTGCGTGGCAGTAATCCAGGTCAATGGAGGTGCTTCTGTGCAGCAGGGACTGTGGGCAAGTGCCTCAACCTGGCCAAGGCAGAATGTCTGCTGGCTGCCAGCCTGGGGAAAACCTCCTGTCCATGTTGTTTCACAAATGCAGACATTTAAGACTTTTCTCCTTCAGTCACTGGCAAGACAGGGAGGAACCATTGGTGCTGCTGCATGGTTGGAGGCCAGAAGGAAGCAGTGATCTTCCCAAGTTTCCAAGCTCAGTAGAGACTTGCACCCAGACACTGCAAACCACAGGCTGGAATCCTAAATTCTGGACGGTGGTAGTGGTCATGCTGTTAGCTACCCATGTATTTCAGGGAGTTACACTTTCATGGGAATTGTGCAAAAATGGTGTTCATAAACTTTTCCTAACGGTTTCTGGAAATACCAGTATTATTCCACTGGAATTTTATTACAGATTTTACAACTCCCAACCTTCCATCATTCTGTATGGGGCATTTCTGTCAAAGCTCTCTGTCATACTCAGCTTGCTTAGGCCACAGTTTTCCCTAGTCCTGACCTTCTATAGCACTTACCCTTTGTGAGGAACGGGCATTTCTGTGCAAGAATTCTCTTCTGAAAGTCATTTTCAGGACAGACTGAGTTGAAAAATCACCCTCGAAGCTAGATTGCTTTGTGTTTTGATGACTTATGAACTGTGTGTTATTATGTAACTCAGGTTTCCTGCCAGAAAGAAAGTTTGTTGACACTGATACTTCAGGAAAGCTTCACAGGTCTGTCTTTTGGCTTTCTCACACAGCGTTGAGTCTTCTGATGTGAACTGGAAAAAGAAAAAAAGTGGTGGAATAAAAATAATTTCCCAGTCAGAAGTGAGAGACTTTTCAGCCATGGCATTCATCACGGATCATGTCAACTCTTTGATAGACCAGTGGTTCCCTGGTAAGAGAACTCTAATTTTCTGTGCAGTGTTACATCTTTTCAACAGAGGGTTCTTTGCCAGAGCTCTCCAGGTGCACAATATTGTGTGTTAATTGAAGACCCCTCAGGCTCTGACAGTCTCAAGCCAATAACATTTGATAAAAGCTAATAAACCTGCAGACAGATCAAGATTAGTTGCCAACACCCTTTGGTCTAGACTTTGTGTCTTCCAGTCTGTCTGTCACAGCAACACAGGTGAAACATTGCAGTTCAAACAGGACCTGCAGGAGTTCAAAAGATTCATCCAGTGCTCGTAGCAGGGGCAGGATTTGGCCCAAACTGGTTGGTGCTGTCCCTTGAACTCATTTTGGCATCAGCTGGGAGGAGGATTTGCCCATCATTTCTAACTTTCTATGAGTTACAAAATTCTGATGTGAGAGGCTTGAGTGAATATGGTACCAAGGACTCCATGCCAAAGTAACTTCCTTGACTCCTGCAGCTGCTTTTCCTGTGCTCAGCACAAATCCTGCTGTTACCCAGCAGGCTCTTTGCAACCCCAATACACTTTGTTTGAAACCAAAACAAAATCTGAAGTGCCCTTTGTCGTCCTACCCTGGTCGAGAAAGCAGTGCCAGAGTCTTTTAATTGGAGGCTCTGTGGAGGAAACAGTGGTGCACTCTCACATACTCACGTTCTATGTGTTCTGAAGATAAAAGAACATTTTATTTGCCTTTGGATTAAAATAATGCTAAAGTTAATCAGTGAAGCTTGAGAAGAGCCATTACTTCAAAGGCTGCAGCCTGTGTTCACCCTGACTAATTGTGGGCATTTAATAGAGCCTGTCACCACAAAATCTCTCTGTAGTTATAGGAGAGGTGTGAACCTCCCAAGGGCTTAGTCGTGGTAGAACCCACGTTTCCCCTGGAGGGGCTGAACACGTTGCCCATGAGGGAGCCCACAGGACCTGTGTTCCCAGCCTGGGTGCTGCAGGTGAGTGCTGAGCCTGGGCTCCGTGTGCTGTGCCTGCCAGCCTGCTCCCAACCCCATTCCCACTTCCAGCCATCCGGCAGTTTGCAGCCTAGGCAGAGACAGAGACACCCAGCAAGCAGAAGGGTCTCTCCATTCCTTTATTCACACATCTCTAATTTTTGCTGGTCCTGAGTACATCTACCTCACAAGCCTGTGCATTACCTGTGACCAGAGTAGGGTGAGTGTTGGGTTATGTCCACAGCCCTGTCTCCCCAGCACTGTCCCTGTCTACTTTGCAAAGCTATTTTCTGTTCCAGTCAGTACCCTGCAGCAAACTGCTCTGTGTGAGCGTGACCGTTCCCAGCCGGTGGATCCAGGTCGTGCTGCGGACACTGGAATGCACTCGGAGCTGTTCTTCCCTCTCAGCTGCCGTGGTGACGTGGTTTCCTGTTTGTTTGCTCTCTCTGAAGCCCTCACAGCCACAGAGAGCGATGGCACGTTGCTGATGGAGCAGTATGTGCCCTGCCACATCTGTGCAGCTGCCGGGCCGGAGCAGCGCGAGGGCGGCGAGAGGGCGGAGGACGCGCAGTACTTCAACATGGAGGATTGCGTCCTGACCGCCATCGAGCTGGACTACATCACGTGTCCTAACCACCCTGACATCCCCGTGTCGCTCCAAGAGCTGGTCCCAGAGCTTTTCATGACTGATTTTCCTGCCAGGTAACGTGTGATAGCCTTTGGTTGAGTTTCAGTGTACCTGCGTGATTTGGTTGGGCACTTTTCCTGAGTCGCCTCTGCTGGAGGGACGTGCTGACCACAGGAAACAAATCCATCTGCTCTCCCTCCGTGCTCTGGCAGTTCATCCTGAGCTGCACCCCTGGTGTTCAGCAACTTGCTTAGACAATATCTGTGTGCTGACCGAGTCATCACACCAGAGATCCTTTGAGATCCCTGTGGTGCAATGTGAAAGTCCCTTTTTAAAGCCACAGCTGTCCTGCATTGCCCAGAACTCTGGCCAGGACTTTCTGTAGTTGGAGCCTTTCTGGGATCCCACAAAAGGAGATTTTAATGTGGCAAAACAAAAAGGAAGTGCTGCTGCATCACAAAATTGGCACTAAAATGGCCTTAATTTTGTAAGGGCCTGTAGGTGAGTGAGTTTATGGACACCACAGGGGAACTCACACTGAGCTGGGGCTCCTGCTTGGCTGAGGGCTGCTGGATGTGTTGGGTGTGTGGCAGCCCTGAACAGCTGAAGGAGTTCTTCCCTACCCACAGCAACACTGCCAAAACTTTAAGCTGCTTAACTGCATTCCCAGATGGGCTCAGTCTTATACCCCTCATTACTCAGTGTGCAGAGCAGACCCCAGAGCAGGCAGGACAAGCAGAGCAATGTCCCCTTTGGCTCCTGCTCTCTCAGACCTCTGAATGCCCAGTGCAGAATCACAGGACCTCTGGACCAGGCTGTCCTGTTGGCTGCTGTGGGAGCTCTCTGTGCTCTCACTGGCCCCTCTTGCTTTGTTGGGGTCATTTTTCTGGGCAAACACCCCATCAGCTCATCACACCAGCCCTCCTCACACTGTTATCTCCTGCAGATTTATTTGGCAGGTGCGAGGCGAGTGGAGATGTTTGAAGTGTGAACAGCTGTAAAAGTAGTCTCTGGGAGAGTGGGGAAATGATGAATTGCAGCCTGGGAACACTAAGCTGATTTGAATAATCAGGTTTCAGAGTGTGGGGCTGTTCATAAACATCCTGTCCTGCCTCGGTGGAAAAAAAGAGGAACAGGAGGTAAATGAAGCAAAAAAACCAAAAATCCATTAATACAGATAAGTAGTACAAGTATCAGTACCTGTGTCATCTGCTTGGAAAAGGAGCTTATGTGCTTTCCAGATCTGTTTGATTCTTATGGGATAAATTAGTAAAAAGCCTTTTGTACTTCTTTGCTCAAATTACTATTTTCTGTGAGAAATCTGTTGAACAATGTGAGCCAGCATGGAGTGCTCTGAGATGACCAAGGCAGTTCAGGTGATCCAGTCCTCTTGGTAGATAAGGCAAGAACCTGTTAGGCATTTGTGAAAATGGAAATCACATTAAAATCATTAATTTACCACATCTTTGAAACTTTAATTAAAAACCCCCAATTTCTGTTTGGCAGACTGTTCCTGGAAAATAGCAAACTGGAATGCAGTGAAAATGAAAACAACGTTCTTGGCCAGGGTGGAAGTGGAACTGTTATATATCGGGCACGATACCAAGGAAAACCAGTGGCTGTGAAGAGATTTCAGATTAAAAAATGCAAGGGTTCTCCCACTTCAGCTGCAGGTACAGTGCACAGATTTGGTGTCAGGAATCTGGGAATCTGCAATCTGGGATCCCAAGCTGAGAACAAAGAGTCTGCAAAGTGCTGACAGCACCTGATTGAACACAGCATGGAAATAGATAGCAAAACTAATGGGTTTCAGTGGAGGAGGAGGAGGATGCATCTGAGAGTTCTTCATGAGCATTTGTAGTGATGAAGGTCACTGGCTCTGCAGGAGGCTTCTCTCCTGCAAATCAGAGGTTGGATTTATAGGGTGCCAAGGCAAAGCCATTGATTGGGAAGGGAGATGAGATTTCAGCTCCTCTTCCCACACTATTTGGCCATGAGAAGTGTGGGTTTGTGCTGAGGACTTGTGAGTCTCCACCTCTGAATTAGTGTTTTACCCTCTCTGTGCCAGCAGCTGGAGAAAGCAAACCGGGAATCCTTCTGAGCCCACCAGCTTCTCCAGGCAGGGATGGGCTCCTGTGGAGCCCAGCTTTCCAGCAGAGCCTCAGTCCATGGACAGAGGAAAGGAGAAAGTGCCTCACATTCCTCATTTTTGTCAGGGGAGGATGTGGTGAATCCCTGAGCTGGGGAGGAGGCCAGCTGCTGTCCCAGTGACAAATTAGCTTCGAGAAGAGCCGACCTGCCTGAGCAGCCCAGGGTGTGCTGTGGCAGCAGGACCATTATTGTGATGGGTCTCCTCTGGCAGGGAAGCTGGGAAACTGTAGGGAAGAGCCCTTCCAGCAAAGGGTCTGCAGTGTGCCATCTACACAGAGTCCCTGCTGGGAGGAGCACAGCACAGGTTTTCCAAAGTCATCCAGGGGATGTGTGAGAACAGCAAGTGCCAGCCACGCCTGAGCCTGGTGTTTAAGGACCAAGGGAGCTCCTGCTTCCTGAGGCACCAGACAGATCCTGCTTATAGCCAGTGTCTCTTAGTGGCTCATGCATCAGCAAAAGGATTCAACTTAAAGCCTCGCTGTCGACATAATCCCACCAGCTGCCTTCCTGCTGCAGCCCTCGCTCGGTGATCACCTCCCAGAGAGTTTGTGACTCGTTTCCTGAGCTGGGCAGTGAGAAGAGGGGGGGTTGTGTGTCTTGCCAGATACCATGTTGAAGCACCTGCGGGCCATGGATGCCATGAAGAACTTCTCAGAGTTCCGGCAGGAGGCCAGCATGCTGCACTCCCTGCAGCACCCCTGCATCGTGTCCCTCATCGGCATCAGCATCCACCCGCTCTGCTTCGCCCTGGAGCTGGCCCCGCTGGGCAGCCTCACCACCGTCCTGGCCGAGAACTCCAAAGGTAAAGCCAGCCTCTCCCCCACCCCTCTCCCACTGACAAATGCTCAGTGGTGTTTAAATTACTGCTTGATTTGCTGGAGAGGATTTTTTTTTTTTCCCCAGACTACGGGAAGTGGGAGGGATGGAATTGTTCTTATATTATGCTTTTGGGAACCTAGTAAAAATTGATGCTCGGGATTCTCAAAGCTGCTTTGGAGACCTGGATTTTCAATTTCTCTGCAAATTAATACGGAGTGCATCTCTCTTCAGTGCTGAGTGGATGGTGCTGTGTTTTTCCCCCTGCAGATGGGTGTCTGGTACTCTAAATTATCTCATAATTATCTGTATTGCTGTCATTGTCAAATGAACAACACTAATTCCATGATAAGTTGAGGCCATCTGACCCTCTTGGCACCTTGGCTTCATGTCAACTTTCAGTCAAACAGTTATTTTCACCAGAAGATTTAGTGGCCTAGGAGTGAAAGGATTTAAAAAAAGAATCTAATAGGACTGTCAGACACGTACAGTAACACAAACAGTGTAATTTCAAATGGTGGCATTGAGTGATGTTTCAAAAGGTTGTCAGCTATTGCTCTGGAGTTAAAAAGAGAAGGAGAGAGGGGGAAGAAGCAGCAGTCATGGCAATTCCAGGAGCTGGAGTCGGGCTGTTCCTTTGTGCCAGGGTCCTCCTTTGTGCCGCTGGGACACATGCTGACACACAAAATAGCCTACCAGATCGCCACCGGCCTGGCCTACCTGCACAAGAAGAACATCATCTTCTGCGACCTCAAGTCGGACAACATCCTGGTGTGGTCCCTGGACGTCAGGGAGCACGTGAACATCAAGCTCTCCGACTACGGCATCTCGCGGCAGTCGTTCCACGAGGGCGCGCTGGGCGTGGAGGGCACACCGGGCTACCAGGCGCCCGAGATCCGGCCCCGCATCGTCTACGACGAGAAGGTGACTGACTGGGGGAGGCTGTGGGGCAGCCCTGTGGTGGCACTGGGGGGCTGGCACCGTCCCATGGCTCAGTTCCCTTCTCGGTACGTGGGGGCTGGCACTGGCTTTCCCACTGTGCCTGCCTTGCTCTCCTCTCCACCCGCCAACAGAGCCCTCCCTGATTTTCCCTCTGTTTCTGGCTCCAGGTGGACATGTTCTCCTATGGGATGGTCCTGTATGAGCTGCTGTCCGGGCAGCGGCCTGTGCTGGGACACCACCAGCTCCAGATTGCAAAGAAGCTGTCCAAAGGGATCCGTCCTGTCCTGGGGCAGCCCGAGGAGGTGCAGCTCTACAGGATGCAGGCACTCATGATGGAGTGCTGGGACACTAAGCCAGAGAAGGTACAAGACCACCCTCCTGAGCCATGTTCTCTGAGCTGGCTGCCCTCTTTGTGCAGGAGGGCTGAGCTTGCTCCTGGTGCAGCACAACAGCTCCATTGCCCGTTTACCCCTCCTGCTGATTTGGCCCAGAATTTCTGTTGACTTAAATGAGAGTTTTATGAATGAAATGATGACAGATTTGTGGCCTTAGACATCTGTGGTGGCTTGAAGGTCTCTTGATGTCTATGGCAGTAAGGCTGCTGATTTCACCAGGGCAAGACATTACCCATAATTTCTAGAAACAGCTCCAGTGTCATGCTGTGAGTGCAACTACAAAGACTTCAAAATCCCCAAGTTATAAAAGGAGGTATGAGGAAGCAAAAGCTTCAAAGTGAAAGAAAAGGATTATGCTGCATTACATTCTTCATTAATTTCAGTTGGTGTTTTAGAGCTGTTGTCCTTCAAACAAAGGTCAGCCTGACTCTCAAACATCTCTACACTGTCATGCAATGGGTCAGCTTCCAAACTTCGTAAGCCTGAGGAAATTAATCAGTAAAATGTGTAAGAGAATGACAGACCAAGCTTTCATAAATAATCATAGAATCAGAAAATGGTTTGGGTTGGAATCCAATTCCAGGGACACCCAGCCCGTGCTTGTGCTGGGGATTGCCCTGATCCAGGTGCAGGACCTTGTGCTTGGCCTTGTTGAGCCTCCTGTTTATTATGGTTCTCCTGTTTCATCTTGTGTGACTTGTCTTTCTCTTTTCCTCCCCCCTCAGCGTCCCCTGGCCATCTCTGTGGTGGGGCAGATGAAAGATCCAACCTTTGCAACGTTCATGTACCTGCTGCCCTGTGGGAAGCAGTCTTCCTTCTTCTGCTCCCCGGGGCAGGAGTACACGGTGGTGTTCTGGGATGGGAAGGAGGACACCAGGTGAGACAGCTCACATTAGCAATTCCTTTCTTTTCTTTTTCCTTTTTAAGTAAAAAGCTCTTCAGCATCTTCGCTTCTGCCTCTGGGAGGGAGGTAAAGAAGGTGAAAGTGAGCTTGGATGAACGCCAAGAATACAGTGAACACTGTTTTCCCAAACTCTTTTAATTGGGAACAGTGGTTGCTTTATAAAGGATATTTAATGAGCTTAACTCTGCTTCAGTTAATATGGGGAGAAGATTAGGGCAGTGTAATGATTCACACACACAGGATGAAGCATTTGCACATGAGAACAGACGTGTTCTGCCTTTCCTAATGAGGCCATTTAACACTAAACCTTTCCTAATTGAGGCTGCAGTTCCATCTCTCTTCTGCAAAGCAATTAAGCACATGCTTAAATCCTATTGCAATCATGGGGAGTTAACCACATGCCTGGAGCTGTGTGTGCATCCAAGTGTGCACTGCCAGTAAAATGTGTTCTGGACTGAAGGCATGTGCTTAAAATGTTATTAAATTGTGACTGAGGTGATGGCATTTTGCTCAGCCACATGTGACCTGCGGCTAGTTAGGTTCATTTTTATGGATGTTGCTGATTTTTATAGCCTCAGACTTACTTGGAAACATTCACAAACTGATCTGAATTTTATATTAATGTGTTCATTATTTGTAACCATTGAGCTAATGGGGAAGGCACGTGATTTGTTGCTGAACTATTTGCTTTGCCATTTGTGGTCCCTGGTCAGTTGTTCAGTGCAGGCAGTGTAACTTTTCCTGCTGAACTGGTGAAGCACATGGCACTCCCAGATGTATTTTGAATACATGGATGATGTCCAAATATTCACAGCAATATATCTCAGTGAATCTGCTTCCTGACTGGACAATCCACTTGCTGGCGACTGCTGAATAACAAGTTTACTCATATGTGACAAATTTCAGGATGTGTAATTGCTTGTGCCACAGTTGGTAAAACATCTGGGACTCACAGATGTGGTTGTGAATATCCAGTTATTGTTCAAACATCCAAACTCAATAAACTTCCCCAAACAAACAAAATCCTTTTAGCTACAAAAAACTACTAATTAGTCATATTTATAAATAATTTTATGAAGTTACAGATCTTTACTCTGTAGAATCATGCTCCTCTGTTTATGTACTTGAATAATAATGAAGCCAGATAATAGCAAGGCAGTGAACTTAGAGAGCAGCTATTCCCTTGAGAACCAAATGGTCAAGATGGGCTGAGACTTCCCAGCTATTAATTACTGCTGTTCAGCTGGATCTGTTTGTCTCACAGCTCCATTACAGGAGCAGACCACATACGTCCCACTAACCTTGTGCAAAGTCAGAGAGCTGAGTGTCAGTCTTCACAGAAGCAATTGCACATCTGCCCCTGAGGAAGAGCCATGGCACGTCTTTCTTTTCCTTCAAATGAGAAATTTACAGTTTGGAGGGGTGTAGATCCTTGCAGCATCATCCACATCTGGGCAGTTGTGTCGTGGCTTGGCCACAAGTGCCCCAAGTCCCTCAGCCCTGTGCAGGTGGAGTGTTGGCTGTCTGAAATTGTTGCTTGCTCCTTTCAGGAACTACACGGTGGTGAACCTGGAGAAAGGAGTCATGGAAGTGCAGAGGATGAGCTGCCCAGGAATGAAGCTGTGCTGCCAACTCAAATTTCAGAATGCCCTGTGGGCAGCCACGGAGGTGAGCATCGCCTGTGCCCCGTCGAGAGGGGCCTCGTTAGGGGCGACACTAACGAAGAGAAAGGGCCTGCTAAATTAGTAAAGCCAAGAGTGTGTGAGACAAAGGGCATCTCAAATGAGCAGTGACTTTGCATCTGCTGTCTCCAGGTGTTCTGTTTCTACCTGACTCACAGCTCCAGACTGTGCCTCCCAGAGCCCGGAGCGACCGTGGGAACCTCGGCTTCCCCAGGGGAAACTCAGGGCTGGAGCAGTCTGTGCCCAGGGGTTCATCTGGGAAATGTCCTTATCTGTGCGTGATAAAGGGAGGCAGGGACAGAAAACATGCATTTAAGGGTGGGGTTTTGAAAGAGGCCTGAGGGATTTGAAGGTTGGTGGGAAATGGGTACCCGAGTTTTGTGTTCGCTGTGGAAAATTGCAGCTAAAAAGATAAGAGTGAGAGAGCGTGGCTGATTTATCCCCCAGAGCCCCTGGCCACCCATCAAAAAGGGCTGTTAAGTGTCAGCCAGCTGTGACACAATCGTTTCACACAAAACAAAGAAAAAACAGACAAAAAAGTTAAATGTACCTGAAGTTCAGTGTTTTAGAGTGGGCAGGAAAAAAGGCCACACTCGCTGAGTAAATAATTTGTGCTGGCTGTTTCACTCTGCCCTGGCATGGATGCTGTGAGTACAGAATTTTTTTTCTCCCCATAAGAAAATAAGATATTTTGACTTTTTCTGTCCTCAGATAGAGGTAAAGCTCAAATACTCTTTCATATTATTTTTATTGTTATTATTATCATAAGTATAGAAAAATTAAAATTCAAATATCTTAAAGCATTGTATTTCCACCTTTTGGATCAGAATGAAAAGTTTGCTGCTTCCCAAACTGGGTGCTCTTGGTCAGTCTAGTAGATTTGGGAGGTGTGGGACAGGTGTGATTTCACATAAAATGTAATGTCCCTTAAATGGACAGATTAATGCAAAATAACAGACAACCTACTTCAATTGCTGTTTGGGATTTTTGCACTCAGGGTTGTCAGATGCTGCTTTTGGATGTGGTGATAAAATCCCTACACTGGTGACTTTTGGATAATGTATATATTGTCCACAGCCTGTTCTGGGGAATGCAGCACCTGCTTTCTACCCACATGCCAAAGGTTCTCCATGAAAAACAGAAATTTACTCTCTGGGTATCAAAAAATACAAATAAAACCCAGTTTTGGAACCAATTAGATCTTGCTCAGGTATCAAGACATGAAAAGCAGGGAGGTGGTTTGCATTTATAGAGTTTTATGTGCTCTTTCACAGGACCAGAAGATTTCTGTGTATGGATTGCAGGGCATGTGTCCCTTAAAGACTCCACTGAAGGGTTTAGACACTCCTGCCACTGTGAGCTGCTTCCTGGTGATGCCTCTTGTCAAAAGGGTAAGGAACAACACAGAGGAAGAGGGGAAAAGGGGCAGTAGTGAGACTCTGCTGCTGGGCCAAGCTGCCACAGTCAGCTGGTGCTGAAGGACTTTGCAATGCCCAGGAACATTTTGGCACTGCAAGGAGAAGCTTTCCAGGTCTTTCTGCCTCTGCCAGAGGACAGAGGTGTGGGCAGGAACCTGAGTCAGGGGACCAAAGCTGGCACTTCCAAGCCTGCTGGGAAAATAGTCAAAACAGATCAAATTCCTCAGCAAGGAAGTTTTCCAGCTGCGTTTCCACTTCACTGGAACACAAGGTTTAGGCTGATCAAGCAAAGTGGAGAAGACATGAAACAATAATTCGAATAGAGATTTGTTAAGTGCTAATGCAGGACGTGGGCACATCCGGCCTCTGGTACCCACTGTTTTCCTGGGCTCTGCTGTCATTTGTGTGCACAGGCATCCTGAAATGTTATCTGGGCTCAGCCACTCTCCTGTTTTGGTTTGGAATGAGAACACTTAGATAACACAGCTGGTTTGGGTAATGCTCTTGTGGGTAACAGGGATAATTACTCTTATGGGCATTAAAAAAACAAGTTGTATGTTATCTGCCTAGCCCTGGAATTGCCACCATCCCGTGCTGGCAGGAGAAATCTGACCTGGGTATCTATTGCGGGCAAGCCTTGGGAGATGTATAAAAACTGTTTTCCTGCTAAATTACCTCTGTTAGCTTAGAGCCACCTCAAGTGAAAACATGTAATTATGTTCCAACATTACTGGTAGCTGTGTAGTCTTTGCAAATGCCAGCAGACTGGGATGTGTCTGAGAGCTCAGCACAGGGCAGCTCTCAGAGCTGCTGGTTTATACCAGGCCTGTCCCGAGCCATTGTCCATTTCTGGCTCATCTGCTGGGATTGCTGAGTCTGAGGCAGATGGTTTGTGTAAGGTGTTCTGCTGCACTTCCAAACATGGTGTAAGTAGGGCTAAAGTAGGGCATTGATGTAAAGTTGGCACAGGGCTGGATTTCTCTGCATCTGTTGGCTTTCCTTGGCTCCCGGACCTGCAGCGTTTGTCCGCCGTGGAGTTTCATTTCTGATGTGTAGGGCAAATTTCTTTTTCATGCTGGCTGAGGTTCTGTCCAGGACAGTCGAGGGAGCCTTTTGCTTTCAGCTTTTCCACTGTCACACAGCTTGCAAAGCCATTCCTCAGGGGTTACGAGTGGCTTTATGTCTCCTGGTTTCTATTTCCAGTTTGTGGCTTGCCTAGAAAATGTCATAAATAATGCCAGGCCCTACAATAGCAATATTGAGTCTAGACACCTCCCTTCCTCCCCCGACCCTACCCAACCTTCCAGAAATCCACCTCCCTTCAGCTCACTCCTTCTTAGTTTATTGGACTTACTTTTTCCTCTCTCCTTTCTATGAATGAGTTTGGCAGTGGAATGGCCAGAGCAGCAGCCTGGGGATGTGCAGACCAGGCTGGCAAGAACTGAACCAGCCAGTTCTTCCAAAAAACCTATGTGGAAAGCTTACACTTGTCACACTCACTGCCTGGCCAGCAAGCTGTATCAGAGTTATCACAGTCACTGCTGTCCAGTGGAGGAGAGAATTGCATTTCCCTTTAGCTGGTGAGATGTGAGGTAACTTTTAGTCAGAGAATTGCCGAGGGATGTTGCTGGGAAGGGGAATTCTTTACGACTGCCTTGGGAAGGCTGATCCAAAAGAAATAGTTTCCAAAATTTGGTTTCTCATCCAAAGGAAGCATCATGGAAATTTGAAAGCAGGCAAGAGGGGCCCAGAATCTGAAACTCACCAGCCAAGGAAAAGTCTTGTACAATTTAAGCTTTTTGTTGCATGCTTTTTGTCACCAGGATGATTCTTTTTGGTAAACAATACAATTTTCAGCAGAAAAAGCAAACAAATTAGCAAATGAGCAGGTTAAAAAGGGCAAACCAAGACACATTCTGCCTTGGTAGAAGAGAAGTGGAGGGAAGAGATGCAGAGGGAGAGAGAAACCTGAATGTGTGCAAATCTTTGGCCCCGCACAAGAACCTGGAACACATGGAAACAAAAGCTGCATTTAAAGGCTGCAGCCAGCAGTGCCAGACCCTGTGCCGACAAGAGGAGGAGGAGGTGACCAGGCCCTGGTGGAGGATTTTTTGCCATTCCTGCTGACCTGCTGGCAGTGGGACAGGATGTCTGGAGCCGGCTCATCCCCGCTCATCGCCGCGCGGCACGGCCCCGCTCGGGGCCTTCCTCCTGGCACGGCCCCGCTGCTGGCAGCACGGGGCCTTCAAATGCACTTCTGTTGCTCTGTGTTTTTGTTGGCTCCTCGTGGAGCCCAAATGTTGAAAATGAATTCTGAGAAAGTTACTTAAGGTTTCTGGAGGCTGCAGCCCTGCCTGCCTTTGGTGGCTGCTGGAATACCCTGATCAGGGGGGCTTTGCCTCACCGGCACTGGGTAAAATCTGGCAAGAATTAATTATGGCATCTGTGGGGAGGTGGTTTTTGACATGGTCTTCTGCAGAATTGGTGACTCCCTCAGCTCAGTCATGTGAGGGATGGCAGGGTAAGGGCATTTCTCAGCATTTGGATATTTGGATTCCTGCTCCTTGTTTCTTATCTCTCTGAGAGGTAACAGCAATGGCTGGATAGAAACAGGTCGTGGTAGACAAGATAGAAAGCAGTAAATATCCCAATGGAAAAAATACCTTCCAAATTTGCTTCCACCATTGTTCCATCCCAGACAGGCCAGGATTTGGCATTGGTATTACTGGTAACACCAGGAGGGGGTCAGTGACCCACCTCTGCCTGGTTATGGTGCTGACTGCTCAGTGCCTGGGAAATTTGGCCTGTGGAACTCAAAAGGAAATAGGGTTTCTGTTCTGTAGTAGCTGACACTAATCAAGGAATTCAAATTAATTTTTTCTGAAGGCTATACTTGGATAATTCAGTGTTATCAAATCAAATGAGACAAAATTATAATCTCTGCAGATTTTTATAGTGTCCTGTGTCATGCTAGGAGCAGTTCAGGTTGACGTACCACATTACAGTTAATGTCTGATGTTCCCATTTCAATTTAAATTTTCCATTTCTAGTAAGAAATGCCTCTTGTGCAGGGTCCTTCAGACTGAAAAAGTTGGACCATTTTTTAGCAGAGAAATGTGTGCTGTTCTGCTTTGTTTTATTCAGTTTTAAGTAATCGAACTGCCTTCCAAAGAAAAAGTAACCCAAAACCAAGCTTGTGCAAAGCATTGTGCCATGATCCAACCTACTGATGCAACTCCTTGGCAAAGCCACTTCCAGGAGCCTTTGCACCAGATCCACATGGCAGCAGGAACATGGCACTGAGCACTGCAGGTCGTTGGGGTTTCTTTTAATTAGTGGTTAGAGAATTGGGACTGGACTGAGTTAGTCCAAGCCCCATTTCACAACTTTCCACTTGCTTTCCTAGTTTTTCCCATTACAGTAAAGTTCTGCTGTGATTTGGATTAGTCATAGGGGCTCAGTGCTCTCGTGGTTTTACTCATACTTGGTGAGCAGAGAGTGTCTCTTTGTCCAGGACTCAAAATGAGCCTTGCAAGCAGAGCTGTCAATTAAATAACACTTACCCTGCACTACCTGCCCCTCAATAGCTGGGGCAAGTCAGTATACTGATTTTTCTGTGGATTTTTCTGTGGATTTACAGCCTGAGAACTATTGTCCAGGCCAGGCAGAATCAAGATCCCTGGGAGGGCACAGGGGTGCCTTAATTTAATTTTTGCATTCCCAGCGAAGGGTGACTGGGCCCTCAGCCCCTCACTGGCATCCTGGGCATGCCAAAGGCAGGGCTTTCCACTGTGGAGAGCCTGAGGAGGGGCAAGGTTGTGTCAGCTCTGTGCTGCTCTGTCTGGTTCTGTTTGGTTAGCTGTGCTTAGTCCAGGCAGCAAAGTCCTGGGTAAAATGGTCTTTTTTTAGAATTTATTGCTCCGCAGGGAGGAAATAGAAAGGCCTTTGAGGTAAGTATTGTTTTATCTGCTTCACACATGGGGGAGTTTCTGGTAGAGGCCCAAGGTCAC
The DNA here is from genome assembly GCF_027477595.1 of Haemorhous mexicanus. Classification (NCBI taxonomy): domain Eukaryota; kingdom Metazoa; phylum Chordata; class Aves; order Passeriformes; family Fringillidae; genus Haemorhous; species Haemorhous mexicanus. The sequence continues at coordinate 19,586,812 of NC_082353.1, forward strand.
GGGAAGTTTTGTTCCCAAGAGATCAATTTCCCAGCCTGTTTAACAGCATTTTGCCCCGCTGGGATGAGCTGGAGGAGTTGCTGAGCCGTGGCCTTCTCAGCAGCTCCTGCCCCTGGGACACAAGGGATGCATGGCCACGGAGCTGGAGCTGTGTCCAGCACATCTGTACATTTAGGGACAGGTTTTTACCCACCTGCAGAATTGTTCATGGCACTTGGCAGGTGCTTTGCTGAGCTGCTGCTGCTTCTGTGCCCTCGGCTGGGATGTCTGAGCTGCCAGGGATGCCAGACCCCGAGCACATCCCTGGGAGGAGCAGAGCTCTCAGAGCAGCAGACTCTGGATGTGGAGCAATCGCTGGATGCTCTTGTTTGTGAGAATATTGGCTCCCTCTTTCCATTTTTACTGCATTTCTTCCATTCCTCTCCTACCTACATTGATAGCAATAGCTTTACTCCTTTTTGGAAGTGAGCCGGGTTTCTGCAGCTGGATTCCTGGGATCAGGATGGCTGTCTCTGAACATACTCCAGCTTGAATTTGTTAACCTTCAGGGCAGGCTGCCAGGTCTGTCTGTCCGCCCTTGCCAGTAAAGAGAGAGGTAATACTGGGTGAAAAGAGCCTGGCTCTGCAGCAGCTTCTAGGGAATGACTCCTTTTTATGTTGTGTTATCGCTGTTCTGGAGGAAGTTACTGGTGTTCTTGCAGAATGTGTGAAGCAGGTAGAGCTTCTGGGAATGAAAGCTCTTCTATTATAGAGAAGTAAAGAAACAGGAAAAAATTCTTTGCGATGAGGGTGGTAAGGTCTTGGCACAGAGAGGTTGTGGAATGCCTATCCCTGGAAGTGTTCAGGGCCATGTTGTATGGGGCTAGGAGCAGCTTGGTCTAGTGGAAGGTGTCCCTGCCCATGGCAGAGGGATGGAATGAGATGATCATTTAGGTTCTTTCCAACCCACCCAATCTATAATTCCATGCAATTTTTGTCTCTTTCTCGCAGAACTCATATGTGGTGCTGGCTGGCCTGTCAGATGGACTGGTAGCCGTGTTTTCAGTGTCCCAGGGCCTGCCAGGGGACAACTGCTCCTACCTGTGCTCCCACACAGCAAACAGGTCCAAATTCAACATCCCCGACAGCGACCCACGGCAGAACCCGTACCCGGTGAGGGCCATGGAGGTCACCAGCAGCGGGGCCGAGGTGTGGTACAGCAACGGCCCCGGGCTCCTCGTCATCGACTGCGCCTCCATGGAGATCAGCAGGAGGCTGGAGCCCTTCAGCCCGCCCTCCGTCATCACATCCATCGCCTGCAACTCCGAGTGCCACGGCGAGGAGGTGCTCTGGTGTCTGGATGACAAGAGCAACTTCCTGGTGATGTACCGCGCCAGCAGCTACCAGCTCTGCGCTCGCTACTTCTGCGGGGACTGCAGCCCCCTCAGGGACATGTTCACCATCCAGCAGCCCGCGGCTGCCATCCCGGCCACGGCCCCCATCAGCCACGGGGTGATGGAGAACAACCCTCCGGGGGACGTGAGCATCATGTACAGCCCAGATGTGGGCACCCAGATCCTCAACCACCAGGACTCGCTCACAGATTACTGCTCTGTGTCTTCCTACTCCTCCTCGCCTCCCACCGCGGTGACCCGCTGCCCCTCCAGCCTGCCCAGCTCGCCCATGAGCTCTTCCAGTGCACCCTTCTCCACAGATTTTGAGGAGTCTGAGAAATTCCACGAGCTGAAGGCTTCCCTGGATCACGATGCTTCGCCGGCGAGTGACAACACGGAGCATCTCCAAGCAGTCAAGATTCTTCCTGTAAAAGACCTCATCTGGATCCCCAGGTAAGTGGGCCACTTAACCAGGCAACTTAGTCAAAATCCCTCCTGGCTGAGCATGAGATTAACTCAGGCTAATTCAGCAGCTTTTACATTCCCAGTATGATTCACCTGGCCAGACAGTCAAGTTACCATTAAGAAATTCTGTTCCCAGTATAATGGAGCATGGATTTTCTACACCTTTTGGAAGTATGCAGTGTCGAGCAGAGTGGCCACGTGGAAAGCCCTGCTGGGTTGGTTTCAGCAGAATGAGAAGGGGGTGGTCAGACTCCAGGCTGTGTTTCCCCAACTACTGAGGAAACAAAGAGCAGCTGTCGGCCTCCTTGCTTGAACACAGCCCTGGCAAGTCCTGCTGCCTCCTGTGGAGCTGATGGGAACCTCTGGGAAGCTGAGTTAGCTTGTCACAGGATCTCTCACTGCACTGGATTCAGGATGCCCCCGTGGCATCACGGTGCCCCCTCCCCGTGGCTGCAGGTGGGCATGGAGCAGAGGATGAATATCCAGCATGGATCTTCCTCAGCTGACAGCATCTCCCCAGTGCTGAGAATGTGACATCTCCCTCGTTTCTCTTCCAGGAGAGGAGGGGACATCATCGTTATCGGGCTGGAGAAGGAATCGGGCACCCAGCGGGGCAGAGTGATCGCGGTGCTGAAGGCGGGGGAGCTGGCTCCCTACGGGTGAGGCTGGCTGGGCACACCAGTCTCCAGGGGCACAAGGGGGCTGGGGGTGCACAGAGGGGCTCTGCTGGCTCTCAGGGCTCTTGGGAACTTACTCTTGGCTGCCAGCAGCTTCTGAGGAGTTCCCAGTGGGAGGACACAGTTGCTGGTTGCACATCAAGGCGTGTGCATGCTCTTAGAGAGGGGCAGACAGCGAGGAGAAGGCTCTGTTACTGCAGCCTGATCTCCCAAATCCACAGAGACTAAGCACCCCATAATGACACAGACAGGACCATGCACAATGTGATCGAGTTGGCCTGATCCTGCCTGGTGCTGGCTCCCTTTGCTCTGAGGGCACCTGGCAGAAGGTCAGAGCAGCCTGGCAGACTCGGCCCCGTGCTCAGAACAAGAGGTGTATTTATGCAGAGCACGGCGCTTGTCTGTGGCTGCATTCACGTGGGTCAGGTTGATGTTCTGGCTCTAAATGAGCACCTTTGTGCTGAGGGCAGTGACAGGCCGGGGGACGGCTCCTGGAGCACAGGGGAGAGCAGTTATATACGTTAATTTAAAATGTTTCATACAGAGAAGGAGAGTCAAGGAAATAAATAGCTGCTGGAGAGGTGGGGGTGTTCCTGCTGATCACTTAAATACCGGTCTGGGATTGTACTATTTATGTCCAAACAAATGCAGGTTAAGCAGTGCTAAGGATTATAAATGATCATTTATTACTGCCAGGTAAACACAACAGGAGATCAAAGGCTCCTGCCATTCCCTCTACTCTGAACTGAGTGTCTTTATCAGTTAGCTGGGAGGGGAGAATTCTCTTTATTGGTCACAGGTACTCTTAGGTTGGTTTTGCTTAACTCAGATTGAGTTTGGAGTTCAGGCAAAGTGATACCACATCTCACACCTGTCCTGCCCTGCTGCCTGGCTGGACCAGGCACCATGGCCATTGACCCTCCCTGTCTGAGCAGCAGGATAAAGAGCAGAAGGGGAGGAAAGGGAAGGGGCTGCTCAAATGGCAGAGCAGGGAGGGGAGGAAAGGGAGGGGGCTTTGTAGGGGAAGTTTGTAATAAAAAGCAGCTGCCAAGGACAGTCCTGTGGCCAGTGCTCCCAGCTGGGCACCTTTGTGGGGAAACACTTTGGCATCAACCTTCCCCATCTGCTATGGGAGTGGTAGAAGGAGCCCAGGGAGGGCTGGACTCCTGTCCCTTGGACCCTGCAAGGGAAAAGTGTCCTTGTCTGCCCAGCCACCTCCCTCTGAGGTACCTGCAGGGCCAGCTTCAACAGAGACCATGAAGGGAAGGACGTACAACACAGACCACACGGATCCCTGAGTGCTGCCCCAGCTGTGCCTGCTACTCTGGGCTCGGGGCTCAGACCCTGAGCTGACACAATCAAGCTCCATCCCACTTCCATGCTTTATTCCAGGCTGTGGAAGCTCTCAGCAGCCTGTCAGCTGTGTTATGATGGAACTGTTCTGAAAATGCCCAGCTGGCAGCAGGAGCAAGAGTCTGTGGATTTAGCAAATCAGGAGATTAGCAGCAACTTCAAATGCCATGGCAGACTTAAGCCCCCACCTGCATATTTAGGCACCTGAATCCCTTTAAAAACCATTTCCCATGTCACTGAGCTGCTTGGTTTTGATGTGACACAGTTTCTGATCCCTCTCTTTGTAACATTCTCCTTGCTGAAGGATTTGCAGCTTATAAAAAGCTTGTGTAGCTGGAAGAGAATCTCATGAGCCAGTACAGAGCTCACAGAGCTGCCCTTCCCTGCAATGCCCTTCCCTGCAATGCCCTTCCCTGTAATGCCCTTCCCTGCTCTCTGCTCCCTTCCCAGGACGCTGGTGGACGCGGCTCTGGTAGCGAAGGACACGGTGGTGTGCTGCTTTGAGAATGAACACATGGAGAGGTGCCTGGCTGTCTGGAGGGGCTGGAGTGCCAGAGACTTTGACATTTTCTACCAGGCCTACGAGGAGCTGGGCAGGCTGGAGACCTGCATGCGCAAGAGAAGGTAGTGCCCGTGGCGCTGCACCCGACACCCAGCGGGAGCGTCCTGGACTCGGAGACACACCAGGGCTCATGGGGAGAGTGTGTGTCTGGTTTGCTGCTAGTGAGCACCGTGGGGGTCCCAGAGCCCCACCAGGGCTTTTGGGGAATGAAGAAGCTGCTGTGAGCAGGGCTGGGAGCTGGCCCGGCTCCCTGCTCTGTCACACGCTCCCCTGTACTGTTGAGAGCAAAGGTGGCTGCAGTTTGCTCATCCCCCGATTTCCAGTTTGTTCTTCCCCATTTTGAATTCCTTCCTCACCTTCAGCATGCCCTGGCTGCTGCTGCTGCTGTTGTTGTGTGTGTGTCAGCCAGGAGAGCTCCGTGGGCTCTGCCCTGGGTGTCTGAGCACGTTCCAGTCCCGGCTGCCTGCTGGCTGGCAGCACGGACACCATGGGCTGATTCACCCTGTTCCCAGGAAGAATGCATCTGCTGGAAACCCAGCACTGTGGGGCTGCTTCCCACCTCCCTGCCACTCCTTTAGTTAGGGTGTGTGTCCTACTTCAGGTGTAGTCCCTGTGTAGAGACACCCTGGTGTAGGAGCCAGCAAGAAGCTGTGGCTGGCCACTGTGTTTCTGGTTCCTAGAAGCTGTAGTGGTGCAGAGTTCCTCTGAGGGAGCCCAAAAGAACCTGCCAGGAACGCTGCACCAGGAGTGAGTGAGCTGGCTCATGGCACTGCTGCCTTGTCGATGGAGCTGATAGAAAACAAAGCCACTGGGTGTGACAGATATTCCTGATGGAAAATATGGGAGCCCCTGACCAGGAAGGTTTATAAGCTGTCTCTGCTCCACTCCTGTTTCTCTTGGGAAATGCACTCTGGAGCAGCAGGAACACAATAAGCTCAGTTGTGTATCTGTGTATCTGTGCAGCTTCTGCCCACCACAGCTTGTATTTTATCTTCATTAGTGGCCTGGGATGCTGTATTGGCTCTAAATCCAATTGCACTTCATTATCCCGAGCATGTACAGCAGTGTAAAAAGTGCCCCCAGCTTAGCACCCTGTATAAAGGTGTACAGTTTGAATTTTGGACTTTTCTTTTTCTTTTTTTTTTATCCCAAGAATCTCGTGTGAGCATCGGCAAGGCTGGCCAAGGCCGAACGGGCAGGTTAACCCTCTGGTTCACATTTCTGTTGCAGGCTGCTAAAATATCCTTCTTCAGAAACAGAATGTATCTTAAAATAAACTGATTCCTCCCCAGGATGACACTGCATTGATGGTTTTTATTGGAAACCCAACTGGCACTGGGTGTTCGGGGTTTGCAGCGTGATTCAAGTGCTGGTTGTGATTGGCACAGCTGGAATCAGGGCTGTGAGTACAGACTGTCTCCATTCCTGGCCTTGCCTGTGACTGTCACCCTGTGCCTCTCCAGCAGCTCATGATCAGGTATGGCAGCACCAAAATTTCCCTCCCTTGCCAGGACATGCTCTCTGCCTTTGTCTCAGGGCTGGGGTGAGGTCTCATGGTCACCTTGTCCAGCTGCCAGATTCCTTTGACTTGCAGGAACTCTTCCCATGATACCTGAAGCCCAAACAGGAGCTGTAAAGGGGCTCATTCTTTCATTCAGCCTTGCAGGTTTCCTTTGAGGAAACATCCTGTGGAACAACCACAGCAGTTCTTATTGTACCTCTTGACCAGAACACCTTGGGTGCTGTCCTGCCCCCAAAGCCAGCGTGGGCTTGTGCCCACCATAGGCTCCCCAGTGCCTATGGGGGAAGCTGGAGCATCTCCCAAACCTTTGGTGGGCCCTGACCAAGGCCTGGACACAGAAGGCCCTTTGTTCTGCTGGACACTGCTCTGGGGCTGATGCTGCACAAGACCTTCCCTGACACACCAAGACATCCCTGCTCTTTGCCAGGTGGTCAGGAACAGAAGGGGGTGGCACCTGGGTTCCATGGGACCTCTGAGAGATGCTGCAGTGATGGGTGTGTGTCCCAAAACCTCCTGGGAGCAGGGGGTTGGTTCCCAGAAGCAGCTGAGAGCCTGAGTAATAAGAACAAAATCCCCCTCTGTAGCAGACCTGAAACCTCATTAGCACAAGGCTCCATTAAGTGAGCACTGCACGTGCTGCAGGAATGATTCCCGGGGGCAGAAATAAACAGACATTAAAAACAAAATTAAATCAACTCCCACCAGTTCAAACAGTTTGAGATTTCAGTGCTCCTTTCCATCTCTCCCACTAGCAAAGCCTGTTCTCCTGATGGCAGTTACAGGTGAGGGGCATCAGGCATCCTGGGGGAAGGGATGGGGTCAGCCAAAGGCAGGAAAAGCCCCAGAGCCTGGGAACAAAGGGGCAGCACGAGCCCCAGCTGTGGGTCTGGGGGAGCTGCCCCTATCTCAGTCCTCACTATTTCAGCTGATAAATATAAGCCCAAACAAGGCCCTGGCAGGGGGTTAGTCCTTCTGCTGACTGAGGAGAGGCAAGAAAACAGCAAGAGAGCAGCTTTGGGCTTGGTGCTGGGGGGGAAGCGGATGCTCTGGGAGTGGATTAACCCCCAGCACCAGCAGTGGGAGGGCAGGGGGTGCCAGGGGTGTTATTTACTCACCAAGGAAGCAAAATGAGATGAACAGGACTTGCCTAGGATTAACTGAGCCCAAAAGCCCCCCCAGCTTCACTCCCTCACTCCTGAGAGCAGAGCCACACAGCTCCCTGGGCTTTTCCCTGGAGTGCTCCATGGTCCTTTACCTGCTCTGAAAGGATTATATTCAATTTCCAACTGGATACTGATTCCTCTTCCTGGTTTGGGCTGTTTCTTTGCTGGCATCAGTGCAGAGTCAGGCCCTGGGATGAAGAACAGCTGTGCCCCATATCCCAGTTTGGGGCATGGCCTGAGTATTTTTGGGGGAAGTCATGATGTAGAGGCAAACTACTGGTTGCATCCCATATCCAAGATCCCGTATCCTGATGCTCACTCAGGACATTTTGGGGCCCCAGCACAGACCCCACCAGCCTGGGGCTGTCCAAACCCAACCTACCTCTCCATGTGTAGGAAAATGGGAATATTACAGCTCATTCTGCTAGGAAAGGAAAGAAGGGCTGGCTCTGCCTCAGGCACACAGTGCCCTGGACAGTGGGCAGGAGTTGCTGTAATTTGATATATTAGAGCATAACCCCACCTCTTGTGCCCCTAGGACAGGGTGGGGGCAGGTGAACACTGACACAGCAGCTGGATGCTCCCCATCCCACACAGCACCAAGGGCTCTCAGCTTCAGCATAAGGAAAAGAAGGTGATTTCTAAGGGAGGTGGGGAAAGGGGCAGCACTGGCTGCTTTGTATTCTGCTACTGCAAGGACAGAGGAAATGAGTTTTCTTTAAGCAAGCTTTAAAAGGACAGGAAATATCCTGGTTATTTCAGGCCTGTCCTCAGCTTACCCCGGGATGGGAGAAGGGTCAGGCTTCAGGGGCTTAACCCAGGTGGAGCAGGGTAAGGATGGGGCTGGGGATGGAGATGGGAATGAGGGTGGAGATTGTGATGAAGATTAGGGTGAGGATGGGGCCAGGAATGGAGTTGGGCATGGGGATGAAAATGAGAAGGATGGGACCAGGAATGGGGTTGGGGACAGGAATGGTGCCAGGGATTGAGCTGAACTCACCTGGGACAGGTGCTCAGCACTTGGGAAATCACTGCCAAGTGATGGTGGCAGAGGGACAGAGCAAAATCACTGCCAAGTGATGGTGGCAGAGGGACAGAGCACATCCCCAGCCCATGAGTGGAACATCCACAGTGGTTCAGGTTTCCCAGGGCTGTTCTGGTCCTACCCCAGCACCCAGAGCCATCCTGGCAGAGCCAGTGCTGGCACAGCATGCAGCCTTTATCTGCCCCACATCCCAGCCTGTTTGCACTGGAAGTTTGTTTTATCACAGAACCACTTTAAACTCTGCCCCTTTTGGGAGCCCTCTAGGTGAAAAGTCAGTAAAACACAAAGGTGGTGTTACTCTTTTGTCTTCTTTTTCTAAAAGGTGGAGCAGGACCCTGGCAAAGTCATCTTGACATCCCCAATCAAACAGGGAGGACCCCACATTTCCAAGAGACTCCAGCCCAGCCTGCTGGAAATGTTGGAGCCGATTCAGGTCAATTAAAGTTGAGGTTTTTATTGAATTAAAATGTGAAAGTACATAGAGCCAGCCTAGTATTTGGGCTGTTATTTTTTTGATGTTAATTTTTTTCACCCCACTCATGAAAGTGATTTAGAAGGTGGTAGGGATTGCTGGGCTGGAGAAGACCTGGGAGATGGTTCTGGAGCTTGGAAAGGACATGAACATGTTCCTTACACCTGGGAGTGTCAGCAGCAGTTCGGACGTGAGGAATAAAAGTGCTTCTGGCAGCAGCAGCCAGGTAAAATCCAGGAAAATAGTTGGAAAGCATTCCTCATGGGATGCACTGCCTTGGCTGGGGAGCCCAGGTTGTCTCCAAGGCTGCCTAAGCCTGGAAGGAGGTGGCTGTTGAGCTCCAGCTGGGATCCAACCCCTGAATTTGCTCTGATCAGCACAATAACTCACATTGGCAGAGTCCACCGGGTACAAAAACATTCATTAAAACAGGGCAGTGTCCCACCAGCCCAGGGATCACCAAGGCCAGAGCAGAGGAGGAGCCCAGTGGGGTCTGGACCTTCTCCCCATTTTTAATGTCTCTGCAAGATTTTCTTTCCAAAAGCTCCCGGCTGCGGCCGGCTGTGCAAGCCGAGTATTTTTAGCAAGTATTCATGCGAAACAGCTCGGGATAATAATTTGCAATGTAAAGTTAGAGGCTTCCACAAAAACTCAGAGTAAGCAGATTTGGGTCAGCAGGACTTTGTGCTGATTGTGCTGAAAGGAACCATCCAGCCAGGTCCAGGGGAGCCACATGGGGCTGGAGCTGGGCACTGAGTTTTCTGGGTAATAAACTCCCACTGTGCCCACAGGACCAAAACCTGAAATCCTTCCATGTGCTGTGACTCTGCAAAGTCACAGATAAATAATGTCACAAGGAAATAGTCACATCCAGCATGACAGCCACCAGGAGTACCCAGTGCCTTTCTGGACTCGTATTTTCCCCCATCTCCCTTGGGCTCTTTTTGCCATCATTGATCCTTGAGCAGGAGGGAAAAGCTTTGAGAAAACAGCATTAATAAATTCAGCTCCTCATCCAGGGGTGGGCAGAGAAGGAGAAGGGTTTAACACCATGTGCCCAGGGGCTGCAAAGCTCTGTTTGGGTGGGACTTTTATTGCTGTGAGGATGCCACAGCATCCAGCCCAAGTTACTTGCACCAGAATAATGAGGGAAAGAATTGTCTCACATTTTTAATTGTTTCAATAAAGAACAGAAGCATCTCTATAGATGGGACAACTGGGCACATCCTTCAGGATGACACCATCTCATTTTCTCACACCTCTGTGGCCCAGAGAAAAACCCTCCATGATTTTCCTGCTTCCTCAGGGTGAAGGAAGCTTCTGTCTGAAGCAACCAACCAGAGTAAATTGAGGATGAAATGTCCCAGCCCCAGTAGGGATTTTTGTCAGGGCTGGGTTAGCACCTACCAGTGGACAATTTCCACTTCTGTCCAGTTCCTTACAAGTGGGGCAGGAAATGCCACTTTAGTTGAAAATGGGGTTTAGGTGTTTAGACTTTGTCATAAAGGGTTATAATTAAAATTTCACTTTAAAATGGACTGCTCTTAAGCTGTGAGTCCATAAAATATGTGATCAATTGCAATGTGAGGCCTCGAGGGCTGCCTGCAAGCTTGGTACAGAACTCACTCTTAACAGAGATTTGATAGCAGAATTAGAACTGCAGCAACTGAGAAAAAAACCTCAATACCACATGGTGCTGTTCTCAAAATGGCTTTTTCCAGTTACATTCTGCTTTTACCAGCTGTTATGGGCTAAAAAAAGTCCTACATAATCATAAATGTTAATAAATACAGTACAAGTACAGGCTTCTTTCCCTCTGTTTTGCTGCCATTCTTTGGGGTCCATATTCTTTATGCTCTTTTCTGTACCACAAATACAAGTTGGTGGTTTTTGTTTTGTTTTTTTTTGGTGCTTTTTTTTCTTTTCCCTTTCCCTTGTGTGAAGAAACACCTCTGCAATCCCTAAGATTCTTGCTTTGGGACATAATTTTGTCCTCACACCAACACCAAACAACTCCTAGAACTATTAAAAAATAAGTGCTCAAGCCACATAATAATTATTTTTACTGTGTTTTAAACACACAAACATTAGGGCACCATGCACCCTTGTCACTGTATGCATCTGAAATGTACACTTATGGGTATTTTCAGGCAGCAGAAGTACTTTTAACATTTTCATGAGGGAAAAAGTCAAAACCAGGGAATGGCACAGCTCATCAGCACCAGCTCCTGATGAATGGGTTTGTTCTGCTTTCCCTCAGAGCCAAGGTTAAAGCCCTGGGCTCATCCCAGGCCACAACACAACACAGAGGTCAAAACCCTTTGGAAGAGGGAGATCCTTTTACCTGGGCTTACTTCCCAAAGTGTGTGACTCTGTGCCTCTGCTGGGTGGAATGACACGGACTGACGACGTGAGCAGCTCCGATTGCAAATAAAAAAATCTTTATTGCATCTTAGAAGCAAGTCTTAAAAAAAAAAAAAAAGAAAGAAAGAAAGGAAAAAAAAAAAAAGAGAGAGGAGGAAAAGAAAAATTTTCCATGCACCTACATCCTTGGGACTGTCACCAGAAAATGATGAACATTGTAAGACAGAGACTCTATGCATACACGTGTAAACAATGGTTATTTCTTCTACTGGAATAGCAATTGCACTGTAAGATCCCTTCAAACGTGGCAACAACCACCAAAGCCTTGGGTTTTCTCCATTCTTTCACTTGCCTCCACTTCCCAAAGAGCAGGCAAAGTGGAACTGAGGGCAATGGGATGAAATAGGGCTGGAAGATAGATAGAAAAATATATTGTTCGCTGGTTTTTATTTTGTGTTTCTGCTGAGCAGGATATTTACAGGTACACAGGTCCCAAGAGATCATCTGCTTCAATGACAATGTCCAGTCAGTGTCTAAGTCTCAGTGTACAGGGCTCCCTATCTGGCTTTAAGGCACTTTATTTCATGTATTTTCTCTTACCTTGCTAGGTGTTAACTCATAGGGATCACACTTTCCTTGTATTCAGCCTCCTCATCCCCAGTTCCTCTTAGAATACCAAAAAAAATTCCTAAACTCACTGAAGTCATTCCAAAAATGGTGAAGAAATTGGGGGGAGGAAAAAAAAAAAAGATTCATGAAAAAATATTTTAGAAAGTAATCTTTGGAGATCATTTACTGTAAGTATGATGTACACTACCTTATCAGTGAGAAGATGCAATACATTCCTAATATATATATATATATTTACACACGCATATATATATATATAAAATATTAAAATGACTAACAGATATTCAAGGAAAGGTCAAGAACCTAAAACAATGGATATTAAATAAATTAACGGTCTAGCAGATACAGAAAAAAAAAAATCCCAAAACAAAACTAGCAATCAAATGTAATAATTGTTCCCAATAACATCACGTGACCGAAGGAAATCGACGCGATCGGGCGCGGGACACTCGGTGCAGAGGAGTTCCCCAGGCTCTCCTCAGGGATCTTGGACTGTTCATTGTGTGCTGTCCTTTGGCTGCCAGAGATTCTCATCCCCAGCCCCTTCCCCTCACTCCTCAGCATTCCCTGGTCCCCGAGCTCAGCCTCGGAGGGCGGCTGAGGACAGAACACAGAACCCACCACGGCTTCCCCAGACGTTCCGAACACCAAACACAACAATCTCCACAAGGACGAACCGGATCACGGCTTGTGCTTACTTCCTTCCCTCGCCTGCCCATCCTAAGTGGAGGTGTATTTGTAAACTGAAATAATCAGCTACTAGGGAAAAACAAAAACCCCTCCTGCGATTACCACCCTTTCTCATCGCCACAGCGACTCGGATTTTCTAACGCAATTTGAGAATTAATGGCTAATCCTGAACCAAAGGAGCAGAATCTTTGCACGGTAGCAGTCACACCAAAAACATTTAGACACAGCTTTTTGTCACTTGGCTTTGCACGCTCAGGTCCACATTTACAGAATCCCAGCCGTGCAGACGGCAACGGAAATGGTAGGAAACAATCTTTTGTTCATAAGGAAATTCTAATTCAAGTCAGATTTCCGCTGATCAGATAACTCTTAAACAATTTTTTTTTTTTTTTTTTTTTTTTTTTTGTTTGAAGGCAAATATTGATCACAGTTTTGTTCAAAACCAAAAACACAACAACAAAAAAAACCCAAGGGCCTTGTTCTTCTCAAAACGAGCGCTTTGTAAGAAAACAACGATGATTTCTAAAATATATCCTGTGTGGTCTTTTAAAAGTGAATTATCAAAAAACATTTTCCCAAAAATAAATTAGATAATTAAAAAAAAAGTCTTTTCCAGCATAGCTGGACATTAGGCTGTCCTCACTGAGCCATTAGTATTGCTGCTTTTCCCAAAATTTGGGTCGTTTTTTTCAAACCATATTTCAGCCAGCTGTTGTGCGGACCCATACGTTGAAGCTTTGGACCCCAAGCACATTTTATATTGTTTTGGATCAAGATTAGGGTCACAAAAAACAGGGTGATGCACATGGACTACTCCAATCTCTTGGCTTCTGAAAGTTTTTAAGCCAGCTTGAATTACTTTGTTAAATAGATCTACATCTTCAAGGCCCCAACCTTGGATGGAGACATCGAAGCCACCCGCTCGAAGAAGGTCACCTTTGTAAATACAGGTGATACCAAAGCCATAGTTCCTCCAGAAACCTGTTTTCTGAGTGAAGGCAAAATGATTGTCACTAGGAACCTTTCCACTATAAACAATCTTTGGATCATACTGGCTAAAAATGATGGGAAAATATACTTGCTGACCCAAAACTGTGTTGGCTCTACACCGCTGGAGGAATTCTGTGGTAAACACTAAGTCAACATCACAGAAGAAAAGTAAAGACTCGTTCTGGAACTGAGAAGATCCGACTTCCAGAGCCAGGGCCCTTGAGAACTCCCCCGACACCGGCAGAACCTGCATGTCAGCCTTGGGGTATTTGGAGCGGTAATCTCTCATCAGCTCGATCTGCTTCGCTTTGTCAGGGTTGGAGTTGGAATTGAAAAGCAGGACAACCAGCTTGACGTTCTGGTTTGGAATGAGGCACGTCTTTTCAAAATTCCCCATGAACCTCGCAAACATGTCGAACCGTCCGGACAGAGGGATCAGGATGTTGATCTTCTTGTCTTTGAGCTCCTTCCTTTCTGCTTTGGACCTGCTGAGCTGGAAGGGGACAAACATCTTCAGCGAGTTGGAGAGGAAGGACAAGGACCCAGAATCCTGGTTGATTTTGCTGGCCAGCTCTTTGGCATCCATCTCTTCGTGCTCCATGAACTGGATCTTGCTGAAGGTCTGCTGCAGGTACGCGTGCCTCCTCACGGGGACCGTCATCTTCTTCCCCTTGTGCTTCTTGTAGAGAAGCAGCAGGTCCAGCACGTACTCTGCTCCGTACATGGGGTTCACCCTGCGGTATCCATACTGTATCTCCTTGAAATCGATGATCCTCCCCCGTGTCTTGGCGTTGGCGTTGATCATTTCCATCACCTGCATCACGATGTCATCCAACGCCTCGCGCTGGGACGAGTCCATCCCTCTGCGCGGCGGCTGCCCGTCGGCGCCCGAGTACAGGTATTTCCCTGTAAGGAACTCCCACTCCAGGATCTCCTCGCGATGGCGGGGCTGGAAGCGCATGAAGGAGGGCGGCATGCCCAGCTGCAGGTCCTCCTTGTGGATTTCGGTGTTGCTGTACTTGCTCATGAGCACGATCTCGCGGTGCAGCTGCACGGTGCGGTGGCGCAGCTCGGCGATCTTGCGGCTCAGCATGTAGCTGTGCAGCCTGTACTGGTACGGGGGGTTCTTGTTGGGGTGCAGCGTTATAGCTCGGTGGATTTTGCTGTTCCTCAGGTCCCGGATGTAGCCTTTTTTGTTCTTCTCATAATTCTCATAGAACAGCTGCTGCATCTGGGGAGAGAGAGAGAGAGGAGAAGTCAGAGTCTGGGCAGAGCTGACCCTGTGAAAGTTTGCCCACGCTACCCCGCTGGGAGAGAATTCCCCCTCGCTCACAGGGCCAGAAGGCTTTCTGAATAAGCTGTTCTTGGGTTTAGGCACAGGTTGTAGCAATACCAGCTGCTATTCAAGGAAATTAAGAGGATTATTCATTGTGAACTAGTGAAAGAAACATCTATCATGGATTTGGGATTACTACAGCCCATTCTAGAGGTATCACTGGCGGCCAAACAATTCTGCAGTAAGTCCATTGTAAGCTCATTTCTTCACAACAACACACCATCACCAGGAAAATAACACCATGAAGTGTTCACTACAAAACTCTCGTTATTCATTTGTTTCCCATTGTTTCCATATTAATAATAAAGAAGAATAAGAAGAGATGCCATGTACATACTAAGCAAATCTGACAACACCTTTTCCATTACACCCAAATGCCATTCAGGCATTAAAAATCCAGGTTTAGGCATTAAAAATGCAGGTTGCTGAATGTTTTAGTCAAGATGCCAAATATGTTACCTCAAGTGCTGCAATGCAAAGCTACAGCTGTCATTTTAAAATGTCAATGGACAGTAAAGTGCACCTGAGATTCCTAGAGTTACAGAAGTCAGGTAATACAGGATGCACATGTACACCAGAATAAAGACATCCTTAACGTGGCATTTGCTATTTCAAAACAGGAACACAGTGAGCTGAGATTAGATTCACAAGTCTTAGGAAAGCAGACCAACCAGCTTTACAGTCCTCAGCAGCTCAGGCAGTAGCTGATATCGTGAAAGGCAAACCAGGATGATAATGTAGAAAATAAACTGAAAATAAAACCTTGAGACCAAAGGCATATACCAGCATAGATAATGGAAATTTAAAAAGACCACGGGCAGATTCTATGTCACAGCACAAATGTCATCAACCTGCCAGAGCTGACACAGCACCCTCATTCAATATGGGATCCAATCTCTGTTACTGGCAGTGGAATCTGCCACAGGAAACACGGCAAAAAAGTTTCTGTAAAAGGGCTGTACAGGTCAGCAAAGAGCCAAACTCAAAAAAAGAACCAGGGAGAAGGTCTCAAATATGATGGCAATCAAATAGAGCACTAAAAAGGAAATCACCAGCACAGAAACCTTCCTTTTACCAGCTGCTCAGAGCCAGCACAAGTCCTGTTTTATTGGGCCTTGGGTTGCATTTTTCCCATTATTGTGGACAGACACTGAAGCTCAGGGATAAACTTACACCTGGATTTAACTGCTGCTATCTCAACAAGCTGGCTGTGTGCATGCTGAAACCTGCCACTGGGCATATCGCCGCCGACAGCACGGAGCAGGCTGAGCCCGCTGGGAGCAGGGGTTTGAATCTGAGCAAACGTAAATCACTGCGAAGGAGCGAGGGAGGGATTGCAGCAGGACTGAGAAAGAAAGGACGTTTATTTCGTGGGTCACCACCAGTCCCCCACCCCCTTCTCCTTCAAGTTCACCTTCTTCCCGCTCTCCCCAAGTGATCCCTGCTGCGTGCACGCTGTCTGGGAGCAATCCAGGCCAGAGGATGGATGGATCTGCACAGCAACGCAGCCAAAGGAGAACATCTTGGCCATGGCCCCTTGGCAGGCCTCAGATGAGCTGCCTGTCGAGATGTATAATATCCCTTTAGAAGGCATGCAAGATTGAACAGAGCACTACGGGCAGAGGTTAGCTGGTCTAATCCCACGTCCAGCAGAGTTAACCAAACTGAATGAACCTCATGCTTTCCCAAGAAACACGTTTTTTCCACTCACCCAAAAGACTGTTCTTCATTTGTATCCCTGTATTGTTTCCTCTAGTAATGAAGCTTGATTTTTTGGGTCACGTTGAACCTGGCTGTTGCTGTGAAGGGCTCTGAGACCTTAAATCACCCCCACTTAGGGTCAGTCCTGTGAGCATCATTTATTGCAGTGGAGAGCTCTCACGGGAAGAACAGGATCAGTCCAACACTGCAGGACCCACTTATTCTACTGACAACACTGACCTATCCTCTAAAACTATGCACATGTAAAACTACAAGTATTAAATGCATATGGTAACCAATTTCACTGACATTTTAACAACAACTATAGGCCGAGGCTTTTCCAGGAGTCCTGTCACATCAGATAAAAATTCTTAAATCACATCATTAGGCCACCATTATTTAAACAAAAATTGACAACAGGATTTAATTTCAAGTCTTGTTTTGAATTTATAGGACAACAAAATCAAGACCATGCAGCCTGAATGCATTTACTCCAAAATTGCTACCTAGGGCATTCTGAAGAGGAAACCATGACAAGCAGAAAGACTTTCAGATTACACAACGAAGTTTTAATAGAATACTGATGGGTAGGAAAATGTTATGGAACATCCCAGTGCAAGTAAAGATAGGAACCCCTGGCAAATGGCACAAATTAAAATTAAGAAGCATGTTTTACAGCTCTGGCTTGCCACTCAGGAGTAACCCCTTAGGTAGACTGGTTACCTTCTAATACTCCTTCCTACCCTTTCCCAAAACTAGCTTGATTCAAAAACGGAAAATAAAACATATCTCAGCAAGCCTTTAGTGGGCTCCAACACAAAGCAATTTACAACTGAAACATCTACTATCATGCACCTTGCCCCAGCCAAGAAGGTGACAACTGCCCGAGCCCTGCGCTCCAGCCAACCCTGCGGGGCAGCTAATGAGAAGCACCACAGTAGCCAGGCTTTTATATAATCCCATTTCTCAGGAGAATGTCTTGCAACGCTGGCAGAGTCCATGCTTTCCCTGTGAAGTGTCCCCCTCTCCCACTGCAGTGTCCCCCCATGTCCCCTGGCACTCAGCAGGCTGCAGCAGGCACAGGGTGTGCCAGGATCCCCGCGGGGAGCCAAGGTACACCCCACACCAGCAGGAAACACAAAGAAGGGTGCTGGAAGGGGTTAAACAACTCCCTACAGAGAGTACAAGGAGTTACAAACCATTTCTTCACAGTGACACCAAGTGCTGCACACAAAGCCCAAGTGGCCAGTGGCCAGCAGAGCAGTTTAACCCTTCTCAGGCTGAGGTGCTGGTAGACACTGGACCCAGGGCCACAGAAGGGCTGTGAGGCCCCAGGGCTTTGTCCCAGAAACCAGCCCCACATGGATTCTGTTTGCTCACCCCCACCTACAAACTTGAAGGAAACGAGCAGCTCCCTCCACGTCGTTTGACAGCTCCACCAACACTGATTTGCCCAAATCATTAAGGCTCCCCAGCACTGGGTTCAATCACACACTGGTTTTTGACTCCACGCAACACTGGACAGCCATAAGGAAGATACAAAATCAGAATTAACTCTTGTGTACATCATCAATAGGTGGGTGGAAGAAGGCCATAGAGAAGGGAATACCTGTGATTTATTTGCTCCTCCCAGTCACTAAACACAGACGTGGGGAGTGACACAAGCCCAGGACATGCACGTCTCCCACAGACACTACATGCCAAATTCTCCATGCCTGTTACCAGAGTCCTCTCTGAGAGCTGAACTCTTGCAAACTCTTCTTCTAGTGAAACAGGTTTCTCTATGATTCTTTTTTTTTTAAAAAAGAACCTTTCATGGATATTAATTTTGCAATGATTATATTCTAAGCATGCTTTATTCTAGTGCAGAGCACTGAGAGCATAGGGATACAAAGAAGAGCTACTCTTTATTGACCACTATTTACTCTAGACCTGTTGAAGCCTTAAAAACCCTAATGTTCCCCAAACCATTAGAGACTGAATGTTTAAACTGTGGTACAGCTGTTGTGGGCACTGCTGGCTCATATCCAAAAGCCCAACTGAAAGGAGAGAGTGTTATGTTCTTCATTTTAAATGAAGAAGTCTTTTGCAGGCCAAAAAAAAGTGTACTGGAGAAAATGGACTTTAAAAATAAGACCAGTTTATGCAGAAACTGGCCTGCAGCCATGGATTAGCCCCCAAGGGCTTTCTCTCACAGCTCCAGATTGTGCTACCAGAGCCCAGAAAACACAGCCCCACAAGCCTCATGAACAGCAATCATGGATAAGACATGTTGTATGGCAGGTTTCAAAATGCCCAAGATGGGTTTCAATACAAAGCCCAGCTAATTAAAAGCCCAAATGATGGTTAATGTCACCTAGCTCAGAGCACTTCTGTCAGGAGTGGGTGAGGATGTGGGTCCCAGTGTGGAGCTGTTCTGCTACAGGAGCACTGCAGGTGCTGGGACAGCCCCCACCCTGCCCCACAGCTCTGCAGCCAAACCCAGGCAGGATGCTCAGGTCCATCTCCTCCTTACAAAGATGTGCCACAGCTGGTGGCAAGGGGGCAGCTCCTGCTGAAGTGAAATTAAAGTCCTTCTGCTACCATGTCCCAAGGAACTGCACTAGCACCATTTTGCCACTTTGCACTGGCTAACCACAACAGATCTCCAGTTTTCTGGTTTATACATCACCAATATAGCTCAACTGATGAAAAATTTTGCCAAGGGAAAGGAGCAGCAGGGTTTTGTGACTTCCCTCTGCTGGAGGGGAAGACTGTAGGGACCTCCTGGATACGACTCTCTGTATTCAGGGTTCTTTTTGTTTAAATCCTGATGCTTTATATCCCACAGCTAAGCACTGACATGACTGAAGCCATTCCTTCAGAGAGAGTTATTATGGTGGAGACAAACACGAGGAAGTAATGGATAAACACTCACTTCCAGTGAACCTGGCCACTCATTCATGGCTTTAAGCTCCCCAGTTGCCACTACAGGAAGGGATGCAGGAAACACCATTTGGTGCTGGGAGATCAGACTTCCCTCTCAGCTGGCAAGTGAAGCCCTGAGCTCTGGAGCACGATCAAATGATGTGATTCTTCAGACAAGTCACTTTTCACACAAATTTCATCATGTACTGCTGGTTCACGCTTGCTTTGTTTCATAAAGAGAGGCAAGAAAATCATCCTGAGCAGCCAGTACCCAAAATTTCCATGGCTTGGGGTAGCAGAGGCAGATCCAGCTGTGACCTCTGGGTGCAGTAAGCCCAGGCATGCTCTGAAGCAAGAAGTTTATTCTGCACAACACAAATGCCTCTTCTTATATGATCCTAAGTGGAACAGTGCTGGTCTCACTCAAGAGCCTTGCAGTGCCTCCTGCACTGCTCTCCTCTCCAAAGTATTCCAGCAAGGAAGCCAAGAACTCAGGCAAGTTTCAAGCACAGCAAACTCAAGGTCATTGAATTCCCAAGGAATCTGTGAATTAGGAGAGTTACTGCTGGAGTTCAAGCTTTTGTGAACCATACCAAGTAGCTGTTTAATTAAACAACTGTTTTTATCCCAATCCTTTCTTGTTTAAGCAAGTAGAAGAGCTTAAAAATTACTTATTCATTTACAGTTTCTCAAACCCAGCGGCCTTTAAAGTATTTCCAGCTTGGCAAAGGAAAGAAGAAAACCTGCAAAAATGAATGGGTCTTCAAAACTGGCATCGAGTACCTCACCTCTGACCCTGAGCTCCACAATCTCATTACCCAAAACCTACACGTGGGAGCAGTCCAAGGCACTTGGGAACTGAGATCCTCCAGCCAGGAGGCAGAGAACTTCCCTCCTCCTGGCCCTGCATTAAACTGAGCTTCATCCTCCTGGTCTAAATGAGGATACAGAAACCAGATAAAACAGAATGTGCTAGTTAGGATATTTAGATTTAACAGTGTAAACCTTAGGAGAGCTGGATGTGATTGTGAGTTTTTAGTCCAAAAGGTTCTGATTTGACAGAAACAAAACCAAGTAAAATACCAGTAAACATTAACAAATGTTCTACACTACAGCTATTGAAGGAGCAGAACATGGTAGGTGCAAATGAGTAATTGTCATTGGGATTGCCTGAGAAAGTGGAATCCAAAGTTGCTTCTAACATAATTTCCAAATTACGAGTCCTGGTGCAAAGTGCTGCTCCTCACAAGGCTCGCCCTTGCTCAAGTCAAGGCTCTGACCCATGGGGCAAATGATTCAGCTCTCCCTCTCCAGCCTCTGTCCCAGATCCAAACAAAACCAGGGATACAGAGACTCCCCACTGATTGCTCATTTTAAGGCCACACTCAGACTTGCCCGCTGAATCTGCTGCATCTCAGCATTTCTTTTCCTTGTTGTCAACTCCACACTTTTACTCCACAGTACAGGCAGAGCACAAGAAAACTTGTTTTTCATTATGCATTTCAACAGGCCCATGAAAGCCACAGCCACAGCCCTGGAAGTCTGTATCTGCTCTTTCTCATGCAAAGTGTTAAGATTCCAGAGGAGCAGCACATGACCCTTGAAGGGGAGTTTCTTGGAGATGATGAGCAGAAAGCTTCTGACACCCTGGCCAATATATTTTGGATGCTAAAAACAGAGTTAGAGGGATGCAGTCTCCTCTGAACACAGACTACAGAAGAGAAGACCTCTTCTGGACTGCTGAGTGATTTTCCACCATGTGTTTTCAAGAAGCAGTAATGTAATCATTTAGAAATACTTTTGTTCATGGAATTCAAAGATTCCTATTTGGGAGCTACTTTCCACATCCAGTGGTTTTGTAGGAGCTGCAAGCCATGATGGCTGAGGAGCCTTTCTGGTCCACTTGGCAAGGCTACCAAAAGCTGCTGCTTAAAGGGGAGTGGAGAAGAAACCCTCTGCTTGGAGAAATTTCAGCTGCAGCCCAGGCAGCCACCCACCATCCCAGCATCAGCCCAACATCAGAAATCCAAGCTGGAACAGCACAGCCTCTCTGCCAGATTGGATGGGGACAGCAGTGCTCCTGCAGCACACACCACCCCAGAGCTCTGCCAACACCAGATTCTGCAAGAAGCCCAGGGCAAGCACTGGCTCCAGTGGGTCTGTCTGCAGGATCCCTCCCTGCCAGTCCTGCCCACGTGTGCCCACCAGCACAGCTTCCTGCTGCTGCAGGATGTTTCAGGAACCTCCACCCCAGAGCAGGCACACAGAGACAATGTCACAGTACCAGCACTGAAGGACAGGGCTGAGGCAGTCAGCACAAAGCTCTGAATCTCTCTTGAGCCTTCACAGGGGATTACTGGGAATTTAATTAGGCAAAGATTCAGCCTCACAATAGTTGCAGTTCTTCCCTGCATGTAAAAAGGTGGGGGTGTATTTTAAAAAACAGATTCATTTGCAAGACATTCATCACTTACAGCTTAAGCAGAACCATTTTGGATGAGGAAAGCCACAGCCCCTTTTTCATGGCAACAGCCCAGCCTTGCTGTTTCTGATCCCTTGAGAAGATTTGTGTCAGGAATAACCTTTTGGAAAGGGGCAGGAAAGAAGCTGGGAATGCTGAATTAAATCCCCAAGACAAGACCAACTGCCCAACTGCCTATGTCAAAGCTGCAGCTCAGAGCTGCAGTGCCAGAACAGTCTCAAAGACAGAGAGCATCTTCCATAACTTCATTTATAAATCCATCTGCATCATGCTTTCCTAATAACTGATGGTAAAGGCACTTCTCTGCCAGTCACATCATATCAGCTGATGAAAACTGACAGAAAACTAGGAAATATAACATTTCTAAATTCCTCTGCTGGTGAACCCTCCTCCCAGATGCCACAACAGCCACTCCAAGGGTGCTGCTGTGCTGTGCCTCTGCCAGGCAAGCAGCTGGAAGAAGGGATGTTGTCCAGGAGGAACTCTTGAAACCTCAGTCCCTTCCAAATTGCCAATGGCCTGTCCCTAGGAGGTGGCAGCTGCACACCACTTGAAGCTGGTGGGGTTATCTGAAACACAGAACCAGCCAGTAACACTCTGAGGGCTCTCTCTGTCCACTTGGTCCTGCTGGACCAACGAGTCTCCACTCGTGTCTCACCGGTGTCACCTGGTTTGCAACAGCACAAAGGACACGGTGATGGTGAATCACTGAGCATGGCACAGCCATCTCTCTTCCAGGCTTGGATTTCAGTGAGTGCTCCAATGGTGCTCTCCAGCTGCTTTTTCCAGGGTCATGCTGAGATATCCGTGGTTGGCTGCTGCTGAAGGCTGCTCTGCTCCAAGCGGGGCGGGAGCTGGCAGCACGAGGCAGTGCTGGGTTTCCTGCTCAGGTCTGCTGTCAGCAGTAATCACAGTCACAGAAATCACAGAATATTCTGAGTTGGAAGGGACCCAGAGTGATCACTGAGTCCAGCTCCTAAGTGAATGGCCCATACTGGGATGAAACCCACGACGTTGGTGTTATTAGCACCATGCTCCACCAGCTGAGCTCATCTCAGTACACCCCTCCCTGGCATCCAGCAATGAAGCAGGAGCTCAAGGTAAACTGGATTTAAAAGAAATCTCCTTTTACTCCTGTTGGTAGAAAACTAGAACAAGGAATGGAGTTCCCTACAGACCTCCCACAGAACCAGTGCCCAGTGCAGACACATTTGTGACACAGGCAGAGTGATTCACTCCTCTTTCACCCGCCTGTGAGCTCAGAGTGGTTCTTCATCTTCAGTCTGGTTTTCCAGCAGAGCCACCATTGCTGGAGCTGGTTTGAAGACTGCCTACAAGGGTCTGGACTCAATCACCAGCTTGTTTCACACGGGGAGCAGCACAGGGTGACAGCTTCCAGGGCTCACCAAAGCTGCACAGCATTGTTCTCAAGTGTCTATATGAAACGCGTGCACTTTTTTTTTTTGCCCAAAGAATTGTTTAGCAATTGCTCCAAGGAGGGGAGGAAAATAAAGTCACAAACCCTTGTTTTATGTGGAGAAGCCACATGTTTCAGTCAGCCCACGAGGATCCACAGCTGAGCCCTGGCCTGGGGATAGCAGAGCTTTAGGAGGCTGTGATGGTAACAAGCAGTAAGGCAGCTGCTGCAAAAAGAATTTCCACAGTGAGATGATGATTGCACAAGGGTTCCTCTGCTGCTTGTACCATTACCACGCACGACTTACAGCCTTCCTGCTCTTCTGTGCTGAGTTTAAAAACAAAATCTGCCCTTTGTCTCATCACTGGAAAACACATGTACATCATCCAGCGGAGACGTGGCACTGCCAAAACCAATCCATGACAAGGTCTCTGCCTCAAACAGCTCTGCCATCTAAAATAAGTGCAATACACAGCAGTTTGGTTAGAAAAGACACAGCTCCTTGATCAATAAGGGATCAACAAGTGAGGTTTGCCCATTCAGAGGGTTGATAAATCTCTCAAGAATTTGCCTTTCATGCCCTGTAACCCAAAAGCACCATAAATTGCGTATTAATAGCTCTAACTACAAAGGTCGCCTATTTTTATTGCTTGCTTTGCTGAAGCACAAGGGATAATATATTTTAAATAAGTCACTTTTTAGGAGAAAGCAGTGACTTACTAATTATTCATTTGGATAGGTTTACCAGGGTGGGTGCAGATTCAACATCCTGGAAAGAAAAATGGTGAGAGAAGGGAAAAGGGGTGAGAGAAAGGAAAAAGGTAATGAAAGAAGGGAAAAGCACTGCTGCACATGCACAGGTCTGGGACCAACCCATTCCTCTTCTGCAGTTTCACATATGCTCAGAACTAGAAGGAAGGCAACATCTTTCTAGGCAGCCACAGTTTTTATTGTCCTCCTGTCAGTGGAACAACTTTCTCATGATTAAAACGAGCTGTCAGGCAGACTGGCATTTCCCTCCTGGCCGTGTCCAAGCCAGCCCGTTCGTTCAAATATGGTTAAAGATTTCTCACAGTGTTGCTGGCTAACTGTATATGGTCTGAGGTTTTCTGGAAGTTTGCTGTCTGGCACAGCTTGGACAAGGAACAAGCAGCATTACTCTGCAGCACTCTGTAACCAAGTGCCTCTTGCATTACACACAGTCTGTCAGAGCCAGAGCTTCACCTCCACAGGAGTGTTTAAGCCTTGCTGATGTTCACCATCCATCATCCAGCTCTGACAAAAAGAATATTCAACTGCTCCCTTTGTAATGCTCTAAATTAAAACAGGAGATCTGGATGCTGATAAATGCAATTATGCTGAATGTAAATGCATTAGAAATGGAAAGGGAAAAAAAACAATCTCAAATACTCACACAGCTTGGGGAAGGATTTGCTAATCACACAAGTTAACTCTCTTTTGAATATTAGCCACTCATACAAAGAGTTTTTGGGTGTTTGTAGGGTCTTCTTTGCTTCCAACCTAGAGCACACTTTGTTCTGCTGGCTGCAGCCAAGCTGCCACAGCTGCAGTTCTGGTAGAACAGACCTGGCTCCAAAACTTGTGCCCATTTGCCTGCAGCCACCACGGCTTGGCCCCTCCATCCCTCCAGCTGCCATCCTGCAGCCTACAAGCCTCAGCTTGCACCCAGCTGCTGCTTCCTTTCCCTCTCCCTTGGCCACTGCAGCCTTTCTAGATTTGGAAACCAAGCAGCTTGGAGGACTTTATAATTTTCATTAGTGACTTTCCCATACTCCACTGCCATTTTTCCACTCATCTGGGAGACAGGGGCAATGGGAGATCTCCTGGGTGGGTTTGCCTGTTGGGTCAAGGTCCTGCTGCTTCAAGCAACCTCACGTGTGCTCAACAGAGAAAGGCAGGGAGGGAGGAAAAGCCATTGCTGAGAATGCAGAAGGAGCTTTAGCCAACAGATGGAGAAGGCCAGTGGAGTTTGCAGCCTCCTTCTGCAGACAGCAATGCCTTGTCTTCTTATGACCCATTTTTAGTTGCTGATCGAGGACATTTCAGGGATTTGACTCATAAATAGCAAATTGCTTGTGCTGGCTTTGCCAAAAAGCCTTCTCCTTGCTGCAGGAAGCCTGGGCTGCTTTGAAGTAGCTCCTGAACCAAGACAATTTACAGCCTGACAGCTCAAAGCTGCACTGGAATGGGCCCTGGTGTCCTCAGGGGGTTGTAAATCAGCGCGGCTCAGAGGCAGGCAGGGCAGGGTGCATGCATGGGGACTGTGTTCCTCTGCTGGGCCACAAAGGCACGGCCACAAGGGAGCCAGAGCCCTTCAATGGGGCTTTCAGAGGGACACACAGCACTACTTTCTGCCCTTTCCTCAGCACTCCTCCGAGATGGACTTGTATCATCTGAACTGCATGTTGTTCCCGAGCTCAGTGCGGTTTTGAGCTGAGCTAATCCGGGCTCTGACGTGCACCCTGTGAGCAAAGAGGTGCTCCCAGCTCCTAGCCAAGAGCAGGCTTGGAAACCTCCACCAAGAGCAAGCTTTTGGGAACAGGCTGACCTGGTGGCAGAGGGATCCACGGCTGACTCAGTCCTGGGGGCTGCACCTTGTGTCAGAAAACCACATGGGCATTGACACATTATGTGAGTCTTGAAATAGCAGCACTGCTCAGCACAGCTCATCTGGCAGGGCCCAGAGGCTCCCCCAGAGCTCTGGGTGGGAGGACAGCTCTCACTCTGCTCAAGGACATCTGTCAGGGACATCCTCCAGAGCCACAACCTGAGTTGGGATGCCCAATCCAGCAGTACTTTTCTCTAAAGCCTACAGAAAGAGCTTTGCATGGATCTCACCCCCATTTCATGGCTGTTTTGCCCATCCCTGTTTGGGGTTTTCCCATCCCAGAGCCAGGGAATGTCGTGCAGGCTGCAGGACCGTGCTCTTCATCAAGCCCTGCCTTTGCCTTGTCTTGATGTCAATGCCAAAGTCAAATAGAATCCACCCACCCAAACCAGATGTTAGAAACCTGTCTCTCTCTCTTCAGCCGTCCTCTGAGGTCTGGCCTCCTGTCAAATGCCTGAGGCAAGAGTTTTCTTTTTTATTTTTAAGGCAATGATAATACGTTCAAAGGCTCTTTCTTCTTTTTGGAGAGAGCAAATCTACACCTGGTCCAGAAGTGCTTCAATACACACCAACAACTAACAAATCTCTGCCTCTGAGAGAAGTTTGGCTACTTGACTTTCAAAATAGTTGTTTCCTCCCTTCACAGAAATTTTAACAGCTAATTCAGTAGTGCCACTGGAGCAGAGGCGACAAATCAAACCAAATCTGTTCAGTGTGCCACCTTTTTGTTCAGCAAACTGTCAAAAGAGAATTTTTATTCTCCCCTCTGGAATGGCATTTATTTCTACAGATCTTTAAGCCAGAAGAATACAGAGATAATCTCCTGGACATTTGTTTTCCATGGAAACAGCGCATCGCTGGATATTTCTCACAGATAAGAAAGGAGAGGAGCAAAGACACAGGGACAGTAGAAGGGAGAAGGACAGATCAGACCAGAAGGGGCAAGTTTGCAGCACCATTGTGTTGTCTCATAGTACTTCTTAAGCAAGCACCTCCTTTTGGGTACTTTATGTCCTAAAAAAACCTCAACACGTACCAGGAGTCTGTGTTGCGCAAAGATGAGAGATGGAAAGCATTATGCTGACCTTAAAATGCAGCTCAGGGGCCTGGTGCATCCCAGACTGTTGAGTATTAGCATTATCCAGAAAAGCACTGAAAAATGCATTGCAGGATATTGGAGAAATCTATATCCGGATATTAAACCTAGTAGTGAGTAAACTGTGAGGAGTGACTATCACAATCTGGTCAGACCACAAGCTTAACAAAGCCTAGGAAATAAAGCACTGTGACTAATTTGAAGCACATTAAAAGAAATCACATACAAACCCACATACAAATCCATCAACTCCCAAGGACCCTTCTCTGCCTCGTTTAGAAGGGGAGAGGACACAAACACATGAGATTTACACAACATGCTGTACTGCTCACTGCTTTATGCTGATTTCCAACCAAAGTACTGCCTGTTCTTCAGGACTGGGATTTCACACTTGGAGGATTTCTAAGAAAGAGGTTTTATGGCTGGGACTGAAGTGACGTGGCCAGAACACGAGGATCCAGCAGAGTCAGTGCCAGCCTGACAATGCCTCCCCACCACAGCAGGCACTGTCCCCTGGCAGCAGGGATGAGTGCCCAGGTTCTGGGACCCCCAGCAGAGAAACAGCATCATCTTAGCAGATGTACAATGTTATTTGCAATGAGTCAAGAATTCTGTCAAAGAAAACCTTCCTCCCTCTAGAAGTCCAGCTTCCTGGGCTCTCTGCAAGTTGGATTTCTCCTATGGTGCTCTCCTGTCCACTCTGCAGGGGACAGAAACCACCCAACCCATGAAACGTCAGCCTCTCCGTTTTGTCAAAAGGCTAAAGTAAAGGGAAACTAAAACAACCCCACAGCATCAAAAAACCCACATCAAAACCCAACCCCACCCACAACATCCTTCTTAGCTTCATCCCTCAGACAACTCACACTGGTGCTGAGACTGGAACTGTCTTGAAAGGACATTTATCTGCTCTGGGCCTGCTTTGTGTTCCACAGGAGAGCAGCTGGACAGGGATCAGGTGGCTCAAGGCCATGAGAAGTGTGTGCTTACAAGAGCTGATGGCTCACTCAAGGTGGAAGCAGGAGCTGAGCAGTTCCTATCTAACAGACGCCGTGTTAGATAGGAAGTGGTGAAATAAATGCCAGCCTGGAAATTTCCTCACAGGATAAGAGAAATACTGGAGACTGGAAAAGAGCAGATGACAGCAAGAGGTTTTAGTTTATGAGAGTAGTTGAGACCACTGCTAATAATTTGTGCCCTGAATGCTGCAGAATGCCAGAAGCAGAGAATTTTGTGAGTCATGATGCAGGTTTGTAAGAGATGCACTAATTCATGCCACTACTGAATGATATCAAATCCAAATGTCAAATCCACTCCAAACCCAGGAGTGACTTAGCCAACTCTAGATTTGGTTTCTTTCTTCACTTCCAAGTTACAGAAACCATGACCCTGATATAATGGTTTAGGTTTTAATAGCATGAATCTTTTGGCCATAACCATGAAGGAAAAAACCAAAACAATAATAAATCTGTAAGCCTCAGTGGCAAGCAAAAGAATGTAATCTTGATTCTCTTGCCCACTAAATAATTATGCTTACATCATGCTAAAATAAAAGTCTACATCGTGCTTTCTGTTAGTAAAAATACAAGGAAGAGATCAAACTGTCCATATATATGGAATTATAAAACCAAGCCATCTATCACCCAGACCAAAGTATGTAATCACGACCTAACAAATGGAGTTGAATACTCAGCGGAAACCACAGCTCTGGAAGACATTTAAAGGAATATTTCCATTTTCCTAGGTACTATATCAGGTTCTTGGCCAGACATTTTTGATTGCACTGTACTAAAAATACAGTCCTAGTTTCAGAAGACAAAAATTTTCGAAGCATGACGAAATGTGAAAGGTAATTGCAATGCACCGCTGAGCTATTTTATTACATTATCTAACATCTTTAAAGAGTAGATTAGCTCACAGTGCAAACATTCTGGTTTCCCTGATGTTTGAGTCCTGGCAGCGACACAAGCAGCAGGAAGAGCCGTGCCTGAAGACAGGAGAGTGGTGCTAGTGAGCTTCTGGAGCAGCTTTCCTCAGCAGAACAGGCAGCACTTTCCATCCAAGAACGTTGTGGAAGAGCTGCAGCCCTTTGCTGAGGCAGTCTGGGAAGATGCTGGGAGAGGTGTGTGATCTCCTGCCAAGCCCTCCTCAGCAAAACTGAATTAGCCAAAGGTTTATCAGCACCAACTGGGTCTCACTGCTGACATAAACCAGGGGGGAGCTGATTTGAGAAGCTGCTGGAGCCCACAGCCCCACTGAGCACAGTGGGCAAGAGCTGCCTCCCCTCAGCTGCCTTCCTTTAACCCTAACTTCTTCCTACCTTCCTTTAACCCTAACTTCTTCCTCCCTTCATTTAACCCTAACTTCCTCCCTTCCCAGAAGAAAAGCACAGTGCTAATGTGATAATACCTTAAGTTCTAAGGCTGCCCCAAATCAGCTCTTAGGAAAAGGACAAAAGCCTGGTCCAACAGCAGCTGTGGAGAGAGCAGAAGGGACTTGCTACACCTTCACCAAATAACTCACTGCAACGGATGAGATTTGTGCTCCACAAATCCCAGTTTACCTAGGAAATCCACATTTACAATGGCTGTGGTTGTGTGTTCCTTCTACTCCCTTTGCCCTCCCACCTATTACAACCAGGAACAAGGGGACTCCTCCTCTAGCTGCTCCATTATTCCCAGAGATTTTTCCCTTCCTCTTCACTCTCTGGCTGGTTTGTCCAAGAAACAGCTCTGGTTATGCAACAAAAAGCAGTGAGAAAGAACAATCACTAACCAAACTTCGGCTTCCTTTGTGCAGCCAGGCTCACAAACTGACTGCTCCCCTTGTCAAGCACAGGTTAAACCTCCAGAAAACCAGCATGCAGGTGGGTCCAGCATGGCATGGGATGCAGGGAATAAACAAATGTCTCTCAAGAAGGCAAAATGGAGGAGAAATATTTAGGTCTCTAGTTAAAAGTAGACAGTAGCTGCATGCTGCCATCACCCAGTATATGACATTGCAGTTTATTGCCCCATAAAACTCAGTTTTAAGGTCAGTTTGCATCCTGAAGGCTGTTTGCAAGCAGCAATTTAAATGTAGGGTTTCAAACACGATGTTACAAAACTGAAGCCCCATTTTAGACAAGATTGAATGAATTGTATTTTGAATGTTGTTTTTTCTAAAACATGTACAGCCTACCATAAAAACTAGTGAGAGAAACTACAGCCAGAATACAAGGTGTCAATGGTCAAGCATATCCTCATTAGAGGGTGGCCAAGTGATATTTATTTAAAGTGTTACACACTATGAATTAAACATTTATTTTGTGTCACCCAGTAAAATATCTGAACCTCATTTTGGCAGCTGTGCAAATTCTACCTCGACTGCACTGACAACTGACTGTACTTCTTTTGACTTTCATGCAGTCTCTCTTCTTTTTAAGAGAAAAACCTAAAAATCAAGAATGCCAAAAATGCAAACATTGGTGTATCAGCCCATGGTATGCAAAAGGAGGAGGAAAGCAGATCACCACTCACGACATCGCCTCTATTACGGTTGCAGATGGAATTACAGCATGATAATTAAAGTTCTGGGAGACTTGGCAACCTTATCCTGTAAGAGTGACTCTTCTAAAAGATCTGGGAACATGGACTTTCTGTTCCTGCATCGATGGTTTAAACAGGGAACATATTAAACATCATTTGGAGATCTGACCATCAGTTCCTTCCCCCACTAAGGAGAGAAAGAGCCTCACAGGTTTTGGCTTAGAAACCCCTCAGAGATACTCCTGCCCAAGGTGGCTGAAGCTAGAGATGAGATGACACTCCCCAAGAAACCCATGTCAGCCTGCTATTAATACTTACCCAGTCTGAAAAGTGTTTTGGCATGGTTTTAACAGGATTGCAGGATTCATTCCATTTGAAATGCTCTCTGGAGCACATGGCAGAGCAATGCTGCTGTGTGTCACTGTTCCATTGACTCAGCAGTAGAAATGTGCCACTTTTTCTACCTCAGAACAGGCCTGGAGAGCAGAACCAGCCTCTGCTATGCAAGGGTCAGCAGTGGCAGAGGCAAAACAGTCAGTACTAAAGCTCTAACAAGAACTGAAACAGGAGCTGTTGACACCTACTTCCATTGGGCAAAGCACATTCAAAAACCATGTTCTACAGACCAACACTTACTTCAGTGCCTGGCACAGAAAAGAACTGTCACCACATGCACTGGCCATTGGAGGGTTTATGATAGGTAAAGCAAGAGTAACAAGGTAGGAAAGGCACTTACAAAGAAAATCCAAATTTGACCACTAGGCGAGGGTAGTTACTATCTGACAGTATGGAAATGGGATTCCATATTAATTTAAAGGTGTAAGAAGATCCAAGAGCTGAAAACAAGGACACTACACTATCAAAGTGGCTGAACTTTTGACCAGCTTCACCCAAATGAAAAACATGGGCATGATTATAAACTACTGCCCAAATGCTCTGAAATCAGATTAAAGCCTATTTAAAAAAAATATTTATATTTTAAATAAAGTTGCTGGAAGCTGTTGCACAGAGCATCCCACTTGCTTTACAGGTGACCAACCATCCTGTCTGGACCAGAACCCCTAAATTATCCATACAGCTCATTACCTTACACAACTGTCTTTATCTTTCTCCACTTGTCCCTACTACTCATAGCCCTGTATTAATGAACTTTTATTTCAGAGCTGCTGAAGATTCCATCAGGATCAGGGAAGGTTTGGTGTTAAATGTAGTTCTGGTAGCAGAAGATAGGAGTGGAGAAGGTCAGGGGACATGGGGGCTTTACTCTGAGAAGTTGCTCAGCATCTCCCACCAGACCAAGTCCTAAGTAGGATATAGACTTTTTTTGAAGAGGTCTGGCTAGTTATCCATGGTGAAGGTCACTGTAGGTCACCAGAGCTGGTGTCAGGAACAATTCCTATCCCAGGGCAGATGGGAGACTAAATCCTTCCCACAGAGCCTCTCCTACTGCAGTGTCGGATATGCTTCTCTCTTAGGACTACTTAAGCATCTCTCCCCTAATCAATCATCTGTCTGTGGAGACAACCAGGAATTAACCTCATCCCTCCAGAGCAAAATTGGATTAGGCTGAAATTCCCGAGTTAATACGGACACACCTGGGAGAAACTGACCAGCCTGTGATGCACGTGAGATCAAACCAGCAAGTGCTCTACAGGCAACAGCTCCAAACACAAACTCTGCCTCCTTTTCCAATCCCTCGTGCTCCAGTTTTGGGGCAGGGGCAGCGGCCTCAGAGCCGGACCCGCAGCGCTGCTCCTCTGCCAACCGTGGCACCCAAATCCCTGCCGGGGAACGGCCGGGGCTGCGGCACTGCCGTGGGCTGCACCTCGTGGACAATCCATTGCCAAGCCCTGTGCTGAGCCAGCCCCCACACCCTGCCAGGAATGGGCTGAGAGCAGCCCCAGCCTCCCCATCAACGTGGACCTGCAGGCACACAAGATTCCTCCTGGCACGGGCCAGGCCAGCTGCACATTTTATGCTGCCTTGGTAATGACACTGCATTGGAGCAGTGCGAGCCCCAGCCCAGGAGGATAAGAACTGGAGAGCAGGAAGTCAGAGTTAAGCTGTGGGCACAAAAAGTGACTTGGGATTAAGCAGCGTTTTGCTTTGCTTAGACTATTACCCTGGGTGGAGCTCAGCAGCTGGGCCAGACATCCCTGAAAGGCACTTTGCCGTGCAGGACAGCTGGATCCTCTGAGCTTTGTGCTGGACTCCAAAAAACTCCAGCTTTGAGTCTAAAAGAGCAGCAGAGAGCGAATGCTGACTCAGAATTTTAGCTTTTTCCCCATGCCCCACCACATCCCAGCAGTGCTAGAAAGGTGCAATGTTCCCACACCCACGGCAAGAGGATAAGGAACAAGGAATTTTTTGGGCTCACTGATACAGTGAGAAAATGTATCAGAGCAATGCACCAAAGCTCAGCAAATTGTCTTTAAAATGCAGCCTGATTTGTGTCCAGAGAAAACCAGTGTTCTGTACCAATTTTTTCCCCTGTCAGAAGAGCTGCCAGGAGCACACGACGCCTCAGCTGTGCTGGGATGTGGGGAAGCTCAGCAGACAGCAGGATGAGCCTCCCTAAATGAGAAGCAGCAGGTTCAGAACCAGGGGGAAGGGGAGGGAAGGGATGAGAGAAGGAAGCAGATTACTGGCAGTGGCCAAGGCTATACTCATTATATAGAAAGGACATGAAAGGCTTTACTTAAAGTGCCAACGTCAGTTCAGTGTATTTATAAGGATTCAAACAAGTCCCACCGGGCACAACAGCCCGAAGGAGCTTTGTGTTTGTGTAATTTAATGGCTCTTTGTTCACTGAAGTCAAAAAGCAGCTCTGGATTTGGGAGAGTCCCTGGCCAGGCCCAGCTCCCAGGACTAAAAGAGAGTGCACTGAACTCTGGTGGGGCAGCCTGCATTAAAGGGCTGTTGTAAAATAAATCCTCTGATAAGAGCAATTAATGTTATCCTACTTGTGTCTTTTCCCATACTCGCCACTGTTCCTGCTGGCTGCCACGAAGGCAACTCCTCCTCCTGGGAGAAACTGCAAGCGAGGTGGGGACTTTAAAAATACACTTTTGCCAATTTCTTTTCAATCCAGCACACTGAATACAAGATATAAAAAACCACTCTGCAGCCTTTTGTTCTGGGCTGTATTTTTATTACTGGCAAACCCATTAAGCTTGAGGTTTTTCTTATTTTATCTTTGCTTTCAGTTTTTTGGGGTGGTTTTTTTCTTTTTTGGTAATCAAAATGGCAATAGTTTATTATATGCTCTGAGGTTTCCTGCACACAAAAAGAAAAAAAGGCTGTGCTACTATTCCTGTCTCTAATTCATCCCTTTTGCTTGCTCTGCTGTGGGCAAGACTTCAAATCGTAACCAGCAATTTTGTCTGCCTCCTACTTACCAAAAATTACTGCTGCACCCACTGGTGATTCACAGACACACACATTTGGTACCAGGACATCCATCTGAACCAGCAGATGCCTGGCAGCTCTGTCTTTTGGTCATTAAAACATGAGAGCAAACCAGCCTAAAAGGTCTCCCTGATAAACTAGTGGAAAACACACACGTGCTTTCAAAGGGGTTTTAGGCTGATTAGTTGGAACAATATTTTCAAGCCAAGAGGATGATACTGGAGCATTATACATCCTTGAGATATGTTATCTGAAATGTACCATTCTTTGTCAAAATGGATGTCTACACTGGCTATAGCTGGGTTATTTCTAAGAAAGACAAGGAAAGGGAGAGAAACCTCTCCTGCATCAGTGGATTTCAACAGAACTCCAGCTCCAGGCAGCCAGGACATCCCTCAACCTGCGTGGAAGATCACCCTCCACTAAGGCAGGGCTCAGCATCCCCCTCAAGCACACAGAAGTGCTGCCCAACACCAAGCTGTATCTCCATCTTCCACACGGTATCCACAGAAGAACACGCTCATTTGCATCCCCAGAACAATAGAGAAATTAATGAAGATGACTGCAATTCATAGAGCCTTGTGTCTGCAGCAATGGAAAGGTCAAACAAATTAAGACTCTGAATTCTGGGCAGAGATTTCAAGCTGGCTCTCTAACATTTGCAACACAAGGGAATAATTAGAAAACATCCATCAGCTCCATTTCCGTTCACAAGGCTGTTACTGTGAACATGGTGATGAGCTGTCCTCTGCATAGCTAGATCTGCTCTCAGATTATGGTCAATTACTTCTCCTCAAGTATTTCAACTCCCAAACACAAACTTCACTTCCCTCAGCTCCCAGATCTCAGACCAGCCGACCACACACAACACCCCTCGTAGGAGGAGCTCCGAAAGGAGCTGAGCCCCTGCAGGGAACCACTGCAGCTCCCAGGGACATCAAGGATGGGAAATGGTCCCTGCATTCAAAAAAAAAAAAAAAAAAAAAAACTCTAGGTACTATAAAAAAGACAAAAAAGATCACAGGAGCTCCAGGCTGAACACACAAAGCCCACACCACCTCCCTCCCTGTAGCTGTGAAGTCACATTCAAAGGCTCGGTCTCCTTTACAAGGAAGCATCCTGCTGAGCCCAGAGGATGTTTTGGGATTGAGGGACAGGAGAAATGCAGGACACTGCAGTTGAAAGAGCACATTTTGTGTGAGCTGTTCCATGGGAGAGCTTGCACACCCAGACATTTCACTCCCTACAGAGCTGGCACAAACTTATTTTTAACAGACTAAACCAACCTGCCCCCCCTGGGATGTAGAGAGTTGCTCAGAAGAGATCTGCTGGTTTGGCTCTGCCTCCCAACTCCAGGCTTTTTTACCACACAGCTGAGGAGAAGAGTGCCAGTTTCTGGAAATCTGGGTAGGGATCCATAAACCTGGGCAATGTCTCCAGCTATATTGTGAAGAAGGTGCCAGGAAAGATTCGATGCAGGAGCCTCAGCAGCATGACTGAAAGGAGACAAAATCCCTTGCCAGACGTCCTGGTGTGCTGCTTTGGGCTGGGATAGAGTCAGTTTTCTTCATCTTAGCTGGTATGGGGTGTTTTGGATCAGTGTTGATAACACAGGGATGCTTCAGCTATTGAGAAGTGAGTCATGGACCACTCTGCTCCTCATCCCACCAGCAAAGGGGCTGGGGGGGACACAGGGAGCTGGGAGGGGACACAGTTGTGACAGCTGACCCCAGCTGACCCAAGGGATATTCCAGACCATATGAACTCATGCTGAGCACGCAGAGCTGGGGGAAGAAGGAGGGGATGCTTGGAGCAATGGCATTGTTTCTCAAGTCACTGTTTGGCATGATGGAGCTCAGCTTTCCTGGAGATGGCAGAACACCTGCCTGCAATGGGAAGTGGGGAATGAATCCTTTGGTTTTCTTTGTGTGCATTTGTGGCTTTTGCTTTACCTACTGAGCTGCCTTTACGTCAACCCTCAAGTTTTCTCACTTTTACTCTTCTGATGCTCCCTCTGTCCCACCAGGGGCTGTATGGGGCTGGGGCTAAACCACAGCACCTGGCAAGGAGAAAAGACATGATCTGAAGAGCTGGTTTAATATCAAATTCTCCTGTGATCCAGGAGAGCTCCCAGAGAGAAATCAAGGAGGAAGAATGAGGAAGAGCTCACAAGAAGAATTTTCCCCCCTGTGCTGCTGCAGGCAGTTGTAGGACAGGCACCTGCTCACCCCTCAGCTGAGCTCTGCTTTCTTTGGGGTCTCTGTGTTCAACAGGAGCTCAGACTCAACCAGCACCTCCAATGAAGCCCCTTAATTCCCCCATTTGGGCAGCCTGGTCCAGGGGAAGGTGTCCCTGCCCATGGCAGCAGGGTTGGAACTGGATGGTCACTACAGTCCCCTCCAACCCTACCACCCCATGATTCTGGGTACTAAACCTGCCTCCCATCTCCTGACAGAGATCAGCAGACAGTGGGACTCACCTGGATCCAGGATTCCCAAGAATGTTCACTTCCACTCTGCATCATCTCTGGTCCCTCCTAAGCCCACTTCACTCACTGCCTGGCCCAGGAAAGCTCACAACTGATGCACAGTTTTTGTTGTAGCATGGCTGCCAAGGCCAATATTGATATCTGGCCATAATCCTTCCTAACCCTGTGGAGATCTCTGGGAGATCAGCATGTTGCAGCAACAAGGTTTAGGGGTTAATAGGTGCTCCATTAAAAGCTTGCCCTTAGAAGCTTTAAAACATGTTTTTTCCCAAACACTATGACGACATCCCCCACCATGTCATGCCCTTTCCATGCTATCATCTGAGCAGCCAGATGCAGCACTGCCCTTGTCCCACTTTCCCAGCTTGCATTTGTGTCCCTTTTCCCCCAGTTTTTCTTTTTAATTTAATTTAAAATGTTGGTAAGTGCTGGGTTAGCTGAAGCTCCATTACCTAGAAGTGGCACAGAAAGAAAAAAACCCCAGACTTTTCTGGTTTTGGAAATAAAAGTGCTTTGGCTGCCAAAGAAAAGAAAGAGTTACACCCATGTAAAGCTTTCACTTAGGGAGAATTAATACAGCCAACTGTTTTTGGATGGACTACTGGCTAACTACAGTAAAAAAAACAAAAAAAGAAATGAGCAAAAAGAGTCCCAAGCCCTGTCCTCTCCCATTAGACTCACTCCAGCTCCCAGCTTCTCCTGGGTTCCTGTTCAGAGGGAAATCCTCTGTCACCTCTGTCTAGACTACTCACCTGAGTGAGTTTTTACTGGAAGAAGTGCAGAGATGCAGATTCCAGGACCATAAACCTTTCAAGCCACACATGCTAGAACACACATACCAGCTGTATTTTACATGTCTGCAATGGTGTATATACGTGTCTCTACCATCACCTTAGTGACACTCCCTGCTGTGTTACTGCCTTGCTGGCCACCAATTCAAACACTTCCATCCTCAAAATGCTTCACAAAATGCCCCTTTAAAACAGAAGCTGCATCTGCAATTCCTAGCATGACTTATTCTGCATACTATAGGATTCTGGCTTGATTCCTGTCACCTCCCACAGAGCCAGTAAAGCTAAAGATCTGTCCAGAAGGACACGTAATCTTAAATGTAACACTGCTGAACACAGCCATACTACCACAGCTGAGTCCCAGCCTGGGTAATTAGAGATTTTATTCCTCTATTGTCCAACTGCTGACTTCATTACAGACTCTGTGAAATTCTCTCATTAAACTCCCTGATACTCATTAGCAATAATTAAGCAGGGCTGATGCAGGAGACAGAAGAGGTTAAGGAGAAGGGAGTGACTTTTCTTTTCTGCTTTTAGCAAGTCCAGTGCTAGTGGGTGATTTAATCACTCACTTCACAAACCCTGCAGCACTGCAAAGGCTCTCACTGCTGCTCTCACATCCTTCTGGGCTTTCTGCTGCCTGGCTGCTCCCCAGAAACACAGCAAAGCCATTTTAACAGGAACTAGATCAGCCACTCAACAATTTCTTCTGGACAAAGTGGTAAGATCAAGAGGATTTTCTGCATGGACATAACTCTCTCCAGCAACATGAGCTGATGGAAACACATTAAAATGCACCATGTGCAATTAAAAGCATGCTGACTTGAATTTTTCCACTTACAAATAGAAAATTCAGCTCCTCAGTACGTATCCTCCCCTTCCTCCCTGATTTGCAAGTTTCAAATTCTGAATAATCATTATTCTGAATAATTTGCCCACAGGCACAATGCTGAGAAGACTCCTCACAAACTAGGACATCTCAACCCTATTCAAAATTCCCAAGTGCTGCTCCAACTTGCTTATCAAATGTCTGATTCCGGCGGCGTGGAGACAATCAGTCTGTGCACCGGTGGCTCAAATATCCCACACTCTTGCTCAATTTTGTCCTGGGATTTTTTTTTCCCTAATATTTTTTTTTCTGGTTT
This sequence comes from Haemorhous mexicanus, assembly GCF_027477595.1. NCBI lineage: Eukaryota > Metazoa > Chordata > Aves > Passeriformes > Fringillidae > Haemorhous > Haemorhous mexicanus. Next base: position 19,625,045 of record NC_082353.1, read on the forward strand.
CCTCTTAAAAAAAAAAAAAAAAAAAAAAAAAAAAAAAAGGCAGCAGCTGTTCCAGCAGACAGCTCCCGGATTTCCCTGGATGTGCGTCAGTGGGATGATGCTACTCCTCAATCTGGCGGCCATCCTTCAGACAGAGGGAAGGAAGACCGTGGTCATATCTAAGCTACTGAAAATCTTGGACATCATCAGCAAAGTAAGCCAGGCAGACAGCTTTCCACGCTTGCACTTTCTAAAAATGAATCATAAAAAGACACGACAGTGGATAGGACAGTTTAAGCCAACCAGTCAAAAATAAGCCAAAGCAGAACAGCACTGCCAACGTTGCTCCACTGTGTTATTTCACATTCAGGAAGGTCTTACAAGCATTTGCAGAGCCTTAAATTAAGCCATCAGCACCAGACTGGACAGCATGTGGACATTCACCACCACTGCTCAGTGAAGCAGCGTGGCGAGCCTCCAAGCTCTGCCTTCCTACAAAGTGCCTCTGAATAGTGCATTTTCAAGCACAACTCCACCTTTAATTAATCCAAGATGTACACTAACTCTGCATCCTCTTACCTCCCCAGAAATACTCAGTTTAAAGTCAGCTTATTGGTTTCATATTGGAAACCCAAGACACAGCCAGGAGTCCAAGATGACACAGCCAGGGCCACAGCAAGCGAGGGAGATGCTACAAAAGAGATTTACACATCTTTGCTGGAAGATCTCAAGAGAAGCAGTATCTGTTCTGGGCCCACTGCTTCCCACAGAGTATGACAAAATCACACTGAGTCAATGTAAATTTGTCATATCCTGTGAGGGAAGAGTTTACCCCACCAGCCAAAAGGAGAGAAGGAGCTGTCAGTCTGTCTTAACGAGGTGCAGCTGATCCCTGAAAGCAGCCAGAGCCCAGATATCATGACACCAGCTGATAAACCCTAAATGAAACTATTTTGCCTCAAGCAATATTATGACAGGGCAAAACCACATCCTTAGCAGACACCTTCTTGACCACGTGCTGAGAAATCTTCATGGGAGTCAACCTAAAAACCTGGCAGGCACAGGGGACTTTGCCCAGTGGCAGTACAGAGGGTCAATCTGACTTCCACTCATGAGGCAGGAATTCTTGCCAGGACTGCAATGGAGTGTCTATGCTGCATGTGACAAGATCTGCTTCACTTCCTCACCACCTCCTGCCTAAAACTTCAACACAGACAACAACATCCTAAAGCTGTCCCTGCTGCAGACGAGCCCAGAAAACGTGTCTGCCTTCAGCCCCTTACAAATGGCTCCTGAGTGACATTCTTCCAGATCAAAATGAGAAGATCCACCCTACCCACCCCCGAAAGGCTCACCACAATTCAGTCTTCACCAAAATGCAATGTTAGACCCACCACAACCAGAGTCACTTTAGGGAGGTGCAAGTGGCCAAGCCCAAGGCCGGCGCTGTGGGCGATTTGGCCCCGCAGTGACAACCCAGATGTTCCCTGTCCATGCCTCCCTCCCTCCCACCTCCTCACGGCATTAGTCACTCAGAAGACATCAGAACAAAGCCACATTCAGGCTTGCCAGATCAGGTTCTGTTTGCTTCAAGACCACAGTGGTAGACAGCTGTTGCACATTCTGCCCCGAGGTCTGAGCGAGCTCCTCACAGGATTAATGAAGCTCTGATCACAAAGGGCCTCTGAAGGCTCCTGATGGAAGTGGGGCTACTGGCACTGCCTTGAACCCCATGAGCTTCATTGTGTGGCCCAAACTCACAAAGAGTTTGGTTCCATCACATTCACATCTGCCCCTCAAAGAGCTGTAGGTGGCTCTTAGGTGACTCTGCAGCTCCTTCACCAGAGGCAGCAAGGCCAGCTCCCTCACCTTGTCCTTGGAGGGCACCTGTGGCTCATGAGTGTCTGGCCATCTTCTGCTAAACTCTCTGCAGTTTCTCCATGACCATTCCAAGCTGAGGGGATCCTATTTGAGATGTATCTCACCAGTAGCAAACATGGTATGAAATTCCCTCATCCTGCTGGCCAGACTTCCAACATTACACACAAACATTAAATCCCTTTGCTATCTGTGACACCAGATTGAAGCATTTCTCCTGTCATCTGCTTTCCTTATTTAAGAAGTGATAGATATGCACACAGATAAATGCACAAAAATCTGGCTAACAGCATTCTCCTGCCTTGAAGGTGTAGATGATGTTAAGTTTATTGGTGGGCAGCCACAAAAGATGCAAAAGCAACATGACAATACTAGCAAGTGTCTTGCCCTGAAGCAGCGCTGTTTCTTGCTTAAAACTAAATGCAAGGGTATTAAATATATTTAAAGCCTAAGGGTTATAAACAGTTCAGTTTGGAACATTTTTACTTTTAGACTATATATGTATTGGTATTTACGTAATCAGAGAAAAAGCAGGGCGGTTTAATCCATAATGGCTTTTTTCTCCCTATAAATAGGCATTTAATCAACAGAAGACAATGCATGGCATCCTGAAAAACCACTGAAATGATCAGATTTGGCAAACAAAGCCCTGGTCTTCCTTATTTTCTGCATTAATTCAGGAAAAGAAAGAACTGGACTTCTTTCAGAACAGTTGTTCACCTTAAGGAGAATGTAAAGAGCTGCTGTTCCACCTCACATCTGCTTTCTGTGGTTGCTTCACACTCAGGAGCACAGCCAGGGCCAGGCAGCACCTCAGCCCCTTTGCTCTCCCAGGCTAGTTCACCTGCTGAGAAAGGTGAAATAAACAAACCTAAAACAGGGAAGGGGTGAGGGGGTTGGATTTTCATTTTACATGCTCATGAGTCAAGAGAAGCTGTGGGGGGAAGGAGCAGAGTCAAAATTATTGCATCCATTAGCAGATGGTTCAGCCTCATCCTACACCTTTCAGCTGACATCCTCCAAGCCCAGAGGTAGTGATGGATCAGCCCTCCCCAAACAGCTGCAGAGGAAGGCCTGAAGAAGGGCTGGAGGTGGGGGGCACACCTCTCCACCCCCTCCAAGCAGAGCTGCCTGTCTGCTCCTCCCTGCAGCCTCTCCTACGCTCTCAGACAGGCTCAGCCCCAGGCAGGCTGCGCTGGAGCTGCAGGGCTGCAGCCCTGGCACCCATCCTGCCTGCCAGGGAGGGCACTCTGCTGGGAATGCTCCAGCACTGAAGGCAAAATCCCAGTGCCAGCCCAGCCCAGGGCAGCTCCCCAGGGGGAGTGAGTGTGCTGCTCCCCAGTGTGCCCCAAAGGGATGTGTTTTCACTCCCAGCTCATCCCAGGGCCCTAAAGGATGGCGCTCTGAGGGCTCCCATGCACCAGGTCCAGGCACCATCACATCTCCATGCAAGTGCTTTGTTCTCATTTATGGCTCCTTGAAGTTGTTTAAAGTTCTTTTTACCCCCCTTTTTCTTATAAAAGAAAAGGAAGATGCTGACAGTGCAAGGGGCCACCCAGGATGTCAAAGCACTGCAGGAGGCCAAAAAGGAAAGTCACCCATCAAACTGTTTGCTATCCTGATGTCTTCTTACAAGAAAAGGCAGTTCCCACAATCAGCCCTATTTACTGCAGGCTGTAATTCTGCCTGGATGGCAGGATGACCTCCTGGATACTGCTCTAGTTGCATATGAATGCATTTGAGGCAACAGTTAAAATTCATGAAGGCAGGTTTGGGGTCTCTCCCTTGCAAACATTCAGAGTCCTTGTGCTGACAGGGATGAGGTGTGTCAGTGCAGAACACACAAACGCTCAGCCCAACGGGGAAAAATTGTGTTTTATGGGGCCAAAAGAATGACAGACCTGGAACTTAAGGCCTCAGCCCGTACCTCAAGACCACAAGCCCCAAGAACAAGAGAAATTTTACTTGGCACAAGCAGGGATGACTGAGCAACAAGTACAAGGAAGGCAAAGGTTTCAATCTCTTCTGAAAATCTCTGCCCAATGGCAGGGAACATGTGGCTCTCAGCCATATTATTTGTTCTAGTTTATTATGCATAGCACAATACAGACAGTAACAAGTGCGTGTCAAGATGTGGCCTGTTAAAAGTGCTGAAAACATTTACTGGGCCAGTAGCAATGAAAAGGTTCCCTACCCTTGTATTACACAGATAGAGGTTTACCACACACAACCCCAACTTGAATGCATTGCCCAATTTGCAGCCAACAGCCCTAAGTCTCAAATGTTTTATGAGCTTGGACTCCTTCTCTGATACATGTGAGCAATTGCAACTGCAGTTGCACTGGCACATCCAACAGGCAACCACCATTGCACAAGGATTGCAAAAGGGTTGCATTTTCCACTGGTTTACCAACGGCCAACGCCAGCCTACAGCCATTTCAGCAGCTTCAGGGAGTGCAACAGAACGAGGCAGGCCAGGAGGATCTCTAGAGATCATCAGGTCCCATCACTCTGCTCAAAGGAGGGCAGCTGACACAGGTTGGTCACTCAGGGCCCTGCTCAGCTGGGTCTGACTGCCCCCAGGGATGGAGACTCCACAGCTCCTCTGGACTCCTGGCTGCCATGACTGACCACCCTTGCAGTAACAAAGTTCTATCCTCTGTTCAATGTAATTTCCTGAATCCCAGTTTGGACCCACTGCCTCTCCCCCAGGCCCTGAGGACCACTGAGAAAAGGCTGGATCCATGTTCTTCACCATTCTGCCAGGTGTTGTGTGTGCTGGTGAGATTCCCCTGAGCCTCCTTACTCCAGGCTGAGCAGCCCCAGCTCTCCCCACACCTCAGCCCCTCCAGCCCCCTCACCCCTTCTCAAGGTGTGTCACTGGACTCCAGAATGTCCATGCCTATCTTGTGTTGGGGAGCCCAGCTCTGGAGCCAGCACTCAGGTGAGCCTCAGCAGGGCTGAGCAGAGAGGAATGTCACCTCCTTGGACATGCTGGCCACACTGTGGCCAGAGAACCCCAGGATGCTGCTTCCCACTGCTGCCAAGACATGGTGACATCTCACACTGAGCTCTCTGCCCACCACATGCCAGTCTGCAGGGCTGCTGCCAGCCAGTCAGTCAGTGCCCTGTGACCTGTGTGAACTCAGGAAAGTTACAAGATTGCTTTTACATCAATTCCCCCCACCCCAGCCTGTATTTGCACTCCCACAGCCAGAAAATCACACGCACACAGCTGACTCACACAGCCCGTGGCACACCCCCAGGTCTGCCCAGAGCCTCACCCATTTGCATTGAGCTGTCACAAAATGCCACCAGTGTGACACCTGAAAGGTTCTTTCCTTGGGGTAAGACAAGTACAAAGTTCAGATCAGATATGGATCAAAAAAATCAGCCTAACATCGTAATTGGTGTAATTAAATGTGCTTTGAACCATTGAAGGAAGAGCACACGAGGAAATAACACTGTGAAACAACAGGTAATGACAGTGTTAGCACAGCAATTACTGTGTGCAGGCTTAAAAGGCAACTGGAAGGTAACAAAGAGAGGGCCAGTCAAATCAAAGCTTGAGACAGCAAGTTAAAAAACCCTCAAACAGCCTTAAAATTGTCTCACTTCAAATTTGCATTCTCTCTCCCAGAGATGATTACAACCTTTTGATCTCTGCAAGCAAGACAAATTATATTACTGTGATTAAAAATTCCAGTCCTTCTGTTGCCCCAGGAAGCAGGACACACACAGGGCACAGCACCGAGCTGGCCCCTGTGACAAAGGTGCCAGAGATCCAGAGAACAGCACAGCAGCATTTCTTTCCTGAGACATCTCAGTTCCTGGGCACAAAGAGTTAAAATCCTAAGCTGCCACGACTTCAAGGATGCTCAGCTCCTTCACCCAGAGTGCAGAGCAGCAGCTGACCAACACAGCCAAGCCAAAAGCTGCTCTCCCAAAGGTGAAACTGCACACACCCCTTATTTGATTTCTCGCTGCACATAACAAAATTAAAAGGGGAGGGGGGAAATCAAGTTAATTTTACCCAAACCTAATGATGAAGGGAAGCCAAACAAACTACCACATCTTTCCTTTTCCTTTCAATAAAAGCTGCCTCTGTCAAAGCCTTAACATCTTCTAAATGCATGTCAGCAAATCCATTTAAAGCTCAAACTCAGAATTTTATTCTTCTGTGACCACACAGCAGAAGAGATCATTCCTCCTTTGTCCTCCTGGAATGATTTGGGCTGAAATCTAGCAAAAACCAAATTTTAAAGCTGGGTCACTCCTTCCCCCCTCCTTCTCATTGTGGTAGGGTCTCAGTAGCAACATTCAGTGTGAGTCAAAGGGGATTAGGGAGAGGTTCAGGAGCAGCACAGTGAGAAAATGAGAAGTGTTACCTTTAGTAATTACCAGAGGAAGACTTTCATGATGTTACCATAGGAATTAATCCTTATATTAATATTTAAAGCATGAACAAAGCAAGGGCTCTGGAAGACACGATGGGGAGAAAGCAGCAATTTACCCTTGCAATGCACCAATTCTAATTTGAGGAAAAGAAAAAAAAAGTAAGCTTGAGACTCCTAAGGAAATTGTGCTGTCTGGGTGAGAGGGCGAGCTCAAAACCAGAACCACTTCCTTCCCCATGACATCTTCTCAAGAGACTGGCCAAACCTATCTAGATTTTACAAGTGTCCAGAGCTGAACTCCTTTCTATACAGCATCTTGGGAACACACACCAGCAACACAACAAAACATGGTTTTCTTAACCAAACCAAACACTACGAGGCAATGAGGCAGGAAGAAAAGATTTCTTTCCAAATTCTGCAGTGCTCTTCTTAGTGAAGACAAAGTTCAGCACCACAGACATGAAAAAGGAGGATGGTGTCACACCAGATGTTAAACTTATCTTAAAAATATTTTTTAAATGCCAGACATCCCCTGCAGATCACTGCTTGACAGCAAGCCTGAGCAACACCTTCTGAAGCAAAAGCAGGGCAAACCTCAAGCAGCCCCAAAAAGATGGGATATAGGGAAGGAATTGTTCCCTGTGAGGGTGCCCAGAGAAGCTGTGGCTGCCCCTGGAACTCTGGCAGTGCCCAAGGAAAGGCTGGATGGGGCTGGGAGCAGCCTGGGATAGTGGAAGGTGTCCCTGACCATGGCAGGGGGTGGGATGAGATGAGCTTTAAAGTTCTTTCCAACTCAACCCACTCCACAATTCTATGACTGCTTTCAATAGAAAATAGAAAATATAGAACAGAAAACAGAAAAAATAGAACAAAATCCTGTGTAAGTGCTGTGACATGGCATATGGAATAAAAACATGGGTCATGCAAGATGCACAGAGAACAGAAAAGTGAGGGTCTGGAGTAGGTCTCTCTTTAAAAACTCATTATTTCAAGAGAGCCTGCAGATTTCAACACCACTCCATGCAGGAACTGTGATCTTCAGTCTCCTTTTCCCTGCCAATTTTCCTCAGTCTTTTGTGTTGTTTTTATTTAAAAAAAAAAAAACACTGTGCACCAAATGCTGCATTTCTAAACATTACACATTCATTCCCTGTTCTACTGGTCTGTTACAAGGCTTCTTCTAGATTCATTCTCAAACCATTTTAAACATTTGGAATATCTCCCATGTGGGGGAAGAGTACAGAGCTCCTGGTCTCTGCAAAGACAGCTCAGAAGTGGAAAAATCCTATTAGCAGCCATTTGGATATTAAAGACCAGGCCAGGGAGCAGAAGACCTTATTGCCTTCAATTTACAACAGAAGGTGAATGTTTCATTTTTCCTGGCACACTAGAAACAATCTGAATTCTGGAGTTGTATGGTGGCTTTGAGATGTGAAAGCAGCTTGCTCAAGGAAAAAATAAGATTTTTAGCTCTTATGGAGGAAAGTGCATGTAAATCAGTTGCTGTGGTTAAAGTGAATAATCAAATTCTTCAACGCCTCATGGTTGCAGAATACTGCAAACAAGTTTGGGGGAGCATGCATGGAAAGGATAGGAAGAATAATAGCTAATAAGAGAGTTCTCCAGCTCCAATTTCCTAAAGCTGATGTCCTGAGTACATCTATGACAGCAAAAATAACAAGTCTCTTTTTTTTTTTCTTTTTCCCTTTCCCTGTTAGCAACAGCTATAAATGTCATCAACAGTACCAGCAGGAAACCTCCACAGAGGGTAGGATGTGAAGAAATAAGATGCTTGCTAGTTTTAGAAACCATTAAATTTGCCATTTCCACTGAACTCCTACAATCACTCCTTCCTGCAAAGTTCAGGGACTCAAAAAATAAAAAAGCCATCCAAGCAGAAAGAGAAAGTGCCTCAGCAGCAGGGAACTGCCACCAGCCTCCCGTGGTGACACCCCAGCCCCATGGCATCACACTGCAGGCAGCAGGAGAGGCCAAATTCCTCTGGGTCAAGAGGTTCAGAAAGTGAAGACTAAGTCCTCTGTTCTCTCCCAAAAAATACAAGATGTTTTCAGAGGAAAGACTGCACAGCCCAAAGGACCTTGTTCTCATGTTTCCATGAAAAATCTCCCAGCTCTGTCTTAGATGCCAAAGAGCAAGGAGCACCTTTTTGGAGAGCTGTTAGTTTCTACCTTCAGAAAGATACTCAGCATCACTGAATTCATTCTACCAACTTCTATTTTCCTCAGAGGCACTGGCTAAGTTGATAAACCCTACAGATTTACCTTGCAAGCTTGTGTGGAATGGGAAGCCAACGGGACAGAGACCAATAGAAACATTCCTGCCAGTTTAAAGAGTGCTCCTTTAAGGTCTGGGGGCTGAACAAATCAACTGAGTACTGAAGAATTACAATTAAACCCAACTCTTGCAAAAATGTCATTTCAAGGACAAACCTACTGCTGGAAACCTCTGAAGAAGCCTGTATGAGCAGCACGAGAAAAATCAGATGCCTTCAGCTTTCAAACACTGCAGCTTGCTGCAGTCATGGGGTGGTTTTGCCTTATGGTGGGACAGCAACACTCAGACTGACTTGAAATGCCTCGGCTCAGCTCCCAGGTACAGCTTCACTCCAGGAAGAAAGTGTTTTTCTCACACCTTCCCACTCAGGCCCTGCTTTCACACCGCCCTGCACTGCAGACACCCACAGGAACCATTATCTGGGAGCCTGGAACTACCCACTTAAAGGGAAAAAAAAAGTGAGAGCTGTCAATGGGCTGCCAAAGACCCAAAATAATTTTAAAATGCAGTCATGTCAGCAATGGTATGGAAAAGCAGAGCACTGCATCCTAAAAAAGCCAGATCTTCACAAGCACCAGGTAGCCTGACCCCAGCAAATACAGGTCTTCATTCAGCAGGTTAAAAAAATGTAATTCAAAGAAAAAAATGTCAGCTGAGCTGCCTCATGCACCATGGATTCTGGTACACTGTCACTTTGACAAAGATTGCTTGTTAATATCAAAAAGCAGAGCAGCAGGAGCAAGAACCAGCTCCTGACAGTGCCTTTAATTCTCCTGCAGCACAGTTTTGGAAAGGAACAAACCCAGGGCTGCACCAACCTTCCCACGTCCCTCCTTCCCTGAATGCTGGGGGTATGACCAAATGCTTTTTGTGTTAAAGGTCAGAATTTGAAACAGGAACAGGGATGGTTTCATGATCCTTAAAGCAGCAAGAGCTTCTAGGTTCACCTGCAGAAAGTATTTGAAAAACAGTGATCAAAAATAAGTTTTCCCAGGTAACACCAAAAACCCAACAGCCCAGAATGTGAACATTTCACATTTTGAAGGAGAGGATGGTCACCCCAGCACAGCACAGCCCTTCACCCACAGAAGCAGAGGCAGAGCAGCCCCAGCCCAGGTGCAGGCTGCACTCCCATCCCTTGCAGTCTGTCCCTGCTGTTCTGGGAGCTGTTTTATTGAGTGTCTGTTCTGGAGCAATTATTGAGTCTATTGGCAGCAAATGCTCAGCAGGGCACAGCCCCAGTGAAGAAGGAGGGTAACTGTGGCTATGGGACATCAGGAGCTGCTGGCTATGGACACATCTCAGTGCTTCCCAAAGACAGGAATGTGCACCTTCTAGTGAAAAATAAAGAGTTTGATGGGTTCATTTGAGAACAGCACTAAATAAAGCAAAGATTCCTGCAGAAATGCATAACGAGAGCTGCAGGTAGATGAGGTTGTGATGCAGCAGAGGCTCCAGGAGCCAAAAAGCCAGGCTGGATTAGCAGGGAGAAAAGCAAAGCAAACATCTGCTGCAGGACTGGTGTTTAAATAGACACTACCTAGACTTCAAAATGAGAAGTTTTCAATAACTGAAACATTAAAGGCCTCTGTACTGTCCATAATACTTTACCACCCACTTAAAAAAAAGTTGGACAGCATTCCCAAAATCCATCTTCATGATTTAAAGGCCGTTCAGGAGTGTTATGGAAACCTGCCTAATTCATCCAGACAGTTTTGACAAATCCAAACCAATGTGTTTAAATGTTTAGCAAGGAAACATTTTTCAGAAGATGTAATACCTTTTATTAGACCAACAGATACAAACAAGGAGCCCGAGGGGCTGGGAAAGCAAAGAGACTGACAAGCTTTCAACATCTAAGTCTTCTTTTCCAGTCTGAAGATGGGCTGTTGGCCTGAAAACCTTTCTGCTCAGACTAAATAATATTAGAAAAAATTAGAAAACTTGGTCCTCCTCTAAGTTCCCTTCACTTGTACACTTAAACTGTCAAGGCTTCCCCACTAAATCGTTAAGTGATGAATGTACCTTTGGACTGCATGCTTGAGCACAGCACAAGGTTTGCAAATCCTTTCTTTAAACAATGAGAAAACCTAAATCCATGTAGGGAGAGTGCATAGTGCCATCCCTTGCCAACCTTTGCTTCCCTGCTCCACAATGTAATGGCAGCCTGGTGTCCTTCACCAGCACATCCTGGACCAGCAATGTCCCAAGGCTCAAGCTGTCAATGTGCTGCTCTGCCCAACTCAGCAGCCAGGGAACACCAGGAAGATGTCTATTCCCCCAGACTTTAAAGGCTTTCTTGGGAATGATATGGCTTTTATAATTTTTAATGGCTTTATTACACTTTTTAATTAATCATTTTAATTAACGATAAGCAGCCGTGTTAAAGTCTTAAATCACTTTTAGCCAGCATTTAGCAAATTGTGTCATTATGCCATAAGCTGCCATTGGGGGAACACAGCTTGGGAAAATTACTGAAATTTTAAATTTTGATAAGCTAACTCTGATATGATTCAATTAGCAAAGCCTAGGAGAAGACATTTTACAGTAACCAGAAGATAAAGAAGATAATAACAAAGACTCAGTATGTCTTGGAAAGTCCATACAAAAAAAAAGATACTAAAAGGACTAAAAATATGGACTAATTAACATAAACATAGCAATAAATCAATACCCAATAAGGAATGGAATACTAATTAATGACAGAGAATTATGTAATTCAGAAAGAATGAACAATACTTCTTTGTTTGCTAACGAAGTATAAATAGGTGAAAAAGTATTGTATCCATATCTGTGTAGAGGCCAGAATTTTGTCAGCCACTCACACAACTCCTGGCCAAAAATAAGGCAGTGCCTTACTTGCTAACATTAAAAGACAGTCTTAGAGGGTTTTATTTATCCTTGCAATTTTGAAGGATTTTGGTAACAGCTTCCCAGGAAAAGCCACTTTTCTGTAGCCTCGTAGGAAGGTTGGGATGGAGGAAGCAGGGCTTACAAAAGTTGTCACCACACACATGACACACTGGAAATGCTGTCATCTCTAAGAGCATGGAAGAGGGAATGCACAAAAAGTCACTCTGGAGCTGTGCTGGGAGAAACACGACCTCAGTGGAACGTGCCCTTGGAATTCCTGTGCTGCCCCTGTGGACTGCAGGACCATGAGGGGTGGCTCCAGGATGGGAACATCTCAGCTGCCCCTCTGGCCTTCTGAACGAGTCATTCTGAACATATTGCACAGCCTTTTAAACTGTCTGTCACTGGGGACATTTGGAATGATGTCACCTAACCACCACCAAGGACAGCCAGGGGCCCTTCCATGAGCTGCACCGAGGATGTTGCTGGATATGAGAAGGATCTTCACCAGAGGTCATGTTTAACAGAACCAGAGAACCCCAGAATGGTTTGGGTTGGGAGGGACCTTAAAGATCATCTCATTCCAACCCCCAGCCATGAGCAGAGACACCTTCCACTATCCCAGGGTGCTCCAAGCCCTGTCCAGCCTGGCTTTAGACACTTCCAGGAACGGGACAGCCACAGCTTCTCTGGGCACCTGTGCCAGGGCCTCCCCACCCTCACAGAAACAAATTTCTTTTGAATATCAAACTTAACTCTGCCCTCCTTCAGCTTAAAGTCATTCCCCCATGTCCTATCCCTGCATGCCCTTGTCACAACTCCCTCTCCAGCCTTCCTGCAGTCCCCTTTAGGTACTAGATGGCTTCTAAAAGGTGCCACCAGATGTGTCTCTTCCATGGTTTGACATTTCTGGGACAGTTTCACATTACAGACACCACCACCAAAGGCGTGCTCGACAGGCAGAAATAAAGATACACCCTGCTGGCCTATTACTCTCAGAATGTGGCCACCCTACCCAAAAAAAGCAAATGCTGCTGCTGCCAGGGGATCCTCTCCAACAGTGAGGCATGGCTGGGCAGCTCGAGCTGCAAGCAAACATCAGCACTGTGACAACTGGCTCCTCGATTTCCTTGCTGAAGGAGCAGAGACCACAGCGAGGGGCAGGCAAGGAAAGGCAGAGCTGTGCCCATCCCTGCGTGTCATCTCACACCCATGCAGTTCTCAGAAGGGTTTGATGTCCCTGCCAAGCAGCTGGCTGTGATTCCAAGGAGACCTGGAGAGGCTGCCCGGTGCTGGGCGGTGGTTGGGCACTCAGCCTGTGCCCAAAGGCCAGCCCGGAGCACAGAGCTCAGTCCAGCCCTGCAAAAGGCAAAGCTGAGCTCTGAGAGCACCTCTGAGGCTCCTCTGCCTGCACTCAGCCTTCAGGAGGGGCTGGAGCAGCACTGGGAGGAGCCCTTCCAGCAGCACTGAAACCTGTGCCAGGTGAAGACAATCTGCAGGGAGACTCAGCACTGTCAAATGCTTGCAAGGCAGGCATGAATTAAAGAGGTATTTTAAACACCAGCTGCCTCCATCCCTCCCTGAAAAAATATGAACCAAAACCACGACCAAATAGGAGGGCTTACAGTCTAACAGTACCTTAAATAAGTAAAGTCAATTTTGCATGTGACTTACATTTTAATACTGTATTAAATTATATATATTTTTCACTGCACCCCTTAGTAAAAAAAAACCTTAAATAGATGCCTGAGGCCTTTTGGGCTGCTATTAACAGCAGAGACAAGAGAGTTTGAAACACACACCCTGCAGGGATCTCTGTGCACGTATCCAATTACACACATTTCTGTTTCCAGAGTCTCCTCCTGATAAGTGTCTGGAAGAAACTGGAATTTCTTCAGCATGCAAAACTTCTGGGATGAATTTAAATGAGCGTCTTCAGCATTTTATGAACAATCTCTCACAAAGAAGCAAACTAAAAGACAAGATTCATCATCCAAAATAGGCTCTAGGTAAGGTTTTGTCATAAAATTCCTGCATGACTTATGGGAAATGTCCATTCCATGGAATGGAAATTGGAAATGGAAACTGGACAGGTATAAGAAACTGCTTTCCCATGCATTAAATAAGCCAGATGACAGCCTGTTTAAGTGGTATTACAGACTGGGCAGAGCTGTCTCTAACCAAGCACGATGTCCCTGCCCTAGGAGATTTGGGGAAAAGTCAGAAATGCCCACTGCCAAAAAGAAAAGCTCTATTTTATTGTCATGGAGGCAGGGCCTGAAACCAAGTGCTAGAGTCAGAAAAGGATGAAATAAAAATAATTTTTTAAAAATTAAAAGGAAAGTAAAAAAGGAAAAATAACTTGTCAAAAGAGATACTTTATTACCATAGAACCTGAGCCAACTGTACAAGAAGGCTTTGCAGCAAGCAAACAGCTCTGCCAGACAGCTGTGAGAACTTCACACTTAACAGACAACCAAGCTCAGCTCTAATCACCTCCTCCAGTGCTACTCCAAGAAAGATTTGCTCAAAATCTGCAAGTTAAAGACAATTCTGTTTATAATTTATAGTCCTGGGATGGCCAAAGGCACTCTCTTACCCCAGAGGAGAAGCCATGAGGCTTGGTAACAATACGAAAAGAAAAATGCAGCCAAGAAAACACAAACAACAACAAAATCCAACAAAAAACCCAACCTCTCTCTGACCTCCAAACTTAACAAGCCAAAAATGAGGTGACACACACAGCAGGCAAGCCCAGGCAGAGCAGAGAGAGCACAAGGCAAAAGGTGAGGCACAAACATGTCCACCTGGAAGGGACACACAGAGGAAACGGGGCTACAGACTCACCAAAAACCAGATGAAATCAACCCAGGGAAATACAGAGCCTTCCATCACACCTTATCCTTTAATGTGGTGGGCTTGCAGACTGAATTTGTACAGCACAGGCCCTTCCAAAGTAAGGAGTCCAGAGAGGGAATAAGTGATTCCCCTAAGCCAGACCCTACAGACACTCAGCATCAGGCTTTGTTGCCCCGAGCTTTGCATTCCAGCTGTGGCAAAAGTTAAGGACAGAGGAAAGACACCACCTCACGTGGGTGCACATTCTGGGAGGGTTTTGTATGCTGATGCTTTAGCAATCCTGCCATTCTTAATCACCACTGTGGTGAAAGGTAATGTGTTTGCCCATTATGGCTTACAACTGGGAAATATTTATGGAATGAGCAGCACGTTAACATGTCTTTATTTCCAGCAGTTAAACAAGGCTTCTGAGAGTCCTCCCTAATATTGTGGACATTTGTTTCAATGCATGAGACTCTGTGCTCAGTTTAGGATTAAACTGTCATAGGGGGATTTACTTATTTAACTGAATACTTGCTTTCTGAGAGAGAAATTCCAGTTGTCTGCTTCTCAGCTCTATCTAGCCATCAATACAAGCCAATTTCAATTTCAGGTTTCCTGAATGCCTGGATTGAAAGAAAAAGAGGTGAAAATAAAAATCCATTTTTTCACAGGAAAAAAAAAATCAGCCAAGACAGACAACAACAAAACCAACAAAATAATCTAGCAGCATTTAAAAATCCACACATGGTTCTTCCAAAAGGTATTGAGAAGCCTCTTCTGCTCAGCCTTTATTACTTCCAGCTTCTTTTAACACACAAACTTGTCAAAGTCTGACATGCAGAAGGGACTCTTGCAGGCCTTTCTTTTGTCTGCTGTCCAAACTTGTTGGATGCCCTGAGTGGCTGCAGAGTGGAAAGGAAGCAGCAGCTCTTGTGGCACAGCCCTCAGCGCCCCGGGCAGATGAACACCCAGCAAGCACAGGAAGGCAAACTCCCTCTCAATGGAGTTAATCAGATCAACAATTATTTTCCATAGTGTCGTCATGTTCAAGCATAAACACGCTTATCTTTGTGCTTAAGATACAGCAAAGGCAAAGCCCTGCTGCAAAAATCCCTTTTTCATGTCTGATTCTGTTGTGGGAGCCGTAATTCTCAGTAGAAAAAAGGATTAAGGACACAGAGTAACTAGAGTAACTTCATTCTGTCCTTAACACTCCAGAATTTTGAAAAGTGCGTAGAATTGCAAATATTAGTAAAATTTAGTTGAGTTTTTTGCTATTTAAGTTTCCATAATAATGTAATACTGTTTATTTTAAAGGCTGTAGGCAAAGGAAAGAGGAGAACATTATCAAGGTAATACTATAAAAATGCCATGTTCCAACTACAAAAATCATTATTAACAACAAGATTTTTGGAAACAACTCCTAAACTGTTCACTTTTCAAAACTGTTTCTCATCTAAAAAGTCCTTCAATTTTAATATTTACTTCCAAAACCCCAATGTAACAGCTATGATGAACTACCAAATCCCTCCCTTTTTATACAGAAAAAAACCCACAACACAAACAGAATGAGCAGTGCAGGGCTGGAATGAACACCAGCCTAACTTCTACCTACAGCTTCAAGGGCAAGGTAATACGATTTGAGTATCA
The DNA here is from genome assembly GCF_027477595.1 of Haemorhous mexicanus. Classification (NCBI taxonomy): domain Eukaryota; kingdom Metazoa; phylum Chordata; class Aves; order Passeriformes; family Fringillidae; genus Haemorhous; species Haemorhous mexicanus. The sequence goes on from NC_082353.1 coordinate 19,640,938, forward strand.
GAGGTAAAAAGGATTCCACAAAGACACACTCCTCAACAAATAAGTGACATCCAAGTGTCTACAAAACCCTTGGAAAGTTAATAAACTACTACAGGAGTGCCTTTTTCTCTGTCAAAAGTCTAATTAAAGCTGCTGGCTTAAAACTAAATACTGATACATACCCATGAAATCACATTTTGAAAAAATGAAAAAAGTTCAGGGAGCCTGGGTGGAAGTGCCAAGCTGCAAGTGCTCTACTCCCTTGGCCATGCCAGTGCTCAACAAGTGTCCAGATTTTAATGAGCTTCCATTTCAGGTTAGATTGGTTCAGCAGGTCAGGCCCATCACCACTTTGGGGTAAGTGGAAAGGCCTCTCAGGTTCAGGAGCAGCCCAAGGCTCAGTGCTGAGCCCAGCTGGGGTTTTCCAGCCAAACACACAGGTCAAAACCCAGCACTGCAGTTAGGCACAGATTAACCAGCCAAACCCATCAGTGCAGTTAAGCACAGATTAACCAGCCAAACCCATCAATGCAGTTAGGCACAGATTTTCCACCCCAAAAACCCAGCACTGTAGTTAGGCACAGATTAACCAGTCCAAAACCCACCAGTGCAGTTAGGCACAGATTAATCAGCTGTGTGACTATTCAAAGCATGGAAAGTTCTCCTTCAAGAGGGAGGAGAACCACAATTCTAACAAAAACTCTGAGAGCCAGAAACCCCAATCCATCACTATTATTGATCACCAGAAGAACAAACAACCCACAACTGCCCTCAAACCTTTAGACATCAGTAGAAAAAGCAGACGTGTCTTTCCACCTTTCCCACCTGCACACGCCTAGCCCCAGGCAAAATCTTTTTAAGAAAGCATTTTAAATATAAAAAGCTCTTGGCTTCATGTTGCATTGTTCAGATGTTCCCTTTCTGCTGCGGTGCCCTTTGGAGTGCTGGAAAGGACAAAGAATTAAAGAGATGGAAGAGGAGAGAAACAAGACGAGGCATTCTCATTAAAAGCAACCAGCCCCATGTATGAACTGAAAGTTCAGCTGACAAAAATATTTAACATCTCAGTCTGGTCAGGGAAGTTTTCCACTGAAAAGTTCACGTTTCCAGGATGTGGAGGAGGAAAGCCAAGATCTGTTGGTGAAAACCAAGACACAGCACCTGCTCACACAACTGGGTACCAGGTTTGGGCAGCTGCTTGAGAAACCTCCCAAGTCCAGTGGGCAGGTAAGAACTGAAGCCACTGACCTGGCATTCCTGAGAATTTCCAAACATAGGAGGGTCCCTTTGGTCTCTTGTGTCCAAGTAATGTTTTCTCCCAAACCAAACAGAAAATCACCAGCATCTCAGAAGCTCTTGCATTAGCTTAAGGCTGATATTACTGAAATACAGCACAGTCAGATGCCCATTTCTTTACCTGATACCAAAAATAATCCTGAATGCCATGAAGCTTCATTAATCACTACCATCAAGTAAGAAGCACCAACCTTTATTAAAGTGCTTTCACATACAGCAGGAAGGGCAATACTTGAACCTGCATTAGCAAAGGGAAAGGAAACACTGCAGATATTACCCTCTCCTGCCAGCAATTAAAGAGGCTCTTCATGGAAAAGCTGCTCTTTACAATGTTTGCCCTACTTAGCATTAGCTCTCAATTAGTAAGAGGCAATGCTCCAGAGGATGGTAGGAATCCAAAGAAAAATACTAACAGGTAGAGTAGAGGTCGAAGGCTGTTAAATGAGCTCACAAGATCCTCTGGATGGCAATAAGAGGAGAAAAACAGACTGAGGCAAACTAAATGCTGTTTCTCAGTGCAAGGCACAGCAAATGGTCCACAAGTCATGTGGTTGAAGGAAAGACTGAAAAGCATCAGAAATTCAAGTCTGTGGAGGAGATGACCCCAACAAACGACCTAAATACGAGTCAGAGTGTGCACAGCAAAGAGTAATGCCTCTGGTTTGAAAGGAGCCACGGTATGACCCCGGAAAACATGACCAAGATTTGTAAAACAATAACCTAAATGTGAAGGAACCAGTTAACAGTGTAACTAAGGTAACTTCTCTGACCCTAGGGCAAGACACTATTTGGCTACAACTTAAAGGAAAAAACCAGAACTCCCAAGGGACTAATGAAAAAGTCACTCAGAAGTAGTTGAGAAATGTCTAGAACACAGCTACAGGATGAGCAAGAAGGAAGTCCTGAGCTCTCCCTTAGGATTTCAAGGCAGGGGAAAAGTGAAGTTTACAGGTGTCATCTCAAGACCAATTACTCTTTTCTATTATAAAAACACCCTGCCCCTTTCCATTTAGTAAATTTCAGGTTTACAGCATATTTTCTTGTTACTTTTCCCAGTTGAAGCCTTTACCAGCCCTTCAGCATAAGGGTACATCAGAACCTTGTGCATCAATAATGTGTTCATTATTATATAACTCTGGCATTTTATATCTCAATTAATGTGCCAGTGTGCACAAGATACTGTTAATTTAATCACCTGTGTAAGTACCAAAGCATTCAGCTGGGCAGGACCGCCTGAACCACAGCTGTGTTTTCATTTACCTTACAACCTCTGATGAACCTAACCAAACAAAAATGCTCAAAACCAATCAGATTTTTATTTGCTCTGCTCAACTACAACATAAATCATGGGAAAATGATCAATAGACTACAGTTCTCAGACTGTCAATGCTTACTGAAAACCAAATGCAAAAATAATTAACATCCAGTAGAAGATTTTTGACTGGAGCCAGTTCAACCAGTGAAAAAGTGATTTTCAAAGCACAGGCCCATGTTCAGTACAACACTGATACCACGTGGGGTTGCTTGTTTTTCAGAAAATACTTCCTGTACTATGGAAATCAAATTCTTCAGTCATCATTTACATGTCTAACACATGGCAAACAATGCAGAAAACCTCAAAGCCTTGATCTCGGTGTTGCAGGAAAGTGTTTATTCAAGTTGCAGGCACCTTGAAGAAGTCAGTATTGTATGTGCATTTTACAAGACATGTCACTTACTAATGTATGGAATGACTTCTGTGGTTTTACATATGTAGGAGCATTTTTCACATCTGCAATTCCTCATTTCTTTCCTCCGCTTTATTTAACTTCCAAACACCAAACTTAGTATTGCCACAAGAATGCTAATCCCTCCCTCTGTCAATGGAGACAGCAGGTAAAATAGATAACTCTTAATAAAATTGCTTCTCCTACCTCCCCATACACAAATTTTCTTCCTAAATTCCCATTTCCCCCCAAGTGCAAGGCCCTTTCCCACCAACAGGAGATCTTACATGGTTAATAAAAATCAGGTATTTTAGGGCTTGACACCCCACCCCCAGTATTTATAAAGGATTTTATGCATTTCAAAGGGAGATTCCCAGCTCGATAATGGAAGAGTCATTACTGGAGCCTAGTCCTGCAAAAGTCCAAGACACTGAGCTTTAATGTCATGCCAATCTCATGCACAGAACAGCTATTTTGGGTAATTACAGAAGTTGTAATAATGCCTTTGGAGTCCCATGAAGTTGAGCTCACTCAAGACATGTAGTCTTGCAGGAAGAAACATTTTTAACTGGGATTCAATTTGTTTTAATAAAATACTGAGAAGCCTATCCTTTAGACATCAGAGGTTTATAGTAGTACTTGTAATTATCTACAAGATTTCTAATCTTTAGCTGATGTACATCAGCATAACCTTGCTACCTGATCAAGTTACACTTATTTACATCAGAGGAAAATTCAACCTTATGCCAGGCCTTATTTAGCAGTACCTCTTGCAACTTATCTGTATTTCACTTTCAGTAATAATATATTTTTTAGAAAATAATCTTAAATGTCATCTGATACAGCACTTGCTGTTTGGAACTGAGCATTTTACCACAGCAAAATTCATTCCCAATTGTTTGCAAATTAAAGACAGTTCAACCCAAATTGATTGGGAGTGCCTGCAGAAAGTTCAAGAGAAACATTTGTCAGGATAAGGCATTTTGGGGACGCTCCTTTTGCTGCAGGACAGGTGAAGGATGAAGGCCTTGGTACATCCCACAAGCACATGGATCTGAGCTTTTTGAGGGAACAGTCTGTTCTTCAAGTAGGCAAAGAGCAGCAAAAGCCAGCAAGAAATAAAAAAAACCCCTATGATAAAATACTAAAAGCTTGTTAGCTACTGTGCACCTTGGCTTTCAGTGACGTCTTCACGTTTCAAGTCCCTTCTGTTAGCCAGGCGTGATTAATTCCCCTTCAGTTTCCCAAGCCTGCTTCTGCTTAGAAGCCAATTTAGCAATTAAATTAATCGTCAAATATTTCTTGCCAGAGAATAAAAAAGAAGTTTCACTCGCCTGGGCAAAACGCAATTCCCAAAGGATTTGAGCATTTAACGAGCGGAACAGTTACGAAAAAATGTAAAAACTGGCAAATCAGACAGCAAAGAAAGAGACAGGAAGTGACAGATTTAAGAAAATACCTCTAAAGTAGAGGAAATGAGTCGTCCTTTAAGAAAAAATCATACATATAAAGCACATAAAACAGAGTATTCTTTGTAGACTTGACTGAAGAAGGAAAGAAAAAAAAAAAAAAGAAGAGATAAAAAAAGGCACATCCTGAATAGCATTAAAAGCAAGGCAGCTTCAGTGGTCAGCCTCTTCTAGCCAAGATGGAAATTTGCATCATTTTAAAAGCAGTGTCCAAAGGCTATCTGCGAAAGAAAAAGTGTGAAAAAAGGACAGAAGAGGCACTAAATGCATGGAGAGGAGTGACTTGAGCCAGCAAGTGGACACACAGCTGCCCGTGTGAAATAAAAGGTCTGCTCCATGCACTGTAAAGTCCTAAGGGTGATAGTCTTGACAGGATAAAAGGAGTTTTTTAAAAAACCAAAATGCACCTCTCGCAGGAGGGATGTGCTGAGAAGAGCCTTGTGCTGAGTTTCTGCCCAGGTGAAGTTTCTGCCCAACTGAGAGACTTCTGCAGGGCTTTACAAACTGGAGGCCGCTGTGGTACCCAAGGTCTGGGGTGCACTTTTATCACAGGCTGGCAATTCTGGGCAATTCCCAGACTCACAGCAGCAAGAACTGCCCAGCTGGACCCACTAAAGTCCTGGACACCCCAGCACTAGGTCACAAAGGGGACTGGGGGCAATCTGAGGACAGTGCTAAGGGCTTTGTGTGACACTGACATTTTTAAAAGGTACCTCAAGCCTTGCTTATGTGAAGTTCAGTCTTTGTTAAACACCCATTTTTTGAAGCTGGTTGCTATAATGCAGGAAATGTCACACATAAAAGAGCTTTATGTGAGTGCAAACATCTTACAGGGCAAATTTAACCTCTGAGATTGTGTGTTCATCCCTACAAAAGAACATTCATTGTCCAGACGTGCTCAGTGAGGTTTTGCTGGAGAGGAGGGGGAATATAAGGAAAAAACACCCTCACTGCATTTTGCAACTACAAAAGGCACTTCTAAGACACTTTTGTATAACTACAAATTCTCTTTCGTTATATCGTTACCTCTTTAAATTAAAATTTACCTGGGTTTGAGTCTTAATTTTTGGAATTATTTGTCTTTCCCAAGGTAGAGAAATGAGACTAATTAATAAATGTGAGAGAAATTAGACTAATTAATAAATGTGAAAGCCTTCTGCCACAAGGATTTCCCTTGAAAGGGCTGTAACAGCAATTCTAGCACTGAGCTGCTTCAAGCAAGCTCTCTGCCTGGTTTTCTCTGCCCATAAAGGCAGCAGCAGCTACCCTGAGCAACAAGCCTGCTACTGTAATACATCACTCATCACAGCCTAACTGGCATGATAAAGTGTTTGCTCGTGAGGGGATTGTGTGGCCAGTCCAAACAAAGACCACTTCATCTTGCATTTCCTAGAAATCTTTTTTTCTGGAAGAAAAAAGCTCACATCCTGAGCTGTTCCTACAGAGAATCTGGGAAGCCTGAGCCACTCCCCAGCCCTCCCCTCTCCCCACAAGGCAGAGCTGCCTGTATGCCCTGTCAAATAACTGCTCTGTTGCAGATCCCTGATGCATTTCATTCAGTTACAAATGAAATAATATTATAATCACTTGGGGTTTTATTACTGTTACCTGGAGACATTGCCAGCAGCTCCCTCCAGCACTTTGCTGAGTGGATGAGATTTGCAGCAAATCTAAAGCAATCAAGCCAGCAAGGTCATCTTTATTGCAGAGTGAGAAATAAAGGCTGCACGAGCCTCACATAGCATTTCACTCCTCTCCCTCCTCATTTCCCTGCTCCCTCCAACAGCTCCAGTTCCTGCAAGCTCTTGGGGAGAAGATGTGGAACTGCTGGAGAGCATCTCCCCATCCCTGACTGGGAGCAGGGATGCACATATACAGATCTATTTAGAGATATTTACATGTGCAAATCCCCATTTCTTCCAGCATTTCCCAACAAACAGAAGACAGAGAAACCAACAAACAGAGTGATCTATCATCTCTCCAAACTATTATCCTGTTAAATTTGCTGTGGTGTGGGCAAGCAGGGATTTACCCAGTAGCAGCTCTGGTTTGAAGTGCACAATCCAGAGATGAGTGTGCCTCAGCACCCTCTGAATGTCCTTGTGGTTTAATTTCCCTTCAGGTCCTAGGAATTTCCTGCTTCCACTGACATTACATGGCTCTGAGATTCCCTGGCTACCCCTGCATGGAAAGCAGAGCTCTCAGCCTTGACCTTCAGCCAAAGTGCTGGGGGCAGGAGGGAAGGTGTGTTTGGCCACCTGACATGGACCCTTCCTCTTGGGCCCTTCTGCGAGGTTGGAACTACATTTCCCAGTTACACCTGGGAGATCTTCCATCCCAGCCTGGTTAACCTGCACATCCAAGTCCCCACTCTCAACATCCAAAGGAGACCTGCCAAAAGCCAGCATGAGATGGAGGGTGCTGCCTTCCCAATGCTACATTGCCTCATTCAAACACCATCTGATGTCCAAGAGCCACATGACAGCTCATCTCCAGCCTCTGAGAGCCCGCTGGCCTCTTGGCCTGCCTCCTTTGGTGGCCAGTGAGCTCTTGATCCCATGAGAGAACCAATGTGGCCACTCCACATGGGAGGTGACAAGAAAAACAGGGCAGATGAGAGCTGGCAGAGCAGCCAGGGAGCTCTCCTAAAGCACAGACAAGTTCTCTCTTTCCCAAGCTGTTTGTGTAAATTGAATTTGCTTCAAGTTAAAACATCATTCAAAAGACGTGGTTCTGCTCTTGCTCACTTAGTGCTGGCCATGGCACTGGGTGCTGTCCTGCCACTCACTGCTCCTCCCTCAAATCTCCTGGCACACGAGTGTTCCCAGGCCAGGGCTGGAGCACACAGTCTCTGCCCTTCCTGCACAGCTCCCAGACTCCCAGCTGGGACACAGCAGCCCCTGTGGGATTGCAGACTCCACACTGCAGCGGATCAAACATGGAAGGAGCTCCCTCCACACTGCAGCCCGTTACCTTCAGCCCAGGCCCACTCTGAGGGAATGAAAAACAACCCAAATTGGATCATCCACATAACCACAGCACCACAGGCCAACGGGGAAACTGCCCTGACAGGACACAGTGCCAACAGCTTCCCTGGCAGGACACGCTCAAATCCAGGGGGCAACTGGATTTGAGGAGAATGGACAATCCCATGGTCTGTTTGAAACGTTATAGAAGACACAGGTTGAATATTAATCAGAAAGAAAAAAGTACTGATCATCACCATATCAATGGGCTCAGTTTAGCTTTCAGTGCTCATTATTGTCTGGTGTGAGGTGCAGGACTGAGTCTGTGCAGATATTTCCAAGCTGCAAAGTCATAGCTACGGTTTTATCCCCAAAGCCTCTAGAAAGGACTGCAGCAACTCCATCAAACACTTGAAGATTTAAAAATAAATTTTAAAAACCCCAGCTCTGCAACAGCATCATTCAAGTGACAATGCTCAGGAACGGGGTCTGGAATATTTTACAGTGATTGTGCTACATTCCAGCACACATATTTACTTTAGCTGACCACAGAGTGCATGAGCACACAGCTCCATGAAAAGGGGTGCTTTCCAGTGTGTGGCAACCGGGGGAGTCTAACCAGAATATTAAGAGACAGCCATATTTTACTATTATTTACCATCGAGGCACCACAAGAACCACTGCAGCTCCTTTCTTCTGAATATAATCATCATATTGATAAAACTGGCAGCATTCCCAAACTGGACACGGCTTTTTTGTCCCACCACACAAAGAGAGGCAGACACAAAGACAACCAGTGACGTTATATTGGCTACCAAAGAAAACAAAATCCAAGCCACTGTTCTTCACTGCACGCTCTCTGCTGGGACAGGAAGAAAACATACTCTAAGAAGTCACTTTCAGACCTGTAAAGAGTTGACTGTTTTGCATGGTAACTAGGCATGAAATTACAGCAGCTCCAATTCAGTGTTTTTCCTATGCTGGCCATCAGTCACGTGCACGAGTGCTCCCACTTGGATTTAACTCTGATGCCACGCCAGAACACATCCCATCAGCAACACACTTGTCACTTCCATGCAGGATGGTTTTGCTGGCACGTGGAAGCAGCTGAGGCTCACAGCATGTTGCTTTCTTGGCAGGTACTCCACCTTGCCTAGGGGAGACAGGCATAGGGGAGTTTTACATCTAGGGAAAATAAGATTATTGTAGCCCATCAGATATGATTTCCGGCTTTAAGGATTAGAGCTGTGTCCCAGCCAGAGCCAGGGAAAACAGCAGGTTGCTCCTTAGCTTGCACCTTGTAACATTTTATTGTTTACCTGCATTTATTTCAGACTAACTTCCTTTCTGAAGCCTATCTCAGTCTTTCTCTGCCCACTCTCACCACACACCCAGCCCTCCCTACTCTCAGAGAAACTGCAATTAGGGTTAAGCACATTTAAGTTTCATATCATCATAAAGTAGTTCCTTCAACATCTTCAAGTGACTGTGACTGCTTTTCCTCCTCCTCCTCAGCACTTCCCACCTCAAAGTTTAGTCCTCTGAAAGGTGAGCACCTGTAAACAGCTCCCTGATTTACCAGACAAGAAACTGCTTCACTTGGAGCAGCAGCTACAAAAGGAGCAACATCTGCTCTGTAAGCAAGCACTCAGCAGAACGTTGCACAAGAGCACTTACTTTAGCCTGCCTGATATTGCAAATGCCAAAGGAATCTGGTTCCCTCGTATCTCTACTCACGGGACCTCTGTTTAGAATATTTGGAATTACTTAGGCTCCAGCACATTAATAAGACCCCCCCTGGGTTTCACTCTGGCTCTCTTGCTTTCACCAGCCTTCACCTCCAAGAGGTTTTTTCCCACTGCTCCACTTTGCTCCCTGGTGCCAGGGAAGGGTCTCATCTGCACCCCTGCAAGCTGGGCCCCTCAGTTTCCTTAGGAAATCATCTCCAGTGACTGCCTTGGGCCACAGTTCAGAAAGAGCTGATGGAGAACCGCAGGTTTGTCTGCAGGGCTCCTCGCTCCCAGCTCAATTCATTCTTCCTGATGCCCTCTGGGAACCAGAGCACACCATGCTGATTCTTTTTGACATTTCTGCCTGTGACTTTTCTGCCCCTAAACAGGTGGGGAGGGGACATTTCCTGATCCCACTCGAGGAAAAGGTCCATTCCAGCAGAAAATTTGGTTCTCCCTCTCCCTCCTGAAAACAAGTCTGCTCCTGCCTCACCTCATTTCAGCCTGAAGGTGGAATTTTAATTGCAGTAACTGGTGAAAGAGGGGAGGGAAGGTGTGGTTTGGCTGCAGGACACAGAGTCAGGACCTCTTACACTCTACACCTTGCCCTGTTCATTCACCTCCTCCTGTGCCCTGGGGATAACCCCGTGCCATGCAGGGAGAGCTGCTGTTCCCCAGCGTGGAAGGAGCATGGGAAAGGTTTGCAAAGCCTTTTGATGGTAAAGCACAAAATTCTAGACCCAGGGTAACAGCTCCCTTAGTGTGCTGGGGAATCAGGTTCCTCCAAGTTTCCCTGCGAGCAAGGTCAAAACCACACTTCAAGTTTGCCCGAGAATGACAGCCAGTCTAAAATTAAGCTGAAAAGTAACTTCTCACCCTCTTGTGAAACAGGCCACAAAAAAGCCTAAATGCATCTTCAAAGCCAAAACAGATCTTCAGCAAAAAAATACTCCCTGGAGAGGGGAGCAAGCACAGGCACACGTTCCAAGGCAGAGCTGGGTGTCGACACCAAGGCCTGGACAGGGCAGAGCTGCTGCTCTCAAGGGACAAGGACTCGTGGTGTAAAGTGCCATGGACCCACCCCAAATCACCTTTTGCCACACTCAGCTACCAAATCTCATGATTTATCCACACTAATGGAGCAGAAGAGAAGAGCAACGTCAAACCAAAAGAGCTTAACATGAAACAGCACATCCCTCTCATGCTCTTCCTCCATCCCACGAGACCTGTCTCATGGTAATTTGATGAAAAGCTGTTTTTCCACCCAAGCTCTACTTTGAGTCGAGAAGCCAGCAGTGACAGCATCAGAAAGCTATTTGGGAATGGAACTGAAGAGCTGTCAGATAGCTTTGTGGGGTTAAAAAAACCAACTTAGAAAACCAAACACAGGAGACAGGAGATGGCAAACCTCAAGATGTCTGAAGACCACAGGAGACAAACTCAAGAGATTCCCAAATCACCAGGACTTTGTCAGTTTACAGAGCCTCCTCTCACTCCCTCCCCTACATTTCAGGCGATGAGTGTGCATTTCTGGGCAGGACTGGTTTCAGCCAAATGTCTGTGGAGCAAGCATGAGGACACGTGCAGGAGAAAAAAAGTAACAGTGGAGGCACGGAAAGATGGGGAAATTAATCCAAAGGCTGCAATAAAGTTCAAACATTTTAAGAAGTCAGGGTTCTTTTCCATTTAAGTGCCTGGTGAAGGACTGGGATGCCTCTGTTATGGTGCACACAATGTCCTTCAAGCCAGGTCTGTCTCTGGAGCAGAAATTCAACACACTTTTCCCCAGAGAAAGTTCTATTGTCCTGCAGTCACTGCCAAATTCAGATGTTTCATTCTAAGTGTGAACCAGAAGGATTCCAGTCTGCTTTTAGAGAGAAAATCTCCAGGCTACCGCTCCATCCCAGCTTTGTTCAGGGCAGGACACAGCACAGCTCCCTATCCTCAAAAGGCAAGGGAGGCAACACATAAACAACATATCACTGTAGATCACAGCCTGGGAGCTGCATACCTCAAACACTGAGCAGCGCTAACAGTCTGAGGCACCTCGACAGATGTATGGCCAAGCAGCTATAAAGGAGCCTTTGTGCTGCCTGAACAGGAACAAGGCATTTTCTGTGAGGGACTGGGCCCGAGCACCGAGCACCACGAACGGGGTTACACATTTCACACCTCCCCTGCACCAGGGCAGATGGCACAAGGCAGGATGGAGGAACGACCCACCTCAGGGATCTGCAGGAGCCGCTCTGCAGCCACAAGGAAGATGACTTTGCCCTCAGCTTCCCTCGCCCTCGCTTGCAGGTCCCATGTCAGAAGCGCCTGGTTTAGCGCGGAGCCAACCCGCCATTGAGCAGAGGCCTGTCCCTGCAGGACAGGCCGTGCAAAAGATCATCACAAATACTTGTGATCCACCAGACAAAGGCTTTTCATCCTCATGCTTAAGCAGCCAGCTGCTATTTTATACATATTTTGAAACACACTTTGCATCTTCGCCCTAGTTTCCAGTTCTGAAATTAGGCTAATTCTTCAAGGCCGCAGGAGCCGCGCTGTTATTTTTGGCCTAGGGAAGATAAGAAACCGTGGATGGTTTTCCCTCAGTACAAGCACACACAGCAGCAGCAAACTTCAGGATTCAGCCAAACACATTATTCCACAGGATCAGAAGTGGCTTCCAGTTGGGCACAGTAAAACACAGCAAGAAAAAGTGCAACTGCAAAAGGCTCTCGCAGTGACTGCAGTGCATGTTTCAACTCCAGGGAAGCAAAGACGGGGGGGAAAAAAAGAGAATATTTGAAAAAGTCAAAGAAAAATTGTTCTGTCCAAAACCTGGAAAAGCCACAGTTAGCAAACATTCCCAGGGAAGCAAAAGCCCTGCTGCTTTATGAAGATTAAATCTGCTATTGTCTCACAGTTGTTGGCTGTTCGCTTTTTTTAAAATAAAGTTCCCCTTGGCCAAAGATGTTAGGAAGTATCTTCAATAAGAAAAGGATATAAAAACAAGTATGCCAGTTAATAAATCAGTGATAAGGTTAAACAAACAAGGTAAGGTAAGGTGAAGGTAAGGTTTCTTGACAAATCATCTGTGATAAGGTTAAGCAAATTTCTCTTTTGTCAGGACAGGAAAGATACACATGCAAGGGCACAATATTTTCGCTGACATGGACAATGAATGTGAGAGGTGTATGTTCTGAGTCACTCACGTTGGACAAGACTTTTTTTCAAGCATATGGTCTGAAGACTGCAGGAAACCATTTAAAAAAAATGTGTAAGGCATTTAACCCGCTCTGCATCTTTACATTGAGGGGGACTGCAGGAAAAACCTTTATAAAAAATTCAGACCTTAGATACAGACAGTTCCCCACTGAGTATCTACGCAGAATTACACATAATGTTAATTCTCAATAACCCATCCACCAAGAACTTTGTCCTTCTGAGGACAAAGAACACTGCCCTTATCCAGAGATGCTAAGGGGCGAATTCTGCTGTCCCTTGGGCCAGTATTTTCTGTCTCTGCAAGACAGTAACACACAATTAAAAGTATGGTTACAAAGGATTAAGGCAGCTCAGTTAATGCAAACTAGCACTCTCTCCTGCATTCCTCACTAATACAGTGGTGACATAACCAGCCAAAACATGTAGCTTTAATTCAAATAAGGTTTAAAGAAGTTACTGCCAAGTAATTACACCCATTGAAGGCCCATGAGCAGAGGAACCTTCATTAATACCCCGCTGCCATTCTCGCAGCACTTTTCCAACCAGCTGCACCAATCTGAAGTGGCAACCATGAACAAGAGCAGGCACCAAGTTTTCATGAGCAGACTTGTGCCTGCCTTTCAGAAGACACTGACACATGGCTGAGCACAGCCACGAGGACACAGCATCCAAGTGCTGGCTGCCTCCTCAGAAGGGCTGGGGCAGCCCCGAGGTAGAGGAGCTTTCTGGTAATGTCCTCCTTTATTTTTCTGATAACACGCTTTTCTTTGCAGCTGAAAGAAGGTGACAGTGGCACTTCAGGAACTGCAGGCAGTTTTCTACTACCCTTTTCTGCTTTCTAATGAACTGCTGGCCGAGTCCAAGCCATGGGTTCCCATTTATTTCATCGCTAATCCTAGCCTCTGTGTAAGAACCTGTGCTTAATCCACAAAGAGTACCGGATGCTTCTGAAGACTGCTTCCAAGAACAAAAATATAGCACTCAGCTGGAGCTCCCTAAAGTCATTCAGTAGGAAGGATTAAACCCAGAGACTTGGATGGAACTTAGATCCAGTGGGCATGACCCTACCTGTGCTCTCTTCGTTACACAAGAGCATGTCGTGCCTTTGGCTTTTCCTAAACCTCTTTTTAAGCTAATGACTCCAAAGCACTGGCTCCAGGAGCCTCATCTCACAGCTCTGCACAAACATTCAGGGCTCACATCCGTGTGCTCTCAGTATAAACCAGTACAGACCCAAATGAAGCTCTTTGTGGCAATGCTCCCAGGACACCAGATCACCAAGCACAGAAGCTGACCACTGGAGCTGCACCTGCACTGCAGCCCTGGGAGCGAGTCTCTGCCAGCAGCTCAGGTAAAAATGGCATCACACAGGCTGCAAAGCTCTCTGTGAAAAGGAAAAACTGCTTCCATGCTCACCTGCAAAAGGGAGCTCATTGTAGTGGCTCTCCTCTTACCACCAACACTTCACATCAGGGCACAACATTGAAGCATGGACAAGAGATAAATGGACAAACAGACATTTCCTATCCAAAGAGCCTTTAAAAGAATGGTCCCTCTTAGCTTGGGTCCCTAATAGCAATATAAATTACATGCAGGCATTGATTCTTTTCCTGAAGTCACCATTACCACACCTGCTGCAAGTAACTGGCATGTAGTTCAGTGGGTTCTCAAGAGTCCCCCCATAAAAATCTGTCACAGCTTTTACTTTTGTTTCGGTATTGTAGCACCAGTTTTAACTTGCTCAAGACACAACTGAAAAAAAACACTAACTTGCTCTCAACTGAGTACCAGCAGAAGTTTACCTTCATGCAAAAAAACTTAACCAGAAATAACCAGAACTCAACTTTCAGTTTTGCAAAGGCTCCCAAATACACTTTTGGCTGAAACTTTAAAATTTAAGAAAACAAAGGCAGTTAGTCCCCAAACTTTTCCAATTAAGTTCCCAACTTAACTGTGACACATAAAGGTCATTTTGGCCTAGGCATGCAGGAAGATAATCCCCACCCTTCAGGCAATTGGGATTTCTGGCAAGATTTTAAGAAGTCTCCAGCTGATAACCATGAAAAGTTCACACCACCAGGAGTCCAGATAAGCTTTTAACACAGGAAATTAGTGCAAAATTGTTTTAAGCATTTTCAAGATCAATTAAGATGGTGCAACAGTAAGGCAAAGTAGAATTGAGTTCTCTGCTTCAAATCAGATGGGTTTGGAATACAAAACAGCAGCTCTGGAGCTGGGAGGGGTCTACAGGAAATGAGGTTAGACAAATGCAGGGCAATTAATCCTCTGTGCAGTCAGATTACAGATTCCCCAACCCCAGGGCCACCAGACACAGTCAGAGCAGGGTTTAACTGCTGCAGGTTGTCATCTTGCACCTTCCCGGCCCATCCAGGGGCCAGTGGTTCTCCCCCACAGCCTAAAAAGCCAATCTCTTTCCTGACATGTGAGGTACACTCAGGGACAACACACAGGGAGACTCAAAACAGTCCTCATCTGTAACTGCAGATGCAAACTATGAAAAAAGCAGCCCCAAATGCCATTTTCTGCCTTGTCAGCGCTGGGGGACCATAAAGTTCATCAAGGACACTGAATTTCAGAGAAGCAAAAGATGAACTGGGAGTTTCTGGCTAGGCTGAGTCAGCTGGTGTTAACAGCTCTTTTTGGGATCTCTCCCAGCACAGGCAGCAGACCAGTGACTGCAAACAGTGTGAACTGGGGAAAATGTGACTGTACAGATCACAAATGCATCCTCAGACACTGCCCTGGTACACTGTCAGCCCAGGGAGCAAGGCAAGTGTCTCAGCACACACAGCCTGCTAGGAAATGTTCTTTCCCAAAGCATTAGGAAAACCCTTCCAAGCAGGTTAGTGCTACACACCACTGTGGCTACAACCACTGTCCAGAACAACTCTGGGTAATTATCCATGCTCATTCACTGGAAGTTCACAAGAAAATTATCTTATTACACTAAATTTGGTGGTTGGGTTTTTTTAAAGTAACAAATAGGTGTTACACTGAGACCCATTGTATCCATCCATTTAAAAATTCCAAGCTTTGTTTCTTCTCTGTGATAATTCAATTGTTCCTATTGAAAAAAAATCAAGTATTTCTTAAAACACCATACTCCAAGTAGCAGGTAGCACTGAAAGCGTTTGAGGTGTGTGTTCCTACCCTCCTGTTGGTGACCTCAGCTAAGTTTACATTAAGCCCCTTCCCTCAGCACTTCATTTTTATTTCCCAGCACCAAACAAGTCTGGCTTTTCTCTCCCATGCTCACAGGCTCTGACACCTCCTTGCTGCTGGTGCTTTAAGCTGCTCACAGAACTCGGCTTTAATAGATTGAGGGGAGAAATGCAAATATTCTCTCCAAATTAACACAATTAGCCCCTCCCCCTCCCACAATTACCTTCTTCATAGAGATCAGCTAAAAACTTCCACACTGAGAGCCCCAGCTGGCATTTTATGTCCCTTCAGTCAAGAAAGACAATTTTTAAATCTATTTTTATCACTGTCTAGTCACACAGGACACTTACAGAGATCCTGGTTTTATACAGAGATATCCATGAAATGGTTTATTCCCCCAACCTTCATCTTTTATACACAGAAATAAGCACTAAAGAAAATGGAAAAGGAAACTTGCCAGCTCAATGTTTGGTCAGATATCATTGACCCATAGGAGGTAACTGACTACAAAGGGGTTTGACATTGATTAGATTTAGAATTTAACAGTGTTCTTCCAAGGTCTCCAGTCAGGTGGGATTCCCCTACAAGAGGCAGGGCAGCTCTGATCACAGCACAAGTACCAGAGTCTCACAGCTCCAGCAAGCTGTAAAGTAAGATTTTACCTGCAAAAGCAGGACAGATTTCCCAACAGTTCAAAAGAAGAATACACAATAGAAAGCCTCTAGTCTCAGACTCACTTCCTTCTGCCTATCCCCACTGCTGTTCAACAGAACAAACTCAAATCCTCAACTCTCTTCTAAGGGCCTTAATTAAGACACTGGCATGATGAGCTATTTTCTTAGAGTTCTTTGTCCTGTCATGCTATGAAGGATTAGCCTTTCCTGACTTGTCCTCAAGATAACAACTAATCCTGATGTCTCCCTCAACTCAACAGGCTTCACAGACCCTAATTTATAACAAAATCACTACACTCCAAGACAACAGTAATAGGGGGAAAGCAGTACTTCTGTTTGCTGGATTCATGGCTGAAGCTTCCTTAGAGTCTGCACAACACCATCAAAGTCCTCATTTCAGCAACCCTCAGCTTAGGCATTAGGTCAAGTCATCCAGCTAACTAAGGACAGATTAACCATGTGCTCACAAAAACTAGGTCAGTCCCAAACAGGCTCTACAGCCTGCAAAGGCCTCTCTGTGTCAGCAAGAATCCCCCAGCCCTCCCCTCTGAAAAGGATGTTCTGCAGAAAGTGAGTGGGACCCAGACTCACGTTCTGTTCCAACACTTCTTCTTCATTTCTACAGCACAGAATAAATCTTGACCAGCCTGCATCCAGAAGTCAGTAAGAAACCAGTCAGTAATGTCAAGTTCTCCCTCTTTGAATATCTGGTTCTCAAACACTCAGTTATTCTCTGAAGTGAAAGAGCCAGGTCAGGACTTGGCTGAAGACCCGAGACCTGTCTCCCATTCCAAACCTTCCAAATCCTCCTAACCCACACCTCGGTTCCCCAGACCCAGTCTGCAGCCTTTACTCTCTCCTTTGACCTCTCTGCCCTCCTCCCCAGCAAACACTAAAATTAGACCACAGTGACCACACTACACTGCCTCCCCCACTGTTGTCATGAACTCCCTGTCACATCAGTCATGTATTTCAGTCTCACCCCGAGCCCCATGCATCACCTCCCCTGCCCAGATAATGCTCTTCTCCAGTTTTACCTGTCTGTCCTTTGACAAAGTGCCATTCCTCATTACCTTCAGGGAGCTCAATCCCCATCCACCCCCAGAATGCATGGCCACCCACTTACATCTTAATCTGAAGCCAAAAAGACATTTCTGAGGCGTTCCAAAGATAAAATTTACTGCTGGAGGAAAGATGGCTTATAAACATCCACTCTAAAACTCTGGGCGTGCTTGTATCCTCCCTCTCTCACACACACAATTCACTTCACAGGTTTCTTGAAATTAAGAGATGCAGTGGGCTGCACACACAGCGAGATAAGGTGTCTGTGCTGTCAGGGTTTGTCAAGTTTCCATGCTCTGAATTCAGAAAATGTCCAAGCTTTGAAGCCAGGACAATACACACATAAAATAATGTCTTATTTCAGGAGTGCTGCTGCTGGAAGCTCCTACCACAAAGACAAGTCAAATCTTTCATCTGCTGGCTGGGAGTCCAAGGGGAGGTTCATGAAGCAAGAACAACCAAACACCACAGTCCAACCCCACTGCCCCCAGTGTCTGCAGAGAACAGAGGTGCTCCACAGCACCCTCGCAGCCCCCATCCTGCCCCGCTCCGAGAGCTCGCTCTGTGCTGGGTGTCACTCACCACCCAGCCACAACAGGATCAGTCTCCTTGCTGTTAATGAGAGAAGGCTAAAGCAAAGGAACTGGAGGTCACCCATTAACAGCAGCACCTCTTTCCAGTCTTTCAGATCTGATCAATCACTGCAGGACTATAATTCTTTTTTTTTCATTTCCAGCTGTCTTACAGAAAAGCATAAACTTCAGTTTTGCCCTTGGGAACATCCATCCCAGAAACGGTATGTTCTGGCACTGCCAGTGTACTTGGCAGATATAATGAGCTCTTTAAGGGCTTTTTTAACTTCAGTGAATTTCAGAGTAGCAATTATCTTCAATTACTCCAGATGAAAGACCACACAAAACATTAACTCAAACCCCCCTTCTCCCAAAGCCCCCTGCTATCCCTGGTCACCACTGTTCTACTTTTTCCCCTCACCAACACCCAAAAGGTTGGACCTGCTCTTCCTTGCTACTTTTGTTTCCTGGTGTGATCACTGCCCTTGTCATACCTTCTTTTCCATATTGTAAAAAACCCTGAGTCCTTTCAGGACATTTTAGAGTATGTGTTGCGGCCTGGAGGAAAGCACTGCTTTCTCCACACAGATACACTTGCTGCATCTCACCTAATTTCTCCCACAACCTCAATCAGAACAGGAGATAAAACAGACAAAATTGGTTATTTGTACCTGCCAGAGGTAGGAGAAGATGCTCCACTGGATCCACTGTAGGATCCACTATCCACTATTGCACTGTAGGACACAGAGGAAGGAGCTGGGATCACCTGAAAGCAGCATATGTCAGAAGGGTTTTAAAACAAAAGAAATTAATGAGATATATCAGCACTACCTTGACTTCTAGCAGCTACAAAGAGCCTGTAATAAAATTGTGAAGCTGCTAACCACAAATTAGAACAATACTCAGCAACAGCTGCAAAACAAGGCTGAAACAACACCAAGCTAAACAGCAGTGACTTTGTAATTCAGGTGCATTTAAAGGAAATATTAGATACAAAACTGAGATCAGCAATACTTTTGGGATGGTTTAAATCACAAATGAAAGAGCTTGTCATCAAAAGCAGAACATGTTCTCAGGCTGAAATCCAAGACCCTGCGTGGCACCACATGGCAATGTAGGAGAAAACAAAACTTCCATGTCCCTGTGATCCACATGAGATGGACTGGAAGAACTACTGGTGGGAGGAAAGGGGAGAAGGAAGGAGACTTAAGTAGGCAGTCTTTTCCTGAGAATAACACTCAGCAATGTGCCTGAAGTACCAGTATTCACTAGAAATGCAGAACCATTTCTGAGGAAGTTCACTCCAAGCCTTTAGTTCTCTTCAAGAAAAAGGACCACACTCTATATTTCTTCATGAACTCTCAAGCTTCCTTCTGGAAGCTTCAGAGATTTCACAGCTCCATTCTTTTTGTGACTGTTTTCTTATCGTTTGATGCAAAAACTCTCTGGCTTTGGCTGCTCCACCCTATAGAGTGCTGAGTTTTACAGCCGTTTGTCAAACAGCAGCGACAGTCCGGGTTTCATTTTTACAATGATGATAATCCTTGCCCTAAAGAACTTACATTTAACAGCCATGTCTCATCTGTGACTCACTCAACCTTTGTCAAATAACAGCTCTGAGCCTGGTCAAAGGAGCTTAAAATCCCTTGCAGGCTGCAAACTGCTCTCAAAGCAGCAGCCTGGGTGGGTCAGAGCTGCCCAGAGCCCAGAGAGCTGCAGTTGTCCTCAACCTTGCACACGCTGCTGCTGCTGCTTTTCTGGGCTGAGATGACACAGGAAGTCCAAAGAATGGTGGTGTCAATTCCTCTACTGTGTCTGCTGGAAAGCTCCTGACGGCAGGAAGAGTGTGAACAAATCCTCCCAAGTCTTGAAACGGGCAATAACTGATGCCACTCTAATGAAGTGGTCTGAGAGGCACTGCAGAGAGCAGAGGAGTGACAGAAACACAGGAAGGGGGTGAAAAAAGGGGCTTTGAGACAAACTGCTGGGAGCAGAAACGCCACACAGAGCTGGGCTGGTGATGCAGTCGGGCACACCACCAGAGCCAGGGCCAGGGAAGATGAGCAGCATAGTAAAGACATTGTGGGATCCTAAAATCACAGAAAGGGGGCAGTGACAGTCATGGAGATGAGTAAAACGATTCTGGGCAGGCAGCCCACCACGAGAACAGTGCAGGGAAAAGCCACCCGTGGTGAGGACCAGCAGGGCACTGCACGCCCGAGATGCTAAGAACGAAACCCAGCGAGCTGGGGGGTCACTGCAGAGACCTGAACTCCTCCCTCGTGCTGCCACTCGAGCCTCTTCAGAATAGGACGTGCAGGCTGCAAAGGAGAAGGCTGAGGTTTAGGATTTCTGAGGCCAACACTGCTCTGTCTGCTGAGCCTTGTGCTGTCACAGCTTTTCTTCCAACGGGAATTGTGAAGGATGTGGTGGCTGTGCCCCAGCAGAGCACACACAGATAAACTTTTTGCTCCATCAGAAGCTCAGTGAAACACAACATTTTGCAATTCACTTACAGTGGCCTGTTACTTGATGTTCATGAATGTACAAGACATGGAAAATGTCACTTTTACACCAAGCATTTCTAACACAGCTGTTGCAACAGCTGTGTTTCTTCACACAGCTATTGCTTTATCTGAAATAAAATACCAGGCACATTTCGTCTGGGCAACAAGAGGACCAGATAAAAAAAGATGACAGGTATTTAAATTGAAAAGCCACAACTAAATGAGAGTGGACCTGCTTCTTGCAGAAGCTGTGTGCTTTTGCCATTGAAATGCTTCCTACTCTCCCCAACAGCTGAGCCTTAACATCCCACACTCACGGGTTACTTCTGAACACCCAACAGTTTATACACTTCACACAAACCAATTTTAAGTAATTCATAGCACTTAGGAGAATCCAGCATTAAGGCTAATAACAGAAGCTCATCAAACAAAAGTGATTATGAGAAAGCCCCATCTATTTCTGTCAGACAGCATTCCCAGTGCAGCTGTGGGCTATGATTGGTTATTTCAATCCAATATTTAGTTATATTGAATTTAGGAGCTCTTTGACAGTTTCAATAGGACCAAAATGCTGACCTTCAGTAACTTATCAAATGCCAGATGGTACAGGCATTCACAGCAGAAGTTATTTCAACTCTGAATGTCTACAGTAAAAATTTTATGCTGTTAAAAACTGTGGAAAAAGTTACTGACTCTTTACGAATGGCTAAACCACAATGCTGGCAAAACATAAACTAGTTCCAGGTCTGAAAGCAGGGAATGTGGACAGACACTGTTAGCCCAGAAAGTCTCCAGGCACAAAAGATATTAATTACTAACTGCAGCTGGAAACCTCCTTCCCCTTCCTCAGAGGCTTCCCTGTCGCTGAACTGTGAACTGAAACAAAGCAACAGCTTTTGGGGGCAGAAACTCAGTGCCAAAAGTTAAACCCAAGTCTTTGCCAGTGAAAGAGTGGCTCAGCAGCAGTATCTGCCACTGTCTGTGACCTCACTGTCACTGTGACCACAGTTCCTGTCACAGGGGCAGAAGAGCCCCCCTTCACCACATCTCATAAAAGGACAAAGCCGTAGTTGCGTCAGGTCGTAATGTCTGTGCACAGAGACAAACTGTTCAGCCTCTCTTCTGCTTTCAACTTCTCCCATATTTCTAAGACAGACCCACCAGCATTTACCCTGGTGAAAGTGCTGCCCAAGCCCAGCAGCTGCTTTCAACCAGGCAGTCTGTAAACACCCAGGACTCAATTCAAGGAGCCCAGCAAACCTAGGCAGGAGAAGCCCCTGTCACCCCCAGGGAGGAGCTGCCAGCTCCCAACAAACAGCAGGAGGAAACTGCCACAAGCAGATTCTCTAATTTTTTATCTCCCAAAATGCCAAATTTGCAGGCACATCAGTGTGGGCAGACCGTGAGCTTTGGTAAGAGTGGTGGTTTGCCTCTGCTGACGTCAAGGACTTGCTGAGCAGGCGCCTGCAGGATGGGGCTGCCAACGAGTGCCCGGAGCAGCAACAGATTTGGGCTGCCAGGAGGTAGCTCAGCATGCAGGGTTACAGTGCCAGCCACCATGAGACATTTCCAGTTTGGGGAAAAACTGTCACTGTCAGGGCAAACATCTGTCAGCCTCACACATTTCAACTGCAGTAAGAAACACAGTAATTGTATCATCCATTCTCCATGCTGACACCAAGATGTGCTCGGCTAAAGAAGATAAAGGAGGCTTGGACAGTCAGGACTGCAGGCACTCGAGGCCATTTTGATTTCAGCTTATTCCCTTTCTATCTAAATAAAAGTATCTGTGAGAATAATGAATGTTCCTCCGTTTCCCTCCTTCCTGCTGCAATTCCAAATTTTCACAGGTCTTTCCAAGGCTGACAGGAAACAAAAAGCGCAGAAACCACGCAGTCGGATGGTGATGCTGCAGAGGGAGCTGAGGGGACCTGCTGTGTACAACAGCCACCCTCCCCTCTACCTGCCCCAAAAGCCCCCTCCCCACTGCCCCATCCTTACCTCGTAGGACCAGACGCACTGCACCCCCGCGAACCTGCGCACGCAGCGTCCCACCTCCACGTCCTCGTGCGTGGTGTACATCTCCCGCAGGCACTCGCCGATGTGCGGCACCATCCTCCGCAGCACCTCCCTGCTCATGATCACTCCTGGCCCCCCCATGCAGAAGTTCTCCCCCGGCTCCAGCGCCAGCTTCCCCATCTCCTCCGTGGTGCCGAGGCCAGTCTGGCCCAGGAACAGGGGCTCGCTGCTGTTCAGGCTCCTGAGGAAGTTCTCCAGTTTGTCCCCTTTGATGTAAACGTCGTCGTCAGCCCTCATAAACCATTCGTATTTGTCCAAGTAGTGGTCATGCATGTATTTGAGCATCATGAAGGATTTCTTCTGGGGGGGGTAGGAGTCATCTACACCTGGAAGGGGCACGATGGGGATGGGGATAGAGGTGTCCGAACCCTCGCTGGAGAAGAATTCGACCTTGCCAGGAATGGTTTTGGACCATGTTCTAGATTGGAAAAGACAAGAAGGAATAATTAAATATGCAAACCAGGGCAGGCAGAGAGTGCTGCCACAGACTGTGGCTCACCTGCTTTGCAAATTTTCTTTTTTGAACACCTTGAAAACTTATTTTTTACCACACAAATGAGGGCACTCACTTGGTGCACACAGCAATTGGTACAATATACACAAAATTCTGATATGACAAGAGTCTGAGTACCATTTTTGCACCTCCATGTGTTAGAAAAACAATTTCTGTGACATTAATTTCACTAGTGGGAAGCAGGATTCCTTAAGCACACTCAGTTTTGCACTAACAGTTATTGATCACAAAACACAGATGGGAGCCAATACGGGCCAACAATTGACATACAACTGAATTTACTGCTGTCAGCTGAATTTACAGCTTCCCTGTAAGTTATTCAGCACCATAGCCACCTTCCACTCCCTCTAAGCCTCCCCAAAAGCTCAAATGTACACTCAGAAATACAGACTTCCAGAGAGTAAATTCACATGAACTTTTAAGGAAATGGCATCCCTTGGGAAACCAACCAAAGAGCAACTTCTCCAGATGGTGTGTGGAGAAGCAAAGCACAGAGCATGGAGCAGAAGTAACCTCAAGTGGCTTTGTCCATACCAGCAAAGTTCTAAGAGATGCCTGTAAAACTCCTAATTCCCACAGTAACATGGTGCTACCCAACACCTGCACCTCCAGCAGCTTTCCAGACATTTCATTCCAGGTTCTAGTGGAGAGGAACCTGCATGGAAGAGGAGCCTTTCCTGTGCAGAGCAGCACAGCAACATCTGCTCCACACCTTCCGTGCTCCTCTCTGACAAATCCAACCCATCTGCGTGGGCAAACTGGGTCACTGATAGCAGGAAGAGCTGCAGGATGATTCCTCAAGGCAGAGCACAACCTCCTCCAGGGAGGATTTTCAGTCACGTAACTGCTACAGCCTTGCCCTCAAAAATTATTAATTTTAAGCTTGCAGTACCATTTTCTGAGATTCTGTCTGGGATAAGAGATCACATACCCCTCACAGAAACTCACAGAAAACTATTTTAGTTGGTAAACCAACAGGTTTTGCCCCTTTTTATATACAGGGAGAACAATCCATAATTCTGTTTGGTGACTATACTCAGAATATAACCTAAAGCTGATGTGAAAAGACTCTCAGGGTAAAGGACACAGTATTCCCTCAATGCATCACTGTCACTCTGACCAGATGCCTCTCAGCACAGGCTTCTTGCCAATACCTGAGCAGATTTTGGGCAGCACAGACCATCTGAAATTTGAAATCTCCAGAATTAGCTATGATATAAAGCCTGAAATGTAAAAATACTTCAGGAGAAATATTCCTTAAGTTCCATCAAAAAATGCAGAGGTATTTAATGAGATTACCTAAACATCAACTTTGACACCTTAACAGTTTCTCACTAATTCCACTGTGTGTAATGAATATCACCCAATTACTTTAAAAGCTTTGTCTGCTGGATTTCTCACTGCCATGGGTAGTGTTTCATAGCAAAAGTTTAGATCTGAGCTTCCCAGAAGAGCAGAGAGTAAAGCAAATGGAAACATTCCCACTGACTTCACAAGAGAGGTGATGAGGCCTTTAATTATCAATGAAGCAATTAATGCACAGTACTGCTGGTTATAAATCACATCCTGGTAAAGCACTGAGAACTGCCCATTTCAAAAGGAGACACGGTCACATCCTGAACTTTCACTAACTCTTAAGGAAGTTCTGCTGTTTATTTTCTGACACCCACACTCCACATACAAATCATCCACAGCTCCTCCCATATCAACTCCCAGTCTAAGCTTAAAAGGCTTTTCTTCACTAAAGATGCATTTAAATTTTAGTGTTACAGAAGGAAAGGACAGAAGGAGTTAATGACAAATGCAGCTCATCTCATCCACTGAGACACCGCTTTGGGTGGACCCAGGACACTCTGCAGACAACCACCAGCTTGAACTTAGAACCTAAAGTCTTTAGGAAATTTCTGTTTACTTACTTTTTTATTCAAAAGCAAACAATGTATTTTCAGACTTGCTCTTCATACCCTGAAAGATCTGCCTTTATCATGACTATAATCTCAGGGCCTCAGGTCTTCTATCACTCCAAGCTTTAGCTCCTTTCTGGAAGTCATCAAGCCCTTCTGTTGATTTCCAGTTTAAAATTACTCCCTGCTCTACAAATAGGTGCCCTCACCTCAAGAACCACTAATTACTGTCAAGAGAAGAGCTCCCATTCAACAGGAAGGGAACAAAATGCATGCACATCCATAAACCCTGGCACATTTGATTCCTAGTCTCTTTAGTGCACTAAACCCCTCATCCCAAAGCCAGTTTGAGCCCACTTCCCATATGAGCCACATTTAGGTTTCCCATTAGACCAGGGGTAAAACAGAGACATTCCTGCATGTGTGCAGGAATGGGGACAGAAACACCGTGCCCCAACAACATCCACATCCCAAGGACCTGTGTGAGCACCACGATGTCACTCCAGCCTTGGGATCTCATGTCAACCACATCGACTGTGCACCAGCACAGCTTGACTGAGCCTTTGTTCACCTCCTGCAACAACACAATTCCTAGGATGAGACAGCTCAACGTGTTATTTGTGACCGTGGCTTTGTTTGAACCCAAAGGGACGAAACCCTCCCACACGGACAAACAGCCCAAGTGTCTGTGCCAACAGAGCACGGCTCGGGCACAGGCTGAGACAATGGAGTCACCACGGGCTGCTCCTCACGTCGAAGCCACAGCTCGCTGTGGCCCTTTCTGGGGACAGAATACAGGGACAACTGTTTGCTCAGGAAACGTGGTGTTGCACTCAAAGAAGCCAAACCACAGAGGGTGAGATGAACTGTAAGTAGGTTTTTCTGGCCCCAGTTATCAGCAGAACTAAGGACTGATAAATGCAGTTATGAATTCTGATCAAAGCTGCTTTTAACTTTTTTATCCAATGTTGCAAATAATCAGACCTGGCTCCATCACCAGCAATTCTGTAGTTTAGTATGTCACACCTACATTCCTTGCCAGTCCTCCCACCTCCACTGTCGTTTACCTTGTCTGCTCTCATGTTATGGGCAGCAACCTGACCCTTCAGCTCCTGAGCACAGAGCTCTTGTCTCAACAGCTCCCCACCTCTGTGGTCCCACCAACACCCCCTTCCACCAGCTGACATGACTTTCCTGGTCAAAGTTCCTCCAGTATAAGCCCTGCAAAAGATATCTACAAAAGAACTGTATGTTTGATAACAAAAAAAACCCCAGAAAAATATTTTTATTGAAATTTGACACCCTCCTTCTTCCCCACCGCCTTGTCACCCTGAGCTTTTTAAAGGACACATGGACACAACATTTCTGCCACCAGACTCTGTAGCTGCACCTGCAGAGACCACCTGGGCTGCAGTGATCGGTCACCGAGAGCTTCAGTCAAAGCCATTTCAACTCTGTCCACAGAGAAATATCAGCTTGAGAATACAACTGATACTGCCCTGAACTGGTCATTTAAAAACCCTGACAGATCCCAACCTTATCTCCCCCGTGTAATCTGAATCTGCTGCTTAAGCAGGAGGACGTGCATGAATCAGGACAGCAAGGCTCTCTATTACCCTCCCCAGGAGGTAAAAAACCTGCACAATGCTGGGTGGCCTGGTTTCTCTCAGTGCACAGGGCACACAACTCCACAAACCAGAAGGCTGTGTTGACAAGGAAATCAAAGTGAAAATTAAACAAACACAAACTAAATGAGTAATGGCTCCTCAGGAAAAAATCTCTAAGCAGAGGACAGGAGTCCAGTGATGTTCCAGTATTGGTGGCTACCAAATCAGTTTTACCATCCCTCCTTCACCCAGTTTTGCACACTGGATATCCTACGTGTACCCTAGGCTAAGCAAGTCATGAGGAAACTGGGTTGAAAAGATTTTATCTTTTTAGCTGGTTCCCAGGAATTAATGAAAGACAGAAAACCTTGTGCACACCAAGAGCGCTAAAAACCCCCAGTATTTTCTAAAAAGTGACCACAATTGTAGTCTTGAAATGTTGTCAGAAGTTATTTCTTCATTTTAAAAGAAGCTTTAAAGCACAACTTGCAGCAGGAGCAGCACAGATCTGGGATGTTTTCTCTACAGTTTCCAGTATTTATTATTTATTTGTATTATCTTGCTTATCAGCTCTGCAGACTCGGCAGAAGCACAGTCAGTGGCATTATGCAGACAGTGCTCCCTTTGTAGAGACTCAGGCTGAAGACTGACAAAAAATGTATTTGCTTTTTGTCTGCAGCTCAGGAAGTTTCCCTCAGAGGAGATCAGAGGAATCATTTAAAGTTTTGAGAAATAGTCATCTTGTATAATTATGCTGAAGAAAATCATAATTTGTGAAGAACTCAGCAAGACAACAGACATGAAAGACTGATGTCTTGAGTGCAGCTAAATTCCATGTTGAATTAGGGCTAGTTTGGCATCACCCATTCTTCCAACAACATTTGCTACAGGGGAAGCAATGAACCACAGCTCAGGCAGGAGAACTGAGCTTGGAAACCAGCAGGATGCTCCTGCACGTGGTATTGTAGATAACACATGGGAGGTCACCAAAAACAAGCTGTTTTTTTAAATTTCCAGATCTCTGTCACTAAGATCTGCATTACAGAATTCAAATTTTGAGGAAAAGTTCCTTTCAGGTTTCTGCAGGACTGCTTTAACAGAGAACCCAAGCAGCTTCCACAGCTCTCTGAGTCCTTTGAGCTAAACTCCTCCAATTTTAAGTGATGCTAGTTTTCTGTCCATGCATATCCACCTTCCTTGTGGACACAGGGACAGAAATGGATCCATCACCCACAGACACACAGTTAGTGGGCCGGGCTAAGATCAGAGCCCAAGTATCTCAGAGTTTTGAGCCATATGGTTATTTTGGGGGGGTGTAGATGACTTTGTTTTACTTACCCCCTGCCCCTCATATCAATGACAGTTGCTCTATGTGTTTCTTTCATATAGTTCCTTAAACATCCTCACAGATTTTAGGTTACTGGCCAGAAATGCCAAGTACATGATGTTTCTGGTGGAGGGTACCTGAGCAGGACACTGAGTTCTCACTGCTTCAGTACTGTGGTACGATTCACACATGAAGTGAAACACGTACTGAGCTGGCACGACACTCAAAGTCACTTCACAGGGCCCCCTCCCAAGAGGCAGGAGCTCCACAATCCATCACATCCCCTCACCAGCGACCAGAATGGGCCAAACCACCCGACAGATGCAGATCTGAATTTGGGAGCAACGCACGTACAGTGTGTATGCGCAGGCTTAGAGAGACAACACAAACCTCCCCCCGCACCCAAATCCTTCTGCTGCCTTTCACTTAAGCTCTTCCGAGCACTCAGGTATTTGTATTCCAGCTTCCTGTAAGCCACCACCAACTGAGGCAGCACGTTGGAAATGGAGCCTCCGAAGGGCATCCTTCTGCCACCGAGCAGGGATGGCTCAGCACAGCCCCGGGCATCACTCATGGTCCTCGTGGCACTTGACGGTGCCGTGGGGACCGTCCCAAACCCAGAAGTGCTGCGGCTGTGTTCCTGCAGAGATGCTGCCAAAGGCCAGCCGCTGACATCTCGCCATTAACTGCATTCACACCACTCTCCTGCCACGTTTCCCAGGAAATCTAGTTGCTACGCAAACGGAAAAAAAAAAAAAAAAAAAAAAAAAAATGGGTTAACTGCCTGATATTTCTGTTCCTGAGACAGCAGACTTAAATCTTCTGGGAGACTGCTTATTCCCATCCTCTCCTTCCTGCAGCTCTTTTAGGACAACTCCCCTCAACTGCAAAACCATTAGCACATATTGTTGCACTTTCCCTGAACCCCAGCCATCCCTTTAACTCCTTCCTGCCCAGCTCTTTTCCTGACTATCTCTTCTCCTTCCAAGTGACACCGTGGCTCCTGCTGCTGCACTTCACCGGCCTCCCGGAATGGAAGCTCTGCTAACCTGGCTGTCAGATGCAATCACTGCTGAGGCTGCAAATCTGCCCTCCGAAAACCTGTGGCTCTAAAGCTCATTCTCTGCCTCCCAGACTACAAAAGCAGGACTGTTACAAAGAGCCGGCGGCTCCCGAAAATCCAGCGGGCCTGGCTTGCCTTGCAGTGGTCATTTCGCTCATGATTGATGTTCAGGAAGTGGATTGCTTCCCCTCTTGTTAGACCCTATCTGGATTCACAGCAGCCAGGATCAGCAAATGCTTTCCGCTCCGGTCCCTTTTAGCTGCGTCTGTAAATGGCCTTTGAGCCACAGCAATTTGGAGGTATTCAGCCTCTGAATCCCTAATTCCTTTCAGCGTGGTATCAAGGCTCTGCACACGCTGCCACCCCGGGAATGCCTTGCTAGCAGCTTCCCATTTCACTGGCTGTGCCAGCGATTCAGCTCACCAGGATGCTTTGTCAATGTAGTAATCCCAGCAATTGTCTGCTTGAGTACTTCATGGCAATCAAAAGCCATTTAAGATTTCAGGTTTGTCTTCCTCTTCCCCCCTCCCCATCTTCCCCCAAAGATGTCTTCCTGTCACCAGGACATTAGCTCATTTCTTTCACCAACGGAGGTGAGAAAAACGCATTTAGCCCTATTAAAAGTTCTTTATCCGTCTCTTCCAAGAACAGACATCATCTCTAGAGGTTAAACCAAAATAGCAGTGTAGTAAAAAGCGATGCTCAGATCTCCATCTAAGGGCTGAAGGAGCCCGATTCCATTAGCTGAATTTGTTAAGTTGCATCTTTAGCCATTGTTTTGTGAGAGCAGATGTCGCAGATCTTGTTCTCTAAACCCAGCTCCGCCACAGCACCAGACTGTTCAGCAAGCACAGGCAAAACCAGGCGAAAACAAGAATCCTTCCCACACCAGCAAAGTGAATTTCTCCCCAAAGAACACTCTGGACAACACAGTGATAAATTTCCCTTTTCCGAATTCTTGATGCAAAATCTGATGGATGCTAGACAAAGTATTCTGCCATAAAACCTGGTATGCGATGTCCCAACACGACTCCAGCCTCCCTGTATGTAAATCTAAATTGCATAGCCTGTGAGATTTGCAATCCAAAATGCTCCATCCCACATGGTGAAGGAGAACATAACCCTGAAGAAACAGATTCCTTCACCCATTTCAAAGCATCAATCATGTGCTTTCTGTAACTTAATTACAGGTCTACTGCTGGAAGAAGGAATTAAGTTTCCATTAAAACCATCGCTGGTGGACAATATGCCTCAGATTGCCCAAATAAAGCAATTTTATTGCATTGGATGCTGATATAAAGACAATTTCCTGAAACCAGAGCTGAGCTGGAAACGATGGTATGATGGCCCATCATACATAGCTTTGCCACCCTGCTCTTACTGGCCAATAGGGCCAAGTACTTTTCAGCCAGGGCAGGCAGGATATGGAGAAGGGTTTGTTCTAGCACAAGACTAAAGGGGATGTTTTATTAAAGATCTGCCCCAGAGCTCCTGGCTGCTCTTCCGAGGGTGCTGGCTCAGCCAGAGCTGGGGTATACCCGAGCTGAGATTTTAGCTCTCTTTCAGATTTCCCAAGCAGGCTTCCCATGCAGCCTCCCAGCACTGCCTGCTGGCGCACACACCGGAGCAATGAGCATATCACAGCACATTTCAGCAGAGCACAGAGTTTCACCAAAGCCACAGACACATCTCTCACAGAAGAGATTATTATCCTGATGCTGCCGAGGCTTTGGACAGAATTCCCATTAGCCTGTGGCACTCACGGCCATGCCCAGCCACACCTGGGGACCACGGCGAGTGGCACGCAGTACAAAGCACCAAGATTGCTCCTGCTCCAAAATCAGGTGTGCTCAGGTAACAAACACACGGCTCCGAGCCCCTGGCTCCTGCATTAGCTCAACCAGTCTGAAGCACGGAGTGCTTCGCCCAGGCTGGCTCTCCTCATCCGAGCTGCTTCACTACCTGGTCCAGCCTCAGCAGCGGCTGCAGAGAGCCGAGGTGGGTTTTATTCTTTGTTCCCAGATGCCTTTTCTGGGTGTCATTCCCAAGCACACGCTTTCGGCTTGGCACAGTGGTCTTTATCCAGGGCATTACAGCGGTCCCCAAACTTTATTTCTGTTACCGTCATGCTGTCAGCTCGCTCCACAAGCAGCAGCCAAGGACCGTACCAGCGTGGCGCAGCTGCGCCCAAGGCAGAGGCACCGAGGGACGCACTTTGATGCCCGTGTCTCCGCCGGTGACCGGCACTCAGCGTCCCCTCGCACCGCCGGGGATGCCTGACCCTCAGGCAAGGTCACCGCGACCACCTGCCAGGTGGAACCTGGCTGAGCCAGACCCTGCGGGAGCGGCAACGCGGCTCACTGGACCCCTCGCGTCTCAGCCGAGCTGCCCGGGCAGCGGAGCCGCGCTCGGGGCACCGCTGCTGCCGCAGCCCGCCCGGAGAGCGCCCCGGGGCTCGCTCAGCGCGCCCGGGTGGGAGCGAGGAGCGCTGGGGCTGACCGTGCCCCGAGGCTCGCTCGCACCTGCCCCGGGGAAGGGCGAGCGGTCCCCGAGGCCGGCGGGGGCATCTCGGCTGCAAGGGCATCCCGGGCCGGGAGGTTTTACCCCGGGGGAACCGGCCGACCGGCCCGAGTCCAGCTGAATGGGAGCGAAGCGAGCCGAGCCCAGCTCGGCTGAATGGGAGCGAACCGAGCCAAGCCCGGCTCAGCTGAACGTGGCCGAACCGAGTTGAGATGAGTCGAGCCCACCCGAACCGACCCCGAGCCCATCCCAGACCCCAGCCCAACGCAGCCCACCGGACCCCCATCCCCGCCGGGTGCCCCCGGCCCCCCGCCGCTCACCGGTGCGCGGCCACGGCGCGGCTCCGCAGGTACTTCTGCGCCGTCATGACCCCCACGAAGAGGAAGCTCTGTGCCGGCGGGCCGGGGCGGCGCGGTGGGGCGGCGGCGGCGGCGGCGGGCGGCGGGCGGCAGCCCTGCGGGCGGGCTCGGTGGGGCCGCGCCGCCGCCGCCAGCTCGGAGGCGCGGGGCAGGACGAGGCGCGATGCGAGCACGAAGCCCAGCACCAGCCCCAGCAGGACGCTGAGCCAGGCGCGGCGGCCGCGGCCCGCCATGCCCGCCCGGCCCGCTGCTCACAGCGCCGCCGCCGCCGCCAGCCGCGCCGAGGCGCCCAGCGCCGCCATGGGGGAAGGGGCAGGGACGGGAAGCGGAGGGAGGGGAGCGGGGGGCCGCCCGCCTCCCCGGCCCTGCCCCTCGGCACAGGCGCCGTGTGCGGCCCCGCCGCGCTGCCCCTGGCCCCGCCCGGCCGTGGCGGAGCCGCCGCCGCGCAGCCCCCGGTGCGGCCCCCGCCCCGCGGGGGGCTCCGGGACTCGGCCCTGGGCAGGGGGCTCCGGGAGCCGCGGTGTGACCGGGGGCGGGAGCACCTCCCTGGCTGGACGTCCCGCCCCATCTCTGGAAGTGTTCCAGGCCAGGTTGGACGGGGCTTGGAGCAGCCTGGTCTGTGGGAAGGTGTCCCCGCTGCCCAGGGCAGGGAGTGGGATGAGATGAAGGTTACGGGCCCTGCCAACCCAAACGTGGTTCTGTGACAGGGACCGGCACCTTAACCAAGCATTCCACACGGGGGATAGGGAACCTGGCCGTATCCCACACTGAGACCTCGAACTGGGACCCCAGAACCTCAGCCCAGCTGTCCAGATCAAGAGGTGCAGGATGCCAGGAGAATGTGGATGCTCTGGGGACAGGGACTGGTACGCTGGACATAACCCCAGGATAGGCATCCCAGCACCTGCGCCAAGCCCCCGTGCAGAACCCTGGCTCAGATGCCAGAACTGGGAGCCCAGCCCTTCAGACTGGGATGGGAAGACAATGGGGACAGATCCAGCATAGGCACCAGGTCGGGTCCCTGCTGCCCAAGGCCCAGCTCTGCCCCATGGCACAGAGTCCAAGGGGATGCAGGTGGTGAGGAGCAGCCTTCCAGCCCTGTTTGCCTGGCACTGGTGCATTTGTGCAGCCCAGGCTGTGGTGACAGGGAGCCAAGGCACAGGCACACTCTATTTTTTCCCACCTTGCTAATTAAACCAACCAGAAATAGGTCAGTCTGTTTCCATCCGCAGGCTATAGTGAGTACTCAACAGATTGAAGACTTTATTGCATGAGGATTTCTTTTTCCTTTGTCCACACTGACTCTCCCATGTGTTTCATCTACAGAGCACTTCAGTTTCAAATGCTGCAGCCACGAACCCCTCACATTTCACAGGAAAAAAACCTTCCAGTCTCAACAGAAGAAACTTATCAAGTACTACCCACTGACCTCCTGCTTATCATTGTGGTTTCTTCCATTTCCTGCCCACTTTGGCCTTTCCAATTGCCAGTCTTTTCCATTTTAAATTTTATTTATATCATGATGTCATCCACAGTGAGCTGAAAAGAAGAAAGGCTTGGTGTAACGGCAGCAACTTCTTGAGCAAGAACCATTGCAAAAGAGGATATCACACCACATTAATACTCTAGAGTAATAAGCCAAAGAGTGACATCCATGACAGACTTTTTATGATCACAAGTAACTGTCTCTCTTCTGGGATTGAGCAGGTAATGACACAATGTGCTTATCTAATGAGCTCAATGATATGTCTTGAAAAAAATGCTTTTGTTTGGGGTTTATTGCTCTTGTGATGGTGCAATCCTCATACCGAGGTCAGCACAGATGAACTCGTGATGTCAGGAGCACAAATAACACAAGGAAAGTGCCACCAGGATTTATGGTATTAAACAACAGTAAAATTGAATACAAATAGAAACTAGATAAGGAATGCAAACAGTGAACAGGAAGGAAGAGCAGGACGTCTCCTTTTGTTTGCCCATGGGCAGAACAGAGATGTATTGAGTGAGATGAGTTTGTGTGAAGAGGCAGAGAAGACCTAAATGGCGAAAGAGAGAGAAAGGAAGAGCGGCCCAAACTGGAATACACACAAGGCAGATAAAGCCAGGAGGAGCAGGAACACCATTGCTTGGCAAAGGCCAGCTGGACTGTCCTTTCCACTCTAATTCCTTTCTACTTTCCAGGGTTTGCAATGCTTCACAATTATTTCTAACTACTGGTGCACTGATCCTTTCCATCAAGCCTGGGGGTATCCTCAGCCTGTGCCACTCTGCACACGTGGATCTTTTATTGCACTTAAAAAAGGTTCTTCATTAAACTCTGCTTCTCTCCTCTCCCCACAAGCCTGATCATCAGGTCCTGAAATACACCACACCAAGAGACATTCAAGTTACAAAAAAAGCAAGACCACTCCTTTCCAAGAGAGGCACATGTGGCAGGTCCATGAGCAGGAATGAGATTACTCTGCCTGCTCCAAATCAGCTGTAAAAATCTCCTGATTCAAGGGAAAGCCACTGTGGCCTATGAATTGCAGGAAAAGGCAGAGCTAGCGTGGTTAAAAAGCAATAAAAAGGAGAAAGGTTGGGGCTGGGGCTGAGGAGCTGTCAGTTGGCTTCTTCCCACAAAGAAAAGAAGTTAGTCATCAGAGCTGAGAACTCCGTGCCACTTCAGCACACATGGAAATGATGAAGCAGAGCAGCACATTCCCCTGATGGATCTCCTCAGCCCAGAGCTCTCCTGGGCACCTTCCCACCTCGCTGCACCTCCAGAGCAATTATGGTCCTGGAGCTCCCCACGTGCAGGGGTGGTCAGAGAATGCTTGGGAAGGGGCAGGAGAAGGAAAGGGAGCTTTCCTGCTGCCAGGATTTGACCTGCAGAGGCACAGTCAGATTTCATACGAGATCACACCCCAGCTCTAAGGCTGAGATGTCCAGCTGTGAAGAAGGGGTGCCACCTGGGAATGCTGCAATGCTCACCCAACTCCCACAGCACATCCACATGCCTCCCTTTGTGTCATTTATTGTGCCAAACTCACATTTCAAAGTTCCAGGCAGGGACTTTGCCCCTTTTACTGCTTCTGCCCCTGTTCTCGCATAGAGCAGCTGCTGGAAAAAAAAGGGAGAAAGTAGATTTAGGGAAAACTTGAAAAGCATGGCTTAGTTCTTCCAGTGGAATTATAATACTGTTACCTGCCTAGAGTGTATTTTTAATCTGGATGGCAGCAAAAGGTCATACTGCATAATCACATTTAAGTGCCATTCCCTATTAATACAGCTCTTGGTCTCAATAGCTGTCACTATGTATCATGGTTACCATATATTAAAAGACATGATATTTTTCTTTTGTAACACAGTCTACAAGCATACAGGCATTTTTATGCAGCATGTTTTCAGTTCCTTTTGGGATGGCTGGAGGAGGTATTCTGAGGGCTCTCTAAAATCTGCAGAGGATGCACATGGTGTGTGCTCATCCCCACGCTCCCATCCCACTCCCTCCAGCAAGATTAGCACCCGGCCCAGCCACTGACAGCCCACTTGACAGGCCCACATGGTTTAGATTCATAATCAGATTAACAAAACAGTAATCCTATTTTTAAACAATGAAGAAGCCAAGTCCTTGAGCTGCCTCTGTGAGTGTGTGCATACAGAATAAATGTCATCCTTTTGGAATAAAGAACCTAAATACCAAATGAAAAAAGTTTCTTCCACATAGGAGACTTTGTCCTGTAGAGGAAAGGAATATCTTGCATTATTACCACTTCTTTTTCCCACTGATGTTGATCTCCAGTAAGCCCACTTCCAATACTTGCAGAATTTACCTTCTGTAAGACACATTCTTTACCACATTTTAAAATAATAGTTACCAAAGTGAACTACTCCCCAAATGCTCCAGAAACTTTAATTATGAATGTTCCAGTACTCAAACTTATACTTTAAAAATTGCCCAGGCACTGGAAAATGAGCACACTTCATATATTCAATGTAACAGACTCATGGTGGAAAAAATCTCACTGGGCAACCAGTAGCATTTGTCTCTGTCACACTATTTCCAGCACCGCTGCATTTTCCCAAATGATGCGGAAACTCCTTTCTCAGCTCCAGCACCCACTTTTTTCCTTTTTTTTTTTTTTCCCCTCCCCATCCTATTCTAGTCCTGCCAGGCCCAGTCTCAAGCTGTGCTTGGGCAGATGACTCAGAAGAGCCCCTTCTGCAGGAGCTGTGCCTGTTGTGAAGGGGCTGTGCCCGTTCTGCTGTGCCCGTTTTGCAGGAGCCGTGCCCGTTCTGCTGTGCCCGTTGTGCAGGAGCCGTGCCCGTTCTGCTGTGCCCGTTGTGCAGGAGCCGTGCCTGTTCTGCTGTGCCCGTTGTGCAGGAGCCGTGCCTGTTCTCGCTCCCAGCGCCGGCCCGACATTGCCATCGCCCGGCCCAGCCCCGCAGTGCAGCGCGCTCGCCTTCCCGGCCGGGAGATGCGGGAATGTGCAAAACCCTCCTGCTCCCCAGGCAGCTCCTCGGGTGCCTGCTCAACCTCCAGGTGCCACCCGGCTGGTGACAGGAGCAGCGCTGCGGGGAGCGATGAGGGCACTGATGCATTTTTAACGTGGTGCTGCCAGACCCGAGTCAAGAACGCACTGGAAAAGCCCAGTTTTAAAAGTGAGCATCACGATGTCAGAGCCTAAAAAGCAGAACACCTAAAGAAGTGGCAATTACATTACCTAAGAAATGGAATTCACAGGCAGTGTTGCCCCCTCCCAGTATGTGACAAAGCTGTACAATCCGATTTTTTTGTTTTTTCAAAGTGCATCTTTTAGGCCAAGCTGACAGTAACTCCCCATTTTAATGCAGGGTACTAGAATAGATTTAAACACCCGGTATTTCAGGGTATCCATTTCCCCTCCATTCTCTTTAAATAAAATTTTTCAAGTTCTTTTCCCTGCCTCCCTCCATGACTGCTACGCACAGATCCAGCTCAGAAGCTCAGCTCAGTAACCACCACACAGAAAGAATCTATGCTAGAAGGGGTGAAATTGTACATTTACCAGTGGAGATGTTGCTCTGTGCTGAAAGTGCTTTTTAGCAGGTGTGCACTTCAAAATAAAATCACAGCAATCAATACATGAGAACAGCACCTTCCTCCCTGCCAGCGCCTTGCCACAGAAACCTTCAACAAATTTGTATTTTCCCCACCAAAGCTGAGCTAAGGGCACCTATTCCACTGAAGACATTGGTTTCTCATTAAAAAAAAAACAACAGAAGGTTTTGAAGTTGCTGCCTCTGGAGCTGGGAATATGGGCAGGGTGTGTGTCAGGCTGCCTTGGAAGCTCTCACAAAAATCAGCTACAGCAGTGCAGCCGGGCCAGGACACCACCCAGCCAGCAGCCTGTGCCTCTCCTTTGTGGTTGCAGAGCTGTTCCAAAAGCCAAGCTTTCATTCCACACAGGAGGGAGGAAAAAAAAAAACCCAAAGCTTCAGCCCATCCAAGTCTAGACCAGCTTTTTTTACAGCTGGAAATTGCATAGTTTCAGTGTTCAGCTATAGCAGGGACAGAAATACACTGAACCCCACTTGTGGCTAAACTGATCCCTAAAAAAGTGCCACTTTTTAGCCTGCTTAAGAGCACAATTCATCCAGAAGGTGGATCTGATGCTGAGATGTGTGCTGATGTGCAGCCAGGCTTGCAAGGACCCAACTGCACAAGAAGGGAGCTGCATGCTTGAGCAGGAGGCAGAAAGAAGAGCTTTAGAGGGGTTTAAATGCAGCCAGTACAACAGGGCTGCTGGTGAAATGTACAGGAGACTCTCAGGCAGGATGCCATCCCCCTTCAGAGAACTCTGGAATGCAAAGTCATCTAGGGAGGGGAGTAAGACACAACCCCCCCAAAAAAGCCAATCCAAACACCCAAGCTGAGGACCAGCAGTCTGAGCACAGAGCCACTGCAGAACAGCCCAGCTCCTTGAGTTTTGAGTCTGAATAGTACAGAGCTGCATAAAACACAGCAGATGAGATTTGTTAGTACTGGCATTTCACACCTGCACTCAGATTTTGCAAGGAGAGCAGTTCCTTGCAGATACAGGTGCAATTATAATTTTCATTCACATTGATCTCTGATTGAGACACAGATAACTCTGGAACACCTGGGAACAGCTCTGCTGACAGATTCCCCCATTGCACTCACTCCCCCAACCCCCTCTTCTGTTTGTTATTAAAAATTTCCAGCATAAGAAACATATTTTTTAAACACCCAAGTATGCAATATCACTTTTAAAATCTTTCCCTCATTTCACAATGTTTTTTAAAGGCATAAATAAAGCCAAATAATTTTTATGAGTCTGACATCGTTTGTTGCTTTGTTCAGTTTTAACTCCAGTGCTCAGGAACTCCTGATGAATAGTTAAGAGAACTATGCACAAACCAGATCTCATCTGCAATTTAAAGAAAACAAAAAACTCTGCTCCTCCAGCATATAAATCATCTAAAAGCAACAAAAAATACCAAGCAAGTAACATCTTCAGAAATTTTTTGTGCCTCTGAACACTTGCTTGATTTTTGGATTTTTTAATACCCAAAACAGATTATTCTTCAGTGGTTAAATACCATTATACAGCAGTGAAATAGTTTATTACCCAGCTTCTTCCAGATAGAGGTATTTCCAGAACATCTGCATGAGTAAAGCAAGAGGCTTCTTGCATAACTGCTCTAGTGGGGGGAAAAAAAAAATCTCCTGAAGGCTTTTTAATATGATCTTTCATAATTCAAGTTCTTGGGAATTCATACCAAACCAGGAACAATGGATTCATTAAATAGTTCACTTTCACCTAATGCTTTCTGCATGCTTCACTCCTGAGCTATAAAGCAGCAAGCAACCACCTTTCCATAATGCTTGTGGTCAGGGGAGAGCTTTCCATTTGAAGTCAGAGGAAAAACCCTTCCCTCTTGTGCAGGTTGTGAGCCAAAAGAAAAGTTTTATGAACTGAGGTTCGTCCTCCCACCCTGCTCAATAGCTTAGAAGTGTCTGACTAAGAAAAATTCAGGAACTTGAGAATTAAAATTAAAAAAATAAATAAAGGAGAAAAAAAAGTTGAAGCTTCCAGAAATATGCACTTCATTTCATTTTCACTTGACATGTCTTATTAAACCTTAGAATTGGGCAAAAAGCCATATCCCTAGTCCTAGCCAGAAGCAAGTCTTGAGACACACAGAAAGATTAGCATATGCTCAGTTAACACCTGCTTATTTATTTTGCAAATGTTTTTACTCAATTAAATAAACCCATCCCTGACCATTTTATGAACACAAGGATTTCTGTGTCTTTAAGACAATCACCTCCCCCATTTGTTTTTCTGAAGACAACACCCCAGTCTGTTGCCTGTTTCCCCAACACAAGGGAGAAGATATTCCCTAAGGCATTACAACTTAGTCCTCTTTCCTGAGGAAGACTCTTCAGATTTAGAAAATATCCCTCCCCACCTCTGTTTCTTTTTGCCTTCTGAAGGATTAAAACCTGAAGTTACATACACTGGCCTCTGAATGAATTTCCACAGGAACATCAACAGCCTCACTTCACCCTCCACACACATGTGACCAAACACTTTGTTGT
This sequence comes from Haemorhous mexicanus, assembly GCF_027477595.1. Taxonomy (NCBI): domain Eukaryota; kingdom Metazoa; phylum Chordata; class Aves; order Passeriformes; family Fringillidae; genus Haemorhous; species Haemorhous mexicanus. Next base: position 19,680,256 of record NC_082353.1, read on the forward strand.
GTCCAAAACAAAAGGTTCTTGGCCTTACAATTTCATTACCAACTTTAAAACTCTCTAATTTCTAGTCAAGACAAATATCAACATGCATATAAACAGTATATTCAAAGCTGACACTCATATCTATTGACAGGTACAAATATTCCAAGAGTAAATACTCAGTAACAAGTGCTCAGAAAGCCCTAAGCACTCAGTTACCACTGCTCCCTACCTCAATGCCCACAGAGCAGCACCTGGACACAGGGACACTTGTCCTGTGCCAACAGGAATTATTTCACTCCTTTCCACAGACAACCTGGATTTTATTTGTCTGTTGCATTTCAGAGAGAAAATCAAGGGGATGGGATGCTTGGAAAGTTTGGTTATGATGACCAGTTGTTTTCTGTCCTCAGTGCTGGACACACACCAGAAGGATGAACACCACACACTCCTTGCACCCCTCACTTGCCATGTGACACTGCCACTGGCCAGAGCCCTCCCCAGCACACACCAGCCTCAGCTTTGGTGCTGCACAAGCTGCAGCAGGGTCACTTCATCTCCCACCTTGCTTTTTACACATTTATTACACTAGAACAAATGTCTTCTATAAAAAAGATGGGGTAGAAAACCACAAGATTGCAAATACTAGATTTATGATGTTTGCAATTATATTTAATATTAATAGTGTATTGTTTTTACAAAGCAGTTGAAATAAAAAAAAAAGAAAAAAGGGAAAAAAAAAGGAATAGCAAGAACCCCCTGTCTGCTGTCTAGCATCAGTAATCCTCACTGGTTTGTTTACCATTTATAAGGAAAACATCATTCATGCTGGCTTGTCACAGAGACTCTTCTGCAGTAACTGGTCTTTGGTGCAAATCCGTGGCATTTGTCAGATCACCTGTGCTTTTTCTGGAAGTCCCTCTACCTAAATTCAAGGTGTCTGCCAATGATAATATCCTTCCTCTCTAAATGACTGTGTTTAGCTGGAAGGTAAATCTGGTAACATGTCTGAGGATGGTAAATATCCTCATCTTACTGAGGTAACGTGAGCATAGATAATGAAATTTGCCAGAAATCCCAGATCTCACAATCCCAGGTGATTCACCTTGGCTGGAGACTACACTCCCTCTCTACAGAAGAGTGATAATGAACTGATTATGCTGAAATTGTTTCTCTCTTTGCCCCCTCTAAAAGGATCAGCTATTTTTCTGGTTTAGGATCAGCCAATGCGTTACAATTTGGAAACGGTGTAAATCAAACAAACAAAAAACTGTTTTAAGTTAACAAGTGCACTAAGCCAGCCCCAAAGGAGTGCCTGTGACAGGCCAGCTGCAGGCAGTGGGACAGGGGTGGGATCAAGCCTGCTAGTGCCAGGGGACACTAGGGATGTTAGCCTCATCCACCTGCTGACGGGCCCCGCCGGCCGGGCCTCCAGGAGCACGTCCCTCCTCCTTCTCCAGACAGGGGGTTATAGCCTAGAACACACAGGAGAAATCCACTTAATATTCATCCTCCACAGCCCTTCACCAACACACAAGGAACACCAAAAATAGATCTCATAATATTTACACCTTGCTCATACTTCACACACGCAGCATTTTAGGGAAAATGAAAGCACAGAAAACATCCAGACTTGAGAGGGTTTCTTTCTTTAAAAGCCATTGCTAAACACTTGTGTTTTAATTTGATCAATTTGGATTAAATTAAATTGAAATGAATTACCATTTAATTTTTCTAAGTCTGCACTAAAGCTGCAGTGCTGCTCTGCAGGATAAACAGAGCAGCAACAGCAGCTCCTAGAGTAAACTCTGCAGAGTGTATCTGTTCTGCAAGAGCCTCAACAGTCAGGGACTTAACACAATCCTTTATTCCAGTCCTGCAAGGAATACTCTGAAGGTCAAAAGGTAAATCCACTCATTAACACTGCAAAGTATTTTTTTAGAGCATTTGAAAGGCAAGCATAGGCAGTAAGGCAAATACACTTTAGCTGAACATCCTAATGCTGTAACCATGGGAAACTTCACGTCAGGAGAACACACTCAGAAAATTACAACTTGGCAAACATCTTCAATTTGTTCTGCACAAACCTAAGAACCCAAATCCTAGCAGCACTGCTAACTTCAAAGCAACCTGCTCCACTGAAACTCCCAGCATCACCTTCATCTTTGAAATTTGTTTTTCTCATATCAGCCAAGTTTTGCTTTCTAGCTTAATTGAGCAGCTGAGCAGCACAGATGGTTCTTTCACTTCATGCTGATCTACCTCAGGAGAAGATCTGAGACCTCTAATTCTGTAATGGGTTACTTAAGCAAGGACTTTGCTGAGGATTAAACTAGGACAGGTAGCAGCTGGAAGGGTGCCCACACCCAGCTGCCCTGATCCTGCCTCTCCCCAGGGAGGTAAATATCCCATGACAGAGATACCAAAGATAGCTGACAGCATCAGACATCATACCCTCATAAGATGAACCAATCTATTTGATTCCTTCAAATGCCAGGAAAAATACTCAAAGCAGAAATCCCAGCACTGCACTGTTGTTCAGGTTTAGTATATTTAATCAAGAATAAACAGGTCTCATACAACTAATCAAGTCACTAAGCACTGCACCCTAAGTGGGCTTCCTTTTCAGCCTGATTGAGGCTGTCTGGATGATCCACTCCACCACAGAAAACTGTCATTAAAATACTCCCAAATTAGCACCTGCAGCTATGGCAAGGGCTCTTGGGCTGAGAGGAGAGGAAGCAGACTGCCTGCATGGCCAGTGAGCCTGGCATGGGCAATGTGAGGCCATGGAAAACACTTCATCCATCAAGATGGTTCCAGCAGGTGACTTAGTTTAACAGTGAGACCTTCTGGTGCTTTGTGAGAGTTGGTAAGATTTTATACATCCACAAGATTTGTATTTCAATAGGTCAGCTCTGTGGTATATGAAAAATAAGGTCACATTTTACATAATAATTTCTTTCATCATCTGAATCTGCATAATACAAAGTAAAATACCCTCTTCCTGCATTCAGTCAGTACTACAGGTGCTTTAAAGGCAGACCAGATACTAAATTATCGAACTTACAAAATAATGGGGGAAGGATCCCAGAACTACTGTAAGAATCTGTAATTCTGAGGGACAAAAATCTCAGTAAATTATACCAAAGCATATTTACAAAAAAACCTGACACATTCTTTTCCCAGGGAAAAGCACTCCCAAAACTTCCTGCCAGCTTTTGTACAAAGGACAGAGCAGACCAGCTGATCATAGATAAAGAGCTTGTTTGTAAGGAAGGTTTTGTTTCTTCCTTGAAAAAGACAAGAAGTATGTACAGAGTCCATAGACACAGCTGGAAAAATGCCCTGTCCCAAGCTCAGAGTGTCTGAAGGATTCCATACTCACCACCTCCTCTCAAAGGCTTCTTGTTTGGTTTAGATTTCGGGACTGCTGAGGCAGAGGCACCAGATTCTACTTCTTGCTGTTCAGAAAAGCAAAAAGTTACTCAATAGGAACTTCAGCTCCCTGAATGACAGGAACACAACTGTGACCTGATTAGCATGGCTGTTACCTGATTCAGTTTCAGGTTTCCTTTGTAGCTCTTTCCTTCCTGCATGCTCTCCCACATCGCGATCTTCTGCCGTCGCCGCTCCTCCTCCAGCTACAGAACAAACCCAGGACACAGATTTAATCTTAACTTTAATCTTAAAACTCAGATTTCAGAGCCAACAGAATCCCCAGAAACAGCTACAACAGACTCATCAAACTGTATTTATCTGATGCACCATCTCTGAGATTATGGGAGAATTTACTCCTTTTATACAGCCACATCTCTCCCCCTCCTCAGGATGTACTGACTGAGCCTCCAGCTTCTTTTGGCCACCTGATGCTTTAAAAGATTTTGAAGGTAAAACAGAACCAAGTGGCAAGTTTAAACCCAGAGTCTGTGAAAAGTACTAAGTCAAGAATATTGCAGTAATTTAATGCACAACGTGGGGTTCTACAGAAGAAAGAAAGGACTTTTCCTTTGTTTTTAATGCAAACATTACTTGAAGCATCAGCTACAAACTGAGGTCTGAGTGTGTGACTGCAGAAGCAAAACCAGAAGAGGTAGGATGATGATCAGTTATTACTATGCTGATCACACCCATTTTCTGCACTGCCCCACTCAGCAATTTTGCTATTCCTCGTGATCTCAAACTGTAATACAGACCCTTAAACTGCAGCAATGCTAAGCCACATTTCTAACACTTCTATTTGCCTTTCAGAGCAGAAAACACACATGTGCCATGGGACAGTTAATTTAAAAGCCAGCAAAACCCCTCCAGCCATTCACTGCACCCACAACAAAGCTCCTGCAGGTTCAGATTTACCTGTGAAAAAATGAACACCAGGCCCACAGCGACCTGGCCCACAATTTCAATTTGCTGCTGTCTTTTACAGCAACAAAGTGTTTAATGACAGATTTATGAGAAAAAGAAAGAAATGCTCTCTGGTTACCTGTCTTTGCTTTTCTTTGTATTTTTCTGCTTGTGCATTCAACTCCTCTTGCATCCTGAGGCGAGCTGCTGCCAAAGCTTCCTGCCTTCTTACCACCACATCAGGCTCTAGGAAACCAGGAAAGAGTTTGCAAAGCTACTCAAAGTAAATCCTAGATGGTCTCCTCAAAGAATTGTAATAAGGAATGGCTCACATCTCTCCCTGCAGCTGTTTTGCAGAAAATCACAGCTCAAGTTCAGTTTCCAGCTAATCTTTCATAATAATTTATAATGCTGAATTAAACTTCAACATGTTTTACTGTTTTAAATCAATTACTTCAACAGGATTTTAATAAGGACAAAAGGGTACCTAACCATAAAATTTAAACCTCACACTTCAAGGACACTTCCTTCTATTTCTGAAGGATTTGTTAGATACAAATTAATTCAGAAATATCACTCAGGCTTTGCAGGGACCATTTTTACCCAGAGAACTTCTTTTACGCAGAAGGATGAGGCAACCAGCCCACATTCACTCCTACTCCTTCTGGCAAAGGGTCCTGCTGGTGTCAGTGCAGCAGTGGATTTAACGCCCTCCATCAGCAGAGAAATCACTTACAAACATGACACACATCTCAAGAGACACCTGGAGGTCTCAGAAAATCCACACTGAGTCACCACTGCTCTTCATGAGTGACCTGTGAAGGTCAAAAGGAAAATTATATCCCCCAAAAAAGGCAAATGTTGCCGTTTTCTTCCAGCAGCTGAAGCATCTCCCCATTTGTTTGCCTCATTTTTTGCTATGATCCAGTGATGAATATGAAAAGGAAATGTCAGTACTTTCAAAAATTTCATTTTACAGGCAGTTTGGGCAATTAAATAGCCATTTAATTATCATCACAAAAGAACAGCAGGAGGATAAGAGCACACAAATAAGATTTTACTGTGGGGCCAATGTGCCCAAGGGATCAGTGCCAAGCACTCATAGATTTGGCAGGTCCACGAGCACAGCCTGTGCTTTTCAGCAGGATGGTGACTGTGTGAGATTTACAACCTGTGCCACACTCCCAAAGATAACACAGACTGTCACACCCCAAACGTACACAGTCCTGCCAGAACAGGAACTGGGAAAGAGTAACTGGAAGGGGTGATGAGTATCAATGAAAAGTGAATATTTACAGAAGTATTTTCTCCAGGATTTAGATTTGGGTGTTTTGGCTTTGTTCGGAAAGTCTAGAAGTAATTTGGTAGCTGGCCACAGGTGCTGCTAGCCTCCATCCCCTCAGCTGCTGCCCACCGAGGAGCAGATACCCCAGAGTGACGTCCCACTCCTTCACTCCCAAGCACGTTCCTTTGGGACACAGCTTTTCCTTCAGAGCCTTTTACGAACACTCCCCTCGGCCCAGCCTTTCCCGGTGATCTCCTCACTCGCAGATCTGTGGGCTCAAAGGTGACCCCGAGCACCGCTCACCATTAAACCCCTCACACCGGGTCCCTTCGGGCTGTCACCGCCTCCCGACCCCGGCGCGGATCCGAGCGGCCTCAGCCAGGGGGCCGGGCCCGCAGGGGCCCCGACACCGCTCTGCACTCACCCTCCGCCGCCTCAGCCGCTCCGGGCCGGCCGCTCGACCGCGCCGCCAGCCCGCGGGACACCTTCTGCACGAGGAGGTACACGGCGACGGCGGCCAGCAGCAGGTACCAGCCATAGCTGGACAGCACCGAGCCCACTGCCAGGAGACAGGCCGGGGGTGAGCGCGGGCCGCGCGGCACGGGGCCCACCCGGGCGGGGGAGCGGCGCCGGCTCCGCGCCTGGGCCCCGCCGCGCCCCGCCCTCACCCCCGGCCCGCGGCCCCTCACCCGTGTGCTGCAGCGCCTCCAGGCCGCCCCGGCCAAGCGCCGGCCCGGGCGCCGCCGCGGCACCGCCGTCTCCGAAATCCATCGCCCGCCGCCACCGCCTCACGTCCGGGCCCGCCCCGCTCCACCAATCACCGCCCCGTCCGCCGCCGCCTCACATCCGGGCCCGCCCCGCTCCGCCAATCACCGCCCTGTCCGCCGCCGCCGCCAGGAAGCGCCGCGCCGCCACTGGCAGAACGCCAGGAGAGACGTTTGGCAGCCCCGACCAATGAGAGAAGGGGGTGGGAGAAAGGCAGCCAATCAGGGTGCGCCGAAACGCCTTCCGTCCCGTCCTGTCCCGCCCGGGAAGCGGATGCCGCACCACCAGGAGAAAAAGGGACCGTTCGTTTATTGAACAGCGAAATCCGCGAGAACGGGGGCGGTGGGCCCCGCCGGGGTCACCGGCACGGCCCGGGACGGGAAAGGGCTCCTGGGGGGACCGGAGCGCGGCACGGCCCGGGCTACGATCCGTTTGGCACTGTGTCCTCTTCCATTTCTTCTTCACCGTCCTCCGATGGGCCTGAAAGGACACGTCAGAGTTTTAGGGCAGCTGCTGCAGACGTTGCTGTTCCTTTTCCCACCCCTCTGCAGAAGAGTAATAACGTTGACGTTTAAAAACTCTACAGACAGGAAAACCAGGGAGCCCTGGTGTACAGAAAACTGGTGCTATGGCCGGCCTGCAGCTGAGATCCATCTCTGCAGAGCTCCCAGACTCACTGCTGTACCCACACCTGAGGCACTGATGCTCTGCAGAGGTCCAGAGAGACTCTAATTCATCTAATTTTGTTAAATTGATGCCTCAGTTTTAGCTTTTATATTTTTCATATTCTGTGCTGCTTTAGTCTGTGCTTCTGAGCTTCACATGAGGGTTGGTGAGCTCTCTTCACAGAGCAGGGAGACAAAACAATTCCTGCTCTAGCTGGGCACTAAGGACAAACAATCCAAATCTCAGCCCAGGAGCACAAACCCCGTGGGCTGGAGAGAGAAAAACAAGCAGGGTGGGAGTGCCTGGGCTAAAGCTGGGCTGGGACAATGAACTGCAAGGTGCAAATGGAGCAGAGCTGATCCCAGGGAGAGACCCTGTGCCCGGCCGTGCATTTTGGGGCCATTTTGGGTCATCTTGGGTGCAGCCCTGGCTGGGCTCTTGTGCTGCCCAAGGTGGATCCATTGAGGCCTCCTAATAAATCCCTACTTTATTCTTTATCTCTGTCCAGCCTCTGCTCTAGGTCAGCCTTCACAAAGCACAAAATAACTGGGATGAACTTTGAAGTCATCCAATGCAGCAAAGCCCCTTGTTTGGCACCTGGCTCTGCAGGGAGTGCAGGGGACAGCCCGGAGCTGCCCCCAAGGCCAGGCATATCACAGAGCCAGGGATGTGCTGCACAGATGACAAACTCACACTCTGCCCACCCTACAGAGCTCACATGCAGCATCAGGAGGTGAGGAAAAGAGCTGGGCTGTGTTTAAGGAAGAGCAGAAGCAGAGAGTGACCTGGTTTGCGCTCCCTGCCGGGGATCTGTCCCGCCTGCAGCAGCCCCTTCAGCCGCTCCACCTCCGCCAGCGTCGAGGCGTTCGCTATGGCAGTCTGGGAACAGAGAGCTCAGTCAGTCCTCACACAGCCTGGGCAGCCTGCTCACAGCCAGCACACAACCCAGACTTCTACCAGCTAAGGCACACCGAACACTTTGGAAAGTGCTACTGAATTCAGGTTCTAGAAAATTCTACAAATGACAAATCGTTACCTCCCCCTCCATTGGAAGAACTCTAAGCTCAGGTTGACATTTCATTGAAGTTTTCAAAATACAGATAGGTCAGGAGAAAACTTACAGGAAAAGACCCTAAACCAGAGCCAGAACACGCTGATCTATTTGTCTGAACAGCACAAAGAAAACTTTTGTTCAATTTGGATCCATGACAGCTTTTCTCCTCCACTTTTCTCCTGACATATTTACCTTAATTGCCTCCACGTCCCCTGGGGAGGGCCCAGTTTTCTTTTTGTCTGTTGGCAGACCAGCCCCTGGATTGAAGCTTCAAAAGGAAGAAAAAAGACCTGTTACACTTTTTGAAGAGTAGCTGCTTCTCTTGAATTGAAATGCTTCCAAACTAGGTTTGAAAGCATTTCATTCCATCAAGTGTAGTATCTTATCTTTGTTAACAAACTGATACAGTGAAGAATTGCCTCCTTCAGAAACACCAGCATCTTGTCCTCACTGTCCCACTCCCCCCACCTTTTCATCTGCTCCGAGGCAGAACTTAACTTTATTCATCAGGCAGTTGACAAAAGCTCTTCAATTTGGATGTTGTTGAACACTCAGCTGCTCTGCTGCCATTACAAAAGCAGGGTGGATAAATAAAGAGTAACTGAAAATAGGGTTTCTGTTCCCATGTGTCAAATGTGGAATTACAGCAGCCTAAAGTAAAGCCTACGTTAAACTGGAATTCATCTTAACAGTCAAAAGAAAAAGGTTATCTGCTGTTGCTGCTTTAAGGAGATCACCTGACCTGAATCCCTTTCCACTCACAAATTCGAGCTCAAATCCATCTGTTATAGGTTTAAATGCTAAATAAATTCAAGACATTTTCTATTTAACCATGAATTTGGAAATGCTGTGATCTGAAATCTTATTACCAAATTCGTTGATCAAAACATATGACGTACCACTTAACAATTAAACTAAATAAACATATACTGTAATAGCTTAAATAAAGATTTTCATTTGTATTTCATCTCCTAACTACAGCAGATTTTGCAGTTTATTCCCAAAATAAATACATAATTATTTATTTTGGGAAATAAGCAAAAGAATTTGGCCAAACAAAACCAATCATCTAGGAGAAAAATCCCACCAACCACAAATTAAATGATGGCCACCTCTCTGCAGTTAAATAACAAAAATAAAATTAAGGTTTCCTGCTTGTTGCCTTCAGTGACTCCACCCTGACCAAGTTAACACTTTCAGAAGTACTTCTGAGATGTATTCACCAACATCCAAAACTCGGGGTGCTTGGACAAGGCACTTGTGGCTCCCAAAGCTTTTGAGGCATCCTGCCAGCAGCTGATATTTCAGTTTTCTGCCTGATACTGCACACAAAGAAAGTGGTGTTTCTGAAGGAGGATGCCAGTGTAAATTTGTTTGTTTTATCTTACGTTTTTGCTCTCCTGGCAATATCCTTTGCAAGCTGTGCACCCCGTTTGCCCTTGAACATTTTCTCTGCCTCCTGTCGCTCCTACAGCGATACCACACACACACACACAAAGTTAATTTGAGAACATCACAGTTTGCAAAGCTTCTGTCTTGGCCAAGAAAGACACTTTGGCTCATCCTCATCAGTGAAATTGGTACATGGAGATCAGAGGTAAGAACAAGCAGATAAACATTGCCCAAATACTCAGAGATTTATCAACCTCATGCTCTTAATTTTAAGAGCTCTTTCCCACACTCATCCCCCACCCAGTGGTGTTTGCTCATTTCTTTCTCTAGAGCTGTCTCCTACCAACACCAGAGGGACAGGAAAGAGTAACACTCAACAAAGGCACTAGAACTTAATTATTAACATAACTAAACAGATTATATCCTTAACAGAATGAAACCATAAAAGAAAACAATGAGAGCGTTGTTGAGCCACTTACAGAATTTCAATAAAATTTACAACTATGGCTGTTAGTCGTGAATTTTCAAGAATGCAAAAAAACCCCAGAAAACCCAAAACCACAAACACCAAAAACAAAACAACCCCAAAAACAAACAAACAAACAAAAAGCAAACAAAAAAACCCCCAAACAACTAACACCCCCCCACAAAAGACCAATTAAAAAAAAAAAAAAACAACCAAAAAACCCCAAACATTTAAATCAAAAGCAAGCGGACTTACTTTGAGCTTCACTTTTTGAAAATCCAGCACTCTGACCTGGGGAACTTTATGAATTAGATATAATCTGTAATGTTTCTTATTTGTTACAGGATTCCTTAGAACACTGTGAAGTAAATAAAGGTTACAAAATATTTTAAAATGCACTTGTATTGAAATATATTAATATACTTGAAATGCATCATGTACTTCCTGCTGTAACAGACAACAAATAACACCATGAAATAAGCCTAGTGAGTGCTTTGATATTAAGGAAACTATTGTAAAAGCTTGCACTTTAGCAATTCAGTAGATTTAACTGAAGGATGACACAAAGAACAACCTCAAAATAATCATAATACTCCCTCCAAAAAAGTAACTGAAATGTCACTTTTCTCTCTGGACACTGATCAACTGAAAAATCACAGGACAAACTGTGTTTCTTTCTTTCCCTCATACCAAATGTAGTATTACTGAAAAGTCCTTGTTTACATGTATTTTAAATTATTTTTTATCAACAGATTAAACCTTTTGGTTTTAGGTTTTTGAAGGTTAAGTTCACTTCAGCACTTGTGTACTGGTTTCTAGAGCTGTTAGATCTCATTAACCCAACAGTCTGTCACAGATATAAAACCTCAGACATTAATTACCAGATCCGCATGAAGAGCAGAGCAAACACTGTTTATCAATTCAATTTTCAGACATAAAGGATCTGTCACAGCTCATAAAAAGTAGAACATTCCTGACCAAAGCAAAGGACTAGGCCAGCAGCAGAGCTTAAACACCAGATAAAGAGCAGCTTTTCTTTTTGGGGTTACGTACCTCAGGTAAGTCAGGGATTTAATAGTTGATAATGGATCCAGTTCACCCTGGGTAAAGGGAGCACAGCAAGAAATTTTAAGGCCATTTAGCAAAAAAATCAAATATATGAAAACAAAGTTTCTGAACTCATATCTATTTTAGAGATTAATTAAATTACTGCAATTATTTTAATAGGAAAACCACTAAGCTTTGTGACTGCTGCTTCACTGCATGATGCAAATCGTGTTCATTAAAGCATGTACACAATTAACTACTGCCAAAACTGCAGGATATTACTCTAAAGGGAAAGAACCAACTATTACCAAAAGGATATGGCACTACTCTCAGAAAAATGGTTAATTAGAGGGATGAAAACCACAAATTTTCAGCTTGTTTAGCTTTATCCTGCATGACAGCTTACCAGTTCAGCAATGTTGTTGTTGGTGAGAATGAGCTCTGTGAGGCTGGGCAGAGCCTGCTCCAGGTTCTCACCAATCCGACTGAAGAACAACAAAAACAAAGGTTTCATTTAGGGCAGAAATTAGCAATGCTGGAAATACACAGAGTAACACAGAGGATCTCCCTGTGAACAACCCAGGGTGACACTGGCAGAAGTTTGGGTGAGCATCCAAAACACTTTTCTAATAAAGCTGGCAATAAATCACTGCAAGAATATTAGGAGCAAGATGAGACTGAAATCCATCCCCTTGCAGGAATCCCTTTTTTCTTGTCTTTATGGAGATGATTACTGAAATCCAAAGATGTGGCCAGATCCCAAACTCTGCATCTCACTGTCCTGGCTGAGAAACAAACACTGACTTTTGCACTGAATCAGGAAGGAAACTGAAAGAGGGCTCACACAGTGCTCAGTGCTGATTTTACTGCCTGAAACAAACACTCCTGCCCCTGCCCAGCACTGAAAGACACACACCCCTCTCTCCCAAGAGCATTTTCCTCTGCCCAAGGTCCCAGAAGGCCAAAGCAGAGCCCCTTACCAAATCCTGTTGTTGTTCATGAGGAGCGTTTTCAGCCTCCGCAGCAGGGGGAACCCATCCAGCTTGCGGATCTCGTTGTCAGAGAAATCGATGGCATCAAACTGGTCCAGAGTGGCCCCCAAGTTCTCAATGACTGGGATTTTATAGCCTGGAGAGGGAGTGCAGGGCAGGGATTAGATGGTGCCCACAGAGCAGAGCAAAGCACAACAGAGTGTGTGGGGGCAAATCGGGATGGACTGGGAATGCTGATAAGGCTCAGACAAAACACCTCGGGATCGACTCTGTTCCACACAGCTCCCAGACCAAACCCTCCCCCTCAAACCCAACAGCCCTCATGGCTTTTGGAATCCTTCTTCCTCCCCCTCAGCAAAACACCAGGTCCCTGCCTGGACGTGTCCCCCGAGCCAAACCCACCTTTCCAGCACATCCCTCGTGCTGAGGCACATCCCACCACCACAGCACATTCCTCCCACATTTCCCCAGTTTCCCCTTCCTGAGGGTTGGTACGAGACGATCTTTAGGTTCCTTCCATCCTAAACCGTTCTACCACTCTGTGATTCACCTCTCACATGCCCCGCAGGTTCCGAAGCCACTGGACCCTCTTTAATCGCTCTTCATTCCCGGCCCCCGGTCACTGCAGCCCCTCCAACAACATCCCCGACCTGCTCCGGCAGCTCCGGCCACGGCAGGCGCCAGGCCCCATTGGGAGATCCACCATGGACCCTCCAAACCCCATCACAGCATCTCCTCCGGGACCCAACACTGTCCCACCACCAGGCTCCATCACTGACCGCCCCACCACATACACCCCACACACCCGGGCCTCAGCCCTCCGCCCTCGCCTTCCCAGCACAGCCCCTCACGCCCCGCGGGGCCCGCGCACCGCGCAGGTCGAGCTCTCGGTCGCGGACGGCATTGGTGTACTGTGCCGCCTGCTCGATCAGCTCCGCCGTGAGCTTCACCATCGCGACACACGGCGACAATCGGCGACAAACCGGGACACACGGTCACACACCGCGCCAGGCCGCCCCGCGCCGCCGCAGGAGAGCGCGCCGAGCGCCGAGCACGCGCAGGCCGGGCAGGCGAGCGCCGAGACAGCGAACGGCAGAGACCGCCCCTTCCCGCCCCGTACCGGCGTTCCCCTTCTCCTCCGGGACTGATATAGCCCCAACACGCCATCTCTGCGTTCCGCTTCTCCTCAGGGACTGACACAGCCCCCAGCACCCCATCCCTGCGTTCCCCTTCTCCTCAGGGGAGATACAGCCCCAACACTCCATCCCTGCGTTCCCCTCTTCCCAGGCCAGCTCGCAGCCCCAGCCTGAGCCATGGCTCACAAGCCCAGGAGGGTCTTGGCTTTGCTGTCAGCACAGGTGCCCCCAGATGTCCCCTCCTACCTTGTGGTGTTTCCAGGCGCAGAATTATCTGCAGAAATGCAGGCAGAGCAGGAACCTGCTTCACGCCATGGCTGGAGGCTTCCCTTCAGACAGAGCCGTGCTCGAGCACTTGCTGCTCCCCAGGGCACTTTCAGCTCTCAGTGCTTTCCATGCCTCCCAGCAGCAGGTCAGCCTTTGCTCCTGGACATTGTGTTGCCCATAAGCACCTTCCCCCTGCAGCTTTTGGGGCAGTTTCTCCACCACTTCCATGTGCATTCCTGGGCTGAGATGCTGTGATGGGCTGGGAACACCCCACAGGCTGCAGCACCACACACACCCTTTATCTGTGAGACAAAACGTGCTTGCAAATGTCACTACACCCCCCTAACCAGCTTTGGGAATTTGGGGAACAGCAAGGAAGGGCTGGGAGTAGCTCTGGGGGAGCTGAGGTGGCTCTGGCTGCTGTGTCTGGCCAGGAGCTCCCTGCTCTGAGGCTGGGGCACTGCCTGGCACCACTGGAAGGGCTCAGCTGGAGGGTGAGCCACACTGCAGGTGACTGGACTGATAGTGACGTGTAAAGGGACATCCCCAGACCTCCAAAACCTGCTGAATGTCACCATTGCTCCTGGGGAAATCCTTCCCAGGCCTTCAGGGCCTGCAGAGCAGGACGAGGAAGGATGATTTCTGTCTGTGCTGCTATCGAGGGAAGGATTTTTTTTGTGAGCCATGACATTTCTGTGAACCCAGAGGATGTGATAACAGGCTAAACACTGCTGCCACGCTTGGCACTGTCTGGCATGGCTCGTGCTTTTCTTTTGGGAGCTTCTCAGGGCATCACCCCAGGCACGACACCCGCCTGTCCCCAGGACTGCAGCGTCAGAGCTGGCCCTGCCAGGGATCAGCTGGGCTCAGGCAGCTCCTGTGCTTCCTACTGGGAAAACTCCCTCACCAAAGCTGTATGGGAAAGCACAGAGTCAGGTTTTTATAACAGCTGCATTTGTTTTATAACATAGGAGGGAGCAAGAACAAGAGGGAGCTGTCACAAGGAAAAACCCAAGAATTAGCAGTGCTGTTGTATGTGACTCAGGCATCATGCAGCGTTAAAGACAACAGAGACTTTAGTCATTTGAGGCAGTTCTTACAAGGAGACTCTTTCCAGCCTCCTGGAAAGCAGGTCCTGCCTCTGACAAGGCCAAATAAAGCATGGACCTGTCTCCCTTAGCACAATACATCTGTTTGCCTCAGCTCTGCAGCCACAATAGAATTGTAATTGCGAGCAGATGGATTTTGGGTCTCAGACGCTGCACACAAGCTCTCCACAGTCCTTTCTTTGCAATGGAAACTCAAAGCAATGATTTTTAAGATCTGTGCTCCCCACCTGCCAACTGCACAATGGCAGATGGCCGTGGCTGCAGCCCCACGGCCAAACTGCAAACGAGGAGTCAGGCTGTGCTATGATTTTCCAGAAAACAGCTATTACAAATTTGGCTTTGGTGCCAAGAGACAACAGAGAAATGAGCTTTAATAAATTGCCTAAATATGCATTTATCTGGAAGACACAGCCACTTTGATCCTCTGAGCATACCAGTCAGACTTTAATAGCTCCAAGCAAGTATTGCAACAGCTTGGAGAAATAATCTGAATTTTATTACTTTACAAGAATGATTTCTGAGGGAAACGCTGGAAGCTGATGTTGTTGCATGAATTCAATGTGCAGAATTTGTTTTTCTTTCCCTGGCAGGCTGGAAGGCAGCAGAAAGCAGGATAGAACTGGGACTGCTGGGGACTGGTCATCTTAAATTGCATTGCCTTCCCCAGTGTGTATTTTAAGTTATGTCAAGATGTAAGAGTAAGCATTTTCCTTTCTTTGTAGCATTTCAGTAAATCTAAATATACCAGGGAGCAGTATTTAGAGGCAGGCTGCTGTGAGCCAGAGAACTGGAAGGCTGGCACAGTAGTCCTGATCCACAACTCCCATTTTCTCACTAATACAGCAGGAGAAAGGAAGTTTGGTATTTCCAAGCAAAGGGGCAGAAGCCAGGAGTGTGTCACCCCAGTTCTGACCTCTGGTTTGGCCTGAGACTGGAAGGGAAATCCTGCAGCAAAAGGAATCGCTGTATGTGATTAATTCACATTTATCATCTGATGAATGTGAAGACCAGCAAAGTGCAGGAGCCCAGAGCTGCACATCTCTGAGAAAGCATCTTCCCTGTGGGAAGGCTCCATTCTTTTCTTTTTTTCCCCACTTAAAAAGCTCAGTTCCAGATATCTAGGCACTACCCTGGGCACTTGGCCCATGGTTGTTGCAAAACCAACACAACAAACAAAGGATTCCACAGCTCCCTCCATGCCCAACCACACCAGCAGCTCCTCTCCTTCCCAGATGGCCAACAGAGAACAGTGGCCCCGTGCTGGGGACTGCAGTGGGGAACTGGGGGGCTCAGGATGCTCCTTGTATGAGTGGGAAAGGGGAGCAAGTCCTTCTGCCAGCTCATCCAGGATCCCCCACACTGGAGAATTCACCCACCCATGCCCCAGCACAGCTCCAAACCCCAGTGAGATGGCCCTGGGTGCACCAGCCCAGCCTGGCACAGGGCAGGTATTCAGGATTTGAGTTTCTTCTCAAGGTTAAAGACCTTTACAGCAACAATAGTGAGGTTTTTGCAGATGCAGGTCATCTGTTCCTGAGCATTTCTCCCCCAGGTGCTCTGAGCTGAGCAGGAGCACCAGCCAGGGGAGCTGCTTTGTCCAGCAAAGTAAGGACGTGCAGTGCCTCCAGTCAGGGCTGCATGAATTTGGAAAAAGCACAGAATCATTTGTCAGGGGAGATCAATAGTTTATTAACTTAAAGATCAGTTCACCAAAGCTCTGTCTTTCCTTGGATTTGGTCCAGGCAGGTGAGGGCTGGAGACAGTGTGGCTTTCCCCTCCTCACCTGGCTGAGGTGAGCTCTTGTGGGCAAGCCCAGGCAGGGCAGGTGTCGTTGCAGCCAAAACCAAGCAGGGATTATCCCAGCTCCGTGTGGAACTGGTGACAATTCGTACTGGGAATTTCACTGGAGAAAGGTTTAACTCATTAAAACTATTAACAATGAAAATCAGAACATGCAGCGTAGGAAAGAGTGTTTACATATGTCTGGTGCAAAGAGTGGCTTTGCAGGGTCAGAGAGGAGAAAAGGAGAAGGAATAAGACACAAAAAGATACCCCACTCCCATATAAAAAATAGTCCACAGAGAAAAAAACCAAGGATTGTATAAGTTATTTTTTAAAAATCTGTAAAACAACATAGCCAAGGATATTTTAAACACAATTATATAAACACCACATGACTTACTATTAAGAGAGAGCATGAAAAGGTTTGTTTCGGGGAGGGGTTTTGTAGAATTAAGTTTCCTGGCTGGATCCCTGGAATGTCTCATTTGGGAAATAGATGCCCAAGAAAAATCACTGCCATGAACAGGAGGATTTTGTGAGAAAGAGAGAGAGGGGTGTACCCAGCAAAACAGGGGGAGGATCGTAACGCAAAATGCCAAGAAAGATTAATTGGGACAACATCTCGTTTGGAGGAAAGATTTAGCTTGTTCCAGAACTGACTTGATCAGCAATGTACAAGCAGTCCCAGGAGGGAAATGCATTTCGTGGTAAGGCTGGTCTGTGTGGACAACCCGCCCAAAACCCTACAAACTCCTTGTAGGCACACACACGGGTTTTGCCTGGCTGCAGTTACCTGCAGGGCAAAGCCCTGCTGGGCTGACACACCTGCAGAGCCACGTGGGGCAGCTCTGGCTTTGGTCCTCACACCTCCAGTTATTGCCACGGCCAGAGGGAAGCGGTGACCGACGGAATCCGAACAGGAGTGCCGGAGTGGGCTGTGGGCCATGCTCCGGAGCCACCTGGTTCATCGTTTACCTATGTACAGAGCACGGGCTGGCAGTGCAGGGTTAGATCAGCTGGACCTGGCACGAGAGGGCACCAAAAGTGAGCCAGAATGGGCTCTGTCCTCGCAGGTGTGTGAAGTCCTGCCTCCCTCGTGGCGAGGGCTCCCGCCGGCCGCTCGGAGCGGGCGGATCAGTAGGATTTCTGCGAAGAACCAAGTGTGTGTACATGGATTGTGCACTGGTCCCTGCTCACCAGGAGTGTTTGAGAGTGTTAATATCACCACTTGTCTGCTGCTTCCAGGCCTTGATCACTCAGGGTACGCTCCAATCTCTGCTTAACATATTGCTATAGAAACGCGCCGACAGTGATATTAAAGCTATCAAACTTACGAGCGAATGCTTGACAGCACCATGTAAACTCTCCCAAAGCTGAAAAAATAAACTTTTGTCCTAAACATTTGGCAAAACTGGGCTGGCAGTCAGTGGAAGTCCTGGATGGATGCAGCCGCTGAACTTTACCCGGCCATAAGACACGTCTGACAGCAGAACTGCACAAACAGCTTCTTTTCACAGAGCTTGTTTGATTTCACCATCTCACAGAAAGTCTTGTCAGCTGGGAGGCCAGAGTGAGGAACAAGAGAAAATGAGAGCAGATTAACATTTTAAATAAACAAACATTGCACATAACAGGCGCAGCAACTGTGCCAGTGTTGGGGGAGCCAGAATTGAAAAGAAGTTGCTTTTTAAGAGCATCTTTCACATGGTTTTAATGAAGGAATAAAGAAGCTTTGCAGTGAGTGGGAGAATTAGCCCCAAGACTTAACTATAACGAAATACAAGTGCTTGGATATGTTTGAGCAACAGGCAGATATCCAGAAGCAATGCCAGGTGAGCCGCCTGCCCCCCACAGCTGGAGCCCAGCCCGTTGCAGCCATGCCCCAGCAAGCCCAGGAGCTCCAGCACTTTTAGCTTTAAATGGTGAAGGGAATCCCCCAAAACCTCCCAATTTTGCTACCAGGAGAGCGCTACTGTGCCAGCAGTTCTGCCACTTACCATTGGTACAGGTTTCATTTGTGACACAGGAACCACCAAGGAGGCTGTAACCTTCCTTACACCTGAGGCAGTTTCCACTGGAGCCCTCACAGGTTGAGCAGTGGTCATCACACCTGGGGACAGAGACCTTGCTGTGGCCTGAGCCAGCACCAACACCCTGGTCAGGCCACCCTGAGTGGGCTGTCAATCAAAAGGCATCTGCTGGCACTGTGACAGCCAGACCAAACCAGAGGATGTGGAAAATGGCAAATTTGAAGCTTGAAACATTATTGAAGCCCTGAGTTTGGTGAGGCCAGCTCAATGCCCAGTGACAGCTAGTGCCAAAAGGCAAAAGCTTTTGGGAAGATTCAGTGGGACATGCACCTCACCTCCCAGCCATCCCAGCTAGAAAAAGATCTGCAAAGGGAAACTGTGCTGCTCTCATCCATTTGCTCAAAGAGCTCAGCACTGTGCTTCCTGTCTGGGGACAGTGGCTTGTGGAGACTGTGCCTGAAATCTCTGGGAAGGGATGCTGGTCCCTTGTTCCTCCCAGATGAAGAAACAGTGCAGGTGAGTGAAACCCCAGCGGGCAGGGATGGCGCTGTGTGTTCCCAAGTCAGCTTTAATCCTTCCCTTTCATGTTTGCTTTCATGGGGCTGAATCCACTCCCACTCCCCACTTAAAGCTCAGAGCTCCGGAGAGAGTGGGAGCAAATTGTTGCCTCCTGGCATCTCCCTGTCTCCCGCACACAGCCCTGTGCTGGGCCAAGGAGTGGGGAACACTCCTCCAACCTGGCCACGGGGCAAACGGAGCAGGTTTAATTGAAAGCTGGAATATTTATCTAAATATTGCTGTTCCTCCCACACCTCCTCCAGAGAGCCCAGGGCTGAGGCTGAGCCCCTTCCACCATAGCCCCAAGACACCTTGGCTGGCTCTGGCAGGGGAGCGTGCGGCTCCACTGCTCTGAAATCTACAGGGCAGGGGCATGTGGGGTCCAGCCCCACAGCTGCCCTGTCTCCCTCATCCCTGTTTTAATTTCCATCAAGCTGAGAGCTGTTTCCAGCATGATCCTATCGTGGCTGGCAGTGCTCCCCATCAGCCCTGGCTTTGCGCTGGTGGTTCTGTACCTCTTGCAGACTTTGTTGGGCAGCCCATGGCTGTCAGCAGGGTAGAAACCCTCACGGCAGGTGGGGACACAGCGCCAGTGGGGTGCAGAGCCCTCGGGGGTGCAGGGGGCACAGTCCTCCTCGCCTGGCCCTGTGGGGACAGGGAAAAGGGAAAAATGGCACCTGGGTGGTTTTGGAGACAGTGCAAGCGTGGCCACAGGCACACATGCGATGGGGCACCAGCTTGGCTTTGTCTTGCTCACAAACGAGATGCTTGTTGTGCCACGGGGTCCCACTCATGTGCTTGGCTCCCACCCCAAACAACTCAGCCTCCATCCCAAAAACCCAGCTGGGACCCAGTGTCTGTCTCTCTGCAGAGCCAAGAGCTGCCTACCAGGGCTTGGTGAGGAAGAGCACATCAAAATCCCCTCTGGGCCATCAGCCACCACTCCTAAGCATGGTTTGGATTTCCCCAGGGTGGAAAAGAGGATGCTGAAGTGGGCCAAGGAGGAGCTGGAGAGGGAACATATTCCAGAGAGGAGCTGGGAAAGCAGAGGGACCCGCTCTGATGCCTGTGTGTTGTGGCTGGACAGCAAAGCTCAGTGATGGAGGTGGTATCATTAAAGGGCTTCCATGCACCAAGCTTGAGAAATGGTTATGCAGGAAAAGGAGGAAAGAAAAGGCTGGAAAAATAATTGTGGTGGAGTACCTTCACACTGACTGGAATAAGAATTAGAAGGGAAATAATTTTCTTCAGGGATTAAGAGCCCATTCCCTTCTAGCCTTGCCAACAAGATCAATAAATATTTTGGATTTAGACTAAGGCAATTGCCCATGTATGATAGAAGAGGTTCATGCCACTGAACATGGATTGCCTAGAGATCATATTATCATCAGATCTATGACGATTTCGAGGGCAGACGCAAACATTAACAATGGAAAATAATTGGACTTGCAGGAAGCAAGAAAGGCAGGATTTAAAGGGAATGCTGAGCAATTTGAGGCAGCTGGGGGAAGCCAGGAGCAGCCAGCCCAGCACCGTGGGGTGGCTGGGATAACATGGGATAACACAGGATAACACACCTCAGCTGCCTGACATTTTTATCCGCTGCAAAGCCACCTTCCATCACTCCAAGAGGGTTTTACAGCCTCCCCCGCAACCTTATTAAACTGAAGCACCTGGCTTCGAGGAGATCGAGAAATAAAAAATGGCTCTAATAAAAATGTAAAAACTCCCCTAAAAACCTTTCCAGCATGAACATATACCTCACAGGACATGCTGGAGACTTGGGATTGCTTTCCCTCAAGCACGCTCTGCCTCGGCTCAGGGTGGGTACACTGGGGATTGGCACCTGCTGCAGAAGGGTTTGGGGTTTTGCACGGGATGCTGTGGGGCCAAGGACATACCTGTGCTGGCGGGGCAGGTCTCGCACCGCTGGGCCTCCCGGCTGAGGTACATGGCAGGCTGGCACTCTGGCACACAGCTCTCCCCTGCCAGGCTGCCAGAAAAGCAGAGAACATTTGCACCCAAAGCTACAGGGTATGGGGACTCAACACAGCCCATTCCCATCTCCTCATCCCCCAGTGTCCTACGGCATCCTCAGCCTGCAGCGCAGGAGGTGTTGGAAACCCAGCTAGCGTTTTAGGAGAAATTAAACTCCTGCCTGGACCAAAGGGACAGCTGCCGGTTCCTTAATTAAGTATCCAGGAGGAAATAGAATTTTTTTTTTTCCCATGGGCAGCCAGCCAGGCTCTCCTGAAGACCTTTTGCACCAGTGAGGCTCCCTGGAATAAAAGGAAATTGGTTCAGCGCTGTGGCTGGGCTGGTGCTGCTTCGCCGTGGCAGGGATGATTTGAAGTCCCGGCTTAAAAGGATATTGGGCAATAAAAAACAAGCACCGTGTGGATTATGTCTGACAAGTGCCTCCACTTGTGCTTTTCTGAGGGAGTAGATAATCTTTTGGCAGTGGGAATTTCTTTGTCTGAGCGAGCCCCACAGCTACACCATGGCTCTGGCTCACTTACAGTGCCTGAACACTGCAGACTGCTATGGGATTGTACTTCCATGAATAATTGGGGACAGAAAACAGCCTCTCCCTAGTGCTGACATTGGGCTCTGTGTCCCACAGATGCCATGGGGCCAGCAGCAGTGGCACCCAGTTGTCCTAACAGGGTCAGGGCTGCCCTGCCTGCAGGGCTGGAAAATCACTGTCCTGTACTAGCCCCACTCAACAGGTACATGAAATAAAATTTTCAGCATGGATGAATCTGAGGGAAGGGTTTCTGCATTTGCAGGGAGTATTCTCAGCCTCCCTGAAGCAGCTCAGGCTGGTACCAGCTCTACACAGCACTTACCCACCACCCTGGAAAGAGCTGGGGAAAAAGAAATTAAATTTAAATCACGGTTTTCAGCTAAGAAAGAGACGCTAATCACCACCTTTAAATTCCCAGACCTCCAGCACACTGCACCACAGCTGCAGCACTATGGAAGCAGGATCTCTGGTCTTGAACTTAATTCACTCTCTAATTTCCCATCGGTTTTCCCAAATTTAAACCACAGGTATGAGTGCTGCAGGTATGAACTCCTCCCATGCTGGTGTTTTACCTGAATCCCTCTTTGCATGCTGTACATTTGTCTGCTTCGCCGACACATTTTTTACAGCTTTGATGACATTTCAGACAGCGTTTCTGACCTTTCAAAAAACAAAGCAAAGCAGGGAGAATAAAATCTGGACTGTGATTTGCAAGCAGCAGTAGGAGCTGCAAAGCCCCACTGCACCCCAGCACCAGCTCCCCAGGGTGGAAAGGCACATCCCTCCCCAGCAGATCCCTGCTATTGCAGGTGACCTTATCTGTCGCCGCTTGCTAAAAAGAAATATGCTTTGCAAGCAGCCAGGATCATTAATTAGCGTTCTAATTAAGAGCTTTGAGTTGAGCACCTCTGCTTTGCACCACCCTCTGAACACCCAGAGGTTTCCCTCCTCCCTTCTCTGTGCAAAGTGTGTCAAGAGGGAAATTCAAAACCAATACTCAAGAATCAAGGTGTGTTCTCCACCCAGAGCACTTAAAATAGAAGCAACCCCTGCACATCTTCATGCTGCAACTCGCAAGTGATAAACATCCTTACGTTCCTCGGCGTAGAACCCAGGAGGACAGAGCACCACGCAGGTGCCCATCTCGGGGTGGTGGTAGAGGTTCCTCTTGCAGGCCGTGCACTGGCTGGGTCCCCTCCCGACGCAGCGCTCGCAGCCCTTGTGGCACCGCCGGCACCTCCGGGCGCTGTTGTCACCGAAGAACCCAGCGGGGCACGAGCTCACGCACATCCTGGGGAGAGGGAACCGGTGGCATTGAGCTTTGGTGCCAGCACTGGTCACCTCCTGCCTCAGGCACCCCCCGTCCCCTTGCCTGCAGTTTTTGGGGTGTTCCCCAGCTTTGGCAGCAATTGGAACTTGTTTGCTTCTTGTTCTTGTGATTTACAGTGTCTTGGAAGTCACAGCTCTAATACGGAGACAGGGAATCTCTTGTCCCAGCTGTAGGCAAAGTTTCACTGTGCTGTCCCAAGAGACTGAGGAATGGAAAGCCCAGTTCCTGACAGTTCAGCTGGCTGTCACTTGGGTGTGGGTGATCCCAGCCAGTGAAGCCAAAGCTTCTTCCCCAACATGATTATGTGGTCAAGGTCCTCCAGGACTCTCCAGCTCCATGTCTCTACCCCACTGTACCCTAATTCAGGACAGGGATCCTCACACCTCCTCCACCCATTTAATTTCTCATACACTTCTTTTTCTGTGCAAACATCTATCACCCACACTAAGCTGTGAGACCTGAGGAAAGGTGCTGCTGTCAGCTGGAGACCCCATGGGGACACCCCACCACCACCACTCACCTGCCAGTTTTCACACTGCCCAGGCTGTAGTGGATGCAGTTCAAGCACTGGTCAGCATTGGGGCCATCGCAGCCCTGGTCACCACACTCAGGATGGCACGGACCTGAGGAGGGAGAGACCAGCTCAGTATGGGAGAAGCTGAGCACCATCCAGGCACCACTGCCAGGATGCAGGATGCCCTGAGCACACCCTCCCCGGAACAATGGACACCTGGACCCTTCCCCCGTCTTATTCTCTATGCTATATCTATTAAAGTTCAAATTTTATCCTATCTATCCTATGGAGCTGCATGGCTTTGGGTGCTTGTCTTTCCTGCAGCTCATTCTTCCCAGAATGAATCCCATCCTTTGGCTGAGCACTGGTGCAAGAGCAGCTTTGAAAGAGGGACCTGCTCCTCAAGGAGCAGCAGAGACACCCGCCCCTGCCTGTGCTGGAGGAGGGAAGGTGGGCAGAGGAGCTTTTTTTACCCCTCTGACAGCTGCACCACCAATTTGTGGCTGGGACGGGGCATTTTCCTACCTTCTAATTTCACCATCCTGCTGCCCTGTGCTGGCCACAGGCCCTGCTCCTCCCAGCCCGCCTCAGCCCCAGGCAGGATCAGGCCTCGTGGCTCCCTCAGTTTTTATCAGGGTTTTCATTTTCCTGGGCACTCTGCAAGGGACAACGTGGCAGTGCTTACCCGCGTACTCCTCCTCCTCCTCAGCCACCTCCACCTGGCTCTGCAGGAAGGCGGCTCTCGACGGCTCCATCTCCGACGTTGGCACTTCCAGTGACCTGCCCCGGGACTGGGGCCCACTCAGGGCAGTGTAGGGGTGCTCGCCTGTCCCATAGAAGATGAGGCTCCACTCCTTCAGCTTCCCTGTGGGGCAGACACAACATCAACCATCCCGCTCCCTGTCTCCCCCATCTCTGGATGACCCGGTTTTGGGAGAAGCAGGAGGATGGACTGGACCATCAGGGTGTCACTGCTGGCACAGCAATACAGAAGCTAACAGTGAATACCCAGAAACATTAATGAGCCCCTGAGCTTCCAGCCCACACAAATGCAGCTGTTTAAGCCACTTACAATGGATTTTTAATTCCGTAACTCATCCGAGGAACTGTACCATCACCCAGTCTCCAAGTCCAACACTGGAGAGAACCAGTAATTTTAAAAGCTCCACAATAGAGGATTATTTCTCTCTGACAAAAGCCACCCGGCACACACTGGATTATTTCTTGCTGCTGTTGCTCCAGCCCTCTCTTTGCCTGACACAACAGAAGTCTGAGCTTGGCATCCCCCAAAACACTGTAGTGCACCTGGTGAGACCCCCCCAAGGCCTTACACCCACACCTAGACCCTCCACAAGCCACATGGCTTTGGGGAGAGAGTCCAAAAATGCTTCTGCTTCTTTCCAACACTGTTTTTCTTCCAATTCCCCATCAATGCGAGTCACTTCATGCCTGCAGTGTGCTCGGCTTTAACTCCTAATCCCTGTGTTACCAGGAAGGGCTTAAAATTTGCAATACCCAAATCCCTTGGCTCTCCCAAAGGCATGAGAGGACACACCTGCTGCACTGAGCAGTGCTGGTGTGGAGCCTGCGAAGGGCCGAGCTCCAGCAGCATCAGCTGGGGAAGTACCTTTGCCAAAAGAATTGAATTTGTTTTAAATCTAAAATATCCTGCGTGAGGAAAGCCCAGGCTGCACAGCGCTGATGTGGGGGTGCAGCAGTACCAGCGACATGACACTCATAGTATTTAATTTATATTAAATTAACCAATTTAGTGGTATTAAATTAACTTTAAATACTCATTTCTGCTACAAGCTGGGAGCATCTTTCCTTTTTCCTCCTGCTGTGCCCTCTCTGCTTCAAATCCAGTGCAGACTTTTTGAGGGGATGACTTAATGCACTCATTTTCATTTTGTTTTGCCAAACCCTGATGCCCATGAGGGGCTCAGAAACACCAGCCACAAACTGTGAATACCAGGGCAAAAGCAGCTCTGTGGGCGCTTTGCTGCTGCTCTCCGAGTTCAAAAGATTTGGGGTGAAGGCAGCAAACAGAAACACTTTCTGTGCAATGCACCCCCACGTGCACCTCCCGCCAGAAAGTAGCGTGGGAGAAATTTTTAATATACTCCTGGCTTCCTATCAATGATTGTGTGGATTTAACACCCCCACAGCACACGCCAGCCCCAGGCAGGATGCTTCACGTCCTGCTGCCCCAGCCAGCGAGGCGGGGCCGGATCCTGCCCACATGGCTCCTGTGCTGGGAAGGGGTTAGGGAGCAGGCAGCCAAGCTGGGGAGGGGGGACACAGCAGGGTTGGGGACATGCAGGGGGCCAGGCTGAGCCCAGCCACCCCCCACCAGCATGATGGCAGTCCAGGGAGGATGTCCATCCGTCTGCAGCCTGAGGGGCATGGTCCCCTTGCGCTGTTGCACAACCAACCCACATGCCAGATGTCCCAGCAGCAAAGCAAAACAAACAAACAACAATTACAGCTCTTGGGTTTCCTCGTTTTGACTCATTACAGTTT
The DNA here is from genome assembly GCF_027477595.1 of Haemorhous mexicanus. NCBI lineage: Eukaryota > Metazoa > Chordata > Aves > Passeriformes > Fringillidae > Haemorhous > Haemorhous mexicanus. The sequence goes on from NC_082353.1 coordinate 19,706,019, forward strand.
AATTTTGGAAACCTGGCTCTCGGGTGCAGCCAGTTTACTGCTACTGCTTCTGCTGCGAGAAAACCAGCTTCCAGCTCAGCCAGACCAGCAGCCTCCTGCATTCAGAGCTAACATTTCATTCCCATTTTGAAAATCTGGGCAATACAGTTTTGCTAGAGACCATAAAACTCACAGCAAAATGTATAGCCAAGTGAAGCAGCCTAGAAAGGGATTTGGGAGCAGGAGGGCTTGGTGGGCACTGGGGATCCTTACCTTGCACGGCGGGGTTGCGCACTTGGGATGGCGTGTCGTGGATCTCCAGGGTCCACTCCCCCGCCGCCCGCTCCCCCCAGCAGTGGACAGTCATGAACTCCCAGCCCTTGAATCCTTCATTGGAGTGGTCAAACACCCTGCAGCGATAATGCCACACACCAAGAAATGTGACTTTGAATGTCGTATTTTATCAGAAAAGGTAGATGGGTTGAAATCCCAAATTGAGGATTTTAGGGATCTCTGCACGCACACACCCTTGCACAAAGCTCCCCTGCAGCTGAAACCTGCTCATGCTTCCCACCTTCACCCCAAAACCCAAGAAAACTTACAGCAACCCCCTAAGGAGGTTGCTGCCCAGCCCAGATGCGCCCAGGCTCAGGCTGCTCTCACCTCCTGGCGAGGAGCTGTGACCGTGTCCCGGCCGGGGAGATGAGGCTGATCTGGAGGTCCCCCCGGCGCGGGTGGGCGATGCTGAGCCGCACCACGACGTGCTCCAGGTACAGCACGTGCTGGTCCCGCTGCTCGGCGCAGGCGCTGCTCAGGGTGCTGGCCCGCAGCACGTGGTCAGCTCGGATGTACCTGCCAGGGACAGGGCACGGCATCAGGATGGAGACAGAGTGCCCCTGGCTCCCTGGCATGGATGCCCTGTTAGATGAGACCCTGGTCTCCTGCTGCTTCACAGCAAAAATTATCATATCTGCCATTGCAATTCCCAGTGTCCTAGCAGGGGAATTTGCTGAATTGCTGGATGGTAACCAGATGAGTTTGAAGTGCTTCGAAGATCTATGCCTTATGGGCTGCAAGGGCGCTGCTTTATTATAATTACGAGTGCAGCACTCCACTTTGGGCTGTAATTAGTGTCTGTATCAGATAAATAGCTTCATGAACACACTTGGCTCTGCACTCATTCCTGTTTTGCATATGCAAGTCTCTAAAAGACTTTTCTGATTAACAACTCTCTTGCTCTACAGCCAGGCATTGGTAAATGAGGAGTCACTTGGTCAGATCCCACTCTTCACCCAGTAGGGACTGACCTACCAAGGATGAGATGTGAACCTGAGCTGGAATTCAAAGAGAATTTTAGGGATCCCTGCACGCACACACCCTTGCACAAAGAGAAGAGAACCAAGACACTGAAAATTTGGTAATTTTTGCAACAAATCACCAGTTTTTGATGTCTTCCATCAAGACAAAGCGTGCAGTGTAAGGGTGGAGAGACCAACACATCTCTGGTCACATAGGACCCACCAAGCAGGCAAGGTGGGTTTGGTCTCTCACTGTCAGCCCTCAAAAATTCCCTGCTGATCACTCATCTAGGAAGCAAATTCTTGCAAAAGGGGGAAAAAGAAAACACCCACTGTCAAAGTTGGCCCTGGAGAGCCCTAATGGGACCTGCACTTCACTGAGCCATGCGCAGACCCCACAACACTCACTTGGGCACCCTGTCCAGGCTTCCCACGCAGACGTGCTGGGGAGGAACCATCCTCCACTTCTTGGCTTCCACCACAATAGCGTCAGCATCCACCAGCCCAAAGCCATATAGATGGCTAACTGGAAAGAGAGAAGACTCAGAAACCCTCAGCCTTCCCAGCAGGGATCAGGAGCTCCTCCTCAGCACTTGGTGGAGCATCCTCCAACCATCAGGGAAGGTGTGGAGTTGACCCCATTGGGGTATAAGGTGTTTCAGCACATGGAGCTCATCACCCTGGCCAAGTTACACCTTAAATCCACGCTGACACCATGGAAAACCCATTGCTGGGAGCAGCCCAAGGAAAGTAGCAAGAAACTCTGCAGCTCAAGAAAGTCTCCACCAAACAAGTTTTCCAAATCTCTGCCAAGCAAGAGTTCCAAGCATCTCACCCCATGAATTACTGCCCTCTCCTCCCTGCACTTAACAGCCCGAAGGTAGGAGTGAACCCAATAGTGGCCACCCACAGTGAGTTGTTCCCATAAGTGAAGCTCTGGAGACCTTTATTTTCCCTTGGCTGGCCGTTCTTGCCCTGCCATCCCCACGGCCTCTCACCTTTATGCCCCGCTCCATTGGTTTTCCAGTCGGGTGCTCGTAGGTGCCCCGGCCGCGAGGTTTTGACCAACAGATGCTGGACATCCCTCCAGGTGAGCAGGGGGCTGAAATGACATGTGGTTCATGGGGTGGCTCTGCTGCTCCCAGTCCTCCCAGCAGCAGCAGGTACCCCACTGAGTTTAAAAAAAAAAAAAGGCAAAAACCACAGCAGCCACCCCTCTTTCCTGCTCGAAAAAAAGCAAGACTTGATGATTTAAATGCTGACAGCCTGCCACCACTTGAGGTGCTGAGCAGAGTGGTGTGCCCCAAGAAGGGATGCCACATGCCCATGGGAATTTTAGGATTTACTCCTGGATAAGGCCATTTAGCTCTCAGGCTTTAGGGTAGAAATTAAGCACATCTGGAAGGTTTTCCCCTTTTTTTTTTTGAAGGAGACAGGGAGCAAAGCTGAGGCAGCATCATGGGCTCAGCAGCTCGCTGCTACACAATGCTGAGCAAACCTTCCCTTTAGAGAAATAACAGCAAAAAATTGCTGGAAATAAAACCTGGGTTGTTCATTAAATAGAAAAATTAAACCCAAATCGCCTCTACCTCCCCAGGCTGGGTTTATGTGTTCAGAGTGCTGGACACTGAGTGCTCTGTGCTTCTGAGCCCCCTCATGACCCCAGCTCAGGGAAATTGCTGGAGAATTTTCCTCGCTTTACTTACAGTCAGTTGTTCAGCATCTCAAGCTGGGATTTATATTGCTCTCGAGCAACATTTAAAGAAAGAAATTCAATTTATTCTCTGTTGTCATAATGGAATGCCTGAGCACCAAGCTCTGGTAGTTAATGTTGCGGTTTATGCCTCAGCTAAACTATTCAAAAATTACATCTAAAGCTTTTAATATATTTGTAATGAAAACTGCATCTCCGGAAATGCTCTCACCCGACCTGGGTGTTGGGATTAAACCAGACAAGGAGGAATGGAGCCACAATCACCATCCCTGGATGAGAGTGCAGTGCTGCCCTGAGGCTTATTCTTATTCTCAGCCTTTATTTTATTTCCACTCCATAAAAATAATAATAAGCTCATGAGAAGACACTCCATGAAGCAACACAGGGATGCCCAAAGGCTCTTCCTGGGCTGGGGGACCATGATGGAACCAGGATGGGACTGGGATAGGGACAAGAGGAAAAGAGCATCTTGTTTGAACTAGGGGTGTTCAAAAAATCTAAAATCAAAAATCACTAAAAATCAAGTTCTGTGAGTTTTTGACATTATGAAAAAGCAGTCTTTTTCCCCCAGAAATGCAACACTTGCTGAAAACCATCACTTCTGCTGACATTTCCCAATGTCTCTGATGTTTTCTGACTTTTTTTTCCCGGGAAGTATTTATAAAACTCCCGTTGGAGCTGGCTGTCAGCAGTTTCAGTGCACCTACTGAAAAGCCTGACTGATGTCACCAACCCCAAACTTTTCAATAGATGACAACACGTGAAGAATTAGATCAATGAAACACCTGTGGGAAGATCAGATTCCAAACAACAACACTGCCAGCAAGGAGCCATTTAAAACAACTCTGTCATTTCAGTCACTCTGGAGGAAACAGAACTGCCTTGTTTCTTTCAGGTTGTGCTCACCAGGTGCTAAATGTGGGAAGATTTCTCCTGACCAGGTCACACTTACTTTGCCTCCAAAGCCAAGGCGATGATGCCCGCGACCATCGGGGCGGACACGGAGGTGCCGGTGTGGCCGTCGGTGCAGCGGTGCCGGAGATCTGTGGTGACCTGGGAGAGAGGAGCTGCAGCCCCCAAAGTGCTCCCAGCATGGGCACTACCCCATCCAGCACCCCAGATTTGCTTGGGATGTTGCCAAAGGGGAGATAAGCCTGCTGGTATCCAACCCCTGCCACGACTCCAATGCCATCAGAGGGCACAGAGCCCCAAAAATGGGCTGCAGATACATTTGGTGCATGAGAAAACACCCCTGTACTTACATCTTCCTTTGCTCAAAGGTGCAAAAACTATTTGAAAGGGGAAAAAAATCCCTTTGGGTGTGGATCAGCTGGAGGAAAATGTGGATAGAGCAATGTGAGCTGGTGTGGGTACACATGCAAGGGTGCATGTTGAGCTGGGCCGTATTAAACACTTTCCTTAAAGCCTCCAGCTTCTGATCTTGAACAAGAATTGACATTTGCAAAGGGGGAAAAAATGGCATGTAAAGCTTTTTTCTTTTAAGACAGAGCATAATGTTTGGGTACCAAAAATTTGGAGAGGAGGTGGGGGGCCAAGAGATGCTTTCTCATTTTAAAAGGCTCCTAAGTTTTGAGTTAATCTAGTGATTTCTGATGGGAAGCTGGTTTGGGTTTTTGCCCAACAGTGCTCCAGTAGCACTGGACTGGGACTGGCCACAGCCATGCAGACACTCCGGGTGTGCCATGAAAATGGCATTTGCATTCTGTTTTCTGGCTGGAAATTCATCTTTTGGGGGTCAAAGAAATCATCCTCAATAAAAAAAAAAAAATTATTTACTTGTTAAAAAAAAGCCCACACAATTTTTGGTCAGAGGACCCCACTTGGGTAGAAATCCCCAGACTGGGTAAGGTGCTGTGTTGGTGTGAGATGTTTTACTTCCCAAGATTCAGAAGATGCACAGGGATGCCAGTAACAATCAGCCACGCTGTGACCAGGCCACAGCAGCTGTTGGGACAGAGCAAATATAGCCTGGGTGGCAGGGAAAACTGCACTGATCCACATGTGCATACACTTTCAGGCAGCTTCATGGCTCCAGAAAGTCTCATCTCCCAGTTTGGGGCTGTCACTCCCCTGTTAAATGCCTCAATCCCCCCCTTTTTTCACTTTCAGGCTAAAAATTCTCAAAATTCACTTTTTAAAAAAAAATATATATATACAGTCAGGAAGCACCTTGGGGAACAGGTAAATATTTACACGGGTATTTTTGCAAACCTCCAGCCCTTTCACCAATTTACCAGGGAAAATGTGACATCCCTGTGCAAAAACGAGAGCAAAACCCACTGCAGGCAAAGGACAAAGCCTAGCTCTTACAACTGAGCCATCACCCAGCCCAGCCATGCAGAAAACACCCAGGGGATGCTGCCCCACTGGATGTTGGGGTAAAACTCACAATCTTCCGCTCATAAAAGGCGCCGCTGCTGTAGGTGGTGGCGAGGGTGGAGGCACATTCCTCCAGGTACCAGGGTTTGTAGCCATTCTCAGTGGTGCTGCTGATGGAGATGGTGTAGATGCTGTTGGTGTAGCCATCACAGGAGCAGTAATCGCCCTCTCTGCCGCCGTTCCCCGACGCCCAGACGAAAATGGACCCCAGTCCCCTGCGACCCTGCGGGCACAGAGGGCATGGAGGGTTAGAGGAGGTGTTTGCCCAGGCTGAGAGGTCATCTCAGCATGGGGAGGGGTTAGTCTGGTGTTTGGGTGTTTGGTTAGGGTGGAAGGATGGGTCCCAGCACTCAGCCCCCTGTATCAGTCCCCACTTGTGTCCCTTGGCTCAGTCAGTCCCAGGCAGTGACTCCCAAAAACCCAGCAACAGGATTTTGGCATTTTCAATGGGGGAAAACATCTTGGGTACTCAAAGTCCCTGGACCTCAACATGGTGCTTTTAGGGATGGCCCTGCAGGAAGAACTGACAGGGAACTCCCAAACTCCAAAGCCTACAAAGCCCCTCATGACCCACCAAAACCACCAGAATCCTTCTCCCAGCCTATCCTTTAAGGTTTCTTTTGCATGTCTTTTCTTTTTTAACTCCTACCCTTTTCTCTCCCCCCATCACTTGGCTGGAACCTCTGATAAAGCCATCCCCACTGGGTACAGCTGTGACCCCACTGGGAACTGGGGGTGGGAGGGGTGTGCCTGCTGCCCAGAGCTCCCCAGAGCCAGGGGAAAATCCCACCTGGCAGCAGCAGCTGTGGTGCCAACAAGGGGCCCCTAAAGAAGCCAACACCACGGGAATGAGCCCCATTCACTCCTCCATCCAACCCACTGCAGGACACCCAGGAACAACCCAGCCCTGCGGGGGTTCACAGCAAGGTGAACATCCTAAAAAGGAGGATTTTTGGTGAGCCAAAAGGGTTAGGGGCAGGAAATGAAGTGGCTGGTTCTCTTCCGTGGCCCGTGAGGCAGGGCTCTCCGGGGAGGATGGAGTGCTGCCGGGCTTGGCAGGCGTGGGAGCAGCGGAGCAGCCCCGTCCTCCCCGCGGCTGCTCCTGCCATGGAGAGATTTCGGCGCTCGCCTGGGCAGATCTGGTGTTTACCTCCCTCCCACTGCTCTGTGGCAGCTTCCTCCACAAAAAATAATAATGACAACAATAATAATAATAATAAAGCAGCTTTGCACTGAAGGAATTCGCTGGGATTTATTGTGGGCTTTAGGTGCCGGGGGGAGCAGGAAGGTTTATTACCTGTCTCACCCCCCTCCTGGGGCAGAGGCTTTCTGAGCTGACCCTGCCTCTGGATAGACAGTCTAAGTCAGGCTCTTACTTTATGAAAGTTTTCATTATCTGGGCTGCCTCCCAGCAAAACTGGGTGGGTATTTCCCTAGCAAAGATTAGTGGAGCTGTCTGGAGCTCTGCAAGAAAAAGTGCAATTGCCAAGGGAATTACTGCCCCGCTCCGCGTCACGGAGAGCTCGACCCAGCTTGCCAGCCCACCAAGCCTGCTGCTGGCATCTCCCATCCCACTTTCCAGGGTTTCCTGGATCTCCAAGGAGGCAGCATCCCAGCCCACACACTTGGCACACATACAGAAAACGACCGTCCAGCTCACCCACACCAAAGTCAAAACACCTTCAAGGATGGGTCCCACTGCATGCAACCCAAGCTTTCCCAAATCACTAATTAGAGGAATGAAACCAGACACAATTGGCCAAGCATCTGGAGATGGAGCAATGATTTTGATTGGGATCAGAAGACTGGGAGCCGAGACCTCCCTTTCATCCCTCACCCCGAGCGTCGCACCCACGGGACCCAAGGAAGGCTCAGACCTGCTCCAAACCCACATCCCCTGATGCCCAGGCAGGGCTGCACTGGGGGAAAGTGGGTTTGGAGACAGCACGGTCACATGAGGACATGAGCAGGCACATGAATGACACTACAACAATGCACAGCTAACACCTGACAGCATTTCCTGGTGAGCAAGAGCTCACCACATATTGCAGCTCCTTTGGATTGGAAAAATCCATTCTTTCCCTCTGGTCTCAAACAAGGAACAATCAAGATATCTGTAAGCAGACCCCAAACATCCAGCTTCTTAATTTGCCATCCTTTTAAGACAATGCAATGCCAATGAGGGTCTCCTGGCTGCTATAAAGCCTGAATCTGGGCATCATTTAAACCAGGGAATCCCTCCCTGGCCAAGCTGGGGCTGATCCAGCTCACCCCAGCAGCTCGTGGGTTGGCTGTGGGATGCACAGCATCTCCTGCTTCCGCAGCTCTGCAGGGCCTGGGTGTTTGCCCAACAGCACTCCATGAATGACCAGGATAAATATCCCCTCGTTAGCTTGGGAACTAATAAAGTGTGGCTGGAGGAACAAGAAACAAGATGATAAATTACCCCAGCGCAGTCCTATCGCTAATAGATAAAGGTTATTTTAATGTTTCCATTAAAAACTCAATTTTAAGGATTTATAACTTGGTTACAGCTGTTTGCTCGGGCTAAAGGTGGCAGTTAACTATCTGCTTGCAGCTTCCCTTGTTGTTTAAGGAGATGGAGTTGGCAATTACGAGTGGTGCATGTGGGATAGTGAGTGCTGCAAACACGGGGTGGCAGTGGTGGAACTGGGGTGTCCCCTGCGAGGCAAAAACAAGCATCCTAAGAGAGTGGGGCTGTGCTAGGCAAGTACCCTGTTGCTGCCCGTTTGCTCCTGCATGGAAAAATAAGGTCTAAAAAGCAGCTTGTTCCCCATATTTACACGGCGTGAACTCCCCGGCACTTCAATGGATTCCTCGGCAGGCTCACCGCCCCAGCAGGAAATCAAGTAAACAGTGGGAAAAGCACTCCACCCTATTTTTAGATAAGAGGCCGCCCCAACTCCCGGCACGCTACGGGAAGAGGCAGCAGAGGAAGGAGTGGTGGCAGAGGTTGAAGTGGGGGCTTCACAGCCTGGTCTGGGGCTGCTGGCAATGGAATCCCACTCCCAGATTCTCTGGAGCACCCAGGAAACAGCCACTGTGGAGCCCTGAGCCACTGCAACACTTACCCACAGCACCCACCAAGCTGCCAGAAAGGCCTTTTTCCCAATGCTTTAGCCAATATTGGGCATTCTTTTAAAGTATCCAAAAAGGGAAGGGGCACAGGAAGGCCAGGGCACCCCTAGCAGGGATTGACAGCTGTCAGTCATATGTGATGTTGGCCAAACAAGGACAACAATCCACTGTCAGATCCTGTGGCAACACCCATGTCCCTCCCCAGCCAAGACACAGCCACTTGTTCTGGGTGGAAAACCAGGGGAATGCTTAACATGACAGAGGCCACTGGGAAAGGATACCAGGAGCCCAAAGAGCATGGAGGAGAGGGTTGGACATACTGGGGATTGGATTCTGCTGTTTCCATCCACACCAGCATCCAGGGGAACATTTTGGGGTGCAAAGTTACCCCCCCAAGAACCACTTTGAGTTTCTTATCCCGGCAGAGCTTCACACAACCTGGGGCCTCCCTGCTCTGCCGGGGCCATGCCGAGGGGTCCCACCATCACCAGGCACCTCCCGCCGTCACCACCCTCGGCTGCCAAATCCACCGGAGCTCTTAGGGACGCTGGGAAAAACTAGGAAAAATTAGAGATGATTGGCTCCCCACCCCCAGCCCTAGTGCTGGCATCGCCACGCAGGCCGAGCTGCCCATCCCCACGCCAGACCCCGGGCCGGCCGTGGCCCTTCCCACAGGACAGGAGGAGGAGGGCGAGCGCATCTGGGCGCTCTGGGATCCACACCTTTTTAATGCCTTGCTCAAAAGCCTGTTTGGCCAATAGACCAGGTCCATCAACTGTCTTCCCATCATCATCTGGCCCCCAGCTCGCGCTGTAAATGTCAATGTAATCGGGTCTGATGCCAAGCGACTTCGCTTCAACAACATCTGTTACATCTCCATCTAACATACGAATGCCTAAAAGCACAAAAACATCAGACATTAGGGCTTCATGGCGTGGATGACAGTGTGAGGATTGCAATCAAAGGGCTTTGTTAACGGCGGCGGAAACCGCACGGCTCAGGCGCGCCTGGAATAGCTTCAGCCCGTGGCCCCGCATGCCAACAAGCCTGGCAGCAGGATGCTGGGGAGCTACGGGGAAAGTTTTCTGTGTTGCTGGCTTCATGGCAAGTGATGGAGAAGGGGGTCTTAAAATTCACTTCCCGCCTCCGGTGGGGAATGGGTGGTGGTAGAGGTACTGCACTCCCAGCGACAGAATTCCCACACTAAAATCCTTTTTTCTTCCCTTTTGATTCCTTAGCTAGTGCATTTCTTCACCTGGAAGATTTTGGTGTTTCCTGAACACTCCTGCCCCCCAGCTTCAGGCACATTGGTGGGATGAAGCCTCTCCCCTCGAGCGAGGATGACTGTGACTGTTCCCAAACCCCATCACTGCCCAACTGATGCCAGCGGTTCCCTGGAGAGGGAAAAACCCCAGGAAAAAAACCCAGGCTGTGGTTTTTATGGCCAAAATCAGAGCCAGGACCCCAACACATGGTGGGACAACAATGCCACTCGGGATAACTCTCACTTTCAGCTGGGAATGCCAGCAGGTACCAGCTAGGATGCTCACAGGCAGAGCCCACCAGCCATGGTGGGATGGGCTTGGGGACTGCTGCACACCCCCAGCCTCTGACTGCTGCAGTATGAGAGCACAACCCCCTCTGCTCTCCATCACCCTTTACCTGCTGGGTTTCCTCTCTGTACAGTGGCTAGAGGGTGCCAGGCACCTCAGTAGGCTGCCCAGAAACAGCCCCTTGCAGGAAAAGCAGTGCTGGAAATTTCAGCATCGTATTTTGTCAGCCAGGGAGAGTCTGGTTTATGAAAATGCATTTCCCCTTCCACATGTATTTTGTCTTAAAGCAAACAAATGCAGGCAGATGTCATTCCAGCTGCAGCTGCGCTCTGGACACCAGTCAACTCAAATATCTCCTTCTGACGCTGTCCCCAACCAGCCAAAACCAAGCTTAGAAATGTAAAATCAGGCAGCAGAGCTGTTCCCAAAAAATTCCTCTTTGTCAACAAGAAAACACAAGGAGAAGGGGCGAAGAGCCAAGCCCAGTGTCTGAGCTGCACACGGCAAGGAAAGCCAGCTGAGGGATGGGGTTTGTGCTTGCTGTATGAGGCTGTTCTCATCAGCAAGCCCAAAATCAGCCTAAAGTCAACACAAAGCCAACCCAAAGTCTGCCCAGAGACAGCCACCCACAATGAGGGGCTCCCTGGTCAAATAATGGGGAGCAGGAGGGAGCAGGGGTGGGTGCTGCAAAATAAATGAGCTTTGTGTCACACAGGGAGCAACGCCGACCTCCAAAGCAAGTGTTGGAGGAGAGGGAAGGGGAGGAGGAATGGCAGGAGCCCTTTCCTTGAGCAGTGATGTGTTTTGCCCAGGGCATATGAAAAGCAATGCAAGAGCACTGAAGAGCAGCCAGTAAAATTAGATGGGAGCTCTCCAAGTGTGACAAATAGGCTTCCCCAACAAGCTGTGCTCATTAATCGCTGCTTTATTTGTGTAATCCATCTAAAATCACTCTCGCTGCAGCTATAGCGTATTTTCCTCCATGATCCCAAACTTGATACGGCTCAGACTCTATTTTTCCCCTTTGCCTGCTCACGTTGTGGGAAGCCCCCAGCCCCCAGCCCTCTGCCAGGTGTCTTGTCTCACTCAACACCTCCCCAGCACACCTCTGAGGCAAGGCACTTGTTAAAGGGAGCAAATTAAAATGAGACCCAGAGGTCGTCATTAAGTCAACAAGGAACGCTCGTCTCCACATCTGCTGTAGAGAAAGGAGCATGAAGGGAATGGCCTGATCCAGCAGGATCCAATAAATCCCACCATGAGCTTTGCCTTGCTATGCTGCTGCTTGCTGTGTGCTTGGAGATGGTTTTTTAGAGGCAAGAAGCCTCTAAGAAGCAAAAAGCCATCACACATGTAGGGGGCACAGGAGATGGGATGGGATGATGTGCCATAGCCCTTACAGCCCTACCAGTCCACTCCTCACCCTCCCTGGGGTTATTTCTTCCCTCTGGGAGTTTTCCCAGAACAGACAACCACAGGAGGTATTTGGCCAAGAGCAAGATCCCTGTGAACACTGCTCCCATGCAGACACAACCCTAACAAAAGCTGTTTCCTGCACAGCCAGGATGAATAAGCCAAAAGAAGGAATTAAACCCCGAATCCACCGGTGGGCACTTGGGTCCCTGCTGCTGACAGTCACTTCTCCCAGCACTTGGGTGGTAGGAGGGGCTGCAGGAAAAGCCCCTCTCCTGTTCCAGCCGTGCCAGGGATGGGCTGAAGGCTGAAAGAACCCAGCTCCAGGCATTTGTCCCCTACAGTGTTCCACCAGCCATGTAAGGTGGGACACGCCACTCCCACCCCTGCTAAGATCCTCATGTCCCCAGGGTTGCTTGGGTTGGCCAGAACTGCCAACCAGTTCAGCTAATGCAAATGAACTCAGCAATGCTAATTAGCACTAGGATCCAATTTGGTGATAGAGATTAATTTGCTTTCAACACACGTTACTTGAGGGGCTATGCAGAAAATCCCCCCCTATATGCATCTCTGACCCCCCACTTTCTTGGTGTTTTTCCCCCCTGAGAGTATTTTTGGGATTCTCCCCAGGCCCCCCTGCTCTGAGCAGCTCCTCAGCATCCCCTGACCCCACAAACGAGTGACATCAGCTCTGAACCTCAGCCAGCACCACTGACCACAGCAAACACAGCCACCCCACGGACAAGGGGTCAAAACACCACATCCTCAATCCACATGCACCCTCACAGCAAGGATGCAGCCCAAGCAGAAAGTTTCCACCCTAAATCCATGGAGCCAGAGTCCCCTGCATGCCATAGCACCCATCCTCCTCCCCCAACACCCCTGGGGCTCCCTGCAGCCAAGGCACCAGGGAGGAGACTTTCTCCTGGGGGAGCAGCCTCCCACCTCTCCCCCAGGAGCCCGTTGGTGTGACCAGGGTGGCCGTGGTCCCTCAGGGGGATGGTGAAGGGCAGGGGAGCCATGGAGGTGCCAGCCTCACCTCCGATGCGGGCGTTGTAGGCGATGCCCACGATGCAGTAGGAGTTGTTCGCCGCCGCCGCCACCTCCCCCGCGCAGCGAGTGCCGTGCCTGCCGGGAGAAACCCCCATCAGCTCGTGGCCAAAGCAAAGGATCCCTCCAGCCACACCCCACCCAGTGCCCAAAACCAGCCCCAAGGCTGGAGCAGAGGAAGAAACTGCCCTTACCCAAAACCCAAACCAAGCAGGTAGAGGAAGCTAATGCTGAAAGCAATTTGCTGTTTGCATTTTGCTCCTAAATCCAATTTGCTGTTTGCATTTTACACCTTGATGCAATTTCCTCTTTGCATTTTGCACCTAAATGCAACTTCCTCTTTGCATCTTGCACCTCTACGCAGGCTGCTCTTTGCATTCCTGTTTCCTTTCCACCTGTAACCATCCCACTTTAACTGAAGCCCAAAAAATGCATCCAGGTTTTGTCGTCTCAGCCACCCATCCTGACTTATTGGTTCAATCCCCAGCCAGGGCAAGGAACCCCCTGGTGCTGTATTGGATGGCTGGAGGATTCATTAGCAATTAGTGTGGTTGGAATTTGCATTGAACATAAAGACTCTGTGCAAAGCCCTTAACACAGCCTACTCTGCAGCACTGGGAATGGGGAAAGGGACCTGGAAGTCACCCCAGAGGGGACACCCAGCCTCAGGAACACCCCCAAACCCCTTGCTCCATTACAATTATCATCACATACTTGTTCTCATTGCTGGCATCGTAGCGTGGAGTTGGGTCATGGTCATTCCCATTAACATCGTAGCTTGCAAGAGGGTCCTGAAAAGATTAGATTCACCATTAAATTCAACTTACTAGGTGCTTGTGGTGGCCAGTAGCTGCAGTGATGGCCAGTGCAGGCAAGCAGAGCAGAAAATTACATTTTCCCTTTAGTTTCTGTCTGTTTGCTCGGAATAAATAGTTTTAGGCTGCAGTCCTGAGTGTTTCCCAGGGGAAATATCCTGCTACCTCAGGATGTGCTCCTCTGAACCCCAAATCCTGCTGGCTTCAGCACCCCCCTCCCTCCCACTCTGGCCATGTGGGGTTTGAGCTGGGGCTGAACGGCTTCATGCAGGTTTTTGGCTCTGCCCTGGTGAGCAGAGGGAGGAGGCTGCTTCCCAGGCAGCTGCAAAGGGAGTTCCCCCAGTCCTCTTTATCTAAAAAGTTCATTTCCTTCTTAAAAACATCTCAAGCTTTAAAAAAAAAAAAAAAACAAAACAAAAACAACAAACCTTTTCCTCTAAATATGCCAATGCACAGACTTCAGCTGTGTTTACACACTGAAATTCTCCATAAATCAAGTCATGGTGAGGATCAGCCCCAGTCCATCCCATCCATCCCCCAGCTCACATAGTTCTGCAGGAGGTCAGGGTGGTTCCTCTCTATGCCGTCATCCAGGATGGTGACCACCACGTTCTTGCCCGTGTAGCCCCTCTGCCAGGCTGCCAGGATGTTCATCTCCGACCTGCACCGACTGTTTTTATCACCGCAGTGCTACGGGGACAAACACAGCTGCAAAAGGGCTGCAACCCCATTCCAGCCCATCTAAGCAAACAGCCAGGCTGGGAGCCCATTTAATCAACCAGAAAATATATTTACAACCCACCCCCTGCCATATAACTTGCAGATTTGTTATAACTTTACTCCACAGACCAAACCCATCCTGCAGCAGTTAATCCAGGCAATGCTATCTCCCCATTATTCTTTTCTTCTTCCATTTCAAGTACTAGGGGCTCCTGGGTTTTGAAGTGCTCACTTCCTTTCGGCCCTTAATTTTCAATGAATTTCCCTGTCAAATACAGATCGATGAAACAGGCAGGAGAAAAATTATATTACAAATAGATGGCTGCAGCTCTGGGATGGGTAAAATACAGCAGTGCTGCTCCCAAGTCTTTGCTGTGCATACCATGAAGAAGGGCTGCTAACAAGGGTGAAACACTTCAAACCAGACTCTCAGGTGTATTATTTCACAATTTTTAATTCCTGCTGCCAAGCACATTTGATGCTATTATTTCATTACTGGCTGTGCTGAGGAAAGATTGATGATGCATTTGCTTAGAAATAAATGACCCCCCATAAAGCAGTGACAGGGAGACACCTACCAGGTACCACATGTTGGGCCACACTGGGTCATTGAAGGCCAGGGCATGTGGCTCCCCTCGGACCTGCCTCTTCACCCTCCTCTTCACCTCCTGCTGCTGCAGCCAGTCCACCTGCAAGCAGAGACCTGGGTCAGCACCACCCACGGGCACCGAGCCTGGCATTGCCCACTGAAATGGGATGTGGGATGCAGAAGCAATGCCAGCCTCAGCTCTGGCAAACCCCCATCTCTGCAACCAGAGCTGCTGTGGAGACAGCAGCTCCATTTGGAAGGAGACGGGATGGATGGACAGACAGACAGGGTGAGCTCAGCTCGTTGTGCTGTCTAAGCCAGAGCAGATTCCTCTGCTGGAGCAGCAGAGCCCTGGAGCACAAATAACGTCGCCTCGCAGCGCGTGCCCGAACCCCCCCGGCTCAGCGAAGCACAGAAGCACGCGCTGGAGTCCCGCTGGAGACAGACCACATATTTCAGTGTTTAGTCAAAGTTTTGGAGAAGACTCAGGTGCTTGGCTTAGTTTTTGGGCTGATCCTTCCTGCCGGCTGGGAAGCAGCAGCTCAGCCCTGAGGCAGTTCCACCTGGCTCCAGGCTGCTCATCCTTTGAGCTCCTTACTCCTGATAAAATAACAAAAACTGGGGGCTTTGCTCAAGCACAACACACATTTCCCAAAAATATGTGATGGCCACACACGGCTGTGGCAGATCTCAGGGGACGTGGCCAGCTCCACACAAGTATTTTTGGCAGTGGCTGCGTGTGAGGTGGCCTTGGAGCCGACCACTCTGACATTTGTTTGCGTTCCAGCGGGGCATGACATGCAGAGAGATCAAACGGGAAACGATCTGGAAAAGGCCATGATTGGGAAATGCTGGTGTTTGCCCATGGTGCTGTGGTGGGAGCTGCCTAAGGTGCTGCTTTGGAAGTGGCCATATCCCATCCTTATCAAATATTAACCACCCCCCAGACCCTTATTGCCACATAGGGCTTTCCTGCCTTCAGCATGGAGGTGAAGCACAAGTTTAGCAAAAAAAGGTTATAAAAGTAATTTATAGACCAAATCTTTACAGATGTTCATGCCGGGGGAGAAAGGAGGCACCAGCCAATGAACTGTGAGGGCTTTGGGGCACATCCCTCCTTGCTGGACACTTTCTTCCTGATGGCTCCGGGTCTTTTTGGAGACTACTTATGGGGATGTCTCTATTGTTGTGACTAAGGTTTTGTAACAAAAGGAATAAAAATACAAAGTGCAACTTCTGTTGAGCTCATTTATGTAAAACTGTCAGCTGAACTGAGTTCTTGCACAGTTTATTGCTTTGTGCCTCAGATGGAGGTGGATGTCAGAAACCCGACAGCTTCCAGCCTAGAGCTTGGGTTTTAAACACATATATATTATAAAGAAAAAAAACACTGTTGAAAGGGGGAAAAAAATGTATTTCATAGAAAAATGATTTTCCACGCTGCCTTGGCTGCCGAGAGTGCACCGCTTTGCTTACACAGTGATGGATTTAAACACTGGAAGCAAAAATATAACTTCATGGTCTAGTTAAAAAAAAATAAAAATACATTAAATAGAGGTTATGGCCCAAATAACAGGCTTTTTTCCTTAAAGCACCACTCCCTGGCGGCATTTCCATGAGTCTGGCTGCCCAAGCTATAGCTACCACCTTTCCCCGCTGCTTTGTAGGATGCAGGAATGATGGTAAGGTGTGGGATTTTCAGGGGTTTTGCCAGGAGCTGCCTCACAGGGATGTCTTCATCTCAAACAGGCTCCTGATCGACCCCAGCGCTGCCAGCTGGGAGTCGATGGAGCCATCATGTGTGGACACAGAGGAATCAGCAGTTTAAGGACATTGATTTCAAGGAAGAGTTGATAAATCAGTGTGGCTGGCATGGGAAAATAGGCAAGCAGGAAGAGGCTGGGGCATCCCTGCAACAGCTTCTGCAGCTCATGAAACTCAGATCAACTTCCATTGCTGATCCAGGCTGGGGAAAAGCTACTTGAAAATGTAAAATAAAGGGGAAAAAAAGGCTTTTTAGTACTAGAAATGGCCCAAACTGCTGTAGTCTTGAGGCCTGGGGTCCCAGCTCTACCCTTGCAAACCCTAATTATTGCAGAATCACAGAATGGTTTGGGTTGGGGGGGACCTTAAAGCTCATCTCACTCCAAATCTTCTGCCATGGGCAGGGACACCTTCCACCGAACCAGGTTGATTCAAGCCCCATCCAACCTGGCCTTCAATACTTCCAGGGATCCCAGTGGCTGTGCAGGAGTTAAAGTGGAGATCCAGGATAAACAAGATGGTTCCAGCACATTTGCCATGGTTAAAGAACAGCAAATAATTCAGATGGGGTTGATTTTGCCGTGGTGCATGGCCAGAGGCACAGGAACCAAGGCCATGGCATCCCCTGATGAGGATTAAGAGACTGGAGCAGTGAGGATGGAGGCTCAAGCACTGCATGGACCAACACGAGCATTCCAGCAAGCAAGGGAAGTTTATGGCAGTAAGAGCTGCAAGTGGAGCCCGAAGAGGGGTGGCACAGCATGGTATGACCCCACTTTGCACCCCACTGTCCTTCCCCAGCTCCCACCACCATGAACTATTCCCAAAATTGCTGGATTTGCCACATCCTTCCTCCCTTTCCATCACATCTCGTGGCTTATATCAGCCCCAACAGGAGCAGCCAGCTGCCCCAGAGGTCTCTTGGGACAACAGGGCAGCTCAGCAGCACCGTGGTCACACAAGGATCAGGACCCTGGCTGCTTCCCTGTGTGTCCTGGAGTCTCCCCTTCCCCAGACTTCTGGGGGTGGAGAGCTTGGCGTGGTCCTCCTGCCCAGCTCATGCCACCGAACCCCACAGCAAACAAATAACAGCACTGGAAACAATAGCCCCCAGAAGGCATGAACCACCCAACATCTGCAAACAACCGGATTGGCCGGTTCCTCAGGATTTCTGCAAGATTTGTTTCCATCCTCCCTATTCCAGCTCCTGTCCTCGTGCCTCGAGGTGATGTTTTCCTGCATGCAAGCTAAGCTGGTGCCATCCAAATGCATCACTTAAACGATTTGTAAACGTGCATGGGAGAGGGGGAGAGACAGGACATGCCAACAGGTTTTGAACTGATAAGGAAGGATTAAGAGAACAGGAGTTAATTGCTCCAGCTTGGAGCCCACAGAGCAAGGTAAGGTAAAGGTTAATATGACTAAAAGCCAATTGATTTAGTTTGCATTATAACCAGACTCATTTAAATGGGGGTATTTCAAATGCAGAGAATTCGTTGTTTGCTGG
The DNA here is from genome assembly GCF_027477595.1 of Haemorhous mexicanus. Lineage (NCBI taxonomy): Eukaryota > Metazoa > Chordata > Aves > Passeriformes > Fringillidae > Haemorhous > Haemorhous mexicanus. The sequence goes on from NC_082353.1 coordinate 19,723,920, forward strand.
GATGCCTGTGCACTCCCTGAGGGCGAACAGCTTTAATTAAAGCCCAGCACACTTCCAGGGCACCAGGCTCCCTTCGCCGAGGTTTCCCCCGCTGGCAAAGCAGCCACGCGAACGAACGAACGCCTCCTCCTCAAAAATGTGCTACAGACCTTGTCCAAATATTTAACAGCAAATCTCTCCGGAAAGCCTGCGGAGCGCAGGGCTGCTGTGTGTGTCTGGGGAGATGTGGACGGGACCGGGTGTGGAGCGGGTTGGAGATGTCTTGGGAAGGAGCATCTCAAGGGTGTCTGAGCACCCCGAGGATGGCCAGGCATCGCTGCAGGCACCAGCAGCTTGCTACCTAAGGCTACCTTCACCAAAATGGCTTTTTCTGCTTTTATATCCCCCTCTCCCAAAAAAACCTTCCCACCATTAACCCTTCCCCTGCTCTGCACAAGTCACATCTCACAGTGCTCAGGGGGAGCTGGGGGAGGAAAGCAGCCAAAGGGGAGCCCGAACCCTTCCCCACCACCCCAAACCCAGCTCGCCCAGGTCCCTCCTTGCCTTCTTCCCCCCCACCCCATTACTTTTGTCAATTCAGCTGCGCTGAAAATCCCTTTGGATGCTTGCTCTAGGAAAAAAGCAATGCAGAGCTATTGCCAAGGATTTCACACATAGCAACCATTGAGGCAGCAAGTGTTGTGGCAACTGGATCAACACCCCGAGCATGCAACAGCCTTTCTGTCCTGGAAAGCTTTTCCCCCTTTTCTTCCTCCCGGCTTTCAGGCAGATGTTAGTGTTTAGTCACTTTTACGTATTTTTCACCACCGCTCTCCGTGCCCGTGCCCAATGAGTCACTCGTGTGTGCGCAGGGCTGTGGCTCAAGGGTAGCATGTCATCCCGAGATGCTACAGCTCATTCTTGACCCAGATCAAGCCAACAGCCTTCTCCAGGGACAGGTGGGGACCCCCATCCCACCACCCTGCAGGGGCTGAGGGACACTAGGATGCCCAGCCCCGTACCTTGGGGTCCATGCGGAGGAAGTTGTGCGGTCCCCGGCTGCTCAGCGTGGAGCGCTTAAACGTCTTGCTGTGGTGAAAGTGGTAGTAGTCTTCCAGGCTTCCAATCTGCAAAAAAAAGAGGTTGTTTGGGGTGTTTTTTTTAAAGTCTGTTTTCCCGTGGCTGCCCCCCCATTTTGTACTGGCAGCATCAGTGCAGCCGTGCCCTGCACCCCAAATCCCTCACTCCCACAGAGCTCCCGGGGCTGGGGAGGATGCAGGATGCTGGCACAAGCCCTGGTGCCACCACTGTGACAAACAGCGTTGGTGGTCGGACGCTGCACTGGCACAACAGAGCCCGGAAAACATTTTTATGAATTTTCACCCATTAAATGCATCTTTGAAAACTGCCTTTCATCAGCTCCCAAGCAGAAATAATGAGCTAAAAATGAGCTCAGCAGCTGCGGCACAGCCAGGGGAGCTGTGCCTCATCCTCCTGCCTTCTCCGCCCGGCGCTCCGACTTCGCCCTGGCTGCACAGAAGGAGAGGTGATGCGATCCCTGCCCGCCCTGGGACGCTCCTGAGAAGCGTGGGATATAAATGTGCATCGCCTGGAGTGAGGGATGGCAGCATTTGCAGGAGAACACGGTGCCAGCCACACCACCCTGCCAAGCCCCGGGGTGGCTGCGCTGCCTCCGGCCCTCTCAGCCTGGCATCTGGAGACACCACAACTCCTCTTTTTTCATCCCAAAATCACGGATAAAGTCCCGGGGCTATGCAATGAATCGAGGGATCTCAGCCAGACACCGCATGTGAAACATCCCGCGGGGATTCACAGCCAGAGGGACGGGAATGACCCAAAAGCTGCACTCACTGGTATGTGGCTCCCAGATCACATAATTTGTGTACAAATTGGGACTTTGCTATAAATTCACTTTTGCCTGAGTTAGTTTCCTTTTTTTTTTCCACCCCGCCAAAAAAACCCACATTCCATGTCAGGAGCTGGATGTTGGGAGCCAGTGACATTCCCTGTGTCTTGCTCACAGGACCAGAAAGGGCCATCCTACAAGCACCCACAAGGCAACATCTTTAAGACCCTGTGTGACCCAGGGGCCAGGGTGACATTCCTGAGGCCAGACCAGGGCTGGCTGCAATGGAACAGCAGGGAACAAACAGGTTTGTCTGGATCAGATGCTAAAGCAGATGACAACTACTTACATCTTTATCACACTTGATACTTTGAGATCTGCCAGTGTCTCTTACAAGCATTAAATATTTAATTAGCCTTGCTCTGCCTTTTATGCCAGGATGTCATTTCACCAACTTTACTGCTGTTAGTGTGATTTTTATAATTTATTTCCACTCAAATTCATTTAAACCCTCCCTCTTCCCCCTTCACATTGCAGAGTAGCTGGGCATTTTCTTTAACATCCACATAAAGAGGTTGCTCATTGCAATCTGTATTTGCCTTTTAAACCCATTCTTCAAATCCATTTGCACTTAAAGAGAAGGAGGGTGCTTCAACCTCTCCATATTTTAGGGAAACCTTGACAAGGCCACACTGCCTCTTGCTCACTCTGCCTGGAAATCAGAGTACAGGGCTTACCACAAAATCCTGCAATGGATTTAGGGTTTGAAGGGATCTTAAAGACATCCAGTTCCAACCCCTGCCATGAGCAGGGCCACCTTCCACTAGACCAGCTTGCTCCAAGCTTCATCCATCCTGGCCTGAGATGGGTCATTCACAGCTTCTCTGGGCAACCTGTGCCAGTGCCTCACCATGCCCACAGTAAATAATTCCTTCCTAAGTAAAGAATTTCTTCCTTCCTTTTCACAAATAAATGCAAAATTACCACGCAATGCAAAGTAGCAAGAGCACAGGGAAGGTAATGATCTCATCACAGGCTCTGGGGATACATAGCCAGAGCAGCAGGAAAAGAACTCTGTGCCCCACTTCTTTATCCTCCTGGGATTTATGGGCAGAAAAATTAGAAAAACCTTCCCATGATGGGAATACCTTGAAAGTCTGAGCAGAGGTTGGTCCCAGTGGACCAACCTGGTAGACCTCCAGATGTCCTGTTCCACCTAAGATATTCTAAGGAGAAAAATTTGTAAATGTCATTTTTCTTTTAAATGAAAAAGGATTTGTTGGTCCTCCTTGTGATCAGTCAGCTCAGTAAGGGCTCTATACTGCAATCCCATTTCACCCAAACCATTTCATCTGTGCAAAGTACAGCTATACCAGCACTGGTGCCCTCCCAAAGGGTGGATCCAACAGGGAAGGCAGTGAGCCCTCCCCTCCTGGGGACACCACCCATTCCCATCAGGGACAAGGGGTCCAGTCGCTGAGCTCCTGCCTTCAGGAATGTAATTCTCAAATGATCACGGATGTGCTCAGCTCAGTAAGGATCAAGCCAAGAGCTGCGAGATGACAGGAATCCAGGAAAGCTCCAAATACAGCCCAAAATTAATCCCATCCCTCTCCTGCACTGCAGGTGAGACTACTGAGGATGTGCCCACCCTTCCAAAACTTAGTGTTGGACACCACACATGGAAAAATTCATATAAACCCTGCAACCAGGATGGGAAGGGGCTCACCATCACCCCCTTGCCAGCGGCACTGCCCAGGGCTCCGGCACTGTCCCCACAGCGCCCTCGGCCAGGGCCTGTCCCGGCTCGCCCCGGCACGGCCGAGGAACAAAGCCCGGCGGGAGGAATGAGCAGGCGAGGAATGAGCAGGCGTTCGAGGGTGTAAAAGCCGTTTCTTTTGTTTAGTTGTTTGCTTCACTTAAATAGAAGTTGACGCAAGTGATTCCCCAAGGGAAATGTCACTCTGCCATGACCCAGAAGGGTTTAGAGTGTCCTGGCTCAAGGTTTGGGCACTGGAAAATGCTCAGAACTGTGTGTGCCAACCCCAGTAGTGCCTTTCCCAGGCAGTACCGTGTCAGGAGCCTCCAGGATTGCATCGCAGAGGAAAAGATGTCACCAGCCAACAAGGCCAGGCTGAGTCTCCTTGCACCCAGCTGGGTCTTCATCCAGCAACCATCACCTCTCCTCCTCCCTCACCACTTTGGACTCCACTCAAACATCTTCCCAGGGTGATAACATCCTTGGCAGAGTTTCCCAGCAGGTTTTGTCCAGAATCAGACCCCCCAGGAGGGCACATCTCACTGTGGAAAGTACCATCACCAGCAGCTCCACAAGCTGATGATGCAAGAGGAGAACACACCATGAACCTTGAGCACAACACTGCAAATGTCACACACGTGCAGGGAAAGCAGTCCCTCAAGGTTTAACCCTGGACAGGACGCAGTGGAAAAAGCCCAAAAGCCAATGGGGAAAGCTTGGAGAGATGGAGGGCTGAAGGCAGGGCATTGAGAGCAGCTGGGGAAGCCCCAGCGGTGCACGAGCTCCCAGTATCCATGGGAAAGGCGGGAGCCAGGAACACCCTGATGCAACCACAGAAATATTTCCCTTGCTCTCCAGCCTGCACAGGGCTGCCCTGGAGAAAGGGCTCAGGGGGAAAGGATGGATGCTCCAGTGGAGCCACATTGCACCCATGGGCCAAATGCCTCCAGCATCATAGGGATGAGCTCACATAACCGGGATGCTGGGGAAGGAGGGAGGGGTAACAGATGCTCCAGCAGGGAAGGGACACAGCAAAACCCCAAACCAGGAGCTGACGTTAGGCTGATGCAACTTGGGAGAGTGGGAAGTTCAATCAAGATATTCTCTGCCTGAAGAGGGATAAACACTGAAAAGCCCTTTGGGTTGCACAACCACCTTCGCCCAGCCCTGTGACAGACGCGATTGAACAACACATGTGATTTTCTCCTTGGTGGGATGGGAGCTGAGCACACAGGTAGGAGACTGAGGGTGCGATGTGAGGAGTTGTCCCCCACGGGAGGTCACAGACACTGGTGCAGGAGACAATGTGCCCAATTCAGCCTCCCCCAAAAAGAAATTGTTTATGCAGCACCCCGTGACTTTAATTATAGTTAAAAGCAGGGTTGCGATATAAAAGCAAGGTTATAATTTGTAGTCCGGGAGACACCTTGGGCAGGAGGACAACCTGAAGTGTCACCCAGCCAAAAAAGCGCCGGGCAGCGCCATGGCAATAAACTCTGAAACAAACTCCGAGGACACCAGCCTGCATCTGGGATTGCAGAGGATGAAGAAATTGAAAGGAAAATGAGCTGCTGTGCGGAAAATCTCTTTTAAGACACCAGTGTTCTGCGGGGGTTTGAAAGCAAAAGTTCTCTGTGTTCCCGAGATCTCCGATAAAAACCCGGGCCAGAGAGTCCAAAGTTTGTTAAACCCACAAATACAACTTTCCGGGGTGGGAGGAACTTGTGCAACCCCTCAGCGGTGCGGGGCGAGGGCACCCCGAGGAGGGGCATCCACCCGGGGGGAGCCCGCCCCCCGGCCAAAGCGCTCCGACAGCATCTCCGCATCGGCCCCGTTTTCATCACTACCGCTCCGGGGGGCTTATCTCCCGCTCCCGGGACCCTCGGCATCGCCTCGGTCCCGGGAGACCGGGTAGCTCGGCGAGAGCTCCGCCAGCGGGGAGATCTCGGGGTTCATCTCCCGCTCCTGGGATCCTGCCCCGGTCCCGGGAGTACAGGCAGTTCCGCGGGACCCCCGCCTCCTCCCCGGTCCCGGGACCATCGTCGTCGGCTTCCCGGTACCGGGAGTCCCAGTGCGACACCCCAGGAAGCTCCCCGGCGCCGAGATCCCCACGCCGGAGATCTGCCGCAGGCTCTCAGTGCAGGAATCCCCGGCAGTTTCCCGAGACCGCTCCGCCTTTCCGATCCCGGGACCCTCCGTAGCTTCCCGGAACCCTCGGCTCCTCCCCGGTTGCGGGACCCCCGGCGTGAGACCCCCGGCAGCTCCCCGATCCCCCGCAGGCTCTCGGTGCCAGAACCCCCGGCAGCTCCCCGGTGCACCCGCCGGTCCCCAGTGCGACCCCCCCAGCCCCGCATCCCCCGCTGCCGGTGCCCCAGCACCTGCCCGCTCCCGGAGCCCCCCGGCCCCCGCCGCCCCTTACCTGCCCCAGGCTGATGTACCCGTAGGCGGCGGCGAGGCGGGCGGCCTCGGCGGGGCCCCCCCGCACCCGCACGGCCCAGTGGTTGGTGTAGACGGTGCGGGCGGGCTCGGCGGCGGCCCCGCGCCCGGGCAGCGCCAGCGGCAGCGCCAGGGCCAGCAGGCAGAGGCGGGCGGGCGGCGGGGCGGCCGCGCTCCCCGCGCCGGGGCCGGCGGCGGGCATGGTGCGGGGCCGGGCCGGGCTGGGCGGAGCGGGGCGCTGCGCCTTTTAACCGGCCCCGCAGCCCGCGGGGGCGGGGGGATGCTCGGGGGGGGGCGGGGAGGGCCCGGGAGAGCGGGCGGACGGGGCGGCCCCCGGCGCTGCCCCCCCGCGTCCCCCCGCCTGCCGCCGGGCAGCCCCGCTGCGTGCCCGGCGCTGCTCCTCGGAAACCCCCCCGCACACCTCTGCAGCCCCCCTGCCCGACTCCGGGCAGCTCCCCGGACCTCTCCGTGCACGGCTCTGTGTCCCTTCCCCGCATATCTCGGGACAACTCCCCGTGCCCCCCGGCATTCCCCCTGCGCGTTCCGGCGCTGGTGCCCGAGCAGACCCCCTGCGTCCCCCCGCGTGCCGCGGTGCTGTTCCGCGGAACCCCCCCTGCCTTTCCCTGCATGTGACCGAGCAATCCCCTGTTCCCACTGCATCCTCCCCTGCGCGCCCCGGTGCTGCTTGGTGAACAACCACCTGCATCCCCCCGCATCCCTCCTCACTGCCCCAGCACTGCCCTCCGGGTTTACCCCTGCGCCCCACTTCATCGTCCTTTGTGTTCCCGATTCCCTGGGGCACCTCCCCTCCTTCTCCCGCAGACAGCCCCCATGCATCCTCCCAGCTCTGCTCCTCAGGTAACCCATGGCACCCTTCAGAGAGAGCCCCCGCATCGCCCCCGCATCCCCCTGCATGCCCCGGCACTGCATATTCTTTTGTGCATCTGCATTCCCCCGGGCAGCCTTTCATGCATCCTCCCAGATCTGCTCTGCAGGTACCCCCTGAACCCCGCAGAGAGACTCCCCACATTGCCCTTGCATTCCCTCAGCAAGCCCATCGTGCATTCCCTGGCTCCACTCCCAACTTAGCCCCTGCATCCCCCTGGGCATCCAGTCTGAGCCCCCCTCCCCCTCTGTCGCCCTGGAATGTGTTGGCACTCTCCACATCTTCCCCACCCTGTTCTCCCTGCATCCCCGAGGCATCTCCCTAGCCCCTCTGTACAACCCCCACAGGCACATCCCACTGCACCTCCCCCCTGCATCCCTCCAGCACTGCCCCCACATCCCTGGCATCCCCCCTGCACCCCCAGGCAAACCCCAGACAGCTCCTCCTGGGCTTGGGAAAGGCCAGGAGGAACTGGCTGGTGGGGAGGGTTTTGGGAGAGGACTCCAGATAAACCTGGACACCCGAGGGGCACCACCGTAAGCCACGGGCTGGGGCAGACAGCTGGAGTGCTGACTCTGCCTCCCACGGATGCCATTCAGGGAACAGCAGGGACCTCGTGGGATATCAGAAACTGGGCTTTGTTTGGGGAAGGTGGTGGCACACACAAAGGCTGGGCTCAGGAGCAGCCTGGGGATGGGGATGCTCTGTTCCACAGCCCTCCCTGCCAATGCGGGCCCAGGCCGGCAGAGAGCTGCCCGAAATGAAAGGATGTTTCAGTAGCATTGCATCCACTCACATCACAGGAGGGCTTCACCTGAATCATAGCCAAGCTTCAGAAACGTGCCTGGGGCTCCCAGGCCCCTGACAATGAGCAGCTGCATCCACAGGCTCTAGCCAGGATGGTCTCAGGGTGGCTGTGATTCCCAGAGTGGGTGTTGTCTGTTTTCCAGACCCTGGCCAGATTTGACTGGTATTTGGGGCACAAGCCCCACACCCCATCTCTCTGAATACAAACATCTTCCCGAGCCCCAAACAGATTTGCAAAACTTACCTGGGTGTGCAGGGGTGAGGGGGCATCCAAGGAGCAGTAAGTACAACCCATCAGGAAGCTGGAGAGGAAAATCACAGTCTGGTGCCACCCACTTGTACCAGCCCTGCCACCGGGCAGGTGAGCTAGTGAGAGTCTGAGGAAATAGGGAAGTACTCCCAGCTTAGCAGTGAGATTAATCCAAGGGAAATTTATAGGGAGGCTGCTCTGCATCAGGCAGGGCCAGAATCCTCTGGCAGCTCCTGCACTGGGCTGGCTTTGACCCATTTGCAGGCAGCAAATACATGGAGGGGCTAGATGGAGGTGAGTCCCTGTGCCACAGGCAGGCTTATCCTGGGAAATTACAAATATCAGCAAAATGGGGATTTGGAGAGTTTCTGTGTGCAAACAGTGTTGTGCTGGCAGTAGGGATGGGACAATTTGCTGCCATAATTTGCAGGCACTGGGGAGTTGGGTGACTCACCATAAGACACTGCTCACTGAAATCACTGTGGGTTATCACCGCAGGGACACTGGAGCCTCCAGGGCTCACCACCCCACCGGTCCTCACAGTGCCCTGTGAGCACCTCGGGCAGAAATGATGGGTTGTATGTGACCATTCCTTCTGATTATGCAGTGAAGGATGGTTTCCATTAGCACCAGCACATTGCAAATCCAATCCTCACTTCCCATCTGGTTTATGGGCTTTTCCTCAAGTTTCCCATTGATTAAGGTGTGTGAGATGGATGAGCAGTGCTAGCGGGTGCTGGGTGTGCTACGTGTGTGATGCACATCCAAAGAGATGCAGGGGGCAAAGCCAGAGGAGAGGTGGGAATAGATGAAAGAAAACCCTTTGGTTTCATAACATCCACCTCCCTCTGCTGGGGAAGGTCTGAGGGATGCCGGCAGGGGATGCAAAGTAGGGGCAAAGTATCTCCACAGGGAGCAGAGAAGGGCGAATGAGCTCTGGCAGCAGCAGGGAGGGTTTAGGCTATGGCAGTGGGAAAAGCTTTCTGAAGATTTTCAGAAGAGTGAAGACAGGAAAGAGGTTGCCTTTGTGGGAGTGTGTGTGCAAAACCTCATTGTGTCTGTGCTAGGTGATAAAAAAATGGGCAAATCCCAGAACAATCAGGCTGAATCCATGTCTGGGAGTGCTCTGCATCCCACTCCAATGCTCATCAGTGATCATCATGGCCATCAAATCCTAGCTACAAGCTACATCACAGACCTCTCATCCCGTAGCCAGGCCATTCACCACAGCTCTGGATGTATCTGCCTGGGGAATTGTTACCAGTACAAGTAAAACCCTGTGCCCAGCTCAGCGTGCAACATCATGTGAGCTGGCTGAGAGCCTTGCCCAGATGCTGACTGCAATGTTGGGACCCCGGTTTTGCTGCTCCCTGTTCCCTGCAGTACTCCTGACCTGTCTCCCACTGACATAATTTTGAAATTTAGAGTGGTAATTTTCCCAGATGAACCCAAGGGATTTACCAGGGATGCCAGGAAAGACAGACTTTGGCCTCACGTGCTTTGCAGTGGATGTAGACTAAGGCAGAGGCTCTGGTTAACTCTTTTCCTGGGATTATTTGAAAACCTGGAGAATTACAGTGAGCCACCAATGATACAATAAATTTTGTGAGCTGAGAGGTTAAACAGAAGCTGCTGCAAAGGAAGCATGGAAAGAGGCACTGCTGAACCAGTAACATTTAAACTCTCCTGAATAAAATTCATAATAGTCCTGGCATTTTATATCTGTCCATGAATTACAGTTAAAATCCCACCACGTCCCACGCACACTCGTTGCTCTGTACGGCAATAAGATTACAGCGAAGAGCTGGACGAGCAGGGAAGAATGTAATTTAAATGCTGCTCCTTTGAAAACCAAGCCCTTCTTTTTAAGGCACGTTCAGAAAAGGAAAGTATAAATAACGCACCCAGAAGGTGCTATTTTTTCCAGGGGTGGGATGGCAGGGTTGGCACTGAGCTGCCTGCCCTGGGCTGCAGGATTGTCACCCTGTTCCTGCCTGCGGAGGAGGGACAGGACAGTGGGAGCTGCGCCTCTGCCTGCTCCAGCGCAACGAGTTAAGCAAACAAAAGTCGTTTTGCAAACACCCACGGTTCAGAGGTGTCCCTGGGATGCCAGAACAGGGAAGCCACTTGGCTTGGAGCCATCGGCCAGCCTTGCTGGCAGGAGCTGCCTGGTGAAAGCCCCGGCCACAGGAGCCGGGGTTTTATCCTGTGCGTGATGAGAGCCTGTCGACACGGAGATTACAGCACAAATCAGGTTAAAACCCATTTATCTGACCCAAGCAGAGCCCGTGTGCTGGGATGTGCAGAGGCGTGAGTGGGGCCATCGCCGTGCTGATGGCTGCGAACTTGTCTGGGTCTGCCGGAGAGCCGGGCAAACCCCGTCCATGCAGCTGTGCACGGTGGGTAATCCAGGGCATGCAATAATTAAACCAGCACACCTGGAAATAGCTCTTTCTGTAGCTCCCAGGCTTAACCAAATGAATGAAATTTGCTCTGGCGTAATTAAAGCGATGCGATTCAGGATCTTGTCTGCAGCGGGCAGTTACTGCAGCTTGACTCTTCACTCTCCGGTGACAGCCACATGGAAGAACCCCCAGCTCCAGCCCCTGCACGATGGCTCCAGTGCTGACTTCTCACCATCAGGGTGCCCATTAACACCAGCCCATTAACAGCAGTTCATTAACACCAGCCTTCAAACCTGTCCGGCAGCACAATGCCTCCAGCGTCCTCCGGCAGCTGCCCCGGCTCACTCCAGCACACAGCAGAGATGGCAAAACACCGGGCTCTCGGCTGCAGTCCCTGCTCCCCTCCAGGCACTTGTAAATCTGCAGGAGAAATCAGTATTCTTCCATTTTAACTATGTTAAACCACGACACATTTATATTCACTCATCTCAAACAATCTCTTTATTTTTTTTTCTCTGCTTGCCCTTTTAGGTGTCAAAATAACCCCAGACTCACTAGTGGCCAGATGGTTTTGGGGGTATTAATGGTAAAATCCTGCACATAAGTGAGCTGCCAGTGAAACTTGCCAGTGGAAAATAAGATTTGGAGACTCCGTGGAGCTTCGTCCCCATGGTTGATGTGTCACAGCAGCACATGGCACTGGTAATGCCACCACTGCTGTCAGCATGCAGCAGCCACAAGCTTTGCAGCTGGAAAAGCCCTGGGTGAATTCCCAGGAGATTCATGCTCACTGGAAAAATCCTGTCCCTGCCTTTTTCCTTCCCTTTCTAAATCTGGATTAAGCTTTCAGTCTGAAGAGGTGACATCAAATGTGACGGAGAGGAAGGAGGGGATGAGGTGGAGCAAGGCCCAAGGAGGTGTGGACAAGCAGCAACTCTGGGCTGGTGCCCAGCCCTGGTCACAACACTGCAGGGAGAGGGAAATTAATTTCCAAATTCTTGAAACACCCATTTTATAAAACTCTGACCCCTGGCAGCTCTCAGTGAGAAATGGGTAAACTTACAGGGGAAAAAGCACTCCGGCCAGGGTGGAAGGGCTCAGAAGCTTAGGGATCACCAAGGAGGATGTGCCAATGGTTTTCTGCCATCCAGCATCTCTTCCAAGCACTGAAGGCAGCAGCCAAAGGGATTTAAATTGGGGATTAGAGAGGCTGCCTGGCTGCAGTGGCACACTTGGGGTACAGAGCATCCCCAGAGCCAGAGGTTTTAGCTGTAATTAGACCAACATCTGTCCGGCCATGGTCAAGGCTTGTGCAGTCTCTATGTTGCTCCAGGCTGAGCTGGAGATTTCCCACAGGCTCCTCCTGCTCTGCTTTTCTGCAATTTCACAGATATCAGAATTTTTTTTCCATCTGATGAGTTCTTCCTCTTCAGAAAGATTAAATCTTGATTGTCAGGTAGTGCTGTAGCAGGCAAGAAGATTTCCCTACCTAGTTCAAATGTCATCCTAGTAAAAACGCTAGTAATAAAAAATAAAAGAGAAAGGGCCCATTATGGACTCAGGCCTGAAAAAATATCCAAAAGATGGATCCTGAAGTTTAGAAACAATTGAAGCTCAGTGGCCAAAGGGCGCTCTGGGGACTGCTGAGCCCAGCACACACATTCATAGGGTGGGGAAATCAATGAAAGATAATTGACTGTGCGCTGGTCTTGAACTAAAAGGGAACAAACCCAAGCATTTTCACCCATCTCAAATAGGTTTGGGTTTTATTGCTATTTTGGAAATTAGGGCAAGGAAGGAAATGCCCAAGTGAGGGGTGGTAGAATGGGGAGATGCTTCACCTGGAGAGGGTGCTGGGACAGGGAGGGGACCACAGGATGTGGCACCCATCCCACTTGTGAAATAGGAATCTTTCCACCTCTTCTGGTTGTTCCCATCATCCCACTTCATCTGAGAGCACTGTACCAGGGACAAGGATCAGAGTCAAGAGGGTGCTGGCAGTAAACCGAGCCGAGCCAACCGCACCCCTGGGAGAGCAGGTCTTGGAAAAGCCGGTTACACCGGTGCCACGTGGGGGACGTGTTGTCACCATGCAGGGGGAGGCTATTTCAGGTTCCCCCAAAATAGCCAAAGGAAGCAGGCTGTTGCTGTTGGAATGATGGCTCCAGGGCTGGATTTGGGGCTGGGGGTCACCAGGAATGGACAGCTAGAAGGGGCTGGGGGTCACCAGGAATGGACAGCTGCTGTCTGCTCTCTGTGGTGGCTTTACCAGATCAAACATGACTTTTCTATTTCACCCCCAGGTGGGGTGATGTACCAAGGACTTGGCTGTGACTGGCACAGGATGAGCCTCCCCGCTGCATTTTCACTTCCCACCAAAGCCCACTGCACTGGAGCAAGCACCAGGAGCAGAAACACAAGAGCAGAGCAGTGAGCCTGGGAGTGGGGAGATGTAAAGATCAAACCAGCAGCGATTTCAAAATAAAATCCAGCAGCCCAGGGAAAATACGGTGTGTCCTTGCCGAGGCTATCATTTATGCCAATTAAAAAAAAAAACCAACAAACTGGCATGGCACGAAGGAGAGCTGCGTGGTATTTCCTGAAAAGGGTGTGGGGAGCATCCTTGGAAAGCCTGCCCTGCACAATGTGCTTGCTGTTTCCAGAAAAATAAAGTTTGCTGTGACCCACCTGTCCCTGAAAAGCAGCTATTTAGGGCTGGAACATGGTCAGCCTGGAGTCAGTGGCTGGGTCTGTCCTGACTGCAGAGCAGCTGGCACCTTTGCCAGGATTTGGGGTTTGGCATTTACCTGCAGCTTTTTAATTGCTGCAAAATGTCTTAGAAAAAAATGCAGGAGAGCTGCCCAAGCACCAAGTGCTCACAACTGAAGGTCTTTCCTCCACAGCTTTTGGCTGGTGGCCATTAACCCCCATAACAGCCATCACAGAACAGGACAGGAGGGGTTTTCTCCTTGTCACCTTCAGATTTTGGGAGTATTTTGACTCAGCTAGGAATCTGGGGGGTTTAGAGCAGCAGCTTTGGGAGAAAGACAGCTGTGGGAGTGATGGGTGAGAGCAGCTCCATGGGACAGTGGAGGGGCTCTGCTGGCAAAGGACAGGAGGGCCCCCATTGGGAAGGGACAGCTTTTGGTGGAGAAGCGAGTGTCCCATGGGTTTGTGTCCCCTCATCCCCTGGCAAGCTGGGACCAAGACTCACTCCCCATCCAGTGGCAGAGCATGCTTGGGGCTCACCAAGGGCATTTCTGAAGGTTTTGGCAGCATAGCAAGACTTGCCAAAGCCTAATCTTCAAGTGAGCTTACCTTTGACATGGAATTTCAACGGTGGAGTGTGGAAAACAAACATAAACCCATAGTTTGGATGGGTTTTTTTCTGTCTGAGTCCTGCTCAGAAGCTGCAGGCAGGCGGTATTTGGGTGACCAGACTGGATCCAGTGTTCTCTGGGCGGCCACGATGCTGAAAGAGAAGCAGCTCCACCTTAGGGCAGGTGCTGGTGCTGGAGCAGGGCCGACCTCGCCACCAATTCAACCATCAGCCATCATCTGTGGCAGAGACTGGCAACATCTGCTTCAGCCCCCAGCCAGGCTTTGAGCAAACACCAAGGTCTCAAGCCTTGGGATCAGTTTGGGGCTGAAAAATTAGAGATTCCCTTAGTCACATTGAAAAAAAAAAAGCCCTCTAATATTTATTTTCTTTCTTAATGAGGTTGGGGAATAAAAAAGGCTGTTTTCAGCAAATCACCCTTTGCATCCTGCAAAAGCACCCTGAGACCCACAGTGGGTGGAAATCCCACACAGAGCAAAACTCCACAACAATAAAAACTCATCCTTGGTGGAAAAATAACTTAGAAAAAAATTAGGCAAGACAAAGCAGGGTTCTGTGGAGCCCTGGATATATCTGGATTAGTCCTATAAAAATCAGCTGTTGTGGCATATCGGCTTCCCTGCAGGAGACAGCAGGAGAGATGTTAACCTGGTCTTGATTTGAAAGCTGCTTATTAGTCCTCATCAAGCATAATTATGCTTCAAAGCCAAATGAGATGTCCAACTGAATTCTGAACACACGTTAATGTTTTTAAATGTGAAAAAAAAACAACAAAACCCTATTTATTGAATCCCAGCCAGGCTCCAAATGATAAAATAGATGCTGCTAATGGCTCTGGGAAGGGAGGGCTGGAGCTTCACTGCAGCTTTGCCAATTAAATGGTTATTACTGACCAATTAGTCAGGAATCAACCCTGCTTTTAGTGATATCTGATTAAGTGCATCCTGCAGATCAGCCTCAGTTGTTAACCAGGGGAAAGAAACACCTTCTTCCCATCAGCCCCCCAGGATATTCAGACTGGGCAGGGTTTGTGCCCACCCTGTTCATGAAAAATCCCTTTTTCTTCCAGCACTACCACTATCCTGGGGAAAATACATCCCAAGGACCCACCTAGGCATGGCAAAACCTTTCAGAGCCAGGAAGGAAATGGGAAGGAAATGAAGGAAAAGGGGAAAATTAACCACACGCAGAGGGTGGCTTCTCCCCCTGCAGCTCACAGGTTGCTGCTGCCCGGCACATGCTGAGCCATGCCCATTCACAGGCTTTTCCAAATATTATCCCAATATTTTCTTTCAGTTCCCAGATAAATGGGCCTCTTCAGAAGGCTTTAAGCCCGCTCTGTTCCAACATTTTCTTTAAAGCAGCAGAGGAAATCTTTGAGTTGTGCCAAGCTGCTGAATCCTGCTTTCAGGGCTGAGCTGCAAGGGGTTTTCCAACAAAAAATAGGGGCAGTGTTGGGCTTTTTCCTTGTTTCATCAGGAAATATGAAGGAGGCCACATCACCCCTTAATCTTCCTTTCTTCCTGCCTCCTCTCCCACCCTGCAGTCCTTCTTTCCTGTGCTTTCCTGTGGTCTTCAGAAATTTCTGAGCATATTCCCAGATTTCCATAGGATGCTCTGCTCCCCCTGCAGAGCATTCTCCCTCTGAATACCCCTGAGTCATGGGGAAACTCCAGGGGACCTTGGTATCTCCTGTGGGACAGAGACAGCAAGGCCACAGCACCCAAGGGAGCTGAGGAAAGTGCCTATGCAACGGCCAGGGGGGGTGGAGACAGACAAAAGATAGGAAAGCACAAAAAAAAGAGCAAAATTTCAGAAAATGTCAGTGCAAAGAACCCCTTCCTTCCACGGACTGGGTGCAGCAACATGTAGAGGATGCAGCAACCAAAATGATACTGGATGAGTATGCTGCAAGCAGGGAAGCTGGTGTGGCTGAGCAGAGGATGACTGCTCACCTCCTTGTTCTAGGTGAGAAGACAGCTCTGGATGCCGTGGCTGGCTTGGACAGCACCTGGGCAGAGGGAACAGCCCTTGGGCACAGGGACAGGGCTGGTAAGAATCTGTATGTCGATCTGAGGTGCAACAGGGTGAAGGAGTGGAAGGAAAATAAAAAGACATTGTGGCTCTGGGAGTCTCTGATGGGCTGGAGGGGGACAAGAGCAGACCTAGTACGAGGGGGCACTGCTCAAGGTATTTCCTGGCTTCTTACTCAGCCCTACACATCTACAACTTGTGCTTACAGGGTCTGGATGGGGGCAAGAGAGGTGATGCTCCCCAGGCACTGAGATTTGTGGGGTCCATGGCCATGTGTCCTTGGGAAAGGCCACTAAGAACACCAAAGCTGTGATGTGCAGGAGCATCCCCAAATGATACCCAAAGGGGTCCAGCCCTGGTGATGGGACAAGATTGGTGACTGGGGATGGGATGTGGCCCTTTCCATTGTCCTCAGCTGGGTTTCTGCTCCTGGAAAGGGGGGAATCCCGTTTTCCCGGGCCACAGGATGGGGCATGAGGAGGCCAACAGTCCCAGCAGACATGGGATCCATTGTGGCCTCTGCCTGTCCCCGTCCTCTGGAGCAGCGCAAAGGCTGCATCAGCTCATTTCCTCCCGCCGTTCCTTTACCCCTGGGCATCCCTCGGGGCCGGGGCACGAAAATTCCCCGCAGGGCCGTGCCACGGGCGTCCGGGTGCAGCCGGGGGTGTGAAGGAGACGCCACGGTCCCCGGAGCCCGGGGAGCCCGGGGAGCCCCAAGGCTGCCCGCGGCCGGTGCGCCGGGCCGGCACTAGGTGGGGATGGCACCACGCCGCGGGGAGGAGGAAGGGCGGGAGGAAGGGCAGCGCCGGGGCTGGGCTGGGCTGCTGCTGCTGCCCGGGGAGCGGCGGGGCTCGGGCTGCGGGGGACTGCCGGGTTGGGCTGAGGAGGGCTACAGGGAAAGGCGGAGGGGAGGGATGGGGCAGGGATGCGGGCGGTACGGCTGCGATGCTAGAGACAGAGTGGCAGGGATGTTGGAGGCAGCAAGGACCACATAAGGCGTTATTGCCAAGGCTGTGGCTGTCAGTCAGTCTGAGGTCTGAGCCCCTCTCCTCGCCCCACTCAGGCTCATAACGGTTCTTACTGACGTTAATCACATTTTGAAATTTTAGAAAGGAAGTCAGACCTTCTGCATCCCACAGCTTGTTCCATCCATGGCTCTGTGCTAAGGTGGGACACTGGCACAGCTGAGAGCTGGGCAATTGGTCACCAAGCTCTTGGAAAGGCTGGGAGGTGGCCACAGAACTGGGAGAGGGATGCAAAGTGCCTGTGGTCTCAGTACAACCTCAGTGCAGGGCTAAAGAGGGATGGATCCATGTCAGGAGGAAAACTCCATCAAAGGGAATGTGTCACGCTGGCTGCTCAGCCATGCAGTACCTCCAGACCTGGCTGGGACACAGCAGGCCAATGCAATAACCCTGCATGTGAAAGGGCTTACTTGCTGTAAATCTTTGCAGGATTCACTTGATCCAGTCCTACCTCATGAGTCACCACCAAAACCAGGGCACAGTGTAAATCTCACCCCCTCTCTGCTCACAGCAAGACTCAGCTCATTTCCACAGCCACTGTACAAAGCATTTTCAGGGAAAGCATCACCCTGAAGTCCTGAACCAAGAGACAGGATTTTTCCAGCCTCCTCCTGCAGGGACCCAAGCATCAGCAGCAGGAATTTGGCCATCAGCATCTGCAGGGAAACCCAAGGTGAGAAACAACTGTTCATATACATTTTTACACCAATTTTTGAGGAGCTGGTCTCACCACTGGGTTAGGTGCATAGACCACAGCCAAGGAAAAGTTGCCTAATTTTTGCTTCCCCTCTTCTCAATGAAAAAAGCCAACGAACCAGCCCAGTCCTGCGGCATGTCTGTCAAAATCCATGTTCACTACAGAAATGGTGGCTCAGAGTGAGCCACTGAGGTCTGCACCCTCGAGCCAGGGGACAAAGGAAGTCAGCACCACTGGGAGAGGAGCATAAATCAGAATATTGATTTAAATGTAACTATTGATTTAACCCCTTCTGCTGCTCTGTGTTCCTCACATGCTCATCCAAATCAGAGAGAACATAATTTCAGACAAACTCCATGGCTGCTTGCTGTGCAAGCCATCAGTCCCCAAAACTCACGAGTCCCTTTGTGCTCAGGAACCAGGCTGGGGTGGCAGGTAGGAATCAGAATCAGGATGGCCAAGGATAGCCCGGAGAGCAAGAGTGCAGGAAGCAGGGTCTTATTACCAGGGGTCATCAGTGCTACAGGTACCAGATTACACTTTTCTGAGGGTTTGTTTCTTGACACAACAAACAAAAACAGGTTCTGAGGATATTATTTTATATATATATACATATGTATATATATACATATAATATTTTTATATATCCCAGCAGCTCCAGGAGGATCTCAATGCTGCATTGCATACAGGAAAGCTGGTGGCTGCAATGCACCCAGAGATTCTCCCTTACCTTAAACTCAGCCAGAAAAATCCCTCCAGAACCTCTGGAGCTGCAGCTTCACCTTCTCAAAGTGGCATGCACACAGCAGAGGTGTTTTGGAGAGCTCCCATGCTTAGACAGAGTAGGGAGGCAGTGGGAGGTCAGGACTATGGAGCAGGAAGTGATCCCCCCCAAACTCAATCCAGTTTGAAAGCCTGGCAAGCACTAACACTAACAAACAGTCAGTGTGTTTATATCCCACCTTCCTGCCGGAGAGCAGGGGTTATTTTTGGCATATTTTGTCATTGGTGGAGATGTCAGTGAAGGCCAGGAACAGTGCAGAGCTGTCGGGAAAGCCCAGAGGCAACTGCCCCAGGCACAGGATGATGAGATGAGGGATGTGGGAAGCTGCTCCAAACCATTTACACAGGGATTGGGTTTTGCCTGCAGGATGTGGGGCACAGCCCTGGCTTCAAAACACCTGGGGACTAAGAACAGCATGGACTGTCCTATTCCAGCCCTATACCATCCCCACGCTGCTCCCATTCACCCCGTGCAGCAACAGAGCAGGAGTGTCACCCTGAGCCCTCACCCATCAGGTGCTTCACTCCTTCCCACCTTTCCTGCCTGTGCACGAACCATGGCCATCAGCTGGGCACCAACAGTGATGTTCTGGCATCATCAGCCACCTCTTCCAGCTTGCACTCACTGTCTTTCATCAGGGATTACTGCTTATGCTGAGTTGAAACAGAAAAGGAGGAAGAGAGCACAAAGCAGCATTGCTCCTGCCCACTTGCCATTGTGCCACAGGGCTTGGCCACATTCTTTCCACTCACTGCTGGTTTAGAGATAATTTAAACCACTCACCTCCCCTGTTTTCCTCCAGCAAGTGACCTCCTTACCTACAGTTTTGGATCTGCTTTGTCCCTCCTGTGAGCACCAGACGTCCTCTTCAACCTGGACTGCTTTTCCTGACAAAACCAGCAAGATCAGCAGGGAGAGCACACGAGTTCCTGTGAGCGCTTGCAGGCTGATGGCTTTGGCAGATAGCTGGGTCTTCTCTTCCAGATATGTAACTAAAATAGGGAGCATGAGTAGCTGGAAAGCCCAGGTTTGATTTGGGCAGAAGCTTGGACTGGTATCAGCCAAGAGGAAAACAGGTAAAACCAGGATTTTGGCAGGTCAGGAGTTACTGGCCAAACCTCAGACCAGGTGTGATAAGCTCAACTGCCTCACTGCAGCAGGGAATGTGACTGGAAGCACCATCCTTTCACATGGCTTGTCCATGAAACACAAGATTTAAGCCCAGAAAGCTGGTGGATACGTGAAGAAAGGCCTTCTTCCATGCCAGCTTCAGATGTGTGGTCTCCTATCTCCTTCAGCCTTTGCTGCTGCTTATTCCCCAGCATCACCCGAGGCCACCCCCACACTTCTTGTTTAGCACAGGTAGTCTGGAGGACTGCAGTCCACCTGAGAACGGATTTAGCCCCTCAACAATGGTGCAGTTTGAGAAGATGCCACAGGCTCTACTCGGCATCAAGAGCCTGAATTGAGCCCTATCTTTGCCCACCCATTCAGATCCAGAACTTTCTCTGAGCCTCTTTTATTAGCCCCAACCAAACAGAAGAAATTAAGAACATCCCCATTAATTCCCCATGCATATGAAGGGGGTGAGGATTTCTCCTCTAGCTCAGGAGCACTGTGGCCTCATTGAGCCCAGCACTGGCTTTCAGTCTCACAGGCATGTTCACCTCCTCCCTCCCCAGTGCTGAGCAGAGAACAGGGCAATTCCCTTAATGAGTCTCCGTCTGTCCAGCCCTGCTCAAAGCAATTAGCAAAGCCAGGCACTAATGAACTTGGCTTCAGAGCACCCCGGAGATGGGCTATTGCCATTTGAAGTGGAGGAAAACCAAGGTGAGAGCAGGTGGAGTGGCTGACCCTGGTCACGAGGTACCTTGGGTTGGATGCAGGAGACAGAGCTCCCTGCCTGGAGCAGGGAAAGGATGGCAGGTAGACACGAGGGCGACCACAGCTCTCTCATGTGGTGTCTGTGGCTGGAGAGACTGGTTTGTCCACGTTTGGGAGGGCAAGAGGGACTCCCCACCCATCCCAGTCCTGTCTCATCCCTGAGTGGCTTTGGGGAAGCTGTGTCTCTGCAGCCAGAGCTCCTGACACCCACCTTGGTGGAACTCCTCTACATCCTGCCCCCTAAGTTTTGCAAGACCCCAAATGATGCCATTGAGGCACAGAGCAGCAGGACTCATGGGTCCCCTTGCAAAGAAACTTCCTCAGTTCATGACTCACCATCCCACCCTCCCTGGTGTCACTCGTGACTCTGTTTCACTTTGCTGCAGCAGCATTTCACCATCTCTTATCAATGCAGAAGACAACAGGCAGCCTGTCCTGGCTGCAGACACGTGCCCAACACCTCTCCCTGAAGCATTTTTGGACCAACCTCCCCGTTGCTGTGAACTGAACATCCTCTTGTAAACAACAGGTTCCCCTGCAATGCTGGAGGGGGTCAGAGTGGGTGTCTCCAGGTCTGCCTGCAAGGGTGAGGATAGCTGATAAATCACAGGGATGTGGCCTCTGCACCACAGGCTCTCACAGCACACACGTCCTCACATGCACGTTGACGGCATGCTAAAAATATTCTTCACTTTTTGACCGATTAAAATTTTCCAGGAGAGTTGGAACCACAGCCCCCACCCTATCTGTAAAGCCAGAGGCTTCCCCTCACCTCCCCCAGCCCTGCCAGGAAAACAGAGAATACTGAACAACAGTTCCAGTAATTTGGGGGGGTTTGGTTGCTTTAAAAGCCTGGCTAAAATATAATATTTTTTCAATAGTTTATTTTGTGATGTCTGGCACCATTCTGGAGCTAAACTTGGCACCCTGTCTTGCTCTCATACACCCACTGAGAAGGCTGTGGGTGAGCCGGGATGATCCCACTTCCCACCCAAAATCCCATTTTGATGGCTCAGGAAATTAAACAAAGAAAATATGTTTTAAAACCAGCTCCCACCTGGTGTTAGGCAACAGAAAGCTAACACTGGCTTGGTGACAGCTCTGAATGCTGAAGGCCAGTCACGATTTTCTTGACATACCTTTCAGAGGTGCCTGTTGTGCCAGGTAAAGAAGGAACCTGAAGGATACTGTCAAACCCCTGGCCACTGGCCAGGCCCCTCTGTGCCATCACTGGTGCTTCTGGCAGCATTTTCTTTGCCTAATTTGGCTCTTGGCCATGGAGGAGGAGCAGGGGAGGCACAGAAGGTGTTTATACAACATGGGGATTGTCTTGGCGAAGCCAGAGCCTTTGCCAAACTGAGCTGAGCTGATAGGAAGGAGATGTCATCAGTGTGTTTTTTGCCAATTATCACTAATAATTATTTGTGTGTAGTTTCTCTTACAAGTTCCAGTCCTGGCTCAGGCCCTGCTGTTCTTGCAGCCCTGTGCAACAAGAGCAAACAGAAGGGTCCTACCCCAAAATCCTGCAGGTGAGAGGAGAGGGAGGGCAAATACAGTGCTTGGGCAATGCCCTGACCATGGTGATCAGCACAATGCATCCTCCCTTTTGATGCTTTTCCCTTCTCACACCAGGTACAACCAGTTAGATCCTGTCTGTCCTCCCTTGGCTTTTCCGAGTGTGTTTGGTGCCTCAGCCTCTTGTCAAAACCCAGATTCATCACAGCACAGCTATTAGCTGCTCCCTCCCATGTGAGATGTCTTTCTGCTGACACGGCAATCATTCTCCTGTCAACGTGCCTTGACAGTACCAGGATTTCTCATTTCAAGTCCTGGTGTGTCCCAGGGTGATTCCCAGCTCCTCCATTAACCCCTGGCCCTGCAGGATGGGGGTAGCCTGCCCTGATGGATGCTCTGCTATCCCTTCCACCTCTGGTTAGCAGAAGCTGCCTCCTGTTTTCCTCTCAGCACTTGCCATACCTATGCAGAAGAGCATTCAACCTGGAGGTAGAGGGTGTCAGACTTTTATTCTCCTTTCCTTCTTATTTTCTGTGCTGAGAACAATGGAGGCAAGGTTTGCAGAGGGAGGTAATATCTTTTTTTAGACTGACTGAAATAATTAGAAGAAAAACCAGGCAGGCTGTTGGGTACATGAGCCCTCCAGCAGGCCTGAAATAGCTGCAAAAGTCTGCAAAGCTGAATACCAGTGAAGAACAATAGCTCTAAGCATGACTAGTGTTAACCACTTCTGCTACCAAAGACCATTCCCCAGCTGTTTTCCTTGGGGTATCACCCCTCTGCCAAAATCCACTGTTCAGAGACCACCCCCTGGCCAGGAGCCACTGCTGTGGCTGGGGGAGCCACGTGGCTACACAGACCTGAGCCCTGGACATTGCTCCATGCTGGCTCCATGGAGCATCCCTCGCCTCTCTCCATGCTGGGCCCTGTCCTGCAGCTCCTGGGGCCTGACCTGACCCCAGCCCCAGGGACACTGCACTACCCTGGACCCTGCCTCACCCCCGGGACCCTGTCTGACCATGAGGACTCTCTGATTTCAGGCACTGTCTTACTACAGGAGTCTGGCCTGACCTCATGGGACCCTCTCTGATCCCTGGGGATCGTGTGAGACACCAGGGAGCCCCCTGACCTTTGGGACCTGCTGATTTCAGGAACTGTCCTACCACAGGGTCTAGCCGGATCCCTGGGGACCCTGCCTGACCCCAGGATCAGTATGTGACCCCGGGGACCCTGCCTAACCCTGGGGATCCTATTGGATCCTGGAGACACCGACAGACACAGAGGACCTTCTGATTTCAGGGATCCTCCGATTTCAGGGATCCTCCCATTTCACAGACATTGTCTCACCACGGGGGTTTTGCCTGATCTCTGATGACCCTATCCGACCCTGAGGGATCTCTCCTACCCCGAGCTCCATGTCCCGCTCCGGTTATCCTGTCATCCCTGGTTATTCTGCCCACCCCAGGGTCCATGTCCCACCCCGTAGCCGCCGTCTGATCCCTAGACCCCGTTCATCCCCCTCCCCTGGACTCAGTCCCAGCCCGTCCCGGGGGCTCCCATCCTCGTGGGCGGCGGGGCCGGGGCCGGGGCCGGGCCAGGCGGGGGGGCCGGGCCAGGCGGCGGCGGGGCCGGGGCCGGCGGCGGGGGCATCCCCGCCTCCTCGCTGGCAGCGCCGGAGCCGCCGGAAACCCGGTGGTGTTGCTGCTGCCGCGGCTCCGGCTACCCCAGAAGTTGTTGCCGAGGGAGAGCGGCGGGGCCCGGGCCGGCACCCCCGGCCCGCCCGGCATGACCGTCCGCCCGGAGCCCAGCGGGGCAGCGGGGCGGCGGCCGAGCCCCTGAGCGGGCGGCGAGGAGCCATGGAGCAAGTGAGTCCGGCCGGGAGCGGGACGGGGAGCGGGGGGACCTCGGGACAGGGAGGGGGGACCCCCGGGCCGGGCGGGAGAAGCGCCTGCCGGGACAGGGGGACCGCACCGGCCACTTCGGGGTGTTTTCGGGTGTTCGCCGGCGCTGGGACATCCCGGCCCCGCTGCGCCCGGGGGACGGCGAAGGAGACCGCGGGGCGGGGGGTTCCCCATCCCCGGCAGCCCCCGGAGAGGCTCGGGCAGAGCCTCGGCAGCGCATCCCCGCAGCCCTCGGGATGTTGGACCCGGCCGGGAGGGGCTGCCGGGCTCGGCCGGCGCTGGCAGAGCCGGGCTGGTTTCCACGCGTGCTCGGGCCACCCCGAGTGACTCCCGCTGGGGTGTTGTCCTGCCCTGCTGGAGCCGGGCCTGGGTCGAATCGCCAGCTTGGCCATGGCTACGCACCTCCAGCTTTCCCCACTTCTGTTCTGCTCCTCCTTTCTGTTTGGGACGGGTTTAACTCGGAGAAGGGCAGTGGTGCTTCTTCTGCACACGGTTTTCATGTCCATGGGATCAGACACCCCAATAATCCATCCCTGTGAGAATTGATTAAGATGCTACAAATTTGTTGGCAAGTTAAACAGGTCGCTTTCTCCCCTCGTCTGGCCACGCAATTATTCCTGCTTCCTTTCCTTGGATGAGGTTTTGCTGCTCAGGCACAAAGAAAACTCCCGGTGGAACGGACTGCCGGAGGACTTCAGTCTCTGTCTGGTACATGCGATCCCTGTAGCTGTGGCTTGTCTCTCCCCCCTCACACCCCCTTATTTCAGCTCCCAACATTCTGTGGCGAGAATGAAAGCTCTTTTAAAACAGCAGGGAGACGGCAAAGCAGCCCAAGTTGGTAGTGACTGAGAGTTGTTATTATCCGCTGGCATCCATGAAATTAATCCACAGCAGAGAAACTGCTTCCAGCTGGTGGCTGCCGGCCAAAGGGGCTTCACACTTACCCCAGCATTGGCTGGCCCTCTCATGGGCTTCTCTTCTTTAGTGATGCATGAATCCTCCAAGAATTGCTTGTAGAAGGGGTGTCAGAGGCAGTTCCCCAAGTTCCACGTGGATCTGAGCAGTTTGTTTCCAGTGAAACAATCTGTTCTGCTCCAGCAGGCTGGGGAGAAGTGGAAGTGCTAACAGCAAGGTTTGGGAGATAACGTGGAAAGGGAGAAAAAGAGTGGACGTGTAGGGATGCAGGTTGTCTCCTGGGAGTTGTTCATCAGCACCTTGGTAAAAAGGAGTGTGAGACAGTGAGATGCTTGATTGAATTAAAGTTGATGTAACTGGCTAAGGCACTTCTGTGATCTGTGTAACTTTAAAAGCACCACTGTGATTCAGCTCTTGGGGGTTTGTTTTGTTGGAAGACATGAAGACTGTGTGGGTTTGTGGGCCCATAAAATACAGGGCAGGGGAGAAAAAACTGCCTAGTTGTTAAATAAAAAGCCATCTTGTCTGATTTGGGTTCTCTGCTGAGCTGCAAAATGTGAGGCTAAACCAAGCTGAAGGAGTGGGACTCGTGTTTCACCTCTAATGCAAAAATGGCTCCTTTGGGCTGGTTTTGGGAGCGATGCCTTTGGCCTGAGCCAGCATTGGGATAACTTGGTTCTTCCTTCATTTACACTGGCTCACTTGGCTGTCAGGGGGCTTCTTCTCATAGAATTACCACAAGAGTGAATCCAGCCCAAGAACATCCCAGGAAGTATATCTGAATATTTCTTGTAGAATGCTCATATATAGCGGAGTTAACAACAGCAGCTCATGTCTTTGTGTCATGCTCCCATTTTAATTGTGGAATTGCAGGCAGGGGACACAGGATGGACACAATGCCCTGCTGCCGGTGCCCTTCCCTGGCCAACCTCCCCTTGCCAATTTGGGGCAGGGCTGGCAAAAAAATAATCTGCAAAAATGTCAGGCACCATCTCTGAGACTCTACTTGCTTTTGCAGGAAGAAAGATTGCAGTTGAATCATCTGGGGTTTTTATGTCCTAAAGCTGCAGGTGAGGGATTACAGCACCTGCCCCCCTTGTGGGATGTTCTGGGTATGTGTGAGGTGGAAGCTGCTGACCCAGAGCCCAGCAGCTCAGCATCCCTTTGAGTGCTGGATCTCACCCCTCACATCTGCCATGTAGCAGGGACTGGAGAAGGCTCAGGTGACTCCTGTGCAGTGCAAGGGGCAGAGCTGTCTGCTTGTGCCTGTTGTCACTTGCTGAGAGCAGCACTCTCCATCTCATTGCACCTTCCCTCTCCTGGGCTGCTCAGGTGGGCTTGGAGTCATGGATCCTCTGTGTGGATGCTCCTAGGTGCTGGCACAGCAAGAAATCTTTCCTGGTATGGAGGGTTCCCCCATGCTTGGCTCCTTTCAGGTAGAGGTTCCAGCCAGGGCTCCTGAGTGATCTGAGGAGCTCCAAGGCAACCCTGCAATGCCAAGGAGGGAGGTGCAGTCCCTGAAAGGCTGGAGAGCCAGACCCCAAAACAGCTCTGCCCCTGCTGTGCCTTGTACAGAGGTGCCAACATGAGCCCCAGCTCTGCTGGGGCAGGTTGTTTTTCAGAGGTAGATGTCAGGTGCTGTGTCTTCACAGGGAGTACTTTTATTTTAAAACCAGTGTAGTTTTTGCTCTGCAGAGCAGAGCATGGATAGACATATTTACCATGTGACTTCAGCCTTTCTGCCAGGTGGTAAAAAAAAAGCCCAGCAAAAATTCACCTGCCAAGCAAAAAAAAAATAGCCTTAAAAGAGTGAAAACATTTTAGCAGTTGTTGTTCTGGTCTCACTTGAATAAACTCTTCACACAGTGACATCCATGCACAAGTGCTACAAGGGAGGTTAAAGTCCATGCCCAATTATCTAAAAATGACATCAAAAGGGTTCTCGATCAGGAAACCAGCAGGTCTGTATTTGTGCAGGAATTGATGTTTGCTGAAGTCGCAGATCTCAACTGAATACAACTTCCTGGCAACCTAAAAAGTCAAGTTTAAAAAAAACCCACCCTATGTACTCCCTCCATTTCCCGGAAAACTTTTTGATGCTCAGTCATCCTGTATTGTGGCCATTTCAGATGCAGCTCAGTATAACTGAAATAACTTCTACAAAAGGCACTGAGGCTGTTACAGGTTTCAGCCCAATTTTCTTTTAGGCAAAACACAGTTTGAGTTTCTTGTCCCCAGTCTGCACCCGAGCGTACCGGAAAAAGCCCAGCCCCTTGCAGATCGTAGTGGAGGTCAGAATAAATGTGGGTGCATGGGGTGTTTAATCTGCTTTTCTTCTTCTCATGGGTGCGAGCTCCCTCTTTGGAATAAGAGCTTACCCTGATGAAAGCTGCTGTCCAAGGGTGTGTTCAGTGGGAGATTGGTGCATGAAAACAGATTCGTTAGCAAGGCTCTCCTCCAAATTTTTGAAGCTTGTCCATACACACTTGCTCTGTCCTGGCTGTGGGAGTGTCCAGCTCTGACTCTGTTCCATGCACTTGGGATTTTCTCATGTTATGAAACAAGATGTCTGAGCTCCAGCTGGTCCAGTTTGTGCAGTGAGGGCCATTTTGGGATGTTTAGGGCTCTCTTGTCACACACCCTCTTTTTGTGTGCCAGCTCTCTGCAGCAGGATTGCTGCTATTACACGTGGGGATATGGAGAAAACTGAGTCTGGGGGACAGTGGGGTCCCTGGGAGGAGGTTGGAGCATTTGGGCTTGGCCTCTCCTGACAAATCACAAGGTTGGTGAGGTGATTGTGTAAGGGGATTTGGCTCAGCAAGGGATTCCTCTTGCCTTGCTCCAGGGAAAGAGGCTTATTGAGGGGTCCGTGGGGTGTGGGGAGCAGCAGG
The DNA here is from genome assembly GCF_027477595.1 of Haemorhous mexicanus. NCBI lineage: Eukaryota > Metazoa > Chordata > Aves > Passeriformes > Fringillidae > Haemorhous > Haemorhous mexicanus. The sequence goes on from NC_082353.1 coordinate 19,751,295, forward strand.
GTACTGCAAAGGAGGGATACAGGGATCCTGCCTTTGCAATGGCTCTTCCAGTGCACTGGAGAGGAGGAAAGCTTTCATCTTTTACCTGCTGGGAACATTTTAATATGGATGTGGTGAAGCCCTGTCCCTCATGCTGTGAATTTGCCCACAGGAGTTGGTTTGGGGATGGTGACCAAGCATAGACACCCAGAAGAGGAGTTTGCAGAAGTGGCCTTGGACTAAAATATGAGTGTTGGTACCGATGCCAGCAGAATCTGTCGTGCTGGGATTTATCAGAAAGCTGGAGGAGCAAAGAGGAGAGGAGGCTGCTCTTTTTCAAGGTGCACTTGGTGCATGAGTGAGCAAGGAGTACCTCCCCAGAGAGGGAAGCAGAGCCCCTGGGGGAGCAGAGGAGCAAGGTGGACTTGCTGCCATCCTAACAGTGTCTCCAGGGATCTGTGCCCACTTACCAGTCCTGTGAGAGCTGGTTGAGTTTTCCTCTGGAAGATGCCAGTCTCCCATTGTGATGTGGCGGGGAGGGACCACATTTGGTGGGTGCCAAAATCTTCTCTGGGCTGGCTTCTGATGATGGAAACTCCTTATGCCTTCTTTCCTTGCAGGAAACAAAGGAGGAGGTCTCAGAGAAACCAAAGTGTGCTCCAACTGCAGAGAAATATGGCTGGATTAAAAAAAGCAGTGGGGGGCTCCTGGGACTGTGGAAGGATCGTTACATCCAGCTGAGGAAAACACAGCTCGTGGTCTACGAGGATGAGGTATGGTCACAGCCAATGGCCTTGAATGAGGGGCAGGAGCAAGCCCCTGGGGACACATGCATGTCCCTGTGTATTTTACTCTTCCCTCCAGCCCACTCCTTTTGAAAGGGCTTCTCCAGATATCTCCAGGAAGGGTAAACTCTCTAAAAGAGACAGCAGCTGCGTTTTAAATATATTATATATTATAAATATTTTAGCCACTGAATATTTTGACTGAGCCATTGCCAAAATAAAAAATGGGGGGCAGGACATCCTGTGAGAAGGTGAACAGAGTAAAGCTTTGGGCGGAAGCAGGATATATGCAATGAGGTTTTGGCTTTTGAAGGATAAAAGTGATTGTAGCAGGCTGACTTCCCACCTGCCACTTGAGGGGATGGCAGGCAACCCTGCAGCTGTTTGGCACCTCTCAAGCAGCTCAGATTGTTGCCAGCCAGACTCTTCAGGGTTTCTTTTAGCCACTGAAGGATGCAGAGTGAGATTGTGAGTGCTTGCTGTCCTCCTTAAGCACGGACAGTCTGGATTTGGCTCATCTTTTCCCTTTACTTGAGCCAGTTCTGAGCAAAGGACCCCTGGGAGCCTTGTCCTGGACTTCCCTAGATAAACTGCATGCCTTAAGTTCATGGCCGCACTTAGAGCTGTTTCCAGACAAATGAGGAGTAAGAGCCAAGCCAAATCTGTCCTGCATTTTCAGGCAAGAAGAATGAAAAGTGCAGGGCTGCTCCTGCCAGGATGCAAAGGTGGCTTTGTCCTGAGTCAAGCCCTTGTTCCTGGCCTGGAAGCAGCTTCTGCAAGAGCAGAGTTTGCCCCAAAAGTTAGAAATTACAGTGCAGATCACAAGCTACAACCAAGAGGGGTGTGAGATGAGGGGTGGGTAGGTCTAAGTCCTGTGGTGGCCTGTGTGTGCAGCAGGGTGGGGGACTGTGGTCTGCACAAGGACCACGTGCCTGTGAGGTGTCAGGCCCAAGAGGATCTGGGTCATGTGTGGGCATCAGGACGATATAAAAGCAAAATCATGTAAAGCTTCATGTGCAGTGTGTCAAGGGAAGAAGAATGGGGAAATGTTTCAGCAGCTGCATTGCTGTGGTGGTTTCAGGAACAAAGGACTGACAGTGAGTTCAGTTCTCTTTTTTAAAAAGATACTCTTGCCTAATAAAGAAGATTTGTTATAAACAATTTAGGTTAAAGGGTACTACCTCTTCCCTTATGCTGAACGCTCCTGCTTTTCCCAAATCCCAAAGCTTTCTGGTGTCATTTGTTCTTAGCTGTGAAATGTCATGAAGAGTGTAAAAATAATGACAGGAGAAGTCAATGTCAGGTGATGAGTAGTTTAGAAGGCAGGAAAAGCAAGGGGGAGTTCTCTTACTCAGAGGGATGCAGCCTGGTCCTGCAAACTGTTGACTCTCTGTAGATCATTTCCCAGTGCCCTGGACACCTGTTGACTCCAGCTGAAGCTTCAGGAACTCGAAGATTCAAAATCTATAAACATGACGTAGGTTTTTTTTGAAGGGCATGCCTTTAAAAACAAGATACATGGAGGGTCTCATTACCACAAGGGAAAAGGAGGCTTTTAAAGTAAGATTAATTTTCACAGACATTCAGAAGAAGGAAAAAAATCCCAATCATTTAAAGGGTTATTTTATTATCTCAAAAAGGAAAATGGCATTTGTAACAACCAGGCATAATGTTTTCTGGTAGCCTGCGGATTGTGGTAACATCCTGTAATAAATTGCATCTGTAAGCTACAGTAGCTGCAAGGTCCCATTATTGTAAATAAGGGATCATGTTAATATCTATAGGCTATTAAACTGGCTTACAGTGAAGTCAAATGTCTTAGGAGAGGAAATTGCTGCAAAATTATCTGGTAGCACAATAGGATAACATGTGATTGTGCAGACTTACTACAGGGAAACCAAAGGAAATGGCAATTTTCTGCACTCAGGAGGGGTCTTGTTGCAACAGAATTGAGGCAGTTAATGTTTATTACTGTATTTATCTTCCTTTAATGTGAGTCAGGGCAGTGTGGTTGTCTCTATCTTACAAATGGGGAACTAAGTTTTTGAGATGGGAAGGGTTGATGTCTAGGCAGAGTCTGTGGTGCAGTGTGCTACGGTGCTTTGCGTTTCTGGAGTTCAAGGTGCCATTTTTCCCACTGGACCTTCTCCACTTATCTGCTCTGTGTGACCCTGGAGAAGAACACAGCATTCCAGACCATCCTCAGGCTGAAACATTTACAAATGGGGTTGTTCAGTACTTGCTGAAAAGGAAAGGAGATAAAACCTCAGGCAACAGGAATAAAAGGCATCTCTCCATATGTATGCTGAATTAGACTTGGATGGGTTAAACGGGGGTCAGCTTCTATGTGGGCAGGCAGGTTTGGAGGCTGAGCATTTCAGCTGGTCTGAGCCCATCAGATTTCCAGGAACTGAGTAGTGCCTTGGACTCAGTGTGCTTTTCTCAGTGCCTCCCGTGTCCACCCCTTCACAAAGGGGTGCTAATGTTGCCTTTAGCGGTTGTTTCCCATGCAGGCCGCCTTGTTGATGCAGTTGCATGAACCTGGCTGCACTTGTAGCTGAGGTTGAGGTGCAAAACAAGAGCAGAAGGGGCAGCCAACACGAGATACAGACAAGAACATTGTACAGTGTTGCTGGAAAGTACAGTCCGAGCAGCACACAAATACCATATATCATCATCAGTAGCAATCTCCAGGAATGTGCTGGAGATTGATTCCCTGCCCTGCCCTGGGAACATGTTCCCCAAGTTGCATCTGCTAGTCAGGCTTTGGGTTTGGTTTAAAGCAGAGCCACCTCCTGAAGGCAAATGGCAAGTGCCTATTGTGTTACCTGGAGCAGATGGGGTGAAAGTCATCCCACATGGGTTCAGGTTTCTTTCAGAGGACGGGGAATGAAGGGAGATGGCTTTCTTGTTCTCTGCTGTGCCTGCATCTACAGCACCCTCCATCTGTACCCTCACCTAAATGAAGATGCAATTAAGCAAGATGTTTGCATATTCCATACCCAAATGTCAGGAGAGGAGGCACTGATGCAAGTACAGGGTGCTCAGATCCCAAGAAACTGCTGTGCAGGTCTGCATAGAGCCAAGAGGGCTATTTTCTAGTGGGGTTTCTTGTCTTCTTGTCTCTGCATATTCTTGCAATAAAAAACATACAAAGTTGTTGTTTTTTTTTTTTTTTTTCCTGAAGACCAGGCAATACAATGTAGGGTGACAAGACAGATCATTATTATTACTTCATGGATTAGAAAGCATCAGTCTTGAGTTTGGATTTTTTTACCCCCTAAACAGTGCAGCTAGTGCTTAGACCTGTTTTCTTGTTGTTTTAGGGTTTCTTTGTAAGTGTATTATTTGACAGGGAAAAATCCTACTAGATTCTAGAGACAAGAGGATCCACTTGACGTTCAACAGTTAGACATTTAAAACATCTGCATTTTGCCCCTGGTAAAGTGATTGCAAGGTATACCCAAAACTGATTTGTTAAAACACTTTGAGAACCTCAAATAGAGAAATAAATTGTAATTTCAGACATTTTACACTGAATGGAGGGTCTCAGCCCCTGAGTGTGTGTCAGTGAGGAGATTTTTGCTGGGAATTAGGCCTTCATATAAATAAAAATTTCAGGGAGTCTTTTCCCCCCACCTTTTTATAAACTTTTCATTAAGAAAATTTGCCAAGTGTGATTCTTCGGTTAAGCACGTGCATTAATATGTCCAGATGTTCAGTAACTTTCTTCTGAAGGGCCAAGCCAATAGACACAGATAGGTTTGTCACAGGATGTACTCCATGAAGAGTTAATGGAATAGTTTTTCTGCATTAAATCATGAATGTAAGGGTTCTGTACCAGGATTGAGCTTGTCCAGAACATGTGTCAGGGCAGGACTCTGGAAGTGACCTTGTCTGTGCATGGTGCTGAGTGTCCTTCAGGTCCCAGGAGGCTGAAGGGACCTGGGGACCTGCATCAGGGTCAGGTCTTTAGTTCTTTATCTTAGTGTTGCAGGACAGACAAAGGATCTCTTTGTGACCCAGGTAGGCTCACAGAGTGGGGATGGCTGCTTGCCAAGGGTAAAACATAGACAAAAGCCCCATTCTGCTGCTCCCTGAACTCAGATGCTTTTCTTTTGCCTCATACATGGAGTTTTTATATTTCTCTGGCTGCTTTCTTCCCTGCTTTCCCTGAAGAGGATAACTCACTTGAAAAGTTCAGTCCCTGAGATGAGGGAACCATAGCTTGTACAGTAAAGGTGTCTCTGGGAGACAGCATCCTGCATGTCCCCATCCTCTCTGCCCTTGTTCCTGGCCAGACCACAGTCCCCAAAGCCTCCCCAGAGAGAAGACAGGCAGCTGGAAGGCAAAAGGCAATCTCACAGCAAAACCACACCTTTCCACTCTGCCAAGTCCCCTTGTTCCCCAGCTTGGTGTTCCACAGCCCTTAGGACATGGCGCACGGCTTGCACAGGGAAGAGTTCCTGTCCAAGAGGCAGGACAGATGGCATGGACAGGGAGGGTGACAGGGGCTCTGCTGGGGACAGAGCTGCTCTTGAGAGCAGGGAGGGTGGGCAGGAGGCTTGGGGCTGGTGTCTGCTCAGAACACTGCCGAGCTCTCAGCATCCTGAGCTGAAGGAAGGAGCTGGGAGCTGCACCGGCCATTCGGCAGGGCTGTAACGTGGGCGGTCGTCCTCCGAAGGCCAGGATGAGATCACCCATCCCCGAGGCATGTATTCCTGACCTCACCCTTCTCTGTCATTTCTTGGCCGCAGAGGGGTTATTATTTCCATGCCTGTCCTTTTGCAGTGACATTGTGATACCAGGATTGCAGCAGGAGCCTTCAAAGGGCCCGGTAGCGTCAGCAGGATTTTATCGGCTGAGTTTTAGGTTTGGGCAGGATTCATCTCCTCCTCCTAGTATGCGTTTTCCCAGTTCACATTCACCTACTCAGTGTTAAATGAAATAAACAGTAATGTCATTAAAATAATAAACCTAAATTAGATCCAGACGTCCCTCGGTGGCTCAGGACTTGCTCTGTGTACTGGCATCAGCTCTGCCGGGCCCCCATCCCCAGATAGGAGGGTTAAAAAAACTGAAATGCAGGCTGAGTTCTGCACAGTGACTTAAATGTCAAGTGGTAAAGGGAGGAAATTCCCCGCAGCCCACTTCCCTCTGAACTCTCCATTCCCTGCCTCCAGCCACGCAGCAGCTTCCTGGCTATGACATGTTTCCTCATCCCACACCCCCTTCTCCACTACAGGAATTGCTAAATACAAACTCATACAGGCACAAGGAGCTGCCCTGGGAGCAGAGCCTGAGCTGGGAGTGGTTATGGCCAGTGATTTTAATTCAGGATGGTACTGGAGAGGTTCATGAGCCATGCTGACTGTAGCACTTCACTGGCAAGAACTGCTCTGAGATTCTCACTGCTCATTTGTGCTTAGCAAAAGGGAGCTTTGGTCTCTGCTGGGCTACTGAGACATGAAGAATATTATCTGCCTGGTGTTACGCTGCAATTCCTATTAGGGATGGTGCTCTGCAGCTGAACTGAGCCACGCACCACGTGTGGAATTTTAGTTATGTTGCTGGGAGAAATGAGCCAAGATCACGGCCGGCAGTCATCAGTGGAGATACTCCAGAGATAAATATTCCCCACTGAGATGCTGGCCCAGACATTTTTGCTGGCTGTACCGGGCTGTATTTCCAATCCTAAGCGTTTTGACAGCTCACAGTGTGGCTGCAAGAAGACTGTGTCCATCACACATGGCTCCTGCTGACCTTTGTGATGTGAGGACTAGTCTGCCCCAGCTCAGTGTGGCAGCAGGGCTCCCCTCTTATCCCTGCTCTGGCTCAGGCTTCCTGAGGGGGCTGCTTGGACCATCATGATGCTTGTGTCATCTTTCCTATGAAGAAGCAGAAATCACATCTCCTCCTTTCATTGTGGGATGGAGGTAGCGTCACTTCTGGCTGCAGATGCCTGGATGAGGCTAACAGCAATGACAGAAGCTGGTGTTACTGTCCCCAACCTGTTATTTGCTCAGCCACTCTGGACCACTAGGCCTGTAGCTTAAAGACCAGGGTATTTTCTTAATGAGATGCCAGCCTGATTTATGGGGCTTTCTGGCTGCATGCAGGTTATTTTTAAGGCAGAAGAGCTTTTAGACAGTTGCAAAGGGAAGAAATGTAGAATTTGATGGTCTATGATTGATTTCAATGCCTCCTTTTCATAATAATGTTTCATTCCCTCTCTGCAGGATGAACAGAAGTGCATAGAAACGGTGGAACTGGAGAGTTATGACAAGTGCCAGGAGCTGCGAGCACTACTAAAAAGGAAAAATCGTTTCATTTTAATCCGCTCCCCGGGTAAGAAGGTAGGATTGCCTTTCTCATCACCCTCGAGTTTGCTAACTCCAAAGTGAGTTCCAGCCAGCTGTGCCCAGAGCAGATGAAGAGATCTGAGACTGAGCTCCTTGGCAGCTGGGAGAATGACCTGTAGCTGTGAAGGGTGTACAGTGTGTAAGAAGGAAAGCTACTGTCATGTAGATTTCTTTCTTGTTGTGGGGAAAGCATCTTCCTGTGGCTTGACCTTTTCCTCTTGATCTTTTTTTCCCTGCCTTAGCATTTTCTTTCTTCCAGTACTCCCTAAGTTGTACTTCTTAGATCATTCCCTATGGTTCCTCCATGTCCTCTGAGCACCTGTGGATGCTGCAGCTTTGCCCAAGTCCAGTGAAATCAATAATTCCAATCCATGCACTGAGACAGTTCCTGGAGTTAGAACCATTGATCCTGAGAAACTCCAGTACAAATTTACTTGCAGCCAAACAGTTCCTAGGAGAAAAGATTTATTTTGCAGAATTCATGAAACCCTACATCTGTAGCTTCCTGCACAGCATCTGGTTAGATCCAGAAGCTAAAAACCAGGCTGGCATTGCAAAGAGACTATACATCCATCTGAGCACTGGGTGTATGCAAGGACATCCTGCTTTACTTCCTATCTATAGTCATCATCACTACACATCTTTTGATGTTCTTCTTAGCTCCTACTTGCATGCTATCCATTTCAGCATCTTTATGGGCTAGAATTCTTCATTGTTGCTTTGGGGTATCACACTTCGCCTTCTAATGTCAATTTGATTTTTTTGGCCTAAAAGTTCTTACTAAATCTCCCCATGCAAATCTGAGAAGTCGTGAGGGACAAAAACACATTCATTTCTGTAAGAACATGAACAGGCACAAATACCAACTTGCTGCTTTCCCCCATCTCCATTTTGTTTAAATAAATGGAGATTGTTTAGTGCTTGTTGTCACTGTTGCTTATTCTTTCACTCCAGTCACTTAGTGTTTATACATATAATAAGACCCCAGCTGACTTCAGAGCACCATTGTGCTAAACTTCATTCAAAACAACAAAACAAGGACTTTCCTGCCCCAGAACCCTGGGCTAGTGAGCTCCAGCAGAGTGCTGGAGCCCAGAACACATTAGGAAGGAATTCTTCCCTGCAAGGGTGAGGAGGCCCTGGCACAGGCTGCTCAGAGCAGCTGTGGCTGCCCCACCCTGGAAGTGTCCAAGACCAGGTTGGACAGGGCTTGGAGCAACCTGGAATAGTGGAAAGGTGTCCCTGCCCATGGCAGGAGGGCTGGAACTGGATGTTTTTTCTCTTCCAACACAAATGATTCTAGGATTCTGTGATTCTAAGTGTACACCTATTCCCAGGGAGGCCAATAATACCCTGTGTGCTCAGAGATGGGCAGCACTGTAGGAAGAGGTATTATCTGCCAGCATGTTACTGAGAGAGAATTGTGTAATACCTGCATATGTCTCTGCACTGCTCCATGAATCAATACAGGGTGTGAGACCTGTTCCTAAACCTTTCATTTCTTGCTATGAGAAAAATATGCCCAAACTGTGCCCAAAAGGGTAACTTCATCCTTTTGGCATGCTGGCAAGTTTACAGCTACCCTGTTTTTCATGCCACTGATTCAATGGAGACCTAGATAGAGGCTACTTTTTATAAGGCTCTTTTGGTGAAAGGAAGGGCTTTTATAAATGAAAAGTTCCCTGTTTGCGGCTCCCCTCCCACCCTTCTTTTGGCTGGGAATCTGGTGAGGGTGTTGACACACAACATACTTTGGCAGATGTTAGCACAGCCTTCAATTAGGAGGCCAACGTACACAACTGTCCTTCTTCTGTTTTGAAATCGCAGCTGTGGCGATATATATCAGTTAAACATTTTCCATTTGGGAGGCTTGCTGCCATCCACAGTTTAAAATCACCCTGTGAGCCAGCTTGCCAAACCCTGCCACATCTTGCTAAGGTTTTTTTCTTTTCACCCTCTCTCTGGAGCATAATGGTGAGGAATGAGTTTGAGGGACTTAGCAACAAGCTAGGAGAGGCCATTTCTCTTTCAGTGCACAAATCTTGAATGCAGAGAGCCCAGTTTAGTTGCAGGGGAATCCCAGTTCAAATCTTGGATGGGATATTTTTGAGCAGAGATGAATCAGTCAGTTAAAACTACTCTCCAGCTGAAGTTGCACCTGAATAAATAAGTTGTCCTGCTAACCACTGGTCGTTGATGAATGTACCCCAGATTCTGCTTGGCCTGTTGACAAGGATGACATTTTTGTTAAGCTGTGACAATATGAGCATGTAACACGCCTGCACTGGTATGGAACTGAAAGGAAGCACTGCCCCCTGAGCTTCAGTTTTTCAGTGAAGGAAGCTGGCTGTGTGCAAAAGCCCCGTTCTGCTTAGAAATCTCAAATGCTTCATTCCATCCACAGTAATTAAGTGAAAAATTTTGGATGCAGAGAGCTGGCCTTCTAAGAAAGGGCAGTAGCCTTGGCCTGGAGACTTTAAAATGTTCTACTCACAATGCAGAAAAGCAGTGTAAATGATGCTTGGTGTAAACTCTGAAAATTACCAAGATTGTCAGACGTCTGGTGTTCAGTGAATCTGAAAAGCTTCAGCTCCAGGGAAGATTAATATTGGGAAGAGGGTGGTGGTAAGGAAAGAGTCCACCAGCAAGTCCTGCAGCTCCTCAAGCATCCTTGCACCTGTGGTCAGGGATGGAAACTTCCATTGCTTGTTTTTTCCTCCATCAAGTTTTGAGGTACCTGGAACTGTCTTCACCAGGAACCCAGCCTGGAAGCTGCAGTAGAATGTAGTGAAGCTTGGGGGAGTTTGCTCCTGGGGTCTGCCAGTCTGGCAGAGATGCTGCATTATTCCTAGGGATGATGTAGCTCTTGGTTCAGCTACAGAAAACCTCCAGAATCCTCTGAGAGTAATCTCATAGAAACATGGAATGGTTTGGGTTGAAAGTGACCTTGAAGATCACCTAGTTCCAACCTCCCTGTCATAGGCAGGCTCTTCCTTGCCTTCTCCTTTCCCCTTCTTGATATATAACCTGACAAAGTCATGTAGAAGAAGGCAAGAAATGACCTCCCATCTGGCAGATAGACTCTGCTGCATTCATGGTAGTTAAGATGTTACTGACCCAGCTCTGCTGCAGCTTCTGCTGGAGGTGACCACCCTGTACCAAAAGTCAGCAGAAGGGAACAGATCCCCCCAGCAGTTCACAGGCAATTCACAGTCCAGTTTAGCCTAGCCCCACCAGGCTTTGCACTGAAACAGATAAGGACCAAGCACAGGTTTGTGTCACCTACCTCTGCAGCAGCTCTGCAGAAAAGCTCAGCAAAGAAGTAGTGTTGGTAACAGTCTTTAACTGCAGCTACAAGCTCTCCAGAGCTTGTCTTTTAAATCACTTAGCACAGGTACAACAGAGTGACCCCAGGAACACTTCTCTTTCCTTGAAAGCAGGCTTGGCATTGCCATCAGGCTGTCAGTGCTGGAGAAGACTGATGTCTCAGGGAGGACAAGGAGCAGTGAGGGAGCCGGTGCCCGCTGCTGTCACGGACAGTGATCCGTGTGGGAGCTCTCCTGCCTGAGGTCTCGGCATGATTCAGCAGGAGCTGTGCTGTGCTCTGAGGAACTGTCACTAAATTGCGTAGCCTGCATTCATGGCTTACAATGGTCACTAGGTTTGGCCATGACAGCTTTTCCTGGCACACCATCCTGTTGTTTATGGCATGACTCAGTCTCAGCTGGCTTAGCAAGAAGGAGTGCAAATGTGTTACCCTGCCTGCTGCCCTCTCATATTGGTGTCACTGACTCTGCCTTAAATTTCTGCTGGAGAGCAGACCCTGCTTAATGTTTTGCAGGAAATACCCATCTTTAGATGCATCTGCTGGTATCTGTAAGTATTCTAATGAGTAAAGATACAGACAAGAGAAATTAATTTGTTCCTTTTTTGCTGAGAGCCTGTGAGTCTCAAAGTACTATGCAGAGTCCCAGTGACTGGCAGGACTGAGACCAGCTTCTTCCTGTCTCTCCTCTGCAGCTTCCTGCTTTACAGAGAGCTCCCATCCTGGTTTGGGTGAGCTTCCTTCCCCCAGTGCCTTGGCCGAGGACAGGAGCCACAGATGGATGCAGACAGACCAGGGACTGCCAGGCAGCAAAAGGCTGTGGCTGGCAGCAGCCTGAGCATGAGCCTTGGATTCCCAGGAGCCTGACTCTGCCTTGATGTCTGTGGATGTGTTATAAAAAGGAGAGAAAAAATTCTAATATACCTGGGTACTGGAAGGAACCTGCCCCTCTGTGTCACAGCCCCAGGGAGCTATGCAAGCAGGGAGCAGGGCTGCAGCAACATGATGCTGGAACTGCCCACACTGCCCTGTGGGTCCCACTGTGCTGCTCATCCTCCCTCACCCAGCTCCCTTCTGCTGCCACCATAAGTCCCTTTCTCTCATCATCCACTGGATCTGCACTTGATGGCAAAGGGTTGCATGCCAGAGGGACATCTCAGCTTCTCATTAACGAGGAACCACCCCCCTGAGGTTCTCTCTGCTCTGCCACAGAGTTGCTGACACCAGTGCTTAGTCACAGACCAGGAGGCTTTATTTGGAATGAGGCACAGAAAGTGGCATTGGAAGAGGAAACTTTAAGTGAGGCAGGAATCCTTCCCCTGAACAACGTGTACGGAGATTTCTAAACCCTGGTGCAGGCTGCCAGGTCTTTGCCAGGCAGTGCAGCAGCTCAGCTGCTCACAAGTAGAGCTTTCTCATAAGCTTTTATAATCACAAAGCTTTGGGGCAAAATCGTTTCCAAACAAAAAAAGTTTTTAAGCACACACAAAACCAGGCCAGCTCGGACTAAAACAAAATCTGGCCGTCGCTCTGTTTTGGAGCCTTGCCTTCCCTTACATTCCCTGGTTAGAGTGGCTCTTCTGCATCCCAGACAAAGGGCTCTTTTTCCAGGGGGCTGTGGGTCAGGCCCTAACCTAACCTCCCCTCTGAGCTCTCAGGAAGGCATGTGGTCCCGTCACCTTACGTGCAATCAAGTAAAGAATCTTTCCCCATGTTACTCCTTAACTCCCTGCTTGCCACGATGGTTGTGAGTGTATGGCATTTGGAAGCTGTGATGTAAATCCATGATAAATAAATACAGAAAGGAAGAACAGTTGGTTTCTAACAGCAAGAGTGGATGTAAGAAGATCAGGCTTTAGTTCTGCAGAATTTCTGATGGTCCCTTCAGAAGTTGCTGAGACCCAGAACAGTTGCTGCTTTGTTGTGCCGTGAACAGGGAGCTGCTAAGAGCACTCGACTGTCAGTCACCATTAGCTTTGTCCCCCTCATTTAATATAGTCCCTGTTTTATATAGACACTGCTGTGATTTTGGAATGTGGGGCCTCATTTAAAAAATGTCTGAGGCTACAACTGCTCTTGAAGGCAATGGGAAAGTGCAGAGTACCTATAAGGATGTTAAATACCCCCAAAAAACTGTTCCAGGCAAAACCCCCATGAGGCTGTGTTTTGAACAAGCCTCTCTATGGCTCCCTTCTCCACCTGGAAGAGGTGGATAATTTCAGTTGCCCTGAAAAGGAATTTGTGAAGCTCCCTAGATACTGTAGTGATAAGCAGGAAAGAAAAAAGACTGTCAGGGGAATCAGTAATTCTGTTTTCAGGGCAGGGCTGGAGCAGAGTGAAATCAATAAGACAAATTGACCCAGGAGGATAAAACACATGATGGAATAACTCAGTAAGAAGTGCCACCCTGTTGTTAGGGATGGTGCTAGGAGGAGCACACACAGCAGGCTGACATCCCTGCAGCCCAGAAACAATGGGAGTGTCTGACTTTTCAGTGCTTCATTTTGCAATGTTGCTGGTGTCCTTTAGCACAGGAGTATTCCTGTGTGCCTGTGCAGTGTGAATTAGGGCACCACATGGAGCTGTTTGGATCCCAGCTGGTCTGCCATGGAGCCACCTGTAAGGTGAAGATGATATTTCTCACCTGGAGTGTACTCTTGGCACAGCTATAATACTGGTGAGGTGCTCAGAGGAAACAGCAATGAATTAAAAAACACCCTGCCTATTGTCACTTCTGTGGGCAAGAAGAGATTGGAAACACTGAGCAAAGCCATGGGGCTGTCCTGGAGGAAGGGAAGAGCTGGCTGGCTGGAGGACAGGCCATAAAATCACCCATTCTCCCTCCTTATTTGTGACCCATACTTCTTGCCAGTTCCCTCTGATATGACCAGCTCTTCCCTTCTTCTTGGGGCAGCTCTTCAGACCCCAGAGAGTGCCTGTCTGTAGTGTTCACTGCTGGATTTCATTTGCAAACAGAAAAAGATATGGTGAATTTTTGCACTTACATTGCTCTTATGCCTCAGCGTGTCTGTACCCAGCTGGGTCAGGGTTTGAGCAGCCAGTGTCAGTGCCCCACATTCCAGTATCAGTTCTGTTCTGCAGAGCCACAGGAACAGGGAAGCAGGCAGAGCCCACTGCATGCAGCCTTCCAATTCCTGGTATTCTGGAGGAAGTGGGAGATAAAATGTTTTACTTCATCTGAACCAGTCAGTATGACTTGGACTTTCAGTCTGACTCTATGCAGTGTGACCATTTGCTGTACAACTCACTGATGCTCCAAGATCTATTCCAAGTGTTTTGCAGGAGGGAGAAACTTACGTTTTTACTACTTCAGTAGTTACCAAAATAAAACTACAACAAAAAGCTGTCCAGCGTTACAAAATCCTGTTCATGGGAGCTATGCCAAAGCACAAAGGAATCTGTAGTTTAAACACAGGCTAGAAGTGCATGTTATATAGAAAATGAAGTGATTCAGAGGTACCTCTGGTCCTGACAAGGAATGCTCAGGCAAAAATTCTCTCTCTGCTCTTGCAGGTTCATGATATCAAATTTCAAGCTCCAACTTTGGAAGAAAAGGAATCGTGGATAAAAGCTCTTAATGAAGGGATCAATAGAGGCAAAAACAAAGTATTTGATGAGGTAAGAGAAAGAGAGTTTTCAAACTCCTGTGTTTCTGTGTCTGTTCTCATCCATGGCTCCTTTAGCTAAAAGCAGAACTTGCCTGAACTCTTGTTCTCATCCTTTCTGCATGCCAGCCATGGTCCAAGGAAAGAGAAAGTAGTGTGCAAGGTAGGGCATGTTCCTTCCCTTCAGAACTTGGGATCAGAGGATTTCTGGGAGTTCCCTTCTCCCAGTGGAAACAGCCGGTGCAGAGAAGCAGCTGCAGCACTGAGTTATGTAGAGCTGGGATGCAGCCTGGAGAGACTCATCTTCCCCACACTGCCATGATCCTCAGCACCAAGCAGCCTGGAAATGGAGGTACTTGGTTAGGATATAGCCCAGTCTTCAGGACTGGAAAAGTCTGAAGTGACTCAGTCCACCAGCTATTCTGCCTGCAGTCTGGAGAGAAGTCTGGTGGAAAGTTACTCCGTGGCCCTGGCCAAACCTGCCTGCCTCTCAGCTGGCCCCAGCACACCTGCACTTTCAAATTCTCCTCCCATCCTGCTGTTCAGAGGGGAGAATGAAAATTGCACAACCTAGAGCCTGTTTAACCTTGTCCTGCTCCCTCTTAGTTTGTAAATCAGCCCTGAGCTAAACCAAGGGAGCAGCATCTCTTCTGCAGTTCTTTCCGTAACTGAAAGGAAATTAACAAAACCACCACCATGGGAATGACACAAGAGAAAACGAGCAGGGTAACGAGGGACAAGGAAATCAGCAAAACTGTTTAGCAAAGGAAACCAAAGCAATGAGTAAAGGTTCTGAGAAAAGGGCTAACTTGTGTGGATGCAGTGCTAGAGGTGTAAACTCTGAGAAGCTGGGCTTTGCTTTTATTCAGTACAGCGGGCAGTGAACTCTGCACACCCTTCAGCAGCACAGCAAGGTGGGATCTCATATCACCTCCCTGCCCTGTGAAGTGGGCTTATCCTCCTTACAGAGGGATCCAGCCTCTAATTCTCAATCATTCCAGTAAGGATCAAACCTCAGATTTAAAGTGTTTCCACACAGACAAGGCACAGGGTAATGGGTCAAGCCCTTGGCTCACTTGGACTATCTGTTCTCCCCTGAAGGAGCTGTACAACCATTTTGCCATACCAGCCATTTTTCTCTTTAAATCTCTATTTCACCCTCGCCAGCTTTCCTATTGTACAAACTTGTGGTACCAAGGACACACAGATGTTTCAGTGTCCCTGGTCACTGGTGCTGCCCCTCCATGGGGAGCAGACTGCAGCCCTTGGCCATCACAGTGTGGGTGAATGGTCATGAGCCAGCACAGAGAAATACCTGTCAGGGCACTTGAATTTCCCTCCTCAGGAGTGTGAGGCAGTGCATTTCTCGTCTGATTCCTGGAAATAAATTTGTTAATTCAGCTGGATCTGCAATTAATCCAGGTCACTGCTCACACCTTCTCCTCAGCATCCTGCAGTCATTAGAGCTGTGGAAGGGAAGGGCTGAAACAAAGTGCTGCTGATACAGTTCACAGTCAGGTCATGGTTATTAATGAGCTTTCACCTCTAAGATGGAAACAGCAGTTTTGGTGCTGTGTTCTGCCATGTGCAGGAGCTGGTCCAAGCACAGGGTGCAGTGGGGACAAAGCTCCTTGTGTCCTTTTTTCCCTGCCTCTTAGGTGGAGATAAGTTTAGCCATTGCAAACCTCTGAGACCTTAAATATCCATCACATACGTGCAGGGCTTTGCAGGCAGGCTGTAATTGAGTTCTGAGGTAAAGACTAGAGGTGAAATGCTTCAACATTTCATGTGTGACAGTGACAACTTTATGGACATGGCTTGAGAAATTAATGACCCTCTTACTTTTTTGTTTTCCTCCCCGTCCCCCTGTTAAAAGGTGAAAGTAGACGAGAGCCTTTCCTTGGACCACGTGACTCGGGACAGGGTGAAGGTGTCCCACGGACGTCGGCCACCCACGAGAAGTCACCTAAAGGAGGTAAGTGCACCCTGTTGGAGTGAGCCATCCCACCAGCTGGGATCACCAAGAGCTGCTCCTTCCACTCAGGTACCAAACCCCAGGGGAAACCCCAGGTATGGACAGCCTAGAGAAAGTTGCAAGGAAACAACTTCCTGCAGGAAAGATTGTGCCAGCACCTCTCTAATGAAGCTCCAGGTTCCCATAGATCTCTATCTGCTGCAGCACGTTACCATATATTTAGCTTTTCATAATTCATAAGCTGCTTCACCATCTGGTCAGAGCCATTAGAGACTGAAGCTCCTATATTTATTTTCAAAGACGTGATAATTTTCTAGCCACAATGGTCTAAAGGTAGAAGGACTGCATGGTCCACGGGGAGAAGCTGTATTTTTATTAAGCTAACTGGAGAAAGCAGACGAGCTTTCAAGCTTAGAAGTCCTTCCCTTGGTCTGAAACAGAATACATTATTCTCCTAGGCAGTTTTATAGACTAACCTGTCTACTTTTAACTGATTTTCTGGGTCTGTCACTTAAAAAAAAAAAACAAAACAAAAAAAAAACCACAAACCTGCATTTCATTTCCAGGGGAGAGGTTCTTACTAATGTTTGATTCCT
Organism: Haemorhous mexicanus; assembly: GCF_027477595.1. Classification (NCBI taxonomy): domain Eukaryota; kingdom Metazoa; phylum Chordata; class Aves; order Passeriformes; family Fringillidae; genus Haemorhous; species Haemorhous mexicanus. Next base: position 19,767,943 of record NC_082353.1, read on the forward strand.
GTGATTTATGAAAAAGTTTCTAGAGACAGATTGATATTTTAGCAGAGCATTAATCGCAAGCAAGGAAGGTTTTTAAATCAAACCTTCTTTCTTCAGACTTCCAAGATTCTGACTTATGTGCCTGCACAACACTCAGATGACCCTTGTGCTGAAAATGAGATACCCTGAGACTTTTTACTTTGCATAGAAATGGAGGGAGTGTGTCTCTCCCAGAGAAATGCATGAGAATGAATCATAGATTCCCATCCTCCAGAAAACCACAGAAGAAAACATGACAAAAGTCACAGCAACAATGAAGTGTGGATTCTGTTGCCTAATACGGGTTCAGTAAGGTGGGGAGCCCTTTCCTAGGCACCAAAAATATCTCTCTTCCTTGCTCAGATCACTATTTTCACAAGATACCCCTGAGGTTAATACCTCTAAAATGTCTCACCCTCAGCCAAATTCAGGGGAAACTGACTTACAAATTTAGCAGCAGGAATGAGGGGATAGAGCCTGCAGAAAGATGTGTATCATGGCTGCTGGCTGCAGATTCATGAAGGAAATAGCATGAACATGGATTTTCAGTCTTCAAAGCAGGCCAGGTAAGGATGGGTCAGGGCCAAGCCACCAGGATACAGCTTGCCTCTGTCTCTCTGCTGGGCTGGAAAGGCAGAGAGAGGCTTTAACTAAAGTCTCTGCACTGCAGGAGCCTGGCCCTGGCTGCAGCTATGCCTTCGTGTGGTTTTGGGTTCCCTCACACAGGAACTGTCACTGCGGTTCTCCCTGTGGGGCACTGAGCTTACACACTGCAGTGTCTTTGCTAAGTCCATCCTTTTTAGGAAAACCTCCCTACTAGTGAGATTTGCACACAGCCTGTGGTCTAAAGGAGGTTTAACCAGCTGAGGCTTGGCCCTGGCCAGGCTAGGATGACATTGGGTTAGAGGAAACAAGCAGAAGGCAACAGGATTACAATCCCTGGCCAAGGGATCTAAAGATCAACTTGGTTTATGACAAGCTCAAAAGCAGAAAAGTGAGTCTTTTGGGGGGCACATTGTAAATGAAGGGGGAAGAGGGATCCCACTACCACAGGAAAGAGAATAAAAAGGCAGAGCTTAACACCAGCACCCACAGGAAAACCAAGAAATTAGGTTATTGTGGTACAGTTTTTAAGACAGTCTTTTCAAAAGTAGTAGTAAAATAATTTCTGCACTTTTCTTAGAATCAAGGGCTGGGTCGGAATGGACCTTAAAAATCATCTGCAAGGGCAAAGAACCTTTCTCTAGACTAGGTTACTTAGAGCTCCTTCCAGCCTGGCCTTGAACACTCCAGGGATGGGGAGTCCACAGCCTCTCTGTGTAACCTGTGCCAGGGCCTCAATCTTATAGTGAAGAATTTCTTCTGAATATCTAATCTAAACCTGTCCTCTTTCAGCCTAAGGCCATTCCCCCTTGTCCTGTCACTCTATGGCCTTGTGAAAAATCCCTCTCCAGCTCTCTTGGAAGCCCCCTTTGAGCACTGGAAGGGGCTTTAAGGTCTCCCTGAAGCCTTCTCCTCTCCTGGCTGAAAACCCCAACTCTCTCAGCTTGAAGCAGCTACCCCTTGTTTACCATGCTGGTTGCAAGGGTTTTGCACTTTACCTTGAAGTTAAAGGATGAAACATAGAATCATTGATAGAAATTGAAAACTTTCTCTCTTGTTTTTCAGGCTGCCAAGTGTACATCAGATGGTATCCTGCGACTAGATCTGGATATAGTGGACAATGGACCACCAACCTTTGATTCCGCTGTCAGTGAAAGTGACAATGAACCACCTCAAAAAGAAACTCCAAAGCCCCCTATGCCACCCACAAAACCCATTGGCACAAAAGAAAACCAGGAGGCAGAAAACAATGTTCCTGACCAGGAGCATAAAAAACCTCTGTCTCCTCCACTGCCTCCAGATAAGAAGCTTAAGGAGAACATAAAATCAAAGGACAGTGTAAATGCCAAGGAAGAGGACTCTGGAAGTCCAGAGGAGAACATGGAAAAATCCCAAGCACCAAGTGAGGAGAACAAGGAGAACCTCGCTGAGGTCAGCAACAGGGTTATATCAAAAGCCCCAATTCCACTTCCTAAGAATGTGCCAGACAAGCTGAAAGTAGCTTGGGACCAACCAACCATTGAACCTAAAAAGACAGAAGACTTGGAATCATCAGGAGATGATGGCAAAGACAACCCAGCTGAGATTGCTGCTACAGATGTTTCAAAGCCTCCTGTTCCTCCTAAGGTTTTGCCAGAGAAAATGCTTGCCACAGAGAACTCCAGCCACGGTGACCTGGAAGCTGGGGGCTGGGAAGAGCAGGAGTCTGGCAGCTCCAAGCCCCCAGTGAACAGGATCACAGCCAGCGAGGTAGCAGAGTTCACATCCCCGACAGCTGAAACAGAAGAAGGAAATGGGAGGACCGCAGCCGAGAAGGAACAGCAAACTTCAGCAGAAGAGACAGAGACTTCCTTAGCTACAGAAGCAGACCATGAGAGTGTAAAAGAAACTATTGAGAAGAAAGATTCTACAGAAAGCACTTCAGTTCTCAAACTTCGCTGTTCTTCTCTGGGAGACTTGCTTTCTGATTCCAAAAATAAACAGAGAGCACTTCCAGGCCAAGGTTTCCCAAAGGATTCCCATCAATGCATAGCTAAAATGGAGGAGAAAGTTGCTAATGAAAGGGAAAAAGCAGAAAAGCTTCTGCAGAAGGTTTTACGTGAAGGTTTGGAACAGGCCCAGGAGGGGAATGGACCCCCAGTGGTGGCAGAGACCTTGCTCAATGAGGCAGTAGAACAGCTTCGGCAAGCTTCACAAGTTTTGCAAGAAATTAAAGGTCTTGGAGAACTGAAAAAAGAAGGAGCACAGAAACAGAAAGAAAAGCAAAAGGATCTAGTGACTCTTTATAGAAGAAGTGCTCCCTGATACACTCTACAGAGACTTCTTTCCCAAAATCAAAGCTAAACATTTGCATTTATGATTTGTACCATTGCTAGGCCAGTGTTTAAAGATGGTGTTTTGCTGTGCACACACCATGTTTGTGGGACAGAATTGAGCTTTCAGTTATAGCATCTTTCTTCATGTTTCACATACCAGTCTGGTTCTAATCCTCTTAGCACAGCAAAAGGTTACAGGACAGTGAACAGTTTCAAAAATGTGAATGTTCCTTAAGGATTCTGTCCAAAGTCCTTTCAGTGGATCAGGCCTTAAAAATTTCTGGTAATCAGACCAAGCCAGATCTTTTGAAAGGAGCAGAATGGCTATTCTAGCAAAAGCCCCTGTCTCTCTGTATTTACAGGCAAGCAAATACCAGATTACACTGGCACCTATCTGGTTTTCCCAGTTAAATCATTTAAGGATAAATGTAGTCAGTGTTTGTTCGCTTGCTGGCACAGTTTCCCAGACCATCTGGCCCGGTGACATCTAGGAATGTAAAGATAAACGGTTTAATCTTCTCCAAAGATACTCATAAAACCACATTCACAGTTAAAAAGTGACCTCACACAGAGGCAAACCAAACTGGCCAATTCCTGACTCCAAGTAGTGTCCCTGATGTGGAGCAGCTGTATGAAGGCACTTTGAGGCTGGCTTTGCAGTGCTTTAGGTGTGCTAAGCACTGTGTGAGTGAACACAAGTCTCAAAGCATCATTGCCAGGCAAGTATTGATTGTTCCACTTTCATTAATAGGGAAATTGAGATTACACTTGGCCTGTGAAAGTTTCTTCTACCAGGACAACACATTTATAATTGAGGAATGTACCTACCTGATAACTCTGAATTCCCTCAGCATTGCTAGGAGCAAATAGCCAGGCATTTGGAGAACTTGTGTTCCGGAGATCCCCAGGAGCTTCCTAGGAGAGCTGTCACAAAGCAGGTTTGGTTTTGTGTGTTCCCTTAGTGTTGTCTTGGGATGTAACTGACAGGAGCATGCACATCAGGCAGTGGGTCTGGATGAGATCCCCCTTCCCACTGAACACGTCTCTACCTGCTGTGTCCTGGCCAGCCTGAGAGCCATGGCTTGGCCCAGATCTCTCTAATTTACACACATGGAGGGAAAGGCATTTTGCACACAAAACTTTGGGGCTGGTCCCAATGGCTTAAGTATATGAAAATAAAAATGCATTTCATATGGAAGGGTCTGAGGAAGGCATTGCAGAAGGCTCCAGCACAATTCCCACAGCCTCCCCTGTCCACCACAGTTCCTGTGGTCTTCAGTGCTTACAGCAGGGGCAAAATAGTGTCTTTGCACTGCTACTGTGTAGCCCCATACCTGAGTTGGGTATTCTCTATCCTTGCTATGAGGAGAATCGTTTGACAGCCCAGAGGGCTTCTACTTTTCTTGAGCCAGGCTCTGGAAACATGGAAAATGGCAGTCTTCCCAGTCTGGTTTTAAGAAGCAACATGCTACCTAAACTCTTTTCTCTCATTTTCCAGCACTTTGTTCTTAGCTCATCCATTTCTTTTTCTCCTTATTTCCTAGGTCCCACAAGTCTGCAGGGGGCTGCAAACACCAACCACAGCAGCAGTAAAGTTTCATTTGAGCCTCCTCTTAGGCTAGGCATAGGTACTTCAGGTATGAGCACAGAAAGGTTGGCTTTGGGCTTCCAAATACCCTGCTTTCTACCACCTGGAGCCAGCAAGACAGATAGTGACCATAACTGATGCTTCTGCCTCTTTTTATTAAACTAGCCTTGGTTTTGGTAGTGAGTCCCCTTCTCAAGACAGACGTAGATGTTGTATGAGAGTTCACTTGTTATTCTGTCACATGGAAAGTTCTACATGGTCAAACACTCAGGGCTCAGGTGCCAAAAAGCTTTGCTTTGAGGCAAGAAGTTTCCAATGTCCTAAGCCCAGCCTGAGGCACACAGCCTGAAGCAAACTCTGGACCTGTGCCATTTGCTGCTGTGGGTTCAATGTGAACTATGGGTCATATTCACCTTTCCAGACACACTTAGGACAAGGGCTAAGAACACAGACAATATTCAGTGCCTATCTGCTATCTAAATGTATTTTTCTGCATGTGCACTTTTGTTTACCGAACACTGTGTGGTATGAATGTGAGCTGTCAGAACCTGGTGTGCACTGGAAGTCGAGGGACATCAGCTCCAGAGAGCAGGCAGGCTTTTGCAAGATGCAGTTCTGTAACAATTGATAGATGGGGGAAAACCCAGTTCACACTAACAGGAGTATACACAAACCAGGGCAAACTGGGTACAGGTTCATATCCCAAAGCTGAAGCCAATCCTAAACTTCAGGACAGGCAAATCAAAGCCTGGCACTGAAATCCAGGAGAATGACATCAGCTTATGGGGTAGTTCAGTCCCCTAATTTATAAACAAATGCTTTTGCTCTCTCCAGTGTTTTCTTGTGGCAGTGTGTTCTGTGGATACTTGTCTGGCAAAGTGCTGGTGAAAATACCCAGACATCCCTCTCTGTTACAGCCAAACCTACAGGATGTGCTTATATTTACTGTATATTTTTATATTATACTCAATATTGTAATGAATAAATGTCTGACATTTTACTGAATAGCCATCAGTAGGAATCCTAACAGATAAATACCCTCTACCTGTTAGGAAATGGGCAAATTAAATAATTTTTCAACCTACAGCTAATTACTGTATTTGCTGTACTAACAGATCTCACTAGATTTGTATTATGTCTTGTAAATAGGTAAAACTTAAGTGGAATCTCTGTATCACCCAGTAACTTTACTGCTGCAAATGCTGTGGTAGAGACTCTTGGTTTCAATTATTTTTTCTAATAGATTTAGCAGTTTCATCCTAAAACATCCAGCTTTCTATGGCAACTCCCATCTTCAGTGTACATCCTGCCATCATGCACTTCTTTTTTAATCTTCCTTTAAACATGCATTTAAACTTGCATCTAATTCCTGGCTGCACTAAGGCTAGGGGGCTTTGTGCCTGAAAACCCTCTGGGCTTGGAGTGCTGGAGTGTGAGTCTGTGTTTTGGGCTGTGCCACCAGTTTACATGTCTGTGACAGGAAGGAAGTGAGTTTGCAAGTGAGCAAGTGTGGATGACGATCTGAAAAGCAGCTGCTGCAGCCCGTGGAAAGGCAGCACTTTGTCTCCTGTTTGTAAAGAGCTTTGAGATTTGGCAATAAAACCTCCTTTTAAAAATCTGCTGTTTCAGAATGACTTTGTCCTAAAGAGAAGCAAGGAAGTGCCACCAGAAGCAGCACACTAAGGCTTTGCTCTGAAGGAGGGAATGCTGCACAGGCTGTGGTCAGGCTGAGGTGAGCTTGGTGCTGTGCTAACCACAAGACAGGAGGAAGGAGAAGTGCTGGGGGCTGCAGCTGGCACAGAACTGGAACTGCTGCTGCACACAGGGCAGTTCCCAGCTCACCCCTGCCTGCCAGCTTGGCTGCCCTGGCCAGAAAGCATGGCTGAGGCCAGGATTTCCTTCAGGAAAGCAGTGGGAAGCATCACCTCACCAAGTGCAGTCTCCAGTAGAGCTGGCTGGGCTGCTCTTAACGCCTTCATGTGGGCTTGCTAGTGTCTACAGAATGTGGAGCCCACTCAGCACTCGTTCCTTTGGTGGTGAGCAACACCAGAGCCTTGTTCCTCTACCCAGATACCACAAAGCTGCAGCAAGAGAAGGGGGTGGTATCACAGTGACTGCTTCCCTTCTGGATTAGCAGGTCAGAAATTGGTGAAAAGTAGGTAAGAAGTAGGTTCAAAAGTTAGGAGGAAGCAGGGAAAAGAGTGTAAGTGTACGTGCCATCCTGTTGCACAATAAGAACATTCATTTGGGTGAAAACTTGTGGTTAGCAAACCCTCTAAGCCCTTGTTGGGAAAGGGGCGGTTCCTCAAAGGAACCTCTAAAACACAGGGTGATTTTTACAGATATACTGCAGAGAAAGGCACTCTCTTCTTCTCTCACTAAGAAAATACGCAACACATCACATTTCAGCCTGAAAGTGGTGTTGATAAGGAAGGGAAATGTCTAGCACTACGGGAAATAATAAAATATGTTAAAAAATGCAAAAGAAAACATACATAGTATTGGCATATGAATAATTTGTCTGACTTGCTCTTAATTCAATGGATAGTTATGGTTTACTGCTTCAAAGTGACTGTCTTGTGCAATAAACTGAATTAGACAATTCAGGTCCTAGATTCCTTACTGTGATCCTACAGAACTCGATAATTTGCTACTGAAAAGGAGCAGAAAGATCTCTTCCAGTCCCAGGGGGCCAAAAGATTTACTACAGCCTGAGCTAGCTACAATGATGACTAATTATTCTTGCTATTAAAAAATGTGTTTTATCTTAAACATGAGTCATCAAGAGTGAAGCTCTCCAACATTTCCCCTTTCCAGTTTCAGACTCAGAAAATTTGTAGACATGAAAGATACCCACAGTGTTTAGAGAATGGAGATCAGTGTTTTGTTATGCTGTGAAAATTCACACACCTCAAAAAGCCAGCGCTTAATTTATTCCAGGAAACTTAGTCACCGTGTTCTAGAGCCTTACCTCAGAGCTACAAGCCACCATATTCCTGTGATAACCACTGGTAGGAGATGTTACAAAACATTAACAGACTCAGGGAATGATAAACCTCACAGGCTGTTCAGGTCTTTAACCCTGGCCTCCCTCTCACTGAGGAGCTGTGAGATGATCAATGTGGTGCCCCTGCAGACCCTGCTCACACCTCCTCAGCCTTGCCTGCTCTCCCAAAATGGATCCTCTTCTTCTGCTCTACATTTCAGCTTTCATCTTTCCTTACTTTTCCATTTCATGCCCCTTCTTTGCCAGAACAACTGAGCTCTAGAAAGCTCAAAACTGTGTTGACAGAAACTTTCCAAAAGTTTTAGTTGTGCAGCTGCCAAGAAAATCCTTACTCCCACCGTCATCAGATTCACAATCCAGTTTCTACATCCCCTGCATCTACAACCCCCATTTTTACATTTCCTAGTTTTACCCCATGCCCATGAAGGATGATTGTGCTTCAAAACATGGGCATTCTTGAAATTAATTTTAAAATTACTAGCTTAAAATAAAATAATTAAAGGCATCAAAATGTTCAAAGCTAGAACTGCCTCTCTTGGTGGTTCTTTTATAGTGTCTTCTGGTACAAAGACCTAAAGGTGTTTTGTAGCCCTGAATTAATTTTGCCTTGTGGTACACCCAGGAGAGATGACAGAGCCTCTCACCCTGCAGAATGAAGGCAAAGGCACAGAGAATTGAAGAAGTGGGCTCCAAACCCATTCTCCTGCAGCAGATACTTTTATTTTTAGTTGGTGAACTACTGACATTTTGCAATAAACATTGAATGACCAGAATTTCCGATGACCACATGAAGTGCTTCTAAAAACAGAAAAAAAATTCTGAGAACTTGTCCCTTGATGACTTTTCTAACCCTTAATAGGGATTGGGATGAACCTCCAAATTCTGCTTGTTTTGGACAATACGACAGTTAAAGAACTTGTATTCCCAGGCCATAAGTGGATAAGACATACTATGAAAATACTGCATATATCTATGATATTTAAGATATTGTTCATTTAAAACAAGAAATAAGAACTTGAAATATTTTGGAGATATTCTGGGGGAAAAGACAAAGCCATGTGGAGCAGAGACTATCAGGAGAAGAGGTCAGAGGCAGGAAGAGGGCAAGACGTGGGAATGCAATGCCAAATACTAGCTGTCATTCATGGGTAAGGATATGACATTTATGCAATGCAAACAGATTCAAACTCTCCTTCCCCACAGAACTACACAGCAGGACATATCCAGAAATGAGGATATTTGAATGCTGATAACTGACTTTCCTTTACCCTTTATTGAAACATTTAATTCCCTCTTGGTCTCTAAATAGTTTCAGATGCTTGTGAAGTTCTTAACTATATTAATATTTTTTCATTGCACAAAAACTCTAGTTTTGGAGGAAAGATATTTCTTCCTTCCAGAGAAACGTGCCTTGCACAGAAAGAAATGTTTCTTAGAGGACAAACCTGTTTTAGATACAAGTTATCTAGCACACCACTGCACACTGGGATATTTATCACTGAAACTGATAAAACATGAGAAGATCTCCAGAAGTCCAACAGATATGCAAGCCAGCATGACTAAGTGGGCAAGGATCTGTGCAAACAAAACTGCAAGTTCCTCAGCTATTTCATTTGCAACAAGAAGTGAGTTTTGAAATGCTGGCAAAGTCTTCTGGGTTTGTTTAGACCACATCACCATGACAGCAAAGCACTGCCCAGATCTTCATGCATTGTAAAGCTTTGCAAGAGACTGGTGAGGGGAAGCTCAAAAGGAAAAAACACGGTCAGATGTCATATGGGAGATCACAGGAGATACCCCAGCCCGTGGATAACCTTTCTCTCCAATCACAGAGCTTTTGACAGGTTCCTTCTCTGAAGCAATGCTGAATTTTCAACAGCATGGATTGAATTTCCTGAGCAAGGCAAATATATTCCACTTGTTTTCACGGCCAAGAGCTAATGAACTTGTGAAAGGTCAGCAGTACAAACAACAGTCATGTATTCAAAGGGCAGGACTGCTCTCAGCTTAGCCACACTTCTGCTCTTCCATCCAGGTGAGTTCAAAACCACCTGCCTTCCAGGGTAGAATCAGGGCCTCATGGGAATTGCTGGTGAGAAATTTTCTGGCAAAACATTTTCAGGTCAAAATAGCAATGCAAGGCTGGTACCAGAGAACTGCAGATATGGAAAGGTGTGCTGGTTTAAAAAACTGTACAAAAAATAATTTTGAGAAGCTGACATTTCAAAAGGTGACAATTTTGCTCTGCAGCTCGAAAACATGATTTCAACACTTTGGCTTACAATTTCTTAAGTAACTAACCCAAGCATTTTTTAAAATATGAAATTACATATTTTGATGAAGCTCATGTGATTTCTTCTTGTTTTCTCCCAAAAGTTTTAAAATTTTAAAAATGTTTTTCCTTGCTCTAGATAAAGGGAAGAAAATTTAAGCCCTTGGGAAAGCTGAGAAGATGTGAAAGCTTTTTCAGTCCAATCTAGGCAAAGTAGGATTCCTGTCCGTTTCATTCAAAATGAGGTACAAGGTTCCAGCCTGGCTCCTCCTGATCCTCAAAGGGGCATTGTTTAATTCTGAGATGATCCAGGCAGTCCACGAGCTGTGGTCCATTTATTTTGTCTCAAGACAACAGTAGCTGCACATGCACAGGGTTGGTGTTTTAAATGAGACAAAATGCCCACACAATCCCAGTAAATTTGCAGACATCAGAAGGAATTCTCAGATAGTCTGTAAGGAGTCTGGTCTCATCCCTGTAACAAGCTTGCATTTAAGAATGTCATGTTCTTCTAGTAAGCTGCTTGTTTGGAATCAATGTATTTTTAGCACTAAACACAAGAGATGTAAATCTGGGGGCTTGCAGCCAAGGCCACCACTCCTATAGAATAGAAAGAGCACAGGCTGTTCTCTACAGCTCCTGTTCTGCTCATTGAGACAGAGGCAGAGGGCAACATCCACAGCAGCCCCATCCTGGTTAGACATCCCTCCCATGGCCTGTGAGACCTGTCAGCAGAACAGAAGGAATTATTCAGCCTCCAAATCAGGACCCTTGGAGGACCCTTCCCATTCACCACAGTGAATAACAGCAAATTGAAATGCAGCCGCTGCCTACCCCAGTTCCCTGGCATTTAGCAGATACTTGCACTGGTTAATTATCACCAGTCCTGTCCTACCTAGAGCTCCCAAATATTGCAAAAAACTTCTTTAGGGAAGAACAAGTACACAGGAGTCTGCACATGCCAGAAATACCGTGGGAATAGAAAGCATCTGGGTTTGAAGATGTAGCATCCACAGATTGGTTCTGCACAAATGCACTGATGAGGAGAGCCAGCCACTGGGTTCTGACCCCAATTTCTAGATTCAGCAACCAACAGAGGCCAACAGAATTTAATTATGATTTTTTTCCAAGCGGTTGGGCACTCAGCTGAGTTGCTGTGGCTGTAACTCAGCTGTGTTACAAGCCATCTCCAGCAAGAAGGCACTGGAGCAGGAGGTAATTGAGGGTTGGCTCCCAGAGGGAATTTTCCCTTAAAAGGATAACTACATTGTCATGAAGAAACCAGCTCACTTCCACTGCCCGCAGAGCTTTTTGCAAGCACGGCTGCCAGAGCTGGGGGCGGTGGCGGGTATTAAGAGCAGACAGGCAGGAGCAGCAGGGCAGTGCCTGCTCCCTACATGCCACAGCTACTGCAGCCTCGCTCAGCCATGCTCTGCCATGAAGGGCTGCAGGACACGCAGGCAGCCCCAGGAGGTCACTTCAGTGCCATGTAACAACAGGCCAACTCCCATCATCTGCTTGAGGCAAAAAGAAACCCAAATGAGGGATTGCAATAAAAAAAACTCAAAACCCTCACAAGAAGCATTTGCACTCAAAATGAGCAATATTTTCAGAGAGGGGAAGGCAGTGTACCAGCTGAAAACGTGCCAAGGAATATTTCCAATTAAATATTTTTCCACCAGAAAATAACCAAAATCCCAGCTTTTCATTTGAGAATTTGTGGAACAATTCTTATCAAAACTCTTAAGATCCAGGAGAATGATGAAAGAGCAAAACCCCATGGTGGGTGGCCTCCCACCCAGCAGCACCCACTGAGAAGGGAGAGCCAGGTTTAGGGCAAAGTTCCCCTCTGGAAGACTCGGCCAGTTGACTTGAACCTCAGCTTCCCATAACCAAGAGGAAACTGCCTTAGCTCTAACACAGCCCTGCTTCATACCCAGGATACCTCCTTGTCCTCTGGACAGCCCACCCACCTGAAGCTTTGCACTGTGCTCTCTTGTGCAGCTTTTCATGGAATGAAGCTGAAATGGGCAAGGCTGGGTTTGGCCCAGCTGTAGTGGCAGGCACCGATTCCCACCTCACAGCTAAAGCTTCTCTTGGGTGAGGTTTTCAACTCTGACTCATGCTTCTGTCTCTAGCACAGAATAAACCACCTATCACACTACAAGAGAAAGAACCAGAGCCTGGAGTTTCCCTGCACCCTGATGAGAGAACAAAATATGTGCAAGTGAGCAACAGCCAGGTCTGAAATGAGCAGAGACTCCTGAGCTGGCAGAGTAAAACACCATCCCTTTCTTTGAGGACTGGCAGCCCACAGAACCCCAAGCAGCTCAAGTCCTTCCATTTCAGTGGGGAGTCCAGCCCAGAGAGTGGGTGAGACAGATTTCTGGTGACCAACATGTCATCGCTGCTGGAAGCAGGATCTCCTAGTACTGAACACCTTTAAGAGATAGACCACCAGCAACCTCCTCCAGACCACAGAGGTCAGCTCAGGAGCTGCAGCAATTGTGCAGCTGCTCCTAGTTCTGCCTGGTGGTTGCTCCATCTGGTCCCAATCCTGTTACTATCTTTGTGAAGTGTCCACTTGAAATAGTCCCATTTCAGGAACTCCACAAGCAGCCATGGAGATTCAGCGCACTTCCTCTTCGCTTTAGGGGTAGAAAATTTTATTTTCTAATCAGTCTTCCTCTGTAGAAAGAAGTATTAAAAGCTTCAGCAAGGTGTGTTAGTGTCGATAAACAGAAACTCAGGCAGAGCAAAACAGCAGAAAGCTGGAGAATTACAGGTGGCTACAGGCACAGACTGGTTGCCATTTGGCTTTTCTTTTCTATGAGTAACAGCAAGAAAATGAGTCAGACTCCATGGCTGAGTCACAGTGAGTGAATATAAACTTCCTTTTCAGACCAAGAGAACTTGGGCAGGTGGAGGAAGAGCTCTGCATAATCTGCCCTGGATAAACACAGCATGGTCCCTCCATGTGCAAGTCCTGCTCCAGGGCCTAGGATCTGGAAGCCTGTCCCAAAGGAAGACCTCGTGGTGGAAATATATGATAAACATATGACAACATCTGCCTTCTGTTTCCTGTGCTGTGTACAGATTATCTCTCTCTACAGATAACTCTGTCCTTCTCCAAGAGAAAGCCAGGGTTGTGCTTTAAAAACGCTGCTGATATCAGTGACAGTTTGAGTCAGTTCATTCTGTACCTGTTCTCTGACCACGTGTACCACCACATCTCAGCACCATCTGCTCAACACCTGAGTGATGTGATTACACGTTTGCCCGGGGTTGTTTGTTCCCTCATCCCTCCTGAGCACTGAAGCCAGAGGCAGGATAGGCAAAGTGTGTTTTCTGCATTCACGTGTGCTCTCTCCACATGCAGAGTGGAGCTGACGCCCAGCTGAGCTCCCCCACCTCCTCTCCACTGGTGTCATTATTTTCCATGTTGCTTGTTGAGCCCAGCAGTGAAGAAGCCCTGGGAATGCAGAAGCCCATGTCAGAGCATGATCACCAGCAACTCCAGCACAGGACTTTAAAGGGAAGCCTGGTGGGCTGCAGTAAAGTAAAAATCATCAGGCTACAATGTGACATCAGCAGAGCTCCTTGTAGAACAGAAGACTCCGGCTGCAGTCCCAGCCCCCTCCCCCTGCCTCCAATTGCAAGACCATAAAATTACTCATTAGGCTTGGAACAAAACGCTCTCGGCGCACTTGCATGTGGCTGGAGGCAGAGACAGATGTTTTGGGCTCTGGAAGAAAATTGCTGAGAGACAGAAATGAAACACTTCCAAAGCTGCACTGTGCTTGCCTGCTCCTGTTGGACTGCATGGGGGTCAGATTAGAAGGGAGCAATAAATAGCACCACTGAGCAACCCTTTCCTTCCACTTGGCTTTTATTAAATCCTCAAACACGATTTTCTGTTTCACTTCAAGTTTTGCACTGGTCCTTCAGCATGGCATAAGAGCAGCTCAGGGCTGTGCCTCTGGAAGTAGGCTTCAGCACTTTGGGTTTATGGTTAAAAGATCCTACATTTCAGCTGCACTTTTGTCTTGAAAAGAACAGGGAGACATTGCCTTTAGGAGCCAGACAATCCTCAGAGGCCCAGGAAGCAGAGGATCCTCCCTCTTTTTACACATGCAGTAAAGTGAGAATAAAAACATTGCCTGCAGGCATGTCAGTGAGGGGATTAGGATTCAGTGTCCCGATTATAGCTTGGTTTATCCAAGGCAGCCGTTCCCACCTCCCATAACCAAACACTTGCTCAGTTAAGTATCAGATTCAAACGAGGGAGGGCAGCGACTCCAGCTCCATCACACCATTTCTCTTCTTAAATTCAAGAAAGAATGTTCTGCCTTTAGATCCTTTCCTGCTACATTTGCTTTTGGTCACACAGTAGATGTTTAATACCATAGTACTGTTACATTCCTGGCTTTGAAAGACCAGGTTCTGTGATTCCAGTAAGGCAAACAGTTCAAAGCACAGACAGAATGACCACTGCTACCTGATCACCACCATGAGACACAGACTGTCAAACCAGTAATCTCCCAGCTACTGATCAAACCTGGTCCTTAGGCACTAAGAAAGTCTGAACACAACGGGCTCATACAGACCTCCCTCAGCCAAGCATCACAGAAATAACAAATTTTTTCTCCTACAGTTATTTCTCAGGTATCATTCAGGTACAAAAGATACTGGGGAGGTATTTTTTTGCCTCTCACGTATTCCTGCAGGATAGATGCGAGGCCAATTTTCCACAGCTGGAAGGTGAATATATAGAGTTGGAAGATGTAGTGGCCATATGTCAGTAAGCTCCATGTGCAGGCCAGGGATCAACTGGAGTGGCCTGGTGGTCAGGAACAACCCCTGCTACAGCGCTAATTACATGTAAGCTTCACTTTCAAAGCTACATAGAAGCTTAAGCTCATTTATCTTTACAAGGGATTTAAAGGCCTATCGGCTTTGGGAAGTGAGAGTGACAGGAGAGGGAAGTGCCAAATCACCAGCTCAAACTTCCAGTTGCTGTTAATATGGACTGAGCTATCTGTGTCAGCACCATGCAGCACACTGGCAAGGCTCACTCACCAGCCCTGACATCTCTGCCTGGCTCCTTGAGACATTTTCTTATCAACAAACAAACAAACAAACCCTTCAGTTTCTTTAACATGATTTCCTCCCAATCCCATAATACTGGATTATTCCTAAGCCTAAAGCAAAGAAGATCACTTTGTGATTCAGGCTGCTTCCTGAGCTAGGAGCAACAGCTCTGCTGAAATACCTCATTCTGTGCTGTCTGAAACACTACACAGCATGAGCCGAGTCTGGGAAGACAGGAAAAATAGAATTATAGGCTCGTGAAATGGACACTGACAAAACCCTGAAATGTCGAGCTCACTCAGATGCAGTCTGTGTTTAATCCAGTCATCAGACAGTCTCTGTTTAGCTAAATATTTGATTTCAGAACTGGGCCTGAATTATTATTGGCAAAGCTTCCAAGCTCCACAGGTCCCTCTAACAAGCTGTTCCTCTGTGGAAGCCTTGCAAGGAAATGAATGCAGCCTTTGAGGAAACTGCTGGAACCCTTCTCAGGCTTCCAGAGTGGGTTTGTGGAGTCCCGTTAGGTGTCCAGGCCTTCTGAAAGCTCCATATGTTGAATGTTAGAAGCTACAGGGCTGATGTTTGTGTGCATTTCTGGGATGTTCCCAGAGGAGTTCTGGCTCCGCAGCATGTCACAGGAACAGAGTTATCAAAGAAAGCACCAAAAATAACCTAGTCTACAGAACAACTAAAAGCCAAACCCAGACAAAAAAATAAATAAGCTGGAGCCACACATGAAGCCATGTAGCCAGAGCTGTAACGTGTATTCCATTCTAATGGGACATATCTGAAAGAGCACAGAGCTGGCATGGCTGGTCCCTTGTGAATACCCACAGCAGGGACAGAAAGAAGCACAATTCCTCATCAATGGCATCTGTGTACCACAGGGCCCAAAGATCTGGTCCAGGTGCTGCCAGGCAGAGCCCATGGTTCCTGTCTCAGTACACTGGCAAGTTTGACACCCTGTCATGTAAAAACAGTCCATCAGCACTGAAAGAGGAACGTGGTCATCCCCTCTCCCATGCAATATTCAATATCCTGTCTGTGGCAGCATATGCCAAAAAAGACAATCCTCCAAGGATGGAAGCTGTTCCTTGTTTCTCAAACCAGGCTCCCCTTCTATGAGCAGCTCCAGAGAAGCAGAAGCTTGGCTTCCCAAATTACAGGCAGCTGCAGGCAGGAAGAGTCACCTTCCAGTTTTGCTTCCAAAGGAAGATTATAAATTAAAGTCCAATTTGCTAAACCTCTAGGTAAGCAACTGTTTCTGCATAAACACATACTGGTTTGTGGGCTGTATTACATGGCTAACTGCAAATCTGACTGGCTTGAAAATCACACTGTATACAACTAACCCAGGGAGCTAACAGAGGCACATTTGAAAATTACATGGATTTAAGCAGCCTGGCTCATGATTTTTGAATGTGATCAAAAATAATGATTATCCTAAAGCAGTACCTAAAAGCTGTGCATGCAAAATAAGAGCACCAAATTCTCTGACAGAGAGCTTCACTTCTAGGAGAGAAAGCACAAAGCTGGCTCAGCTAAAATTATTCTTCAAGTGAAATAAAGCAGATTTTAACACCATCCTGAAGATGGGGTCAATGTCTGGAATATTTAGCAAAAAGGGGTCAAATTACCACCTCCCCCTGTCATTCCTTGTGCTACAACATTAGTGGAAAAATCCAAGAGCTGTTTTAGGTCTGTTAGCTAATTAATGGATCGCCAGGTGAATGTTCAGTGTCGTTAATAAATTGTCGCAGCATTCTGTACTTAGTATCAGCAGAAAGTCTGGGTCTCTTCCACCCCTGAACACATACCACTTTGGGAAGGACAGAAGGAACTGCCTACATCGCCTTTTTTTGTGCCTGCTGGAAACATCCAAGCTCAAACAGATGCGAACTCTCGGTGCATCTGTGCTGTTCCTCCTTCGAGATCAGCATTAACTCTCAGGAGAGCCGTGGGTGATGAGTCGTGGCTGATTCAAGCTCTGGAAGACAATGACATTAACAGCGGCAGTTTAAATCCAGACAGCTTTCCATCCAAGGATCTCTTAAAGCATAACAAAAGGCTAGCAAGAGCCAGAGGTCCCATCTAAGGCTGGGATGCACAGTACCTCCATAGTCCATGCAAGCAGGGATTATTCCCTGCCCTATTCAGGGCTGTTTCCCCAGCCCCCAGGCACTAGGATACCCAGTGGGAAGGGCTCAGCCCTTCTCAGTCACTCCTGCTGGCGCCGTTCCAGTTTGTCTGAAGACACTTAAATATTCATCGAGAAAGCGCAAAACTCCGTCTTGCCGGGTGCACAGATTGCTCCCCAGGGAAAGAGGACACCTGCCTTCTCCACTCCCTGCTCCATCAAATCATTAATTATTTAAAGTAACAGGAAAGACCAAGAAAAACTCTCCGCATCAGACATGCCTGCAGCCTGTTGTTTACGGTGCTCTCTGGGGTCTTGTGTGGCACGAGGTTTGTATCTCCCCTCCGGCAGAAACAAGGATCAAGCCCAGCTTTCCCCTTTCCTCGGGGAGGATGCTCTACCCGCTAAGCTATTGTACAAAAGAAGGGCTTCCCCTTTATCCAGACAGACCTTATGTTCACTTTGACTACCAGAGAGAGTGTCTTTTTTTTTTTTTAACTTCAGTTTGAATAAAAGGCAAACAAAACACAAATCCAAATCTCTCAGAGAAGCAGCTATCCATAAACCTCCACACATTCTGCATTTGTTCAAGAGCTTAGGGTCCACCTCCCCATTTCACAGCTGGGCAGGCCAAGCGGTAGTGATCTAACTGCATCAGCAAGCACTTGGCTAGCGAATCCATCGGTGATGGGTTTCAATGAAATGGAAACCACTGTCTCCCTGCCCTGAAGACAGTTCTGGTGTGTACAGAGGGGCATGCTTGGAGAAGCAGAGGGTCTCTTCTTATCTGCCTCCCCGCCCCCCCCCCCCCATCTTCCAACACACCAAAGGCCCCACGCTCTCTCACAGAAGCAGCACGGATCCACACAAGGGTCCCCGAGATCGGGATGTACCCCAAAACTGCGCCGAGCCCAGGGAACAACCTCCTCTGCCCCCGGGACTCTTCTGCTAGAGTAGGAAGTCGTGGCAGGTGAACAGCACTGGCACCCTCATGTGGTGACAGGCATCAGAGTGAGCTCACAGCCAAGATCAGCGGTACAGACGGAGGTATTCCTCCAGAGGGACTTCTCCAGGGAGTCCTGACAAAGACCATCTGTGGGCCAGCATGGTCTAGGGACGTGATATAAACCTGATGTAACCTCTCCTATCCTGAGACCAGCAGCAAAGAATGACAGAATGATCTGGGCTGGAAGGGACCTTAAGGATCATCCAGTTCCACCACCTTCCACGGGCAGGGACACTTTCCACTATCCCAGGGTGCTCCAAGCCCCACCCAGCCTGGCCTTGGATTCTTCCAGGGATGGGGCTTCATATAAGGTCTCCCCGGAGCTCTCTCTTCTCCAGGGTGAACACCTCCAGCTCTCCCAGTCTGGCTCCAGAGCAGAGCTGCTCCAACCCTTGGAGAATTTTTGTGGCTTCCTCTGGACTCACTCCAGCTGCTCCATGTCCTTCTTATGTTGGGGAGCCCAGAGATGGAAGCAGTATTACAGGGGAGGAGTACTGTGGGGGACCCACAGAAACAGATCTGATTACCCCCTCAACCTCAGCTCACCCCGGTTTCTTCCTTATCATACTATCAAAATGGAGAACAAAATAAAAGCTAAAACCAGCCCAAACGCTGAAACTGGAGAATTCACTAAAACTTTGAGGAAAAAGCCCTTTTGCCCCCTCCT
The DNA here is from genome assembly GCF_027477595.1 of Haemorhous mexicanus. NCBI lineage: Eukaryota > Metazoa > Chordata > Aves > Passeriformes > Fringillidae > Haemorhous > Haemorhous mexicanus. Next base: position 19,786,647 of record NC_082353.1, read on the forward strand.
GCACCTGCTGAGGGACGTGTGGTAACGAGCACCTCATTCCCAGGAAACATCAACCCCTGAGCCCTGCTTTCAGGGGAAAACAAAAACAAAAACAACCCCCCGTATTTCCTACTGCTTAGAAATCCCTCTCCTCCCGAATTGCTCTGGAAACAGAATTAAATTAATTTTAAATTAAACCACCACCTCGAAGCAGCAGCACTCAGCAGAACCGCGCTGAGGTGAAGGACGGCACCTGGCGGAAATGGCGGCAGCTGGATGTCCCCCCTCCCCAAACTGCCCGAAAATACCGTGTTTGCCAAGAAGTGGGCTTGTTTTATGATCTTTTGCTTTAAAGAGCAGCAAAAGAGCAGCGCGGCGGCGCCGAGGTGGCCTGCGAGGAGGCGGGGACGCGCCTGTCAGCCCGCTCTGAGGCGGCGGGGACGCGCCTCAGCCCGCCCTGAGGCGGCGGGGCCGCTGTGTCGCGACATGGGGGACGACTTGGCGTCGGAAGGCGACATCCGTGAGTGGGGCCGAGGCGGGGGCTGCCCCAGGGGGCGGGGGGCGCAGCGCCGTGAGGGGAAATCCGTGCGGCAGGGGCGGGCCGGAGCCGGCGGGGCTGAGGGGCAGAGCCGGGATGCCCTTAAATAGAACCGGACACCTGAAAATCCGCTGGGAAACAAAGCAGGTGGTTAAACCTACCCGTGAATCAGGACTGCTGTTGTCCAAAAGCATCCTGCACCGCTGAGATGCTGCACATAACTCTGGTACCCCGCACTTGGGGTTTTTGGCCTCCTTGGTGCCTCGGTCCCCATCCCAAGTTGTCTTTGTGTCCTACAGCCCCAGGTGGGGCTCGGTAGATGGGTTTTGCACGTTTCTTTGCATGTCTTTCTCCTCCTTTGCTGCTTTTCTACATCTTTTGCATAATAAACTGCCTGTGAGTTGGTGCGTTGCATTGCGGGTAAATAAAATGTTTTCCACACTGTTTGTGGTAACTGAATTCCTATTCAGTAAGCTATGAGGTACCCTGGAATCTGAGCTTGAAAGAGAAGGAACACTGCTAAATATCCACTGGAATGTTGCTGCTGGACAGGTGCATGCCATGCTGAGGAGTGCATTTACACTTAAAGCGCCGCTGTGGAGCTTAAGTTGGAAACACAGACCATCAAACTGTTACTCATTGTGTTGCTGAAAATAAATAAATTGTGGCTTATACAGCCTTAGTGATGCCAGATTTGTTACTGCATCTTCACAGCTAGTGCAAAGAGTAACTAAGATGGTTTGGCATCTCTTGAAAATGATGCTTTGTGTGTCCATAAAATGTAAGAAAACATTTCTATCACCTGGAGAGCAGGGTCAGCAGCATTTGCTTAATTTAAACATAGGATTTATTCCACTGAAGGGAGATAAGCATGTACAAGGAGGTGGTATGTGTGTAGCCATTGATGTTAATAATTAACAAAATCTCAGTGTTTTTCACAAACTCTCTTGATGTTTCCTCTCACCTCTGTCCATGCAGGGTGAAATGCCATCCTGTTAACACAGCTGACAAGGTGATAAGAGAGTCATAATATACAGTATAGGAAGTCCTGTTTCTTGCAGAAATCAGCAAATCCTACTGCCTTCATTGTAGCAACAGGTCCAGCACTCTTGAATACACACTCTCAGATGACCATATCTGGTGTTAAGTGGATAAACACACTATTGAATGATCCTGTCTAGCATTAAAATTTGTGTTATTTGTGTTTTTCTTGAGCTAAAGTTCTTTTGTTTGAAGGCAAGGGGAATGGAAACTGGAGAATGAGGTTATACCTCTGTTGCTCTAAGAGTCCATGGTAGGGATGCTTTTCTTCTGTGCCCTTCGAAGAGATGAATTGTGCTATTCAGGCAGCAAGTCTGGTTTTCTCCCTCAGTGTGGAGGAATGGGAACAATAATATGTTTTGATGCCTCTTGCATGGCACGTGGTTAACATGCAGTTGATATGTTGGAACAAACTGAATTTGCATTGAGCCCCTAAAACTGCAGCCTGGGTTCTGGAGAAGTGTAGAGGAGAGCAGAACCTCTGGGCCAGCTCTCCAGTAGGATGTGACAGGCCAAGGGTCTGACTCAAGCACTTCTTGAAAGAATTCCCCAAAAGCACTAGCACAGAGATTGAGTCCAACAAACACTGACACCAGCCTTGCCAAAAGCCTTCAGAGCCTCCCTGTCGGGCCGTGGCAGTCAGAGCCTTGCTCTTGTTTCTTGGCAGGAAGGTTTATTTGATGAAGGAGAAGATTGCTGGGGCAAGGCCCAGCATGGGGAGTAAACACTCTTAAATTGTGCCTAACTGTGCAGGACAAGTACTGCCAGTCATGGTAAATTATGTGCAGAACTGCCATGGTTTATTAAGAGATGCAACACTAATCACAGGCCAGGCTGGCAGTTTTGTGCTGCTTGGCTGCTTCAGGTTGCCTGGAGGGGACCATGTGTAAAGGCCTCCTTGTAGAGCAGTGGCATGTAGGTGGAAGGATGGAAGAAAGGGTCTGTGTCATCTCAGAGCCTTCACACTGACTCTGGCCCTCAGAGGGTGCCCAGAGGATATGAACCTCATGGATCAAAAGGTTTTGCAGCTGGAGCAAATCCCTGCAGAGAAAGACACTGAATTGAAGAGAAGTGGGTGGGACTGGAAGAGCACTGATGTGGCACAGGGGTAGTCAGGGAAGGAGAGACAGTGGTAGGATATAAATCCAGCAAGCATGCCAACATCTGTAGGGCTGGGATTCTTGCTGGAAGAATCTTTCTGCAGTCATTCTTCCCTGAAGCCACGGAGGCTGGTGAGATGAAGGGGAGGTTTGTTGGGGCATGCTGCTCCATGCCCCTTGCCAGCACTGTTTTAATGCTCACTCTTCTGCTCTGCTGCAGTGCTTCAGTCAGAGAAGGAGTTCCATGATGCGGCGAAGCGAAATGATACAGCCAGGATGGAGGAACTCATCAGGAGAGGAGTTGACATCAAAGCCAAAAACAATGTATGTCCTGGATTTTTCCACCTCCAAGCTGCAGGAAGTGCTGAGGGCATGTTTCAGAACTGCAGCTTCTTAACACTCCACTTCTCATTAACTGCTTGATTTGTCAAAACTTTAAAATACAACACCCAGTGCCAAATAGGGCCTGTAGCAACCAAGCAGTTTTCACAACACACTGAGACCCCCAGCACTATCATCCTGGCCACTCTGGAAAGCTGCAGTTGCCAGATAGACATGATGGCCGTGAAAGGCTCTTCTGATTTTGCTGTCTCTGTACAGTAAGACTGCGGGACAAACTCCGTTTCTGGTGCAGGTCTTTCCTTGTTGACTAGTAGGTTCACGGAGACACAGGATTGCCCCCATCCCTAGTATTTCAATCTGCCCATTTATTGTCAGCAGTGTTCTTCACTCTGTGCTGTCATTATAGTCCAGAACTGCAGCTCCTGAGCAGAAGGTGGCTGACACCTGTCTGCCTGACAGGAGAGCAGAGACAGAGGGCTGCATCCAAAGAAAACTCTGCACAGTGTGAGAAATTCTGGCTCCATAGATGGCCAAGGATATTTTGGCCTTCAGAAAGGCTGGTGGATACACACACTCTGCACACTCAGCCTTCCCTGCCTCTGTCCTTCCTTGCAGGCGGAGCGGACTGCCCTGCACTGGGCTGCGGGAGCAGGGAGCGTGGATGCTGTGCGGCTGCTCCTGGATCACGACGTCCCTGTGGATGACGAGGACAGTGTACAGAGGCGACTCTCCCTTGCATGTGCTGCACATGTGTTCAGTGCTGGGGCAGTGCTGGGGACTGGGTGCTAGGCCAGCAGTTACACACTGCACCTTAGCCCTGGGTGGGTGGCACAGGGTGGCACCCTGCACCTGCTGAGCAAGGGGCTGGAGCAAGCCTTGTTGGCACATGTGTTTGTTCTCTGTATTTTGGCCTTTTCCTTGCATGCACAGTGACTTGTAATAGGCTGGTAGAATCTGTGGAGTTTTCCATAGAGCGTGGGGACACTTGGCTTCTTCTGATTGTGTTGGTGGGGCTTGTAGGATGACAGTGACAGCCTAAAAGTTTTCTGTTCCCCATACAGCCAGGCTAATACACACCTTTAAATAGGTACTAGCTGCCAAGAAGCAGGTCTCTGCTCAGCTGTTGTGAATATCTGTGACAGGAATAATAATAATTGGAGAAAGTGCAAGTAAAAATATATACTAGTGAGAAACAAATAGATTAGGAAAACTTCATTAAGCCAAGAGGACAGCTTCCCTCCAGGATGGGGATGGGGATGGTGATGGCTGCAGTTTAACTGTAAGTATCTTTCTTTTTTGCCCAGTTTGGAATGAATGCTCTTCTCCTGTCTGCCTGGTTTGGCCACCTCCGTGTCCTGCAGATCCTTGTCAATGCTGGGGCCAAGATTAACCGTGTCAATAGGGTGAGGGCCTCCCCGTGTGGATCCATCACTTGGCTCTAGACAGTGTTGGGGGACAGAGAGGTTTACCTGTGAGCTCAGTTGTGTATGGCAGCATCTGCTCTGGGGACTGCCATCTGCACTCTGACTTATCCCTGAAGCAGGTGTAATAATTGGAGCTCTGGAGATGCACACAGCTTCCTCACCTCATGTTTGTGCAGTGCTGATGTGGGTGGTGTTACAGAAATGGGAAATGGGTTTAGTGAATCAGCAGTCCTTGTATTCTAAAACAGACCTTGTCTGGAAAAAGGGGGATTAATATTTCAGTGATAATTTGCTATCTGCAGCACAAGGAATCTTAGTCCTGGAGGTGCAGGGAGGATGAAATGGGCCTTTGCTAACAGGAATAGGTTGTCAAAAGAGACTGACTGTCCCACAGTATTTGACTTGTTGAATGAGCAGTCCTTTGTCTCCTCTCCAGAATGGCAGGAACCTGCTTCACTGTGCAGCTCAGAGGGGACACATCCAGGTCATGGAGTTCATCATGGAGGACTTGGAGGACATGTGTGTGGATGAGACAGACAAGGTAGAAAGGCTTTTCACAGCTTTGTTTTATGAAATCTGGTCTTGCTGTGCTGAGCTTAGCAGGAATGTTGCTCTTGGTCTTGGGAAGAGAATCGAATTCAGATACTGCTCCCAGAAGTCTTCCTGCAGAGTGAGCTTAGGGATGATGGGGATTCTGGCTCTAGTCAAGCTTCTTGCAGCAGATGATCTGATCTTGTGCTTTCTGAGCCTTTTGGACTGTGTTTCTCTGTTTCCTTCCAAAGATGGACAGGACAGCGTTTCACCTGGCTGCAGAGCACGGGCAGCTGGAGGTGGTGGAGTTCCTCCTTCGACTGGGTTGTTCTCACAGTGCCAAAGACAAGGTATGGGCACGAAACCACATGCAAGGGAGCTGAAGTCCAAGGATTAGGGGGTGTGAAAACCAGGGAACAGAATCCCAGATGAGGCTCAGGCAGGCAAGTTGTCCACAGTTGTTACTATGGCTGTGGTATGTCAGGGCTTTTCTTCCCTATCCACTTCAAGCCATTTTTTTGCTTAGTTCATGATTTCTCTCCAGGACTTTTCAGGCAGGATACAGAGCAAGCCTGATGGACCATGCTCCAGTTTAAGGTTCTTCCCTCGCTGCTGCAACTGTAGGAAGATTGCTTCATATTCGTGCTACTGGTTACAACCTCCTTTTCAGCCACACTGGATATATGCTGTGCAAGGTTGTGGTATATGAGCACTCAGTCCTTGAGACATATGTTTATAAAGTAATGTTTACTTTCAGGAAGAAAATAGAGCGTTGCATTTAGCTGCTAAAAATGGACACCTGTCTGTGCTGGAGAAGATTATAGATGTCGGAGTGGACCTTGATGAAAAAAACTCAGTAAGTGCACTAAAATTAAATAAAAACCACATCAGTTTTGCCCTTTTCCCCCCTAGAAATACTCTTCTGCCACAGTCATCAGGCTGAAAAGACGGTATTGAGAGGAGAGGTCTAGAAAATAGCTGATTTTATCTAAAGCCTGTGTGGGTAAAGGCAGGTCACACTTGCAGAGTATCAGTGAAAGGTGACATCTGTCTTGGACCAATTTCCGGCTTTAAAGTGTTGCCTTCTCTTCCTGCTGTATCTGCACACCTACCTTATCACTCCATTTAATCTCCCTTTCTCTCCCTGACCCTTGTACATTCAAGTGTCTAAGTGGTTATTGAGTTTTTTAAACTAAACCTCACCATGCTTTGAAGTATTGACATAGTCACTGAACATATGGACCTTCTGTTTGAGATCTCTCTTTTGACAGATCCACTCTAGAAAATTATGTGGCTGGAACACAGTTAATGACTTAGATAGCAAATATTGGCTTAGTATCACTGTTATTTATTCCAGGGCACACTCCCAATTAAGTTTATCAGCATTTTTTTTTAGTCTTACTTGGTTACTGTCTTTGAAAAGTGTATTTGATTGTGATTAAGATCTGAAGGAAAGGGGGAGCAACATTCTGTGGTAACTGGCAGCATTTGTCTACCCCCACATGAGTTGCCCTTTCTGCAAAGAGCAATAATAAAACCAGATGAAATCACTTAGGAATTTTGCTTGCTTGCTTCTGTTTTCTCGTATGAAATGAGCTGCAACCCTTGGAAGGGAAAACCAGTGATAGAGGGTCACAGATTTTGAGTTCTATCTCTGAGCTATTCCAGGAAAATGGTTTGTCTTCGCTGTCCGTGTGAAATCCTTTTTGGTTTATTGATGGGCTGGAGGGGAGGAAAGATGGTGATCACAATGTCTGTCTTGTGGCCCACAGCCAGTGACATTCAGGACAGAGCAGTACTCTGGTATGTCCAGGGAAGATAATTGTGTCCTCTATTTTTGTAACGATCAACTGGAGATCCCTGGCCCTCAGAACTGGTACTGTAACATGTCAAGGATTCAGAAGATGGGGTGGAGTCTGTGACTAGTTCCACTGCTCTGTCTTGGCCTTGCCTACAGAAATGTTGCTTGTGTCCTTTCTTGCCTTGTGCAGGAAGGACTCACGGCTCTGCACCTGGCTGCTGAGGGGGGACACAGCCACTGTGTGAAGCTGCTCGTGGAAGTGGGTGCTGATGTCAATGCCCAAACCCAGGTTAGCTCCATGGAGGTGATTCCATTCCCAAACCCTACTTTGTGGATTTATGACCACACATGTGGCTTCCCAGGTCACCCATCATAGAGAGAGAGGTCATGTGGAGCCCTGCATTCAGGAATAGCACAGGGAGTTTAGAGGAAGGTAAATGTGGTTTTGTACAAAGAGGCAGGTGAAGCTCCCTGGGACTGGTTTGGCTGGAGACAGTCTCCATGAATTTGTCAGTGCTGGGCCATGGGACTCTTGCAGGGGGGAGCAGGGAGCTCTTTGTGGGTAGTCTGTAACAACTGCAGCCTCTGGGAAGAATCCCTGAGTAACACTCCTCTCTTCTGACTTGCCTCTCAGAAAAAGATGAACTGCCTTCATTATGCAGCACTGCACGGCTATGAGGAGATAGCCAGGATCCTCATGGATGCAGGAATCCACACGGATGCTCTCAATCATGTGAGTCCCTCTCAATGCTCTCACCACTAAAAATAAAGTAAAACCAGTTTGTGGAGCTGCTCAAGAGCACAAAGCAACTCTGGAAAGACCAGTGCTGCAGCATCCCTGTCAGCTCCCAATGACAGGCAGCTGAGAGTAGGATGTGCTGGGCACAGGATGGTCCTTTCAGTGCTATGAGCTAAGCTCTCCCTAAGTGTAGGATCTTCTTTCCACAGCAAAATGCATCAGCAATGCACATCGCAGTCCTGCAGAACTTCCCAGCCATGGTGAAGCTCTTCATCAGTGCAGAGTGTGACCTTGACATTCCAGATAATGTAAGCCTGCAGCTCCTGTTCTTTGTGTTTGAAATGTGAACCAGATTCATGGGGGATTTTATCACCTTGGGGACAGGATTAAAGAGGAGTACTTTAAAATGTGGAGAACCTGGAAGTGCAGCTTAGGAAATGTGAAACCTGTGAAATGATTCTAAGTGTTGCAGTGAGGTAATCATTTGATGGTGTTCAACATGAGGGCAGTGCTGTATCCCCTGCAGCATTGCATAGTCCAATTCTCTTATCCTTGCTGGAAGCAGGTTGGAGAAATTTCAAGATGGAATATATTCTGCAAAATGTTTAGAGGGCTGAGAATTGGAGGCAAACCTGGAGGTAGCTGGTTGTCTCACCAAACTGTAATTTTCTGAATGAGGGGCTTTGTGTAGCTTGTTTTGGTTAATCTTCATACTTGTAACAATGTTCTCTACTGATGATACTGTAAAATTGACACATTTTATGTTCAGTTTTACTGGTTTCCATTAAACAGTCCCAAGATCCTCCTGGTAGTGTTCTGCCCTCCCAGCCTCACACTTGTTCTCTGAAGTGTAGTCCTTTCTCCCTCCTTCTGCAGAGGCAGCAGACCTCACTCCACATCGCTGCAGAGCACGGCAGGCAGGACATTGCTGAGATGATTCTCATTGCAGGAGTTAACCTGAAGCTAACAGACAAGGTAAAGGTCTCTATGGGTGAAACAGGTTCTGTGGGAGTATGATAGATACTAGATAGATAACAAGATGAACAATGCTTTCTTTCTCAAAGTTGTTCTAGTTCCTTCTACTTGTACTATCATGAACAGTAATATCAAAGATTTCCTCAAATAATGGTAAGTAATATACCCGAAAAATTACAGCAAATATATTCTAATAGGTTGAAAGGATCTGTTTGGTATAGATCTGGCACAGTTCTGGGGCTTTTGGCATCTGATAAAACCAACAGAATGAATTTCAAGAGCCCTGAAAATGTAGCATGTGCCCAAAAATGCTGGAGGCCCTTGGGCAGGGATTAAAATAGTGTTTGCCATTTGCAGTGGGTTAGAGCAAGTGCAGACCTGAAGCCACCTGGCTGAACTGGCCTTCAGCTGTGGTGAATGTTTGTCACCTTTCAGCACTCCGTGGAACTGCAGTGACACTCAGCACAGGGGACACATTCACACTTTCCTGTATGAAATTGGGTTTCTGCTCATATCTGAGGCTAGAACTGTTCTTCCTGTTATGCCTGGTGCCTGGGCTGGCTCGCTTTCCTTCATGCAACTTTCAAATCTCATTCTTTTCTGCCTTCTGATTTTAGATAGAAATACAAATCTCCCCCTGGCCAATCCAAAATCATATTCATGAAAGGAACATAGCCACATTTTCATAGTCTCATCAGCCTGTGCTTCTCCTAAGAGACCATTTTTAATCATGTGTATCTGGAGCCCGTAAAGTTAATGAGGTTGTGTAAATCATTTTGGTTTCATGTGTCAGCAAACCTGCTGTGCAAAAGGCTGTAAAATACCTTGGACTGCAGAGCTGAGCTGGTTCTCTGATGGTTGCTCTCATGTTGGTGGGTTGCAGCTTTTCCAGTTGGTGGGTGAAGCTTTTCCAGTGGCTCCTGCAAAACAGGCAGATCCCTTGTAGCAACAGAGGAGATGCTGCAGAGCCTGGAAAACCACTCCCCATGCCCTGAATGCAGGATCTTGACAGCAGCTCACATCTGAAGTTCACAGGTGAAGAACAGGTCCTGGTGGTTGCATTACTCAATAGTCCATGTGCCAGCTGCTGCAGATGCTGGGTGGTCGTGGAGACTGTACCTTCTAAGGTGCAAAGTCTTTTCCAGCTCATTTTTCCTTTCTAATTTCAGCAAGGGAAAACATCTCTGGATGTTGCTGCTCGAGGCAATCACATCATCTTGGTGGACATGATTATCAAAGCTGATCGATTTTACAAATGGGAGAAGGTGAGCAGCTTACACAACAGCCCCTGTGCTTTCTCCTATCCATTGACACTCCACATACCAGCTGTCAGAAAAAGAAATACAGGACATCCCGTGACAACCTGACCTCTATTTTCATCCCCTTACTTAAGAAAAACAGAAGTCCTCACCATGCCAACAACATCTACTTAAGGCTTTCCTTATTTAAAAAGGCCTTTGCTGTTAGAAATCCCAGGCAGCACTGCTGGGAATAGGGGCTTCCAAAAATTATTTAACAGCTGTTCCCAAAGGGGTAGAATTAGTTCCTTTTCCCAGAAGGAGAAACTGAAGGACTTGAGCAAAAAAATGCTTGGCCTCAGGTCACCAAAATGGGATTTTGAGAGTTTTTCAGCAGTGGAGGGAGAGAGTTCTTGTTGGAATCATACAACCAACTTCTCCCTCAAAGTGCAGCCTCTCAGCCCCAGTCTCCCCTTTGAAACCCTGCCTACCCCAAGTCTCTGCCCAAACCAAGCTGAGCAGAGTGAGCTGAAAGTACAGCCCAGTGTCACATCCCTTGCATGTTCTTCAGTTTGGTTCTCCTCTCATGGCAGTGCTCCAGAGGGAGAAGTAAAGGAAGGAAAGGGGTGTGAGCTGCCTGTGGCTCAGGTGCAGCTTCAGGGTCATGCTCAGTGTATCAGGCCCCCTGCATTGGCTTCCCATGCAGCCCTAGAGAATGTCATGCAGCCTCTGCAGCCTGGCATGTAAGCGCTGTGAGCATGAGCTGACGTTGCAGGGAAGCAGATTTAATTAAATGATTCTGCCCCCAAACCCCAGATGAAAGGGAATGTAGAAATGCAAATTGTGATCTGGATGGGCTTCCACGGCGAAGTGGCCATTAATGGTGTTTTAACCCTGATGAGCACAGAGTGAAATGAGAATAAAGGGAATAAAAACATGAGCTGTGCCAGAAAGAACTCAAAAGGACCACAGAGCTGGGGATGTGGGAGGCTGCAGAGCCACAGGCACTGCTGCAGCACCCCTGTTCTGGCTCTGCAGGACAACCTGAACAGCGAGTCCGGCTCATGGGTGGCAAAGCACTTGACCTTTAAGCAGGATCACAGGCTGGAAACACAGCACATTCGCTCAGTCATGTGGAGATTAGCCACTAAGTACCTCAAACCTGGGGAATGGAAGAAGCTGGCACATTACTGGAAATTCACGAATGACCACGTTAGGGCCATTGAGCAACAGTGGACAGGTACAAAAACACTTCCCAGGTATTTTCCTTTCTTTCCTTGGACTTTGTTTCTAGGAGATAAAGCTTGCAATATGAGCAAAGCATGAAGAAAACCAGTTGGTTTATTTGAAGCAACCAAAAGATTAGGTTAAAAATTCTGGTTTTACTGAATGTGGAATTACCTACACACTGTAATTTCTCTAGGAATAAGGCATGCAAGCAGGGGAATTAGTGGTTCTTTGCTCACTCCTTAGGAGACATTTGGTAGGCCTGTGAGTTCTTGCTACAATTCTTGTTCTACACAGCAGAAGAAACTTGCTGGTTTTACTTCGAGTAGCAAGAAGGCAGTGAAGTCTTTAGAATTTAAGAAATACATTAGCACAAGCAGGGACTGAGGGTCAGAAACAGACCACTGCTAGTTCTGGCTGTTTCAAGAACTCTGTAGTTTGCATGATGTGAGCAAGGGGCCAAGCTGTGCTTTGAAGGCAAAAACAGTATTGCCACGAAACACTCTGCAACAAACCCAAACTCAGCCATAGCCACTCCATTAAGTTCCACACAAATCCAGCAATCCCATCACAAGCAGGAATTAAAACCACGCTTTACAGACTCCTTGTAAAATGCAGAGTGGAGGGAGGGGTGTGCAAACCCACCAGGGCAGAAATCTGCTCTGGTCAGGGTCGTGCACTCTGAGTGTGGGATTTCATCTGTGGTTTGATCCAGGCACTAAAAGCTACAGGGAACACGGGCACAGAATGTTGCTGATCTGGCTCCATGGTGTAATCACTGCAGGAGAAAATCCAATCAAGGGACTGTACGAAGGCCTGGTGGGGATCGGGAGAGGAGATTTAGCAGGTAATACTTTTGTCTTCCTTCAAATAATGCACACTGAGCATTATTTGAATTAATTTACCCAAATTCTGGGCTTAGACAAGTACACAGAGGAAAACTTCAGTGAAGCCAACTCACATGAGCTGAAAGCACCTGCTCTGCCCCCTTGCTTCCATCACATGTAATCTCTCTTTCTTAGGTTTGATAAATGAAGAGATCCTGCCATGGCTTTATTGTTCTGTGCAGCAGATCATTCTCTCTTACAGAAAGTATCAGGAAAAAAGCAAACGCAGACTCCACCTCTCCACGGAAGTGCACAGCAATGTAGCACCAGGGGCATCCTCAGCTGGTCTCACAGCCACAGCAGAAACACTTCTCTGCTGCTGAGAGAAGGCAGATGCAACCTAAGGGCTTCTTGTCACAAACTGCTGGCACAGCTGCACCCTACTGGACAGGAAATGACAAGGGTAAAACAAATGCTCATGGTCAAAAACGCCTCTACACAGAAGGGAGATTTTTATCAGCAATTTCAAACGGCCTGAGCCCCCTAATGAGTTTGGTGAGCAAGCCTTACTTGTCATACTGCATCAGGAGATAGTACAGTTCTACTGTAACTTGTCTACAGCACAGTTTTGTATATAAATTTTCAATTGTCAAGTGTTTAAGTTACTGAGGGCAAAGGCTTTGTTCTCAGGAATGTTCTTTACTTACCTTATTTATTCCCACCATAAGAAGAGAACTTAAGCAAAATCAAAGCCACTCTGGTCCTTTTGGAACCTGAGGGGATCTTTAATGCTTTGACTCTTCACAAAAGGTTTGAGAAGAGTATTAACATATGCTGTTTATAAATGTACATGAACATGTATGTTTATAAATCAAATAGGTGACTCTGACCATTTCAAAACATCTTTTGTCATGTAATCCTTCATACTTATTTTTTACAGTATCTCAAGGGGGAAATAATGTCTGTATTTCAATAAATCTAGATTTTACCCTTTAAAGTTGTAAGTTATATCTTGTAATTTTTATTGAAAAAACACTACAGCATTTTTTCGTAGAGCTAAACCAGTACAACCTTATAGTTAAAGCTTGAGATTAATTCAAGCAGGTGGTGGTGGTTTTCTTCATTTCCAGAGGTGTTTGTAGAGGCAAACCAGGACTGCAGTGAGCTCAGCTGCTGTTTTCTTGGAGTCAAAACAAGAGACACTTACTGAAAGTGAAGTTTTATTGAAAACCATTTTTATGCAGCAAGAAAGTTAAAAATTCAAATGCTTTATTTCAAATAGAAACAAACTAACTTACAACACAATGTACGAAGCACATAAGTGATGGCAATATTGACACTTAAACATCATTTAAATCAAATATTCAACAAAAATATATGTCAGCTTATAAGTACACAATCTGCATGTGGTAATATATACAGCCAAGTGAAAAATATAAAAAGAAATACCGTTCTGCTTAAGAACATGATACAGTGAAGACTTTGGTAGAAAAAATGTCTTTTATTTTTAAAAGTGTAGTCTTCTAAGATGCTTCCTTGAATCCAAAGACTAAAAATTAAACAGATCTATCCCATTACACTGCTGTCCACGGGTAGTGCACCGACTGTTGATCCTGTTGGAATCACACAGTGATAATCGGCTAACACGAGGGAAAAGGCAGAGTGGGAACAGCTGATTGTACACAGGAAGACCACCAAAGCAATGCCTCTGTTCCACTGGCACTCCCAAGCCTACTGCTCCTCTTGCTCGTTGCTGGTGTGAAGGCTGATCTTCTGGACTTCCAGCTCTTCTGCACTGACCATGGAGGGATCAATGGCTGCGTACCGGGTGCCGTGGAACTGCAGCAAATGGATCTGTTGGGCATGGGAAATAACAGAAACAGGTGTAGGAGCACGGTGTTTTGGTAAAATAGAAACATTCCTTCTGAGTAACTTTTGTGAGGGTTAAACCACGGCTCTGGAGTACAGGAGTTCAGAGACAGAAAACCCCCAAAGCTGGCCCAGCACAGACACAGCTGCTCCCAGTCCTGCCCTTTGGTACCAGCAGCACAGAGCACACAGGGAAGTTTAGTAACAAAAGAGCTCAGCAGGAGTTTCCTTCTGCTGTTGTGTCTAAACACGCTCATAGATTGAATTCAGGAACTCACTTGAATATACAAGTTGACTTCAGCACTCCTGCAGAGGTAGGGGAAGTTGCCTCCTGTTTTAAGGTGAGCTCTTCTGGCATTAGGGTAAAGCTTATACATTTCTTCTTTTGCTTCCGTTGAAAGCGCACTTTGGTCGAACACCTGTGGAACAAGTCCCAGCAGTGAGTTGTGAACCTCAGATTTTGTTGTTACATCAGATTGCCTGCATGCTGCTCCTAGAGGAGACCCTCAGCTTCTTTGTGGAATGGTGTTAATGAAACAAAACAAGCAAACCTGGGCACTGACAGCTAGCAAGCCAATACTGTAATATTGAAACATATGGCACAGAATATCTAATTCATAACACAGCACAGAAAAGCCACAGTGTTGCCTAGTCAGCAGAAGGCTTCCCTAAATAGGAAGCTACATGCTGGAAATGCTTGCTAAGTTGCTGACTGAATAGTCTGGCTCCACCTGCCAAAGGGAGGAAATAGTGTTTAATTAAAAAATTGAGATTCACTTACATCCATAATGGTTACAGGGATGTCTCGGATTTTGTGAGGTTCTACATAGGAGTTCTGGCAGTTGAGGGTGAGTCTTGAGGCCAGCTCGCTCTGGCCCAGGCTCTCCAGCTTGCAGTAGAGAGAAACACTGATTAACAACATATTTCACTGCAGGAAGTTAATGCAATATTAATAATACAGCCAAAGAGGAGATAGTTTTAAAGGGATGAAGGCTGTAATTCCAATTTAGTATTACTCTGCAGGAGACAAATGCCTAAACCACATTCCATGAGTTGTTCCTGTCCCCAGAGCATGGCCTACAGACCTATCCCACCATTTTCTCCTTTTCCACCTCAGTTCCTTAACTCCTCTTGATTGACACAAATAAACAGAACTAAGGTAGAGGGTCAGTGAATCAGTTAAACTGCTGGGGCTGTGACAGTCAACACTGCTAAAGATCCACTTCCCACTCCTCCCTCCTGGGTCATGAATACAGAAACAGCAGAAATATCTCCAACCTCCCAGTCAGTAACTACAGGGTGACACCACAGCCCTAGAGCACACCTACCCTGTCCACCATGAAATCAATCCCATCAGCCATCTCAGGATCTAGAGGACCAGATGCAAAATTCCCAAGGACAATTTTTTTCAGCATAAAAGCAGGCATTAGCCAAAAGCTAAAACAGAAATAAGATGTAACAATATCTTCAAGCACCAAGGACTCAACATCAAGATGCTGTATTGTAAATGCTTTCTTTCCTTGCAGAGGTTTTGTGTTTAACTTCAAATTAAATCAAATTAAATCCTTGAAGAAACTTCTAGTTACATGGCAAAAGTATACTTTAAACATGGTGAACAACACTCTTCTTGCTCTAAATGGTTTTGTTAGACAACAGGCAGAGTTCTTTAATCTGGCCACACAAACACAGAGGATCACAGAACAATTAGTCTAATTCCACACTCTCACATTTCCATTCTCCTTGTAGTGTGCTTTTAAAAGTCACAAGTATTCCATCCCACACCTCCCTCCCCTAGGCTGGAATCAGGTTAGACACACATCCAACCAATCAATGTGACATTTCATTGCAAAAAAATTAATGCCATGAGTCTGCTTGCATGTCTGTCTGCTTTACCTGTTTGCTGTCCACGTCTGATTGAAAATAGAAGTGTCACTAAAGGCATTACACAAGATCAGAGATTGGACTCTGGGAGATTTGTGTGTGTATTCAGCAAACTTTTGAGCCAGAAAGCCTCCCAGAGAAGCACCAAAAAGGTGAACCTAATGCAAGGGAAAAAAAAAAAAAAAACCAAAACCAAACAGATGATGAAATGTGACCTCTAAGCAGAGTGTTTCATTACAAAAATAGGTCATTCAAGTATACCTTGTCCTTATAACCCATTTTTAGAAAGAATCACTGTTCATTCATCTCCTGGTTTTATGTGCAATATAAATGTGATAAATACTAACAAAAGGAAATGTTTCCCAAAGACTCATAGTGCTAATTTCTTTGTGTTCATCAAGCTTAAGAAAAAACTCAAATACTTCACTTTGTTCTCTATAGCTATTCCAGCCCAACAGACTGGGGTGTTCTGTACTATATGAGTTAGGAAAGATAACTTCCACAGGATCTCACAAAAAATGAAGTTAACCCAAACAATTTATTAGTCCTAGAATAGCAGTTGAATTTAGGCCAAGTATGACAATTTCCAAGGGCATTCACCTTCAAAAATAAACTAGTTTCAAATGTGAAATTGCAACACAGCCTCTTTATTTATAGGCTGTATTTTTGTATCCTGTTTTTTGTACTGGCTCTTAAATGAGACTGTTTCAAACATCAGGTTTTTATTGCAATGATTTGTCCACTGCCTTGTCTCGGAGCACTCACTTTATCCAGCTGAAGGTGGTCTAAGAGTTTCCTGAATCCATCACAGAATTCAAGGTGATCCCAGTACACTGGATACTGCAACTAAAATAGCACAAAGTTAGAAAAAACTGGCTGAGATCCTGCTTCAAAGTTGTACCAGTTCTCACATTAAAAGTTTCAAGACAGTGCTGTGCTTCTCCCACGTTATGAAGTTCCTCTTCTAGGTCCCCAGAGCCTGAGGGTGCCAACACCTCCCCCTCAGTTACACAAAAACACAAAGTGCCACAGAGCAGAGTTTGCTGGGGAAAGTGCAGCATTGCCTCACTCTGGGATCAGTGGCAGGGGAGGCTGGAATGGTTCTTCAGTGATTTTGTAGCATGTAACAGAAACTGAAGTCATTAACTGCTGCAAAAGACAGTGGTACTCCTAAAGCCAGGCTGTTTAATACATTGTACAGATCAACACTTCAGCTCAGGAGCTGAGAAGCCCCAAAAGAGCAGGCTGGTAGGATTTAAGGAGTGAACCTGCAGCTATTATATAGTCTAAGAACCATGTTATCCACATTCCCAAAGGAAAACATGGAAACCCTCAACTAACTCATGCATTTGCCTCAGGGCTAACAAAGATGCAGCTGGAGGCAAAAAATACTTGTGTCCAGGACACACAAGGAAGAAAGAAGGCTGAAGTCAACAAGGTTTTGGTAACTGCTGCTGTGGACATACAGCAGATTCCAGCCTGGACCCATATGCTAACTACTCCCTAGTGCAACTTAGCACAAAGTTTTTTGGTGGATTCCCTGAGTCAAAACTAAGAAGTTTGTTATCCAGCCTCTAATCAGAGCACAAGCATAAGTACACCACCTTTGACACAGGACTGAGAATACTTACAGCAATAACTCTGTAGCCCCATCCAGTCAGTGCCAGAATTTGCTGGAAAAACACATCTGCAGTCCCACTCACAGGAGGGAGAAATATGAGAGGGCAGCGAATGCTCCTTGGCCCTGCATCATACAGTGACCAGACTTTGCTGTCATCATCATCTACTATTATCTGGAAAGAGAGAGACAGAGGGGAGGAGAAGCACAAGACAAGTCAGGTTCTTCAGCCAGCTTCCAGGATGGCTTCTAGAAATTTCCAACTTCTAGTAAATGCTCTAATACTCAGGTCCTTCTTTTACTCTTCACAATAGCTTTCAGGCTGTTTTCTAAGTGGAATGACAATGTGGATACAGCTGGAACAGAACTGTGGCCACACACCATCAGACAGAATATTTTGTGCATCGTGACATAAGCTGGATGAAGAACTGCACCTCAGGAAAGGAGCCACCATGCTCAGGAGAGACCCAGGAGGTCAGTTCAGGGTACCAAGAGCAGCAGCAGGAGGCTGGAAGAGCCAGCACTGCCCCAGGGACAGCTTTTTAAACAACCATTGATATTTGCATCCACAGACAGAAGATGTTACAGGTCTGGAACCACACAGGCCTATAGAATCAAGCAGGTAGCACCACAAATTATTGATCTGAAACACTTAGAGCTGCCTGCCAGAAACAGAGACACACACAACTCCCAGGGCAGCACTGCAAGGTTGACCTGGAGGGGAAAAATGCTTCCATCACCTGGCAGCATCTCAGGAGCATCTGGATTGCCCAGGACACACAGCTGGCTGAGGGAGGTTACTCACACACGAGGTGCTATCCTTAATGAGCAGCTCCTCATACAGGACCACAAGTCCTAGCAAAATTAGTGCCTTCAGAAGTGTTAAGAATTGGGTCTTCTTTCCTAGCAGCACCAAAGCCTGACTTGTTTTGACAAGACCTGTTCTATCAGAAACTGCTTTCTATACTCTAGATGTTCTTTCAACTCCACAACAGAGCAGAAGCTGCATCTTGTACCAGATCAACAAGCACAAACCTCTGGGGAAAGCCTGAGTTAAGCAGCCAGAATGCATCTCCACTATATCAAGATTTTATAGCTTTTTGAACAGTAATATACAAGCACAATTTGCTTTTCCAACCCAGCAGTTAAGCTTCTCAGCAATCAGAGGAGAACAGTGTATCACAAATCAGATTTGCTTGACTAACAAATCTGCTGGTAATAAAGCCAGTATTTCAGGCTCTGGGAGCATGTGAGGAATCACATGGTAACGTTGTTTTCCAAAGTCTTTATGAAAAAAGACAGATTGCATACCAGAGCCTCCAGACCACTGAAACCATTTAAACATAAACCTTGAACAAAAGCCCTCCCAATCCCCACCACAACTCCTTGCACACAACCCCTGGGCTCCAGGCCTTGCTGTTCTCAGCTGTAATTCCATCAGCAATGCTGGATCCATTCAGGGTGGCTACTACCAAGTTTACCTTTAGGACTATTTCCAAAGGCACACCATAGTCTTTGAAAAAACTACCAAAGTTAGTCCATGCCAAGAGAGCTGAGACAGACAATGTTTCTTTCCTTGAAACAGACAGTGAATCAATGGTTTAAGCACTTGTTCTGGTGGATTTCTAGCCATAAGCTGGACAGTTTAACTCCAGCTCCTGAGCTGTGTAGGCAGCAGTGTGGTTAACTCCTGACTTGGGAGGGCACCAACCTTTTTCTTGTTCTGGTTGATCGATGAAGATCAGCTACAGTTCACACAGAAGGTAAAACCTGCACTGCCTCAAAACAAAGAGCAGAACTTTTTAGCAGGGCCAGGGTGTCCCTTGATGAAAACTTTTAGGAGGGACTCAGATAAGAGAGCAAGTGGCCTATGCAAATAGAGGCACACAGGCAAAGCAGAAGATTAGGTTAAAAAACGTTGTTTTCTATGCTGTACTTCCTATATCTGACCAGGGCAGGAAGGAGGATGGAGCTGTGCATTTCCTGTGCCTGTCAGGAGAAACATCTCAGCACATTCTCAAACAAACTGCTCTGGCTCTGCTTCCTTAGGTTAATCTGACAGCAGTTACCAAGGCTGGTCTTTCCCTCCTCTGTACTGCACATGCTTTGCACTTCTGGGGGGATAATGCAGGCAAATGTATTCCCAAAGAATGCTTCAGAGAATAAGTACATTTTCAAATCGAGCTTTTTTAAAATTCTTCCTCCAATAACCAGGACTAGTTTGTTTATTTCTTCATTCCCCATATTCAGCCCTGTGGCATCATTTGCCTTTTGAGGAGACAGAAGCACTCAGGAGGGTAAGACATTCCCAAGGCTGAAGGTCACCAGGTCACCATCAGCTTCAGCTTACACACATCCCCAGTTATGAAACCCTGAGAACTGGCAGCAGCTGAAGGCAGTGGCTGGCACTGAGCTGCAGCAGCACCATGTTTCCTTGGAACCAAAACCTCCAGCTCCTTCCATTCACCACCTTGCATCCCACCAAGCAGAACCTCAGAGCACCCACACATCTTTCTACTGGCCCTGGCTTTGGTGACCCAGTGAGGCACTGCCTGAAGGCAACAACAGAGCACGCGGGGTCAGCAGCAATGCACCTTTCTTATCTGCAGGATACAAACTGGCAAAAATTAATGAGAATCCTGCAGCCCTTCCCTAGAGGTGCTTCTGCAGCCCACACAGTCATCTAGGTAAGGGAACCACACCAAAGTCAGCTTAGCCCAAAATCAAACTAACACACCCGAGGCTAGACAGGACACTGCTGCTCAGCCTGCACAGCCACAGCAGTGACTGTGCTTGCAGCAGCAGGGTGTAAAGGCAGGGCTGTCCCTCTGTCTGGCACAGTTTGGGCTCCTGCAGGTCACTCTGTAACCACAGCCCCAGCAAGCCTGACCTGCAGAAGGTACACAGTGCTTTAGTGGGTCAGGAGCTACACACTGCCACTCAGCACGTAGAGAGCAGAAGTTGGAGCCCTGCACACCTCAAACATTCTCCTGGGGCTCAGTGAAAGGCAGTGGGGAAATCCAAGCAAGAGGAGAAAGTGGTTGGACAGTGTGACTAAGCAGAAGAAACTGTCTGGGTTTTTCCCCTGTGGTTAAGGACATTGCCTCTCTCAGGAGCCTGCCTAACTGCTGGGAAGGTGCCTTTGGACATTGCTTTGGCCTGAGGACAATGGGCAGGAACAGTGGAGGTGGCTCTGGCTGCTCAGTCCAGTGCCCTCAGGCTGCTCTGAGAGGCCACACAGGTGATGCCCAGCACACAGCACTCCCCTGGAGCCCCCTCCTCAGCAGGGCTGGCTCTAGGATGGCAGGTACCATGGCCATGGCTCACAGCTGAGACTGCTCCACAGCACAGGCAGAAGTGACCTCCAAGAAGCACGTGAAGATGAAGGGTGTGCTTTCATGCACTCACATGATATGTGGGACAAGAGTTCAGGAGATAAAGCAGCTCAGTAGCACAGCCACAACTGCTCTGCATTAGCCACACTGAGTCTCTCCCCCTAAAAAACAAGAGGAGATATTTCACCCACAAGATGTACATACCTTTTTAAGAGGAACTGTGCTTCTGAACCAGTTATAGTCAGGAGAGACTTTAATCTCTCCCATGGTGTTTAGAAAAAACTCAGCTTGGGTCAGCCTGAAAAAGAGAGAATGAGAAATCAATAGCACAGTTTCACCGTGGGCAGCTCTCAAAAGCTCTGCTATGTAAATAAAGCAGTGCAGGCTGATTTGCTCTTATCAGTTGATGGCACTACCTCTGACTCACACCAAGTTCACTTTTGCTCAGTTTTCATTAAAGCATGCAATTATTCTCCCAAGAGGCAGTCACCTGACTGCCTTACTGCACCAACCTAATTAAGAAATGATGATGCTTCTGTAGCAGCATTCCCGTGTGACAGCTGCAGAGAAAGTCAATTGTGTTGCAGGCTGTAAGTGGCTTCAAAACCTAAAGCATCTTCTTGGTTTATTTTAAATTGATATGGCACTCCAAGTTTATAGCTAATAAATATTCATACAATTCACTCAGGAATTCACACCACAGACATTATTTCATGAACCTACTCAGTATTCAGGTCACGTTTTTCCATCTGAGTATAACTGACCCAAACGAGTCCCAGAGCACATCAGGAACATCACCTGATCTGAGGCTTAATTTACAGAAAATCCTTGAAATTTTAATTCTATCCACACAGAAGCAGGCTCTTGTCAGGAGTTACCAATGAAGAAATCCTTGAAGCACACCAATTAATACAGCACAAATTGATTCTGAGTTGGATCCACACAGGAATGCCACTAATTCACTCCCCAGCCAGAATGTCCAAGCATACATAATGAGTATCTTATAATACTCCATTAATTAGTAATAAACACTGAGGTAGCTCCAAGATTTAACTGTTTGGGTTTTCTTTTTTAAGCAGTAAGAGACCATTAGCTTCCATTTATACAACAAATGGCATCAAACACTTCTGAAGTTTGCAGACTCAATAGCTTCACCCTGAAAGCCAGCTGCCTTGGGAGATTATTTTCATGCATTCACACGCAGCACTGAACATAGAAAAACAAAGAAACTTTTGCTCTTGTTACTTAACAGTTGCCAAGTTTAAATCAATAGATTTTGTTTCTTAATTCTTTATAAAGTAAGACTTTGTTGTGTTCTGTGAGTCACTCCAATTCATTTGTCCCTGCAGGAGAGCTGCTGGTGGACAGCTTAACCAGTTTATGGGGTTACAGCTGGAATAACAGTGAGCTACAATTTCCTCATCTTTCAGTCTTCATTTGCCATCTTCCAAGTGAAGAACATATTAATTTTAAAAGGGAAAGTACTTTCTAAATTGCATGACAAACACACACCTTCTACAGAGCACATGCTATACCTCCCATGTTCAAAGGTTTGAGGTGGGATGTTCAGCTGTGGCTGCTGTTTAAATTTTGTGTGGTTTCACTCTGGTGCTTGCACCAACTGTTCTGCTCTCTATCAAAGTCTGGCAGCAGGTAAAATTACAGCTAGGGTAAAAAGTATCTATTCCAAGAAGCTGCAAAGCAGAGCAGGTGCAAGGATGCTTTCCTGGGCTGGGGGCCTGCAGTCACTGGAGCGAGGAAACCACAGCTCACACTAATTCCTTCCCATAACCACACATCAATGGTTCCTAAAAGCTCTTCAGCAAACAACAGAGTGACAAAACCGTGGCAGAAAAATTACAGGAAATGCCTTAAAACACACATTATCTGGACTGTTACAGTGGCAGGGCCAAGAAGGAGAAGTCACAGTCAGGGCCCCGCAGGGACACAGAGGCGCCGGAGAGGGAGACTCTCCCTGCTGCTCTCTCTGGTTGCCAGAGAGGGTTGGCAACCTCCTCCTGCTGTGATCACCCCACTGCTTCTGCCACCTCAGTCCTTCAGCACCCTTAAGCTAATTGCTGGGAGCTGGGAGCACAGAGCTGTGCCATTACAGCTGGTAAGGAAAAGGCACCATGCAGGTGGACTTTGTGCTGGCCCTGCACCTTGTCTGGTACCACAGCGAGTTTAGAGTCCACCTGAAACCCAAATGCTGAACTTCCCAGTTCACCTGTTACCACTCCTGGAAGTGAGCCACTGGCCACTAACACTTGGGCTGATTTCCACCAGCTTTCTTCTGAAGGAGCATCTGTGATTGCCACTCCTAAGGGCTGCCCTTCTTTCCAGGCAAGAGGAAACTTGCACTAGAGACTGCCCTCTTACTGAAATGGGGTTTTTTCTCCTTTGCACAGAAATGCAGCATTAAATTTGTGCACACAAATACTCACATTAACAACAACTACATGTGCTTTCCAGCCACAGAGAAGCTGAACCATCAACTCAAAACAGGGATTCAGTTACTGATGGTAACTCAGACCACAAAGAGCGTGATGGAGGTCATGATCAGCCTCTAAACACCCAAGTTTCCTTTTTAGTAAAACCAAACAACATGAAGAACTTCAACATTTTAAAAACAATTCCTCTGGAAGAATCATCTCTGGATGTGCTCAGGGCACTTGGTAATAGTCTCCCTGTGAGTTATTCCGCTACACTAATGACATCCTCCATTCATTATTGATTTTAAAAGACAATGAGAAAGAAGATTCATGGGTATCTGGGATGTAGCAGCAGCACCTTCCCCTCTCCCCCAGCACTGCTCCCACCAACCCTGCCCCACGCTGCCCCCAGCCCCTACTGCCTCCCCCTCCTCACCCACATTTGGCGCCACAGCTTTGCGGGGAGAAGGGGACAAAACCCCAGACGCTCAGCTCAGGCTTTCCCCTCTGCAGAACAGGCTGAGGCAGCCCCTTCCCCTGAGACCCCCAGCCAATGGAGCCCCCAGGAGGGCTCTGGGCTCCCCGCGGGGCCGCGTCCCGACCCTCTCCCTTCCCTCCCTCAGGGGTCGAACGACCCCGCTCCAGAGCCCAAAGACATCCACGCCCCGCACTGTCCCCCGTCCCCTCCGGGCTGACGCTGTCCCGAGGAGCACAGACCGTCCCGAGGGGGCAGAGACCGCCCCGCTCGCCTCAGCGCCCACCGGCCCCTCAGAGCTCCCTCCTCGGTGCGGGGCGCTGAGATCAGGGGCAGGCCCGTCTCCACAGCGAGACCCCCGCCGTTCCCATCGCTGCTGGGCGCTCACCGGCTGGCAGGGCCCAGGGACGAGGACCAGGAGCAGCAGGACCAGGACCGGGAGCACCGGGGCCGCCGCCGCCGCCGCCTCTCTCCCCCTCCCGCCCCGCGCGCCCAGCCGGGGGCACCCGCCGGCCGCCACTTCCGGGTGCTGCGCCGCACCGCCCACGTGACCTGGGGCGGGGCGTGGGCAAGGCGGAACCAGCTCCGCCGCCATCGCTACCGAGGCGGAAGTGAGCGAGGTGGGCGCCATTGCTTCTGAGGCGGAAATCACGTGCCCGCTGTGTTAATTCATGTAACAACTTGCGTTGGAAGGGACTTTTTAAGACTCGTTTTGTTCCATCCCCCCGCGGTCAGGGACTGCTAGATCACGTTGCTCCAAGCCCCGTCTAACCTGGCCTTGAACACTTCTCCCAGGGATTAGGCCGCAGCTTCTCGGGCAATTTGTTCGCTGCGGGGCAGCTCAGGTTAATTGAGGAGAGCGACAGGTGATACTGAGTCATTCCTCTAATGAACAGGTGGAGTCAATTAGCCCCGTATAATTGGTATGTAATAAACAGGAGTTGAAGGTGAGCGGAAAAAACCAGACCTATAATTACCTGCAGTTATAGGTGTGTTCTCTCTAAAGCATGCCTAAAGGATTCACTTCATTTGATAGTATCTATCTATACAGTGCTCTTCCCTGATTGAAGACCACCCCACAACACGCGGCATCATTCTCTATTCGCTCTCAAAATCGCTTGTTTGCCTGAAGTTTTTCTGCTCCTGTCTCAGCCTAATCTTTTCATGAAAAGCTTTTAAATAACCCCATTTCTGTGATCTAAGGGAAATATTCCTCTCATATTGTTTTTGGAAAGATGAATTAAAGGGCGGAATCACCGGGAATAAACACACCTGGACGGTGTGTCCTGTCCTGGGCACACCGAGAGAGACGGGGCCCGCTGCTGGCCGCAGACTACATTTCCCGCAATGTCAAGCGGCGCTCACGCACCCATTCACTGCTGGGACTACACTTCCCATGACGCCCTGCGTGGCGAGTGCGTTCACACGGGGCGCGCTGCGGCGCGATACCCGCTGGGAACTGCAGTCCTACGGTGACGCGCGGTGCCGTCACGGGGGCGTTACCGGAGCGGGCGGGGTCGGACCGTCGCTAGCGAGGCCTTGTCGGCGGCGGGGGGAGCCGGCCGGGCCCGCGGCCGCTGCACCATGTCCGCCTGCCACAGCTGCGCCGCCGCCGCCCGCCTCTTCGGCTCCACGCTGCCGTCCGCCCGCAGAGGTAACCGCGCTCCGGCGCCGGCCTCCCCTCCCCGGGCCCGGCGGGGTCGGGCCCTTCGGCCGCGGCCCTGAGGGGAGCCCCGGCCCCGCCGCTGCCCTTATCGCGCCGTGACAGCGGCGGGGCACGGCGGCCTTTCCCTTTTTTCCCTCCTTTTAGCCGTTTGCTGGTGTCACCCGCGCGGTGCGGGTCGGGGTGAGGGCAGCTTTACGTGCAGGGAAGTGTCGGGGAATTTGCCCTCGCTGTGGGGAAATGTAATGCGAGGTTAGACTTTATTTCAGTAGAAGTGATGCTCAGCAGCTGCCGGCCAGCGTGTGCTACTCTGCAGTGCAAATAAATGTGTTTAATTGGGTTAAAAATGGCTTACTTGCCTTAATTAATTAAAAGCCTATCTTTGTGGTCGCCTAAACTTGAAATATTTCTCATAAAGATGGGCTTAGTTAGCAAAATTAATTATTTCCAACTTGGTTGAAGGACGAGACTGTGCCAGCTGCTCACTGGAAGTTGAGGGCTCTGGGAGGCTGTTACTTTTTTACTGTTTTTCCTTGTTTACCCTTTTCATGGTATTTTTGGGGGTGCTGAGAGCAGACAAACCATGTGCTGCTTCGGGTGGAAGGTAGAGCACTCCCAAATTGTGATGAAAAATCTCTCTGTTGCCACATTTGCAACAATATTTTCAATTACTCTACCCTCAGCAATAGCCTCATGAGTCAGAGATCATTTACTGCCCTTAAGAGGTGAGTTAACTCTTTGTAGGTGCCTTTACATTTCTATCTCAAATATCAACTGTGCTGTAAGGTTCTAACTTGTGCATTTAAATCCAGGCTGCCTGGTCTTATGCAACTCCTCTGAAACAATCAACTTTAAAGCAAGTGCTGTTTGGAATTCATTACAGAATTATCTTTTTTAAAATTTGTGGGGGTTTTTGGTCAGATCTAAGATTCGAAAGGATTATGTAAAAGAGCAAGTGAGAATAAAATGCAGACACAGCAATACAATTGTTTATCCATCAGCTTTCAATGAAGGCTGTTTAAAAATAAATGTATCTTACTTTTGTGTGTCTTTGTTATTAAATTCTGTCATCTGCCAGGTGCTTTGTTTGCTGTTGCTGGTTGGTGCAAACTTGGGAGAGTTCAGAGTGCACAGATCAGTGTAATCAGTGGAGTGTTATGTGGGACAGGTACAGTTTGTCACAGTCTCCCTGTCACTTTCCTGAGCAGTAGATGCCCCCAGGATCCCCCAGGCTTGCCCCAAAAGTCAGTATTTATTCTGTCAAGTATCAATTAAAGGTTAATAAGGTGTTAAGGAGCTTCCCATCGTTTCTTAACTCACAAATCCGAGCACCCTGGATCGGTTCCATGGCTGCCAGCAGTTAGGGACACTTCCTTTGAAGTTAGTGCTCCAAAAAAACATCACCTGAGCTGAACTGCCAGGTGTGTGTGAGCACACCCTGCCAGCTGTTACGTTTTGGAACATTTATCAGAGGCTGGATCCCTCAGTGGCAGCTGCCAGGCATTGAGCTGGAATGTTGATTTCCCCTGGAAATCTCCCTCTGGGTTTATTGACTCAAGGAAGTCGTGGTGATAATTTTCTTATTGCTTCATTGTGTAATTATACAATGATATTTTGTCCAAAACCACCACTCAGACCTCACGATAAGCATGTCAGGCTTTTCATGCTTAGCCCCAAGCTGATGTAGCAGTAATATGATTTTTTTTCTCCTGGTTTAGTCTTCACAGCTCAGTACTCAGTGCTGTGTAAGGTTTCATAGTTCATCCCATCCAGTTCTCAGTGCATTTTCTGTCTCACAAGAGCACTCTGAATTAAAATGAGAACTGAAATGTTTCAGCTTTTGTGGTATAGGCTTTTCTCCACAGGCCAAATCTCCCCATGTTACTTGTGTGACTCCAGGTTTTGTTCAAGGGAGGAGAGGTGGTAATTGTTTGATTTTATGGGGTCTTTTCTCAGTTCCTAAACCACATCTCAGTAAAGGAACCATCTCTGAGGAATGAGCCTCCTAGACAGGGAGCTGCTCAGAACAGCTATTGCATTGTAAACACTCACCACAGCTTGTTCCTTTCTGACAAGTGCACTTGGCACACGGGGTTGTCAGAGCTCTCTGCACATTCACTTAAAAGACACAACTGCTTCTGAGAGCCAGCCAGTGTTTTCAAGTTTTCTGTGATGTTTTTGTAGCTTACCCTGTGTAATCTAAAATGTGTTGCAGTGGCACTCAGCAGAGGAATTTAGAATGGGGGAGCTCATTGATTGTTATTCCTCCCTCATGTTTATAGACAGAAGCAATGCTGCTAAGAGATTTTGAAAAGATTAATTTTTAGTCGTGTTAAAAATAGTACAAGTCATCTTCAGGTTAGGGACTCTTAAGCAGCAGGTAAGTTAATAAACCAGCTTGAAATCTCATTTGACACTGTCATCTTCATGGTGACTTTGCAGAGCCTGTGAGAGTTTTCCTGGTAAATTAAGGTTCCTCTTCTTTATTTTTCTCCCTTCTTAGTATAGTAATAAGGTGAATTTTCAGAGTATCCTCTTTCAGCTAAGCTCCCATCTCTTGGTTGCTGTTGTTTCCTCTTTCAGAGCAAATGAGCAGTGCTTCTCTTGCCATTCTTACTTCTACTTATTTTTTTGAAGAGTTTCTGGATTTTCCATAGGATTTTCTCATCCCTATAACAATAAAACTGTGTGTTGTCAGCAAGTCTGTAGTTGCCATTGTTGCTGTATAGCTCTGCTGTCAGTAAAGCACAGAGTCCTTATCAAAACCAGCAAGCCAAGTGAGAAATTTGCCACTTTAAATGAGATGAGATGTGGATTCCAGGCTGTTGGTGATGTTGAAATCACAAGCACAACATATGTTGGCTCACGTCATACCCTGCCATGAAATGCAATCCTGCCTGTGTTGCAAGAGGAGGAAAAGGCTGTTTAGTTTCTCAGGGAGGGTTTTGTTCACGTTGGCAGTGAGGAATTTCAGCAAAGTTAAGATTACGCTGAGTTTGCCGGTGCCGGCCGTCGGTGAGTGCCAAATAGGACACAGCTTCTCACTTTTCCTCAGCACAATTCTTGTTGCCAAGAGGTGCCTCAGATTCCTGGAAACTAATTTTTAGTGGAGTTCCCAAGTCCAGCAGTGCAGTCATTGAGTCTGAAACACCTGATCTTTGCATAATAAAGAGACTCTTCAAAGGTTTCTCTCAGGGGGTTGAATTATTTCACAATAAAAGCTCTGAGCTGATTGTGTTTATCATTCTGAGGATCAGTTTCATAACTGGGATGTTCCCTTTTTCATGCCACAACAGAACTCTCCGTTGTCTGATGTTAGAGGACCTGAAATTATTTTGGGGTCTTTTTTGGACAACCAAGGTAGCTTTCAACAAGGTGAACATTAGGGTGACAAAGATAATTTATTTTGGATAGTTAAAAGCGAGCTGAATTCTGTTGCCAAAACCTGTAAGCACCACTTAAAGTAAATCACTTCTGAGATTTGATGGCAATGGAATTAAACCAGGAGTATTTTAGTATTTAACTTTCTTTTTTTTTTCTTTTTTTTTTTTTTTTCTTTTTTTAGGTATTACTTGTGGTCGTACACGTATCCCTGTTTTAGGAAAACTTGGGACTTTTGAAACTTGTTCTCTAAAACGAATTCCTCTTAGAAACTTTTCAGAAACACCAGCATATTTTGCTTCAAAGGATGGTGCAAGCAAGGATGGTTCTGGAGATGGAAGCAAGGTAATTTCCACAAACGGGGGGTTTCAATAATTTGTGTAAAATGTCCCTTACTTTTTAAAAAAATTTTTTACTTAAAATTAATCTTGAAATTTTGGCCAACTCCCAACATTTCTAATCCCTCAAATTGCTGCAACTGGCAGTGAAGAAAAAATAAATTGTATTGTGAATTTGTTAGGAGATATAAACCTTGTCAACATCCCACAATGCTTTTCCCAGTTTTCTAAATCTCTTTGCCCAGTGTAAACTTGAAAACTTTATTGGGTGTCATAAATCAAGAACAGGGTTTCAGGAAAGAATAGTAATCAGAGCTATTCTCCTTCAAAAGCCTGATGCTCCCAAGTGGACTTTTTAAAATTACATTTTAAATGTTTCTGGGTTTAGAACTGGTTTGTCTAAAGTAAGACAAGTCAGTGAGGACATGAGCTCACCTCTTGTTAGTCAGTTGTAGGCTATTTTTATCCTAGTCATTCTCTGTAATTATAGTTAATAAGCAGCTTCTTCAGATAAATGATTACCTGAGAATAAAACTGCTCTTTAGTCAGCAAATAACATTTTGAGAGTTCACAGGCAATAACTTTGCCTTAGGATGGCGTGTTGTGAACCTGAGGAACTGTCCAGGTGACACAGGTCTGTTCTGAAGGTGCAATTAAACTTTTTAAAAGATAAATAAAGAATATCAAATAAATTAATAATGGGTTTTTTTCTTGAAAAGGGTTGTAAGGAGAAATCAGTAGGCAAGACAGGTTTAAAAAATGAAGAACTGCCTTAAAAATGGGAAGAGAGATTTTTGCTGTTTCCTAAAATATAGTAACTTGTATTAATCAGAATATGAAGGCATAGATACAGATACAAGTAAAAAATGCAGTTTGAAATGCATGTTTTAGTACAGATTGCTACACCTGCCAAGGAAGTGAGAGAAGCTGTGGCTTCAGAAATCCACAGAGTTTAGATAATAAAATACTTTCTAGATATGATTTGTTTTCTTTTCTGGCATTAAAACATTAAAACACACTATTAAAAAAAGCACTGTTGACACAGCTTGTTATTGTTCTAGTGCCAGACAAGCAGCTCTAATGCAGGTGTGGGATACCTCTTCCATGGGCATCCAAGACTGGCAGACCTGAGAAATGCAGATGTATTTGTAAATAATTTGTAAATGTAAAACACTTCCAAGTGTTTATATCACTTTCTTCTACGTTTCCAAAGCCTTCAAAAAATCCTGCTAATCCTGACAACTTTGTCATTCAGCTATTGCAAAATTCCAATTATTTGATTCCAGAAGCACGCTGCTAAATGCCTACTGTACCAGCTCCATTGTTTGGGGCTAATTGTCTGGAAATCTCTTTTAGAAATCTGTTGGTGAGGGTGGTGGTAAAAAGTCAAGCTCTGGAAGCTCTGGGAAAGGAGGGAACCAACTGCGCTGCCCAAAGTGTGGGGACTTGTGCACACACGTGGAGACCTTTGTGTGTAAGTTTTTCTTAAATCTTCCTTGTTTTAGATAGGCACAGCTGTGACTTGGTGATTTAACACAGTCCTGATAGCTGAGGGGTAGCCTGCCTAATCACATGGTGTCACAAATTTTGTTATGCTTAGTTTGGCCTTGGTGTAACCAACATTTATTGTCTCTGCGGGTACATTTGTGTAATTCCCATGGTGTGTGGGGATGTGGTAGTGAAATTCACACTGTGTCTGTGAATATGCATTTTTAAAATAGTTCCTGGCATTTTATACTTAATACCATTTGAACTACAGATACTTTCATGTCTCTATTGTATAAGTATATACTTTATATATGTGCATTTGTGGTGTGTGTCCTTTCTTTCCTAAATAATATAGCTTTAATCCTGCATGTACTATAACCAAAGTGCTTATCCAGCAGAGGAATTAGTATCTGACAGATGGCTTACTAGAACAGTCTTCCATGGCAAAGTCAGAGCTATAATACATTCCAAATAGCAGGCTGGAAAGTCCAACTAGAAAATCCAAAATACTTGTTCTCCAGCAGCAATTGCTCCTTTTTTTTTTTTTTTTTTTTAGTATAATCCAAATTAATGCCATTTATTCTTTAAGTTCTATCAGTCTCGAAGATATTTCATACCTTATTTCAGCACTAATGAGACCAGCTTAGAAAACAAGAACTTTGGTCAGAAAGCAAATACCCACTGTTAGTTGGTGGGGCTCAAGGAGGAAGTATCAAGTCATAATCAGACTTGTGCACTAAGAGGCTTAAGACAAGGTCAGCATAAATGTGTTCAGCAGTTGTCAATAGAACAGCTGGCAAAAATAATGAGTGGATGTGCTGTTACTTGCTGCTACTCATATAAAATAGTATTCAAAATGATCAAATGTCATGAATCACGAGACAGTTCTATAACAATAACAATATATTTCTTTAAAGAAAGGATCAGTCCTCAGTCCTTTTTCTCCCCGGAAATAAGGTTGTTTTTCCAGTTTGTTTGAAACTATAGGCAACAAGGTATTCTGCAAAACCTGGCATTAGTTCATGGAACTGGAAACCTGATCCTGTCTGGTTTTCAGTGTGGTCTCTCCCTGGACTAGGTGGGGTTAGAAACTAGAAGGATTTTTAATCTCATTTACCTTCTAATGATTCATGAGCAGGCAGAGATGTTTTTGAAACTCTCTCACTTCACTGTGTGTTTCCCTTGGTGCTGCAGTTTGTGCTTTTGTCTGGAAATACCCTTCAAGCATTGTCCCAGAAGGATCCCTGGAAAGCAGAGATGTGATTTAGTGCTTTGTCCGTGTTGCTGGGAACACTTAAGCATGCCTGGAAACTTCCTTAGGAGCAGGGTTTATTCATAGCAACACTATGGGAGAACATATCCTGATAGATGCAATTTAAAATTCCCAAGTAGTGAACCCACTTAACTTGCAGTGTCAGAATAACACAGGTTCTGTAAACAGCTTGGGACTAGAAACACACTTTTTTTCCAAAGCTCCTGTGAGTCCTGGTAGTGTTTTTTCTGGACCTGTGTTACTCTGGTTTAGTCTGTTAATTTGAGCAAACTGCTTCCCAACCACACTTAGTAAGGCAGCTGGAAAACAGAAGTTCTAATTATCTTAAAATTTATTTGAAAAAAGAAAACAAAAACTGAGAAAAATAAATCTGTCCCATTCTGCCCAAAATGAATGGGTTGTAAGTTGTATTAAGCCTACTGTAACTTGATTTTTTGTTGTTGCTTAGTCAGGAAAAATGATGATTTTGCACAGTTCTGGTTAGAATTGCCAACCTGCAGAGCCTTAAATAGATATCTAAAACCAAAGGAAAACATGCAATTAGCATTTGTTTCAGTTTAAATGTTAGGTTTTCAATCATTGTGAGTGAAGTAGGGAAGCAAAATACTGAATAAAAGCCATGTTCATTAGAAAATTAATTGCCATTGAGTGGCAGTGTGACTGGCTGGTTCTCCCGTGGAGTTTGTTTTTGATGGAGCTTCTCTTTGTATCTGCAAATCTTGCAGAAAGATTTGCTTGGCAATGGTTTTCCAGTAATTAACAATGAAGGGAAAATATGAGGCAAACAAAAAGTCATTTTGCTTTGCCCTCCTTTCTCAGCAGTTCCTGTATTGTTTTGGGTTGTGAAAGTCTGTAAGGAGAGTTTGTGGTCAGTGAAATAAGACTTGATCCTCAGATGTGGAGTGAAATCCAATAGCTGTAAAGCTGATTGACATAAGAAGCCTTATCTGGATGCTGCTTTTACTGTCTCCACCTGATGCCATCAGGTTACTCCACCCTCCAAGCAGCACTTGCCTGCTTTTGTACATTCTCTGAAGCTTCCCTGCTTTCTTTTTCTGGTTTGGGGTTTATTTTGTACCTTAAAGCAATTTGATAGCAGCCTATTATCTCAACCCTACAACTTTTTTTAATCCTCTGATTGATTGTTTCTGTTTCTTGTATGTGTTTCTTGTATGTTTTGTAAAAACCTGCCATTTCCTTTTGGCAAGGTCAGCTCACAGACTTTAGAAATGCCTTTGCTAATGCAGTCTCTGTGGCAGTGTTGTCTGATTAAAAACAGCACTTGACTTGCATTTTGGCACGCTGTAAATATTTGCAGACACCTTAATGACAGGGAGGTAATTTGACATGGATGTTCTTTGTTGTGCTTTTATGTGCTTGCTAAAATCACATATGAAAACATGCCAGTATTTAGGATTAGCAAAGTTGCCTGCAACTCAATTGTATTCTCTTTTTTCTTTTTTTTTAATGAAGTTTTAAAGATGCCCCGTAGTACTCTTATGGTCCACTCCTCATTTTCTGGGGTTTTTAAATCATTTATGTGGATCTGTAAAGGGACCAACCATTCTCATGGCTATTCTATCCTAAATGAGCCTTGTATAAGGAAGGAGAACAGCCTCATGGCCCTGGAGTCATCACAAATACCAGAGGTGTTTTGAGTGAGCCCTGGGAGAAAGGTTGGGTTGTTTTTTTCCCCTATGATATTGTTGCTAAATAATAGTTACATAAGAGGAATGAGCTTGTGCAAGTGGATTTCCATCACATTCCCATGAGGCTGATAACAGTAGTTTTGGAAGGTTGCCAGGAGAACTTCCAGGCTGTTACCCATAATTTCTTTGAAGAAAAGTTAATAAAGCTGTGTTGGTCATAGTATTAGTTGCTACATTCTTAAAGTAATCTGTTGGTCTTGCTTATCCAGGTATAAGGTGGGATTAATGGTAAGAAAAACCCCTCCCACTCCTCTTTTGCTGATGCCAGTCCTATGGAAGACAACAAGTTATAAATAAGCAGCTTGTTTATTGCTATAGAGGGTGCTGTTACAGTCAGCTGGTGCTACAGTGTTCAAGCCATTTTCTAAAAACTTTTTATGATTTCAGATGTTCTGACATGGAAGTTTTCATGGGGTTGTTTTTCTACAGTTACTTTGCTTTTAATTAAATACATTTATTAGTTAGTATATTTCCTTTAAATCTATCCTACTGCTCGTGAGTTGCATTTAGTAGCATAGTAATGTGGCTAGAAAGGATCTATTCTGAATTACTTTTATTATTATTCTCTACTGCCTGTTTTTATTATTTCAACTTTGCTTTGCCAGAGGAAAAGAAGAGCAATGCAGGTTCTCATTTTCAGGCTTATGAAACCAACCTTTGCAGATTTCTTAAGGCATAGTTCACAAAGGGAGAGTAGGAGTGTTTAGCTTTTGGAATTTGAAAGAAATTTGTCCTAGTCTTGACAGTAAAAATAAATAAGGAGAAGATGTTGCAAAACATCAAAGTCCTTGATGGTTTGTTGCATAGCACAGCTGCCTCTTGTTGGGATGAGCCCTTTGGGTGACCCCCCTGTGCTCAGTGTCCTGGGCTCGGGTGACTCGGGCCTGATCCACAGTGTTCCAAAGCCAGAGGGATGCAGAGAGCAGCAGCTGCCAGAGCCCTCCTGTAATGCTGTCTTTGATGTTCTAGACTGCTTCCCTGCACTTTAGTCTGTGCCTAACCACAATGTTTTGCTGTCAGTTTGAGAGTTAGGAACATTTCCTGCACAGCTAAAGCCTTCATTAATTTTGTCTCTCTCAGAAGTGAGTGTGATGCTACTGGAGAAGTATCAAAAGGAATTTTGTGTTTAATCCATTGTCTGGTTGTTGCCCAGAATTCTGATTTTTCTGGGGTGAATTGTGTTCCCTCTGTGTCAAATTTCAATAGCCAATAGCAGCTTTTAAATGTTCTAAGGTGAGCAAGGGAGAAGTGTTGTGTAAACACAGGGAGACTGTGCTGTCTTACAGGTGCTTGTCCTGTGTGACGAACTTGGGCAGAAGCAATTCCTCTTACTGCTTTGTTTGACTTTTTCTGCAGCTTCCACCCGTTTTGTGAAGTGTGAAAAGTGTCACCACTTTTTTGTTGTCCTGTCAGAGGCAGACACAAAAAAGAGCATCATTAAAGAGCCTGAGTCAGCAGCAGAAGCTGTGAAATTGGCATTCCAGCAGAAGCCACCACCTCCACCGAAAAAGGTATGTTCTTAATTCCAGCCAGAGCCCCCTCCTGTTGCAGCATGGAGAAATGCTTCCTTTAATCTGCATCAGGTGTGTAATGGGCTGCTGGGACGGAGCAACAAACAATAAAGATGATTAGCTCAAGATTAAACCTTTGTGTGCTGTGTGACCCAGCAGAGCACTGATAAAGGGAACAAGTAGATCCAATAAACGTTTTGGAGCTTGTTTTCCTCTTTGTCTTGTGATTTCATTTTCTCCTGTGTCCTTGAGGCTGACCTCAGCCCTCACCAATTGCAGTAACTTTTCTTTCTCACTGTGGCCTTGCATTCTGTATCTTTATTTTAGCAGCTTCTTTCTATAGCTGCAGAGCCTTTTATTTGGGGTGGGTTTGGGTGAGAGCTGCAGCTGGTTAACTTGTGGCCATGGTCCTTCTGAAGTCACTTGGTTTCCTCTGGACATGAATAAGGAAGCCTTTTATGTTTCTCACTTTGTGGACTGTAATGGTTACTCCACACACCTCCTTGATAGGCCTCTTTTAAGAAAATAAGTGTTCTTAAAATTTCTGTTCCTCTTAAAAATTTGGGTGAAAATAAGCAATGGGCTTATGTATTAACACAATATAAATGTGTAAGCATCAGGTTTTCTTAAGTGAACTTATCAACAGGAATATGTTTTGTATTTTCGAAGTTAGTTTCTGTTTCTCAGGTAATGATTCGGGTATCTTATCTTTGGCACAATATGCTATTGTGCTGCAAGATGATTAAGAAGTGTTACTAAGATTAAGCTGTTTTTCAGATTTACAACTACCTCGACAAATACGTTGTTGGTCAGTGTTTTGCCAAGAAGGTGCTTTCAGTCGCTGTGTATAATCATTACAAGAGAATCTACAATAATATCCCATCTAACCTGAGACAGCAAGCAGAAGTTGAGAAACAGACTTCTTTAACACCAAGAGGTTTGTATGATATTTGGTATTTTTTTGGTCGAATAAATTGCTATTTCGGGGCCCTAACTTGAGAAATCTAAGAAAGGTTTTACCCTGACACTGG
The DNA here is from genome assembly GCF_027477595.1 of Haemorhous mexicanus. Classification (NCBI taxonomy): domain Eukaryota; kingdom Metazoa; phylum Chordata; class Aves; order Passeriformes; family Fringillidae; genus Haemorhous; species Haemorhous mexicanus. The sequence continues at coordinate 19,822,413 of NC_082353.1, forward strand.
ATGTTCTATAATTGAAATTATAGAAGAAATTATATAAGAATTTCTACTAAATATATAATTTTCACTGTGAACTTCTGTGATTTATTTAAATGGTAATCAGAAGGTTTATGGTGCTTTCCATATGAAATGCTTTGCCCTTTTTGCTGATACATATTGTGGGGTATTCTCCTTTAACTTTCTAAAGTGAGTCTCCTAATTTTTTCTTTCTAATCTCATTTACTACTTAACTGTAAATCTGCTGCTGAATCTGCAAGCAACAATGCAGATCAGGAAGGTGATATTTTGCATAGGTAAATTGATGAGTACTTAGATTTCTTACTTCCCTTGCTCCTGCTGGCAGCATCTGCTGGTCACCACAGTATTGTTCCATATCTAGCAGGTGTAGATGGAGTTACTCTTGGCAGTACTTTTGCTACTGAGTAAGTGTGTAGCTATGTTGATCTAATTTATTTTTAGAAGTAGGATTAAGTTGCCATCTCTGACTCAAAGTGTACCTTCGGTGGTTCTTTTAAAAGGTGTTTTGTTCTGTCTTGCAAAAGCTACGACAGAAATCTTCATTTTTTTGAATTAACACAAGTCTTTTAAATGAGGAGGGAATATTGGCAGCAGTGTTCTGGTAATGGTAAGAGAGCAGTTGTGTACCTGGCACCAGGAATTTCCTGACCCTCTTCAGGGAGATAACATGGTCCATAGCCACAGGGACTGACAGTGAATGTTTACATATTTCAGAGCTCTGTCTTATAACAAGGAACATTGTAACACTCAGGGAGAGATTTAAGGAATCTTCTTCAAACCAAAAATGTTATTCCATTTTTTTCCCTTCTATAATTGGCTTTAAAGTGAAAATCTAATTAGAGGTAATAGATTGTTGTTGTTTTTAGAAGTAGATAGCTTGCTGGCATTTCAAAAAGATGCAGTTTGGGTTTTGGGTTAATTTTGACAGCAATAAAAAATAGCACTTGTGGGGATTTCCTGTCAGAAATACAATCATAGACAGTGATGAGATGTATTCAGAAGAGGGCAAGAGGTGGAGAATTTATAAGCTTTTCTAGACTTACTTTTTTATGACTGTTTTCATCCTCTCTCTTAGAATTAGAAATCAGAAGACGGGAGGATGAGTACAGATTTACAAGTAAGTGAACCCTCTCCTCATGTCCTCCTCTGCAATACCTACTTTATGACGTGGAGAAGAGTCTTTAGTGACTGCTAGTTTGAAATGCTGGGTGAAGTCCAGTGCTTGTACTTTTTTTGTCATGGAAATCAACAGCTTGGGTTTATTTCTTCTTGTATGTTAAAAAAATATAAGAAATTATAGTAAAAATGAGTAAATTTGTAAGGACTGAAGATTTTTCTTGCTTTTTAATGTAGAGGAATGCTTTTAGGTAATCCACTGTAACATTGGAAATTCTTTTCCTATATGCCTCTGCAAAAGTGTGGTTGGAACTCCTGTTTGTGTAATAATTGTGCTGTATTTCTGTTGCTTTCCTCCCTGTAAGCTTCTGTACAGGGAGAATTCTAGGTTTGCAGAAGAACCTTGCTGTTACTGTGTGTTTAAAGTGGTGACAGACCTTGTTGGTGCTCAAACAGTACTGTTATTGTTCTCTTCAGAACTCCTGCAGATTGCTGGAATCAGTCCACATGGTAATGCTTTGGGAGCATCAATGCAGCAACAGATGAACCAGCAGATACCTCAGGAAAAACGGGGAGGAGAAGTACTAGATTCAGCCAATGATGACATTAAACTTGAAAAAAGTAATATTTTGCTGCTTGGACCAACTGGATCAGGTATAGAGCTGCATGTTTCTATAGGTGTCCTATTTTTCATGAAATTTTTTGTTAATGGGTGATTTTCCTCTTCTGTGATTATTCAGATTTGGTTTATAAAAAAACTAAACAGTGAATTTCAAATTTGGATTCCAGTGTTTTCATGCCGTATTAACATGCTGAGCTAGTGGCCTTAAAAAAAATGAGCTGTAGTTGTGTGGTTTTCTTTTTTTTGTTTTTTTAATGCCTCTATTTACTGGCTGAATAAAAGATGCCACTTTGACTAAAAAGTGGCAGTTATAGTTTCACTGCTTTAGCTGGCAAGCTGAGATGCTGCAGTTAGTGCTGTTTCACCTCTGGGACAGATTAGTTGCAGGGGGTTGGAAAGAGAGATTATTTTGTATGTTCATAAGACTTGGGAGTGGTTGTGCTGAAGTGATGGCATTTTGCAGACTTTTTGGGAGAACATTCACTAAACAATATTTTAATTCTGTTTCTTCCCAACTTCAAAGCAGGAGCAATTGGACTTTGCACTGCACCCTGAGTGTCTGCAAAGGACTACTGATTTATTTAATCTTTAAACTCTGCAAGTACATGTATTATGGTTTTTATATTGTGTGACATTTTGTGATACTGTATGCATTTCAAGCTGCCTTAAATGTGTATTATTAAACTAAAACCAGAAATACAGCCTGCCAATGTAAAAACCACTGCTTATGAAAGCTATCTCCCTTGGAAAATATTCTTATATTAAGATGCTGGGATGACTCAATGTTTAATAAGAGTAATAAGGATCCTCTGGTAAATCCTTGAATGGTTTGGGTTGGAGGGTACCTTAAAGCTCCCCTTGTTCTACCCCTGCCATGGGCAGGGACATCTTCCACTATCCCAGGTTGTTCCAAGCCCTGTGCAACCTGCCTTTGACACTTCCAGGGATGGGGCAGCCACAGCTTCTCTGGGCACCCTGTGCCAGGGCCTCACCACCCACACAGCCAAGGATTTCTTCCCAATATCTCATCTAAACCCACCCTCTTTCAATTTAAAGCCATTCCCCCTTGTCCTGTCACTACACACCCTTGTTAGAAGCCCCTGTCCAAGTTCTTGGATTTGTGTGCTCAAAGAGAAATATGTGTCAGTTCTGACATGCAGCTTTTATTTTACCAGGTAAAACCTTGCTGGCTCAGACTCTGGCTAAATGCCTAGATGTCCCTTTTGCTATCTGTGATTGTACCACCTTGACTCAAGCTGGCTATGTTGGGGAGGACATTGAATCTGTCATCGCTAAACTCCTGCAAGATGCCAACTACAACATAGAAAAAGCACAGCAAGGTAAACTTCTCATGTGTGGTACAGACACTGTTCATTTTGTTGAAGTGCTCTAAGCTTTTGAGACCACTAGTATTCCTGAAATTGCTGTCTTGCTGCACGTACCCAAAGTTTAAATCAGATAGAATAAACCTGAAAAGAGCTCAACATGTGTTTTTTGGTTTTGTCCACAGCTGGACAAAATTACAGATTTTTGCAGTTGGGAAGTAGAACAGACTGCTGCTCCCTCAAATCTTATTATTCTTTGTAAATAAACTCTTGCTTCTCTTTAAAAGTAGGGTCATCTTTAATCCCATTTTCTGTAACTGCAGGAATTGTTTTCCTGGATGAAGTAGATAAGATTGGCAGTGTTCCTGGTATCCATCAGTTACGGGACGTTGGGGGAGAAGGTGTTCAACAGGTAAATATTTCCATGGAGTGATTTTACTTCCTGAGTGAACAGGACATAGGATCCTGTCATGTCAAACAGCGTGGGAATGTATGGAGTCATAGTTCCTCAGTTCCTTAATTATTCACCTTCAAAAGCCACAGCTTTCCTCTTGACTTCTTTAAAAAACAATCTCAAAAGCAACTTGAGGCATCCTCATGACAGCATTTTAGTTCAAAAATGTCTTTGCAGCATTCAGACAGCCAGTTCATAATGTAGGCAAGAACAGGTAACAATACCCATTTAAACAAAACTCTTCAAGCAGCTAATCATTATATGCATAATGTGCATGGGAGCCACGTTAAAGGAACGTTTTTGTCCTTGAGTGGGATTGTCTCATAGGGAAAACTGAGATTTTTGACACTTACTGTTACTATAAAGGCATAAGGGAGCAAAAAATACAAGTATATTTGTGAAAGTGAACATATCATGATGTGCCCTTTTACATGGTGCTACAGAATAGAAATTTTTTATTGCTTGTTTCTTCTTTTCTTCTTAGGGCTTGTTAAAATTACTTGAAGGCACAATAGTAAATGTTCCAGAAAAGAATTCTCGGAAACTACGTGGAGAAACGGTGCAGGTTGACACAACAAACATTCTGTTTGTGGCTTCTGGTGCTTTTAATGGTCTTGACAGAATTATCAGCAGGAGGAAAAATGAAAAAGTGAGTGCATCAGGCTGTATCCGGGCTGAAAAATCATCATCTTGATCACTGTTGGCAGTACTGACTTCTACAGGTCTTGCTGTATTTGTAAACACACTAAATTTCTTTATTTCAGCAAGTGGTGCTAAAAACCATCATCATCTTAAAAGGCCTGATCCTGCAGTTCACTGTTTTGTAGATTAATGTCTGGGGACAGGGTTCTGGCTGCAGCATTCTGACAAAATGTGCTCCCTGTCTCTAACACTAAAGGAGTGACTGAAATTCAAGTTATTGTTTGTGTTATTTTGTGTAGCTTCCCATGTAAGCAAACTTGCCTGCATTTGCTTCACTTATGAAGTGTCACTGATACTTGTAAAATGACCACAGCATGTTGATAACCTTCTTTCTTTTAAGAAAAAATTGCTCTTGTACTGATGTATTAATCCTTCACTGAGGAAATTCAATCTTTTAAGAAACTGATTGTATGCAAGGGGTCTAATTTTACTCTAAGTAGTTTCCTGAGCTCAAATTAGTATGTAATGATATAATCAGTCACTGCAGATTTTTTAATACTCGTGGAAAGTGAGTAAGAACACTCAGTTATTACAGTTCTCTAAGCAGAACATGTTTGTTTTTGCAGTACCTAGGATTTGGGACACCATCTAACATGGGGAAAGGCAGAAGGGCTGCAGCAGCAGCTGATCTTGCCAATATCAGTGGAGAGTCTGACCCACAGGAGGATATTGAGGAGAAGGATCGCTTGCTGCGCCACGTGGAAGCCAGGGATCTCATCGAGTTTGGCATGATTCCTGAATTTGTGGGACGTTTGCCTGTTGTGGTTCCTCTGCACAGCCTGGATGAGAAAACCCTCGTGCGGATCCTTACAGAGCCACGGAACGCTGTGGTTCCTCAGTACCAGGCACTGTTCAGCATGGATAAGGTTTGAGTTTTCATTTGATGACTCTTTGGTGTTCATTTTTATAAATACAGTGTTTTCAGTCATGCTTGTACTCGCCACGCTGAGTTATAAATGACATGATTAACTGAACTTCCCATTTTTTTCTGTGTAGTGTGAATTAAATGTAACTGAAGATGCATTGAAGGCTATAGCCAGACTGGCCCTGGACAGAAAAACTGGTGCCAGAGGTCTTCGATCTATAATGGTGAGTAAATTAAGTCTTATAAACAATAAATGAAGCTTCCTGGATTTGTGTGTATGGACCTAATCTTGACCCTTTCCAGTGACAGCCACATGGATGCAGTAAGTCTTTCTAAAGCTGTGAGTATTCAGAGTTCTTCCAAGAAGACTCTATGAAAATCACTTGTTTCTGTAGAAGAGGGCATACAGAAATATTTTTCCCTCTATTTTCTTGCAGGAAAAGCTGCTGCTGGAGCCCATGTTTGAAGTGCCCAATTCTGACATCGTATGTGTGGAAGTTGACAAAGATGTTGTAGAAGGCAAAAAAGAGCCAGGATACATTAGGTAAAACGGTAACAGAAGTAGCAGAACAGACCAGTAATACAACTAGACAGGTATTCTGATGGAATAAGCACAAATCCATGCACACAACCTAAAAAAGATTCAATGCTCTGTATATTGTACACAGCTGAATTAGTTCCTGTTCTGTCTTAGAGACTTTGGATTTGTATTGCTTTAGTTTTTAAGCAGAAATTTTAAAATAAACATATGTGAAATTACTTTTGTGTGTGTATACCTGTAGAAATGGAAGTAAATTTTAAGGTAACAGTAAAAATTTGAAATTCAGTTGTGACTACTGAAATTTCTGAAATGAAAGAGTTTCTTCCTTCGTACTTTTTACCATAGATGTGGGGTTTTTATACAAGCTCTGGGCTGCAACAATTTTCTATGTTACTCTTGCGGCAGTGGAGAGCCACAAAGGCACATCTATTGATTTGCTGAACTCTTGTTAAAATAATCAGTTTGATGTTGTAAAGAGTATGATAATGATGTGGAATGTTGAAAACACTGGACAAATCTACATAAAAAAAAAAATCCAACAATTTTCATGAATGAAGGATGGAATTGAGAGAGAATGGGTCAGGTTAAAACTGGTTAAAAAATTAATTTCCGGATTTCAGGTCTGAAATTTAGGAGCTGTGTCTTGGTTTCTATCACTGACAATGTTGTTTGAGTGGTTTTCTCCACTAAGGTACATTTACTCATTCCAGCACCTGGTCTGTGCTGAAGCTTGGCTCAGCCTTGTGTTGTTGGAGTGAAAATTATTACACTGATGGTTGCTTGAAGTGATTTTGTATAGCACCAGAAATACTAAATTTATTGATTAAATCAAACAACTTACTGAAAGTCAGAAGGCTAATTGAATTCAGCACATGAGCCTGTGTGCTGGTGGCACTGCAAATGTGCACAGCAGCATTTCCAGATCAGAAGGTCAGAACTGTTGTCATGGGGCACTGTGCATGTGACATGTTTGTCAGAAGCTATGGAAAGCGTCTCTTGTTTTTTCCCTCTGTGTATAAGGTATCTGATCATTCCTTCCAATCCTAGGGCTCCCACCAAGGACTCGTCAGAAGAGGAGTATGACTCTGGAGTGGAGGAGGAAGGCTGGCCTCGACAGGCAGATGCTGCAAACCATTAAACACTGTCAGAACTCTGACCTGCAAAAAGCTCACTCGGTTCTTTCCTTGCGATTGCCTCTGGCTCCAGCCTGACCCCAAAGGCACCAGATCTGTCTCGGATACGACTCCTGATGAGGAACTTCATTAGCTAAATCAGATCGTGTATTTTATTGCAGCATCACCTTGATTTGATGGACAGAGTGTGGACTGGGATGGCATAATGTTCAAATATGAATTGTATATTACACTTGTTCAATTAAAATGTATAGCAAATGCAGCAGCACCTGCACTGCCCTTGCCAGAAACTAAACCAGCAGCACAGGTGCTGCCAATAGTTAGATTTAACAATAATGTTACTCTACAAGTGGGAGTTCAAAATTAATAATTAGTAGAGGGTGAGTAAACTATCTTGGCTCCTGGTATGGCTCACAGGGGGTTCTGTTCAGGTCAGTGTTAGAGTCCTGCTGGTGTGAGAAGCCCAGCGGGCAGTGGAGTGGCTTGTTACATTGGTGGGGGAGGAAGCCCTTTTGGCAAATGGGACACGCTTTGTGACACTGCTGGGAGATTCTGCTAAAATGTGACACTGGTTTGTTACAGTCATTTGAATATCCAATAATACCCTTCACGTCTCCATTGGGAGCTTTAATCACCCTGGATACTGTGAAAGAAGGTGAAGTCTGGCTTTCCAGAGGGGTAAACAAGGATGCAGTAAAACCATCTAAATTTGGATGAGAAGTCGCCATAAATTTTTAAATATTAATGTTCTAATATAGTACATTTTGTTTAACGTATTGGAACTATCATGCATCAATTTTTTGGTGCCAGGTATTTGCCCAGCCTATCTTATAATGTTAAGAGATGAAAGAAGTAAATGTATAATATTTTTTCTGTAATCAGTTGTGATTGTTCACATGACAGTGCTTTTTAAGTTATATTCTAAAATGCTAGTATTGCATCTTGTGGGTTTGTCTTTGATTTTAGTCTCACAGCAAGCAATTCTCCCTCTTCTGTTCTCCACCAAAATTAATTCAATCCTTTAGGAAAGTCTTTGTAAAAACACTAAAGGACCTGTATGTTTTTGATTTGTTTCAGGAATTAAAATTGTCACTTAAAACTTTGTTTTGTCCTTCAGTGAAAACGTGGACTTCAGTTTCCCTAAAACTTTAATTCACACGTTTTAAATAAAACTTTCATCCTTCTTCTTAGTCTAGTGGCTGTTTTAGGACAGGAAAGGATACTGAAAATCTGCTGACCCTATTTTTGTCATTAATTTTTGTCATGTAAATTTTATGTAATACTTGTGTTCTTCCCTAGCAGCAGTGTGATATGCAGTTGTAGCCAGGTGCAACAGATTCTTCCCGTGGGATTACAGATTCTTTTCAGGTTAAATGACCCACTAATGGTTCAGAAAAAGCTGCATTTGGAGTTGAGGATATTTCTAGAAGCTTGGTCCTCTCGAAATGGGAATTTGTGGTGAACTATCTGTAACTGCATCCTCACTTTCCTTTTTGTAGAGTGAAAAAACATAACAGCTTTTAATTCTGAATCCTTTAATTCAAATCCTTTTTTAAACAGATAGAAAAAACCACCACATTTTAGGTGAAACTGTTCAACAACTTAGTTTTGAAAGTTGTTTGGAATTCTGTAACCAAGAACTGTTTTTAAGGAAATAAAAATGCCGTGTAACTACAGTTTGTACTTCACCTCTGGCGTTTGAATAAAAGCGAATATTCAAGCAGTGGAGAGTTGTCATCCCTGACGCCATCCCCGCATATTTTAAGTTTTAGGAGTAGATTTTGAAATTCATTTTTGAAGCGGAGCGCGAGGCGGGCGGGGCGGGTCCTCCGGGCCGCCAGGCGGCGCTGTGGCGCGCAGCTGAGGCGGGCGCTGAGGCGCTGTCATGGCGGCGCGCTGAGGGCTGCCGCGGGATCATGGCGCAGCCGCCGCCGTTCCCCGCCCGCCTCCCGCCGCCTTTCCGCGCCTTCCCGCCGCCCTTTCCCGGCCCCGCCGTCCGCCCGGCGCCCTTTGGGGTAGGGCCGGTAGCACCGCCGCCTTTCTTCTTGCCGCCGCCGCCGACTGCGGGTGAGGGGGGACCGCGCTTCCCGCCGGGCGTCCCCTACTTAGCGGCGGCCCCGCCGCGGGCAGCGGCCGAGGAGGAGGCGGTGCAGCGGCAGCAGGATGAGCTGTGGCTCTCGCAGTTCCTGGGCCGCCGCCGCGCCGCTCCCCCGCCGCCACCGCCGCCCGCCGCTGCCAGCCCCAGCAGCGCCCGGGCCGTGGCGGTGGCGGCGCTGGGGCGGGTGGCCCGGGTGACAGCGCTCTGCCGGGCCCTGCGGCGCAGCGAGGACCAGGGCGACGAGCCGGGCTGGGCCCGGGCGCGGGAGGAGGCGGAGGCGGCGCTGCGGGAGCTGCGGGAGGTCGTGCGGCCCCTGCGGGAGCCCGGGTACGCCGAGGCGCTGCGCAGGAAAGCCGAGAGGGCGAGGAAGAGGAGGCTGCGCCTGCAGCGAAGGAAGCACGAAGCCAGGGCGGCCAAGGAAGAGGAGGCGGCCCGGGCCGCCGAGCGGGAGGCCAAGATCGACCAGTGGCGGGCTAAGTGCATCCAGGAGGTGGAGGAAAAGAACCGGGTATGGTCCCCAGTGCCTGGTCCTGCCTCTCCCCGGGGCTCCAGGGCAGCGCGGTGGGGCAGGGGTCACCTGCCAGTAGTGGGGTCACGGCGGGCTGTGCCTTTTCCACACCTGGCTTTGACTCCCTTGCTTCAGTGGGTGCCACTGGGGTGCTGCATGACTTCCGCATACTGAGAGATGTGCCGTTTCCAAGGCCTGCAGCCCTGCTTCTTGCTTAGAAGTCTTGTTGGGTGCCTCGGTTTTGCCATCCTCATGTTCTAGGCCTTGTCATGAAATTGGGGTTTAAGTTGTTTCCGAACTCCTGGAGGTTTTCCTCTCTGGTCGCAAGTGTCAGCCTGTCTGCACAGCTACCCTGTGGTGGTCAGTGCTGTTTCAGTATCCATCAGCCTTCCCTCCTGCTTTCATCCTTCTAAAGCTTGTGGTTTACAAGCTTTTTGATCTTATGGGGAAGTAAAACATCTCCAAAGCAAACAATACCACCTCAAACTAGACTCGTTGGGAAGTGCTGTAGGCACCTTTCTGTTTGTTTTTGGCTAAAGAACTCCCTTTCTGCTGGTGTGCTGCTAGGAAGGTCCAGAGCATTTGGTGAGGGAGGGTTTGTGGTCAGACTGTGGCAGGTTAATGGTCTTAATTGCAGAACTGTGGAATCAGGATGGTTTCTGTTTATTGTAAAATATTTACCCTAATTTCTGTGGCTAAAGGTTCTCAGGCTTTCATAATTCATAAATAATCTAGGAAGTGTTCAAAAGTATGTGTATGTGGCACTTGAGGACATGGTTTAGTGGTGAACATGGTGCTGAGTTGACAGATGGACTTCATGATCTTTCCCAGCCTTAACAATTCCATGATTCTCTGATTTAGCCCAAATTTATGAGTCCCACAGCATTTTTTTTTCTGAAGTCTGTGTTATTTTAGCCTTTTTTCATAAAAAGGCAAGGCTGGATGGTTGGCTTGACTTGTTGCTGTTACTGAAGTCACTCTGCTCTTCAGTGCTTTGCTAATCTCTGAAAATACCATTTGGTTTGCCTTTGAGGGGTATTTCACAGATCTCATCTGTTTTTTTCCTTCCTTTCCTAGGAACAAGAGCTGAAGGCTGCTGCTGACAGTGTCCTGTCCGAAGTCCGGAAGAAACAAGCAGATACGAAGAGGATGACGGACGTCCTGCGCGGGTTGGAAAAGCTTCGGAAGCTGAGGAAAGAAGCTGCTGCCAGGAAAGGTTCATTACAAGATTGGTCTAAACTTTTTTAATTGCACACGCAGGAAATAAGATGAAGGTGCCCTGTGCTGACTAGCAAGGCACAGCTTCAAAAAGCTGTGTCTTCATTGTGATTTTAATTACAAGAATAGGTACAAAGTGCTGAATTCAGTGGTTGTGTTCATATGTTTCCAACCTCTTTCTGGAAGAAGGATTATTCCAGTAAGAATTCCATCTGTTAACAAGGTTAAGCTCATATTCCTCTGAGATTTTCCCAGCTCTGCTCTCAAGTCTGGTATCAAACCCCCTTCTGAATCTGAAAACTTAAAACCACTTCTTTTTCTGTTCAGGTGTTTGTCCACCTCCTTCAGCAGATGAAGCATTTGAAAATCAGGTGGAGAGTCTCAAAACATTGCTCAAAACTCGCACAGAACTGTATGAAGCTGAGGAAAGAGCATTAAGGGTTATGCTGGAGGGAGAACAAGAGGAGGAAAGGAAGAGGGAAATGGAAAAGAAACAGAAGAAGGAAAGGGAAAAACTACTACAGCAGAAACTGGAAATGGATTCTAAGCTGTTTGGGGATCCAGGTAAATTCTGCCTCCTGTTCTTCAGAGTGTTTTTTCACATCACATCCCCATCTCACAGACACTGGATTTGAAATATGGGCACAGATCTAGTTGAGAAAGGAGTCATCCACTGGAGTAATTTATGGTCTGAGAATGGGGGATAAACATAGTGCTGTTAGCACCTCTGGTGTAAGAGGAACTGTTGAGCTCTTCCACATGGACTGCAGCACATCTCAAGCTGGTTTCATGTTGTTTTGCAAGAAGAGGTTGTAGATTAAACTGAAGTGAGAATAAACAGAATAGATTGAAGACTTCCAGAACAATAGATGCTTTAGTCTGGTGCTTTGATAAGTGTGACTCCTCAGGTAATCTGTAAAGATTCAGTGTCCCTATGTTCCCCTTTTTTAGATGGTAGACTCAGGAAGTTTTTCTAGTCTTGGCTTTCCTCTGACAGCTGTGGTACAGACCAGGAAATGTGTAACATATAAACAGTTCTGTTTCATATATTACCTAGGGACCTGATGTTAGATTACAGCTGGGCAGTAGCAAATGATTTTGTGAATTATGGGTTTCTGGAACTCACTAGAATGGAAGGTTTTCCTGGATTATTGAACAATTTCTGTCTGTGTTTTCACAGCTGAATTCCCACTTGCCCATCTGCTGCAGCCTTTCAGAGACTACTACTTACAAGCTGAACATTCTGTAGCAGCTCTAATCCAGATCAGGTAAAACCAAAGAAAGCATTTTGTCATCAGAGATGGCACACGCTGTTTTTTGCAATTGTAAATTCAGTGCCCCTTTTGGTTTGTCAGCTTCCAAATATGGTTATGCAATGGATTGTTCTGTTTTTTTCAAGTTTCTTGCTTGAGTCATATCCAACAGATGCCTGTGTGAGGCAGAGTGCACTTCATGCATAACCATTCAATTTAACACCAGAACATCAAATTTTCACATTTGTCTTTTGAAAAACAAGTTTAAGGGTACAAGTATTGTTGGTTTTGTATCGATCAGTAACATCTAAGTGGGCGTATAATAAATCTTACCACCAAATTAATCCCAGCTCTCCTCTCAAACAACACTCTCTCTCTGTTGAAGGCATGAATGGGATCAGTACTTGGTGCCAGCTGACCACCCCGAAGGAAGCTGCATCCCTCCAGGATGGGTTCTCCCGAGTCCCCCCACCAATGACACTTGGGCCACTGCTGTCAGATAATTTAGCAATAAATTATTTCAACGTTGGAGGATTGCTTCATTATAACTACGTGTAAATATGAGAGGGCCCAAAGAGGAAGTCTCATCCTCTCTTTCGGCAGCCAGGTACTGGAAAGTCTTTACTGGAACGTCTTGAAAAAAAGTTTAAGAATTGTTTTTGCTGATTGACTGTGCAGGGAAATAGCTGAGCAAGCCCAGAGCTGCCAGGCCTCTCGTGGTGGGGAATTAAAATCCAGCTGCGAGTTCTTCTTAAATCTCAATCTTAATAAAGGAACATTGCTGATGGTGGTATTTGTGCCAGTATTAACATCATATTTTTAGTGGCTTTTATCTTTATAAAGGATGATGAAAACTTCAGAAATTAAGAAATTTTTTTTAAAATAAGAGATCATTAGTAAACATGTTTTTCTTCTTAAATGAAGCATGTCAGGCATCACTGTCAAAATAGTTCCTGTATTTTTGGGTGTAGAAACAAACCTATTACAAGTTTAAACGAATTCTGAAGTACAAACAAGACAGGATTTTTCAAGGTTGATTAAAGCAGCTGTTGACATTTTATTTTTGTGGACTAAAGCTGATACCAAAACATGGAAAAAATTCCCAGTTGTGGTGAAATAGGTCAGACAGCCATGTGAATAAAGACAAATTTGATGAATAAGCCTGCTGGAAAAAACCCAATAAAATCTGCAGTCTAACCTACTCTAAGTGTTTTGACTATATAGATAATTTTGTATATGTCTATAATATTTGATTAAAAACCACAGCTTTATTTTGTAAGGTTTTTTTGGTTTTTTTTACAGAACAAATAGAGAAAAATGGATTTTTGTTTAAAGCATTTTCATGCCAGGGAAGAGATTTGTTTGAGTACTCTGCATATATGAAATACAACTCCAAGAAGGACAGAATTGTTGGGAAAAGGTTTGTGTGAAGGAACGTCTCCTTCCTGCAAGGTGACAGAGGTGACACCTGATGTCAAAGCTCTCCAATGCTTTCCATATTCTGGACAGTTTGCTTGTAACTGTGACAGGCTATATGGATTTGGAGCTTTGCTGTTCTGCACAGATTGCTGTGGCAGCTTTCCAGAGCTGCAGTCCTTATTCTTGCTAGCCCCAGTGTGTGGGAATTGAGTTAATCTCTCCAGTGCTTTGCCTCTTGGCGTCACAACAGTGCGTAATTCATATGTGTCATTGCCTAAATTCAGTACCTGGGCCTTAGGTGTAATGTCAGTAGTGTCCTGGCTGAACCTTTGCACTGGTTTCTGTCAGTAAGAGACATGAACTGGTAGCTCCTGACAGAACATGAGTGCAGAAGTGTGCAGTTCTTGCTCACCTCTAGCACCCCAAAATACAGATTGCCATGAAGTTCTCTGCAGTTGGTGTTCTGATTTGCTCTTCCCTACATCCTCCCATCCCTAATGTCACTTCCAGCATCTCATTCCTCCAGACCCAAGGCTGAGTCAGATCCTGGGGAGTCTTCCCTGATGAAAACGCACAAGATCAAACATAAAAATAAAAACAGCTGCATAAAACCAATACAAACCCAACACTTTCAGTTCGGGCAGCTTAGTGACCAGAGGATGCTCTGCTTAAACAATTAGGCTCCTTATCCCATCAGCATGTCTGATGGAACAGCCCAACTGCTTAAGCTATGATTATCTTAAAGCTGTCCAAGTCAGCTGCTTGTCTGACACTGCAGGAATTTAAAGAGCTGAGCAGTAGATAAGGAGGCAGCAAAGCAGCAGCCCTGTTCTCCCTGCCCTGTGAGGAGAGAGCTCCATGAGTTCATCTGATGGTAAGGACTGCTTTATATTGCTAATAAACACAGGGCTTGAAAATGCCAGGGGAGGATCCACCTTTCTGTGTATTTGCTCCTGTGTAATGACATCTGCATTGAAATGTTTAATAGCTTTAGTGAGGAAGTTGTTGAAGCCACAGATGGGGAGGAATGTTTAAAATCTCAACTCATAAAATACATGGACACGTGGTATTAATTTAAAAAGTGTGTGTTCAGACTTCATTCCCATATTTCTGAGTATAATATTTCCCACTGTTTTTAAATTTTAAAAACTTAGTGTAGCTCAGAATAAGAGAGATGTTGGCTGTGAGTTTCCAAATTCATTTGTATCCTATTCCTCCCCTGGTCCTGGTGCAGTTTGGGTTTCTCCTGCTGTTTAGGCACATCCTTTTCCTGATGAGAACTGGTTCATGCACTGGCCAGTGTCTTTGATGTGAGGGCGAGCAGGGCTCCTCTGGAGAACATGAGGTCAGAGCCCTTGTAGGAGTTCCCTTCTGGTGGGAGTTGGTGTTTATGGCTGACCCTCTTTTACCCTTTTCTAGTAGCATTTTTGTTGTGATTGCTTCTGCCCCAAAGTACTTCTTGCTTTCTAAGCTGTGGTTTTGGGAATTAACACTTGTGTGAGCCTCTCTTAAAGCACAGTATTTATGCAGTGAAATACAGAGAGGTACAATACCATAATATATTTTCTTCATTGTGGCTTCAGACGCACACACTACCCATCACCATCCCTTAAAGTATCATTTGAACCTAAGTGGGGGCATTCTGGGTGACAGATGCTGAGACACTGCTTTCCTCAGCACCCTGGGATTTTGGGGAGAACCAGTTTACAGCCCAAGCTGCAGGGAAGGTCAGTCCTCCCTGCATGCAGGAGCTGCTCAGGCAGTAGCAGAAAGCTGAGGGAAGGTGGCTTTGCTTGCAGATGTTTTCAGGCGTCACCTTTGTCAGTGCTGACGTGGATTGTCCCTTAGGCTGAGCCCTCTTAAGCTGAGCAGATGGCCTGGCTCCACGTGGGATCCCAACACGTTGCCTGTGTTGCATGTTAGTGGCAGGACATGTGCAGGAGCACAAAGCTCATTAGGGGCTCTGCTTGTGCAGGGGTATTAAAGGCTCCTGGCGTAAGCAGGCAAAGTGACAACCCTGTTGTCATTCTGGTGTGACTGACTGAGTTGCCTGAGTGATTGTGCATGTTGATTGTGTCACTTTCTCTGACCTGGAAGCTCTCTGTGAGTCCTTTGCCAACACAGGAAACTTCCCTGAACCCCATCTCCCATTACAGACTCTTATTTTTGCTTTAAACAGGCAGTTTTGTCATCCTTGTGTATATTCTTCTGCATATTTCCTTTTAGTGGAATGTTTATCCTCGTTGTCATAGAAGCTGTTTGTTTTTAAAGGAAAAAAATAATTGGGAAAAGCTCTTAGGGATGTCACATACATATTTACTGTGTGACCTGAGGATGAGTGCTGAGGACTTTGGGATGAGCAGGCACATGCTGCCAGTACCAGAACTCAGTGGAAGACTGGCTACCAGCTCCTAACAGTTTATAATCTATAAAAGAAGTGATTTTACACACTGTCATCACTGGGAAGCTGAAAACTCGAGGATTCATGTAGCAAGTAATGGCTTTTTAGTAAATTGAGACATTTGTAGAGCTGGAGATGGAGACATTTGAAGTAATATTTTCCTGACAGCATTCCCAATTTACCAGCAATTTTTCTCTCCCCTGCAATTCCTGATCTAAAACCATCACTAAACTTAAAATGAATGCATGGTTCCTAAAAGCTAATCTTAAAAATTGCTTGTTTGACATCCTCCTAATTCTCAAGCTTGCCTGATGCATCTAGTCTCCTTGCCTGGCTCTCAGTGAGCTGCTGCAGTGCCCGAAGGAATGCCCTCACCCCAGCTCCCTCGGGATGCTCTGTGTGATGGCTTAGCAGCACGAGGCCATGTGCATGAGCTCTGTCACCACAGGTTGTGTAGACAGGGGAGACCTGCAAGGTGTCCTCCTTGGCTGTGCTTTCTCCCTCTGTAACTGGAAAAGGTGCTCAGTCTATCCCCAGCTTGGGGAAGGGAGCGTGCAATGGCAACAGAGGGAGAGGGAGAGACAGAAGGGATAGGAGAGATGGAGGAGAAAAATGCTCAGTATCTCTGCCAAAGGAAGCCATAAGCTTGGTCAAGTCTTTCTGGCTCAAGCTGAGAATAGCAAAGGTTAGTTCAGACAAAGCTTCCTGGTGTCAGTAAATAAGATTTTGCCAATCTGTTTTTATCCAGCTGGCACTTGAAACAGCTCATCTTTCTCTCCTTCCAGCCAGCTTAAGAGATGTTCTTACAGTTTCTGTTTCCCTTCCTCCAGCAGCAAGAAACCAGGCAGCAGCAATGAACTACCTGGATGAAGTTCCCTTCCGGACAGCCATGAGCCTCAGTGGGGACTCAGAGGGAGAAATCCCTTTGGTCACTGCTCCGGACATTGAGCTCCCTGACTGCACAGACATCCTTATGAGCACCATGGTGAGTCCACACCTGGGTCACTGCTGGGGGATGCTAAAAGGAAATCAGCAGTGTTCTCACAAAAGAAAGGAAGGGAAACCTCTTAACCGATCTCCTCTTCACTGGCTGGTTTGCAGCAATATTGGGAGGAGTTGATGATGATTTGTGATGTGTGGCAGTGATGATGGGGTTGGTTTGGGGTTGCTTTCTAAAAATCCTTTCTAAGAAGGAAGGTTAGGTTTTTCTGGGATAGGTGGACAAACTTCAGGCTCTGCCCTGGGGTTGTTTTCTCCTTTGGAGTTATCACTGTCTCATTTATTAATATTTATTAAATATTTGCCAATAAATCTACCAGCTATAAGCAGGCAATACTACCTGTGCTGGAAGCATATAGATAATGTTTATATATATATATATGCACCCCGTGTTTTTCTCCCTATTTAGTGATGAGTTGATGCTCCCCTCTGAGGCCAAACCATTGTGCTGCTAGTCCAGGCTGATCCTTATGGAGGGACGTGAGGGTGTTTTCCTTGGGGAGGCTGATTTGGGTCCACAGCTGACCCAAGTGGCAAGAACAGTAAAAACAGCATTCCTGGGCTGTGAATGTACTTGCCTGCCTGTCAGGAGGAGACCTTGTTTGGAGAGCTCTGGGACGGGCAAGGCTTGTTTGTTCCAGGAAAATCCTCAGATTTCAGTCACAAACACACTTATATTTTAAGCCGAACTATGTGGAAATGACAACTGTGTTTGGGGACCAGCCGAGACCCTGGCGCCACTAGATAATCCTATGGCTGGTTCTGCTTCTGCCCGAGGTGGCATCTCCCTTCTTGGTGGCTTCTGAGCCCCTGAAGTGGCTCTGCCAAGTGCTGCTAATGAAGGTCACAAACAACTCTGCCACCATTCTGGGGGCAGCCTGTGGCTGGATGCAGTGCCTTTCAGCAGCTGCCTAAAATTGGGATGTCTGCACACTCCTGCCTTGCACAGTCAAAGTGACACAAACACCTCTAAGTATAAAATACGTTTCCAAAGAACTGTAGATGCAACTCACAATAGCAATGATTTCATAAATAAGACTTTTCAAATATAAATTTGGGGATTCCCTGCAGAGATGTGGCTGGCACTGCCCAATCCTACAGCCAGCCCTAATGCTCAGGGAAATAGGAGCTGATATGGGAAGACTGCAGCCCTTAAGATGCCTCGTGGAGTGCATGGTTTGCTCCATGCCACCTGGTCTGGTTTCACATGTCCTTACCAGCTGCCTCTCGCTCTTCTGCAGCACGACTTCTCGCTGGAAAGGAAAGTGCTGTACTGGGTGGAGGTGGCCTCTCAGCAGCAGACCTCCCGCCATCGAGTCACCTCCGAAGTTGTCCCCACAGCTCCCCCGTGCTGGCTGCTGCTGGTGGACCCTGCCGACAGCTACGGGGGGCGGGGTCGAGACGGGGCAGTGCGGCGCTCCATCAGCCTGAGCGCTGCCGACAGCTCCTACGGGCACGCCAAGGGCAGGGTGGTCCTGTCCGACACCGAGAGTGACACCTGGCACTCAGAGGAGGGGGAGTACTCGGATGATGAGTACTCCTCCACCTCTTGGGAAGAGAATGACAAGGATGAAACATTCCTCTCCAGGAGGAGAAGCTCTGCAAGAAGTGTGTCTTCACGCCCTGGCTTTTACCAGACCCGACCAAAGACATCGCCCGGCTTGCTAGAGCCCTCGCCAGAGAACAATGTCCACAGCCCAGCCAGCCCAGATCCCAGCAAGCAGAGAAGATCCATGGTGTTATTTAACAACATGAAGAACGAGTTGGAAGCCGCCAAGAGGAAGCTGGCTGCTTTGGTGCATCCTTTGAACAGAGCTTCCACAGGGAGCAGGGGGATCCTGGTGCCACGGCTGCTACCCCAGTGCCCTGGCACCAACCACAGCGTCAAGTACGGGCCAGATCCGGACGTGTCCCAGCAGGGAACTGTTGTGCCAACTCCTCCGGCCACAGCCGCGCCGATCCCTCCCATCAAGCAGCACAAGCCCACGGTACCGGTGAGAAGCTTCCTTTGCTGGCCCTTGGTTCATCACTGGGCGAGGAGGGAGGTGGAGAGCATCGAATTGGTCTCATTTGGTGGGGGCTGGCCAGCAACAAGGAAGCAGAATGGGGCTTTGGAAACACTGGGGCAAGAACATGAGGAATTTCTGAAGTTTTCACGACAAGTGAAGAAATGGTTTGATTTTGTCACTGAGGTTGAAAGAAGCATTCTGGGTGCACACTTACTTGCTCTGT
This sequence comes from Haemorhous mexicanus, assembly GCF_027477595.1. Lineage (NCBI taxonomy): Eukaryota > Metazoa > Chordata > Aves > Passeriformes > Fringillidae > Haemorhous > Haemorhous mexicanus. The sequence goes on from NC_082353.1 coordinate 19,841,314, forward strand.
CCTAAACATCTGTGTTTTTCTGAAGTGGGGTCTTAATCTGATTTTCAGTAGAAACAATAAGAAAACAGTGAAATACGGAGGGGTTGTCCTCTTTTTGCTACATTATCGCATTCTAACAGATGTAAGCAGGGTTTATAGGGAAATGTCCCCTTACAGTCATTATGTCTTTTCTAGGAAACTTTGGACTTCCTACTAGAAATACAGATCATTTAGTGATAGAGACAGTGATGTGAAAGGATGGAGTAAGTAGTACTCTGTCAACTTAAATCTGAATTACACCCTGCTTTTAAGAATTTGAATCTAATCCAGCTGCTTCAGGGGTGTAGGAGATGAATTACTGAAAATCTGCAATAAAACCATCAGACACTTGAATGACCAGGTTATTTATATGCAGTTGCATTTGACACGGAGTAATTAAGGAGAGATTAAATGCCCATGTGTATTTGTACAACATCCACACTGAGCACTCTTCTCTGACCTGTATCTATAGCTGAGCCTAAATTTAATTAAGTCCAGTCTCATTTGATGCTCATTTGATGTTCCTTGTATGAGAATTTTCCTCTTCTGGAGAGAGCAAGGTAACCACCAGCATTCAGAAGCATTGCCTCATCCTGTGTTGTTTCACCTCATTCCGTGACCTGGAGCAATAAGACCATCTGGTTTTTTCCTTGCAGTCCCTCAGCCCCTACACTTGCCTCCCCCCTGCCTCCACGCCTGGACGACCTCTCAGCTGCCACAGATCCCAGCCAGATTCCTCGGCTGACCTGCTCTCTGCGCTGAGCCAAGAGGAGAGAGACCTCATCGAGCCTGTCATAGCCCTGGGCTACCCCACCCAGAAAGCCATCCTCACCCTCCAGAAGACAGGAAGGCAAAGCTTAAGTCAGGTTGGTAGAGCTGGCACAGTACTGTAAGAAACTTTTGGTAAAGGAAAACTTGACTTTCATGGAGAAAGTCTGTCTTCTTTGGGGTAGATTTTTGATGGCCTTGCCTTTCCGCTTTGGTGTCAGACCACAGCTGACAGGATTTTCCATGAGATTCCACTTTTGCTGTAAGAAAAAAGCAATGAGCCGCCCTCAGCTTTTCAGCACATAATCATGGCTGGCTTTGTTATCTGTCCAATCTGTTGTGTGAAGCACTATGTCCTTTTGAGGTACACATTTTGCCCCCATATATGGCAACTTTTTGCACATCATTTTTCCCAGCTGTTGGATTCATGTGATTATTGCCATGGCTCATCCTGTCAGAGTGGGACTGAATACCTTGGAAGATTTGGTTGGGCTCTCTCCAAAACACAACTTCCCTCTGTTGGAGCAAGTACGGAATCCATGCAAACATTGCAGCAGAGTCCCAGAGCTTTTTTCCTGAGGAACCCTCTATAATAACCTGAAATTTATTGAAACATAACATGCAGCCTCTTCCTACCCCTGGTATGTGAGTACATCCCTGCCTGCTGTGCTGCATCCTCATTCCCAATATCTCTGTCCAGATGAATGTCAGAAAAGTCCAGAGTATCCGTGGTGGGCTCAGAGTATCTGTGACATGAGGGAAGCTGCTGGCTCTGACTTTCTTGGCAAACTTGGGGCTGGACCCGCCCATCCCAGCAGAGGATTTTAGGGCTAAATCATCCAAGTAGTTCTTGCAAAGAGAGAAGGGTCTTAATCACAGCTGAGCAAGAGGAATATCCGTGGGGCTGTCAGGCCAGGGAGCAGGAGCAGATCCTGGCAGGGCATGAGCAGGCAGAGCACCAAGCAGCCACTGCTGGCTGCCAGTCTCCTTCCCATTCCCCTGGGAGCTGCCTTGGCAGTATGGGCCAGCTCTCACCCGCCAGGTCGGAGCTGCTCTGTGGCTGAGTCATCCTGCAGCTTCCGGCTCCCTCCTTACTCACCCCAGCTGGACCAGCTCCCCAGAGCTCGCTGGAGTTTCAGGTGAGCTGAGGTGGGAAGGGAAGCTTTATGTCTTTAATCCACAGAGGTTTCATCTAGGCACAGAGAGATGGGCAGAGCCCAGCCCATGTTGTTTCATAGAGCCATGGAAGGGTGTCTTGTAGCAACTGCTGGCTTCAAAATGAAGAAACAGTGCATCTTATTAAGGGTGGAAATGGGGACAGCCTGCTCCCTTCTGTATAAACACCAGGACTCCCATTCCCTTAGAGAAGAGATTACTGCACCAAAAGACAAGGTCTGCCTTCTATCCCCTGCCTTCTTCACCAGCAGTTCCCATCTTTCCAATTTGTGCCCAGTGCAGCCAAGATAAAACCTGACCTGTCATGCATTTTTTACAAGTACCAAACTACCAAATTAGTCTAAATCTTCCTGGAAAATATGTTCCTGTTGAAGTCAAAAAGAGGACCTGTGCTCTTTATTGCTTGCTGGTGATACCTGAGGTTTTGATGTGTGACAATAACTACTTCAGCTGTGAGGATTGATGGAAGTACCAGATGGTAGCCAAAAATTGCTCAACTTCCTTACAGTGTCAAGAGAAACTGGCAGAGCCCACCCTGGTAGAGAAGGCAAGGCCTTCTGTAGCCTTCTTTAGAAGCAATGCTTTCCTAATTTTGGTGGAAGAACTTCTCTGAAAGGCTCAAGTAGGATTAGTTGCCCCAGCATGCCAGAGGATCATGTAGGATGTCATGGCCAAAAAGGCACCATTGCATTTTGATCAATGATCACTGATCAATTCAAAATGCATCGTTGGTCCATGGAGCCCTCAATGTACATGTGAGCTGAGACATGACAAAGGCAGCAGCTGGTCACTGTTAAAAAAACTCTTCTTGTTTAGTCTTGAGGATACATGTATATAATATTTTTAGTGATAGAAAACATTGAGTTGACAAAGGCACTGATTTCATGCTGGGCTTGACCAGGCTGCCAGGCCTATCTGTGTTATGCTGTGGGTGAGTGGCTGTTCTGCCACAACAGGGGAAGAAAATACAGCAATGATCTGGGGTTGTCATTAGCCCGGTAACAAGGGAAATAACATGAGGTGAGGAATGCCAATGACCAGTAACTGTCTCCTTTCTGAGTTACTGGGCTCCTTAAGGCTGACACTTCTGAAAATCCCTACCTGACTGTTCAGCCAAAATAGATCAACTCAATGTTTGAAAGACTTTTTTTGGTCTTTTTCCTGTTTTATGGCATTTCACTGAGTCCTTGTCTATGGCAGTGCTGGAGAAGGTGTAGGTCTTTTTGCTGGTGAATCTGGAGAGAAATTAATCAGCTTCTCCTTGGATGAAGAAGCTTTGGAGAGACCTGTGGAATGTTTTTATTCCCCCTGCTATTGTATAGCTCATTTATTATTGCCTGTCCCATATGTTTTTGGACAGTGAGTGATTTTCGCAGTATTTAAAAGATGCTGCTGGGAATTGTGCTGTCAGCGCTCCAAGAACAACGAGGAAAGCCAAAAATAACTGTTTGCTTTCAGTAATGACAGCACACAGGTCTCCCCTGGGGTGGGCTCTGCTCTTGGACCCTGGAGCAAACCCACGGGAGCCTGAACCCCAGCACATCAAAGGGATGCGGGGTCAGCTGAGCAAAGTCATCCCACCGGGACAGTCCCTGCCTCACCCTGGAGGCCATTGCTCTGCATCTCAAGTGTTCACATGTTTGGTTTCCTCCTTGTTCCCATTCCCACCCTGGGAGGGTGAAGGGGGACCAAGATGTTGTGTCCCACTGGAAATCCTGCAGACAGACAGACAGACAGACCACCCTGGCTGAGCATTAGATGGGAACTGGCAAGATGGTGGTGGCTCATGTACCCTTCGTGGTGTGTCCTTCGGAGGTGGCAGGGGGGCTCCTGACTGGCCTTGCTCCCCATGCCTGCAAGGCTGGATTAACCTGTCTGTCTTCCTCTGCAGTTCCTGAGCTACCTGGGTGCCTGTGATCGGCTGCTGAAGCAGGGCTATGAGGAAGGGCAGGTGGAGGAAGCCATGGAAATGTTCCAGTACTCGGAGAAAAAGGTCAGAATGGGATGGCACAGCCCAGCCCTTTGTGCTGTGTCCTCCAGGCTCTCTTTTTCAGTGGGTTGCATGCTTTCCTCTGCCTCTACAGGCCCTCCTGCAGCCTCAGGGAGGGCCAGACCTCTAGGGCAGTGTCACCATAAGGACCCCTGGGGGAGGACACCTGCTCCTTCATGCTTCTCTGCCCTTCTTCTCACTCTGTTGTGTGGAATGATGCTCACTCAGCCTTTGCTTGGGAATCCCATCCTGAGCCCACCAGCACTCACTCTGTCTCAAGCCCTGCCAGCTCTCCCTTCTAGCCCCAGGGAGGAGGACCATGGAGAGCTGGGCATTTGTCTCCATCATCAGTCTCCCTCTGGGGGTAATGGAGAGTCTGGGAAGGTAGAACTGCATGAAATCCAGGCTGGCAGTGTTTGCCAGGATGCCGATGCCTGTAGGATTGTTGTGTCACCACTCCTTAAGGCAGTGGTAGTGGGAGGGCACCTGGGTCTGAGTGTCAGGGAAGGGTTTATTTATTAAGGACACAGCTCTGGGTGATGTTGTGGTGCTGGGGCCCAGCCTGAGCAAAGTAGGGGAGCAGGACAAGTGAATTCCAGTTGTACTCGCTGCCATTCCCTGCTCTCTTCATAATGCAAGCAAACACTGCATGGAATTGATATAAACGTTATAGGGAATAGTGAAGCTAGAGGCTGACTTTATTAAATATTTCTTATTTAAGAAGTTTCAATGCTGCCAGGGATATATATGCCCTCAATCTGCTGTCACGATGATACAACTCAGCCAGATCTTCTGAGTGCAGCCTTGTCCCACAGCACTGCTTTTTCTGCAACTACACGATATATCCATCCATGATAGCATCATTCTTCTCTCCTCCTTCTTCCTCCAGGCAGCTGAATTCTTGCATCTGTTGGCTCAGTTTAATGATATGGGCTTCCAGCAAAATGAAATCAAAGAAGTTCTTTTGCTTTGTGGGAATCAGAGGGAGAGGGCACTGGAAGAGCTTGTGATGAAAACCCACTGAGCAGCATCCTGGAGCAGTCAGAGCTTCCCCTCTCCACACCAGACCAGAAGGACTCAAGTGATTCTGCTGCTCCATCCCCACCCCTGGAAGCACCAGACACACAACTTCAAAGCTCTGCCTTGGTGTCTCATTTTATGGACATCGATCATAAGAGTGTTTGTCATGCAGGCACTGACTGCATAGCAGGAATGTTTATCTCCTCACCCACACATCCCCACCCTTGATCATCTCAGCTATTCAGATTAGAGGAGAGGAGATCCAAACTGCCTTTGGCTTAGATTTTTGCAAAAACCAAACCAAACCAGTGTTCTCCCTCCATCTGGGGTGATGGTTGTCATGTTTTCAGCTACAATCAAGTGGGGATTCTTAAAAGATTATATAAATCAACAGAATAAATTGTTTTCCTAAAATCTGAAGGTTCCTGCAGGAACATGTGTTGGTCCTGTCTTGGGAAGAGTCTCAGCTGACTTAGTCATGGTTGAATATTGTAATTGAAATCCACTTTGATCTCATTAGCTTCTCCTTTTAAACCAGACATGTGAGGAAAATACACAGTTCCATGTGGATAAAGAAAGAAAACAAGCTGCCCTTGCTCTGAAACACATGAGGATTATCCAGTGCAATGAAAAATGGTAGAGGCAAAGGTTTGTCCTCAGGCAGCTTCATGAGATAAGAACAGAGAGATGGGGAACTGCTCACTGTCCTCATGCTCTGCCCAAATCAGGAAAATTCAGGGGATGCTTCCCTAAACTGTGAAGGCAGTGGTTCCAAATGAAGTGAAGCATGAATATCAGCATCAGGAACATCTGTATACCCAAGGGAATTTCTGTATGTAACTGAAGGACAGAGAATGGGAGATTCAGATCACTGTACAGGATGTGTGTCTTGGCTTGGCAGTGGAACAGTGGACAGTGTTTTCACATAAAGTATGTTATTTTCCTGTGAATTAGAAACAGATGTAATTTCTTTGAGTAAAGATGCTTGGGGGGTTCTTCTGCAACATGTTTGTCTTTTTCTGTCAGGATGCCAACTGGCACAACCCAGCAGAGAAAATCCTTAGTTGTATTAGTACCATTTTCCATTGTACCCTTCCAAACAATCTCCCAGCGTAATGTGCTGCCATCAAGGTAAAACACTACATCCATTCTCCCTGGATCTCCAGGTGGGTGCCAGACAGCACAGGAAGGTACAGCTCTCTGTGGCTGCATTGATTCTTGCCTGGATGCAACAAGGAAACTTGGCGTCCATGTTTTGGGGGAGTTGACCCATCCATCCCCAACGATGCTTTATTCCTGCTCTTCTTTAATGGCATTGAAACTGAAAATGTGGCACCCTGTATGTCCTAGGGAGATATTCCTGGGGAGCTCACAGGCTCTTTTTGGAACTCCCAGCTCTGTTTTTCCTCCTGCTTTCCCTTGGTTATACAAGCTTTTATTTTTGATACGGCCCTTATAAGGCAAGTCCATCTACAGACAGCTTTTCCTTACATTCCCCCTTGCCAAGATGATGTCACCTTAAAAACGAGACTTGCAAGAGGTTAAGCTGTGATTAGGCAGATAGCGTCGCCTGGAACTGTGATCTTTGGCGGAGTGAGCACCGTGAGGATGGAAAGATAAGGGTGCTGTGCTGGTGCCAGTGGTGCTGAATTCTGGTGGAGCAAAGCACACTGGCAGCATTGTGCCAGCTCACTGTGCAAAGGCTGAGCAGCTTCTCACCCTCCTTAGTGGTTTGCTTGGTCCTGGATCTTGGATTGTTTCTTGCAGAGGTAAGAAATGTATCTTTTTTCTTTCCTTTGCACCTAAAATTATCTTGTGTTACTTTCTGGATCACAGTCTGGACTGATGGATGCAACAAATGGCTCTTGGGAGCATCCATGCCGTACTCAGCTGCCTGCCAAGACTCACACTTTCCCTCAAGTGCTACACTTAAAAATCTTAAAACCTTTTGCATTTTGTTGATAAATGTTTTTGTAAACCCCTGAACTGTCGAGGAGCATGTGGAGGTGGGGAGGAGGTTGTATCACTTGGTGTCGGAGCTGGAGGGAATGGGTGAGCCTGCCAAGTTCTGTGGTCTAGGGCTGGCCACAGGAGCTCAACATAAATATTTTAGTAACAGAATTATTTTAACTTCATTTTAATGGATGTTTAAGCTGTTTGTTCAGCTTAAAATTGTTTTAAAGCAACATGTTTCCATGTGCTGCTCTCAGGAGAAGACAACGTGAAATGTTAATTCACAGAATTCTGTGAAATGTTAATTGGCTTTGTCTGGGAAGGGAACAATGATTTGATCTGATGGGTTGCTGTAACATTCCACCTGGGGACTGCAATGCTACTCAGCTCCCAGTGCCCACAGTGCACAGCTGGGACTGGGCTGTCGGTGTCCCCTGCCTCCCCTGTGCCACCGCCAGACCTGCAGCTCCACCGGCAGCAGTCCCCTCACGGGTGACATTGGGGTGGTGGCCTGGTCCAGTGGCAGAGGGCAAATGGGGACAAGGCACGTCCAGTGGTTTTCCATCTGGCTGTGGGTGCAAGCTGGGGTTTTCTGGTTTGTTTTGGTTTGCAGTTGCGTTGAGTGGGTTTATTCTCAAATGCGGGAACTGTTTTGAAAATGCTGAGAACTTGGCGGGGATCAGCAGTGGAGTTATTTGAGGCATCCCAGCTGGTATCCCTTCTGCTCCCTCCTGGCCTGCACAGCACAGGCAGCCCAAAGCCTGCCCCATGGATGGGAAACCAGCTGAGCTGGGGTCTGGGTTTGCTGCTGCCCTGGTCCATGGTCACAAAGGGGAGCTCTGTACTACCTAGCTGTCCCCAGAGCTGGTGTTGAGGGCTGTGAGCCCTCCACACCGGGTAGTGGGATCTGATGGGAACAGCTCCTCTGGCTATGGAGCTCTGCAAGCCTGGTATCACCAAGTAATGGCTCCCTAGCCCTCATTGCCTTTTGGCACTCTCTGTACTTCCAGGCTTTGCCATGTCCTCAAAAGACCCTGACTTGACTAAAGCAAGTCTCTGGTGAGAGCCAGCACTTGCCACCCCGTTGGGTCTGTGCTGGGGCCTGAGGGGGATGATTGATGGTTCCCAGGTCCCAGAATACCCTTAGCACATTAAGCACCTGATGCCCAGGAGCTGCTTTCCTTCACTCCCCATCTCCCTTCCTCCTACCAGGACCTCGCTTCAGCCACAGAGAATTCCCAGGGGAGTGTGGGGCTCTGTGGGAACTGCACTCCCACGTAAGGCTCTGAAACTGAGCCACAGCTGAAAAAGCATTCATGGGGAAGAAGCAAGTCCTGACACAAATCCCTGTTAGGAGGTATTTTCCTTCAGATGCACGGGAGCAAAAAACCCCAAACTCAAGAGTAAATGAAAAACACAGTAATGAGAAGCTTTTCTATAGCTTTCATTTTAATTCCAGCATGTAATGAATGATTTCCCATCAAGGCAGAGAGGAGCTGGAATGCTGCACACCCTTAGAGTGCAGTCAGAATAAATAAATCCCATGTTTGCATCTCTATGGTATCTGTCCTCTGTAGAAGCCACAATGTCCTGCACACAGCTGGCTTGTGAGCTCATGGCTGACAAGACTTTGTGCCTGTGCAGGGCAGGAAGAGGCAGACAGCAGCTGCCCTTTCCCTCTGGCAGGGTCTAATGTCACCTCCAAGGTCCAACATGATGCATCCCTGGACCTGAGCACAGCTCTGTGGAGGAGGAGAGGAGCCCAGGGGAGCGGTGAGTGCAGAGCTGAGGCCATGTGCAAGGAGAGCATCCTGACGTGGGATGGGGGACCAGCTACGTTGCGATGTCATGGTCACGTCTTGGCAGCCGCAGGAGGAAGGTCTGCAGGGAGCCGCTGCGTGGGAAACCTGCCCGCTCCTTCTTCTGCTTCCAGGTGTCCTCTTCCACGGAGTAGAGGAGCGTCAGCATCTTGTTGACAGTGTAGATGGTGTCACCCCTGACGACGGCGGTGAAGAGAGCTCCCTTGCTGTTCATGAACTGCCCGGGCAGGGCGCTCCACTGCCGGGACGTCAGGTTGAAGCAGTCGATGACACAACGCAAGAAGTCGTCGTAGGGGCCGTTGCGCATGACGTAGAGGTTGTCACGATGGGCCACCATGCAGTGCCCGTAGCTCTGGTGTCGCTTGAGCTCGGTGACGGGAAGCCACGCGTCTTGCTGGGTCTCATACTCGTAGATGACAGTGGTGTCCAGTGGCTGCCACAAACAAACGAAGATCTGCCCCAAGGCTTGGGCACAGGGCGCTGCCGTGCTCGGTTGCGGCAGGTCAGAGACGAAGGTCCAGGTGCTGGAGGCCAGGTCGTACCTCTCCACGGACTTGAGCGAGATCTTCTCGTACTCGCCACCAATGGCATAGAGGTAGCCCTCATGGCCCACCAGCCTGACATCGTAGCGCAGCTGGTGAGGGCTGGGGAACTCGCTCCAGGCATTGGCATCAGCATCGTAGCAGAAGCTGCTCTCCACCACCTGCTTGTTGGCCCCATAGACGCCGCCCACGATGTAGATCTTGTTATCCATGGTTGCCATGCCGGCTAGGAATGTGCTGGCGCTCAGCGGAAGGCAGGAGAGGGTCCTCCATGTGTTGGTCTCCTCGTCCAAGTAGCAGATGGTCCTGGAGAGGTCCTCCAAGAACTCGAAGGTGGGTGTGTGGGCTCCCACTGCCACAAAGGTGCTGGGTAGGAGGGCTTCCACATAGGCCAGCAGGTCATCGGAGAGGCAGTCCAGGTACTCCTCCAGCTCAGCATAGCTGTCCCTGATGTAGAGTGCAGCACAGTGGAAGAGATCCAGGAGGCCGAATATGGCAGCGGCTTGGTACAGCAGGATGCAGTTGTCAGAGTTGATGGAGTGGATCAAGTACTTGGCCAAGGGCTTCACCTGCAGGAAGGCAGCACATTCCACTGCCTGGAAGGTCTCCTCGCTGCCAAGGATGGGCCTCTCGCCTGCCAGCACCCGCAGCATGGCGAGGAACCCGGCTGCACTCAGCTCCCCCAGCCCAATCTCCTCCTGCGTGCTCTCCCTCATGCCCGAGCGGAAGAGGGCACGGAAGTACTCACTGCTCTCCAGCAGCAAGGCCTTCTCCACTGAGAATGACTGCTCCTCCACCCGGATACGCACCCGCTCCGGGGGTCCTGCCTGGGAACCTTCCTCCTCTGGGGTCATCCTCGCCTGGGACCTCAGCAGCTCTCAGGGGTGGGGGAGCACCCAATGCCCCTCTGTGCTGTGCCCCTGCACAGCCCCCTCCGGCCTTCTCCACCCTTTGATGCCTTCGCTGCACTGCCCGGCAGCCTTGTAATATAAATACCTTGGGCTAAAGATAGCTGAGCTCGTGACCGGGGCCCTTCAAAGGCATCCACCAGGCTCAGCTGCCCCCCCAAACTCAGGCAGGGTTCCAGTGTCACCAGCCAGCACTGGGCACAGCAGAGGTGCCTGGATCATCCCATGGAGTATGCCCAGCCACTCAGGAGAAACCGGGTTTTGCTCTCTCCACTCTAAGGCATCCTCCTTATGATGCCCTATGGAACAGTCCCCAGCCTGGGGAGGGCAACACACTTGCATGGCTGGGAAGAACATCTGGCCACAATATTTTTTTTTTCCTTTAAAACTTGCAGTTTACAGCCCAGGGAGGTAAACAACATCAGCAAATCTCATTGCCACCCAGGTCAGCCGTGTGAAAAGGGCTTGGCTGTTCCTCAAGTGTTGCCATGGGCAGGGAGAGACCTTCCTTTGTGACCCTCTCGAGGGCAGCGGCATCTGCAACATCCATCCCAGCTGCAAGGAGCCATAAGCCAGCCTGTGCTTCATCTGGGGATCTCATGGTGAGAAAAAGGCAGCAACCTCTTCTCGCCAAAAACCTCCCCTCTGGCCTCAGGGCTTGCTCAGCTCCCCATAATACCTGGCTGTGGGAAGAGATAAACCCCTGTTTACTGACACAGAGCTTGACAGTGAGGAAAAGTGTTATTTGTGGCACATCATTTGTTTGTGTGCCACAAATCACAGATTTTTCTGGCTAGAAATCCCATTTCAGCTCCGCCATGGGGTGCCAGGGAAGGCTGACAACAGGACTCACTTGGGGGCTCCTTCCTGGATTTCCCCATCACTACCTGTGATTAGTTTGCAGCTGGTGTTTTGTTTTGATGAATAATTTAACCTGAGCAGCTCATCCTGTTGAAGGTCTATTTTTTGCTCCCTCCTTAACCCCTTCATCTCAGCAGCTGGGAACTTTCCAGGCAGTGCATGATGGCAAAGCTGTTGCCTCAGGATCATTGCCACAGTGGGTTCCCCCAAAAATCTGAGTTTAGGGAAGAGTGGGAGAATTTTCCACGTGGACCACTGTAATTGATCCTCATGGATACTGAGCTTAAAATACCATGTTTAGTTCCAATTGCTTTTAAGCACCCTAGACTGTGACCAAAGGGGGTCTGGGGTAAAGGGTCCTCAGAGGGGCTCTGCTTTCCACAGGGGAGTTATCCCTGTGATCCCCATCCTCCCCATCCCTGGGGCTTGCAGGGACTTCCACCCTCCCAGACTATTTTGGGAGGGTTTAAAAATATCCTGCCTGTATTAACGGGCAATATTCCCAAGGGCGCAGCAGCCCCGCATGGCCACGGAGCAGCCTTGGCCCCCCATCCTCGGCTACGGCCCCCCCGCAGTCCCTCGGGGCCGGCCCAGGGGCCGCATCCTGTGGTCCCGGGCATCGAGCCCTATCCCAAATGGCTGTGATCACCATGACAACGCTGACTTCAGCCTCCGCCACCTACTCAGGCTCAGAGCCACTGGGTGCCGGCTGATGGATTGGTACGGGCACTGGTGAGTACTCCCCGGGCTCCCTCTTCCTCTTGGGACCGAGGCTTTTGGGTGGCAAAAGGGTATTTCTCTCCCTCGATAGCCTCTGCCGGCAGCAGAAGGTGTCTGTGCTTGATTGCGTCCGAAGGTGCCGGGCAGGTGGCGCGCAGGGTGGCAGGACAGGCAGCTCCGGGTGCTGCTCCTGCCTGCCGGAGCTGTGATGAGCGCGCCGGCCTCAGCCAGGGCAGGGGGACCAGGCTTGGGCTTGCTGGGCACACGGCGGGGAGCTCAGGAAGGTGCCGGGACATGGCGAGGTGGCCACCAAGCCGAGGCACGGCAGATCCCGGGCCCGGGCATCCCTGCCCGAAGCCGGGGCAGCTCGGGGTGCTGGCGTGGGCTCTGCCGGGGGGACCGTCCTCGGGGTGGCCGGGGCAGCGTGTCCAGCCCCGCGGCGTGGCAGCTTTCCTTACAAGGAGTTTGGCTGGAGCCCGAGCAGCGGGAGCCGCGCTCGCCTCCGCCTGCCTCATTCATCGCAGCCCCGGCCCCGCGCTCACGGAGAACCCCGAGTCCCCTCCGGCCGTGGGTTTTAAGGTGAGAGGCTGCGTTTCTCTTCTCTTTTTGGGGTGTGATGGGTGGGCAGAGGGCTGGAGGGTTCTTCTCTTTCGGTGGGGTGCTGGCCGCCACTGTGGGATGAGGATGCCAGCCAGCCTCAGGATGCAGATGGAGGAGAGGGGATCTCCTGCCCTGGTGCTGCTGAGCCCTTCTCTCCCCCAGGCTGGGGCACCCACGAGCCAGGCAGTGAGAAGGTCCCCATCCGACGTGGCAGAGGGTGCTCCATGTCCCCCGGCTCTGTCCCGCAGGACCGAGGATGTCCTCGATGTTCGGCAAACCCCGAGCCAGCAGCGAGCGGCCGCCCCAGAGTCCCCTCCCTGAGTGCAACGTGGCCATCCTGGGGTGCAGAGGGGCCGGCAAGTCAGGTGAGATGGGCAGGGCAGGGCATCGGGGAGCTGCCGTCAGGGGACACCTGCCTCACCTGCCTCTTTCACCTCCTGCAGCTCTAACCGTGAAGTTTCTAACCAAGAGGTTCATCAGTGAATATGATCCCAACTTGGGTAAGAAACATTCTTATCCCATGGAGCATCCTTCTCATCTCCCACATTTCCCATGAATATGGCATGTAAGGGGAAAGAAAAAACAACCCACCCAAAATTATATAAAAAACAAGGGCTGGATTTGACCCAAAACCATCTGTGAAAATAGAGGTGAAAGCAGTGCCCTCTCTGAGGCCACTTCCCATGGGAACGTTGGCTCCTCGCATTGCCCCCAAAAAACCAAAAGCTCCAACCAAAAGCATTTTTGAGTCTCTTTGAGGAGCATCTCATATCTGTTGGGCAGGGAGGAGGCTGTGGAAATGAGGACGGGTGCACAGCAGGCGACCCTGGGGCTGAGTTTTGCAGTGAGCAGTTCTGGGCGGGTTTTTTCCACTCATTTGAGTAATTAATAACTATTTTCTTGGGCCTGACTCCAGGCTGTGGGGAAGAACCATAAATGATTTATCGGGACATTAAGGAGATATGGACCTTGTCCAAGAACCAACTCCAGCCCCTGATAATTCAGTGACTCTTAGAAAGAAGGATAAATCCTTTCTTCCTCAGATATTTTTGGGAATGTGGTTTCATCTTCCCACGTCAAAACCTTTCCGAAACACATCAGTTAAAAGCTGGCCCAAAGAAAGCATCTTTCTCCTGGGGGAATGGCTCAACGGCTCTCCCTGCCTGCCCTCTTCACAAAAGAAAGGACTGCTCCTCTCACTTGATTTATTGGGAAACAGTCCCATGTCAAGGCCCCAGCTTGCTTTATCTCATCAGGCCATGGCTTTTAGATAAGGGCCGAGCCCTGGGTGCAGTGATTGTTGTGCCAAGCTCCTTCCTCTCCCTCCTTCTTCTGTGGGAGCCCACACTTGCAGCACAGGGAGAAATAACTGCTCCTAGCCAGGCTTGCACAGCAACATCACCACCAATCCCTCAAAATAATGTCTCAGAAAGGAGTAAGGTGGGAGGCATTGGTGGAGGATGCTCCTCATCAGGGCTGAAATTTTTCCATGGTTTCCCAAGCATCCCAAGCTTTGCTTGGCTTTGAAGAAGAGAGGATGTGCCAGCCCATCCTCACAACCACTCTACTTCTTGCAGAGGACACCTACTCCTCGGAGGAGCTGGTGGACCAGCAGCCTGTGCTCTTGAAGGTGATGGACACAGCTGACCAGGTAAGGCATTGGAGGTGTGATGAGCAGCTGGACCATGGCCAGACCACAACTGGACTGCAGCTCAGACACTCCTCCCACCCCCAGGATGGCCCCGGGAACTGCGAGCGCTACCTGTGCTGGGCCAGCGCCTTCCTGGTTGTCTACAGCATCGACAGCAGGAAGAGCTTCGAGGGCTGCCAGCGCTACCTCGAGGTGCTCGCCCTGCACGCGCGGGGCTGCCAGCGCCGCTGCCCCGTGCTCCTGCTGGGAAACAAGCTGGACATGGAGCAGTACAGGTACCGGGCACGCGGTAAGGCTGCCTGCTCCCCGTGGGAGAGAGCTCACAGATCCCCATCCCTCCTGCTGGGATGCAAAACCCAAATCTGATTTCTTCATGGGTATTTCTACTCCCATTAGTATTTGCAACATCCTCCCACATCCCTGAAGTTTCTGCTCTCCTGCCCGAGGGCTGGTGTGTTTATTTTGAGCCCATTGGTATTTTCAGTAGGATGTTTTTTGGCTGAGTGGTGAGGCAGCGTCACCATCCCTGGCAGGGCTTGAGCCAGAGAAGCCCCTCTGGACATGCCCTTCCTTTCCCTGGAGCCCTCTAGTTCCAGCCCCACTGCCAGGACTGGATGTGCCCAATATGTTTTTCTGGCCTTTTGTGCTGCTCTGTGGTCCCATGGGCCCCTGAGTCACATGCATTTCTGGAGCCCTCGTGCTCCCAGGATGGAGGTATCTCCCTCCCCAAAGCAAGGACCTGCCCCATCTCCTCCTCCCTGCTTCCCAGTGCACTGTCATCACACCCACCCCTGGGTTCCTGGAACACATCCCTACCAGGAGAAGCTCTGTGATTACCATTACTCTGGGATTTTGGGAAAAGCAGAACTCTTTTGGATTCATGTCCCAGGGCAGGGATGGGCAGGTGCTACCTTGGTGCTCTTTGGGAAGGAGATGTGGGATGCACGATCTGTTACCTGCACCTTTTTTGGGTGGCTGCCATGCCCCAAGAGATCCTGCACCCATCCCCTCTGCTCTCGCCAGGCAGGTGCTCTCAGCAGAAGGGATGTCCCTCGCCAGCAGGTTTGGGTGCCTCTTCCATGAGGTGTCGGCATGCCAGGACTTCGCTCGGGTGCAGCACGTCTTCCATGAGGCCGTGCGGGAGGTGCGGCGCCAGGCAGAGTGGAACCTTCCCGTGCGGCCACTCTTCATCTCCGAGGAGCGGCCCTGCCCGCCCGTGGCCACGCCGGTGGCCCTGCCCACCCACCACAGCTTGGCCACCTGCACCTTCAACAGCCTCTCCCCCGTCAACTACAAGGAGATGCCCTCGGTGGCCCAGGCCAAGCTGGTCACCGTCAAGTCCTCACGGGCTCAGAGCAAAAGGAAGGCTCCCACGCTCACCTTGCTGAAAGGCTTCAAGATATTTTAGGACACGTCCCTGTGGGCTGCAGAGAGGGAGGAGAGAGACCTTCATCCATCCCCCCAGCTCCACAGGAGCTGGAACCTTCCCTGATGGACTCACGGGCACTGCAGCAGCTGCTGGCAGACAGTGACCCCGGTCTCCGTGCTGGGGCAAAGGCAGCAGTGGCAACTTGGTGAGCAGGCAGAGTGCCAAGGGTCTGACATGGGCTGTGGCATCGCTCTGCCTGCCCCTACCCGGTGCTGCTGTGGTGCTTGTACCCTGTCCTGCCACTGCCACTGCAGCCAGCCCAGTTTTCTGTGAGGATGCAGCAGCTTCCAGAGGAGCCAGAGCTGTTGGATACCATTGGGAAGGGAAGGGCCAACCCCACGGCCACCAGCCAGCTGGGCACCTGGCCCACAACAACCAGGAATGAGGAACTAATCATTAATCCAGCATGGAGGCACCCATCTTGTTCATCCCACAGGTCCCCAACTAAGCAATAAGTAGGAGGAATTTTTATTTTTTTTTAAATCCAGATAAAAAAGGTGCAGATAATGTTTCAGCTGCTTAAAGGCCTCAGGTGGCCTGTAATTGATACCCACACATCAAGCTAAGTCACACCAAAATTGCTGCTTTTTTGCTCAACTTTTTACACTATAGCATCCCTTTGCAAAGAGATGCTTTGCTGACAAGGACATGGTCTGCAAAGTCTGCAAAGTGTTTCAAAGACTGATGTATTTCCAATAATGTCCTAAATTATTTCATGGGTTCTGTGTGTGCCCAGTGAAGGACACAAAGGGAATGCTGGAGCAAACCAAGCTCTAGCTGTGCCTGATCCAGGGTCAAGGGCTGGATGATTGGTTTCAGGTGCTCTATCAGATGAAATGTTCTGCTTCTCCCTGGAGTTGCAGTTACTTTACAGAGTAAAATATCCATGTGTATATTTGTACATATAGCCATATAAAAAAAAAAATATATATGACCTTATTGACAGATTCAATATGGCATTTTGATCAACCACTTTGGAAAGTATTTTAATAAAGAGGATTCTGAAAAGATTAAAAATGTCTCAGCTTCAGTGTTGCTGTTTTCCTGATGGGAAGTGAGGGTGCTTTCCCTGGCTGACTGCAGGCCAAGCTTCCCACTTACTTCCCTGGCTCAGGTCAAACCTGTTTGCAGCACCTGAGGGAGGAGATGAAGCTGGCACTGGAGGGAAGTCTGGAGCAGCCAGAGCAGTGGGGGAACACCAGCGAGGCAGGTGCCGAGCCAAGGGCCCCTCCTGCAGGTGCAACTCTGCTGCTTTCTTGTTTCACACTTTTCTTTCTCCCAGCTAAGCTGCATTTTTAAACTTGCACCCCTGTGAATTGAGACATTCTAATACCTTCCTTAAGGCCTCAATGGGCTGACTCCAGCTGCCACTATATGGCCTCCTCAGACATCTCTGTGTACAGGGATGTGACAGTCCCATCTTTCCACTGAACCATCACGTCCCCTGGTCTCTGGTCCTGGGGCCCTGGCTGCTGCTTTAGCGGCTCAGCCAAGTTGTATTCCTGCACAGGCATCAGGGCTTGCTTGGCATCGAGGTCAGCCTCCTGTGTGGTCTGTGCTGTTTCTCCACTCACGAGGATTTTCCTTTTCCTGCAGGGAGGGACAACAAGGACACACGAAGTGAAGCAGCAAGCCCAGCCCACATCTGAGAGCACCAACCCTGGTGAGGGTCACAGCCATCAGTTTACACCGTGCTCCTGGAACACGCCAGCTGCTTGTGGGCAAACGCCGCCAGGTCAGCTGTGCCAGGTAAGTGCTCTGAAGTGTTTGAGCACACACAGCTGCGATTCACACTTGGAGAGCACCCAGCTCCTGACGCCAGGAGCAGCACGCAGCCAGCCATCACTAGAGGGAGAGCGAGGCAGGCTCGCAGCGTTAGCGCTTCTCTCCTCTGAAGACGGCAGCTCTGACTCAGTGCTAAGTTTTCGCGCCCGAGCAAAAAGTGAGTTGCTCCTCAGCTACGGGATTGTGCAGCCACCGGGGAACTGTATGGGGATGTGGATGGGGAAAGGCTGGGAGTCCTGCTCCAGAGCCCCTGTACTTAGGGGAGAGCACCTCACACCACAGTTACCATCACTTCCCTCCCAGCAGCCCTGTTGGGCTGGGCAGAGCTGTGCAGACCTTTATTCGATCCAGGGCCCAGAGAAGGGGCTTGTTCCAAGTGACACACAGCAAGCAGGAATCAGGCAAGGTTTTATAAGAAAAAATGGTTCAAAGGGAGTTTGCTCTTCTCCCCATCACTCAGGGCTTATCCTGCCCTGCCAAACCCCTGTGGCTGTTTGCCTGGGAGGCTTTCAGGGCACCACTGCACACCAAAAGATTCACAAATTTTCCCGTCTCACCTGTTTCGCACAATGTTAATGGTCAGAAGAACAAGGCCCAAAATCATGGTGGCAAGGGATAGTGCAAGAATGGAGTAATTCCATGTTGAGGCTGAGGGAAAGCAGAGAGGCAGTGTTAGCAGGCACAGCACAGTGTGATCCATAGAGCCTGGCCAGGGGTTTTCTGAGGACACACAAGATGCTCTGTCCTTGATTTTTGTGGCTTTGAAGTTGATCCTCATGACACTGACCTGCTGCTATGTCAATCTGCTCCCTCCACCCTGCCAAAATCACAGGAGACCTTTGCTCTCTTGGCAGGCTCTGCCTAAAAAGAGGCTGAACCCCAGAGACACGCTCAGCAAAGCCTCCTGCCTATCTTCACCTATGGCCTGCTTATTCCAGAGGCAAGACTGAGGGTTTGTGTGTCTGAGGTAAATCACCTCCTCAGGGTAGTGCCCTCAGGCATCTCTTAGGCAAGAACGTTAACAGCCAAGGGCTGTGTCTCAGCCCGGAACACCAATGGACTTACGGTCTTCTCTGCGGAAGAACCAGAGCAGCTCCTCCAGCTGTTCCAGTTCCAAGCCCAGTGGAAGGGTAATGTTGTCTGCCGTGTGCTCGTCCATGTGTGTGCTGGCCAGGGTGGTTGGGAGGTACTTGTGCTCTGCCTCAGCTGTGGTGGAAAGAGAAAGATGCAATTGTCACTCACTGCAGCCCTTCAGACTGGAGGTGATCTTCTCCTTCACTCCCAGGGTCGCCCAGCATGTCTCTCCAAGCAGGCAGAATGCAACCCTGAGTGCACAGCCTGATCTCATGAACTGAGAAGTGGAGAGTGTTTTTGGCTGCAGACCCCATTATGGTGAGGCAGCAGGGCTGCAAAGACTTCAGAATGCTGATAGGGCCTTTCAACATCCCCCATCTCCCACCAAGGAGAGGCAGCTCCATGTGCCACAATTCACCAAAGAGTTGCCTTGCCAAGACCAGTCCTGGAAATCTAACTCTGGATTGCAATCCTCCAGAGAGAAATTCTTATTTATCAGGCTGGCTTGTATACACAGCTTGACTCTAGCAATTTTTATCAGAAAAGCTTCAGTGTCTGCAAAGGAACCAACGTATAAGTGTGCACAGAACATACACACAGAATACAGATGGGAATGACACCCAGCTCTGGAATAGGGGTGCAACTTCTTCCTTGGCTCAGTCAGGCTGCTGGTGGTGTATACTGAGAAAAATAGCCCCATAGAAAGAAAAAAACTGTATTTCCAGCAAGTTAAGGTCTTTGCACATCACCTCCTTCACCCACACCATTATCCTTTAAGCCAAGACTCTACCTTGCAGCAGGAAAAATGGGATTATCCAGAAGAACTTCATATTTGTGTATGCAGGTGGGATGGATCACACCTTCACAGTATTTCTTCAGCGTGGAGATGCCTGCAAAAGACAGAGAGACTAAGAATTTGAGAGAGAACCTGCTTCCCCTCCCTACTCCAGCTCTATTCAGAGAGTATCTGTTTCCTCAGTATCTATTTCCTCATGAGAATGTGAGTCTGACCAGCCAGGACAGGGTGCAGAAATCCCTGGGCCACCAAGGTGACAGCAGAGGGGGTCTGGCACGGTGTCTGCTGCCCAGGTTGGACCCCTTGCTGAGGTGAACCTGTACAGATGTGAGCTCAGCTGCTGTGAGCCAGCTCCTCCCCAGCTAACAAAGCTTCCCTGCTTGCTCCCCTGCCATAATCCCTAGAGAACATATACTTTGCATATGACTACCTATGGCCAACCCATGGATGGCAGAATATGGGTGTGGAGATGAGGAAGTGGAAGGCTGACCTCCAAGAAGAGGCAAGGCTGGCTTGCTATTGAGTCTGTGGTGTCTCCCATCCCTCAGGGAAACAGAAAGTCCTCCTTGACCTTTAGTCCCTCATTTATTAGTGGCATCAATCCAACTTTATTGCTGCTCCTCCAAATTAGTTCTTCAGCGTCCTTCGAAGGGACCTGCCCTGAGCAGGGGTTTCTGGCTGTCCACTGAGAGTTGGTGAGATGTTGAGGTGGCTCTCCCCAGCCCACTGCTCGCTGGCCATCACCCACTGGCAGGTCAGCGACACCACAACACACATGCATCCCTCAGACATTCTGGCCCCACAGGCCATTAATTATTGTATGAAGACTTTTACGACAGTCTGATACTCCCAGCTTTTACCTGCCTTTGCTGTGTGCCCTGGTGCTGTCTGAAACTTCCTCCCAGGCATGTTCCACTGTGCCAGGCGTGTCAACAACACTGCTGCTGACTCCTCGGGGAAACATTTGTCCCGTCGGTTATAGACCTAATGATTGCTACTATTTTCCCCCCCATTCTCAATGTCCTCACAATTCAAAGTTCATGTTTTATAGCTAACCAGGCATGCAGGCTTACTCCCTGCTGCCAGAAAACCACCTGCTAGCAATTCTTTGAGGAGGGGACTCTCAAGTACGTGGTCCACTTTGTATTTCAGAAAATACGGGTAAAGCTGCTCCCTGCAGTTAGGTGTGCCAATCACCCTTCCATCCAGGTAACCTTTAACTTATTCACATGGATCACCCCTCACAAAGGAGGAAATAAGGTCTTGGTGCCAATGAAAATAAGTTACAAGTCAGCTACACCCTAATAAGAAGTGGCACTTGAATGTGTTAAATCTTGCTGTGCAAGGCTTTTGAGTAATCATTTGCTCAAAGAGGAATATTTGACAAGCATGTTGCTGATTTTCCCCTAAGGTGTTTCATAAGCTGTGGGCTACCTCTTGGTCTCTGCACACAGCAGGGATGCTGGAAAGCTGCTGGAATTACTTCAGTCTGCTTCATCAAGTAGTGACCAGCAGCCAAATCTCCCCAGATATGGGGGGCTAGAACTTTGTGGGTAAAACACAGCAGCAGAATGAACCCTTATTGTGCATTAACAGGACATTTAAGTAAAAGACTTTAAGGGAAACTTCTGTTATTTTACAGACCTTTTACATCTAAATCACATTAACAAAATTAGTTTCCTTCACCAAAGCTACAAAACAAAGTGTTCTCAGGTCAGTGTGTCTACTCCAGCAGAGACTGAGCAGAATTCTCTCCAAACTACCAGTTTCCCCAGTAAGAAAACAGTGACGCCCACAGCTAGGCTGGACATGCTCTGAGGAGTTTGGATCTTCCAGCCTGGAAGAGATTGTTAAAGGCATCTCCTCCAGCCCCCCCCACACAGCTGCTCTGCCCTGCTGCCCACAACCCAACATGGGTGAGCACTGCTCCAGGAGACCAGCTGGGACAACGTGGGGGATGCCCTTCCCCATTGCTCCCCTGCTGCACATCTCAGCAGTGACTCCGGTGGCTGATGGACAGGGATGAGCTCTTAGATCCAGGCTTCTGCAACTCCAAGTGTGCACTTTGGTCTGCTGTCCCTCTGAAGGCTCCCAAGACCTTTCTGAGGCTGCTCCTCAGCTTGGGTACAACAGGGGAAGCTCAAATGAGAGAGAGCTCATGCATTTTATGCTCCTATGGAAAGAACAAAGAGGCCAGTGCCTCTCAAGAAACATTTTACCTGTGTTATTTTGAGTTTATATTGACTCCTGAACGTCTTTGTAATTTCTTTCTTCTTGCAAATGGGATTTTAACATCAAAAGCTGCAAAATCTGTACAGTATTATGCATTTCAGGATCAAAGAGTCACACAACAATGCTATTTCAAATCCTCCTGTGGATCTGTGGACTTTGCTAGCATTCAATGAAATCTCAAGATATTACAGGAAAATGTCAAGGGACTGCTTTTTGCTCTATGCATTGATCCCAGCACTTAAATGGTAAAAACCTTTCTCATAATGGAAGCCCTTGAAGATCTGAGACTTATCACATGCAGAAGGCAGAGCTGAGGGATTGGTGCTCTAAATGCTGGCATAATCCAGCAAGGGGGCTGTGACATGTGGGAACATAGGAACACACACCTCCACAGCTGCACGTGGACTCTTCCCAGCCAGGGCACAGCACCTGGTGGTGCTGTGAATCCACCCTGTGCTTGGTTTTTGTCAGCTCTGATATTCACAACTGCTCACCCAAGACATATTTTGCCCTCATTCTACAAATGAGAAGTCTTTAGATACATATTATACTGGTTTAAGTAAAGATGGGGAAAATCTTTTGGAAAGACCATCAAGTACAGCTTCTGTTGAGATGATAATGTCCCTCTGGGCTCCGTATTCAAAACTCACTACACAGTATGGGACAATGCATTTAGAATATCTCAGTCTTTTCAAATTAGTCTCCTCTTGTCATCCAGACTCTCTCTCAGGTGGTTGTCCTATCTAGCAGATTGTGTTAAAATGGGTCAGTTATTTCAAACACAGTGTTAAAGTGGGATGTCCTGTCTTTGGGATTCATAGAGGATATATATACAATGTCACACCACAGACATGTAAATGGATAGTATGTTTTATAAAGGTACATTAAGGTCTGAATGCCATTAAGGAACACAAGAAATTGTTTAATATTTAAAATATTAAGGCAAGAAGGCAGTCTGTGTTATTTTTTAACCTCTATAAAGTAAAAAGCTAAAGAGAAAATCTAAGTTATATTACACACTTTCCTTTGACTGCTTTAATATGCAGGAGTTACTTCAGCCTGCTTCTTACTTGCCATTCAGACAGTCTCTCCTTAAAAAAACTGCCTTCACTTAAAATTTCCAAGGATTCAAGCCTTCTAACTGAAATAAATAAATAAGCCTTTCTTTACAGATAGCTATAAATTAACCCAGCAGCCCGTGCAGCCCGAATGCCCGTTAATCTCTGCTAACTCACCAGAAACGTGGATTCCCAGCAGGAAAGAAGCTACATTTCTTCTTTAAGCTCTGTCATCCGAAGACATCTCCTCCGAGCACCGTGGTAATACAAGGCTCCCTGTGCTCCTGCTCTGGGTATGCTATGAGCTGTGATTCACTCTGCTCCTGAGTCATGTGTGAAGGCCAGTTCAACAGGTGAGGTACACTCCAGCCCCTGAAAAACACACCTCTTTAGTGGGACCATTTACAGCACGAGGTGAATGACCTTTTGCCAAAGAATGAGCTGTAGCAACTTCCAGTTTATTTGCTCAGGTTATTGGCATAATCAGTATTAAAAGAGCACGCTGAGTAGAATGACACTCAGTAATAAGTTACTCTTCAGTTAAAATAAATTATAATGTTCACTCTGCTTGGCTCAGTCCTCATTGCATACAGGAAGCATGTCCTGATAAAGCAGATATTACCCTTTTTTTCCTTTTTTTTTTTTTTTTCCGTGAATGGCCATTCTAAGGCTGTCAGAGCATCTTAACAGAGCAAGCAACTTTGCTTGCAAAGCTTGAAGCACCAGTCAGAGATTTTGCCATCCCAGTTTCACAGGTACTGGTAATGCCTGGCTAAGTCAATAGTCTGCTAAGAGGCTCTGCAGACTGATGTGCTACTTTTTGTGACAGCCACATTAAGAAAGAAGGATTCCTCCCCCCTGAAATATCTGATTCATGGATGGAGCTGCACACTGCAAAGCAAGAGAGATGCATCTCACCAATGGGCTTGGGACACACAGCTAGCTCTGGTTAGCTCCAGCTGAACTGCAGATGGTAGGTGTAGTATCCGTATGTTTGTCCTGTCCTTGGAGGTTTTCAGCTTGAAATAAAGTGCTCAAGGCCCTGTATGACAGGGCTTGGAGCAATCTGGTCTGGTGGTAGTTGTCCTTGCCCATGGCAAAGGTATTGCAATGACATGATCTTTACGGTCCCTTCCAACCCAGGCCATTCTATGATTCTATGATCTTTGGCATTGAAGCTTTTTTCAATGTTAATTGTTAATTGTGATTAATCCTTTGAATCCCATCTCACATCCAGAGTTTCCCTGGGCAGCCCCTGTGAAATATCACCCAGCAAATGTGTGCTCCCCAAACAGAGATGTGACACTGCTCAGCCTCAGCCTGGCAGCGATCAGTGAGAGCTCAGAAACGCATCCCTCAGGAAACAAGAGCTGCTCCCTGCAGCTGGAGGCATGTCCAGGCAGGACATTCCACCACATGGTAAATCGTGCTATCTTTCCTTCTCAATTCCAGCTGGATCTTTTTAGAAGTGCCACCAGTGTGGGGAACACTTTTCTAGCACCTTTGGGAGCATGTTTTTGTTGCCATGGAAAGAGTGCACAGGAATAGGACACAAGTGGTCTCACAATCAAACCCTCTGGCCTTGGGAAAGCTCAAAGAAGACAGTTGGCCCCTACAGAACAATCTCTGAGTAGAGGGATAGAGACACTGGCCACAGTGAAGAGGTGACTGCAACATAAGGATGGTGACTGCAAAACCCCAGAAGGTTCCTTTTCATCCCAATTTTCTACATGGCTTGATGTATATATCTAGGGTCAGGATGCAGGTAGGTAGGTGGCTGAGATATGTTTAGGACTCAGCATGATGTACATGGAAATGAAACCACTGTTCCCCAATGTTTAGAGTTGGCTCTTGTGCTCAGTAATTCTCTCCTTTTCCAGAGAACCACAAACATGCTCAGGAGTGCTCCTCTCCAGAAGGGTGTATTTGATTCTGTGTCTCTCCTGACAACATTGGCACTGGTTAATGTGAGATATCTTTTTACTTCTTGGAGACACTTTCACTGTCTTTGGCCAGGAAGCAAAGTGGAGATAAGATCTGATTTGTGTTCTGTTTCCTCCTCAATTTGTCTTCACTACACTTGGGAAGAATTTGTCTGACCTTGGTGTTTTAATTTTGCTTATCTTTTTTGATCCCTTCAGTGTCTTTGACCTGAAATGCCTGGTTACAGAATAACTAAACATTCAGGGTTGCAATTTTTTTTCTTTCCATGTACAAAAGCAGAGATCAAATGCAGCAGGAAAGCCAGATTTTTTTTTTTTTTTTTTGTGAAACAATCAGATAGTTGCTGTCATTCTGAAAAAATTTATATCAAAATAAATCTTCAGTTAAAATTCACGAACATTGCGTCGAAGGCATAATAATGAATAACAGTCATAATGTGTTTGAAATGTGCTGTCATAGCAGAGCCAAGCATGAATTACGTGGGAGCAAGTGTACTGGAAGGAATTTAAGTCCACTTCAAAAACTCACTGCAAATGAAACTTTAATCACTTTGTGCATATGTCTGGCAAAAGCTCAGCATGGAGTTACAGCATTTCCAGGAGCCTTAACTACAGCCAGAAGTGAGAATCCATCTCTGGGCTTAAGTCCTGGAGGAACAGCAGGTGAAACTCAACACACGGTGTCAATGACACACTCAGTACCTGGATCTAATACCTGGAAATTAACACTGAGCAGCAGCTGGATTCTGGGTTCAAACTCACAACTTTTGGGCAATCCAGACATACATGTACATCCCTGGCCTTTCTGAAGTGTTGGTGACAAATCCAGAGCTTCACTCAAGACCTCAGAGAACTGGTATTTGCAGTCACCACAGAGGACATCTCCTTCCAGCCTTTCTCCCAGCAATCGCCCTCACTGCCTCTGGAAACCATGAGTATTTTTCAGCATCTGAGATATCATGAGGTCAAATTTTTCACCATCTGAGATAAGGCCTGAAATTACACTCTGTGCTGAACAGTGCTGCTTGCATTTGGGGCCTGTCAGCCATGAGTGTCTGTAATCACTTAGTTATTGTGCAATGACAAATTGTTCCCTGTTTATGATAAGCCAGACTGTTCACCTTCCCTTCTTTCCAAGCCACTTTCCAACTTGAACCGTGCTGGGAGCTTTAATCTCTTCTCCAGCACAAGCCATTCCTTCATCCTTGCTAGCCTCTTTTATCTATTTTATTTTATTTTTACTATAACCTTTCATTTCTGCACTAAGATGAGGTGACCAGAGTTGAAGTGTACTGCCTGTGACTAAACCAAGTATTTTCATGGGACTCCCCAGTCAACAGAGAATTGTAAGGTTATTTGAGCATTTGATTTTTGCATACTGATTAGGAAATTACCTCAGTTTTTGGTAGCATATTCTCCTTTTCTCAGGGTGCAGGAATGGAAGCACCCCAGTTAGGATGGCCTGACTCTTTTTTTTTCTTACTGTAAGAGCAATTTTTCATTCTTTTCTCCTTATTATCACCACAGGAGAAAATGGCATCTTCAATGTCTGAGAGAAGAAAACCCTAATCATGGGCAAATAGACATGAAAAAGGGAAGGAATACATACAGCACTGCTTAGTGCAGCACAAAATTTCACTTTTTTAATTGATCCTTTCCTCATGTAGCCGTCATAAAATTCTGCCACCCATTTTCCAAGTAATTTACATATTTCCACAGGCACATAGGACATTTACAGATTCTCACACTCCATGCTGCAGAAATTCCTAGTGTCAAAGATTGCAGGATAGACTGTGATTTAAATGTGCAGGGAATTTGTGTATGTGATTTACATTAAAAGCTACACAAATAATCCATCTTCCCATGGGGGGAAAGAATGTACTTAGCAGAATGGTAAAATATTTTCATACTTACGTTATGGGAGGAGACAGTTCTTTAAGTGGTGATTCTGACCCCAACATTTACAAGAAAACATTCTCTGAGTTGCTGCCACTGTTAAAATGAAGCTGTCCGTGGTGTCAGAAACTGAACTCTGTTTTTCAAATGCTGTCAGAGCCAGATCAGTGTCTTTGGGGTCAACACCCCTTCCAGTCCCTGACGTTTTTCTGCATTATCTTTGCACTGAGGCAGCATGGACAATTCCTGGTCAGGGTTAAGGGGGCACGGGTGACACCACTCAGGAGCATTGACACTGTGAGGCTGGAGCTGTCAGGGCAGCCCTGACGGCTTCCACCACCCCACACCAAGATCATGGAATGGTTAGGGCTGGAAGGGATCCCTGGAGATCACCCAGTCCGACCTCCTACCAAGGCAGGGTCATGTGAAGCATGGACACAGCTGGACATGTCCAGGTGGGTTTGGAACATTTCCAGAGGGGGAAGACTCCACACCCTCTCTGGGCAGCAGTCCCAGTGCTCTGCCACCCTCAACATAAAGATCTTCCTCATGTTGCGATGGAACTTCTTGTGTTTTAATTTATGGACACTGCTCCTCATCCTGCTGCTGAGCACTACCCAAAAGACCCTTGCACTAGCATCTTAGCACCCTAGGGTATTTTTATGCATTAAAGAGATTCCCTGTCAGTCTTCTCCAGGCTAACCACAACATGAAGGCACTTTGCTCTTAGAGAGCGTCCAAAGGAGGCCACGAGGATGGGGAAGGGTGGAAGGGAAGCTGTATGAGGAGTGAATGAGGGCACTTGTTTTGTCCAGCCTGGAAGAGACTGAGAGACCTCACTGTGGTCTTCAACATCTTCCCGAGGGACAGACACTGCTCTCTTCACTCTTGACAGT
Source organism: Haemorhous mexicanus (assembly GCF_027477595.1). Classification (NCBI taxonomy): domain Eukaryota; kingdom Metazoa; phylum Chordata; class Aves; order Passeriformes; family Fringillidae; genus Haemorhous; species Haemorhous mexicanus. The sequence goes on from NC_082353.1 coordinate 19,868,450, forward strand.
GACAGGACCCGAGGGAACGGCATAAAGATGAGTCAGGGGACATTTAGGCTGGATGTCAGGAAAAAGTTTTCAGAGGGTGGTCGGCCACTGGAAGGGGCTCCCCAGGGAATGGTCACGACCCCAAGGCTGCCAGAGCTCAAGAAGCGTTCGGACAACGCTCTGAGGCCCCGGAGGGGATTATTGGGGTGTCCTGCGCAGGGCTATAGGCTGGACTCGATGATCCTTTTGAGTCCCTTCCAACTCAGGTTCGCCGATAATTCTATAATTTTATGACTATGGCGGCGCCGCCTCAGCACTGAGCGCGGCCCGGCCGCGGGGCGGGTCCCGCTGCGTCATCGCCGCGCGCGGCGGGAGCCCCGCGATGCGGGCCCGGGTGCTGCGCGCCTGGCCCGGGGCCGTGAGGGCGGCAGGGCCGCCATGGCGGGTCCTGTTCTTCGGCACCGACCGCTTCGCCGTGACCACCCTGCGAGCCCTGCGGGCCGCCGGGTACCGCCCGGGCACTGGGGAGAGGGGTCTGAGAGGAGACAGGGCTGGGAGAGAGGGGCAGAGGGGACACGGGGACGTGAGGAAGGAGCCTTGGTGGGGGGGGGAGATGGACCCTGAGGGGCGCGGAGCCTGAGGGGACACGGCAGGGGCTGGGGAGGGTGAGAGAGGGGTGGGCACCGAGCGATGGGAGACGAGGGCTGGTGATGAGGCTCAGGGGTTAGTGAGGGATGAGGTGGAGTCGCGCCGGAGGGACCATGGGTTGGGCAGGGAGGATGTCAGAAAAGGGAGGGGGAAGGAGCCTGAGCGTGGGACAGGGGCCAGGATCATAGAGGCTGAGGAAATTGGCACAGAGGCACAGCGAGGGGCGGAGGTGACCCAGCCCTCGCCTCAGTCTGCCTGCACGACGCCTTCAACACCGTGTCCACCCCAGGGAGCCCAGCGAGGACTCGCTCGTGTCCCGGCTGGAGGTGGTGACCCTGCCCTCCCGCCTGCCCCGGGACCTGCCCGTCAGGAGCTGTGCCAGGGAGCTCCAGCTGCCTGTGCACGAGTGGCCACACACGGGACCCGTGGGGCAGTTTGATGTGGGTGTGGTGGCATCTTTTGGACGTCTTCTAAGCGAGGAGCTCATTCTGCAGTTCCCATAGTAAGTGTGTGGACCGGACATCTGTCACTGCTTCGTTAGCAAAGCTGCACTCTTGTTTTGGGGCAGCATCTGTGACTTGCAGTAGGTGAGGTCAGCATCCCTGGGTCCATATGCTTAGCCTGAGCCTTACTGCTGTCATGGTGAAATTCAGTGTTCTTTGACACATGGGTGTAAATTTATGCAAATATCCAGCAGAAGGTTTGCTTTTATTCCTTGCATCTCTTTTTGTGTTTGCTGAGAAACTCAAGTTTATATAGAGTGAATTTTCCATCAAGTGCATATTTAAACCGGTAACAGATGAGAACATATGAGCAGATAATAGTTCACTGTAATATATGTTGCACTCCATTTACGTATGTTTTAGGTACCATTCCTGTTCTAATTTGTGAATATTTCATTCCAGTGGGGTGCTGAATGTCCATCCCAGCTGTCTCCCACGATGGCGGGGTCCTGCACCCATAGTCCACACGGTGCTTCATGGTGATAAGCTGACTGGGGTGACAATTATGGAGATAAGACCAAAAAGGTAGGTTTGGTCCTTTGCAGACGACTCATTGTTGCTGTTGCCTCTCTGGGCTTTAAATAATCACTGCTGAAGTCATCATTTAACTCATTCTACATAATCACAATTTTTTTAATGTATGTAATTAAAGTTTTAAACACTTAAAAATGTTCATTTAACTATATGAGATTTACCACAATTACAGTATTTTAGTAAGTGTGCAATTAGCACTTCAGGCCTGTTCTCTAATTCTTAGCATTGTCACAGGGAATAGACAGAGAACAGTCACACAGCTTTATCAATAGGCTTGATATGACAAGAGAGAAAAGATCTCGTTTTCAGACTTCAGAATCCCCTATAATGTCCTGTAAGTGGACAGAAGACAAGAAATTGCCTTTCTAGGCGTGAGGAAGATTATATGTTTTAGTTTCAGCCCAAGCTCTGGCTTAAAAGGCTTGTGGAAGTATGTTATTTAGTTACCTTTTCTTTCTTAGATGCTTGTCTAATGATAGATCTCAGGAAAGTGGGAAGCAAATTTCACCTTAAGAATTTCAGGTTGTTTCTTCTTAGATCTCATGTTCTGAACTGTAAATTGTGTGTTCATATCAGTCTCAGCTTGCTGAGGAGAATCTTCTGCCAAGATTGGTATTCTCTTCTTTGTGTTGTCTTGTGAACCAAACATTTGATAATGTAAATGACATCTGAAAAATAGCTTTATAGGGGATAGAAAAGGATAATTAGCAACTGAGCTAATGTATTGAATGCAGACTTTTGAACTGCTAATTAAGCTTCAGCTTATCCGGTCAGGTTGGTTGTTTTCTGCCTTTCAGGTTTGATGTAGGTCCAATTATTAAGCAAGAAGAGATTGCTGTTCCTCCCCACTGCACGGCACAGGAGCTGGAAGGGGTGTTGGCAAAGATGGGTGCAAACATGGTAAAGTCCTGCCAGCTGTGTCACTTCTGACTGGTACTTTGCTTTTAATGTGTGCAAACAGAATTCTTACTAATCTTGTTCTGAGCTGGCTTCAAGTTTAGGAGGAGGATGATGTGAAACTTGGTGTTTGTGAGCACTTGGCCTTGCTGAGAGGAGAGCTCAGTGGTCTGTGATCAGGTGTCAGTGTCAATCCTGTGTGTTGCTGTTGTGTTTCTTTTCAGTGGAGAACCCAAATGCTGTCTGTGGAAACAGTGCAGGTTCTTGCATTTAAATTAATATCTGCTTTTTATTTGAATAGTCAGCTTTTGTTCTCTTCTGGGATTAATTAGAGAAGAGATCGTCCATAAAAATAACTGTGTTTTTTTGTTGTGATTCAGTGGGAAGGATGTCATTACTGTCTCTGTGTCAAGGATACACATTTTCTTAATATACTGAGCCAATTTTCTAAAAGCTCACAGGACAGTTTCACTGTTGAAAAATTAAGTTTTACCTTGTTTATTATTGATTGAACTTAGCTTGACTAATACTCTGTACAAAATTTAATTTTGCAGCTGTTAGCAGTTTTGAAGAACTTGCCTGAAAGTTTAAAAAATAAAAAAGAGCAGCCAAAAGAAGGAGTAACATTTGGTAGGTACACATTGTTTTTAATGTGACTTGTTTATTTTTTCCTTTATCAGGAGGAAAATTGAAGTTTTCTGCCACGCTGGCTTGTATTTTTTTTAGATTAATTTTTCAGTATGCTCTCTTCACTGCCTTTTGTGGCTTAAAAACGTCATACAGGAGAAAAATGCTTCAGAATTCTTCAGACTTGGAACTTTTTTTTTTTTCAGTTACTTGTACAATATCAAAATCACTGTTGATGTCACAAGATCTGAGTTTGTTATTCTTCATTGTTGTAATGCAGACAGAAGGGTTAGAACTGTACTTATAAACATGATACAAGTTTGCAGTGCAACGGGTAAATGAAGAGAACAACTGAGAGTAAAAAATAATCTGAATTGAGCTGTTTACAAAATATTTTCTTCAGTTTTTGTCTGAGCTACCTTGGCTGGATGGTAGACCCACTACTGGTCAGGAAAACCTGAGGTTTAAAATAGGATAAAGTAGTACAGCTGTTTGCTAAAAGACACAAAGCAAAATAAGGCTTCTAATTCCTCTTTTCCCCACAGCTCCTAAAATCTCTATAGCGAAGAGTTGTATAAAATGGGAGGAGCAAACAGCTGCACAAATAATTCAGTTGCATCGTGCAATAGGAAGTATGGTGAGATTGGATTTTTTGGAACCCTTTTCTGTCCTATAGCATGGCTGAGTTTGGTGTAGATATTTTAACTAATCACTATACCTCAATTTTAGTTATTTTAGCCTCTAACCTTGCATGTGTTCGAAAGTCCTGGTAGTTTTGTCATTAGAGGTGAAATTAATGTGCAGGAGAATTTTCATGGACTTGATCCCAAATGTGAAATCAGCTCAAAAATTTTATATTGTTTCCTTAGCTCTGAGATTTTCCCTGATGTATTTGAGGAGGTTTTGGAATGCTGCAGTGACATCTCTGCATGGCAGTAAACAGTGCAAACAGCCACAGTGAAGAGCTGTTGTAGCTAATTGCTAAAGTCATTTCTGCATAGGCTAATGGTTTGAATTGAAGAAGGGTAAGCAAAACTGAGTCTGATAAGGAAAATCTCCTATCTAGACATACAGCTAAATTTTCCCTTAATGTTATTATCACAGGTATTTTGCCTGAGGAAGAAATAGCTTGGAAATGTGAAAACATTCTGAATGTGTCATCTGTTTCTGTTTCCAGTTTCCTTTGCAGACACTCTGGAAGGGTACTACCATTAAACTCCTGGATTTTGTGGAAGTGGATAATATCCCTGGTTTTTCTGGTATTTACTCTTAAATTATTAAAATTTTTAAACCATTTTCTTTAAGAATCTGAGTGCCATGTGGGCCAAGGTGTGTGACTGATCAGGGCTTAGTGAGTGTTCATGCATCAGATATGGAGTAGTGCCAGAGAATGACTGTTCTGATTGTTTCTGTTCATTTGGTTATAATAAAACACAGAATACAATAAAACATTTTTCAGCAAAATAGTGACTCAAGATAGTTATCATGTTTCAAAGGAACAGAAGTGGTTCAAACCTTTCCTGTAGTTTTTGGCATAAAAATGCAGGATGATCTTTCTTTGCTTTTAGATCAAATACAAAATGACTGTGAAGTTGTTCCTGGTTCAGTGCTGTTCCATAAAGTGTCCCAAACATTGATAGCTCGCTGCAAGGTAGGCTTTCCCTATTTGTTTTATATTCACTGCCCTAAAGATGAGGTTTTTAGTATTTGTGTGGTGCATAACTTTTGTCTTAATTGTCCATTGTTAGTCCCTGTACTAGTTTAGATCAGCACCAGATGTTTTATTTGATACCTTAAACTTTTAATTTCCATTAACAGGCTTTGCACATTTGCAAGCAGGAGTTCAACTTGTTAGCTGGTTAACATTGAATAAAATGTGTGCTGTAAGCCAGCCTAGGAGATCTAAAGATAGCTTTAAACATGGAAGAAGCTTACTGCCTTTTTTTGTTTGTTTTTGTTTTTAGGAAGGCTGGGTTGGAATCAAAACAGTTGTTTTAAAGAAGAAGCTTACAGCACTTGACTTCTACAATGGATATATGCACTCTTGGTTCCAGCAGAATCCAAGAACATTTCATTGGGAATGCAGATTTCAAACACTCAAACTTAGCACAGCAAAAAAGACTCTGAAAGAGAGGGGAATATTGGCACAGGATATAAAGCAATAAATGTATTTTTTAATGTCTGTAAGTTAATATAAAATATTTCAAAGCCCACCTATAACATTTAACTTAGGGGATTTCTTCCCATAGTGTTTGATTGTATTGTCATCTACATGTTTCCATGGTGGGTTCCTGAAGATGCTTCTTCTCTTTCCCCGTTAAGGAAGAGAATCTCCATGAGTGCTGTAGATATTGAATAAATCCCTGTTTCCACTTTTGAGAAATAAATTTATTTTTATACAACATTTTCAGGGGTTTTTTGGGGACTTTGGTATAATTTTCTTCCGGCATAAGTTTTGGACAATTACTTTAATCTGGAAATACTAAAATCCAGTGAGCTTTTTTAATGCTCACTGAGACTTAGACTGTCTAGTTTGATATTCCTGTGGTTCCTAAAATTCTCTTTGTATCCCTGCGTTGAGGCAAATAACTTAGCTGGGAACATAAGAGAATCTTACCCTGTCCATAATGATTTTCTTCCCTTTTTGTTTTCATGTCCTGAGATACATCCCATTTAAAATTTTTGTGCCCTTCATCAAGAAAATGTATGTTCTACTATTTCACTTTCTGATGGGAGAGGTTTTTACCTGATGATGAATTAATCTAATCCAAGATTTTCCTCAATCTGTCTTTGCTTAACAGCATATATAAGGAGTATTTCATGTCAAGAACCCCAAAACTTGTGATTCTTACACTTTCTTGTCTTAGAAGAGGTAATGTAGCACTGAGCATAACAGCAGAGCAATGACTGGCTGTATCTTAGGCGCTGTTCTAATATTTGCTAACTTTTTCCTGCTTTTCTGAGTTCTACTGAAGTAAAAGCAAAAAATCTAGAAAAATGTCTTATCACAAGGATTAAAATGTTTCTGAAGAAGCATCTGTTAGAGCAGCTGCTGCAGTATTTTTCTTCTACTGCCATTAGATCATCAATTAATTGCCTCTGACAGGTTTTCCAAAACACACGGTCCTCCAAGAAATCCAAGCCTATGAATCAGTCAAAAACTGGAAACAACAGCAAGGTGGAAGTCAGGCTCCTGTAGAGAATTCCTGTTGTTCCTGACAGCAGACTCTGCAGTTTGTGCTGCAGAAATTCTAAATCTGGCAAGTTTGCTTCCAAGAAAATTATGTATTTTTGTGTTTTGCTCCCTGCTACCTTTTGCAAGTGCAAGTTGTGGAGTCACTTTGTTTTTATTCTGTTCAGATCAGTCTGGAAATGTTAGTAACCAGCTTTATGCCAATAGAAGGGTGGGTGGGTCAGTGAGTTTTCTGTGGATCTGTGGGGATAGTGGGTAGCTTGGAGAGTTTTCTGGGGCCTGCTACCTCACTGTATGGCAAAACCCCAACACCACAATTTAGAGATAATTTTAAGCACTAATGATAAAAGAGTTTTGGACTTAAGTGTTTTAGTTAATTGGGACTCATCTATTTTAGTGTTTTAGGAGATGTTCCAGGTGCTTAGGCACTGGAAAATTAATTCTTGTTCATTATAACCTGAGCAAAATGAACAGCGAAGCATGACTCCCACAGAAAGAATCCAGTGACAGAAGTTCAGGCAAAAGAGTCCAGGTTAAAGTCTTTCAGATAACCAAACTGTTAAATCAATAGCTTCTTCCTAGCAGTGACAGGAGGAAAATTCTTTTAACTCCTTTGTGTATCTCTCATCCTCAGTTTTAGGTCATGTCCGGTGTGAGACCTATTGCTGGCAGACAGTAATCTGGCTCTCACTAAAGCATAAAGCAACAGGAAGAGTTTGCCTGTGTTTTTGGGAAGTTTGAGGTGGAATGTGCCCAGAATCCCTGTAGATGGAGCTCGCTGCATCCCTTTTGGGTGAAAACCAAGGACAGCTGGACAGAAGATGGTGAAAATCTGGTACAGAACGCCTTCAGTTAGTTGTTTAATAGTGAATAATGTCTAAACCATATTTCAGCCAGGATCCCATGTACTTGTAATTTAATCTTTTGATCTGTGCAGAGTTTGCTATAAGGCTTCTTTTGCTTTCTATGTGAGAGGTTATAAAAGATTAGACCATTCTGAGTTGTTTAATAGCTAATGTCCTAGCTCTGAATATGCACAACTTTACCCAAGTCATTTTATGGAGCAAAAGAAGGTAACATTAATTTATTTTTTTTATGGAGAAAGTCTTTGGCATGCTATTTTTGGCATGGTAGAAAAGTTTTAAATGGAATTGGTGTTCCCCAGGCAGCTGTTAGCCAAAATGTCTCTGGAAACTTTGCTTTCACCTGGCTCTGCAGGGATTTAACTCAGTAAGTAATGAAAATCTGATTATTTTTGCAGAACAGACAAAACAAAAATGGGGCATTCACTGATGAGGTGTGGAATAGCATGTCAGGGTTGACTCTGGAACGCAGACACAGTGATTCGATCCCTGGTACCACTGATGGGGTTGAGTACAGCTACCCTGGCCATTGGAACAGGATCTTAGCAAAATAAAACAGCTGTCCTCCTCTCAGAGGAGAGAGGGAAAGCAATAGAGGTATTCACAGACCCAGTGTCCACTATGGCTCAGTTTAATATCACTGGGACCAAATTACTGGCAGAACTGCAAAATATTTGGGCACCAGAAGGGCTCTGGTGTTGGATAGGGATGATTTCATCATACATTTCAAATAAATGTTAGTAGAGGGAGTGATATTTCCTAGGATGCTGGTGACTCACAATTAGATGCATCTGTTTCATGTTCTGCAACCTTACTACTCCCCCTGCTTCCTAGGAAACCTCTTTATTCCTACTTTCTGAATACATTACAAATAAACAAAAAGTATAAGTGACTAATCAGAGAAGTACTTGAGCCTTTTTATAAAGTTGTTTGCAAAATCCCCCAATAATTTGCTGGTTGAGGCCAGACAAGAATCTCTCTCCTTTTGTTTATCCTATCTGCTAGTGTCCTGAGAGCTTCTGGGAAGCAATAGTTTCCTTCAAAAACGGGAGGGATAGGTCACTGGATTTATCTGCGGATTGGAAACTAAGTGACCTTAATGGGAGATGCTTTGCCATTAGCCACAAACCTGCCGATGTTTAGGAGCCAGGTCTCCTTCTTCAGCCTGTTCCTCAAGGTTGGTGGTCCAAAGGCTAAGGCCAAGGGAGGAGCTGAGTCCCAGCCTTCCTGCATTCCTCCAGCTGATGCTCTCCGAGATGTGGGAGTGTGCGTTGGGTTTCAGGCTGCAGAAAGGACACTGCCATACACTGACCATAAATACAAGCTGGAGGAGTCAGAACTGACAGTGAACTGTAACATAAAATTTGTTTGAGTAGCAGATGCCAGGACCCTGCAGTAGCTTTGCTCCTATATAAGCTTTTTTTAATGTATTTGGGACGGTGGCTCATCAGTAATGGTGAAGTGTTAGCACTGAGTGGTGGTTATGTCATGGTTGTTTTCTGTTGGTAGTGCTTAAGCACCCGTGATGGAAACCTCTGTCTTGCTCTGTGTCCAACACAGTCTGCCAGAAGCCTCCTGGGAGAGCTCAGGGACTCAGTGAGTGCACAGATTAGTTTGTTCCTCCAAGTCAGTGCTAAGCTGCGGAGGGGGACAGTTTGGGGAAACTTGGAGAGCTTCTGGCTGTTCCAGGCTGTAGGGCCGTGACTATTTCAGTGCTGTTAAACACACATTTCTCCCCAGAAGGAAGAGCCCTGTAGTCTGCTGCGTTTGACTGGCAAGCCCACATGCAGCACAGGGATCAGATCCTGAGCCTGCTTTCATCCATTTATCTCCTGGGTTTGTCTGTAGAAGTCATTTGTGTTACTTCACTCTCAAAGTGATGAAACAAAGTTTGGGATTTGGCTGTCTGTCTGCAGAGGAGGAGGGGAGCAGAGGGAAGAGACATTTCTCTGCGCAAGCCAAGAGCTCTGTGGGAAGGTCCAAGCTAATGCTCCCCACTGGCCGCCTTGGCTCCAGCTCCTGCCAAGCCCTTGCAGCAGACTAGACACAAAAGAAAACACACTGAGTCTAAATTCATTGGTATGAAGAGGATGTGCCAGAGTATTCCACTGTTCTTCCTTTTCTGCTTTTCTTTGATAGCTGTCAATTTGCATTAAAAAGTGGATTATTAAGGGTTTTTTTAACCTATTAAAGCATAATTCAGCCTGTCCTGAGACCTGAGAACAAGTTTGCTAAGCACTATTGAAAGATTCCCAATGCCCTTGATGGGCAGTGGGTATGGCAGCATAGGCCTAGAACTGGCTTCATATCCATAGGAGGGGATTAGGTAGCAGAGGGAGATCCATGTTGGAGCACGTGTTTGAATTCCAGTTTGCATCCAATTGCACTGCCCACCTTTTTATGATCTCTCTTGGTGGGAGTTTTGGTGTCAGAGACTTGCTGGTTTGTCTGCACCCCAAAATTTTATTGCCAGTGTTTGCCTGTAAACATGAGGTGTCTTCTGTGTTGTGAGGTCCTTGATTTCACTCTAGGAAGGGTGGGGGGTAGAAAGGACAATTCAATAGGTCACTTGGAGAGGGATCACTGACCCCTTCTGTGGCCAGCTGTACCTTCAGCTAAGAGCAGCTTCTTGCCAGCTCCTTATGCTCACTGCTGCATCTTCTCCCTTTCTCCACCCAGGACTGATCTACATTGCCTGGTTTCCTATCATCCTTAAAGCACAAATTCGCAGCCCTCCTTTCCCTCTGTCTTGTGCCACTCCTTAATTCATCCCTGCCCAGACCTGCTGCTCTGATTCTCCCAGAACCATTGCTGACTCTCCACTTGTCAAGGTGGGGAGAAGTTCCCTGACTGTAGCATGCCATGGCCAAACCCTGGAGCTGCAGGAGAGCCAGGCATCCACAAAACCCCTCACCCATATCCAGAATCAGTCTCACACTGATAAAGTTGTGACCTGTTTGTGAACAGAAAGATGAAATCCTGCAGGTTATTCTTTGCTCAGCTCTACATGTGGTTTATTTACTTGGGCATTTCAAACACAAAAGTGACACACATTGTCAAAGTTACAAAATTACTTTTTTTATTAACCTACCCTATCCAAGAACATAGATTTTCTTGTCAAATAATGCAAGAAGCAAGAGAAAACTCTATCTACGTGGAGCCTACAAATCCACATGGCTTCTCTGTGCTATGGAGCATGTGAGTTCTTAGAAATGCAGCTGCCAGTAGTTTAGCTTGAATACAGTATTTCTAAAACAAGCTAGAAATAAATAAAATACTTACATTTCAAGTACGAAACCTTGCAGTTGAATTCAGAATGAGGAAATCAGTTTATTCCTTTTCATGTTACCAACTACTGTACAGGTACTTGGGCTGGCAAAGTCTGCAGATGCAGAACAGAAGAATGTTTTATGTACATGACTTAATTGAATCATATGTTTAGTCTTCCCTTTAGGCTATCATGTGAAGCTGTTTAATGTCAGGCAGAAAGAAGATTCTTATGGATGCATTTAATAAGACTCAAATTCACTACCTCTGCTGGCCCCCAATTCTTGCCTTATGTCTTTTCTTTCTGGGGGGGGGGAAAATGGCACCTTAATTATGTCTCATAAATAATGACACCTACCAGCTTTCAATTACGTTATTTAGCAGGTTGATGTTACTTTCAAATTATATTTAATTGAGCGTGAGTGACTTTACCAATGCTCCTATACAGCTCTAGTAGGTGGGACGTTGACCTGTCATCGGGATCCTGGCTTGATTGTTACGGCGGCTTGACGGCGGCCTCTGGTACACAGGGCTTTGCCCTGGCAGAACCAGGATGGACTGCTGGCCTGAGTCCCTCGGAGACTGCTGGCTCCAGTCCCTCGGAGTCTGCTGGCTCCACTCCCTCGGAGACTGCCGGCCCGAGTCCCCTGGAGACTGCCGGCCCGAGTCCCTTGGAGACTGCCGGCCCGAGTCCCCTGGAGACTGCCGGCCCGAGTCCCCTGGAGACTGCCGGCCCGAGTCCCCTGGAGACTGCCGGCCCGAGTCCCTTGGAGACTGCCGGCCCGAGTCCCCTGGAGACTGCCGGCCCGAGTCCCCTGGAGACTGCCGGCCTGAGTCCCTTGGAGACTGTTGGCCCAAGTTCCTCTGAGACTGGAAGATGCTTTGCTCTGTCGTGCTCCTCTCTGAACAGGTGAAAGTCAGACCAATGCCGACATCGCTCTTCATGGTTCTGGATGTGCCGTCAGATGTGCCATCAAAACACCTGCCCAGGGCGATTTCCTTGGCAATCCTTGGGTCTTGATCAGTGACTGTGTAGATGCCGTAGTTGTGTCCCAGCGGGTCAAGAGGTGCCAGCATTGTGTACTCGCTGGTGTCATTGTTGGTGGCCATGGGGAGGTGGTTCACCAGGTACTCATGGAGCATACTGTTGACGCTCACTCGACGGCAGTTGCCTTGTGGGATCACTTTGACAAGCGTGCGGTCCACGCGGTCCTGGTCAAAGAGCATTCCGCTGCACTTGAACTCCAGGCAGGCTGCCGACACGTCCCGCTGCTGGGGGTCACGGATGCTGCGCACATCCCGGATGCCGTAGAGCTTGCCGATGGTGCGCGGGTGTGTCCCACCCATGTTACGAGATCTTACATTCACTTCTTGAGGTCCATTTATTTTTACTTTAATGTAGCAGGCTCTAAATTCCATGGGCTTGGGCCACCATGCCAGGTAGTCATCGGTCCAGCTCATAAGGTCATCTTCACTGAAGGGAACAGTGTTGAAGTCATACCGATCTCCTTCTATCCTGTAAAACCTGAAGTGAGCAGCACTGTGTGGAGCTTCCTCACATTCACTGAGGTTTTCATAGGCATAAATAGGGCCATTGTTCTCTTCTGGGGAATTAGGGCTTGGCTTGGCCATGTTAATGCTGAATGCTGTTTTCTTGATGTTGGAGTCCTCGTGGTCTGTCCTCCTGTAGTTGAGCTTGTTGAGGTATGGCTGTGGGACCCCAATAGCAGCAGGGTTGAGTTTGGGAGCAGAGGGCACAGCTTCGAGCTCTTCCCCCCCCATGCTTGCCAAGATGTAAGCTCCATAGGCTTCAGGGTTTTGCTCATCACAGAAGGCGGGCACACAGGCACCATTGGGACCAGTGACTACGCTGTCGAAACGGCCCCATGCTCTGGGGTTGGAGGAGAACCCAGGTTCTGGCTCCAAGTTTATAATAGAAATCACAACCCCTTGGATCTGCTCGCTTTGCAGAAATCGCTCACTTCTGTAGGCTCGTACTTTAACGTAGCACCGTCTGCTCTCAGGGACATCCAGGTTAAAAAGACGCCTCTCTTTGATCTCCATGTTCCCAACCAAAAAGGTTCTCTGCTCCCTTTTGCGCCGTGTGCTTTTCTCAAGGTTGAAGTCCCCTTCTTCCTCCCATAACCCTGTCTCTGGGTTCAGGGACCAAAGCTTCATCTCTTGCATATGCTCTGGCATCTTGACCTGAGCAGCATCCAAATGAACCTTCACCTTTTCTGCATTGAGGGACTCAGTGCCCTGTTCATCTGTGAAGTCCACAGAAAACATGCCGTACGTGCGGAGCGGAAATACGTCTCCTTCCTCATCTACAAAGTTCAGGTCACTTTGTGTCACAGGGGCTGTAGAGATGTTTCTTGGGTCCAGAAATGTCACGCTGGCTTTCACTTTGCCACTGTAGACCTCTCCATTTTTCCTGTAAAATGCATTGGGAGGAATTTCTAACTCAGCAATTGGGTCATCTTCTTCCATTTCCCCCAAAGAAATCACATTGGTTTCAGTGGATTCCAGTGTAACAGGGGCTTTCTTTCTCAGTAGCTTGATCTCATGAAATACAGCACCTCCATTTTCCTTGAAGGGCAGAACTTTTGTTGTGTTCACAAACTTCTGCAGCCGGTCCACGAAAGTTAGAACCAGTCTCTCCATATCTGCTGGGACGTGGATGGAGAAGGTTCCCTTGTATCCAGTCATACTCACTCTCTTGTTCCCCATGTAGATGTGGCCAAACCTCAGTGGCTCACCATTATCTGCTGCTGTGGCTCTGCCTCGAACCATTATTTTGGTCTCAGTGCATATTTTGCAACCACATTCGATGATGACTTTAGTGGGGAGCGTGTATCCATCACAGGAGATGTCCCTGGTTTCCATCTTGGATACCCCACAGCAATAGGAGACGTTGTCCTTACACCGAAGTCCCTTATCCAGCTTCCCCACACAGGTCTTTGCTGGGCACTTGCCCACATCGTAATAGAAGGAGTTTGTTGCTTTTTGGAAGCAATCATGAGGAAGTCGGATGAGGTGGCTTTGGGGTTGGGAATCACAGGCTGTCTCTTGTCTTCCTGTTGAATAGGATTTCTTAATGAGCAGCATGAAATAATTGCACAGTTATCACTATGTTGCCTGAAACCTCAGAGCTCAACATTGCTCCTAAAAGCAGTGACGATTTTGCAGGATTTTGGTGAGCTGGTTAACTCATTTCAGTGAAGCAAGTAGCTCAGCTTTAGCTTTAGGACCCTGATTAAGAGCTGTTTGCAGGATCGTCCCTGCTCCTGCTTATCCACTGTGGTCATCCAGCCCACCCTCAGCTAGATGCTCTGCTGCTGCCTGGCTTTTTGACTATGGCAAGACTAGAATATATCCCAAGACTTTAAAAACAACCCTAAACAAGCAGAAATATTCCCATGTCAGGCAGCAGGTACAGTGAGAAATCTCCTGACAGGAGCAGGTTGAGGTTGATAGGCCACCTGCAATCCAGAACTCTGGTTTGTAGGGAGCGTCTGGTTCATAACCAGCTCACTAAAGCTTGTCTGCAAACAGATGAATGACATAAACCTCAAGAATTTTTCCTGTGACTTTTTTTTACCAGATGTATAACAGTTTCTGGTTCCTGCACACCAACACCTCCCCAGCTGTTTGGAGAACATCTGGCACGTTTTTTCTTACCTATGACAGCCAGCTTGGCAACTTGGGACTTTGCCGACCCCCCAGCACTGCTGGCCTTGCAGAAATACTCTCCTGACTGTTCTCTCTTCAGGTTCTTCAGAATCAGGTTGTTTTTATATTTGTACAAGGAGGGATCCAGCAGTGAGCCGTTGTGGTACCTGCCAGGAACAGTTAAGGGACAGAGACTGACCATCTGGCTGGAGCACAGCAATGGCCTAATTGCCAGATTTCCTGCCTCGGTTTCCCTGAGGTTTTAGTTTGGCTAGGTGGCATCACTTAAAAATTTTTCCCCTACTTGTGGCAGTACTGCAATGGGCTGCTGGACAGCTGGCAGGGAGGCAGAGCTGCCAGTTGTGTCTGATGAGGTTTTGAAACTCTTTGTGTATTTTTCCAGTGAATCCCTCAGCAGATGACATTGCTGTGCCATCTTGAGGAAGCCATCACTTGCAGCCATCAGTTCTCAGTGCATTTAACTGTTTTATAACTAAACCCCCCAATTTATGGAGATGGTAAGGAGATAAAGCTGGCATCCATGGAACAACTAAGACTTCTGGCAGATCAAATTCAAGCTCCTTACCAGAGGTAGCGGTCAGGAGCTGGGCTCCCTCGGGCCTCGCAACAGAGTGACACGCTCTGTCCCACTCTCCTGGCTTTGTCCTCAGGGCTCCTGAAAACATAGGGTTTGCCTGCAGGAGGAGGAAAAAGCCATCTTGTTACTCTTCCTCTCATAAAACTACATTTTATTTCTGATGCCTGCCTAAAGCTTCCTGCATCCCCCCTCTTTGGGGCTACCTGATCGGTGCAGCTGCACTTGGATTGCCAGGTTTCTCCGGTTGCTCTCGGGCACGGTGACAGTTGCTGTTGCATATTTGGCTTTCTTTATTTTAAGGGTGTTTTTGCCATCAGGACAAACCCCTGGGATCCTAAACATGCCTCTGTTATCAGCCATTGTCAACAGCTTGAGTTTCTTGGCTTGCAGGTAGACCCGGGCATCAGCAGCAGGTGACCCATCCTCGAGAGACACTTTCCCATGCAGGGTGACATCCTCACACATGCAAGTGTCACAGTCGGCATTGACATGGCCCATGGGACAGGTGATGTTGCAGGCTGGAGGAGAGGCAGACAGGTCAAAAAATAGCCCCAAGTCCCCACAACACTCACAGTGTGTTCTTGCATCTGCTTTTCATTTGGATGCAATAAGGCAAGTACTGCATAAGGAGTAAATTGTACCCAAAACATATTTTTCCTGATTACCCACAGCTGTGCATTAGAAAGGCAGGGACGATGTCATTTTGAACCTGACAATTAGTAGAAAGCAGCCACGTGGATATAATTACAGCTAGGAACTGTTATTTACCTTCCCCAAAGGGCTGAATTTCAGGGGAATTTGAATCCAGATCAGCATGTGAGCTCTTAGCTCAACCCTGGCAAGATTACAAATTCAATGTCATAAACTTTCTAGGTTTCTGTTACTAGTGTATGTTCAGAAGTTGTGATTTTGGTCTATCCCAAAAGCTGTCTTCCCTTATTCAATGGTATCCTGGCTTGGGCAGAATGTGGGATAATTGCCAAGTGAGCATTACTGGATAGGTTTAACATTTGGGCTCACAAGTATTATTCTATTCTCATTTACCTATAGTGATTAATCCTAAATAATAATCTGTCTTTTCTCAAGGCTCAGGTCATTACTTTTACAATCACAGAGCATCCCTGTACAGGAACTATCTGATATTTCAAAGATGAAAATAAATGTAAGAAATCAGGGAAAACCTGAAACAACTTTTCTGCACAAAACATATTTCCAGAATTTTTTCAGAATTATTTGGTTAAAAGGAGATTATAAGAATAATATAATTAATTACAAGCCCCTTCAGCAGGGACTATGGCAATTTGATATTTCTGAATCATCTCTTTCCTGGAGGTTTTATGAAGACAGCTGTATGCAGTCACTGACTCTACCTTGAGTGCTGCTGTTATTAAAAGATTAATGAGATTTTTTTCTATATCCCCAAGATATTGTGAATCCCTGTTATCTTTCTGTTTGGCTATAAAGTCGCCCTGCTCTGCTCTTTGCACTCTCCAGCCCTGCTTGGAAATCACAAAATTCTGTCAAAGGAGAGAAAGATGATAAAATGACAGCAAAGGGAGTTCAACACCTGGGCAGTGGTGAGACCACGACATCCTCCCCTGCCCATAAGTGAGTTTATAGGAGCACCTGAGCAAACATGTCCAATGCAGAGCCGCCCTTCCTCTGTTGCTTCATTACAGTGCACGCCCCAGAGGGGCTCAGCTAGGCAGGATCTGGTACGCTTCTGCACCCCGGTTTGGCCACACTTTGCTGAGCACTCGCTCCATTTCGACCATGGAGACAAAAACCTTTTTGAATCTTGCACCAGTGGACCTTGAATAACATCAGTGGTGTGTTACTGAGATGTACATTACACATAGAGCTGCCCAAAAACGGGCAGTTGGGTTTTAGCAGCTTCTATAGAGCACAGACTATACATTTGGATATTACATACCACATGGATTAAACAAACTCAGAGCATGTTCAGGGAGCTGGGAATTAAAGCATGTTCAGGGAGCTGGGAATTAAAGCATAAGAAGGCATCTGAAGGCTTCTGATTTAATTCCCCACAGGCTACCAAAATCAGGATGATTAAGATAAACCCAGAGGGAGCAAAGTGCAGGCAGCTCACACTTAGTGTTGAATAACTTTGGCTTAAGGAAATCAAACACACATTCTCATTTAAATGTTGTTTGAGGGGCAACACTTGTCTGTTTCAAATGTGGTTAAATAGTTTAAATAAAAAGTAAAATGGTTAAATAGTTACAAAAAAGGGTAAAATTGTTGGTATGATCATGTTGAATGTCTTTAACCAAATTTCAACATATGTTTTCTATAGGGGCAGCATGTGTCCTGTTGTGAGCACCACTTTTACTGAGTGCAAACCAGAAGCTTAAGATGCTACTGAACAGGCTGAACATGTCAGGAGCCAGCTGATTGGTAAAACAGAAAATTTGCAAAACATATTGGGAGTTTAATATGAGGTTATAATTTTAAAGGAATTTCTTTAAGCGGGCTACTAGATGTTATTAATTTAAGCTACTTTGAATGGATGAGATCCACTCCAAGTCTGTGGTTTGGGCTTTTCTAAAAATGACAGTGTTCTAATAATGTTTATGAGTATGCACCAGTGACTAAAGTGTCTAAAAATGAAGTTTTTTGGAGATGTGTGCTATGTCATCTCCCATACCTATTCTTCCACCCAATTTGTAATAGAGCAGGTTGATTTGTTTCCTAGAAAGGCAGACAGGCACAGGGCTGGACTGTTCAAATTGTGAATGGGTGTTTGAAAACAATCCTGGCTTATAAAAGCAGGTGGGAAGAAAAGACCCTTTAAATGAGAGCAGATATGGGAGTGTCATGTCTGGCTAGGAGCAAGCACTTGGCTTAAATGGGCAGGGTTTTAATCTGTTGGCACATCAGCATCTCTAGTTCAGCATCCCAAGTAGTGGGATCCATGACTTACTTAGCAATTTGAGGCATGCAGGAGGAGGGGGTCACATCCTGTGGATAAATGCCTATTTGTGCTTGCCCCAAGCAAAAACTGAATGTGCAACAGATTAAAGCGGCATCTCAGCAAGATCCTAAGCTTGTTTGGGTTCAGCTGCTTTAATCTGCAGGGCTGGTGATGATAGGAAATGAGCAGGGGAATCCCATGGAGGAAAATGGTATTATATGGCTCTAAGTAGCATTTTCACAGCAGAAGAAGCAGAATGTGAAGGATGAGGGAGAAGCTGTGGGATTGAGCATTGGTGGGGACATGGGAAGGGACAGGGCTGGCCCGTGGCACCGGCCAGCAGGAACGTACTGCGTCTGACGTAGGTAAAGGTTGGGTCTCCCCGGCGAGAGCTGCTCCTCGTACCTGTGGGCAGAGGGGTGATTCAGGCAGAGTTTGCCAGCCAGGGAGCCAGCCCCAGAATCACTGCCTTGTGCATCCATTTTCAGGGGGAAACTATTTTACTGATGGTTTTCAAAAAAATACCTCTCAGCAAGTGGAGGGGACCTCTTAGTGTCCATGGTTTTGGTGCTTTTATTCTTCCCAGTGGCTAACAGAGCTGCTGGGAGGTGGGCAGAAGGCTGGGAAACTTCCCAAATCCTTCAGCATAGCTAGCCCTTTCAGTGCCTGCTAAAATTTAAATTCTGAGCTCTGGACAGTAAAGATGAGAAGTCGGAGCATCTCCCAGGAATTAATGAGGAGAGTGGGCTCTGCAGGGTAATTAATTCCCCACAGGCTTTAATTCTGATGGAATGGTGTCACAAACTGCCCAGGGTGTGGGGACAGGCTGGGCAGGGTAGAGGCAGGTCAGAGCATGTGCTGGCCCATCCCTGGGCTCTTCTCACCCTCCCAGCCTGCGCGTGCCTCCCACAGGAGCTGGGGCTGTGGTCACACGTTGACCTTCCCTTTTCCAGGAGAGGAGCCAACAGCATGTGTCAGTGATAGCCAAAACCCTACAGGAGGTCGTGGATGATTAACATTTATTCCATTGCCTAAATCATAGAATCATAAAATTATTCTAACCCTAAATGTCCTCTTCTACTCAAATAATACTTGTTAGCTGTGAATTGTTGGGAAAGTTGTCCAGTGAGGAAAATCCACCCATTGTGGGAATTAACTTACTCTCCAAGCTGAGCATTACCAGCGGGCTGAAGGTTCTCTGTCCTATCTGAATCCTGCTGATGGCTGGTTTCAGAATCCTTTGTCCTAAGGGTTAATAAATGAAAGAATAAATTAGATTAAAGGAATTGGGCGTCCTTAGGCTCAATATTACAGCTTTCCCATTGGACTGTGGCTGGTTAGAGCTCCTGTGGGATGCAGTGCAGGAGATGCCAAGAAAGGGACATAAGGGATATGTCCCACAGCATCACTGCAGCTCAGATATGATACAAATTTTCTATTTCCTTTATCACCCAAGAAAAACTTTTTTGTACTTCCTATGTTGGAGCAGCTCAGATCAACTAATCTTTTTATAGCTGGAGAGATAAAATATGTCCTTCCTGTCCATACGCAAGGAAAAATTAATCCAAAGTGGATAATGTTGGTTGTTTTTATGGGACAAGAGCTGGTTTCTGAACTTGCTGGCCACCTGCATGCCGAGGGGAGCTGATGGCCATGGCAGGTTCCTGGGGTGCTTGCTGGGAACAGTCCCATATAAATTGGGAAGCTAAGCCCAAGCACTAGCTCTCCGCTGTGCCCAGCTCTGCCCCTGTGTTCCTCTGGGTGCAGACTGGACACTATGGGATCTCAGAGACAGCAGGCAGGGATGGTCCTAGCATGACCAGTGGGCCAGGGAGTTCATCCCTGGTAAACCAGAGGCTCACTGACTTGCAGACAGGCTTTGCTCAAACTCTGGGGGCTGGATGGGAGCCAGTCCTTGTGTGGAAGTTATCTGTCCGGGCAAACGCCGCAGTGACCCCGACCAGCATCGATGTCGGGCTGCGTCTGCTGGCTCAGCGGCTGCCAACAGACGTGCCTGCACTGGCGTGGGCAGGGGACAGAGCAGTGACCAGAATGGAAACGTTTAACCTTCACCTAAAACAGAAGTGGCTCCCCAGAGGAGGAGGAGGATCCAGCCTTTCATGGTGACCATCGCTGTCTCCAGAGGTGACCAGGGGATTCCTGGAGTTTCTGCAGCTGTCCCACGCCTTCTTCAGTCCTGCAGAGACAAGCCTGACTCTGTCAAAGCTCACCCAGGTCCTGCTCCTTTTGGGGAGCTTCTCCCAGGCTGAACCACCCCAAAACATGCTACAGGGGCACTTATACCCCCTGTTCACCCACCCCCAGCAGCTCTTCATTTACCTCCCCAGTGGGGAGCAGCGGGGGCTCCACATCTGTGCTCGCATCCCCCCTGCTTCTCACCATCACATCTGAGCCTAAATCTATTTTGCAGAGCACTGCTTTGTAACAGCATCTCCTTACATGCCTAGGAACAGCTTAAATACTTCTGCAGGGATATCTCTCAGCCCACGCAGCTCTGCAGGCCCCCCAGCACCCAGATCTGCTCCCCACAGGAGCAGGGACAGCCCCGTTCCTCCATCCCTCTGCCTGCAAACTGGGCATAGTGTGAGGATTTCCTGCAGGCAAAGATGTGGGACTGAGGCTTTATGCCCCTCTTCACCAGCTCAGCCACTTCAGATTTTGTTTTCAGTGCGTCCCTTTGCCCTAGAGCATCAAGCATTTGGGTATTTAATTTCTGAAAGTACCCGTGGAGCTGGTGTTACCCCTAGTGACACCAGCTGGAATTCCAGGTGCTTTATTTTATGCACCCAAAATTAATGAACTGGGAGGAAGGGAGAATATTGCCCCAGCCATTTGGTGCCTCAGTTTACTCATAAAATGGGACTGACAAAGAGCAGTCACTGGTGAGAACACTTTTATTTGTAAGTGGTACTAACCATCCCCTCTGAGACCAGGGAATATGGGACTAGGAAATACTTTGATTATGGCTCAGCAAATCTCAGTCAAGCAAAAATAACAAGCAACACATGAGCGGTGTTTTGTGGGCTTACGGTGGGGTCGTGAACTCGCAGCCAGACAATAACCAGAAAAAAATTAATCCTGTTTCCCACTTGGCGATTATTATAGGAGCTGACTGCAACTTGTTCAGCACTGGGCTTGGGATTGGGATACATCCCTCTGTACCCAGACACACGATGCTAAAAAAGAGGGGTTCAAGCAGCTGGGTCTTGGCAGCAGGGAGGGTTTGGAGCTGTGTCCCCTGTCTGGCAGGGGGCTGTTCGAGCCAGCGCGGGACAGAGCCGCGGGAGATGAAACAGCCGCACGTGAGCAAAGTCCCCCAGACCCCCGCTCCAGCTGTCCTGTAACCCTTCCGCAAGCCCATTAGCTGGGACGAGGAAGGGAGAAGCGAGACGCAGGGAACTGCATCCCCATCGATGATTTTCAGCCTCTGTGAGGTCATCTGCCCATTAATTAATTTCCACCTCGCCTTCAACCACAACCACTCTTAATTACGCCGCCTTAACGCAACAGAATTCTATAACCACTATCTGCCAGAGAAGGGAAAACAGCAGGATTGGGGTTTTTTTCTCTTACCTAAAAAGCCATAAAAACCCCACTTAAGGAGAGTCCCGTCTTCTCGCCACAGAGCCGCCAGCCGAGCTGAGATCCGCGGGCGAGACGAGGGCTTGTCAGCTGAGTGTTCGGGGATTTTCAGCCGGTTGGGAAGAAGAGAGAACTGCGGCTTACCGAAACCTCCCCTGCGCCGAGCGGAGCCGGGCTGTGTGCGAGCCTCCCGCCGCCGAGGCGGCGAGGTCGCTTATATAGCCCGGCGTGTAGCTTAGGGGATGGCAGCGAGCCACCGGCCGCGAGCACAAACAGATCGGACGCGCGAGGAAACCGCAGCCTGAATAATCCCTTAATAAGGTGATGGTAAACAGAAACCCGTGGCGATGCCACGGCGTGTGGCTGCCGCTGGTGGTGGGACAGGGCACGGTGTGGGTACCACGTCCTGGTGTGGGCACCGCATCCCAGCACAGCACCGTCACTGTGAGGGGTTCACCCGGGGTCTGGATCTGAAATACATGCTGCTGAGTGTTGAAGGTGGAGATACAGTGAACAGACAACGAGTTTTTGGGCTGCTTTTGGCTCTACCTGGTCTGGGATAAGCGTGGTGCCCACCCAGCAGTGCACGTGGATTTGCCCTGCTTTGCAGGTGTGGGCTCAGCTGGGCACTGTTCCCAGCACTGCCTGCCCACCTCTGCCCCTGTGCTGGCTCTGGCAGGGATCAGATGAGGATGCTGTGGGGATGTGAGGATGTGGGACAAAGCCAATGGGATTGATTTGAATACCCAGGGTAGCACAGAGCTGCAGAGGCAGGACCATCCTTGTAAATCAATGTGACTGCATCTCAAGCCATGGGGGGATCCAGCAATGACCCCTAACCAGGGTTTCCTGCTTGCCCCAGTCTGATTTCAGCCTTGCAGGCTTTTCCTCCCTCTGCAGCCACATTTTTCTCATGTAACTTGTGGCAAGTGGTCTGTGGACACAGGGCTCCTGGGTGTTGACAAAGCACGTGGCCTTGTGCAAGTGACTGCCACCCATGCATGCAGCCCTGGAGCCACTGGACTGTGCAGATGGTTGCTGCAGGAATGTGGTGTGAAAGCATGTGCTGGATGTGTCAGGAGCAACCCCCAAAAGATGGGCATGGGTGTTAGGGCAGCCAGTGGGGGTCAGTGGTGTCCCAAGCTGCCTCCTAGTAATCTTTGTCAGCCCTGCTGCCAGAGGGAGTGGTGCAGGAGGAACACAGACCAAGATGTCACATAAAAAATAATCAGTGGTGACCTACACCAGTTCCTGTTTATGTTTACGAGGGAAAAGGAAAAAACACCTGAGGTGTGCCAAAAATGGCAGAATGTTTATATGGTGGGCAGAGAGTGCCCAGTGAGCTGGAAGCTTCAGACCTCTGACATAAACATGAAGATCATCTCTGTTTCCCCTCTGTGATGAGGACAAGATGTGGGAAAGGTGCTGAGGCAGAGAGCAAGGAATTCATCTTCCCCAGAGGGAACCTACCTCCCACCATGGCTGACCTACACTAAGCACAGCACCAATGCCTTGGCAAGACATTTCCAGTCCCACTGGCTGCTTGCCCACATCCTGGCATCAACTTCTATGGGTCGCACTGCTGGGTAAGGAAATGTGCTGTTCTGCAAAAGGAATAAACTGTTATTCCTTACATTATGGAAATGGGATGGTAGCTCTAACCCCGTGCTGGTGCAGGCATTTCTGCAGAGGATTTTGCAGCCTCCTCAGCGTGGCTGTTTTCTCTCTAGCATGTCTCCTTCAAGACAAGCTCTGGAGACATGTGTGTGTCTTTAGGAGCAGGATGGGGACATGTGAGTTCATGCAAACCCCAAGTCTCTAGAAGAGTTCATTTGCACAGTCTCTCTTGGCTTGACCACCCCTTGCTGTAGCTCCGACATGTGGCTGACTTTGGAGGGGACAGCATGAGAAGAGCCCCAGATGTTCCCAGTGCTGAGCACCACTGGCTCTGGGAGAGGCTTTCCATCTTCCTGGAGGTGAACAATGCCCCTTCCCATGGGGTGGAGAGGACAAGTCAGGGGCTGCCCCATGCCTGGGGTGGTCTGCAGGGCTGTAGTACCTATGGCCAGTGACAAGGATGCATCCCAGACCAAACTGCTCCCGTCTTTCTGCCCATCACCAGTGGCTTCAGCTGCCTAAAGCTGCTCCTTCCCATCAGAAAGCAGATCCACAGCCTCTTGGACTCATTCCCCTCCTGGATTAATGCTGGGGAGCCTACCCAAATCTCATGTTTTTTTTCCATGGTTTCGTCACTGATGTGTAATGTCAAAGCCATAAGGTCTTTATATGAATGCTGCCATGCTTAATGCTCCCTCTGTGCTGAGGCTGGGGCAGTGTCAGAGGAGTGTGACAGCAGATGGTGCCAGCAGTATCTCCCTCCCCACACTCCTTTGTGGTGGTATCCATAACTTTTCTTGTGTTCATCTAATAAATCCAGGGGAAAGCTGGCTAGTAATGCTCATCCTGGTTCTTCATGCCTCCCACCATTTCTGGTACAGCATGGGCAGAGTGGCCATCTCCAAAAGCTAACTGTACCATGCCAGGAGGATAGCAGGGTTGGAGGGGCTGCTCTCAGGGCTGCCTGTGGAATTTGCAGGCTGTGGGGTCTGCAAAATGCTCTGTGGGGCCCATAAATCTGCTGTTGGGCTAAGGCCATGCCTAATTCCCTGCCGGCTGCCCTCGTCCTCCCTCCCTGCGCCCTCTCCGCTCCGCCAAAGGGAGCTGACGGTTATTTTCCCCTGCTGCATGTTTCTGGGCTTGCTTCTGTTTACGGAGATGGGAGTTAAAATAACTGATTGATGACTTTGTTCCATCCCAAACACTTTGGGGAAGTTTGTGTGGTTTAGAAGGGAGAGTTGGGAGCTGGGATTTCATTAAGCACTTGGCTCCCAGCACTTCTCCAGCCATGCTCCAGGGGTGGCTAATGTTGTTTTTAAAATCCTGTTTTGCTATCCCAGGAGCCGGAGTGGCGATTTCCATGGTTTGTAGGAGAGCTTGGAGATGTGGCAGGTCCCTGAGGTTCCCTCTGAGCTCTGAAACACCAGCAAACCTCGCAGCCACCACAATATTGTTTCACTTAAGCCCTCCTCCACCGCTTCATCAGCACAAAATTGCACTGCAGCTGCCTAAAATCTTTGGAAAAGAGCCAAAAAAATGAATTACTGGAATTTGTTTTCATTGTGTGGATGAGGATTTACAGGCTATGGCTTGGAGAAAAGGAGTGAGTGGACCTTTTTCCCCTCTGGAAGGATTTGCTTGGGAGCTAAAGCTTCTACTGGGGCTCAGTAGTGCTCAGCTACATAAACATCATTTATGGAACAGATACAAAAAGGCAGCGCGCAGTGGGGACACCAGGAGAGCCAGGATCCAGGGAAGGACGGATTTTAGCTCTGGAACTCAGGAAGGCTTTTTCTGCGGTGGTGAAAGAGCCAGGAGTGAGGAGGCAGTAAGTGTCTGTGCTGATTGTGGAGTCTTTTCCACGGAGTAAGCCCCCACATGTCTGCTGGCAACAGCACAACACAACAACTGACTCCTGACATGTAAAAGAGGGTGCCCTCTGTTCCGTGATTCCATCTGTAAAAGAAAAGGGCTTTTGCTAGGCCATGTTTGCTTTTGGAGTGCCCAGGGACTGTCACCTTCCACCCTGCTGCACACATACAGACCCATGTACCCTGGGGAGGGATTCACTGGTCACTGGGATGTCCTGGACTGCAGAAGAGTCCCACTGGTATTTCCCTCCCAGGTGCCATGACCATATCTGGTCCCTCCTTCCCATCAGAGCTTGGAGAGGCAGAAACCATGGTGCTGTGAGAGCACCACTAGTGCCTCAATAGCGAATCCCTTTTTAATTAAGTGTCTGAGCTGGGGAAATTAAGATAAGAATACCGACTCATTTAGAAACTCTCTTTGAGATGGAGAAGGGCATTATTTTCAAGCCCTCCATGAATAATAGAAATCTCAGCCTCTCCCTGGAGCATTAACTGCTCAGGGACACTTGCAGGGCAGCACCATGGTGTGGGGAACATCCTGCCCACAGATGTGGCAGGGCCTGAGCTATTGCACAACCTCTGATCAGTGATGTAAAAGTGGTCGCAGGATGGGAACAGGCGTGATGGGAATGTGGCCAGGTCCAAGCCAGGACAGCACCTCAATAGGGACATTTACACTGCAAAGGAAGGGCAGGAGCAGAGCTCCAACCCACAGTCCACCGGCTGTTTGCTTTAGCTCTGGACAGGGTTGGATGGACAAAGACCATCCTGTGTCAAAGTCCATGTTGATTTGAGTAACTAATTGCTCCTGAAGAAATCCTTGATTTATTGCTCCTGTTTATGGGTATTGGATTTGGGCTGGGATGCACTCCAGGCTGTGCGTGCGCCCCTGCTGGCATGGGGAGCAGCCTCCCACACATGAGATGGTGATCCCTGGTCTCATTTGTGCCTTTTCTTCCATATTCTTGCTATAAACCAAGTTGAAGTGGGCAGGTTTGCAGTGATTAACACCAGCAAAACATCAGCCAGTTTTTCCTAAAATCTAGCAAATCCAACCTGATCCCTGAGTGTGCAGGGGCAGGCTTGGTTCTTCCAGTTTGTCTTTATCCTATTTTGCAGGGATTGCACTGGCAGCACATTGGAGAGGTGTAGGCTGTGTAAGTCAGACCAGAGGCAATAGTGATGGTAGTGAAAATGAAGCTTTGAGTTAAAAAATGTTTTTTAGTGTTCGGATGAGCCTCTACATGGAACGGACAGAAAGAGATGGAGCCATGAGGGTAGTGGGCACTCCTTGTTGAACCATGTGGGCATTTCTGTCAGGTTAATTTTTGCACTGAGCAATGTGGAGCCGTGCCTGGGCTGGGGTAATCTGGGTTGATCCACCCCCAGGTTTTAGCTCAGAAAGGGTTTGCCAGCATCCCCACTGGCAAAAGAGAGCATGGAAATGCCTCCCCTTCCTGGAGTGCCTGTGGTCATGGGGGCGACCGGAGATGTAAAATATCTCATGACCTCATGCACTATGCCAAGGACATGCTTGGAAAAGCCGGTCTCTGCCGAGCTAATTCCAGCGCTTCTGGGATTCCCCCTGGAATACGTGGCCAGATCAGCTTTCGCTGGAGGGTAAATGTGTGTTTGCCAGGAGCACACCAGAGGGTTTGGTGGGGGCCAAGAGCTGCTGGAGGAAGGCCTGGCAGCTCCCGGTGTGAGCACCTTGTCCCATCTGCGACAAAAATTGCAGGGAGCAGATTGCGAAGGCAGCGTGGGAGATGAGCACTTCTGCAGAGAAACAGCAGGAGCAACTTGAATGCTGGCTCCCGGAAACATCGCCCTGGATAGCCAAATCTGGATAGGGGGAGATGTCAGCACTGATGCTCATTCTAAGAGATAGTCACTGGCATCCTAGAGCCCCATAGCTTGGCTCAGAGCAGATTTCTTGAGGGAGGGTAAAAGCAGAGTTGGGGAGCAGAAATTATATCCCTCTGGCTCATCAAATTCAGCACTGATGGTATCTCTCCCCACCCAGAAACTGATCCTTTCCTAAAAGCATAGAGAAGGATCATGTGCCTGCGTAAAGTTCATCCAGGAGTATCTTTAAGCTTTGAAAACTGCTTGTAGATATGGAGCTCACGGGAAACAGGAGTCAGGGGAGGTGTTCCCTGCTTCTTGCTCCTGCAAGCCCTGTGTAACTCCCAAGGGTCCCACAGGGATGTCAGCTTTCCCCACATCTCACCTCTCCCCCAGTTCAACAAAGGAGAGCAGCCCTTGAATTTGGCCAATGTTTGGGAAGGAGCATCCAAAGGGAGCACCAAAATATGGCCTTGCGACTCACAATCCTATTTGAGAGCTTGGAGGGAGGAGGATATTTGGAGCAACACTATGGACAGGTCCCACAAGGAATAAAAAAGCAGAGGATAAAAGAGGGCACAGAAGGCAAAGGCAAGGAGAGCAACTAAACCCTGTCCAAAAACAAGGGCAAAATTGTTCACTTCCATGGTTAGTCACAACGAAAACATTGGCATTTCATAATTTCTTCCAGCTCAAAAAATTTATCCCGTTAGGACAGTGAGAGCCCTGACTGGGTCAGTGTGTGCTGAAGCTGAAAGGGACCCATGGCCCCTCCACTGACCCCGTGGGTGATTTTCTTGCTTTACTGGGGACTGGGGTACCTGATAAAAGTTCCCAAATAATTTCCCCCCCAAATAAATTCCAGCCTGGGCAAGAAAGCAAAGCTGCTGTGGGGAAGCTCAGCTGAGTGGAGCAGTGATGCACATACAACACCAGGTTTTATCGCTTGGTGGTGAGCAGAAAGGGCTCAACACCAGATCCCACTATGTTTCTTGAGGCTTGACCTCAGGATTTGGTCTGGGATGATAAATTCCATCCCCTTTCTTTTCCAGTTTAGAGATGAGGAGGGGGATGTTACTCAGGTTGACATGTCCTGGTGAAAGATGGAGGAAAGACCCTGAGAGCTGCTGCTCTGCCTGTAAAGATGTGAATTTGGTGAATCACTGGGAATGATTCTCTGGACATCTGAGCTCAGCAGCATCAGGAGCACCAGCCAGGGGCATTAAAAGGTGGGAATTGCAGCAGGTTTGAGCATGTTTTTCCTGGTACCCCTGTCGCATAGTGTGAAACCCCCGAGAAGGATTTTTATTAGTGAGGTTTTGATACACAAAGCTGAATTAGAAACAGAGCATTGTTTCACCAAGAAATGGTCTAAAGGCACAGTTTACCAAGTAATTGAGCCCAGAAGGCAGGACAGATCCCTCCCTCTACTTTAAACACAGGTTTTCAGGAGGGGGATGGGGTGACCCAGATTATCCCCAGGAGGGGCAGCAATTACCATCCCTCCTTGGCAGGTTCAACAGAGCAGCCAGGGCTGGCTGAGCAGGCAGAATGAGGTGCTGGTTTATCCCTGGTGATCACTGGGCTTTGTGTCTCTGTCTTTTGCTGCAGAGATTTTGGGGAATTTTGGGTGATGCCCTGTTTCAGACCTGTTTGTAACTTACAGCACAGTGGCACCGTGCTAATTTTTATGATGCTGTTATTTAACGAAAAGGCTGAAAACTGGGAGCTTCCCAATCAATTGACTTGTGAACTTTGGGTAAGAAGAGAAGCTGTTCCAGAGGTGAGCTCATTTCTAACCCCGGGAAATGACTTCATGGACGCTGGTATTTACTCACAAAAACATTGCATGTCAGATGTCCCTGACTAGACTTTCTGTTTCGAGTCCAGTATGAGACAAAAATTTCCTTGGATGAGCTGCTCCTAAGACAATTCAAGGTTTGGAGAAGGAGGAGAAGAATTGCAGGGGAGGAAAAAAAAATCAGCATTAAAAACACTCTTAAATTATGAGGTTTTCTGAATAAAGGGAAGTTTTTGGGCACCCAGCCTGGCAGAAGCACCTGCCTGGGGGGAGGGTGTGGGTGATGAGTCCAGCAGAAGAATCTTCCATCCTCACCCCCCACAACAACCAGCAGCTGGAGTTTCTCTCAGAGAGGAAAATACAAATTTTTCTCTTTGGGAAGCCAAGCCCAGCAGTGATTTATCAGAATAAACAGAAGAAGGTTCCCTGCCCTGTGCTTGCTATAGGTTAATGGAAATTATATCCCATGCTGCTCTCCCTTGATGAGATAGATCCCAGTATATACAGGGTGTCCAATGGAAAAACACAGCACTTGCATTTTTATTTGAGGCTTGCTCGTGCAGAAATTGTCACTGGGACTGTAGTACCCAGTGTGGTTCCTGATTTCTGTTTTTTCCAGCATCCCAGGATGGTCCATGTAGATTTGGGGAGATCAGTCCTATTTGGAGACACTGGGGGAAGCTCTGTCCCCTCATGACCCAGCTCTGGACTGCAGCTCTGGGGTTGTACTGGGGCAGCATCCCAATAGGAGGAGATTTCGGGAAGAGCCAAGCTGGGATGTATGGAAACAAGCCCTGCCTGCCAGCACTGTTTCCTAATCCTGGACACCAAAACCCTCTGATCGTTAAACCAGTGTTCAGAGATTCGGCTGAAGACTGCCATGCAGACAACATCCAAACTGACCTTTGAGGAGATGAGCAAAAGAAAAAAAGAAAGAAAACACAAGGGGGTTACTGTGCAAATGCTGGAGAAAAGCAGTCATTTCAATAAGGGACCCCACCCTTAAAATAAGACTTATTGCTAATGCATGCCCAGGACATTTCTGTGTGATGGTATGCTAAAAAAATCCTCTCCAAACAGGGACTAAAGGCTTTGTTGTGGCATGAGCAAGGCTTACAATTCCCAAGAAAAATCCTGTCCCTCTCTTGCATCATACAGCCAGGGATGGAGAGGACATTTCTAGACAAGAAGGCCATCAGCCAGGATGAAGGACAAACAGGGAATACATTCCTGACTTGCTACTTAATTGCTTTCGTGCAGGTGCAAAGGGCTAAATGAAAGGGAAAATAAGAATGAGTGTGTGGGGCCTAATTAATCTCAGCTTTAAGCAGGAACCTAATGTCAGGAGGAGGTGGCTGCTGGAACAAATAGGCTTCTACCCAACGTCTATGCAGATCTTGTGCTATTTGTCCCCCAAGGGCCAGGCTTGTTTCCAAGGCACTGGTGGGTGATGCCCCTGTCGGTAAGGAGGTGATGGGGACAGTCCCATCCCATGTGGCAGGGCTGGCTGGTGCTCGCTGGCAGTGCCAGCAGGGTCTGCTTTCCTCTTTCCCCCTGTATGGAAAGCACTTCAGATGTAGGAGTAGATCTCTGTGACTCCGAGCAGAGTTTCCATCCTGATCCCTTTTGGCAGATCCTTGCAGAAGTGATGGAGTTTAGGGGATTCCAGGGTAAACAGGGTCCAGTGCCGGCAGCATCTCCTGGGTCTCAGAAGCTGGTCCTTCTGCCATACAAGTTGACTCTTAAACCCACAAAGGTTTAAGAGTCAAATTGGAGAAGGGGAAAATATGTTTTTTGCTTGTGCCCAGGAGCACTCCTGCCAGCCAGCAGCTTCAGAGATGGTGCAACCACCCTCAGAGCTCGGGCGTTTCCTCCTGAAATAAGTGGGAGTAGTTTTAATAATGGAAAACCTATTCCAGAAAGGGAATCTCCTCCTCTTGGGGAACAATGCAGAGCCACCACTGCCAGCCCAGGATCTGCAGGGACCTGTATACCACGTACTCTTTAATTTAATAGCCTGGAAAATGTGAAAGTCTATCTGCGTGTAATTAAAGTCCCAGTAGAGCCCCTGGGGGTGTGTTTGCCAGTGCTGGGCCCAGCAGGGCTTGGGGCTGTCCCTCTTTCACCCCTGCAGCTCCTTTGCTGGCCAGAAGAGCTGGATGTCCTCAGTTTTCCTCCCCGTCCTCGCATTGCACTTCATATTTTTTAAGTTCTTTTGAGCTCTTTTTCCCTCCCAAGGTCCTTCCCTCTCACTGTGTTATGCTGCAAGAAATACAGAAAGAGCAAGATGGGAACTGATAGACTGCAGGAAAAAAAGTATATTCATTAAAATGGCAAAATGAACCACATTTCCCCTTATTAATTCCTTCCTTGCAGTATTTCCAGTCCAAGCATGTACCTGTGATGCTTCCATGGACCCGTGTGGTCCAGGAGCATCTCTGAGGTGCATGTGTGCGCGTGTCTGCGAGTCTCTCGGTTGTCTGAGCAACGGGACGTTCATCACTAACTCCCAGGATAATTAACTCATTTTCCTGTATTTATAGCAAACCAGTACAGGGAGTGTTGGCATTCATCCCTGATAGAGCCACGTTTGGCCACAATGTTTTGAATTTTGGCTGTTTCTTGCATTACAGCAGCTTTGTCATCATCCCCGCTGCCTGCTCATTAAGTGGGCAGCTCATTAAGCTAACAAGGGCAGTGCTGATGGTGACTGCCTGAGCCAGGCTGCCCATGAATGCCCACCTCGGTGTGCCCCGCTCCTGGTTTGCAGGTGCAGGGGGTGTTTGCAGCAGCATTCCCATCTCCAGATGCCTGCATATGCCTGTGCTAACAGCAGCGTCGCTCCTGGCTTGCCTGCTGCCAAGGGGAAATTTTACTGCTTCAAGGTTTGTTGCAGGGATCTGATGCAAGGAAACGTTGGAGCATCCTGACTCAGCACCGCAGTGGTGGGGGACCCGTGGGAAAGACACGGAGCATCTTCTCTCAGACACAGGGCATGCGTATGCCAGGTATGTTCCCATCAGCTGGGATAAATCCTGACCTGCACACGGATTTCTCGTTTCTTCCAGAGAAGCAACTTGGTACTTTTTAGCTGTTCTTTCTTTTTGCTGCTTGTTTGTTCAGTTGGTCTTTGGGGAGGGAGGGGTGAAGAAAGCAAGGGGAAGGGGTCTCGGGGTGCGGGTGGTGGGGCTGGAGGAGGGCTCATTGCTGCAAGGTGTTGTTGCAGAACTGGGGAGACAGATTTGATCACTGCTGTTCCTGTTATTTGTACAAAGGTAAGGAATGCTTTATTTTGGAATCAGCAAACAGGAAGGTGCTTGAAAGAGTAGGAGATGTGCTGTACCTGCAGCTGGGACTGTAAACAGCTTGTGACCACAGGAGCTGAAAGTGTGTGTCCTTAAAACGTGAGTTCTACTCAGGTAAAAAGGGCAATGAAATCAAGCGTGGGGAACAACCACACTGCTCATCACTCCCCAGCCACCCCTTTTTTAGGGAGGCTTTTACCTTTCCCTCCTCCTCCTGCCTTGCCTCCAGAAGGGAAAGGGACAGAGGTGTTATGCTGGTGCTGCTTGGGTCCTGGGAAGGTCCAGCCTCCTAAATGCCACTGTGATCCTCTCCCAGGAGCCACTGTAAGATCCTGGACAATGTGGGATGCCCCTTCTCCTGCCTGGTCACCCCCAGCTGCTCCTGCCCGTGACCCCAGATCTGGCACTTGAAATGGAAGTAGATCATTAAGGTTTAAGACACTAATGGGAAGGGCTGTGGGGTTTCTAAAAAACTGAGCCCTGCTTACAAACCCCCTTTGGAAGGACGAGTCCTTGAACCGAGCACAGCTGCCCCAGCACAGGCTCAGCCAGCTCTGGTATGACCTATTCCCAGCAGGATGCTGGCAGACAGTGACTGGTTCCATGGTCCTGGCCACCACTCCTGCTTTCCCAGCTGCTCAGCCACCTTGCAAAGAGCTAAAAATATATGTCTGTGTGAACAGTCACAGTAGCTACAGCAGAGGTGAGCCAGAGAGAGTGGCCAGGCTGGGTCACTGTGGTGGGGGGACACAGTGACTTTGCAAAATGGGCAACACAGGGAGGGGACAGGCAGGGACAGGATGGGACAAGACAGAATGGGACAGACTGCTGCTGATACCTCCAGTGCTGATCCCACCACCTCCCCACTTTTGTCAAAGCTGCAGTACTACACAGCCCCTAAGATGGGATTCACTTTGCTGCTTGCGTTTCAGCAGGGGATGAGTGAGGAGCAGCTCCCTGCATCTCCCCACTGCCCCACCACGCGGGAGGACACCAATGTCTCAGCCTCTGCCTATCCCCAGTACTGGGTGGAGCCCCGGTTCACCCAAGCAGCCAAGGTCCGTGTGATCATCACAGCCATCTTCTTCCTGCTGGCAGCGGGCAGCAATGCAGCAGTGCTGGGCAGCCTGCTGAGGAAGAGGAGGAAATCCCACGTGCAGCCGCTGATCCTCAGCCTGGCGCTGGCTGACCTGCTGGTGACAGTGATGGTGATGCCCCTGGATGCAGCGTGGAACGTGACAGTGCAGTGGTACGGAGGGGACATCTCCTGCAAGATCCTCAACTTCCTTAAGCTCTTTGCTATGTATGCTGCTGCCCTGGTACTGGTGGTCATCAGCCTGGACCGGCACGCAGCCATCCTCCATCCCTTCTCCCGTGCTCACCGCCGCAACGGGATGCTGCTCCGTGCTGCCTGGGCTGGCAGCGTGCTCCTGGCTTTGCCCCAGGTAAAGTTCAGGGTCCTCGCCATGGAGTTTGCCTAGGCTGGGGTGGTTTTGGAAAAGGGCTTCTCCATCTCAACATCCCCAGCCAGTCCATCCCAATCCATGGACTCCACCGGCACCAGAATAAGGCATGAGTTCGGTGCCCAGAGCCTGTCTCCCAGTCTGACACCAGCAGGAAGGTGCTCTCCATGCACAGCCAGCAGCATCTCAAGGATGGGGTGCTCTATTCCAAATCCTCTCTGAGTTTTTATTTGGTTCTCCATTTCAGCTTTTCCTCTTCCACCTGAACACAATCCCAGGAAAGAATTTCACCCAATGTGTTACTCATGGGAGCTTCCGAGCACACTGGGAGGAAACTGTCTACAACATGTTCACCTTCACCACCCTCTACATCACCCCCCTGAGTGTCATGATCGTATGCTACATCCGGATCCTTTGGGAGATCAGTAAGCAACTAAAGGTCAATAAAGGTAAGTAGATCCCAGCCCTTTAATGTCCTCCATGACTGAACTTCTCCATCCTGGAATTGTTGTTCGGTGTGTCACAACATCCTTTGAAAGCTAAGAAGTTTTGCACAAACCAATTAAGATGTTTTGCACAAACTTATTGACCCCAGTCCTTGCTGTCTTCTGCTTCCTGTGGGACATGGACCAGATGATGAGATGGTCTTCCCTCTCTGGCAGAAGCAGTCATGGATGGTTATGTTGTCTTGGTTTTCCCCTATCTTCAACTATCTTTTTGACTCTCCTTGGCAGGTTTGACAAGAAATCAAAATGACCACATCTCCAAGGCACGCATGAAGACTCTCAAGATGACCATAGTGATTGTTGCCACCTTCATCATCTGCTGGACCCCTTATTATCTCCTGGGCTTGTGGTACTGGTTCCAGCCGGCCATGATCCAGAAGATGCCGGAGTATGTCAACCACAGCTTCTTCCTCTTTGGCCTGCTGCACACCTGCACTGACCCTATCATTTATGGACTGTACACCCCTTCCTTCCGGGAGGACGTGCAGTTGTGTCTCAGGGGCATTGAAACTGCCATCACCAGGCAAAAGAGACACAAACCCATCTCAGCCTCAGAAAAGAACACCAAGGATGGTGCTGCAAATGGTGGGGTGGCGTCAGGGGGCTCCAACGGGACAACTGTCAGCACGGTCTGATGAAGAGATGTACCCACAAGGGCATGGCAAGCACAGCTTTGGGACTGTTTTGTCCTGTAGGACTATTTTGGAGACTGTCATGACGAGGTTCCCTACTCACCTTTGGTAGGTGAGGGTTTCTGGCCAGAAACTGAGAATGTGTCTCCTCCCTGTACTCAGGGTGAAAAATTTGTGGGTATTTCTGGTCATTCTGCTGATTCTGGCAGTGCTGTGACAACTAGAAAAACATCCTTTTTGTACCTGACACATGCTCCAGTCCTGATTCTGGGATCAAGCTTCTCTACACTTCCAGCATCAACCTCTGGGAGGAAATTTACCATCTCCTCTGTGGCCCAGGGTCATGTTTCTGGAGTAGCTGGTCTTCAAGTGCCCTTTGCACCTACACCCAGCTGTAGAGCTGCATGGATGGTGCCACCCTGAGCCTGCAAAGGTGTGATCACAGGCTTTCACTCCTTTTTCTCCACCCATTGTAGGAAAAGCTCTCTGGAAATTTCAGATCTCCTGACTCAGAATCTGCCTGGGTCTCCCATGGCTGTGTGACAAGCCCTGGGAAAGATCTAAATATCTGGAGGTTGACTAATGCAGGGGCATTCATGCCCCAGGCATGGTGGGCAGAGAGGGAGTGCTGTGGGGATGGAGGGACTCAGGCAAGAGTGGTACAAAGAACCACAGTAGGGTGGAGTGAGGTATCTTCTCTCTTTTGAAGAGAGCCAGAAGGAAAAACAGTCCCTGCTACTGTTTTCTGTTGTGAAGGGGGTGGTATAGACAGACAGAAAGACACATCATTACACAGCAGCTCTGTGGGACAGAGGGCAAACCAGGAGAGAGAGTATTTGGGGTAATGAGAGCCAGACATGACAGTGCCCAGCCCCCCTAGACCTTTCTGTCCCCATGTCCCAGACCACAAGCTGGCAGCATGCAGGCCACATGCTGGACACATTTGCTTTGCCCTAAGCAACACCAGCCCATCAGCTCTGCCCCAGCAGAGCAAGTACAGCCACCCCACAGGGGCTGTTCGGGGTGTCCCAGTGATGGAAGTGATGGGATGCAGCTGGTAGGGCTCCATCAGCACATTTAGTGCCAGATAGAGGTAAATGAGGGCAAGGAGGCCTTCTGGAGGGATCAGCTGAGCTGTGGTGAGTAACATGGGTTGTTTGCTTTCTACCATTGTGCCAAAAGTTGCTTGTGAAGGCAGAACTTTCTTCTCTGGGTGTGGATTGAAGAGATGAGTTTATTCAACTGTGTTGTCCTTTCCAGGTAATTAGAAGTGGATTTTTTTTTTTTTTATTCTCTGATGATTGTTATTAAATGTGGGGTTTGCTTTTGAAGAGAAATTCAGTTTTTAGCCAGGTGGGTTGTTGTTTTCCTAGTTTAGTTAAACCTCTGGATGGCTCAGGAGCTCTGGACTTGGCAGTAGGCAGTTTCTTGGCTATTTTTGTGGCCACTGCTGCTTTGAATGAGCATCTGGACTTTATCAGGATGGAAGAGCTTTGTCTTAAAAACAACCCTTGTCTTGCTGTGGTTGCGTGTGTAGGGAGCTGGGAGATGTCTTTCCCTCTAGAAAACAAATCTCCTTTGGGCATTGAAGGGGCTTTTTCTCAACCCTGTTTCCAAGAGGTGTTGGCTCCCTATCAGCCAGAAAGGATCTGCATTGGTCTCCCAGTTCACCAGCTAACAAATTATTGAAATTAGAGGGGTGGCAAGCAGTCCTTGCAGGCTGGCTGAGGCTGGGCAATGAGGACACAGGGAGCCACAGTGCCCACAGTGATGCTGAGCTGCGCATGGGTATCCAGCCCTTGCCCTTCTGGTACTAATTATTATTTATGCTAAACATGTAGCCCAAGGAGAGAAAAAAAAAAATCAATTAGAACTGCAGGAGCCCAGACCAACTGGGGGGAAAAGCATGAGCCATTTAGGAAGGATCCAAACTCCAATGAGATGCGTAATCGCAGTTTGGCTTTCCTGGCCTCGTTCTGCTCAAAGTTAATTACCCAATGCTAACAGAGCCAGGGGGGGCTGATGCCAGACTGGCAAAAAAGGGCTTCTTGTAAGGTGATGGGAATGGCTTGCAGTAGGGGAATCTAATTTATTCATCAGACACTCCTTTGGTCTCTTTGTTTATACTGCTGATGGGAGACAGACCCTGAAGGTGCGTTGGTTTTCTGGCAAGCCTTGAATAAGTAGGAAAGTGTCTTTAATCTACTGAAAATTGTCTTCATCCACTTTTTGCTGAGTGGGAGAGAACAGATACAACATTGCTCATACACATGTCTCCTCTTGCCCAGCAATGGGAGAGCTCAGAGGTCTTCTCTGAGAAGCAAGAAATACTTTTTTTCCTTGTGGGAAGGATTTTACACCCCATGGGTACAATGAGAAGGCAAAATGAGTTTGGCTTTAGGAGGACTCTGATCTTACAATAACTTAGATTGGAAAATATCTCTATGAAGAGTAGGAAAATGGGAATTCTGGCAAGTATATGTACCTTAGTCCTTAGGGGAAGCATGGCACATTCCTTGGGATTCTTGCAGGCACTCTAGTGCTGCTCCTTTTGTCCATCTCTTTCATACCTTCCCTCCTGTTGCTGATATTCAAAGTGACATCTTGTGGAGTCTGGAGTGTGGGCAAGGTGCCCGAAGTGACAGCTTTTATGAGAGAAGGAAAATGTCACTGGAAACGTGTGCTGCTAAGCCACGTGTCCACTGCATGCAGGAAGGGGGAGCAAACAGGTGGGCAGCACCTCCCTTGGGGAAGCTGGGATCAGTCTGGGTCCTGCCAGAGGTGAACCAAAGCCCAGGCCTGGTTTGTATATTCCTGCATTTCTGATTCTGCTTTTCTTGTATTTGCTCACACTTTAGAAAGCACAAGATTTTTGCATCACTTACTAGGAGCATGAATCCCTAGGTCTCGCTTTCCCCCCCCAACTTAGGGGTGGTCCTGCTTTCTGTGGTGCTTCCTTCTCTCTCCCGCCATTGCCTCAAACCCTTTGTCTCCAACAGCACCTGCCCTTCTCCTCAGCTGGCTCCTGAGATCTCTGTATATAAATATATATAAAATAGAGAGAAAAAATACTTTTTATATTTATTATCTATTTATGCTTGTTGGAGGAAAATTCTCCCGCTTCCTCAAAACCTGCTCATTCCCACCAAGGAAACACCAGTTACCACACTTCTTGCAGTCCCAGCCGGGATCAGATTTGTCTGATTTGGTAACAATTCCTTAATATTCACCAGAGTAATGTAATGAACATATTAATAAGAGCAGGTAGCTCTGTATTTTACAACTCCTCGACCTCACCCTGGGCTGCCCACTTCAAACACAGCGGCCCTTTGTTCAAGAGGAAATTCTGATTCATTCCCTGTTAATGTTTTTATAGCACTGTGCATGTTCAAAGAGCCACGCAAGTGGCTTAAGAGGCTAACACAAACCTTGGGTTAATTCATAATACTGTTAGTTACTCAGCACAATACCCACATTAATCCAGCTGACTGCCCCTTGCCACGTTGGGAAACACATGCTGAAATCAGCAGGGAGCTCCGAAAACAAGCGTGGGAGTAGGATATTAAGTATTTTGCCAGGCTGCTAGGTAGGATCTGAGCACCTTAAATGTATTTAAAATATTTTCCCATTGCTGTTGCCTCGCTCCACAGCTGTGGAGCTGAAGCAATGATGAGGCTGTGCCCAGAATCCCTGCAGGCCTGAGCATGAGGAATGGGGCTACAAGCTCTCCAAGGGATATTGCAGACACATCCATCAGGACTCAGCCCCCACCTGAAACCACCTCCTTTTTTTGGGGGTCTATTCAAACTGATCAAAGCAGAAAAAGCTGGGTTTGTTTTTTTTTTTTTCCTTTGATACCTGCTGATTTCATTGCAGAGCTGGACTGTGCATGTCTGCCATGAGCCCCCACAATGCTTTCTCTCTGGGGACATAGCCTAGAACTATTATTACTTCTGCTTACTCTCAGAAACTTTCCTATGCAAAGAAACCCTAAGAAAAGAGCTTTAAATCCCTGCTGTGTTCTTTTCATCTGGCTCAGGAGCTCCCAGGTTTGTGCCTTTCTCTGCAGTGCAGCAGACAGCCATCCCACAACTGCTGCTCAACCTCCTTCTCCAAAGGGCCCCAAACAGCCCATCTGTTCCAAAAGATGAGCTTTTTTTCAAACAAACCAGACTTTTACAAAGCAGTACCCTTTAGACAGCATAAAATACCTCCAGGTTTTCTGGCTGGCCCATTATCTCCCCTAAACTTGTATATTTACATGGCACAACATTTAATATAACATGCTGAGGAAGACAAATATAGGCAAATATTCCCATGACCCCTATGCACATTCCAAACCCCAAGTTTCTGCACTGAAATATCAAGGAGTAAACTATAAAGTCGTTGAACATGTTGCACAATAAATTATTTGTTTATGCATATTTTAATTGCAAATCTCTGCTATAATTAGCACAGACACTTCTTGGGCTGAGGAGCTGCAGTGTCCATTGACAGTGAGCATTATTAACGGGCTGTAAAAGGCAATGGGGAATTGGATTATAATGTTCTTGTTTTGCAAGCTGTATGGTGAATAAATAAATTTGTTCTGGCAGCAAAATTAACTGGGATAAATGTGTCTAGCTCCAGTCACCAAGAAGAGGGGTTGCTGTAAATGAACTTGTTCTCAGCTTTGAATTAAAAAGCCTGATTACCAGGACATTATTTCTGGCAATTAGGTACCAGAACAACATCAGAAATATAAGAGATTTTCTTTGAAATATTAATGAGTAAGCTAGTAATCACAGACTCATTTGCTGGAAATATGTGATGAGTTGGTGTTTTTTTGTGGTTAGGGTTCACTGTGCAATGAAAATCTGCATTTATCAAATCTACTAAAGGCTGCACTGAGAGACTGAACTGTGGCACCTGACTTTTCTTTGCCTAGAATCCCTGGGTCTTCATGGGGTTACCCCATGCCCAGTCACTAATCAGAAGACAGTGCTTTGCTCCTTTTTCTGTTTCAGACAGTTGTAGGTTGCTTTGCAAACACAAATGACTTGACAGAAAGGAGAGAGGAGAAAGCATTGCCCAGTGCATGTTGCATTACTAACTTGCACATGTTGTATTCTCTAACAAATCCCCAGTTTGGTAAGAACAATCCTTATTCAGTATTGATGCTGAAAACCCTGAGTTTGTCTAATCTGCACAGTAAGCTAGGATAAAACAGATCATGGCTGATCTAGCCTTGTAGATGTTTGTGCTGGTTTTGTCCAGGATACAATGAATTTTCCTCATAGCAGTGCAGTAACTATGTTTTGGATTTGTGCTTAGCTGCCAGCTGGGATTAAAACACAACAATGTTCTACAGAGGGGAAAAAAACATACTAGAAACCATTTAAGTTCTTCCATTTGGCGGTCCATTTTATTTCTTGTTGTTTTTTTTCCTTACAATCATTATGCTCAAATATAAAAATTCCTGGCCAAAGTTAGTTTTAAAATTTTAAAAGTAATTCCATCTGCATTGATACATGCCAAACATCACTAGATTCAGTTTCTGAAAACATACTGATAAGACTCCCAAACAGGCTGCTTTGCCCGACATCCAGAAAAATCTTCCTCTCCAACTTGTGCAAACATATTTCAGCTTGACAGAAAATAAGTTACACCTGAGTGTTTCCATGCTTTTCATTAATCTTAAATAACCTTTCTTCCATGGACCCTTAATGATTGGCTCATGCTAAGCTGCAACACAGTGATCCTTTTCAGCTGTACTAGGCATCCTCATGAATCCCAGGAACACAGAAATAAGAATAAATGCAGAGATGCCATGAGGATTAATATATTGGTGACAGAACTGGGCACCTTTATTTCCAGAGCTCTGGACTAGAGGCAGTGCATTGCAGATCAGCTATTGTTAAGGCACGAGGTGAAATTAACAGTTTATCTTCTCGGGTGGTTCATCTCTCTGAGTCAAACATTCTGTGCCAGTAGTAGATGAAGGTTGGCGAGTTGCTGGCCCCTATCACTATCAGCAACAGCAGGTACAGCATCATCATTACAGCAAAACGATGGGTGTAGAACCAGGAAGATTCATTAGAAGGCCTGAAAGAGGAAAAAGGCACAAATTTTGTCAGAGATGCACAAATACCTTGGCAAAAAATATTTCAGGCTTCATTATTTTAAGCAAATCCTACAAAAACAAAGTTGTTCCACAATCCCTGTAACAAACAAAGCCTGATCTCACCACATCCCTTTTCCTTAAGTCTCCATGCACAATCCTGTCTTTTCTCCCCATGTTTACATCTTTCCCTGTGGTCTGGAGCTGTAGCTGCCTGGCCCGTAGACGTGTTGAGTAGCTGAGTGAACCCTGCCACTTAGGATAGATAAGGGCAGAGTTAAAACTGAGGCAGTTTAAGAGATGCACTCACCAGACACCCATTCTTGGTTTCCTGCCACAAACAGATAATTATACCTCTCAAAGACTCTAAGTGCTTACAGGTCTGGTGAAAAAAGCAAATTTAGCTGAGCCTGGGAATGTCAAAGACCACGACAGAGGCAACACGATGGTGTAATACTTATTTCCATAGGAAACAGGCTACAAACAAATTCTGGCAGTGCAGTATATCTTTCTTGGTTGTTTTCTCTTGTTTTTCAACAATGAGATGTGTTTATCTGGCTGTTGTAGCAGCTCATCCCTCTAGACAGCTGAACTCTTACCTCCTATGCT
This sequence comes from Haemorhous mexicanus, assembly GCF_027477595.1. Taxonomy (NCBI): domain Eukaryota; kingdom Metazoa; phylum Chordata; class Aves; order Passeriformes; family Fringillidae; genus Haemorhous; species Haemorhous mexicanus. Next base: position 19,909,518 of record NC_082353.1, read on the forward strand.
GCTTCTGTGAATACACTAGTAAGTATTTAACTCGTAAAAGCTGGTTGTTTGTGACAACAAAGTATTTCTGTGGTACGTCTCCCCCTTCGCTGTTTTTCACTCTTGCTCTTTTTCTGTCTATTTCTTCTGAATCTGAATTGGGAAAAGAAAAAAGCAGAACTTCAAGTAACTGTAAAAAAAGTAAACAACCAACACCCCCATACACACCCCCCACAAGAATGGGAATGAGATAACCAAAAATCTAGTCTTGGTATTCCCCTGAATTCCTCAGCTTCCAAGAATAGAGTGAGAAGTTTGCTTGAGGCTATACCACTCCTAGTCATCCTTGGTATGGATGACATTATGGCCCAGACCAGGGTGACAAGGAGGTAAGTCTCCCATCCCAGTGCTCAAGGAGCCACTAATTTAACAGGGAAAGAAAAACAACATGAAGGACAGATGTAACTACTACGCAGTTATTACTGTACTAGACTCACCTTTCTTTTTCACCTGGCACTTTACATCTGGGTGGTCAATGATCTCACAGACAGCCACACAGCTGAGGACAGAGCCCAGTGCACTTCGCTGCCAGCCAAGACCGTGAGGGCTGTACAGCAGAGCCAGGCTCAGGTCACTGGTCAGATAGGTGCCCTCACCAAACAGGGATGTCTGAAACAGAGCATAAATCTACCCTAAAATCATGTGCTGCAAACCTCAAACAACATACAAGTGTTCTTTCCTTTCAGACTGGCAGTTCTGCTCCTGAAGGTAAATTACGAAAGGCCTTTCTGACCCATGCTGGGCCTGGTCCATGCACTGTTTTTGTCCTGGCACAACTTCCTTGGGGTGGGGCTGCTGCCCTCTCCCATCCCTCAAATTAGCTGCTTGGCAGAGCACTTGGTGTGGACAGATTCATGCTTTCCCGGATTTGGAGTTAGTTTGCCAGCAAAAGTATTTTACATCAACATGACTGCACCGCTGTTAAAAGGCATTTCATCGATTTATTGAGACTGTCATCATTCAAGTAATCCAAACTCCCCAAACAAGGCAAGGCTTTACTTCATTTAAATCCATGCTTTACTAGAAAAGAGGAAAGAACTTTTCAATTTGCCACACTGGCTAAAATTATTACTCCAGTAAGTCCATTGTACCCATTACTCATTGAGAATGTGGGGAAAAACCACAGTCCAGGTTGACTGGAATGTCAAGCAGGTGCTGTGTCAAAGCTGCCTCACAGCTGACACAAAAAGCCAGGAATCTCAACTTCCCTTCCACTGAAATCAGAAGAGGTGCAAATCCTGTGGGATGTCTCCCTAAACCAGACCATTTTAAGAAGGCTCTACTAGCAAGTAGCACCTGAAACTTTGCTGATCTAAACACAAGGCCAGGCAGAAAATCTCCAGTATCCTCCGTCTCCGCAGACAGGCACTTCCCAGCTGCAGGCTGTCAGACAGGCCAGGATTTTCAGGGGAATTACATTTCCTTATAAAGAAGCAAAGGACAGTCAAAATTTGTCACACTGGTGAAAAGGGTTTCATGCCACTTCCAGTTTTTACCCTCAGGCTGCACTAGAAAATCCAACACAGCCATCTGCGAAGGCCTACACTGAAATGAACACAGCAGTACAAGAGCATCAGCACGTTTCATACCCCAAAAGGAATCTGGGCCTATTTTTAAAACGTGTCCCCAGCTGCAAGTGAGCAAGGGAAGATGGAGTCAATGGCAGGAGCCTCACCCTGTTCAAGTGGCAGTGCAGGCCGTGGTGCAGGATGGAATGGAAGTTCTCCAGGCGGCTCCCGTGGAAGGCGTAGATAAGGTCCCGCTCTCCCTTGGTCTCAGCAAACTTGGTGTTCATTTGATCACAGTACACGATCTCAAAGAGATAGTCTGGAGCAGGAACTGCAGCCCCAGACATCCCTGTGAGTTCCTGGATCTTCTCGTACTTAAAAACAGGAAGGGATACAAATGTTGTTTTATGTGGTTAGATTACTCACTGGAAATTCTGCTCCCTGTCCCTTCATACTGTTTAATGTATTCTGATTATGCTTTTCTGTAGAATTTAACACTCTCACAATTCAGAAGGAGTAAGTGCACAGTAAAAATCCTGCTGGTTTCTTGCTATCGAAGTTAAATCCTTAATCTTGTCTCCAGAAAAAAACCCCAAACCTGAATTGTAATTATGAATTAATTTATGATGCAAGACAATATCTCAATTCTGCTCTGGCTACTAAGACAATATATTCATCAGCTGATTTTGCAAGAGGAAAAAACCAAAAACATTAGTTGTTTTCATCTTGGTGCTAATCTCTACAAGTATTTTGATCCCTGTTACAGAAGTGCCTCAGTGGCACTGAACCTTTCCCTTTTTGGGGCAGAAGACAAGAGCTGTCTTTCTCATGACAAGCAGGAGCCAGTTCCATGACACCCAAACTGGACTCTCTCAGACTAAACCATGCATGTGCACGTTATGTTAACTGCAGTAACCAACTACAGTCACTGTCTATCATCAACTACTGACATTGGTAACTATTTCTTCCAACCAGTTCCTGAAAATTTACTTTAAAACATCCCTCTCTATATACAGAGAAGAATGGATTTATGTTCAGCTGTCAAGCTCTCACAATAACCAACTTAATTCTGGGAGGAGGAAATATTCTCTGAAGTGCAAGTTTGTCTCAAAAATTCTAATTAATTCTATTAATGTTAATTCTCAAATTCTAATTAAGATTTTCAGAATTCAAAACTCACCTCCTGTTTCTTAGTACTTTGTATCATAAAGACTTTAGATGATAGAATCCAACTAAAGAGCTCCCAGGTTCTTTCATCTGTATTTGGAACAGACTCCAGAAGTTCTTTCAGGCTTGGTAGAGCCTTGGTATCTGCAAGCTAACAACAGAGGCATTCAGCACAAGCTCCTTAGTGCCACTGCGATTAAAGAGGGACCTCTAGTGAAAACAAAACAATATTTCACCCCAACAAACTGAAAAACAGGTTCTGTTCTGAGATATAAACACTTGTTTCCAGTTTGTGGGGAAGTTTGTCAATTGCTCTGAATGCAAATACCAGGCAAGTTACAGTGATATTTACCAACAGCATCTGTAGGGTTTGTACAGGAACAATGAGACACACTCCTGAGAGAAAACAAGCTGTCACAGGGCAATATGTGCAGTAGACCTGACATGGAGGTGTTCAGGCCATGTAACATTCAAATCCTTCAATATGAATTTGAATTTAATGTTGGCAAGCTCTCAAAACACTTTACAGAATACCAGAAACATTAAGGCTGGAAAACACGTCTGAGATTATTGAGTCCAACCCTTAGCCTAACTTTGCCAAGCCCACCACTAAACCATGACCCCAAGCGCCACATCTACGTGTTTTCTGAACACCTCCAGGGATGGTGATTCCACCACTTCCCTGGGCAGCCTGTGCTAATGCCTAACCACCCTTTCAGGATATTTCAGAATACTCAATCTTAAACAGCCGGAGGCCGCTTCCTCTCGTCCTGTCGCTCCCTACCTGTTACCTAGCTCTTGTTACTTCACGTGCTGTCCACACCGGATCTGGGCGTTTCCCAGTGTGGGTTTATCGGTCAGAATCCCAAGTACTCTTTCAATGCTGGATTTCTTGATTGGATAAACCCTTCATCCTGATTTATCCGTGACCCTGCGGCGCCGCTGCCCTCACCTTTGCGGGCAGCCCGCGCTCCCCATCGGGGGAGGCGTTCTGGCGCCGCGGGCAGCTGCCCCGGCCGGCCCCCAGCACTCACCAGCCCTTCGAAGTCCTTGGTGTCGCCGCTGGCGTAGCGGCCCGGGAAGGGCCTCAGCGCCGAGTCGCGCTTGTAGCTCTGCAGCGCGGCGGCGAACAAGCTGCACCGCAGGTCGGCGGCCAGCGGGTCCCGCCGCGCCGCCTCCCTGGCGCCCGGGGCCGCCTCGCCGGGGCCCGGCGCTGACATGCCCGGCGGGGGCTGCCGAGCGCCCGCCGCTCCGACAAGGCGGCAGCACCCGCCCCACCGGCGTCGCCCCTTCCGCCGCCGGGGCTGCGGCGTGGCCCCGCCGCCCCGCCCCGCAGCCGCCTCCGCCCGCCCCGCGGCGCTCCGGAGCTGTCGGTCCCTGCGCCGCCGGGAGCGGGGTTGCCCGCCGGTTGTGCCCGTTACGTGGGGATGGGGAGAAGGGACGGAGGTCTGGGGGAATGGCGCCTTCGCCTCCAGTAGAGACTGGAGACGATTATAGATGACAGTGGCATCTTCCCCTGAGGCAGAGACCAGCAGAGGGGTTCAGGGGGCAGTGGCATCTTCCCCTCAGGCAGAGGCCGGGAGCGGGGTTCAAGGGGCAGTGGCATCTTCCCCTCAGGTAGAGACTGGGAGAAAGTTCGTGGGGAGTAGCGCCTTCCCCGCCTTCAGGCAGAGATCGGAAGAGGTGTACGAAAGGGGATGGCACCTTTGCCTCAGGTAATGACCTGAAGAAGAGGGTCAGGAGGAGGGAATGGTGCTTTCCCCTCAGGATAAGACTGAGAGAGGTGCGGTGGGAAAATGGCGCCGTCCCCTCAGGTGTTGATCAAGAGATGGGTAGAGTGCGCCATGGCACCCTCCCCTGAGGGGGTGACCAGGAGAGGGATATAGGCAGGAATGGCACCTTGCCCTCAGGTAGAGACTGAGAAGAGGGGTACAGGGGAAAATGGGATCACCCTCACAGGTAGAGACTGGGGAAAGGGATATGGGAGAATGGTGCTTTCTCTTCAGGTGGAAACTGCGAGAGGCCTACAGGGTACAGCAGCATCTTCTTCTCAGGTAGTGACCTGGAGGGAGTAAAGGGAGCAATTGCATTTTCCTCTCAGAGACTGGAAGGAGTTATGGTCGGGAGGGGAAATGTCACCTTTGCCTCAGATACAGACCAAGTCAGGTCCATGGCCGGTGTGGCAAAGAGAACATGGAGGGGGACCCTAGCTCTTTATACCCAGAGTGCAAGCACATCAGGACCCCATGGCAGGGGACAGTGGGGGGACACTGACCATGTGCTGGGTTGATAGTTGCATGGTGGCCATGTCAGGTGGCTTGTGCCCCATCCTCTGCACAGCATTGGGAGGGTCCCAGGGCCCTGCCCTCTACTGCTGGGGCATGGCAGATACAAACTCCCATCTTGGGCATTGCATTTGTGTGAAACAGCAGATTTACTAGAAGGGTTATCTAAGGAGACTGTTTTTTTTTGTCAAATTTGATTTTATGTAGCTCTAATTTTAACAGACTTACTTAAGTAAAAAACGTGTAGATGTCATTACTCCTCAACAATTCCCTTTATCATCCAAATTTATAGTCTCAAGGAAGAATCCAGGTTTGTTTGAGTCATCTCTGTAGGCTGGCATTGCAGGATTAAGGGAGAGGAATTCTCTTTTCAATTGAACCTCTTCATCAGGTTGCATTCCCTATGTTGCTTGAGACTGAGGCTCAGTGTTTCTCCCTGGAATGCTGGTGTGGTGTTACTGCTGTGAAGCCTCTTTCCAGCCCCAAAGTGTCTTGGAAATCCCCATCATCAGGGTGGAAGCCTCCTCAGCCCAAATGCTGTTGGTGTCCTGAGTAAAATTTTGGAAATGTATAGCACTATTTAAGGTCTTCTAACACTTTTCTTGGTTTCTTCATTCAGGAGGGATATTGCACATATCCACGAAGGAGCTGATACAGGCATGCACAGATGCTCAGAAAAATGCTAAGGTCAGTTGTGAATACCTTTTACTGGGCTCTCATCTTGTAGCTGGATCTCCAGAGATAGCTGAGCTGCAATTTGCCGCCTTCTTTAACAGGAACACCAGCTGTGTTATATACTGTCTAAGGCCAAAGTGGTATCAAAGCAAAAAAATGGGAACTCGATTCCCAAGTGCAAAATTTCTATTCTTAATCATCCACTTGAAAGGCTTGAAGTTTTTAACAATTCTGAATACACTTAATAATGATGAGATTTCAAAATTTTGGATAGAACCAGATAGATCATAGCCTTGCACTGTTGCATTAAATTGTAAGATATTTCAAAATAATATATAATTGGAGTTGTAGCTTAGTTTACTTGTTTTTTACTAGTTTATCCAAAAAAGCACCTTTCCATAGCAGATGTATCAAAAAGTCTGTAATACCAAGCCATCATTTCTAGGACAGTACAAATACTTGCTTGGGTCAGACATATTTAATGGCAGCATGTAGACAAAATTATTTTAAATGTGCCTTTAGTTTATGTTACCCAATTTAATAGATATCTGTACATGTTTTTATTTTTAAACATTGTGCAGTCTGTGAGGTCTGTGCTATTTTTCAACTTGCTTGCTCCAGAGGGTCTCTCACATGCCAGCAGCATGGATGGGTGCCCTAAGAAGAGAGCTAGCACCACACAAAGCCTTTTCTCAGGAGTTATGGAAATTACCCAGACTTGAAATGCAGCTGGAGTGATTCCTTTCCATATTTCTATATCCTTGAGAGGATGTATTTTACTTTATCTGATGTGGTGCCTTATTCTGCTGTAAATATCTGATATCTCTGACAGGCTGTTAGCAACATCATTCAGTGATCCAGCTCAGGACATGTTTATTATCTCCCGTGATATTAAATTGTTCTGTGTGATCCCTTTGAAAAATCAGTCCTTGGCTGTCTAATTGGCTAATTTCATTTGCTAATAAATCATTAGATGTAATATTTTTTGGCGTCTGTTGAAGAAGTTTAGAAAATGGTAGAGATGTCTCTTTCTATGCATTTGGGTAGAATTTTACGTTGTTATTTTGAGCTTTTGAACTGATATTAATGATTTGTGTGCCCTCATTTAAGATACCACCTACTATGTTAGAGGAAAGGGGGGGACTATTGCTTTTGATATCTGTGGGACAGGTAATGACACACCACGTAGCAAAAGGTGTGTCTCTTGTTTGGGAATTTCTGCATGCTGTATCTTTTACCTCACAGCATGCCCAGGGCTTTGGTTTTGGGACAGAGCATGGGGTCAAGAGCAGGACATGCAGGACACTGCCAGCTGGGGCCCTGCTGTTGGAAGTGGGGTGTCCTGGCGTGTAATTAAGAGGTGGGAATAAGAAGTAGTCCCTGAGGAGAAGCTGGAAGAGAAAGACAATGTAGTGAAACGGGAATGGAGAGCTGGAGGGGAGAGGTTTTCCTTGGAACCACATCAGTTCTGGGGATGCTGGGCGTCCTGTGCCACTACTTTTTATATTACTCTAAGAGAGTCAAAATGCAGTGAAAGACCTTCTGTGGCCTTGCTATGGTTTAAAGAAATGAACCCAAAATAGATCTAAAACATCACTGGCACTTTAATAGTTAATGGAGATTCTGGGAGCATTGATCCAAAACTGATGCCTACCTTTGGGATTCCAAATGGATGGTGCTCCCATTACGGCAAGCTCAGCTGCGTTCTGCAGTGACAGATACTGATGAGATAACAAGTTTGCTGTATCGATGCTGCCTGAGAGTGCTGCCTGCTCAAACTCTTTAACACGGGGCTAAACCCTGTTTTAAGAGCTGTTCCAAAGCCAGAGATGAAGTGCTGAAAGCTTTTGGGGCTGTTTGAGGGGAGTGTGCCTTGGTGTGCTGGTGGTCCCGAACATCAACTGCTGTAGACTCAGGCCTGCAAAATGTGGGGGGATAGGCTTGGCTAACATCAGCGTTCCTTTGGAGGGGAAGCACAATTCCCCTCAGGGTTAGCTACAGCAGATAAGATTTTCTAGCTGGTGCCTTGCAGAAACCCCGAACCCAAACAAAGGTTTCTACTCATCCCTCTCCCAACAGCTCCAAGAGGCACCATGTTGGCAAGGGTTTGGAGTCCGGAGAAAGCTGCTGGTTTAGCTTTGGTATTGCTCCTTTTTAATTAACTGCTGTGTCTGTCATGGGCTGGAGACTGAAATTGAAGAGTATCTTTCCAGTCCTCTGGAAAACAACCTGACGAGCAATGCTTGAGCAATGTGTTGTGCACCTCAGCATTTCTTAGTGACTGCATCCCACATTCCAAGCTTTCTCCCACATCTTTGCACCCCTGCTTGGCATGCTTCTATACCTACATGCAGGCGAGACTGGCTGGGGCACTGGCAAGGAGCTCTCCTTTGGGTTTTTTTTTGAGAAGGGCCCTTGAAACGTGTTTCTTTTCTCCCACTTTATTTTCCTAGATAGAAAAGATATCCTTGGTGATTTGCTGTGATTGAGTGCAGAGATGGTTTTGTAAAAGATACTGAAAGGGTCGTTGCCAGTGCAGGAGTTTGAATAACGTGTCTGTGTGGCTTCTTATGAAATTGAAGATCTGATTATTAAACATAGACTGTAATAAAAATAGTTTCTGGTGTTGGCGGATGCATTTCAGCAAAGAAATGTGGCTTAAATGTCTTCATTTAATTCCAGTGTGTTTAAAATTGATCTCATGGACCGGAAAAGGGGTTTTTTTTCCCCTTAACTAGGGTCTGTGAAGGAAATTAATACAGGGAAGGGAAAATAGAAATACAATACCACACTCAGTGAAACAAATGCTTATGACCGAGGGCCTCGTTCCTTGCTAGCACCACTAGAACAGCCAGCTGTATAAGGTATGTTTTATTATGGAATTAACCTTGACCTAAGGTTCAAAGAGAAAGGTTAGTTTGAAATAAATCAGTAGTATGGTCAGGTCACTTCAAAGAGTCTAAATCTGAGCTTGAAGATTGCATGCTGTTTATGTGTATCCAGTTGGAATAGAACATATGGTAAAGATAATAGGAGTAAACTATTTATCTCTTCCACCCGCCCCCACTTTGGATTTAACGCCTTTTTGTCCTTTGCATAGATCTGCTGCAGGGGATGTTTTTATCCTGGGATGTTTATTGGAAACAGAAATGTGGAATGAAACAACCTTTTAAAGTCAGCTGGGTAAAGCAGTTTTGCCTTTAACGTTTTTCCAATTGCTCAGATTAAAGTAAACCATTTTGGAAGTAGTCATGAATATGGTGAATCATATTTCTTTGTCACTTGTCTCAGTGAATTCAGATAGTCCTAGGAAAATAAAAACAAAATGTGCTCAGTTCTGAATTGTTGTTCTGCTCTAAAAGCAGGATCACATTTCATTGTTACATGTGAGTTACGTGGATTTAAGAGCTTCCCAAATACCAGATAATTCATGAGACATCCCAGTAAAATGGGCATGAGTATCCCAGTTAGCACAGGGAATGGGAACTGAGGGTGGTTAAGCAATTTATCCAAAGCCACTTGTAAACTGTAGCAAAACACTGATTTGTCCTCATGGCTGCTTTAGATTCCAACCCTTTTTGATGGAGAGGGCCAGAATGCCACCTGGGAATTCCTGAATGACGGTCTGCTGCTTTATCCAGAAGACCAGCCTGTATCATTTGGTCCATTCTTTTGCTCTCTGTGCCATATGAGAGGTACCAGGACATGAAAGGCAGTGTGTCACCAGGTTCAGCTTTGTGTAGGTCACTGTATAGGGGAAGTAAAAGAACTTTTCACTTCTTCCAAACACATTGGATGCAACCTGGTCTATTGGAAGGTATTCCTGTCCATGGCAGTGGGGTGGAACAGGATGATATTAAGGTCCCTTCCAACCCAAACCATTTTTGGATGGGATGAAAGACAAGGCAGATGCAGTGAGGGGCTGGCAGTTGTCTTAGATGCAGAAGTTCTCCTTGCTGATTGCAGTGCTGAATTGCTGTAGTGTAAGGCCAACACTGTAGTTTTGCAGTGCTTACAGGGAAGCAGTGGGAACAGCAGTGCCGCTGGATGCTGGGAAGCAGAGGGGATCCTATGCTGAAATTAAAACCAGCTGCTGAGCCAAGACATGGTCACTCGGTAATAGCTTTCCTCCACAGATTGGTTTTTCCATAATGTGTTACATGCAGTTTGCAGTTAGTAGCATATTTTAAGACTTATGATTGCCTGACTTTTCCCATTAATAGGGAAATCTGATAATTGTCCATTTTAAAGCAATTGCTGAACAATAGGAAGGAGTATGCTTGTTGAAAGTAAACATAAAAGCGAGCTGGATCTATGTTAGGGTGCTGAGCCTTTGATAGATTTTCTCCTTACAGCAGTCTTTGATCTGCCACACCAGAAAATAAACTCAGTGGGAGACTGGAAATGGGATATAGAGCAGTTCACCTCTAGGTCATGCACTCCAATCCAAGCCAGGTCAGGAGTGAGGCTCTGAGTCAGTTCTGGCAGGCACTCGGGGTGGCAGCACCCCCAATGTCTGTTCTGCACCTTTGTTATGGCACAGGGGGTGTGTGGGTCTGCAGGGACACCCCTGCAGCTAAAGGGGGACCTGTTGCCTCTTCCCCACGTCCCAAATGAGAGTTTTGCAGCTTTGCTAAGAAGACAAATGATCTGGGAATATCCAGGGGAGTGCAAGGGCTCCATCAGGATTTGGCTCTCAGGAATGTTCTTGTTGGAGAAAGCTGAATGCTCTGGCATGGGTTGTGTGCAGGTTGTGCCCAGACTTCAACACCAATCTCTGTGTTCTCTATCTCCTTAAAAAAAAACAAACCAAAAAACCCCAACAGCCGTGCCTGGTAATTATCAGTTAATCTAAACAAAAGGGAAGTCTGCAAAGTGGTCGTATCAGCCTTGTAGTAAAAGACCTGTCCCTGTGCAGCAGTTGTCCTGGAGGCAGCAATATCTCCTTGCAAATAAAGGGCTGTTTCCTGAGAAATATTTGAGCTCTATGTCTCCCGACGTTTGAAAAGCTGATTTCAAAGGAAGAGTTGTGCAGCTTTGTTTTGGAAGGAACAGGATGCAAATTACTCCATGTAGGAAGCACAGCACATGTAACAGGTCACAAATACACTGAAAAAGTGGACTAGCCTAAGGTTTTGTGGCTATGAAATATGAACTTCTGGCTATGAACCTTCATCTAATCTGAGAAGGAATATGGATGACTTTAAACATCAAAACTGAAATACTAGGATTTCTCACTGTTGGGGAAGTCACTTGAATTTCTTTCTGATGGTTCCAAAAAGAGCAGAAACAGGGATTTTATTGGGCTTCAGCTGTGTCAGATGTGCGGAGCTGGTTCTGTTTTATGTCGTGCGAGAGACAGCTGCCAAGATTTATCTTTGCAGGAAGGGAAACAGAAGTGAGAAAGGTCTGGAATCTCATGTAGCTCTGGCCAGAATCATGTTATCTGAAATAACTGATTATCTGAAGTTTGGCCAAACCTCACTCTGCTCAAGAGTCTCAACAGGAGACTAGATCTGTAGGGATAAATAGCAAGACCCAGGCTGTCTGCAAGGCGACTGGACCCTGAAGCTCTGGTCCAAATTCAGCACTGTGTGAACAGTACATAAGGAGCTGCCAGTGTGATCTGACTTCTGCTGAGTTTCAAAATACCCAGCCTGGGACGCAGTGAGGCTTGTCCTTAAGCTTCCGTGACTCTCACCTCCGTGGCTTTGGAGAGGATAAAGCAGCATTTAAAGGCAAATTTTGCCTGGAGAGGTCCAGCTTTCCTCTGTGTCTGAGCATCCCATTTGCTGCTTTGCTCTTTTTTGAGCCTAAGGATGCCTCTTCTCAGTACAAAGAGCCAAGGAGGGGCTTGGTGTAAGAGATGCGTGTTGTGTCTGCTTTAGCTCTTGTCCCAGGGAGAGGCCCTGTGCTGGATTCCAGTTGCCGGCTGATGGCAGCAGTGGATCTGCACAGAGGCAGCTCTGCCTCCTCACCTGCCGCTGCCCTCCACTGCTCTGACCACATTACCCCAGATGATGCAATTTCGGGTTATTCCCAGCGCCCTGCTGCAAGCCAGCCATTGCTTCTGATCAAGCAAGTCATACATAGGAGAATGGTGTGGAAATAATTCTGCTGCTTTGAAGGGGAAAAACTGCCAGAAACTTTCTTTCTCTGCACACCCACCTGCTGATATGTCCCTTTGCGTGCAGAACTGGTGAATCATCTCCAAAAATATATGTCAGGAGCTGAGTTGTTCCTTTTCTAAAGACAGGACTGATATTTCCTTGGGAGCTAGGAGACAACAGGACAATTCCCCCTCCCTTGGAGGGACTGTGGGGTTTGCCTCACTGCTACCCTGCTTTTCCCTGGGATGTGTCAGTGCATGGCATTATACTGAAAGGGAAAGATTCCCTGCTTGTCTTCTTAAACACAAACAAAGATTTTAGGGGGAGAAAGGGGACGATAGGCTATTGTTACATTGTTCCCTACCTCAGCCTCACACTGAAATATTTAAGGTCCCCCATGAATAATGCAGCCTCAGCCCCAAGCCTGTTTTGCACTTCACACTAAGCGGGCCCATAAAACACCGGGATTGCTCCCGGCATACATTATGCTGTATAGAACATCTCCTACTGAGCAAAGCTTTGTCTTCTCTGCCACAAAGGCTGTTGGGATTTTTTCCCCTGTCTCCAAGAGAGATAACGAGCACAAGAGCTCTTGTTTTAAAATATAAATGGGAACAAGTCACCTGTGGTGTTTTACCTGCTGCTAACTACCTGTGGTCCACACTGCATCTCCTGCTTATGCTGGTCCCATGTCATTCCCTTTTAGTCCAGTGGCTTATAGCAGGACAGCTATACAACACTTAATATATGAAATATATATTATATTTAGTTGTCAGGCAGGAAACTAACTGATACATTAGGTGTTAGGATTGCTCTATAACCCAAACTAGGAATTCTTTCTTTCTGACTAAGAATTGTTGTATCCAAAATGCAGCAAGGAGCAGGAGCAGCATGTTGTAATGGCTTGAGGTTCATAACACACTCTGTCACACCCAGCATGTCCCTTCCCAGGCCCTTGTAAAGTTCAAGAGAGATTTTTGAAGCATTTTAATGATGCTGTTGTTGAGAACAGGATGCTTTTAGTGTCTGGTTTAGTCACTTCCAGCCACCCTGTGCAAAAGAAAACTGAGGCAAGAGGAAAAAAAAACATGTGGCCCCAACCCCTTCCAATGAAGATGTCTTTGCACTCACCCTAAACTACAAAGGTGAGGCTCTTGATGAATTTTGGATTAAAAGGAGCATTATGTCTCTTTGGACATCTGGTTTGTCATCAATAATGACATTAGGATCTGTCACATAGGAATTGCCATCTGTGATCTGGTCAGAGGCCTTTCAAAGGGAAGGAAATGGGAGGATGGAAATCAGGGAATGCTTTGCTGCAGGAAAGAGTGACTTAGAAAAAAGCCCCAGAGGTGACCATGCCCTTCCTTCAGCTCAGCAAATCACACCATTCCTCCATCAGCTCTAGGGCAAAGGTATAAAAATCTTGGGTTTTAGAAAAATCTTGGGAAGTGTTTGCTGAAGGGAGGAGATGAAGCAGGAACAGGTGGGTTTGTATACAAGGTGGTTTTAAAGAAAGAGGACCATAGAATCATAGAATGGTTTGGGTTGGAAGGGACCCTAATGATCACCTAATTCCAACTCCCCTGCCATGGGCAGGGACACTTTCCTCTAGAACAGATTTCTCAGAGCTCCCTCCAGCTTGGTCTTAAACACGTCCAGGGATGGGGCATCCACAACTTCCCTGTGCAGTCTATGCTGGTGCCTTTCCACCCTCACAGGATAAAATTTCTTTCTAATATCTAATCTAAGCCTACTCTTACTGAGTGCAAAGGTTCATCCAGAGGTTTTTCCAGCTGCTTTCTTGCATTGTCTGAGTTACACCATCTTCTAACTTGCTCCCAAACCAGTGTTATTTGGAAAGGTGAACATCTCTGGAAACCCACCTAATACCAGCAATAATATTAAACCTCCCCAGGGACCCAGTGATGCTATTTTCACATATTTTGTTTATCACTTTAGTAGCCAGGTATGAACTTTCTCCATTGATGCCTAAGATTAATCAGATCATCAGCCTATCAGCTGTTTATATAGAGGTAAATCCTTATCCTGTATTTTGGCCATCAATCCTCATTAGTTTCTCTATATGGGTGATTGAATAGTCCATTGCCTGTACTAATAAGTACCCATTAATTGTCCCACAGAACTTCAGCTTTATTAGGAACAATTTATGTCAGTCTAGGCTGGAAGAAAGGCTTTTAGCTGGACTGTTTTGATTGTATTACTTAAAAGGTGGCTTTTGAGCACCTGGAAGGTTAGAGGGGTGCTGCATCCAACAGGGATGCTTTTGTTGGAGAATGCAGATGGTACAACTGTGTGCAACATGAGGATTTGCTGCAAGGGCACACAAAATGCATTTAAATCTGCAGAAATGGCTCTTTGGTTTGCCCTGTTTGGGTCAGTCTAGAAAGAATCTCAGAGACCTCAAAGTAAATGTTTCCGACACCTGTCTGGCTTAGTGCTTTGGAATGCCAGTCGATCTCAGGACCTGCCATTGGCGTTTCTCTTCCTTTTTCATTCTCCCTCTTCATTCCTCACGCCACCAGCCCAGAAATTTCCCTTTTTGCAGCATTTCAGGCTGCAGTAAGCTGGTTACAAGCAATTTGGCTTGCTGCTCTGCAGAAAAAAAGTGTGGAAGGCAGGAGGAATTGCTGCAAATCACTATTCAGCTGCTCTTCATCACACTGGCTCTGGCTTCCATCTACCCGACAGCCCTGCTAAAAGGATAATAATGCTTTAAAAATTAGAGTCAGCCGAACAACTACTTCATAAATTCATGGCCTTGCCCTGATCCTTTCCAGAAGTTTTTCTTTCAGATTGAGTCCACGTCAGACCTTGGATTTCTTCCCTTTGGAAATGCTGCTGCTTTTCTACTTTGGGAGTGCTCTCTAGGTCACCCAGCTATGCAAAGGGGGTTAATAATTATCTCTCATTACCTCAACAGAAACAAGCCTCATTTCAAGATAATCTTGTGCTCTCTCCTTCAGAGAATGCAGGATAATCTCTCAGTGATGTCGTCTCATGGTGGGATTTTGCCCTTGATAGATAAACCGGTCCTGAAATCCTATTAAGAGATATTCTGCCTCCCCTTAAAACAGACAAACTCACAGATGAGATAAACTTCTGTGAAATGTGGAAGAGACCTTTGGCTCTGCCTACCTGATGGGAAACAGCTCTGGTTTGCAGCAGCTGTTCCCATCTGTACCACTTCTGAAAGCAGGTCTAAAACAGCCCTGGCTTTTATATGGGACTGATGGTCCTTCTCAGCTGCTCAAATCCACCTCATGCCATCAGCAGAAAACCACAGCAAATGGACTGGGGGCTTGCTCGAGATGTGGTGGGAGATGTGGTTGAATGGGTGGTACAGCATCTTTTCAATCCACGACATGTCCTACCAAGTGGCAAGGGATGAGCTGTCCGCTAGCTTTTCCACCTACTGAAAGGTGTGGAGTGCAGAGAATGAGGATAGGAGAGCTCCCACCATTGTCAGATGGAGGCGAGACTCAGCATTATTGTTCTGCTTCATAATTTGAAACTCAGCAGGAAGAGTGCTTGATTGGCAGCTTCCAAGGTTTTCAGACTGGTTCCCTAAGGAAGGCAACCTCTTTGTGTGTTCTCCCAAAATAACCCTGATCTCAGGGTCTCACTTTATCTGCGTGAACACAGGAACAAGATTGCCATCCATGAAGATACTAAAAGGCTCTGCAAACATCGAATCCCTTCAAATTTAGGTCTTTATGTCATTAAGGAAGTTTGGACAATAAAATAAAACCATATCCATCAGTTTGAAATTGTCTTTTAAAAGGAAGTTATATTTCATTAAAAAATTGAGTGAGGTGTAGAAATGAAATCTCTTATTTTACAAATCTGACAACTCCAGCAAAGTCAAGTTGCTTCTCAAGGGATGCTGATGGGAAGAGAAAACCTACCCAAGTCTGGACTTTATAAAAATGGAAAGAAAGTAGTTGATGTTGTGCTAGATTTGTTTGGTTTTTTTAAATTTATTCAGAGCTGTTCAGCTGTGGAGGACTCAAGTCCTACTCTATATCTATAGGTTTTTTTGTGCATAGGATCAGTGTCTCCCTGTAGCTGTCTTTGTGACTGAAAGTAGTGACAGCCATCTGTTCTCAGGTTCTCTGCTTCTTAGCATTTTGCTTTTGGCCTTCTCTGAGCTTTGAGAGTCAGGGAGCTGCTTCACCCATGAGCCAGGAAGCACACTCCTGCTCTTGGGATGTACAAGAGGGGATCACCACACTTGTGCATTTCTGGGGGGAAAATGTATGAATGAGTTTTTTTTCGAAAGCATGAATATATGAGATATATGAATATATCTCATATGATAAGAACCATTCCCATTCTGTGGTGCATTTCATGTTCCCCCAGTTCTACACTGCCCAACCCTTTCTAGTGCTCTTTCTCTTGTTCCCTTTCTCTTGGTGCAAACAATAAATTTAACCGTGGAGATTAATTCTGGTGGAGCTGCAGCAGGGTCTAGGTCTGGCACATCTCCACATGAAGAGAGGCTCTCTCCTCCTCCCTGCAGAAGCTGCTGGGGCTGTAATCTGTCTCCTGTGCCACATCCTCGCCCGAGGACTGGCAAGCCTGAGCCCAATCTTCAAAAATAAATCCATCACAGCAGCAGGGAGTGGATGAAGCCTCTGCAGATATAAAGGTCAAACGATAAAGGCCATGTTAAAATATGCTCATAGGAAATGGCAGCTTATAAGTACTCTGTGATCTAATTACTTATGTCAGGCAGATAAGCCTGGACAGCAATTATTTTTAACCTGAATCACGCAAACAACTACTGTAGGAGCTTTGCCAGTTCTCAGCATTTCTTTCAATTATTTTTGGGGCAAAACATGGAGCTCTGCAGGACAAACAGCTGTCTTAAAGGATTGCTTTTCAGTTTTGTGAAGGTGAGAAGCTGTTTTAGTTATCTGTGGTTGTCTTTCTTCTCCTCTTCTGAGAAAAATAAACCCTACGTGTATGTAGTCCATGGGCAGCCCTGGTTTGCAGTGCACATGGAGCGGGACTGGGGTTTATTTTCCTGCTGGCATGGCTGGTTATGGGCAGAGGGGAAAGCTGTAGCTGAAGACAGTAGTTCTTCACACAGGAGGATGTCAGCTCCTGGGATCTGCTGGGTTGGTGAGGTGAACAGTGATTTGGAGAGAGAGAGAGTTGGTCTTTATCCTGACACAGGTAATGGCCGTAGGGATTGAGCAAAGGACTGCATCTGAGAAAGGAGCCACACCAGAGTACATCAGCTCTTGGTCTCTGTGAAGAATGGAGGTCCCAGCTTGTGACTCCATCTTAATTCTACACAGAGATGCTGTGAATTGACCCTAAGCCCAGAGCAAGAGCACAGGATAGGAACCACATTGCCCTTTTGCAGGCAGCTGTCGCAGCCTTCTGCTCCAGCCTGGCACACAAAATCCAGCTCTTCTTGGTCCAGCATCTTCTTCCAGCGTCTGCATGACTTAAAATTTTCTTTTGTGGTTCTGGAGAAGCTTTTCAGCCAAAAACATTTCTCTGTGCCTTAGAGAGAAATTTTGGGACCATGTATCATCTTACATGATGGTTCAGTCTTGGCTCTTTGACCTGTGCCTGAGGGAGCTGCCCCTGTTCTCTCAAGGTCATTTGAATATCAGTGGAGACGTTCATCATCCTGGGGCCTCAAGGAAGATATTGATCACCTATGATGAATTGGCACATGTGCTGTGCAGGAGGAATGATTAGTTAATGGATGAAAGATGTGAGAGCTCATGCTTTCATCCAAGTCGCTGCTTCTTTCTCCTTCATGACACAAGGGTCCTCCTGCCCCAGTGGTGTGGGATGGTGTGGGAGATGCAGAGAGGAGAGAGACAGACAGACAGAGAGCCAGTGGATGTTGGTGGCACCTTCTCCTGGGACCACTGTCTGGTTGTTCCTACCTACTTTTACTTTCCAACTTGGCCTGACTGACCATCCCTGAGCAGTGGGTTTGCAGCAATGCTCCAGCCATAAGTGGTCCATAGGGAACACAAGACACATGGGTGAGTGCCTGAGGCACCAGTGCATAGTGGGACCATTTTGGAGTCCTGTAGCTTTGGAGTGAGGAAGAGGAGACACTCTGTGCCTCTCAGTCATGCTGCTCACCCAGCCTGCAGGAATTACTGCAAATGGTGATTTATTAAATCTTTGTAAACCAGCACGATATCGCATGTCCCCACTCTATAGAACTCTTCTGCACAAGGTGTTATTAAAAAGGGCTGTTTCTGATTGATTTTTTTCACCCCCGATTTTTTTTCCTATATGAATGTTTTGGAAGGAAAGCATATTATTCCAAACGTGATTAAGTCATTTGGAAGAGGATTATGGTGTTTCGGAATAACACCCTCTTATTCCAGAATGAGATCAGTCACACAGGGAGTTAATCGGAAACAGCTATTTTGCTCCTCTGGGGAGCCTCCACCAGCATGACAAACAGTCGGAGCTGCTCCTGCCCCTGCTGCCCACTGGTGCCTTGGTCCAAGTGGGTCTAAGGCCAGATGGTGTGTTATGGCTCAATAATTTAGAGATATGATTTAATTGCTTCTGGCCTTGACCCTGGGGTTTCTTTAGTAGTGGAACCTCAGAGTCCTCCATAGAAGTCACTACAGATATAAGCATTTTGTGACTGAAAATCAAGATGACGCGTAAAGGAGGTGCCGTCTTCAAAAGATATTTGCTTCCCCAAGAGCCTCTGCATTTATTTCAGTAGGTGCTTGACTGAGCTGCTCCAGAGGCAGCTGCATTCACGCCTCTGCATCGCTCTTCTGTCACTGTGGTGAGCTGCATCCCTTGGTCTTCACACCAGTTGT
The DNA here is from genome assembly GCF_027477595.1 of Haemorhous mexicanus. Classification (NCBI taxonomy): domain Eukaryota; kingdom Metazoa; phylum Chordata; class Aves; order Passeriformes; family Fringillidae; genus Haemorhous; species Haemorhous mexicanus. The sequence continues at coordinate 19,928,144 of NC_082353.1, forward strand.
CATGAAGACATTGGTGTGACCCATGGTCTAGAGCAGCCCAGTCTAGTGGAAGATGTCTCTGCCCATGGCAGGTGGTTGGAACCAGCTGATCTTTAGGTCCCTCCCAACCCAACCCATTCTAGGATTCTACGATGCTGTGACCATGCTGCATCCTCTGCATGCACACACGGCTCTGCTGTCACACTTCATGATGCAACAGCCCAGAAACTTGTGGCTTCCATATGCCACAAATTATATTTTTTTCATCCTCTGATACGTATTTATTATTAAAATTAAAGGGTTTCCTAAATTTTTATTTCTGAGCTGGGCCAAACACAGCTTAGGCAGTAAGCAATGCATATTTATTTCCAGCTCATGAAGGAAAAATATAACATCTTTCCTTGTGTTTCTATAATTTCTTTTCTGTGCATATGCAAATTGCTGGTTTATTTGTGCAAGATTTATGCAACTAAATGATGGGGAATTATAGAGGCAATTCAGTGCTTAGAAGGAAGAGACACAATTGCTGCAATTTGCTCGTGCCATGCGCTAATTCCTTCAGAAAATGCTTTTGCTCATTTATTTGCACCGAGCACTGATTTCTGCACCCCTAAGCAAGCTTGGGAAATGTTCTCTGGGCTCAATAGACTGCAAATGGTTTATATTTCTTTCTGCCTGTGCCATCGCCTCCCCATAATACTTTATAGCAATTAGTAACAATAATGAAATATAGCCGTGATTTCTCAGCACTGGAGAAGCACAGCCAGTGCTTGTGAATCAAGCACATTTTCTGGTCAAATTGGCCATTTAAACATGCTGCTCAGGAAGCTTTAAATCCACCTCGATGGATCACTGTGAGCTGAGCTCCACGGGGGGCAAAAACACTGCTGGAAACAGATTTTTCTCCTTTACAAAGCTGAACCTGCTCTGTGAGGTGATGCTCACAGGTTTGGGAGAACCTCTCACCCAGGCATGAACATTATGCTTGCTGACAAGCAGCATCCTCACTGCTGCAGGGAGACCTTGGCTCACAAAGAGAGTGACGGTAGGAGCTGAGAGAGCTCCCAGGTTTTTCTTCACATGCTTCCTTGGTGTGGCAAAATAGGGAAATCCTATGGGACTGAGATCATGGAATCAGTTAGGTTGGAAAAGACCATTAAGATCATTGAGGCCAATTGAGCCCCCTTTTCTCCAGACTGAGCTCCCCCAGCTCCCTCAGCTGCTCCTGGTGCTCCAGGCCCTTACCAGCTCCATTCCCCTCTCTGGACACACTCCTCGCTGTCTGTCTTGGAGAGAGGGACCCAAAACTGACCCCAGGATCAGAGGTGCCTCAGCAGTGCCCAGTACAGGGAGGCAGTCACTGCCCTGGTCCTGCTGGCCACATTGCTGATATGGGCCAGGTGCCATTGGCCTTCTTGCCCCCTGGACACACTCTGGCTAATGTTTGCTGTCAGGCAGCACCCCCAGGTCCTTTCCCACCAGGCAGCATTTCAGGCATTCTTCCCAAGCTGTCATGTCACATGGGGTTGTTGTAACCCAAGTGCAGGACACAGCACTTCACATAATGCCTTATTTCCGATGTCCGGATGCAGGATGGAGACAGGAGACAGGGCACAGGAATGGAGGTCCAGGGCCCCAGGAACTAACTTGGAGGTCCTGCATAAGGACTTGTTGTAGTTAAATGTCACAAGACAGCTGGTGCCCAGCACTTAGGAGAAAGGGAAGTGATTTAGTTTTGGTCATTATCAGAAAAACATGTGTGGAGGACAGGCAATGAGAAGAGCAGCCGTTTTCTATTAGGATAAGAGTAGGTCAGGTGTAGTTAAAACTGGGTAAATGGAGCAGGAAATGTGGCTGTATATTACTCACCCAAGATATATTGCACACATTAGCCTTGTTTGATCGGGCTATTCGGAGATTTGGTGCTCTGAGTGGTGTTTTAGGGTGGCCAAATCCAGGCTTTGTACTCTATTAAAATAAATATATTGCTCATGTTTAATAAAGTCTCTGAGTTTCCATGTAACTGAAAGTCTGCAAGTGGTCTTTGCTGGAGTCTTAATGAGTCCCTGCCTGCAATAGGCTTTTGAAGGTGGAAGGTGTGATATTAATATTGTTTATGTAGCAAAATAATTTATGAATATTCATTTAATGATGTTGCCAGCTTCCAACGTGGGAGCTCTAATGCATTTTCTCTCCTGGCAGAGAGCTGCCTCATGGAAGTGCCAGAGGCTTTGCTGTGAGGGGTCAATGGGCTGCCCTGTGCTGTGGAAATGCATCAGACTAGTGTAGCAAGGATAGTCAAAGAACTGCAAGGCTGCTCTGAAATTTGGCTGTGAAAACTACCCTAGTTTTGCAGAAGAATTAAGAAAAGTTGCTTTTCTCTATTAAAAAGCCTCATGCAATGCAGAAGGCTTTATTAGCACTGGGCAAGGCAAAATGTGTTGGGTTGGGGTTTTTTTTAGTGTGTCTGAAGATTCTGAGTCTTAATGAGGTGTGTCCTCTCAAAAGAAGTTGACAGGGAGGTGCTAAGATGGACAACTATTATATGTTTAATTTAACTTTATTAGATGATATTCTAAGAAATAATACCTTTTATCTCAACTGTATCCTTTGCAGCATCTTTGTCTGCATTTACCTTCGGTGCTCTTTGACCACTCTTTGGTGCATGGACAGGCTCTATCCCCCTCTATGTCCCTTTAGCTCCTTCCTAGGCTCTTGGATAAATATGATGGATAAATACATGCTTCTGGCATGGCAGCATCCTGCTTTCCTTTCAGGGATGGAGGACTGAGGTCCAGGTCTCTTTGAGATGCCTTAGTCCGCATGGGCAGGCTCTTCTCATGGTAGGGCGATGTAAAAGGCAGAGCAAACCTCCCTGGGGGCAAACCCTGCTCTGCAGCTCAGATCAGCTCTCCAAGCTCTGGAACTAGATGCCCCAGCTGGAGGGGGAATGTGTCCAAGCAGGGAACCTCAGCCAAGCATTGGACCCACCTGAGACATCCCAAATCCTGATCTCCAGAGAGCAGCCTTTGCTGCAGCTAAAGATGATGCTGTACACACAAAGCAGAAACCAAACTAAGTGTGGGGGCCCTTTCCCAGCTCTCTTTTCCCTGGCTGCCCCAGGGCCATGCTCGATGCATCATCCACAACCACCATCCCATCTGTGGGCAGTAAATCCTGCGGCAGCAGTCGGGGCTGACTGCGGCTTCGTTGCCCCTTTGCCTCTGACAAAGCTGTATTGTTTTGGCATGACCTGCTTTTAGTAGCCCCCTGAGGTCCAGCCGTATATCTGTCCTTGCCAGATCCTGGAGGGTGGCTGGGACCCCGGCGGGGTCAGCGAAAGGGTACGTCACGGCTGGACGGCAATTATCCTCCGTGCTGGGAAAAGACAGGGCCGAGGCTGTGCCGTGACCTGGGGTCTCTTAAAAAACCTTTGAAAGGTTCCAGGCTAGTGAAGGTTGGGTTGCTTTGCCTCAGTGCATCCTCCATATCGTCCCCCGGACATCCTGTGCTAAAAAATTTCACTTGTTCTGCTTAACAGTTACTTTTTTTGGACATCATGTAGCAAACACATCCCGCTTTGCCCTGCACTGGCACCCCTGGGCTGGAGGGAATGTCCTTTGACCCTTTCTTATTACATCCTGCAGGACTGAAGTGCCCTGCTTCAAATCATTAGTTCCTTAGTTTGCCATTCTCCAGCTCTGGGCACCATCTGCCTGACAGAGCCACTAACTGGGGTTAAACCCAAAAGAAATGGCAAATTGTGAGTGTGCAAGCTGCTCAGCTTATGTTAAACAGGAGACAGAAGCAGAGTCTGGATGAAAATAGGCAAACTGAAACCAGAAGATTGGTATCCAGAACAGCTCAGAAGGGGACAGCTGGGGGGGTGTCAATGTCCCCCTGCAATGGGCTGGAAGGGAGGCAGTCATTCTGGAGGGAAGCTCCACATGCCACCTCCCGAAACTCAGCATCACTTTATTTCTTTAATTTCCCCCAAGCAAAAGCAGCCCAAGTCCCTCTCTAAGCAAGGTCCGTGAGTCAGTGGCAGAGCTGGCCAGCCCCTTCCCATGGCTCCATCAGTCCATCAATCCACTAAAATTAAAAAAAAAAAAAACTATGGGCAGAAGGTGTTAGTTTTGGGGGAAGGATACTGTGGCCCCGGGGAGATGCCAGTGTGTCCTGTATGCATTAATGAAACACTTTCTTTCTGGTTAGGACTTGAAGGATGCTCATTGAAAATCAGGCTGCCATGGAAACCAAAGGTGTTTAGTCTTTTGGGAATGCTGTTGGACAGAGGCAGGGAGAGGTGTGGGAGGCGAGAGAACAGTCTCTGAGAAAGAGGCATTTTAGCAAAACCCTTGATTCACCATCAGTCTGTGCCTCTCTGTTGCTTGTGGCTGCTGATTGTGGGAGGGAAGGGTTTGTCCCTGTACTGCATGCTCTTCATGGCTCCAGGGGCCTCCCTTGTTCTCAGGGTGTCTGTGGATGGATGGGGCATGTGGACCCTCCCGGCTGCAGGGACAGGGATTTGCTGTGGCAGTGGTGCAGGGTGAGGAGGGGACTGGCAACCATGGAGCCCCGAGCAGCCTTGCTGCTGTGGGCACCAGGTCCCTGACAGGAGGCAGCAGGTCAGGGACCTTCAGCTGCTCAGGGACACCAGTCCTGGTACCCTACCCCCTGATCTTCCTCCCCTGCTCCTTGAGGATGAAACAGAGGAATGTGCAAGCATGGAGAAAGAATGGAATTATTGCTCTGTCATGTACCATTCATTTTAATTAATGCAGCCCGTCGGCGCTGTGACAGCAGTATTAACAAAGGTTGGGAGATTACTGCAAAACAATGTCATCTTGCTACACCTTGTCACTTCCCAGCGCTGTCCCCTGGCCAAACCCTCTCTCCTTCCCCCGTTCATTCCACTTTCCATCCTCCGGCACTTGCTGGAAGCCTGTGTCCTCAGGCAGGAACTGGGAGCTGCTCCCTCTCCTCTCAGCCCCATACAACCTCTCACCATCAGAAGTACCTACTAACGCATGTTTTAATTAGAATAATCAATAAGTTGCTTTAGGAAAAGGACGGGAGTGGGTCCCTGTTGCACGCACGGAGCAGCTCTTCATGGTGGCTCATACAACACCCTGTACTAATGCTGCTGGAGGTTGTCATTAAGGCTAATTAATTGCGAAGATACCCGGTGCTTTCTGTTGGGCATCTTTGGATTAGGGGCTGCTCAGTGCAGCAGGGGCAAACCCGCAGTGGCTCAGCCTGGGCTTGAAAGCAAAATGCAGAGAAATAGATTAAAAGAGCTAACAGCCACACTTCTTCCCATCAAATATTCCTGAAATCAGCACGCTCCTGCAGAAAACCTCAGCGCATTGGAAAATCCTCAGCGCTGAGGGCCGGGGTTGTCAGTGCCGGCTGCCTGAAGATCGATTCACCCGTGATTTGGATTTTTCCCTTTGCAGCAGTTAATGCTCTGCCCGTGTTTTGCCACCATATCCTGCTCCGTAATTACAGTGTCTGCATGGATCAATTAGCGCCGCTTAAAGCCATTAGCAGCCCAGCCCCTTAGCCCGCAGCTCATGGCCAGCAGCTCTGTGTGTGGGGAAGCCGTGGAGGGACCCATTCGCAAAGCACCTGCAGTGGGCAAGCCCTCACTTCTTTTAAATTCAGTTTTATTTTGGTTTTCCATGTTGCAGCAATCTAATGATGGCCTCAACAGGGACACCAGGATACACTTTGGCTGGCTGAGAATGTTTCATTTTGCTGGGATTTCCATGTTGCCTCTTGGGGTTGCCCAAAAGGTGACAATTCTGTTTTGTGATGTGGTTTGTTACCAGAAATTTATCTTTGTTAAGTGCCAAATCCAAAGCCTCTGAAGGTCTGGGACTGTCTTGAAGCATCCATTTGCAAGGGAATAGCAAAAACTTTTCCCAGTGTCTCATCCAGGGGAGGAGGGAAGTGACGTGAGAAGCTGAGGAGGGATGAAAGCAAACACATTTTCATCTCTGAAGGGGAAAACAAATATTCTCTCTGTGACTCAGTTTCTTTGTTAGAAATGCAAACTCTGCCTCTACTGCCCACATCACCTGCAGATCCAGAGCTCTGTGGTGTTAGTTAAATGAAACTGCAGGACAACCAGAAGCTGGCCTGCTCCAGTGGGGTGGCTCAGTTAAAGGATGGAAGGCTCTCCACAAATTCATCCCAATTTATTAATGAGCATAAACACCTCAAACACCAGGTTTCTATCCCTAATATAACAATTTCCATTCATTTTTTGTCTTATGCCAAAATTTTCCCAAATGAGAGCTTTTCTTCCAAGATCTCCCCTAAAAGCACAGGTTAAAAAAGTCCTAGCAGAAGCCATGGCTGTTAATCAAATCTTGTAGCATTAATATTTCCCATGCAGGGACTTTTTCTCTATTTTCCTTCCTTTGATGAAAGGCTTTACTGGGTTTAATGCTGACATGTCCCAGCCTCTGTGGCCTGGCTGTCCCTGGGCAGAGCTAGTGTCCCCAGCAGGGAGAAAAAAACATAAATAACTCCAAGGTGCTTGCATTTTATTCCTATTGCTTGTAATTTTATCATATAAGAAAAAAAAATTAAGCTGGTGTGAACCCATATTTTCAACAGGACTGAGGTACTCCATGTTCTGGAGACCTCATGGACCCCTCATGTTGGTCCATGAGGCAACTTGGTGGTCCCTGGGAGAAGCTGGGGGGGGTGGGGCTGATTTCCCAGGCCCAAATCATAAATCATGCATATAAAAAGTCACTCAGGGCACTCTAGCCCAGCATGGGGCAACTGTAAATATTTTTGATCTAAGGGATTATTTTCTCTTTGGGCAGTGTCTCACTCTGTGTGTGACATCTCATTCCTAGATCGATGTTTTATAGGCACGTGGGCCCTTGTATCTGCTCATGGTTAGTCAATAATGCCAAAACATATGGGCTGTCGTGTACTTTTCCATGTATTCCTGTTATATAGGCTCCAAAAATAACTTGAGGGTTAAAAAATAAATAAATCTCGAGGATGGTATTGTTTGTGCTAGATAAAATCCTGTGAACAAAGCAATTGGCATCATTTCACTTGCAAATTGAGCAGTGAAGCAAAATACCATTTATGAAACTGTAATTTATTCTTGGAAAATCAAGCACTTACAATGTCGGCTTGTCGCAGGTTAAGTTACAGAAAAGGGAAAAAATAGATTAATGATGAACGTGACAACATTTCAGGGGAAATCATCACAGCTAAAGCCTTTGAAAAGCCTGTTTGCTCCCTGAACAAATGGGATCTTTATTTTTTTCTCCCAAGAATATTAAACCAGGGATTGCTTTAGGTCTCAGTGGTGCTGGCAGCAGCCGAGCAGGCAGTGGCATGGTCTGAGGAGGTTCTTGTACCCCCTTTACCCCCACTCTGCTGCATCCTGTGCTGGGGAGCCCTCACTGCTTTTGGAATCCAAAAAGCAAAATCTGGCTCATTATTTTTTTCCCTGAGTGCAAATAGTCCATCCCTTAAAGATCCTCTTTCTTGCAGATGTTCTTATTATATTCACAGAATCACAGACTAGTTTGGGTTGGAAGAGACCTTAAAGACCATCCAGTTCCAATCCCCTGCCACGGGCAGAGACCTTCCTCTAGACCAGACTGCTCCAAGCTGGCTTTGAACACTTCCAGGGTTAGAATATTCTTATGTTTTGGTTCTGTACAACTAACACCAAGCAACGTGAACAAGCAGCTCTCAAGTGCAGGCATCACCAGTGCCACCAGTGGGGCACCAAACCCCATCTTCAGTTCCTCCATATGATTCACAGATGTTCCTTAACAAAGGTCTCCCAGGGTCTCTCCTTTGCCCTGGCTTTTATTCCTTATCCCTCTTAGCCTTTTCTGTCCAGGAGTACACTCTCCACTGACAGACGCCCCTTGAGAGCCGGCAGACACCATGGAGTTGTTGCAATGGGGATGGGAAGAAAATGAGTATAATTTGCACAAGAGGAGGAGAGATCTCATCAGAATAAGTCCATAGGTGATGAGGAGGCGTAGCCTTGTCTCCTGGCATGTGGGACTTTATGGACCAGTTGGAGCCACAAATCCCAGCCTGAGGCTGTACTCTGGGTGGGGATCTTATATCTTTATTTAGGGAAATATCAGCAAATAGTCCCCCATGATTTCTGCGCCAGCATCTCTTAGGTCTCACTGTTAAGTTGCAATCACTGCCATGACAAGGTTTTTGGGGCAGGAATGGGTGTTTCCATGATTCTGGCCGAGGCATCGCTCATCCCCCGCGGCGCTCGCTGAAGGTGATGGTAAAACGGAGTTCACAGCCGAGGAGCGATTGCCGGCTGTAATAGTGTGTCACGTATTAAGGGAGCATGTTTGAAACCACGTTATATTATTAAAATTCATGGGAGTGATTTATAGGGGTTTTTAAAAACAGCAGCTTGCCAATATAAATTGGCTTAGGAAAGTCAACTGTAATCCACCCAGGTCCAAATAATGACATTTCCTCCAATACATCCAAAAAGCTGAAAAGCAGAAAATAATATCCAGGCTCCAGAGATAAGGCGAGCACCCAAGGGAAAAAGGACTCTGAAATATTCATGCAGCCGTAGATTGGATGGTGGAAATGGCCATTCCCAACGGCTGCGTTTAGGGACTGATGAATTTAGTTACTGTACCTTTATATTTATCGCTCAATAAACAAGACAAGCTCCTTTACAAGGCCGAGCAAGACTAATTTAGCTATTTTAGTGATAAGGAAATGGCTTTCTGGGCAAGGCAAGGTGTTGGTAATTTTGCATGAAATTAGGAGACTTTTAATTTAGCCAAGGCAGCGAGCACTCGTGGGGTCTGAAGGTGCTGGGAATAACAGGGCTGGAGGTAAAATCTGAGGATTAAATCCCTCCTGGAACAGTGGGGTTGGGGTGCTCACCCTGGATTTTGGGGGACAGAGCAGACTCTTTCCAAGTCACCTGCACCTGCTGATGAATATGTTCCAGCTCTTGATTTTTAAGATGATATTTGGAGGCTTAGGCCATTGCTGTAAAGGTTTTACAGCAGCCGTGCTGGAATCGTGGCTCTGTAAAAGTGTCAGCAAATGAAGTGGTGATGCCCGAGTGGTATTAATGCCAAAATGACCTTTCCAATAGTTAGGGCTTTATAGGATATTATAAATTCTCCCTGTGTTGGCAGGGTTATAACTAGGACATTAGCAGTAACATCTCCAGCAAAATCTGGGGAGGAATGAGGTGTTTGGAGCTGAAAACACCCAGCTTAATTTTTTTTTTAGTGTTTCTGTAGCTGAAGAGTTGATTTGAGATGTTTCCAGCAGAAATTTGAATGCACATGGTCAAAAGGAGATTGCTGCTATTAAAGACAAGTTTTAAGCACTCAAGTAGAGTTTTTTTGAGGGTTGTTAATATTTCCAACAGCCCAAAATCAAAGTGATTTAAACGTATTGCTTGGGGTTTTTTATTTCTTTAGTTTCTAAGACTTCAGATTAATATTGTCAAACCTTTTTTTTTATTGCCATGAAGGCAGGGAAAGTCCTTTTTAATGAAAGCCACAAGCTCTATACAATACCTTGACTCTGCAGCTGCTATCTACAGTACCAGATTTCACTGAACTTATATGAAAATCCCCTGAGTGAGCCCACTCTGATTTTTTTTCACCTCTTGTGTTGCCACTGGGAAATAAAATCAGTTTTTATGCTGGTATTTATTATGAAGTATATATTTAGACAATCCATGCTGCAATTTAGCCGTTCCGAGAGCTTCGGGGAGTTGTTTGAAGGAACTTTTCACTCACCTGCTTATTGAAACCCCTTTAGAAAGAGCTGCTGGGCTCACTCTCACTCCTTTATTCCCCACAGCCTCTACTTTGCCTGTCCTTTGGCATCGAAGGCAGCAGCAGTAGCACACAGGACAGTGGCAGGAGGGTGGCTCATGGTTCACAGCCCATTTTGGGGCAAGGATGCATCTTAGAATCCCAGAATGGTTTGGATTGGAAGGGACCTTAATAATCATTCTGTTCCCACCTCTGCAGGGACACCTTCCTCTATCCCAGGGTGCTCCAAGCCCCATCCAACCTAACCTTAGATACTTCAGGGATGGGGCAGCCACAGCTTCTCTGGGCAATTGTACCAGGGCCTCCCCACCCTCACCTAGCACTGCAGGCAGTAGGAAAAGCAGCTGCAGCAATAGCTGAGCAAGAGCCAAGATTAATTGGAAATTGATTTGCACTTCTAAGCACAGGTGTTGCACTGTGACCCTAGAGGTCTCATCTCACCCAGCTCCCAAAGAGCCCCCGTGCTCCAGAAGGACTCTCCTGATGGCTTGGCTGGAGTTTATGAGCAAAGCATCAAAATAAAAACCCCTCGGCCCTTAAATGCTGAATTTTGGAAGCTGCTCTTTGAGAGGAGTCAGATTCATCACCACTTAAGTGGTGATGCCCCAAGTTGCCCTGAACAATCCCCACACCACAGCCCTGAATATGAAAAGAAAAGCTCCACACAGGCTCATTTATTCTAGTTTTATTTTCCTTGTACAAGTAGCCACAGGCTAAAATCTAAACAGAGCAAACTACAAAAAACCTGGGTTTTATTATTATTTTTTTAATACAGAGCTAACAATCGTGGGATCAGTGGGATTTCAATATCACGACAGTTCAAAGTAAGAAAGGTAGAAAATAAACAGTAGAAAAGTGCTTTGCAATTTGGGTTTTTAGTATTACTGCTAACAGTTGAATCCCAAAAAGGACTGGGACAAAGGTTTAGCATTGGTTTTATTATGATTTTCTTACAAACGTAAAGATATTGCAAGTTTAAATGATGGAAATAGGATCAAAGTACAAATCCCTCTTTGCTTTTTAAGTCGGACCCTGATCCAAAGCCCCGTGAAATCAGACTTGTCCCCGACTCGCTTCGCACTGGCCCCGTCCCTTCTTCCCACACGGTGCTGAAGCCCAGGCTCTGCCCTTGGAGTAAGCCTGGAGCCATTTCCCCGATTCCCCGTCTTCCAGGGGTTTCAGTGCCATGGCCCTGTGCCAGCAGTGCTTTCGCCTGGGGGTGCTGGTGCTTCACTCGTCCCCATCTCCCTGCCCGCAGCTCCAGCCCAGGCACCTTCCTTTTCCTTTCCCTTTTTTTAATTTGGCGGGTGAGGGAAATAAATGAGCTGGCATCAAATTGCTCGATGGGATCTGTAACCTGCCTGCTCCAGCACGCACGGGGACGGATAGATTTCCACACACTGTTTGCACAGATGAAGCAAGGAGCTCCCCCCACTTTGTTTTCATAAGCTTTTAATTTCCTTTTTTTAACCAATTTTCCCAGACTTAAGTGCTATCAGAGAGGGCTCAGACACCGCACTGATCCCCCCTGAAATGCCATGGGATGGTTATCCCAGAGGAACACCCCACAGGCAGCAAAACTCTTCCCTTCACTATCCAGAGGCAACAACACTTCATAGCTTCTCTCCTCTTATTGCCAATTTAAAACCTACAGTCCCTTGGTATAATTTTGGGTGGAAGCTTTAAAATTCCCAAACTGGTCCAGCACTTAAATGTATCAGCCCCTTTACAAAACGAGGAAGAAGAAAGATAACGATAGACAAATAAATACCTGAATCCAACAGTGTGAAAATACCCTGTCACAGCATAAAACTATTCCCTGTTCAACTAAAGACAATGTGGATACTATCCCTGAGGAAGCAGCCATCTCTGGTTAACTTGAGATCTCCAAGAATAGGTTCTGCCCATTATGGGTTACCAAAAATTAAAAAAAAAATCAGCTTTTGGATATTTATTCCTTCCTATAATTTATCTCACCACAGCCAGAAAATTTTGGGGATCAGCTGAGAAAAGGCAACAGGTTGAATTAGTGTAATTATTTGAAAAATACTGTAGGATCAGATTCCTACCCCAAACACAGGCAGTTTCCAGCAGTTTGCACTGGATCTAACACCTGCCTGATATCCAGTGGTTGTATCTCTGGGTAGAACTGATTCCTCTCATCAGGAAAAAGTTGGGGGGAGAAAAAAGGCATAAGAAACCTGGCAAGCTGTTCCTTAAATGTTGTGGTGTGTAAAGGAGTGTGAAGGGGGTGCTGCCCTTGGCTGGCAGGTGGGTGCTGATGGTGAAAGGCCCTGGGAACCACCCTGGGACTGTCTGGCTGCCTCAGCCTCTGCTCTGGGGACATCAACTGATGCCTCGACCCCTTTCCTATGGCACAGCCCATCTGCCACACACGGGGACCTACTGTCCCATATGCACCTAAATACAACGTGTCTGCCCGAGTACAACTTGTCTACTTGAGTACAACTGTGCCCCGAACACAGAATTAAATTCTATCAGTTTCCTTCAAACCCAGGGCAGCAGTTTGGATGAACAAAGGACAGACTGTCCCCCATGCTGAAACCAAACACAAGCTCTTTTTTAAATTCTTTTTTCCTCCTCATTTCACAGATTAAGGGCCAGACATTCACGAGGTGATGTTTGGGGTTTTGGGTTGGGACAGTTTTGCCTCCAGACCCGTTCAAGCACTGCAGTACAGCGAGTGGGCTGTTACGTGTCGCTTTTCCAGCTTAGTGGCAGCCAGAGGCACAAAGCCAATATGTAATTTTGAGTGGGTTTTTTTGCCCAGTTTGGTGGACTTAGATAATTTAGGGAAGACCATGGATCCTCATGGATCACCAGACTTCAGCCTCATCCCTTCAGGGGCTGAGCTGCCACAACTGTCTGTGTTTGGTCCCAATGGTACAAATTGATAAAAGCAGAAAAGAAACCCCAAAAAAGAGGAAAAGCTAAACATCTAAAAAATAGTCTTTAAAGATTTACATCCATCTTCAACCATCTCAAACCAACACAGAATCTGCATTGGTTTAAGCCACCATGTTTCTGCATAATTAAAAATAACAAAAGAAAAAACTCTATTCTTGACATACTATTATATTCCAACTAGTCAAATGGCACAGAATTTCCCTTTAATAAAAGGAAGTAGTGACAAATACTTGTTACTATTACAATATCACAATAATATGATATTAAATTAATAGCATGTTCACAGCTCCAGGAAGTCTGAGCTGAACACTACTCTAGGTTCTGTGTTCACTTTGGCAACGGTACTTATTCAATGTGAACGGCAGCATTACACACATGAAAAAAAACAATAAAAAGAAAAACTGGGCTGGAGTGGGAGCAGGATGGCAGGAGAGGATCAGGTTGTCTTTGATATGAGGTTATAACTCGAGCTGTATGGTGTCTTCTCCTCCCTCCTGCCTTGCCCTAACCCCGGCATCCTCTGGCTCCTGTGATGGGTGGGCTGTGCCCTTGGTCTCACGCAGCGCTGTCCCCCCAGAGTCCTTCCCCAGGCTGTCTCCAGGTCCAGCATCACAGGTGTGAGCAGGGATCATCTGACAGCCCATTTAGCCTCTTTGGTGGGGTGGGGAAAGGCTGTTTGGGGGTGTTAATGCCAAAATATAACCCTTTGATCTTTTCTGTTCTGCATGATGTCTACAGGAGGACGAATTTTAATGGAAGAGGGCTAGGAACACCGAGCCTGAACAGCTCCTTGCTCTTGAGGTTGGTGCCATTACATCTTCTTGGGCCAAGCTGGATGAGGACAGAGTCCTGCTCCCAGGTAACCCTGCCCAGCACCAGGACTCAGCTCAGGGAAGAGGCATTTACTCAGCCTCCTGTATATTGTACTATTTACACAGCCATTGGTTGCATCCCATTGCTAGCTGGGCAGGTGATGGGGGTGTTTTTGACACAAGGGACTCTCCCACTGGTACCATTTTAAAAAATGCAATTCATCCTTTTAAAAAACTTAAACTAATTTCCTTTCCTGATTCCATTCACTGTCCTTGTGAATACAGCAACGTTTGATTTACCACCACCTACACAAAGAGATCAAACCTTCACATTTGCCTGGATTTAACCACCTCACACAGCAGGGAAAGGGCTGCCCTCTGGCACCAGCTGGCACCTGGTGTCCCTGTCCCCCATGTGTGCCCCCATCTCACCCATGGGCAATGCCGGTCACACACTGACTCACAAGGCTGCACCACGCCAGGACAACCCAACCTCTACAGTGTCAGGTTGGTGGTTGATCTCTGGATGGGACAGACCCTCTCTTTGGTGTCAGGAACTCCTTTGCCCACCATGGGCATGGGGAAGGGGCAGCTCTGGCAGCCCCCAGAATCCTCCTTGCCTTGTCCCTCCCGAGGAACCGAGCCTTTTTTGGCTCCACTCATCCTTTGGACATTCTGTGGCTGGGATGGCGCTGGAGGAGCTGGGGGCAGCTCAGCAGCATCTCAAGTGCTCTGCTGGGGAAGTGCTCTACTGGGGCTTCCCCACAGTGCTCCCGATAGCAGGGTGGGCTTTGGGACAAGACAGTGATGTCCAGGTTCCCACCTCCCAAGGGTGTGTTGTGCTGCTTGTGCCAGTGCATGCCATAGATCATCCTGCTGGGAATCAGCCCTGGGGAACAGTACACTGATGTGGCAGGAGGGTGCTCTAGCCCCAGCACTGGAATCTGAGTACTCCATCTCTTCAAACCTAGGATGGAACCAGTGCCCAAATCAGCCCTGGAAGGCAGTGGTGCCAGGGAGCCACAGGGCATCACGTTGCTTATCTGTGAAAGCCCCAACAATCTTTAAAGTAAAAAACCACAACACAAATCTCCGCCACACAAAATCACACTGGAGCCCCCAAAAGTAAAGCTCATAACACCAGTGAAGCATCGTGCTTCATGTGGGGCTGGGTGGGAGAGGCAGGAATTGAGGGGGAGGGAAGGACAAACACACACACACACACACACATACACACACGAGTTTCTATCACACTTGAGGTAGAACATTGCTTTCAAAGGTTTGGAAGTGCTTTACATGGGAACGACAACAAGGAAGCCACCAAGGTGGCGGGTACAGAGCGTGACTGCTGAGGTAGGACCATGCTTGTACTGACCAAGTGCTATGCTACTTGTTTGTTTGAACACGAAGGAAGACGCAGGTATTTCTGCTTCCCAGAAGACATTCATTCCGGTTGAGGTAGGTTCTGAGTTCACTCGGGTTGTCTGTCCAAGTCTTTCAGTAGCCCTCAGGCATCCTTTGACACACACACACTCTTTTTTTTTTTTTTTTTTCATATTATTTAGAGTCAATCAGCAAAAAAAGTATCCTGAGAAATAGTAAAAGTGTACAAAATCATCAAATCCACGGAGAGACAGCCTTCCTAGGCTCAATTTTTGGAGTCAAGTTAGAAGGATTTTTCCAAATCCAGTCTTCTGGAAATAAAAAATAGATCCAAAAAGTAGTCCTAAAGCTGCTGATCAGGAAAAAGTCTGGGATGCCAAGAGATGGGGGCTCCACTGTATCCCCAGTCTGTCAGAGACTGGAGAGTTTGCCAAACTCTGCCAAGGAGTCTGTTACGTAGCAGCTGTGGGGAAAATCCATCATGACCACTCTCCAGACAGCCATCATCGGAAGAAACACATTGAGAGGCTCAAGAGAGGTCAGAAAGATAAACTTCACAGAGTTTCCAAAAGGCTGTATACATACATATATATATATATATATATTTATATATATATATAAAAATAAAGCAAAACAAAAAAATAACAATCAGACCGTAGAAATCTTCAATTGACCTGAGATTGACAACTCGTAAAGACATCACCAGCCGTGGGTTTGGTTTCTGGTAACTCCTACAAGAGGCTTTGAGTCTTGGCAGTTTTATCCTTCATTGGCAGAACCGTGGTTGGGAGCCGGAGCAGCAGGACTGCTGGCATGGGAGTTTTTTGGGAGGGGGTCTGGCTGCTCCTCAATGATGCTGAACTCATCTAGAGGGAGTGTGGAGATCTGGGTTTCATCATGGGGGGCTGACAGGCTGTGAGCCGACTGGAGAGAGAGAGAAGGGGACAATGCAGTGACAGTGACAGTGACAGCTCTCTGATGCACAGCCAGGTGTGCTCCCATGCTGCTGGACTTACCGTTATTCCCTTCTCCTGCTGCTCCTGGGATGGGGATGCTGGGAATAACCTCTCCAGCTCATTCATATCCAGCTGCTTTCCGTTCAAGTCCCGGTCATCCCTGTCTCTACGAGTGGCCCCGTTTAGGACAAGTCCTGTGGCACTCCGCT
Organism: Haemorhous mexicanus; assembly: GCF_027477595.1. NCBI lineage: Eukaryota > Metazoa > Chordata > Aves > Passeriformes > Fringillidae > Haemorhous > Haemorhous mexicanus. The sequence goes on from NC_082353.1 coordinate 19,944,250, forward strand.
GGCTCCGGGGGATCTGAGGGGTTGACAGCTGCTCCTGCACATTTTTGCACATCAGCAGCCTGAAAAAAAAGAGATGGAGTCTGAGAGTGAAAGAGGTGGTTCATCCTCTGTTCCTTCCCTCAGACTGGCATCTGCCTTCTCCCTGTGCTACAGTCCTTCATCCTTCAATCCATCCTATAAAGTCCAACACTCCACTGGGGATGTAAGACTCAGGTGGGCACACTCACAGTATCAGGGACCGCCACCCCTTGTGAGCAGTAGCATGAGTATCCCTACCTTCCTCGGTACCCAAACATAAGGAAGAGGATGCAGAATATGATGCACGTGACGCCGATGTGGATCCCGATGATGATGCCGGTCGTGGAGGTTTTATTGTTCTGCTCGTCCTTCATGCAGTCACAGGGAGGATTCAGCACTGCCAGGAAAAGGTGGATAGGTCAGTGGGGCTACTCTTCTATTGCTCCTCCGGCTTTTGGGGAGCCCAGAGCCAAAGTTAGAGCCTTGGGCAGTGCTGGGAGCTGTGTATGGGAAGAGTAGAACCACATGGGAAGCAGGGTTTCACTGCCTGCCTATGCACCTCCCTTGCTCCCAGCACCCCAGGAAGGGAGACACAGCAAGCATAGGACTGGAATATCTGTAGTGAACCATCCCCATTACTGGACACAATTTATGAAAAAAACCCACTCTGATGTTAATTTTTGCAATACCCCATGCTAAAGTGGGAGGTAAGAGGCAGGCACCACACCAGAGCAGGCTGAAACCTGATGGAGTAGACAGATGTCAGTGAGATTAGAATTTACTCCAGCACAGACAGAAGAGTAATAACTATCTCTTGAAGATATTCCCACTGGAGACTTAAAAGTCTTCCAAGAGCAGCAGGATGTTTTTTACACATAGATGAATATGAAAGGTGCGATCAGTTAAGGGATTCCCTCTAGAGGTTTCTCCTTTGCTGCCACGTAATATAGAGCTCACCCTCTACAGCCATTTCCCTTTCCAAAGCCATGTGTCCTCCCTTTTGACCAGTGAGGGACAAAATATCCAGGAGAGCTCCAGGAGAGCAGAGATGTTCAGTGCACCGTATCTCACCTGAGGATGGCAGCTGGTACCTTATGCATGGGGGGTTGTTCATGTTCATAGCCTCACCTCTGTCTCAAGTTTAGGGGACAAACCTGGCATGTGCAAAACATTTGGTTTGTCTTCCCGCCATTGGCAAAAAAGCCATCCAGGTGCTCTTAGCCCTGCAGACTTTTGCCTCAACATTATTTGTGATACTAAAAATAAATGAGTGGCTGAAGGTGAGATGATGGTAATGCCACAGGGGGCACACAGGATGCGTTTGGCCTCACCACCTTCCTGCAGAGCCGTTTCCCAAACCAGCAGCAAGACCCAGGTCCCATCTCACCTGTCCTCTCCACAGTTTCCCTCAGGGACACGAAGCGGACAGTGGAGTTTCCATCCCCGTGCTGGTTGTAGGCAAGGAGCTTGACTTCATACACCACTGACGCATCTGCCCAGGGGGACACAAGAGGGACAGTTCAGGTGTAACCATGAGCCTTATCTCCCCCAGTGATGCTTATCTGGGAAAAGAACATCTTACCAAATACACACAAGATGTTGCAAACAAGTACCTGTTGCTGGGAATGCACCCACAAAACCTGGGGGACAGCTGCAGCATTTAGGGATTGGGATACACATTTGCAGGAGCTCTCTCCTGGAAATCACAGCAAGGTAGTGAGGGGACATGGATCAAGGTGTCACCATACTCACCCAGGTGGGTAATGTTGTAGGCTGTGATGTTGCTGGCCAGGAGCACTGGACCTGTGTACTGGGAGAGGTGGACTTTGCGGTAATACAGCTTGAAGCCTTCGTGCTGGCCCAGTTTGATGGAGGGCTCCCACGTTGCCTGCACGGTGGTGCTGTTAATGACTTTAATAAAGAGGGATGGCATGGCTGGGACTGAAAGAGAGAGAGAAGGACAGTGGGTTGCATGTGCTTTTTCAGTCTTCGTGATGAGAAATTCCTCAGCAGCCTTTCCCTGCAGTCACTGCACCAAAGAATGTGCCAGCTGAGACTGAGAAAAATCTGAGCAGACCAGAATCTGGTTTAACAGCTTTGAACTTCTTCAGGGAGCTGAAGGAGTTTGCAAGGGCTCCCTCTGCTAAGATCAGCAAGCAGAAACTACTTTTACACTTTGGTTGCAATATGATGCTCAGTCAGGCCGGGTCAGGGCAGGAATGCAGCGACTTTGGCAATACGTTCTCAAATTCCAATTTTTTGCCCTGACCCTGAGGCACAGACCTTTCAGAGTGATTAATGCCCCTGGCAGGAAGGAGCCAGAAGGGACGGAGCTGGAGACATCTGTCTTAAAAGTGTGCTAGGTACCTGCACTGGCATGCAAGGGGCTTGCTCTCCCCATCAGCTTTAGGAGGGAGATTTGTGACTGTGCTGGGGACTCAGGAGAGAACCAGAGCATCTTCATCAACAGCCCCAAACAGCTGAGCAGCCTGAAATCCCTGCACAGCTGGGGCTGGTTTGTTTTGGGAGGCAGGCACTTACCTGGCCTGAGGGGCACACAGGGGGTTTGCTGGGAAGATGTCCCTGCTGCTGATTCAAAGTCCACCAGGAACATGCTCCAGTCAATGCCCCAAACCCCTGCCCTTATTCTCGGGGTGTGCTGCAGAGTGGGTCAGAACATTCCCTCTCCAGATCCCCAAAAGGCTGCCTGGCCCCATCCCGCCCCATTGATCTTGCTTGAGAGGCAAAGATCTGCAAATTAAAGCCAATTTTCTTGTGATACCTGGGTTTTCCAAAGCTAGCTCTGCCCCTAGCCCAGCCTCATGCCCTGGGCAGCACTGGGGCCATGTTTCCCCCTCCCTCCCTTTCTCTACGCTGATCACAGCAATACCAGATGTGTCTCAGCAGGACATTTCACTGATGATTTTTTTCTCATTTCCACAAAATACCCCCAGGCTAAACTCTCCCGTCAGTTCCCCAACCTTTGGCACCATCCAGAAGGTGCAAAGCATGAGGTGCTACAGGCTCTGCCCTGCCCAGGGCTCTGCTCCAGCACCGGCACTACAAGGGAGACTAGTTTTTGGGCACCAAGCTCAGCTCACCCCACAGCACAATCATCCAGCAGAACAGGTCTACTTCTCCAGCAGCCTCCAGGCTTTGAGGTAGAGCTATTTTTCCAATCCCACATGATTACAAGCTCAGCAGTTCCCACATACAAGGCTTGCTGGGCTTACACTGGACCAAAGCTGCTTTCTGGCTTGTTTCTCCCCAAAGGGTTTCTAAGGATGAGCTGTGCAAACCTGGCCTTTGGCACAGAGTTCAGCACAACCATTAGTGAGTGATGGGGAAAAGCAGATGAAACGTGGCCATGTCAGTCTAAGACTGATGAGAGCTAAAAAGGGCATTTCCTCAATTTAACAGTAAAACTGCACAGCACAACCGTTTGCCTTTTCCCAAGTACTGAGAGCTCAAGCTTTCCCACGAGGAGATTTAGAGGAAGGATGGATGCCTCTCCAGCTGAGCAGGAGGGTCTGGGCAATCCTGTCTCTTCCCAAAGTGATGTCCTCCTTCAGATTGCAGGGGCTTTGCTTGACGTCCTCTGAATAAGCCCATGGAGATGAACAAGTCCCTGCTGACTGCCACGCATCTCCACGTGGATTCAAGAGGAAAGACCCAGTGGTCTGGGTGACATAAATGAGATCTCATCCTGCTTGAGTGCTGCCAGTGTGAAAAAAGAATGGGCTAAAGTATTCCTTCTTGATAGGATTTATTCTGATATGCATTTCATTGCTGGGAAAGCTGAATTTAACAATTCCTGGGTGCAAAACACGGAGTAAATTCTATTTATATCAGAATGTGCCATTCCTCCCAAGGCTGCGTATTTTTGCAATCCAATTAAATACTCCTTTTTTCTAATTCTCCCAATTCCCTCCAGGGCAAAAATCCCCACTCTGAGAAGTTGGACTCTTGCTTAAAGCATCACTTTTCCAGCCACGGGTGAAAATACCACAGAAAGGGAAATTATCACATTATCCCATGGACAAAGAAACACTGATGTGGGCCATCCTGATTTGTGAAGAGTTGGCTTTATTTTATGGTTGCAGAGCCTTACATTTAATAAAAACCACAAGAATATCTCTCCTTCAAAATATGGAATATAATGTATTTATTCAAACTTTGAGTGTATATATATATATATATATATGTATGTATATATGTATAATACTGATTATAGGTATAGGCACTCGCAGAATGCACGTGCTGTTTATAATGTGATTACACAAATAAGTGTATACAATGGAATATATCTGTCTGTGTGTAAATATATGTACACACACCAGCAGATAGGTGCTTCACAGAAGTAGATATTAGACATAATATGGAGCTAATATAAGTGAGGTATCTCCCTCACTCTAAGGGCTGGGATACTTGTTTTCCTCTTCCGTGCTGTTTGGAATTTTCCCCAGGTCATTTGAACTTTCTTCTTGAAGGCGTCTTTAGCCGAAGATGACTAAAGGAACAGTCTTCATCCTAGAGATATGTCAAAAAGTCCTGGAGAAAACCCTAAAAAGCATTAAAAGACAAGAACAAGGAGTGTGTGCTGCTTAATGAAGCAGAGAGCATTTGAGATTTAAAATACCATGGCATTTGTGAAATGGCATAAAGGAGAATGACAGGGAGGAGGCAGAAGGGCCTTCCCAGAGAGTGAGGTTTATGGAGGAGGACAAGGTTCACTTGAGTCCCTTTTCCACAGAATCTTCCCTTCTACTTTCCATCCAAAATCAGCGCTGGCACAAAGGAAGGAGCACTGTGTCTCTAGAAAGCATCAGAGGCTTCAGCCAAGCGCCCTCTCAGCGTACTGCCAGCCCTGAGAAGCTGATGGCCCCAAGCCAAAAGTAACTCTCTTCCTCTGTTTTCTGTAGAATATTTCATATTCCTGCTCCAAACAATACCAGCATAACATGGTCACTCAGACCAGCTGGCAGCATCTCTGCTGCCATGGCTCCACTGAGCTGTCCCTGGCTGCTGGATATGGCATCTTGGAAAATCCATCCTTTTCTGAAGCTGTTAGCACAGATCCAGGGGCTCCCCGAGCTCAGAGGGGACTCAGCTCTCCTGTGCAGGTTGGGAGGGCACAGGGTAAAATGGCTTGGCCATAAGAAGAGACAAATCTGCAGTGAAACCTGAATTTGGTGACAAAAGCTACTCGACCCTGGCTCTCTGAGCTGCTCTCTCCTCTGTGAGCAGAAGGCAACAGGCAAGAAAACTGAACAAATGAAGCCAGAGCTGGAGCTTTTAAATATCTTTTTACCTTCCTACCAGGCAAACATAGGCTGGGGTTGAGTGATCTGAACCAAGTCAGCTCGTCTATCCAGGACAGGGAGCTAATTCCTGAAGCTTTGTTACACAGGACAAGCCTTTTTAAAAGGATAGCAGGACAGAGATACCTTAAAACTTCAGAGAACCAGGAAATTTATGATCCCATTACCAGATACCTAACTATTCATGATTGAAGGTAATAATGACAAAAACTCCTCTCTCATTTGACCTGGACTTCTGCAGAGTCACCAAGCTCTGTTGAGCATGGCTGGCTCACAGCTTCTGGGGCTGAACTTGGAGCATCGGGTCAGGGAGTTTCAAGTTTTGCCTCAGCCCATCCTTCTGCCTCTAAATTGTGAGGAAAAACAAACTCCAAGGGTGACTGATTCCCTGCAGAGTACCAAGGAAAATAAACTTGCAGATCAACAACCCAACAGGTGAGGATTTACTGGTGTTTTTGCTTAAATTCTGTAATGAATATCTGAAAGGGCTGAGAACAGAATGAGAACTGCATCCCCCACCTGGAAGTCAAGACACTTCCATTTGATCCTAAATAGCATCCTCACACCAAGGCCCTCTCTGCTGGAAATTCATAATTACTGAATGTTCATAAGAATGATTCCTAGGAAATTAGTCTCCATATCTGAGACAAGCTAGGATTCAGAAATAGATGAGTCTCTAGGAAAACATTCTTTCAGTTCTGACTGACATATCACACTGGGGCTGTGGTTTCTACCTGGTACCTGTGTGCAAGGATGCTATATTAAAACACCCACTGTCTTACTAGGGAAGCTAACTGGTGGCCAAGTCAGGAGAAAAAAAGCCTTAGAGATCACCCTAACTTCCCACTGAAACAGAAAGCTGCTCCAGGGCATGGATTTGTAGGTCAGGACAGCTCAGCTCTAGTGTGATTTGCCCTGGATAGAGCAGAAATAATAAAATCTTTGAAAGTGTGGCACTTATCAAGTAAGAGGTGTGAGTACCAGAGCTGCTGGAAGATGATGAGATGCTGCTTGAGCAGGAAGTCTGCATTTAGCAAGGAGTTTAGGAACAGCCCAGAGCAGCTGCAATGCACGAGGCCAGGCAGGTTTGCACTCACCCCCTGCTACAACATCAGCTGGCAGAGGCGATGCTCTGTTTAATCAGTCAACCCCCCTGCAAGGATACAAGTGAGTTTTACACAATATCCCAGGGTAGGAGGAGCAGCAGGAACAAGGAGCAGCAACACCACAGGCTACAGTGCCACAGCGCTGCGGGGCGGTGTCGGGGTGAGCGGCGCTGCTGCTACACACAGCGGGCGTCAGCATCTGAGGGTCCCTGCGCAAAGCATTCCTTACCTTCCCCCAGCGTGCTCACCACCGTGACTTCTGAGGCTTTGCTGGCACCCCGCGAGGTGTAAGCCTTTATATAAAAGCTGTAGCTGGTTGAGGGCTCCAGATCAGTCACTAGCTGCTGGAAGGTGCTCTTGCTAACAGCCTCCTGGTACTCCATCTCTACGGGATCTGAAATGCAAAGGGAGAGAGAACTGAGTGGTGTTAGGCTTTGTAAGAGGTAAAGAGAATAAATGTTTCAAGCAGTTTGGTCCCTGGGGTGGATATGTACCTGCTCACACACATTTCTGCTTACATGAGGCCATTGAAACTGGCAATGTTGGGACACAGCTTTGAGCAGCCTGGTCTAGTGGAAGATGTTCCTGCCTGTGGCAGGGGTTGGAACTGGATGATCCTAAGACCCCTTCCAACCCAAACCATTCTCTGATTCTCTGATTCTGTGATCTCTGCATGCTTTGCCAGAGAGCTGCATGGGCAGCAAGATTTGACTATGCAGCTTCATCCTCCCCACCCTTTTGATAAATACAATGGTATATTTAGTATTTGCAGGTATTTACAGTGTATTTACAGCCTCATCTCTATCCTTCAGAAACTGGGAGGTGAGGGAAAACACTGATGGCAGCATGGACCACTACAGTGCAGACCTGTTTTTACCCAGTGGGCTGTGTTGCTGAATTACGGGAAGGCTGAGGGTGCTCTGGGCAGTGGGTGTAGCACTGTACCTGCAGCTTTCCGGATGTGCAGCACGTAGCCAATGATCTCCTTGGTGTTCTGCAGAGGCTTTTCCCAGGACACCTGGATGGTGGTTGCAGAGACAGTCTCTGCCTTCACGCTCTGAGGAGGGCTGGGCAGCCCATCAGCCCACAGCACGGTGAGGCGGGCGCTGGCCTGCGTGGAGCCCGCGCTGTTCTCGGCCAGGCACTGGTAGATGGCTTCATCGGCCTGGTTGATCCCATAGATGGAGAGAGTGCTGTGTGGGGACATGAGAGGGACAAGCGTCACACTGACTGCCATGGTGCCTGTGCTGGCTCCCATGGCAGGGCATCCCACAGCCTCTGTTTCCACAGAAAGCTTTCAGGAAGCTATGGGCTGCTGCTTTTGGGGAAGGAGAAGCCCAGGAGGTAGATGTGTCATTCCCTGTGACTGGGCAGATTATCTGTCTCAACCTGCAGATACTGTGGTTCAAGTATAGCCAGATGGGGACACAGAGTGGGACAGGGAGCAGCAGGATCTAAAGGTGTGGATTCAGGAAGATCCCAGCCACACCACGGAGCCAGCTCTGTGGCAAGTGCATCCACAGAGCCAAAACAGCTTTAACTGGCTCATCTCCAGTACCCAGTGAGACCCATCCAGGCACTGCACATGGTTGCTAAGCCAAGTCCAATCAAACACAGCCAGAAAGTCCTCTGGTGATGCTCTAATTGCATTATAGCACATTAGAGCTGTCTAAGGGTAACACTGGGATTAGCTGATTTATCCAGCAGGGTTATAGCCTCAGCTGCCTCTTCTGCACTTCCAGAAACACCATCACCATGAGCCAAAAGCCAAAGATTATGAGCAAGTCATAGCTTTTGTCTGCAGAACCTCTGAGTGTATTTTTGATGCTTGTGCATCAAAGCTTGCTGCCTTCCAGGGAAACAACCAGAGCAGCTCTTCCAGCCTGCTCTTGGGGGCTTCCATATCAGGTTTAGATGGTGTTTTCACCATCCAAGAAAGGACAGGCACTGACTACCCTGGAAAACATTCCTAAAGCAGAGGGGAAAGCCAGCCACGTACCAGCCTCCCAAATGAGCATATTCCTGGGCATGGTGCCCATCTCTGCACAGGGACAGCCAGAGTCTTTGCACGTGTGGCCACATGAACTGGAGGCCCTTGCTGCACTGCAGGATGCTCCAGCAATGGCTGTGGACAACTGGAGCAAGTTCAGGGCCAGCTCAAAAGTTGCACCACCCAATATCTTTAAAACAACACCAGTGAATACTGACTCAGAAATAATTGTGTGCCACATAAGCTCTGTCTTGCCATTTGAATGTGCAAAGCAGCTTTTCTTAATAACATCTGCTCACAAACAGGGACCCATCAATGAAAGCTCCACTCCAAGCCAAGCCAGGAACAACATGATTCAGGATGTGAATCCATCAGACACAAGGCCTCCTAAATAAATAAATAAATATTAAGTGTATCTCCCTTCTAAGGCATGGCATGGTCACTGTCACCACTGGCTACAGCTCTGGGCTGGAGCTGGAAAGGCAGATTTGACACTGGAGATGTTTTTTTACCCAAATCTGAGGCAGCAGCTCAGTTTATGGTAAAATCTGCCTACAATACCTTTGGTCCTGGGAGGGTATTCTCACACACGGGATATCCTTGGGAAAACTTCAGAAGCTCACATGAGCTTTTTCTTACTTTTCTATAAGAAATGACCCAAACCTAATGAAATCCACATCTACTACTTGCTTCTAAGGAGAAACAAATTACTTTCTTTTCCTGCAGTGAATTCTAGGTGGACCTGGAACTTGACTGCACATGAGTAAATCCCAAGCATCCCTGCTGATGCAGGGGGCACTTCAAGGCTTTTTGGGAATCACAATCAAAGCTGCCTTTTATGTAAATGAAAAACTGAACATTGGAAGTGGAAATGATAAATAACCTGCCACTGCCTGCCTGTATGTCAGAACAAACGCTTCTTCTAATTGCAGCAAAATATTGGTCTTCATATATTAAAATTTATTATTGCTGTTGATTTAACATTCCTATTTCTGCCTTGCAAATTATCGGGGGCCATGGTGAGTGGAGCAAATGTTTAACAGTCATCTATTTATGTCCTGTGCCTTTGTTTCCTTGGAAACATTGTAAATGGAATATCAAATGTGATGGTTTCAGCTGATATGGTGATTTTCGAGAATCAGCCCTAAGCTCCTCTCATAGCCACAGGCTCAACGTATCTGATTAAATGGAAGGAGAAAGGCAGAGCTGGGAGAGGGCTCGGGAAGGAAGGACCCGATGTGTGGCTCAGCTGTGTCAACAAGGGCTGACTCCTGTGAGGACAGATGGCAGAAGGCAGAATTACGCCATCCCAGAGCTGCACTCCCAGCCCTGCACAAAGCAGATGTGTGGAAGGAGCAGCAGCACTTCCTTCTGCCCCGTCAATGCAGGGATTATTTCCATGTGGCTGCTGTGCATCTGGGCACCCACTGCAGCCAGGCTGGGCCAAGAGCAGCCTTAAGCTTCCCAAGCACAAAGCAGATCTGGACCAAGGAGTATTTAGGCTCCATCACCTCCAGGTGCATTTACTTGCTCTGCTTAGAGAGAGGAAGATCTGGAGGGAGGAAGGAAGAGGGGAGCTAGGCTGAAAAGCAGTGCAAGGAGCCTGATGGCAGCACTGTGATTCTGAGGCCAAAGATTTCTCTCTCTCCTGGGAGGATATGGGGGTGAGCAAAGCTCCTCATGTAGGACACAGATGATGTGAAGGATGCCAGTGGTCCTGGAAGGATGGCATGTGGCCACTGGGACCTGGAGCTGAGCAGAGTCTCTGTCATGCACAGTCAAGTCAAAAGAAATAAATACAGTGTTTTCTGAGAAGTTGGCATGGCACATAGCTGGAAATTTGCTTCAGGCTTCAGAAAGTTAATTTTCATTGAGATTTCCTTGGCTGTGTTTGGATTTGCTGTGCAATGAGAGCCTTGGCCATCCGTTACCTGGAGCCCACGTCACCTAGAATGATACACAGACAACGGGACACTAAAACAGCTGGGCTTTTGGCTGTGAGAGCATGGACAAACTGGTGAACAGAATGCCCAGCATCTAAACACCAGTTCAATGAGAATCACCCCCCAGCATGTGGAGGATGCAGTGCAGCAGGGCCAGTGTTCAGTCCAGGTTTTGCTGCTTTTTGTCTTTTTTTTTTTTTTTTAAGAAAGCTCTAACAAAAGGAAGATCTGTAGTTGCCGTGTGAGAAGGCGCAGAGCGTCTCTGTGCATCAACCATCTGAAATATGCAGTGTCCTTTTATTTCTTCCCGTCAACACGAAAAAAATCTGTCACTTTGGGACATCTGCTGCTGGAAAACTTTCCCGCGAGTGCCAGACTGGCAGCGCCGCGAGCACGTCAGACGAGGCGAGATGCCAGAAGGCTTTCTGCTGGTCACCAGAGCCGCTCGGCGAGCCGAGGGCTCCATCACATCCCCACACAATGCCCTGACAGGCATTGATGGAAGTGGGGAGAGGAGCTGCTGCAGATTCACACCCGGCTGAGCTGAAACGAGAGGCCTCTGCTGCTCGAAAGCCGCAGTATTCCCAAGCTGTCTTCCCAGTTCATAGGCAATCAGGATGACTGATCTGGCTCGGGTCAGGGGTCCAGGCCGGTGACCGGAGATCGGCTTTCCAAAGGCTCCTCTGAAAAAGTCTGCGAACTGAAGGAAGCCTCTTCATCGATTCAGGAGCACAAAGAAGAGGGGCCCATCTGGGAGGGCATCAGCCTGCGCGCGCACAGGCGCACAAAGGAGGGAGTGTGGTGAAATTAATGCAGAGAGCAGACTGTGGCTAGCAGGGACAGCATTCTGAGTGCCAGCAGAAACAGAAAGATACTAGTGTCACATTCAGATGCCCCATCCCTGCTCTGGCTCTGTTTGTCATGACCTGTGTTGTGCTGTGCTGCACTGAATGATCTGTTCCTGGACTGCTGGCCTGTGCCACACTGGGAAGGAGCCTTTGCCTCCCAGCTTTGCAGAAATGTCCTGTAATCTGAAAGTTGCCTCAGAGATGCTGAAATTAAGGTGCAAAGCTTGAAAGTGATGCTCAGCAACCCAGAGGACACTGCATATCATTCCCAGCCCTCTGTTCTATACACATATTCTTACACATCCAGAAATTAAATACCATACAGAACATCATAGGTGAAATTGGGTTGGGTTATGCAGAAGGACTCATTTCTATTTTGCAGGTACTGCAGCTCACTGGCCAGGATCCCAGCCAATCTTGTGATTTCAGACTCCTCCAAGAGCAGCTTCTGGAAGGCTGTTGCTGGTCCCAGCCATTCAGTCTGTTTAAATGAGCCACAGGGTAAAATCACAGACTTAACTGAATCCTGCCACAGGAAGCAGAGAAGTCTTTACATCTTCAGGACCATGGGGAAGCACAAAATATCTCAGGAAAAGCTACTGGAAGGGAGGACAGAGCCTGGTAGGACTGCAGATGCAGACACCTGTGAAAGCTCTCTGCTGCTAAACTGAAAGTCTCCCAAACTTTTCCCAAGCAAGCAGCACAGATACTGGAGCAGAAAAAGATCCAGCCTTATTTTGGGGAGACTAATTTTAGGCTACACTACTATGGGCTCAGTCCTGCCTAAAAGCCTCCTGTGTAAGGCCCATTCTCTGCTGATGGATTTTGCTGTGTGCAACAGTTGGAACAAACACCTAAACTCCTGACTCAATGCACTTCAAGAGCAGCTCAGTGGAGCAGCACACAGAGAAATTACACAGGCAACTTGGTAGCAAACTAATCACAGCCAGATGAGAAAGAGACTGATGCCTGTTGCCGTTGGCTGGTCTGGGGCTGCTGCAGGCCCTTTTTGTGGCATATGGCTGTGTGATCCCAGCACAGGATCCCTGCTTGGTGCAGGGATCACGCTGATTCCCCACTGCTTAGAGGGCTTTGTGTGCTCATGCAGCCATCCTCCTTGCAAAGGCCATTTCCATGTGTCTTCCAAAGTCAAACCCATAAATTATGTTTAAATCAGGAGCAGCGGGTTCACGTCCCCATCCTCCACATACTTCTTTGTCATGCTTCTGGGAATGAAATATGATTTGCTATAGAGCACTCTTCCCTCAATCACAGCCATCTTCATACTCATGGCAAAAGGAACTGCAGGCTTGCCTGTCCTCCCTTATGTGGTCCAAAACCGTACAAATGGAAGTGTTTGTAGGGAGTGTGCACCACGAAGGGATGCACAAACCCATCTGCACCTTTCCACACCCAGCTAATGTAGGGTTTACAGAAAAAAGCCACCTTTTGAATGATAGGCTCTGGTTTCCCTGGGTTTGGTACCAGAAGGGCTGTCAGGTCCCAGGTGCTGGGATGTTTGTGCTGGAAGGCCCCTCTCTGTTTCTGCAGTGGGATTTAACAGCACAAGAAGTCCAAGAAGAGAAAGTTGTCCTGATGTTTATGTACAAAGGAGTATTTCCCCTGATGAGCCTTGAACTTTCATGGCCCTGGAAGTGAGACATTTCCAGAGCACTAAACCAAGTGCAAACTAGTGAGAAAAAATTTACAAAGGTCACCAAGCAGAGCGAATGCCACCTGAGCCCAAATTCTAACAAAGCCTTTTTCCGGTGGAACAAATGAAGTCCCTTAATTACAATTTGTAAATATAATCTTCTTGGAAAATCAATATTTAGAGAGCCGCCTTCTCTGAAGATGTTGGCCTTTGTTCCTTGCTATTAGGGCAATATAAACCCCATAGTGTGATATACTTCCAGGCTGAAAATTACCCCCCTGAACCTGATTGGGTCAAAGGAAGAAAAGCAATAAACCTTTTACGGTGGTAATTTGGGGGCTATTTCATGCTTCCTTGTAAATTTTGAAGTAATAACCTAGAAACATAATTGTACACAAGCCCATGTATAAATTAATTTTACACAAGCCCAACTTGGCCAGTAACCACACCTTCCTTCTGCAGCAGTACTCCACTTCTGGGATGGGCTGGTGATGCCGGGTAGGAATGTTGCTAGAAATTCCTTCTATACATCTCACGCATTTGGATCATGATCTATCAGAATCACTCCAGGAGCAACATGGGCATCTCTGATCAGCATAGAGGGACAGACTCTGTCACTGCTGGACACAGGGACGGCTCCACCAAAGGTCAATAGGCTCCATCAGCTTCTCCCTCAGAGAGCTTGGCTCAGCACAGCATCACCCTGACAGCAATTGGCTGCATCCCCAGCCCAGGGGCTGCGTGGCAGAGCAGCCCCATCATCAGCTCCTTCAGTCATTTTTATTCACAGCTTTTAATGGAAAAGCCCACAATTCCCTATGCCTGAGCCTTCATGCATTTTTCATTAACAATTATCCGCTATCCCAGAACTGCTTTTGATTTTTTGCTAATCATCGATTGGCTATTTTGTTCCCACACAGCTGGCATTTTCAAAACATAACAACCACCTCTGGAGAGGGCACAGCAGAAGGCTGATCTTTAATGCTAATGTGCCCAGAAAACGTCAACACATCAGGTGATGGGAATTCACATCTGAGGGACCACGAGGGATGAGATATTTATTGGATGCAGCCCGTGAGGCTGATTCTACTGTGCTGAAAGCCTGTAAGTTGCTTAGCAAGTGAATGTCTGATATTGTACCAGCAGTCACATCCGATCTCGAGTGAATCCAGTCCTGAAGCTGCAGCCCAGCGATGAAGGATTTTTGGAGTCCCCTCACCTTGTAGGGTATGCTGTCCTTGGATTTGCAGTTACTGCATATGAGTGACAGTGTGGGGTGAGGCAGATGCAAAAGGGCCTTTCACAGCTTTGGGAAACAACAGATCCATTGGCTGTGGGTTTGTGCTGCTGCCCACAGGGCCTCAAGCTTACAGGAGTAGAGCAGTATCTCAAACACACCATCTTCTGCAGGTCTGAATCTTGCTTTTGGCTGTGTTAATTTACAAAAATGAAGTTGCTCCCAATGACACATTTTGCAATCAATTAGCACATTATATGTTTTGAGATGATTTACTGCTTTTTTTTCCCCTAAAAATCCCTTAGGGGGCATTCAGACCTCTATGACAATATTAAGCAGAGTTTTAATCCAAATGAATTTTCTAGGAAACCATGTAATCTAATTAAAAAGCTCATGCTGTAGTTTAGTAGCTTCATTACTAGTGTATTTGAGATCCATCTTTACACAGACAAATATTTTCCAAGTGCAATAGACGGATAAATCCAAGACATAACCACAAACTGATTCTGCCTGGAACTAAGTGGGTTACAGCACTTAGTCATGCCCATGAGAGTAAAACAAAGGGCAACCTTGAAAAAGCTCAGGCAAAAAGTCATCCATTGATGTGTCTCCTCCACGTCTTGGAGCTCCCAGCCCTGCTGCACCAGTGAGGGTGTTTTCCAGACTGACAGCTTTGGAAACCACCAGGCATGGCCACTTGCCTGGAGGTTGGAGCCAACCAAGACTAGCATGGAAGATGACAAAAGTTCAACACTGTTCAGTACAACGGCCTGAGGGCTCAGCTTTACAATCACATTACTATAGCTTGAGAAGATGCCACGTGTCAGCTGAGCTCCAGAAACGGGCTGAGCTCCCTCAGCCTGTGCCAGATGCTGAAATCTGATCATTCAACTCGCTGTGGAAAAGACTGATGCTAAATTGCATTAAATGATTCCCATAAGAAAATGATTACAGAGATGTTCACCAAGTTGCAGTTCATGGGCATGGGTAGCACAGCTCCAGGCACAGGGACCTGGCCAGGAGACATGACCATGACCAAAGACCTGACTCCTGCTCTCCTCAAGTCAAGATGAAAGATTTCACAGGGGAAACATTTGGGTGAGACACAGAACTGGATTCAGTGTCACTTTTGCCACGGATTTAATGGCCACTTCATCACTTTTGACTTCACTTCCTCATCAACAAAAAGGGATGCAGTAAGTTCCCTCCTACCCCTTCTGCCCTGTTCATACTATAAAGGGCAGACATGCCCCAGAAAGCCATGCCATGAAGTAGAAGATCACATGCCTCAACTGAGTGTCATCTATGTGTGCACATACAAAGTTTTCTGAAGCTCTAAAAACTTCCAGTTTGGAGAAAACCTCTACTGATTGAGATGGTTTTATTTCCACTCACACCTTATCCTTTTTGCGTCACACATCCTTCCATCACTCATGTAACAAAGCTTTAAAACCCTTCAAACAAGACAACAAAAAGCCACATTATACAGACACTCAGAAAAATAAACTCACTCCTGTCCCCTGAGGAACAAGCCATGGTGCCTGCACAGCACTTCCCAGCTGTCTAAACTGAAGGTCCAGACCCTCCAGCGAGGCTGGGTAGTTGCTTTCCTGAGACACATTTGTTAATATGGAGAGCAGCTCTATGACACCACAGAGTACAAACCTCTACCAATACATCAGGTTTACAACACAGGTGCTATTATTTTGTAGTATATTTTTTCATGCTATTTCCATAGAAACTACATTGTTGAGTGGTAATTTTCACACTAAGTGCATCATTTCCTCAGTACAAACATCCCCATCCCCTCACAGGAAAATGCAGTTATTTAGTACTCAGAGAAAACACTCTTCCCTGGTGAGATAAAAGGCTAAAATTTAGTGAAAGTCAGGCTCCACACAAATATTATTTCTAATATATTTGCATTTGCATGCCCAGGCAGGTCAATGTTCAGGCGTTAAAGCACAGTTCCTCCACTGAGGAGTCTATGTGGTCCCTGTCAGCTCCAGGAACAACATTTAGCCCTTCCAGAAATACCCAGATGATGATCAGGAGAAAAGAGTTACTTTTCCTGGGCTCCTGCATCAACAGTCAAAGTCTAATGCTAATGTCCTAGCACAAAAAATCAGGGAGCACCAAACTGTAATACTGTAAGGTGCAGCCAGCAGGACTGGAGCAGTGTTTTAGCTTATCAAAGCCCAGATTGAATTCACAGATCTGCTTCAGAACACTGCCACCTTCCCATCAGCTCTTTGCTATGCAGAAAGCAATCCAACATCTCTCCCACTCCCATTTCCACAGCAGTGCCAGAGCCCAGTGCACCAGGACCTACCTGTTGTTATTCTTCAGCTTGATGTGGTCGCTGGTCTCCAGGATCTGCCCATTCCTCAGCCACGTGATCTGGGGAGGGGGTTCCCCTTGGGCCACACATGTGAAGATGGCAGTAGTCCCCACGGGTCTGGAAATGGACTGGGGATGCTGCACAAACTCTGCTGGGGCTGAGAGGAGGAAGGAGAAAGAGGGTGAGAAAAGTCTTGATGATCCCACTTTATTCTGGTACAAAAAAACCATCTTGTCAATAAGCCTTGTCTGTCTGGGAACGTGGAATACTTGGCCAACCCACAGCACAGGCAGCAGATAACTCTGGTTTGGACGGTGTGTCTGTAAACAGTGCAAAGCTGCCTTTTGGTTGCCCATCCTGGCAGTTATGGCTTCACAGGAGGCACCTGAAGGCCAGATCAGAAGCGACTGAAAGCTGAGATGAGCCCTGCAGCGTTCAGGCAAACAGGACCAAGGTTTAAGCTCCTTCACCTCTCCCTGGTCTCGCATGGAAAGCAACCCCAGTGCTGCAGCTGGGGAGATGTGCTGTTTCCTCAACAGCAAAGTTCAACCAACGCCCTGGCTGTCTCCAAAGGACCTGAATGGCCTTACCAAACTGCTTGAAATGGAAAGAAATGTATGGATATCATACAGCAATCTGGCAGAATGTTCTCTCCGCAGTAAATATCAGATTTGCTGCCAATTTTTCCTGTCAGCAGAAGATTAGGGAGCCTTTTTCTCCAGATCTTCAGCCTGGGACTTCTGGGGTCCTGCCAAGCCTGGAAGAAGACTCCACCACGCCTGTAACTGCTGTTCACCTTGTCACCAAATGTTTTCACCTTTGGCAGTAACATTTTTAAACAGAAAGCGATCTCTTCCTTCCAGCAGCTCAAATTAGATTTAAAATCATTTATCAGAATAAACCAGCGTTTCAGCCTACAGAAAGCAGGGCCTGACAGACACTGCCAAATAGGTGAGATTATTCAAGCAGTTCTGCTTCAAAGGGCAAAGTGATAAATATACTGCATGTTGCTACTGAATCCTAAAATCAGGTGGAACCGGCAGCAGACACAATGAAGACAAACAGATAAGAGGCACAGCTCCATAATAAATTTACTGACTAACATCACATAACGGATGGATGACATTAAATTTTTTTGACAAAAGAAAGATTATTGAGGGAGACACATTCAGAGCCACTCAGTGGCATTTTCTAAGCATGGGGTTGGTGGCTGTGCCACAAGCAGAGATGTAGGGATTGGAGAAGGGAGCAAACTGGTCTAGCGAAATATACTGAGGAGTGGCCAGGCTGCAGGTGGGGATGCAAGAGTTGAGCATGGCCAAAGCATCCCTTGGGGTTTCCTGCAGCATTTTGGGGGGATAAAGTCTTTCTCAGCTCTGTGCCAGTAAGGGAAGAGGTAACACAGCCAAACTGCAGGGACAGGCGCTTGTGTGAGAGTAAAAGTCCAGCTGTGCAGATTCTAAGTCCTCCAAGCAGGAAGACAGAGGAATTCATCGCATAGCCGATCCCCCTTGAAGGAGCCCCCTCCTTCATTTTTAATAATCAGAGGGAAGTGGAGCATGGCAGGTCTGACTTACGTTACGGGTACAGGGTATCCGCCAGCAGAGTTTATTGTCAGGCCACCGCTGTCAGCGCTCAGCTCCGCTAATGAACCTGATCCCAGCAACCCAATGGACATGTACTTCCAGAACCTCCTGCTAAACTTCCCCATGTGCCAATCAATCTCTTGCCCTTTTACTTCCCTTCTGTGTTTTTGCTCTAGATTTACAGATTTAAACAAAACTCAGGATGGGTTCAATAAAAGTTGGAAGCAAAGATAAACAGGGGGAAAACCCCTCATCCCTGCCATGAATGGCCCCTTTGTGGTGTACAGTGAGAGCATTAGAGACTTGATTTTCCTCAGCCTCCCGCCCCCCGCTTTGTGCTGGCGCAGTTTTGCAGGAGCAATTATTTTGCAAGTGGCTGTGCACCTCCCTGCTTTCATCTGGGCTCCCGAGCTGCACCAGCAGCACTCGCAGGTGCAAACCCACAATGCCAAGGAAGGGCACAGCCACCTTCCAGCTCCTCGCGGCAGCTTCATTAAAGATCCTCTTGGCTCTTTGCCTCTGCCTCCCCCTCGCTTCATCAAATCTCAAACCCACCGTTTGTTCAGCAGAAACAAAGTTGAAATATGGAAAGAAGCATCCGGCACAACCCTTCTGGAGCTGCCGGCTCTCCTTATCCTCCCTTATTAGCCCGTGTCAAGAGGCAGTAATTGGAGCGGGGTCGCGTGTGACTCGGGGTAACGAACGTGCAGCTGCGGCCGCTGGCTCGGCGCCAGTCACGCTGCTTCGTGCCATGGCCCGCGGGTTCCTCGGGTCCCTGCTCCCCTCTGCCGTCCCTCCTCTTTGCAGCCTTGCTAAACACAACCCCAGCCCCTGCCTAACTTGCTTAAACTCTCTGGGGAGCAGGATCCCACCTCTGCTGTGCAGAGCTGTCCCCTGTTCCATGGCATCCCTCACTGCAAGACACAGATTGCCCTTCCACCGTTCCTGCTCTTCTTGGCTTTCCCCAGATATTGCTCTGTCCTGCTGAGGTCTCAGTGTGAAGTTGTAGTACCAAAATGGCCCAGGTCAAAACAGAAACCCATGGAGTCAGAGGATATGGTCTGGGAACAGATGGAGTTTAAAGGACATGGACTGAGAGGGTGTCCCTCTGCTACCTAGACCAGGATGCACCCAACCTGTGTTCATAACCAGTGGCCCGAGGAAGGTGCCCTCATGCAACTGCCGGTGTGTGGTCGCAAGGCAAATGGCTCCTTTCCTGGGCAGAAAACCATCTCCTCTCCTTTCCCAGGTCCTCTCCCCTGCCCTTCCAAACAATTTTGACAGGATCCAAGAGTTTGCCTGGGTTAGTGGGGAAGGAGCAGAAGCAAACCCTGCTGACTGCCAGCCTTGTCTTCAGCCAAGCCCTGCCCACTACCAGCCCTTCACCCTCCTCATCACTCATAATTAACAGAGCATCTTGTCAGGGCCCATCCCACCCTGCATGGAGGCGCAGTGGCCTGAACACCTCTGCCCCTTCCACACTACGTGCCAAAAGGCCATCGCAGGCAGCCAGAGCAAGCATTTCTCAGTCCTCCATTAAGATTTAATAAAGATACTAATAGAGATCATTGTTAAGAGCAGAGGATTCAAATGTGGCAAGGAGGAGTGGGCAGGATCCAGCCCCGGCTTGTGAAGTATGAAAAAACCAGAGCGTTGATTATTCAGGACTTAATGGGAGGGAGGGGATCATGCAGTTTTAATGAATATTAAAGGCATGACATTGGTATCAAAAAGCAATAACACTTAATACCACCCCCAGAATTGTTAACAAAGTGATTCAATAGCTTTTACCGTGCTCAGCAAACTGTGATAGCGTGGAGATGCACTGCAACAGCAGCTTCTAACAGGAGACCCCAATGGGCTCCATCTCTTTTGGGACAAGTCAGCAGGGACCAGCAACCAATGTGTCTCCCAAGATATCAGGGAGCTTTGCTGTCCTTGCTGTGAGGTTGTGGTGTGGTGCTTATGGCAGTGCCTGATGGCTCACAGAAGGTCCCAAGGATCACTGAGAAGATCCAAAGGTTAAGGGAGCACTGACAGCCAATGCTCTGGTGCCAGAACAATCCGTGCCTCTTGCATCTCAGTAGGAAGTGTCATTAATTCTCAAGTGGACAGAGTGGCAAGGTCAGGGAAGGAGGCTGGGGTGAAGAGAAGAAAGAATAACATGGAAACAACAAAACCTCATAAATTAGGCTACTGGCACCCACAATAAGGGTATAAAGGAGAAGTCAGGTAACCAGGGAAGTCACTCAAGCACAGCAAATGGTGACGAGATTTAAGACAACTGTTGCTCACTTGGCTTCTCTCTATTCACTCTAGAGGATACTCAGATGTTTACATGAGTAACTTACAGTAGCAGCAATGGGACTGGAAGGGCCAAAGTTGGAAACTGTGCCCATATCCCCTGGAAAACAGGCAGAGAACATTCAAGGGGGCTTTCATGGAGGGCTTTCAGCCCTCATGAAATTCTTGTCCCAGCAAGGTGCAGGCTGGAGCTCCACAGCAGCAGGGTATGTTCCCATGTCACCCACAAGTGGGGGGTCCTGGAAGAACGGTCCACAGGGATCTGACACCCCAGCTCACTCCAGCATCCTGACAGACAAGACTTGAGTGCCCACCTGTCCCTGTGTGGTGGCTTTTCTTGGGAAGGGAAATGTGGACAGGAAGGGAACTGCTCCACGGGGGACACTGACTCACACAGCACATATTGAAGCTGGTTTGCAGAATGAATTCGGGGCTAAACTCAAGGACAAATCAAGTACCACGGAGCCAAGCCTAAACCACAGCAACTGCTGCTGAATTCCAGCCCCAGCCAAGGCTTGTGATGCCAGCGAGCAAGAACGATGGAAGAAACATCAGGAAGCGCAGCGGTGGCCGGATCTGCTGGACCAAGGAGCGCTGCCCAGTCCTGCCAACAGCAAGCAAGGCAAACAAGGCAGGCATTGTCAGCAGAGCCTTCAAACCCATGTCCTTAAGATGGGCCCTCATTTATGAGATGGGATCTCATTTTTCTGCATAGCTTTCAGGAGGAAATGAAGCGTGGAGTGGAGAACACTGGTGACCATCTGGCCATTCACAGCCCATCAGTTTGTTATGACACCAAACACATAATAAAGCACAAAAGATTGCACAGGAGGTAGAGGGAAAGTGCTTTGATATATTTTTTCCCTTGCCACTGAAGCCTGCTCTTCCCTTGCCTCACACACACGCACACCCTCGGTTTCAGTCGGCGCCGCATTCGGCCCTTCAACAACTCCCCCCGTGAGACTTTCATTCGAAGCCCAGCACAAAGCAATATTCAAATGGCTGCGCTGGGATCTGAAGGGAAAATGGAAACTTTCTTGTGTGAGAACCTTACAAAAGAGATCAAAGGAGCCTAAATGGCCAAGGGAGGGCAGGGAGGGAAGGAGTGGGGGATTGACGCCTTCTCCTCTGGAGGGAGGAGGAATTCCCAGGAAGATAATAAGATGGTGTTAGGTTATCTGAAGGAAAACCTGCAATGGAAAGGACATTACTGCTGGAGGAAGAGCAGAGCCCTCTGTTGGGACACCTCTGCCCATGAAGCTGTTGGATGGGACAAGGACCACTGCTGGCAGAAGGAGGGAGGACGTGGTCTCAGTTCCAGCCTCCTGCTAACTCCTTGCCTTACAACAGGAAACATCGCCCTTTCTCCTCCAGTTTCCCACCTATAAAACCTCCTGCCTTCAAAAGACTGGAGCAAGTTAATTTGTGCCTCCAGGCACTTCAAGGGCCCCTGCATAAAGGCAGCAAGTACCTGGCCTGGTGTGCTTTGAGGATGCCGTATTGTCCTAGCCCTGTGCTAACTTCCTCTCCAACCAGGCTTTTGATAGCCGCTCTTTGCTTTTCTTCTCTTTATGGATGTAATTTGCATTGCTGACATCTTGACAAAGATAAAACCCACAGTCTCTCATGTCAGTCATTATCACTGTTTTCTTCCCAGACAACCTGAACAGCAATCATTTGTACCTCTCAGCTGGAAAATTCAGGCAAAATGAGATGCAGAGGCAGGAAAAACTGCTTCCAGAGGGAGAGTGAGCAAACCTGGGATGAGCTCAGTTGCCTGGGCAGGGTCTGCCCCTACCCTGCCTGGGAACATTCCTCTAAAAAACATGAAGCATTTTAAGGATGGGCAATACAGGCTGGAGTCCTGGACACTGCAGGTCCTGTATAAGGGTTACTCCAAGGACACACTGGCCACAGTTCTCCACACCACTGCCAGCTTCTCTGCTGATGCTGAATGCAGGAGCATCCTGCTTCCACAGAAAGACTGGGCTCCAATGGCCCTGTGAGTGACATTTTAGGGACAAATTCTCATCTTGGCTTGCCAGAAGAAAATCCACAGTAATTCTACATCAGCTGAATTCCAGCGTTAGAACAGTTGCTCAAGAGCTGATGCTCAAATCTCCAAAAAGACTAAAAACTGCTATCTGTAGCAATGAGAAGTTGCTACCTTTCACCCTCTCATTTAGTTGCTAACAGAATGAGTCAACCATATTCAATAGCTGGATTATTAAAACTTCATAGATTTTCCAAGTAATTTGTTTTGGGTCTGCCTCTCGGACATCAGCTTGGCATTTGGGCTTAGGAGACCTCTCCTACATGCACCATGTGCAGAGCTGTCCTGCTGCAGCTCTAAAGGGTTTGTATCAGTACAGAGAGGTTGCTCTTAATGCTGGGGTTGATGTTTCTTAATAAGGGGATTCATAACTGTGCCAGCTGTGAGGACCCCTCATTGCACTGCTCACCCAGAAATCCACGAGCAATAGAAACAGTGAGTTTTCACCTTGTCTCATTGATCAGCACCTGGGGCTCAGGAGGCACAGGCAGCCCCTTCTACACCCTTTCTACATTGCTCCTCCACGGCTGGTGGGATCACCACCTGCGACTCCCGCGATCTGTCGGGTGACATCAGGGCTGGAGCAGGGTGAGCATCAGGGCTGGAGCAGGGCACTTTCCCCATCAGCAGCAGAAAGGTTCAATTAGCAGCTCCGGCAGGAGGTGTGTAATTTTAGATTCAGGATATCATCAGTCAATAGTTAATGAGTGAACTGATGAGAGCGTGAGATGCTTTAAGTGGACTAGCTTGAAGAGGAGGTGAGTGCCTGTAATCAGGGGCGGATTGCTGCCATTCAGAGCACGCTGCCAGCTGGGTTTGCCTTCTCAAATGCTTGCCTGGCTCCCCTCACCATGGAGACTGGTCACACAGAGCATGTGGAAGGGATTTGTGTGCTTTCCCTAGAGCTGATCTCTACTTTGGGCTGAACTGCCCTTTACAAGCAGGAGTCATAGCTATCATTCAGAAGTGTCCAGTATGAGAACAGTGACCATGTCCTTGTATCACTAAGGACCACGAGACAAATTTGGTTGAATAATTCAGGCTTTCTGCTGAGATGCACAAGTATGGTAACAAGTAACAACCAGTGTCTGCTAAGATAAATGCCTGTGATGGGGTGAGAAATCACTGTAGCCCATACAGCTGATGCCTCAGTTGAACCACACCTGGTTGCGACTCACCTACGTGGGACACAGACACACCCCCACTTGGGAAACCACATGTCTAGGAACGAAGTGCTTTGCCTGGTACCACCAGAGGAGTGAAGTCAGCACCTGTCCAACCCAAGCCCTCGGGCTGCCAGGGCTCACCTTGCACGACGAGGCTGCCCTGCGCGGTGCGGCGCACGCGCGTGCCGGGTTTGTTGGCGGCGCACACGTAGATGCCAGAATGCTGCACTGTGAGGTCCGAGATCATGAGGTTTCCTGTGCCCAGCACCTGGATCCCCTCCACGCCAATCGGGCGGCCGTCTGAAAGAAGGGGAGAAGGACAAGAGTCACATGCTGGACCTTTGGACAAGGTTCTCCAGGGCACAGCCCTCAGTGAGACCCAATCCAAGTACTTATGGAGTGGTGCCATGTTCTGCTACTGCCACTTGCCAAGTAAAGTCAATGGGATTTAGCTGATGCTCTTATCAGAACTGCCTTCTGCAGAAACCAGATCCTTATTTACATGTTTGCCCCAAATCACTCTTTGCTGCTTAAAAACCCAAAGTACCACCACAGGAAAAGTGAAGCTTTCAACCATGTGTTCAGATTAAGAGGAAGCACCCAGAATACAGTTCAACAGAGTGGTTAAACCAAGCTAAATCATCTCAGCTTCTCTGAGCTATTGCCTGGGTTCTTCCCTTAGAATGAGCAGGGAACGACTCAGTTCAATAGCCCAGTTCCAACAGAAAGGCTTCAGAAAGAAGTCCAGCTAACCTACTCCAGTGCTTCCCTGATGCACTTTCCCAGCCACCAGCAATTTATGACCTGCAGATTACCTCACCCAGAAGTTACACCACTTTACCTGATAACGCTTGAGGGATTTTTGTGGCTTCTGAAAGTAAGAGAACCCTGGATTTTTGATTCCTTAGCCCTTGAACACGTACTAACTCAAGGCTGAGGAGCTGGTCTCTCAGCTGGTGGTTAGATCTCATTCACTCTGGCTTGGAAGGGCAACGGGAAAGGGCTTCACCCACCCCAAGTGCTGGATATGAGGCATGTGAAATAGTTCAGTATCAGGAAATACAGTTTTATCCTGTTTTCTCTGGAAAATTCTCAGCCAGCTCTAATTACAATGTGTTTCATTAGTATCAGGCTATTGCTTTCTATTGTTTCATTGATTTGTGTTTTAAGGCACTGTCTGACAAAGGCAGCTCTAAATCAGGCCTAGCACATGTCAGGGTGTCTGAGCAGAGGGGCAAGGCAGGGGAGTTTTACTGGAGGAGCAGTTAAAGGGAGCACCTTTCATCAGACAGGAATCAGGGATTCAGTTCTCTCAAGTTTGCTCAGGGAGGAGTTTAAAGAACCCACAGAAACCAGAGAAGCAAGAACCAGCCCTAGTGATGGCCCCACCTGACTTCTCCATGAGACTTCCATACTCATGTGCTCCACTACAGTGGAAGAGCCTGGCCTTGTGCTCCAAAGTGTGCCATAATCTTGCCATGAGCTTCAACTCCAATACAGACAGCATGCAGGGCTAGCTAAAAATCACCCTGCAATCACATGCTTTGGATTTTATATCATGCTTTGCATAATAAAAAATATTAGAGAATTTGGGTCATTCAAAACCAACAGGTTCTAGAACAGATTGGGAAAACTCCTCCTCCTCCATGGACTGCACATGGATCTCTGCTTACCTGTGGAACTCCATGGTCTGCACAGCTGCCCCACCACGGGCTGCACCCCAGCCTGCAGGGGAATCTCTGCTTTGGTGCTGGCAGCAGCTTCTGGCCCTCCTTCTGCACTGACCTTGAGGTCTGCAGGGCTGTTCCTCTCACATGTTCTCACTCCTCTCTCCAGCTCCAATTTGCTCTTGTGCAATAAATTTTTCCCTTCTTAAATTTGTTATCCCAGAGGTGCTACCACCACTGCTGATGGGCTTGGCCTTGGTTAGCGGAGGGCCCACCTTGAAGCTGGCTGGAATTGGCTCCATTGGATATGAGGAAGCTCCCAGCAACTCCTCACTAAATCCATCCCTGTAGCTCCCACACTACCAAAATCTTGTCATGCAAATCCAATACAACCACAGGAGGGATCCCAATTCAGATTCCAGGCAGCATCCTGCTAAAAACATGGGCAAAGCATGGGCTGAGAGCTACAATGGCACTTTCCAAACCTATCTCCTGCCATGCTCTGCATATAATTGTTTTTCAGGAAATTTTGAAGCTTAAAGGTTTCATTGTTTCATTAGACAGGAAATGCCAGACCTCTTCAATATTTGCATTGCAAAGAAAAATGCTTGGATCTTTTAGAGAGAGAAAAACAATGTAATTAAAGGATCACACTGCTGGCCAAGCCACCACCGCAGTAAATGGCTCAGTCATAAAAGGGACAGTAAAACATGACCTGTCCCACATTTAATGAGCAATAACAAAGAACCATTCCTTCCAAACAGCATTTGAACTGAGGTGTAAAGAGGCCTGAATTAAATCCAAATTGAACTTGATTTCATCTTTTAAATTAGACCTTTCAGAAGTCTGTATTTACAATAGGTGTAAAAATCAAATCTCTCTCTTGAGGGAGGGATGGGACCAGTGAAAGATGTGAAGTGGTCACACCTGGATCCTTCATCTCATCACTGCCTTGAGAAATACCATGGAAATGGGACTTGAATGTCAGCAGTTTTACTGTATTATTTATAACGTGCTCCATCATTTTAGCATGCAAAGACTCAGCCTGCAGCAGGTGCCACCCCCAGTCCAAATACCAGCATCAATATGCCCTCAGTTATCTCTCCAGCTCCAGCTATTAGAAGTCTGGTGGTCTGAGGAAAGATCTCCTGTCCACACATTTTTCATTTCCCTGGAGAACAAAGCCCTCCAAGCTCAGAAGCCTTGGTGGATCTGCCATTTGGGTCAGTGTGGCCACCTCTAACAGCCACTAAAGATCACTGTGCCTGATCACCTCAGACACTTCTCACTCAACATCTCTACTTCCCCTGTCTGTTCCATCCTTCTCACTCTATTGTGCCTCACTCAGCCTGAGCCATCCTGCAGTCAGCTAGAAGGTCTTCAGCAACACTGACAACACACATAAATAATACAGAGTGTTTACACAAGAAATTCCTTGCATCCTGAAAGCTCAGCACTTTGCAGAACTGCTGTGCTGAAGGACTCACACCTGCTTTGCAAAGGTTGCTATTTATTTTAACTCTGTTTTCTTTACAGGAAGACTTGAAGAATGGTTTGTATCAGGCAATCCAAACCCTGCAAATCCACCTTCCTGGCATCACCTGCCACCACAAAGTCATCTCTTCATGGAGGAGATCTAAAAGATTGCAAAAGCCAACACTTGCTCAGTTCCCAAAGGTGTCAGGACCCAGGCAGGCTTGAAACCACTGCTCATTTAACATAACCTTCTACTTCTTTTAAAGAAGTCAAAAGCAGAAAATTTGAGGGCTGAAAAAAGCCAGTCTGAAGGGACTGGAGCCTGACAGGTTTTCTCTTTCGATCCCTCAGTTGATGAGGACAAAAGGGGGTAGTTCAGCTCTTGTGAAGAGCAGAGTAACCTCTAATTAAAAAAGGAGACCATTCTCCAAATGGGAGATGCTTCTGAAAGATGCTCTGGGTATAGACAAGTAGAGACTTCACTGAATCATAGGATGGTTTGGTTTGGAAAGGACCATAAAGATCATCTCATTCCAATCCCCCTTCCACAGGCAGAGACACATTCCACTATGCCAGGTTGCTCCAAGCCCCAGCCAACCTGGCCTTGGACACTTCCAGAGATGGGACAGTCACAGCTTCTTTGGGGAACCTGCACCAGGGCCTCCTCACCCTCACAGGGAAGAATTTCTTCCTAACTCCCAATCTAAATCTACCCTCTTTCAGCTTAAAGCCATTCCCACCTTGTCCTATCACTGCACACCCTTGCAAAAAGTCCTCTTCCAGCCTTCCTTTAAGTACTTCCAGGTTCCTCGTGGGGGTGAAGTCTGGATGAAGGACGCCTGCAGTTTGGAAGCCACATTATTTATTTTTCCAAGGTGTATGTGATGCTTTCTGGAGCCCATTCTCCGCCTGCTAACCGAGTGATTGGCACACCAGCCCCAATTACAGAGCCCCTTAAAACGTGCCAGGCAATATGAATATGCAACAACACGAACGCCTTTCTTTTATAAGTAGCAAGTAGAAAGAAAGTAACAACTTTCTAATGTTGATCATTTAGGTCTTTTGTGAATTCTTTGTATTGTGTCATAGTAGCCTTCCACTTTTTAGACACATGGGTCTCCTGCTCCTGAGGACACTGGGCACTGTGGATTAGCATATTTAGAGTACATTGCAACAGTTGACTATTCAGTATGTGAAGTGGTGAAATTTACTCTATTATTTCTAAACACTTACGGGAACGGTGCTCCTGTCAACCAGTCAGCCATCTATTGCAAGCTTCTGTGTCCAATAAGTTACCAATTAATTGGCTCCTACAATTGTTGTATAGTTTACTTCTTGAATGGCTCCCTCTTTAGTAATTTCCTTCCCATTGTGCAGCCCTTTCTGACAACTTCTGTATAACGCTATCAGATAATCACTGTCCTTTCTTTCTCGCCTCACTTTTCTGTATCTCTCTAAATAGTTTATTATTCTGCTTTGGTACCTTTTATGGAGGCCAGCTCAGTGGCCTGTCAGTTAAAGGGTAAGGATACATTAAAATCGTCGTTCATTCAAAAGGCTTTGCAGTAAGTGCCCAGGATATTCATTTGTGCACACATACAGGTCCAAGCCTGAAGTGCGTAGCTCTGAAAGGAAAAGCCCTATCTTCCCTGAACAAACCCTTAATGATTTTACATCTCTCTCAGAGCCTGCTCTCTAATGAATGTTGACATTTCATGCACGGTGAGACACAGGAATTCTGTTTGTGGTCAGGGGCTACAACATATTCCCAAAGAAATTAAATTCAAAATTGATTGTGTGACACTCAAAAACTGGCCCAGAACTTGAATGATTTCCTTCAAGCAAAATATAGCTAGCTGCTTTTCCCACTGAAAACCGGCCAGGTTTTAGCAAAGCCAAAGCAAGAAGTGCAAATGGTGTTTATGGCTTGCTTTCCCCTGTACCAGAAAGCTGTGAAAGCAAAATTGTTCTTTTGCTCCTTTTTGACAGAAGAAATGCCACAATGTCAAAACTGTGAGCAAAGGGGCTCAGAGAGAGTTTCCAAAAAGGCAACGTGCCCTGTGCAAAGTCCCAGCATAACAGCAATGCCATAGCTCTTCCTTACTTCTACAAGGCAAGAAAGATGCTCACACAGAATTGACTTGTTTTTGCTTAAATTAAGCCATTCCTATTGCTAAATCAGCTGGATCTCTCTAAGACTTTGTGGCTGTGGATTTTTCTATTTCTGCAAATGGATTAAAGAGACTTTTTTCCTAAGCTGAATGAGTTATCTGTAGGAGGAACTTCAGGAAGAAGACCTTCCCATGGAGGAAGCCAGAGCTGACAGATACTCTGAGGACCTCCCTGTCCAGCACAAACCCCTCTCCTTCCCCATGATCACACAGACAAGGAGACATGAAAGTGCTTCCGAAATGGCTATAAAGAGATGACAAAGCCTTCAAGTCATCAGAGAGCCTGTGCACCGTGTCGCTGTCAGGATCACTGTCATCTTAAATGAGACCTTGTGATGCTTTGGAGAGGAAACATTCCTGCTGAAGGGAAGGGAAAATAACAAGATCTGTTTCCCATTCAGTATCTCTGATTCTGCCACTGTGCTGCAAAGTAGCGTGGAGAGGGTATTTATTTTTGGTGGAAGGCAATGCTGAGCTCAGACCATCCAGACAAACATTGCACAGTGCTATTACATCTTCATTATTGCACTACTCTATAGAGACAAGTGTTTTGAAGAAGGTAATAAGCACTTATAATTAAGGCAATTATAAAGTAGTTTATTATAGTTGAGCACTAACATAGAGCTGTCTTGTGTCCAAGAGAACCAAACCAGTGATATAGAGTATCTGGGGAATTTTTAAAACAGCATCAATCTGATGGTTATGGCTCTGGAGGCAAAAATACCAGTTAGTGGCATACAAAGGCTGATTTTACAAGCCACTAGAGGATGCAAGGAGGGAAAACATGGAAAATATGTGCAACTGATATTGGATGCAAGTCGTCATTCCCTGGCAGGCAGCTCTGGAGTGGGAAATCTCCCTGCCCATGAGCTGACCATGACCCTTGGAGAGCTGTGGGGGTGGAGTCCCACAACCAGCACAGCAGCATGAGGCACAATTATCCCTGTTTGTGCTTCACAGCCACCTTGGGAGACACTGGGAGATGAGCATCCCAAAATTGATGGGGCCTCAAGGACCACAAGATCTCCAGAAATCCCAACTGAACCCAACCCCACTGTGCACACAGGCAGAGTTACAAGCTCTGGGAGATAAAACAAAATTCATCAGCTCTTCACTCAGCACAGGTTTCTGTAGGGCAGTGGAAGTGTTGCTCTGAGCAAAACAGTTTCTAAGCTATCATCACAAAGTTAGAACCTAAAATAAATCTTAGAGAAACACAGCCCTTTGCTCCTCCTTGCTTGCATGATGCCATCAGACACTGTCTCTGGTTTCCATGCTGATTTAAAAACATATCACGGACCCCAGCAGCAAGCATTTGTTTTTTCAGGGCTTCAGACACACTTTAAACACTCTCTCCCCCTTAAAATTGTTTTAAAACTCCCTGAACAGGCAGAAAATTTCTTTCAAGTCTGTTTTTATGTGAAAGATGTGTTTGTGTATGATTTTGCTTCTTTAGGCCAACAGTGGTGATGTTTTTGATGCAGCAGCAGAAGATGCTGTCACTTAAGAAAAGATAAAATTATCACCTTTCATGAAACATCTACAGGTTTAACCAACCCACTTCTCTAACAGCTGAAAACAGAATCTTGGCAGAGACAAAAAACAAAGTGTAGACATGAGGATAAAAAGCACTTTCAAGCCTACAATTACCTTCTGTGGGAAGGGAGAGGGTGAATCAGTTGTTGTATAAAACAGTCAGTGGCACCTACCTATTTCCTACATGATGGCTATGGAGAGGAGGAGGAGGAGGAAATGCCAGTGACCCCAGGGCTTACCGAGGCGGCTCCAGGAGACGATGGGCCGGGGGTTGCCGGTGGCGATGCACTCCAGCACCGCCGTCTGGTGCACGGTCAGCGTCAGGTTCTCCGGGCCCACGAGGATCATGGGGTCCTTGTACACGGTGGAGTGGGAGCCTGCAACGACAGCACCATCGTCAGAATGCTTCTGATTGCCTCTTGTTTAAAGGGAACAGCGAGGACTTCGGGCATCCTCTAAGTACATCTCCTCTAAGTACATATCCTCTTTCATTGGGAGCTGTAGTCACAGGAGGAGTAATGAGTTCAAACTGGAAGAGGGGAAATTTAGTTTATGTATTTGGAAGAGATTCTTCCCTGTTAGGATAGTGAGGCCCTGGCACAAGCTGCCCAGAGAAGTTGTGGATTCCATCCCTGGAAGTGTTCAAGGCCAGGCTGGGCAGGACTCGAAGCAACCTGCTCTAGTAGAAGGTGTCCCTGTCCATGGCAGGGGGTGGAATCAGATGATCTTTAAGGGTCCTTTCAACCCAAACCATTCCAGGATTCTAAATTATGTGGCTGGTGTAACCCTCAATAAATCTGAGATGTATATGAAACAAAAGGAGCACAGTGTTTGTGTGACAGTCACACTGAACATGTTTTAAGTGTGCATTGATTATTCCTGGGGAAAACCCCTGAAGCAATGATCCAGCCCTGTTAATACCTGGATATCAGCAACATAAAGAAGGAACTGCACTATGAACTGCTGGTGTCACTTGCTCCAAAAAACCTGTCCTGGGACAAGGAGTGATGGAGGTAACAGTCCCTGACTCCTGCTGAGGAGCTTTCTGAGAGGAAACTCTTCTGATGACTGCACCCCGCTTCTTCCTACCATTTTCCTGCAAGGAGAGGATGCATCCCATTGCACTGATACAACTGTGACATATTTGCTGCTCATGATACAATCACTAATCCTTTATTTGCACTATAGTAGCACCAAGTGGCAGCAACCAAGAATTAAATCCATCATGCAAGATGGATGTGCAGACCCATAACAGAACAAAATCCTGGCGCAAGGACCCTGGATACCATAGAGGCACAAGAAAGGCAAGAGGAAACACATTTCACTAGACAGAACAACAGCATGGGACAAAAACATCATCCTGTGTTATGTATACCACAGCTGAACCCACATCTCCTGAGTCCTTTAAAAGTGCCTTATCCCCGGGCCAGAAGTCCTTGCAGCCTTTACTCCCATTTTCTGGAAGCAGGAGAGGAGAAAACCCAAGAGATATTCTCAGTTCTCCATCGGTAAACAGGAACACTGAAAATTAGTCTTCCTCCCCGTCTCTGATGAGAGCTGGGTTACACTCCAGAAATGCTGAGGTCAAAGCAGTGTTTAAGGAATTCCATTAATTTTACAGCTGCTGGCAAAAAAATCTCTGTACACCTGCAAAGAGAAATACCTGGGCTGGTCATCTGCCCCCAAGCAGGAGTGGGGCACAGGGAGGGCTGGGGAGCACAGCCCTGGCTGGGCTTTGCCAAAGGGATCAAAGCACACTGACTCCTGTACATGGACTTCCCAATGTTCAGAAGGCTCGCTACAGGGAAGTGATCCACCACAATCTATCTATAGGGACTTTTCTCCAAGAAAAACAATTTCTTCCTGCACTTTTGAATGTTACCCATTCACAGCAGCTCAGGGGCTGGAATCAGGGCATAGCAGGGGGATTCCACAGCGGTCCAAGGGCAAGCACAGATCAGAGCAGCTCATTTGTTAATTGTTCCTACGGGGGCTAAGCAGGGAGCGATAAAGCGACTCCAAGCTCGTGTGTAAATGGGCAAAATCCAAGAAAAATCACCGTGTCAGTGTGACTTAAGAGCTGACTTTCTCACTAAATGCATTTCACTGCAAGCCATAAAATGCAGATTTTTTGATGAGAACCAGAATGCACAATAAATTCATATGACCGGCTGGTTAACCCCAAGAGATCTGAAAAACAATACCTTCCCCTCAGTACCTCGGAGTGCCTTTAAAACCCATGTAGATTTATTGTTCTGAATCACAATACTAAATGTTCACGCTTAGAATAATACGGTATTATCAGCGTATTATATAGCGATTTCAATATTTCAAAACATGGAGAAATGAAATGAATTGTCCAAGGTCACCCAAGAATATCAGCAAATGGGAGCCAAGCTCAATGCAGAATTTATGAAACACACTACTTCGACAATAAAATATTTAAATATCACACTCTTTGATTTCTACTCTGAGTCTTAGATATTCAGATTTTTGAGTGTAGATTCAGCTCCCTGAGTTTGGGCAAATGCTGTCCAACTCTGGAAGTGGCATTTCCACCACTGCTCACCTTCTGCAAAGGCCATGGAATGGCCCCGTAAGCTTTGATGCTGAGCCCACCACCCACAGCAGTGACAGCTCCAGGGCTAGCAGGGACTGGGACACAGCAGTCAGATGTCAGCACTGCACAAAAGGGACCAACCATGTCCCAACATCAAGGAGGAGGTTTCCTTCTTCAATCAGACCAGCTCTTTGATGCAGGGTCAGGAAGGAGGGAGTGATAAAATGAAGGACTCGTGGCGGGCGAGTGCTGCTGGAGCTCAACAGGGTTCACGGCAGTGCAGGGTTTATTCTGAAAGGGGAAAAGGCTCTAATGATGCCCGTGGTCCCCAGGGACTCTGCCAGCAGCAGTCACAGTGAGGATGGGGAGGTCCCCAGCACTGCCAGCAGTGACAGGCATTCCAGCAGGGACAGGAGGGTTGCCTGCCAGATCTTGATCAAAAGGACAGCAGCAGAGAGAGGCACAGCTCACACTGGAAAGGTGTCAGTGCAGAGAGGGAGGCAGCCCCCTCGGGAGTAGCTCCACTGAGCAGGCACTTGAAAATAATCAATCAGCAGGACTGGAAGACATCTCTGTGCTGCTCACTGCCGGCAGCCCTGCCACCACCACCAGGCAGAGGAGGAAGAGCGCTGCAAGCAGGCTCCTTCATCCCCCGCGGGCAGCTACCCTCCTCCTCCTCTCCTCCTCCTGCCGGGCTGTGGAAGTTCCCTGCAGGGCACAGGCTTCCAGAGCCCATTCTCACCCTCTCCCTCCTCCCTCCCAAGCCAGGGCTTGGATTGGAAACCTCAGGGAGGCTGACCTGCTGGTGAAGCAATGGCTGAAGGTGCTGCCTGGCAGCAGCAGGGAAAAGTGGGAGCCCTTCTGCCATCATGAAGAGCAGAGAGACCATTCCCTTCACTGCGAGACAAGAGTGAGGTGACAGAAAAGATTTGCAGGAATTCTGCTTACCCCATCATGCCTAATGCCATGTGCACAGCAGCACTCACGTTAGCTCAGTATTTATTGACATAACACCCACACCAGCAAAGCAATGCCCCGTGCACCTCTGTGGCTCACCACAGCCTCTGCTGCCGTGCCAAAGCCCAGAGTTCACATGCTAACACATACCTGCTGTCCTGATCTAACAGATATTTGTGTGCTCTTAGCAAACACCACAGAGCACAAACCTTTTCCATGGAGGTTTAACCCAGTGCAATGAGTTTTCCATGCAAATGTCCAGTTACAGTAGTGCAGGCACTGAAGCAGGGTCCAAGCCCTTCAACAAACACTTACACACGGTGCCCATATTCATCATCCGACTGCTTTAAGGAGGAGAAAAAAGCACAAATGTTTCATGGACAGGAAACCTGGAAAATATCCATCTGCAATGAGGGATGGTCAGATGAGAACAATTAGAGCTTTCTGCCCTGCGAGAAATAATAACTCAGGCCAGTAAACTGACACAAAGAACTTCACCACATCGATAATTTACTGCTCTGTATTCCCTCTATGTTGCTACTGTTTGCACAGATCAAGCAAACAGATAAGTAACAGGTACCCAAAGCTCCAAGGTATTTCAGAACCAGTTACCCTGCTTTCTTTCCTATCAGAGTTCATATACACAGCATCACTCTTCCCTCAGCTTCACCCCATTTCACACGTGCTGCTTTTTTACAGTCAGCAGAGGCTAATATGACACTTGGTACAGGTGTTAAGTCTCTGCTCCAGAACCACTGCCAGGCAGTGTTTTGGAGGGTGATGGGAAGCTGTGAGATGTGTGCTGGAAAGCCTCCAACTCCTGGGTACCAGCAATTACATGTATATGATGGACAGGAGCATGACAGCTCAGGGGAAAGACCTTTGGCTGCATGTAAGAAAGAACTCAGAAACACCCACTCAACCATCCCCAGGGAGACTTCCCTTGCCTGTTATCTCCAAAGATGCAATCTCCATTTCCACAGGGAATCTGGGATGTCCCGCACTGGAGGGGATCTTAACAACTAACAATCCAGAACAAGGAAGGTGTTATGGCTGGATAGAGGAATGCCTCTCAGTGTGTTAGCCTGAAGCTCTCTTAAGCTGTCCTGGTCCAGAACAGCAGTGGGAAGAAGACAGGAGGGCAGCCAGGACAGCGTAGCTGGCACTAACCTGACACAGTGAGCCGGGCCTCCCGGCTGAACTTCACGTTAGCAATATTGGTGGCAACGCAGTGAAATATCCCACTGTCTTCTGCCCTTAGCCCCGTTATCTGCAGAACCCCCTTGGGAAGCAGCGTGTACCTGTGGGAAGAGAAAACAGAATCAAAAGTTTGCAAAGCAGGACACGATGTGACAGCAGGCTGCACACCCATCCAGGCGAGGCAGGCTGGCTCCCTGCATCCCAGTGCAGAGATGCCAATACCACCAAGATGTCAACACCCCTTTAAGCTGAGCCCCTACCTGCTTCTGTATCAGTTCCTACTTTTTTTTGGATACTTGAGCCTCTGGTCTTCTTTTACAGGGGAATAAAAGAAAATAATTTATCTCCTGATGTATCCTTGAGAAATGGTGATTTTTGTTGGAAGGCTACAAAATAGATGCTTCCTATTTAACCTGTGGAAAAGCTCTGGCAGTGCATTTGCATGTGAAGACAGCTGACATTAGTGGTTATCATGACATGGGAATTACCACTCATCAGCTGAAGCATAGTGACCAAGGACAGGCTTCTGAAACCTGTGCTCCACACTCCCCACTCCAGGCCCAGGACTCAAATCCGTATGACCTTAAAACCTCAGGTGCATGAAAAGGTATGTTTAAAATAAATATTGAGTGGGCAAATGTAAACATCAATAAATATTTTATATCTTTAAAACACAGGCACATTTAAATCACACGTGCATACACACATATATGTACACATACATTACAGGTTGCTTGGCAACCACTTGTTTAAATTGGCTGGTAGTAAGTCATTACACTGTGATGAGTTAATAATCCATTTCCGTCCGGAAGATGAAGAATCTCTTTCTCCATATCAGCATATGGTTAAGTGCCTATAACCTGCTCCCTGCGCCGCGTTCCAAACGTGCGGCTCCGTGTCGGTGGCAGCATGACAGCAATCAGTTCTACACGGCCCAAAGTTGATTGCAATCTCTCTGGGACTTTAAAATGCCCATTGTTTTGGATGAATTATACTACAAGAAGCCTTCATTTTTGTTAACAATCTGCCCACAGCATTAGAAGATTCAATTCCAAAGCTATTATTCTGCCTTCAAAGCCTCCAAGTGCAAGACTCAGCATACAAATTTATATACACTTTATACGCAGAAATGCACCAAGCGTGATTAATACAGAAATCCAATTCAGTTAGAGAAGCAACTCTCATCACCCAGGCTCTGGTGTCAGAGATTAATCTACTGAGCTGACAATTTTAACTTCCCCAATAACTTTACTCCTTCAAAATAAGGACACAAATGTAAGGAAACTGTTCCTAGGCTACATCCTCCAGGGCTGAGGCAAACTCCTTTCCCCAGAGGAGAAGCAGCAGGAACGAGCACAGCTTGGACCTTTCTGGGTTGGAGAAAAGTCTTGACTTCTTAGCCTTGGGGTTCCCCAGCCTTGGTGAAAAGAAGTCCTGATCACATTTAAATCCCTGCCACATTTCTGACCATCTCCACAACTGTGTCCCTGGGCTCAAATGCAAAGGATCAATGATGCATGAAGGACTTCAGGGGAACTTCACCTGTCCTGCAACACCTCACTGGGATGCCACAAGGCATCCAGCACAGTTCTCCATCCCTTACTTCTGCTGATGCCACCTCAGATCAGTGGCTCTGCTCTACCACATCCCCAGTTCAGCACCTGTATGAGTAAGAAGCCTTCAGAGGAGATCAAGTTCAACAAATCAACCTTGCGCTGGGCTAAAAAAAGCTTAGCTGAAAAATGCAAGGAAAAACAAAACCTCACAGTTGCAGTTTTCCACAGCAGATTTGGGCCTCTTGGGTCCTTCTACTGTAAGTTCACTGCCACTCAGAGAAGGTCAGGCATTGTTCCAGCCCTCGTGTTTTCTCCTGCCTCCAAAGAACCCAACCACATTCTGCTGCAGAACTGACATTTTTAAGAATAGGGGCTTTCAGGAAAATATTTACAGCTTCCTGGTTTCGCCTATTCCCAAGGCAGGGACGCCAGCCCGCGCTCGAGGTGTGCTGTGAGCGATTGTCTCCCAGTGCTGGTTGTGCGGCTGCCGGCCGCGGGCATGCGTTTCCTGCCAGCTGTCCCACGCCGCCGCCGACCAAACCCTGATGAGGGACGCTTCCGACGCCAAGGGAGCGGCCTGTCAAACACAGGAAGCGGCGACGTGCCGCTCCAGGTCTAGGCTGGGAAGGGAGGCAGCTGGAGTTTCTCTTTAGGAGATTGTTGGGGAAATGGCAGCTCAGGTTGCTGTGGGAAGCTCTCTGCAGAGCTTCCCCAGCTGCCACACATGAGGGAGTCCACCTGGGAATGGCAGCCACACTGAAATTCAGCACTTGCAAGAGTCCAGGACCCATATGCAAGATCCTAAGTCATGAAAGAGTTACACAAAATGGAGCCATGGAGGGATGAAGGTTGCCAAAACTACCCAACTCTTTGAGGCTTGCTGGGCAGGTCTCAATGCTGGAAAATAAACCTGGAGCAGGGTTGATCAGAGGTGGTCAGTGCAAGCCCTTCAAAATCAGCTAATGGCTTCATCTACCTCTCCAGGGAAATGCCAGTACTCCTACAAGGTGTTTGGCCAAAAGGAGAACCAAACCAGAAAAGCCACAACACACTAAACAAAAGAGTCTTCCATGGTGGAAACACTGGCCAAGACCCTTAGGCCAGCACAACTGGAAGCAATAGAAAGTCTGGTGATCTTTTCCCACAGAGAAAGGCCAGCAGCACATGGCTTAGACATGTCCTACCTTTCATTGTCTGTGTTGACTGGCATGCTGTTCTTATGCCATAGGATGACTGGCTCAGGCAAGCCGTGGATCTGGCACTGGAATCTTGCTACACCGCCTTCCTCCACCACTGCATTCTGAGGGTGGATGTGGAAGTCAGACATTGCTGGAAGACAAAAAGAGAGACAAAATTATTCACATGTGAAGAAAGATCCAACTGGAAGATGTCAGCAACTTTACATGACCTAGAAACACACTCTCATTTTCCACAGAATGCAAATGGGACTGTATTGTAACGTAAGAGCAGAAGGCCAGCTTGCAGCCTAACCTTCTGCATGGAAAAACAAGACTAGTGGGAAGTTCTTGGTATCCCACCTGCCTCTGCACATTGAAATGATTGGCTCAACCAGAACAGCAGACTTTGCTCCAAGACCCTCATGGTGCTCAACAAGGTCTGCCGGGGCAGCGACAAACACAGACACTGCACTGGCACTTAGCAGAGGATATTCCCAATAGCTTGAGCAGTCTTTGGATCCTAGGCCACATCAAAAGAGAGATGGATTCTTTCTGTTGCCATCAATGTATTGCCTGTTGTAAATATCCTTCTGATATGTACAGCTTGACTCCTAAACTCATGTTATTTAAATAACTTGAGCAGAAGAATGCCAAAATACCCTAGTGAAACATACAGCCCTTGATTTCCACCTGTTTGCAGGTGCTCCTGCTCATTGCATACTCTGCCTTCCAGCACCGCAGCAGGAACAGCCACATCCCCAGGTTGGGGAGCAAAAGGATTCAGCCAAAAGAAAGAGCAGCTGCCAAGAGCTCAGCAAAACAAGGCTTTTGGGGCTGGGACCACCCAACAGCAAATGATGAGCCCCAGCATGCCCATGCAGGGTGAATACAGACCAGCCTGTTCCAGCAAGCCACAGCTGTAACCACTGTGTGGAAACACTCTGGCACGCTGTTAGAGCTACATAAATAATACCGTAATCATTACTATTAATTAATTGGAAGGTGCTGCCTGTTGACTCCGCAATAAACATATTCAAAGCTAATAAACATCCCAGTGGTTATTGAGCTCGTGATTCATTTAAAGTGCTGCATCCACAGGAAGGTCTCTCTCATTACCATACAAAACAAACTCCAGGAGAGCTCCCTGCTCTGCCGCCCCAGCCTGATGACACCCCTCTCCCCAGCAAGAAAACCTCGTCCCCTTTTACAAGCATCAAGTGCAATGACTGTGGGTCTGCTAAGGAACAAACTGCCTATGTGTCAGGGCAGCTTAATCATTCATCTGCAAACTGCAGTTGGGCTCAGGCAGATGGGAGATGGCCATTAGCAATCATACATTAAATATGTGTTGCATTAACCTGCGCTGCTCCCGCAACCACCGCTCTCAACCCGCTGATGGCAGATTTGTTAAGCTGATGGAGTAGCACGGAGCAAAGCCCCAGCCCTGCACAGTCACAGGGTTGGGAAGGTTTTGTAGGTATGAGGGTGGGATGGGCAGCCAGCCCCACGTCAGGAGCCAGACCGGGGAGTGGCTGCGCAATGTTCCAGCCAGATGGCGACACACCAGCACAAGGTGAAAGATCACGGAAAATTGTATTTCTCTTTCCCAAGATAAAAGCCAATGCAATTATCCTCCCTGGTATAGGATTATAGGATGGAGCCCAATAGTGCAATGGCAATTTACCCAATTCATATAGATTTAGCCTTGAAATGAGACTGATCATGGCTCAGAGCATTCAGACATGGAAAGGCTGCTAGGAGGTCTCTCATCACCAGGTGATGCTGCTTCCAAGGTGGCAAGGGATGCTTCAAAAGATGGGGGTCCATGAGTGCCTGCAGCAGGGGAGCTCAAGGGAGCCTGCAGAACATTTCAAGGCTGGAGACCCAGACCAGGGTGAGCATTTTTGTGAAGTCAAAACTTATGGACCCTCACCAAGAAAAGTATTACTGAGAATGACACAAAGCTCTCTAAGAAAATTTTTTTAAAAGCAGGGATTCAGATGCCTGTAGGAAAATTCCTTTCAAATGTACAGATGCTCAGCGCTGAGGTTTTCTGGTGGTTGACAGGGTTGATAAAAGAGGGAGGTGTGAATGAGAACAGCCCAGCACAGACTTCGCTCTGCTGGCTACAGAATTCATTGCCATTCCTTTATTTCAATAATATCACCTCTTATAGGTAAAACTGCAGCAATAACCTCTACTCTTAAAGACACCAGTATTAATATTTATCATGAATAAAACATGGCAAGTTATAAATAATTCAGTTATGAGGATGTTAAGTAAAATATTACTCTTCAACGACACTATAATGTGGCTTTGAAGCACAGTTTTATGTTAAATGCCTAGGAAACACTGTGACCCTTGCCAAGACCAGCTGGTTTGCAGAAGATGCATTAAAAATTCATGCACTGAGCTACAAAATGCTATTTTTAAAACAGGTTTACGAGTTTATTTACAGTTGCAGAGACAAAAGACTTTTGGAGCATCTCCTGTAAAACAGCAACAAAACTTCAATGTGAGTGATTACTGGGTTTTCAGCCTGGGAATAAATCACTGAGGAGAAGGAGAGGAGAGGGATAGGAGCTCAACTGCTTCACACGGCATTGCCTGGAGGAGCTAAATCTCTGCTGACCCAAGTGAGGTTTTTATATATGTCCCAACTGACTGTAACAAACTCATGCAGTAGAGTGCTTGCTCCTGTTTGTCGCTTGTCTTCCCGTGGCAAGCAGCAGGACCCTGTTACCAGCCGAGGGCTTTTGTTCCAGCCGCCAAGGAGAAGAGCTGCACGTCAGCCCGGGTGGGGTTGGCCAGCAGCCAGGGAGCTGCAGCTCATTTCTATGCTAATGGCTATAATAATTTTAAAAATAAATACATGCAATCACAATATTCACCCGCGAGCTCCTAA
Source organism: Haemorhous mexicanus (assembly GCF_027477595.1). Taxonomy (NCBI): domain Eukaryota; kingdom Metazoa; phylum Chordata; class Aves; order Passeriformes; family Fringillidae; genus Haemorhous; species Haemorhous mexicanus. The sequence goes on from NC_082353.1 coordinate 19,985,023, forward strand.
GAGGGGAAGCACTCACTAATCCATCTGCCAGCGGTCTCTGCCATCCAGCAATGCAGCATCCATGTGCCAGTGAAGGGACTGGTGCTGCCCCAGGCCTTTTTTACCATCATCAGAGGAGTGAGTGCCACCCTGCTCCCATTAAATTTCCCTCTGCCATCTCCTTGTGTCATCAAGCCATAAAAATAACATAAATCACATGCACACTCATTGCTCCACATTAATGCTCCAAGCTGTGATGTCTCAGTGCTTCTGCTATCATCCCACCTGGATTTTGGCTGTGGTACACAGCAACTGCCACAGGGCACAGAAAGACAAAATTAGGGCTTATAGCAGACAGGGAATGGTCCTGGCAGCCCTTTGACACTGCAGGCATGGAGGAGCCTCCTCCAAAAGATGCTGCCCAAGGCTAGATTCAGATTGAATGTTGACTGACTACAGTCACACAGATAACATAAAGCAGAGGAGTTACTCTTCTTCTCTCCTTCCCCTGTACTATATAACTAAGGACCTCAACTAGGATGATGCTGGATCACAGGCAAGGCTCTTCCATATAGAAACCCCCATGCTTGGGATTGCCCACCACTTAACCCCCACTGGGATGCTGTCCATGAAGGCATGTCCTATGGACACAGGTGAGCAGCAACTCTCATCCTCATCCATATTGATGAAGGATTCATTCTGGGGTCTCCTCTAATCAAATCACAAGCACTTTCTCCATCCCAACAGGCCTGGTGGAAAGGCCAATGGAATAAAAATGAAAATAGCTATCGAGTGAAATTTTCTCTACTCCATAAAAAACTAAATTGAAACCATTAGTGGCCAATCCTTTTTTTGCTCAGTGCAGCATTAGTGCTAAGCCAGAGATTGACCTAGATTTGATATAGAAAAAGAAAACATTAACTTGGTATGTCAAAGCAAATCCCAGGCCTTTAGAGTCATTAAAACACAAACATTCTGCAGGCACAAGGAGAGGAGGAAGACTTGAAAGGTTCAGTGCCAAACATGGTGTTAGGAGAGCATTTGGGAAGGCCAGCTAGTTCTGCAATCAAATTGCCTCTTGATTTTAAATTACTTATGGGGAAATAGAGACCCGCTCTGGCTCTGACACAAGATGATGCTGGGTAGGAGTGAGCACCCACACCATCACAAATGCCACACAGTCCACAAATAGCAGCCCACAAGTGAAGATCCTTTCTTCACATTTCTGTCACCAACCTGTTAAATTCAGACCTTTTCCAATGGAGGCATGTGGTTAAAATGCCTCTTAGTTAACACAGCGTAAGGAACAAGAATTTTATGGGGATGTGCCTGCAGTACCTGACCTTCCAGATGTTCCTGCCAAAGAGGGCAGGCTTCATTATCTCCATTACAACTGGGGAAGGTGAAATCTGGGAGGTAAATTATTTGCCCAAAGCAGAGAACAAGCCATAGGCAAGCTGACCCCTTCCAAGATTGGCTCCATTCCAACGACTGCTGATTCTGATACTGAATATCCAGTGAGCTGCTGATTTTTATACTGAATTTCTCTACGTACTAATAAAATTGAATTCCTCCTCAGGTCAGCAGAAGCCAGGGTTGTTTTTTAAAACACAATGAACACCATGCCAATTAATTCCAAACCTGAACCACTCTCAAATCAGGCTGAGAGCTCCAGCAGAACCAACCTTCAATATCTGTGAGACTCACGGAGCACCCAACTCCTTTTCCTGAAAGCCACCAGTACTAAGGCAAGCAGAGGGATTAAATTTTCAATTCCCTCTTGGCTTAAGAGACCTTTACCACTAAGTCAGCAACCTGCCAGGGAACATTCTCAAAGAAGTCAGCAGGTGAAGGCTCTGCAGACTCAGGTCTTATTTGTCCCCTCCAGACTCTGGAAATGGAGGATTTGCCAATGAGAGGGAGCTGGCAGAAAAGACGGGGGGCGTGTGGACACCACAAATCCCATCCTCTCCTCTCTTTCCCCCTGTCTTCAAACAGCAAGCCCTGCCCAAGCCTTAAATAAAAAGACACTGAATCTTCTTTCTATACTTTTTAAAGATGCATTTTTATAAAGCTAAAAACCAAGCCCAGGGCAGGCCAGCCCGGTGGCAGCTCCAGCTGCAGAGCAGCCTCTGCGCCTGCGAGCCGGCCCTGCGTGTCTAATGACGCTATTGTGCGAGGCTGTTGCTGAACTGCCGTGAGCCCAATTTCGAATGCAAGTTGCTTTGTGCATAGTGAAGCGTGAACAACAGCGCCGCCCATTTATCTATTTAATTCTCCAGGAGTAGCAGGAGCGGGGCCCTTCGCTCACATCTAAAGGGAAGAAAAATCGCCTTTCTCTCAGCTTTGGAAAGGGAGGGAAATATTAAAGAGCAGCCATGCCTCTCCCAGCACAGAGGAAAATCCTCTCTGCCCCTGTCCACTAATCATAACGGGGAAAATCCTAAATCTCTATTGTCCATGCTGAGCCTCAGATCTCAAAAGAATATGAGCTGCAAGACTCAGGAGAGTTTGAAGCAAGGAAGAAATTTTAGAGGAATGTAGTTCATTTAAGAGGAACCAAAATACCAGGTGAGATAAAAGAGGGAGGATGACCCACCTCAGTCTGCGCAGAGGCACAGGGAAATGGTCAGTCCTGAACACTTCTTATTTGGAATATTTGCAAACAAGTGCTTATTCCTCTTGTGCTTTGGCCATTGTTTTCTTCCCCTGGAGCTAACAGGATGGCTCAGAGCATGAATGAAGGATGGTGCAGGCTCTGTTCTCTCTGCATTTTGCATCCTTATGTCTCTTGTTTTCACCCACAATCAAAGCCGACTGGAAGAATTTAAAATAGACTGAGAAGACAGCACATGATACAGACCTCTCTAGCTGAGCAACAGTCTCCACCTGACCTGTTTTCTTCTCCTGTCCCAAGCTCCTGGGACAGGGATGAAAGGGAGACAACAGAGATAATGCCTCACAGTGGGACACAGCAGCTGCCCACGGGAGGGAACATGCAACAGATATTTTTCAAGAAGAGTAGGGGGCAAAATCTGCTGCTCAAGTAGCAGGAGGCTACTCAAGTCAACCAGGAGGCAAATTTTTGTCTGGTCTGGGACTGTGGCTTCCCAACTTTTTGCATAACAGATTAAATGACTGTGAGCCAAATCCAGCTCAGGTCACCTCCCTGCTGCATCGCAATGAACAGCCCTGATGGACGCTACTGACCCATGACTTATTGTTGGGTTGGCTGCTTTCAAAAGCAGAAAAAAGCACAGAGCCCTGTAGGGGCTGCTTCCGCTTAGGGATGATAAATATCCTGTGAAAGTAATGAACACATCTTCACTGCATGCAGAGCAGGGGTCAGAGGGAACATCCTCAGGAGACCCTTGTTGCTCTACCCACCCTGCATGAGCGAAGGAACCAAGCTGTGAGGAGGATGATGGGTTCTCCCTGAAAAGGTCCCTGTAGGGTGGCACCTGGAAACCCTTTGAATGCCTGCACTGCAGCTCCACTCCTCTTCCTGAGCTTGACTGAATGTGCTGCTCATTGCTAGCACACCCAGTCTCTCCTGCACAATCACAGTGTCTCCAAACCCATATTCTAGTCCTAGAGAACTACTATATTCATGGTATTTATTATAGCTCACTTATTGGAAAATTAACCATACCACCATCAGTTGTTGATGTAGGGGTACTCTCCTGTGAGCAGGAAAGACTTTTGACTGGATAAATGCAGGCTCTGCACCACACATGGAAATGAACAGGGGCCTTAAGTATCTTAGCATTTCTATAAAACAAAATGCTGCACCTCTAGAGAGAGACTGTTCCCACACTGTTCAGTACAGCACGTGAGGGAGTGTCCCCAACATTCAACAGCCCACTACCCTCGTTTGTCTCAACTTAGGGGAGCAGAGAGCACCAGGGGAGCTGCCAATGCCTGAGGAATCCCTTGAGAACATCTGGCATTTGCCATGCTCTCCCTCATGCAGTAGCACTGCCCAAATGCTGCCTCCTGAGACCCAAGACCTACTATAATGTGGCTGCAGCCAGAAATCATCCCAGTCTGAAAGCAAGAGCAGGGAGTCCCTGTGCATCAGCACTAACACCCTCTCTGAGGTGCAGCGAGAAACCAGGGATGTCTGAGTACCCTCACACCTTTCCTATAAAGTCATTGGTTATTTTAGGGACAGGCTCTAAGTGCCACCCCTGGTCACAACCAAAATCCAACATCATCCCTCTCTTGAGTACCAAGAGCACACTCTACCCATGAGGCAATGCTGCTCCTTATAAACCACTTTGAAAGATGCATTTTGGCAATCCCATGGATCAAATTTCTCACTTCCCTCCATGCTCAGAGCACATGGCAGCATCCCATCATGTTACCTGCTACGCCAAGCAGCACAGCAGACAGCCTAGGGTGGTTATCCATCTTCCAGCACCCTCTTGTTTTGCAGGGGGATCACTAATAAACAGCACCTTTAGCGCTCTCAAATTGGTTTCAGGGAGAGAAGAAGTTGCTGGTGAAGAGGGAGGCATTGCTGGGAGAGACCTTTATCAGGGAGCTCTATTGCAGTAATTTTTCAAGATGAAATTGCTCTCCGGCTCATGACAGCATTTAGTGTATCCTGAGGCGACCATTTGTGAAGCCAAACCTGTGGTGCTGCTGCCCTGCTGCTGGAGGGAAGGGGGAGTATTAAATGTCATAAACAACTCTTAATTTGCCTGGGCGGACTGCACATGGGGCTGGTGATTCCACAGTGCAGGAAGGGGTTATCTGTCAACACAGGGCTCCAGCACCAAGGGTGATGTTGGCCAGGCAACACTGGCTGCTGTGACACCTGCCCAGAGGTACAACACACCACAAAGGGCTCCTGTATTTTTGTGGGGGGACTTCTTAAGAAACCCCAGCATCATGCAAGGCTCCTCCACCACAGAGCAGGGCTCCCCTCCAGTGTCACAGAAGATGTCCTCTCCTGTTGCATTCACAGCAATGGCTTCTTCAGGCCTTTCCTCTGAAGCACACATTCACTCTTTGCAAAATAGCAATGATTTATCCCACTCAAGTGCCCCTGCAGACCCCTGAAGTAATGAGAAAATGAAAGGCAAGCTGTCCACAAGCCTCTGGGAAAGGCTGGCTCGACAAGGGCAGAGCAAAGCGTGCAGTATGCTGCCAGCAGGCAGGTCTCTCATGCCAGATTCCCATCCAGAGCTCCTCGTGTTTTTCCTACTCTGACACACACAATTAAGACAAATTACATAGTTACCATTTTGATTTGTTGCACAATACTGATGTTTTCCATCCCTCTCCCAAATATTGATGGAGATAGTAAAAGAGGAAGCTCCCACACAGCTGGTTTTGGCCCTGGACCACTTTGTTTGCAGCCAACTCCTTCCAGTATTGAGGGCGGATGGACGAGCAATCCTGCTTTTCATCAGCTCGGAGAGGCAGCGAGCCAAGCAAGCACGAGGTGTTATCCTCAGCAGCCCTCACAACACCTCTGAGTAGAAACATCCCTGCTCAGACCTCCCTGAGCAAAGTCAGCAGCTTCCCTGCTTTTCTGTGCTCACAGACGAGCGCACACTTTGTTGTGGCATCTCCGGAGGCACTGGTGGAATCCGTAAAGGTGAAGGCAAGGAAGCTTTTCATCACGACTGCCCACGGAAATGCCATCAGCCTCGCTTTCAGACAGGGAGCTGTCCTGATTTACGGGCTAATGAATTTTAAATGAGATGCATTTTTTAATTTTTTGTTGTCAGCCCCCATTTTTCTGCCAGCAATCATTCCAGTAATAGCTTTAAATTTTCAGCATCTGTTTTTACCAGCTCTCTTGTAATTAGTTTACTAATGTATTTCACTGTGCCTTTGTTATTTTCAGAGAATTACTTCATTCCCAGCTATCAGAGATAGTGCACTTCAGTCTATAAGGAGTTTGGCCTTTGTTCCCCTGTGGTTATTCACATGGGGGAAGATGGCTCAGTGAATGACAAGCCTTTCTATCACTACACATTCTCCATTTAATGTCTTTATACTGGCTCATTAATTACCACAGAAATCTCCTTTCCAAATGGAACCTGTGATTTATAGAAGACTTGGGCAAGGTGCCATTTTTATCGGGGCGACAGCAAACAGCACCAGTGCTTGCAATTCACTCTTCATTTTCCTCCTGCTGCAGCAGGGTCAGCCTTGCTGAGGTGGGAGCTTTGCCCGGGCAAGGGAGCTCAGTGAGTGCTCAGTGCTGCTGAGCCATGGGCACCACACTGCTCTGGCTCGGCTGGAATGGCCAAGCCCATGGCAAATTGAGATACAGCCCGTTCTGCCTGCTGCACAGATTGAGATATTCCCTTGGGCAGCAGCTGGGGAGTGCCTGGAAGAGGTGAAACTGCCTCTAAGATGATCTCTTTTCCAAATCTGGTGGTCAAAGGGGGTGGCAGTGCATACAGCAAAGTATCTCCTAGGTCTTGGCAAAAACCCAAGCGCAGCATGAAGACTCTGGCTTTCATGATGGAGTGGGCAGTCAGAGGTGATGGGCTCTGTGGCACCCAAAAGCACCTCTCTGCTGTGTCCCATCAGACAGCAGGCCTGAGTGCAAGCTGTATCCCTCAGACTCCAAAGCATTACAGACTTGCAAACTTCCCAGCACATGGGGTCCAGGCAGGGGGAAGAGCTTCCCAAAGACATAAGGCAAAGGCTCCCTGTGGACCCAAGGCAGCCAGAGCAGGGGGGAAAGGCGGCTGTGGAAGTACCCCAAACAACGGTCTCTCTGTCCGACGGAAATTAACTTTAAATCCTTCAGAACAGTATGTCTTTCACCACGTCCATACTCTGCTGAGCATGATAAACTACTCCCCTTCTTTATTAAGGAATGAAACAGAAATGGGAATGGTGCACACGATAACTAAATAAGTTATTTAAATAGAAAAATAATCACAAAAGGCTGGATTCCCACAGAGGAGCTGCCTGACATCACAGCAAGGAAAATACTCAGCATCCCCTGTGCACAGGGAGAGGAGAGACCACAGGATCACAGCACTGAGCCAGAGCAAGCGGGCCACAGAGCTAGCATTGCAAAGAACTGCTCTAAAGCTCCTTTCTGTTCATTTTAATGCTGAATTTCACTCAAACACAGGTGATTTTTCTAAATGCTGAAAGCTGCTCTGCTCCCATCCCTTGGTGTTGAGCACAGATATTGTGCTTCGATGTTGCCCAGTCCAGATTGAAGGGGATAATGTCAAAGCTGTAGAAAGGACTGAACTGTATGATCCTGAGAAAATCCAGGTTCCTCCCAGGTCTGCTTTTCCTCCTGGCAGCAGCTAAGCCGTTAGCTGTCATCTCATCCCTGTGGCTGAGTTACTATATAAATTCCTGTTCGCTCCTTGGCAATAGCAACAGCTTCCTATTTTGCTGGCAGCAATCCAGGGGAAATTCAAGCTGAATTACAGCCATTCTTCAGAAAATAGGCCAAATCCACGAAAGCAGGACACATGACCGCAGACGTAGACCTTGTCCTTTTTTCTATTTATTTCACGGCGAGAAGCCCCGTTGGCTGAAAATAGCTTATCTCTGGAAGTCCCCCTTTCCGTTCACGGCTGCCGCTCCTGGCTGCCAGCCAAACCATTACCACCTCAAAGAGAAAGTTCATAGCTCCGCCGTATCGGCCCCACGGTACAGGACGTGCGGTTTGATGTTTGCACCGATTTCTCTCTGGGAGCTCAGAGGAGATGGGGATTGTGTTTCTGTGCACGAGCCAGCGAGTGTTAACTCCTTTCCTGCGCCTCCGCTGGGATGGGTGCACCTGGGGCTGTGCCCCAGCACTGCTTGTCAGAGCAGACACAGTAGTGTGTATACACACATGTGCACATATGTGGACGTATGACAGGAATAAATTGTTCCCTATGAGGGTGGGGAGGCCCTGGCACAGGCTGCCCAGAGAAGCTGTGGATGCCCCATCCCTGGAAGTGTTCAAGGCCAGCTTGGACAGGACTTGAAGCAATCTGGCCTGGTGGAAGGTGTTCCTGACCATGGCAGGAGGTTGGAAGTAGATGATCTTTAAGATCCCTTCCAATGCAACCCAGTCTAGGGTTCAATGACTTTATGGGAGTGGCAACACAGGTCGGACTCTGTGAGCCAGGGTCCCTCCAGACACCCACTCTCACAACAAGGTGGCAACTTCCATTTCATGCCAGGTCACTGTGAAGAAGCCACTCTATCTCAAAGCACCTCTGCCCCCACAGTGAAACTTTTCTCCTCCCTGTGCACCCCACAGCATCCTAAATATGACTGGGAGACACATCACCATCCTGGTAGACAAACACAAGTAAGGATACAAGAGAATGGTTAAAGATAAGGATGTGGAAGATGGTGACACAGAGGAAGAAAGTGATAGCAGAGTTACAAACCACCAATCTCACCATCTTTATCTTCCTCACTATCATCAGACCATCACTGAATCCGAGGAGCAGTGATGCATTCCAGAAAACACAGTTCTCCAGGGAGGACTGGCTTCTTGTTGATAAGAAGCAGGGAGGCTTATCTTCTAAACCCACTGTGACACCTCACCCTGGGCCCAGTTTATCAAATTAAACTCATTACCTTTGAGGACTCATTGAAAGAGGTGTCAGGAGGGAAGTCGTGGGTCAAGGAGGCAACGCTGCCATCGCCCTGCGGTGCCGCTCCTGGAGCGGTGGCCAGTGGGACAACACTGCCTGGGAAATCAGCACCAGCATGAAACCATCCCAGAGCATCACATCAAGGAAGCAAAGCGACAGAAAAAGGGGACGCACTGATTTCCTGTTGGGCCATTACAGGACTCTCTGGTTTACTGCACCTACAGCCACACCACGCAGGGTTTTGCTCACTGGGCGAGGTTCCTGATTTACAAGAGCCGGTTTCAATACGGTAGAAAAACAATCTGACTGTGCCCACGGGAGGGCCAGGACTGTGAACTGCCATCACCCAACCTCTGTACTGCATCACAACCAGTGATACATACAGAACTTTGCATATGCATCTCTTACTGCCACAGAGAAATAACCAAGTCCTTTCTGTGAGGAATTTTTAAAATGAGCAGTCGAGTGAAAATAAATTTCAGCTTTGAGCACTTTGCTAAGGCATTCAGATATATACTTCAGATGCTTCTAATTTTTTTTGGTGTTTTATCCTTGATTAAACAAACACAGGTCACCTCAGGTGGTGCCTCTCCTCTTTTTGCAAGGACCTTTGGTACTGTTTATGGGCAAAGGATACAACAAGAAGCCCTGGGTAACAGGAGGAGAGGGCAGTGAGGCTCAGGAAGCCTTTGAAGAGCATTCCCATGGGATGCTCCCAGATGGGATAACTATCAGCTCAAAGGGCTACAAGGAGGGGTTTTATCAATTTGTTGGGAGAAGAAGAGGTTGGATGAGCTTGTGTTACTTCCTACAGTAAAATCTACAAATATTTTACCCAAACGTTTCTGCTTCTTCCTGTGTTTGTGCACCCTGAAACTCACTTGGGCAGGCTGGGGGGGAAGGCAGCCAGACTCCCTGAGCAGTGGTTTTCTGACTAGGAGTCACAGATTCCCCTGTGACTACCACACTTGAGCCCTCTGCAAGTGCACCAGGTCCCTACACCCTCCACTGATCTCCACCCATCCTACCAAATGACCCCTGGCAATAAAATTCTGTGCCATGGACAAAAGACAAGAGGAGGCACTGAAAAAGAAACCCAGCACACAGTGCCAAGCCTGGAGAAGAGCTCAACACTGACATTGCAGCTCCTGCCAAAGGAGGAAGAGGTAGAAGACATACAGGATACTCAGGCAGCCACACAATTAAAATTTAAATACCAGCATTTGCCTTCAAAGACTGTCAGTGATGGGACAGCCAGACAGACCTGCAACTGCCTGGGACTCCTCTGTCCCCATCCCTGCTCATGCACTTGCTGTTCTCATTTGCTTCCCAGACTCATTCCCCATCCAGGTGCCAAGGTTAACATCATTTAGCCACCTAAGCTCTCTGTTAGAATGAAATTTCATTTTAATTAAATCTTAAGTTTTGGATGCCCACATAAATGTGGAAAGCTGCGTGGGCTGGAGTGATGATAAATGCCAAGGAGCAGCAGCACTGCAAAAATTATGTGGGTTTTAGGGAGCAGGCAGAGGTCAAACACTGCACCTGAAAGGAGGGATTGCAGAGGGGCATTTTCAGTGACTTTGAGCTCTGAACTTGAGATTTGCCCCTGTGTTTGCAGCACACTGGGGAAATCAGAGCCAAAGCCCTGCAAGCCTGATCTTCAGGGGGCCCTTGCAGGCATGCTCAGTGTGTCCTGTACCAAACCTGAGGCATCAGTCCTCTCCCCACTGAAATGTGCATCTTCATCAGAAAAAAAAGTTGCAGCCCAAAACAGATTCCTCTCCAGCATTAACAAAAGAGGTGAAAACTCTGTAACAAACAGGTGATTCTAGCACAGACTGTTAAGAGACCTGAAAAACTGCTGGAACACCTAAAATATTCAGGAAGGCAATTAAATCTATTTTAACAAAACCTTATGGCATATAATGGCTCCCCAGGAGACCCACTGTAATACCCTAATAACTTGTTTATGTGACCCAAATGTCCAAGAGATGTTCCATGAGAGCATGCATGCACATGGGACTGTGCGCCCCACATGCATAATCAGGCAGAGAATAAAAGACAGGAGAAGCAAAGTCCTTAAGATACTTGCGTGGTGCAAGGCAGGAGCATCCACATGGAAAACACTGTCAGCAACTTCACAGCCCTCACCACCACGAAGCAAATAAATAAATAAAGAGAGCTGCAGGAATTAGCTGTGAGGGTGACAGCACTGAAGGAAAATGAAAGCAGAAAGGGGGGTAAGAAAAAAACAACCAGCCCGGCTCGCTTTTGTGTTCTCGCACAATGGGGCACGTCAGCTCCGGAGCCTCCGCAAGCCATCACCCGCCATCTGGCAGCGGGCTGGGCCGCTAATGGGAGGCCCCGGAGCCCCAGCTGACTCCCAGAGCCACAGGGGAAATCAAGCTGATGATCTCCCCACATTAAGCCATCTAAATTAATGCAGATGCGTGGCCCGCTCGCGAGAAATTCGGCTGGTGAGCGGCAGCGAGGAGAGCGGTGCGAGGCAGCTGCAGCGTGCCACCAACCCGGGAGCCACAGCCCAGGGCCGGGCCAGTGGGAGCCACCCCTGCTCATCTGTGAGACAAATTGCTGGCCAGGGTTTCTGGAAGCGCTGCCCTTTCCATGCAGTGCTGGCAGCTCGGCTGAGAGATGCACAAGCCTGGCCAGATGCAAATTCTGCAGCAGCAGGGACAGCCCAGATTAACTCAGACCATGCTGTCCGAACCAGCCTCATTAACTAATGTCCCTGTAATGCCCTAACGGAGCAGACTGGCTGGGAAATTACCGTGCATGGGGTCCAGGCAAAGCAGGGCATGGAGGTGTCGATGTGAGCACTCTGGACCAGGTTCAGCAGCAGTGCTTCTTCCTAGGAGCAACCCCGATGGTTTTGGCAGGGTGGACCCCAGAGGACACAGGTCCCTAAGGAACATTTGCAGCTATGAATGTCTGAATTCCCTAAGCACTGTGGTACTGGATAAGGGTGCAGAGCCTGGCAATGAATCACAAGGGAAAAGTCAGTGCTGGTGCAGCAGAGGGCTGCCTGAGCACCTTGTCAAGGTTGTGAGTTCAGCTCCAGCCTCTGCCCTTGCCAGCTGTTGCATGAGGATCAAGAGAACAAATCACTGGGAGTTAAAGATGCACAGTGCTCTCAAGGCATGGAAATGGTGCTGGAGAGGGCATCTTCAGCCCAGAGGGACACACAACCCCTCCTTTTCCACTGCACCTAACACAACTGTGCCTCCAAAAGCTCCCAGGTGCTACCCTGGGGACATCTGGATGCTGACCCATATCCCAGCAGAGACCTTCTGGGAATTGCTGTGACAAATCTCAGACCATGTAAAACCTAAGCTTTGAACAATTGAGGCACGTTTCAGCCTCCCCAGGTCCAGCTGCTGTTGCATAGCCCAGGGAACCTCTGGAGGTGTCAAGGATGCCTTGCAACAAGCAGGTATTTGGGGATCCATCACTGTCACGGACAGCTGAGATCCTCCCTACAGCACCAAGGGTAAACCCAGACCCTTTCTAATGACTTTGGATTCATAACCTATTCCCCACAGATGGAAAATTTTATTCCCAAATGCACTGAGACCCACATGGCAGCAGCTTGGGTGATTACAGTCTCTGCTATCATTTGCAGGGAGGCAGAAAAACCCCCCATTTTACCTAAAGGGGAGGGTGGTAGCATATGGTAAGCGTAGGTTACATTCAGCCCCAGGAGCAAAGCTGCAGCCCTTACACAGCTCACACTGCCTCTGAAGCATGTTCCAGGCCCCACCAGAAGAGTGGCAGATTTTTTGCTAGGGTAGGAGAAGGGGAGAAAACCTCCCCATGCAAAATTTGCTCCCGAATTCAAGCTAGTTGAAATAATCTGTTGGTAAACACAAAGCACCATTGGGGTAACAGCTGAGTGGAGGCCTATATTAAACAAGTGTCTTCAGATGAAAATATCACTCATCTAAAAGGCATCACTATTCATTCATGCTCAATAAAACACAAAATGGTTACAGATAGAGCTGATGGAAAATGAGAGAGAGAAATGGAAGTAAAGGTAAAGCTACCAGGCAGGAAACAGCACAAGAAAGCAAAAAAAAAAAAAAAAGAAATATCACTGTGAAGAGGTTGATTTAGCATTCTGCTCTAGGAGAAATTTCAAAAGCAGGTTTTAATATCTGATAAAACTTCACTGCTGGTTGCCATGCTGCCTGACAGAAGCACAGAAGGGGACTAATAGCCCTGGCATGCGACATGATAAAACATTTTAAGCCGCATAGCTTCACTTGGACTTGCCACTTTTCAGGCTGTTTTACGGTTCACTGCTATCCCTCAGTGTCCTACCAACAACCCCTGAGCATGCACAAGCTCTCCTCGACCCACTAGGCAGGTAGCTTCCCCCAAGGTTGAGTTTTTCCAGCCTGCAGATTATCACAGGTGAATATTACCATTTGGCAGCATTGCTGCAAGGAACTGCAAGGGCTGAGTGCAGGGCACGCAGGCTGGTGGCTCTGGTCTTCCCACCAGATATCTGGCTCCTCTAGGGCTCTCATCCCACTAAAACAGGATCCCTTCAAAGTCCTACATCATCCAAACCCTTCATCCGCCCAGCTGGATGCTGCTGAGTTGGCATTAACAAGAGACGTGGGGGGCTTGGTTTGAAATACACCTCTGCTTTATAGATGATTTCCCAATCTAATAAAGAGACAAAACATTATCTGTCTTTCCTTCTCTTATTTCCCAAGGAACAGCAAGAGTGGAAACATCTTTCTGCCTCACCAATAAAACTTTTATAACCTACTTCCCTGGTGGCTTCTAAGCAAAGGCCCTTTTCCCAATGAGAAGCCTGGGAAAAATAGGGAAAGGAGAGGTGTGATCTGTATTCACAGCCCATCCCAGCTCAGGTGGTGGCATGAAACACTGGAGTCATGCCTGGATGCAGGCAGTAAAAATACTCCTTTTCCCTGGCTGCCCAGGGATTGTTCTTGCCAGGTAATCCATGCAGAGGGTTATTGGATACAGCATAGGAAAATTACCGTTACCAAAATTTAAAAGTTACCTGTCCATTTGAGGGGAAAAAAAAAAAAACAAAACACCAAAACGAGGCAACTGAAAAATAAGGCAACTCAAAAAACAAAGGAAACCAAGATGGGGTGTGTTGTTTAGGTTATTTTTTTGCAATGAGCTGGTACCAGCTTTATCTACTGGCATCTATCCTGCCTTTTTCAGTTTAATTTTACAGAAGGAGAGGAGTGGAAAACTGGATGAATTTGGGCACAGACTGGGTAGGTTTATCTGCACATCCCTCTGGATACAGACCTCTCACTTGTAACTCTGCAATTCCAGGACTGCCAAACTCTCACAGGTGTGTGGCCAAAATAGATGAGACTACAGAACAGGCTGGAGACTCTTTAAGTTAATTTTTTAAAAAAGCACAAGATTATCAGCACACAAATACATCAACAGGTAGCAATATTTCCACACCGTATTTCCAGCTGAAAGGAGGAAGAGCAAGCAGAAAACAGGCTGGCTGGCTGCAAGCAATAATATTTCTCATGGTCTTCCCTGTGATGCTGCCCGACACAGAATAATACTTTATAAACAATCACAAAATCACAGAATGGTTTGGGTTGGAAGGGATCTTAAAGCCCAACAGGGACAGGGACACCTTCCACTATTCCAGGTTCCAAGCCCTGTTCAAGTCAGTCCTGAACACTTCCAGGGGTGGGGCAGCCTCTGCCAGGGTCTCACCAGGAAGAATTTAATCTCAAAATCGAATCTTACTCTGAGCTCCTTCATTTTAAAATCCCTCCCTGTGTGGGAGACAAGCTCCTCAGAACATGAGAGAAGGGGCACAAACCCACAGACTCACATCACAGCTCCAGGACTGCTCCAGCTGAGAAAGGACAGGACTGGCCAAGGCAGGTGATTATAACAAAGCCCTAATTAGAAGGAGGGACAGGAATGACATGGAAGGGGAAAAATATCCAAAGCAATATGCTTAACTATCCTGGAGGAGCCTATCCCCAGTGATCTGCTACTGCCTCCATCCACATATAGGTTATCATTTAAGATTGTTTCTAAATCTAGGAAACTTTTCCTGGCCACGAGCACAGGGTCAGGAGGGAGAAGAAAGGAGAAAGCACACTACTAATGAAGAGAACAGGAAACTTTTTTTTTTTTTTTTTTTTTAATCACATAAATCAAGCCAGGGAAAAGACTTCATGCCCCAGAAACCCAAGGCCAGGATACTCATACATTCAATCATAAACTCCAGGAAGGAGAGGTCATTCCTTTCCTTCTGCAAAATACTTTTTTTTTTTTTTTTTTTTTTTTTTTTTTTTTTTTTTTTTTTTGGTCAGGAATGGTTTTAATTAGTGTGCCCAAAGCTTGTGAGCAGCTCTGGGAGCTGAGAAGCCTGCTCTGCTAATGGTCTCAGAGAAAGCCAAGCACAACAGCAGCATTTGTCCCAGCTCCCAAATCTCATCCCTTTGGCTCCATATATCTCCTTTGGAGACACCATTACCATTTCCCTACACTTCTTTAGCCCACTCTCTAGTAACTGCTCATTAAAGCAGCATCTTGTTTAGAAGAGCCCACACCTCCTCCCTCTACATTAAAACAGCAACCTGACCTCAATAAAATATAAAACAATTAACTTACTAATTAGTCAACAAATAACTGTTTCACCCAAGTAGATACCAAGTTGTTAGGAAATCTATTAGCATTTCCACTGTAATTTCATGCTTTGCTGATGATGAATAAAACAAGGTTGAAAGGGACCTATTCATGTCCAGAGCACAACACCCAGTGGCTGTAAGACAGTGAGTGCAAAACTTCCTCAGAAGAGCCAAACACCAGTACCAGAACCAGTATCTGGACAATGTCACCAACACCACAGCAGCACCAAAACCTGGCAGGGACAGTGTGAGGGGCCAAAAGGAAGAGCAGAGGCTGAGAAGTTCTGCCTGCACTTCCCAATCAACTTGTGTAGAACAAGTTCATGCAATCAACTGCATTGGGCCAAAAAACCTCAATGTTGAGCTTAAAATGATTCCTTTAAATTCCCCCAGCCAGCTCCACCATGGACAACACAAATCATACTAAAAACCCCTAGTTCTTAGACACATCTCCATGTTTCTTAGTGCTGCGGTCAACAAGCAAGGCCATCAAAGCCTGCCCTCCTGCATATGTGAGCAAACGTTAGTGTAAGTGTCTGTTCTGGTCCCAAGGATAAAAATTTGGGCCTCCAGATGACATCCATTTCTCTCTTTCCATGCCATCCTCTTCCCATGTCAGGACATGCTCCTTGGTTGCATTCTGAGAAAGTAACGGGAGGATCTGAGTGTTGTCTAATCCTGACTGGCTTCATGCCAGCCCTGGGTGTGCAAGCTGGGTGTGCAGGCTGGATGGGACCCCATCCTGGGAAGGGACAAGGACACAGCCACCTCTGAAGTTAAGTCTACACAGTCTTGGATGAGCACACATGTCCAAGGATGTTCAGACAGTGATGGTAATACCTAAGGGGCAAAACACACAAGCTGCTGTTTAACAAGATGTACCAGAACGTAGGTCTGTGGTCTCTTCCCTACCTATGAATGAAAACCACCTAGAAAATGGGTGTGAAATTTGGATCTCGTATAGTGAATCACCAGGTGCCCTGGACTGTCAGCAGGCACAGTCTGTCTGCCAGGGGTACATCCAGCCCACACCCTGACTCCACAGCTGCTCCCTGACAAGGGCAAGGAGGCTGTAGACAAACTGTTCTGTTCATACTGAAGCACAGGGATAATCAAACCCCATGCCATGGGTCTTAGGTAGGGAAAAAAAATGAGTCACAATGCTTGGATCAGTGAAATATTCTGCAGTTCTCCCCATTCAGGTAAGGGGCTGCTGTTTGGTTGCATTTAACCAACACTTTATTCACCCAAATGACATCACCCTTATGGTTCCCAGAGAGCTTCTCAGAGACCTTGCACACAACACATCCAGGTCAACACATCCAACTGCCTGCAGAGAGCCCAATTCCACCCACACAACCTACACCCATGAAACACAGCCCTTGACTTCCTCTTAATCCAACATACACCAGCGCTGGAAAAAATTTGCATGTTAGAACAATTAGATGTGAAACATTACACGCCTTATCTCAGTGATATTACATAATTGGATTTGTGGCGTACACAGATAATGGAAGCCAGAGCTTCCAGCAGTCAGAAATATAAATCATACACTGGATTTTCGGCAGTTAAAGTTAGGAATATTTTAAGAGGTCACAGCAAATACATTGTTTATACTAAGAAATTGAATCATGTTATTAGGCTCTCTGTTCATCTAGTAAAATCTTTAAAAAGCTCATAAACTCGTTACTTTATTAGTTCAGACTTATTATATGTATTTGAAGCAATACTCAGAGGTATTGTTAAGCTACTGCAGGCAAGGGTTACAGGTCTTATGTATTTTCCTTTTGGTAGTACCAGATGTGTTGGAGGCAGCGGCTGTGACGAAGGTTTGTTGTGAATCTCAAAGCTCAGAGCAAGGCCAAGCAAACTTTTGTGTGTGTGTTCCTGTTCACTGGAGACCACCAGCACATTTAATGCACAGGCAGCTTTGCTTTTTCCAGGGATAAATTTTTGCCTGCCTGCCCACCCCTCCAACCCATCCTTGCTCAGGAGGAGAGGCCACCTGAGGGCTGCCAGTGTAAATGCAGCTGTAATCCTGCTCCAGAGGTAAGCATGCCTGGACTTCTTGCACTAATTAACCCAAACAAGTTCCTGCTCTGCATCACCCATGGAGAGCGTGCAGGACCCTGCTCTGCATCACCAAAGCACCCACAGAGAATGTGCAGAACTCCAGTGTGACATGTGTATCAGGGAATCATTTACAGAGCTGCTCTCACAGCAATTCATTTCCACCATCCTGTTGGATCCAGATTTATGCAAATAGCTTAATGTGTTAATTTACATATTTGATGAATATGCATTGTCGCACCCATAGAAATGACAGCAAACATCCTAATTACCAGCACACAAGCCTGATCAGGCGTGGGATGGAGGGAGCTTGAGAGCTGTGCCATGTTTCTGCTGGCTCTGGCTGCTCCATGCGCTGCCCAGCTGCTCCTGAAGCTGCTGCCCCTCATCCCTGATGGGGCTCCTGATGTGCCCTCGGCATCAGGGCCCTCAGATTTTGCAGGGGCAGGTCAAAGACCATCTGATCCCAGAGGCCTCCCGGTATTGCCAACATATGTCCTTTGATCTCCAGCCTTGCAGTGGCCAGAGTTCCTCCCCAACCAGGCTTGTGGGGACTGGCAGGAGGATCTTGGCTTATTGGAATAAACAAACCCATCCCTGGTGGCTGCAGAGGAAAACCTTGAGAGGGGACCCCAAAGTATTCTCAAACATCCATAGCACAAATTCAAAGAACACCAAAATGAGGGTAATTTTCTTATCCTTTGGCAATCTTGTAATTTTTAACCCACTCTGCTGATTTTTTGGGGTTGGATCTGACTCGGGAAAGCTGAAGGCTCTCCAAAGCAGGATGTACGAACACAAGGACATGGAGCCTTATGACCAGCCTCCAGCATGAGCACCCCCAGCAAGCCTAAATGACGTTCCAGATTCTCCAAGAGATGTTCAGGACTCCACTAAATCATTCTAGGCAGCAGTGCTCCAAGGGGGCTCTGAACAGCTGCTCACAAAGGTGGGGCTTCACACCATCATCCCAGCAGCATGAAAGATCTGCCCAGCCTGAAACCTGCACACCAAATTTGGAAGGCTATGGGGTAAAAGGCTCTCCCCACACTGCCTGTTCCATCCTTCTGCTTTCCCTGGCCTCCCTCCTCCCAGAGCAGCTGTGCACCAGGTGAGCTGGTCGGCAGACAGGCTCGGCAAGGGGCTGGCAGGGAGGCTGGGCAACGGGCTCACAGCCCCCCTGACCCCGCAGCTCCTCTCCCCCCTCCCCAGTGCCTGCCTACCTTTGAAGCCTGGCTAATGACAAAATGACATCCTGCTCCCTCCACCTCCCCCTACCCACTAACAGGGCCCCCTCTCCTGACCTTAAGGTGTGACGACTCCTCAGGTTCAAAGCAGGGAGAGGATGCTCAGAGCTGAGCCTCAGGGGAGGTTGAGGGGGGATGAAGGGGTTGTATTGAGGAGCCCCACATCAGCCCACACTTCGGCTCTCCCCTCCGACCTCTCCTCGCTGCTGGCTGAGAGGAACATGGCTGTTTTGCAGCCCCAGAGGTGACAGATCTAATGGACATGTCAAACCACCACATTTCTCCTTCCACTGCAGCCCTGAAAGGCTCCAGAGATGGTTGATTTTCTCTGGCTCCTTTAGGTCAGCTGAAACCTCAGCAGACTCAATCATTACACTGAGAGATTTTACCTGGAAATCAAGTCCTTTCCAGGTGATCAGCCACCACAGCTCCCTGTGCCACCAGAGCCTAAATTCTTTATAAGGTCTAATTATTGATGCAGACAGGCACTGATCACTCCTCAGCAGCATTTCAAAGAGGGATCAGATGAGCAGCTCTCTATTTGATATGTCATTAAATCAGGTTTCCCTTACTTGCTGCTCAGCTCAAACACTGGCAAAGACAGACAAGACTATTTCTTACAGTGTTTCCTACCTCCTCTTTTTAAAAACCTCACAACAATCCTCTCAACTTGAACAAAGCCCTCCAAAGCTTTCCAAGCAAACAGGGAAAATATTTTCAATCTCTCTCTCTCTGCAGTTTAGTATCAGCAATCAGTTACCACTGGCTCAGATTTATTTAACAGGATGTACAGCATGAACAAGCAACCCTCTACTATTAGAAGCTGGGGATGCAAAAACTCCATCACTGGTGGCTGCAGCCATCGTAAAGGCCATTAAGGGAGCTACTCTGCCTAAATGCACATAATCAGCAAATTTATGGCCTGTTTCTTCTGCTCAGAGAGGAACTGGTAGAGGCTACAAAGATGTGTGATGCTGACAGCCTTCAGGCAGGGCTGGTGTGCTAGCTCAGAAACACTCTCTGCCCCAAAAGTGCAACAGTTTGGTGCACAAATCTGCCCCCACGCATTTCACGGCAGCTCCATCACATATGTGCACAAAGCTGCCCCCTCCACTTTAATTGATTCCCCCAAGGGCTTTGGGATGGGTTTTATAGTGCATAACTAATACTGATAAGCAGGCATGATAAGGTAGTGTTATTACCCAACTAATGGGTCACTTCATCCACAAATACTTTCTAATTTAATTGAAAACAGGAACATGAGCTGCTAGCAGTCAAACCTCGGGTATCATCCGCACCAGCGTTCCTGGAAAATTTTTTGCTCTCCCCTTCCCACTTTCAGTAGCTAATGAACCACAGCAAATGTCACCATACCGTGTTTTGTGGCTACAGATTCACAGTTGAAGATCTCTGGATTCAATTCAGCCACGTAGCAAGGAAGTGCAGCTCCCAGGAACTTCAAAGAGAATTGCATCCATCACTTTCAGCAGGGTTGAACTGGCCTTTGCCTATACCTACCTCCCTAGGTCTGCCCTGGAAAGGAAATTCCTGGAATAACTTTGATGTGCTTAACCCTTCAGAAATGGTAGGCATTAATAAAACCCCTCCTCAGCATCCGCTTGCCTGGCAGAGGTTGGAGGCCATCCACGCCTGATCAGCAGCGATGTTTGCAGGTCATTAGCAAAAAACCATAACTCTGAATTTCCATTGTGCTGGAAAAGGATGTATTTCCAATCTCTCCCGAGGACATTCCCGAAGAGCACAGCTACCATTATGCAAATTGATTTAATGAGAGCCTGGCCTCCTCTCTCTCTCTCTCTCTCTCTCTCTCTCTCTCTCTCTCTCTCTCTCTCTCTCTCTCTCTCTCTCTCTCTCTCTCTCTCTCTCTCTCTCTCTCTCTCTCTCTCTCTCTCTCTCTCTCTCTCTCTCTCTCTCTCTCTCTCTCTCTCTCTATATATATTTATATTTATATTTATATTTATATTTATATTTATATTTATATTTATATTTATATATACCTATGGGACCAGAGAGAAATATCAGATGAACTTCTCAGTTACTGGGGTACTGAGGAAAAACACAGTGATTTCAAATTCAGAGAATAAAGTCTTTTCTCCATTTTCAGTTGGTCGAGTACAACCTCTCCTCGTCGGGGTATTTTTCCCTATTCTCACCAATCCTGTGCTCAGTACCATGGGATGTTACCACACTGCAATGCTCTTGCTCAGCTCAAACTTGGAATCAGACCAATGTGTAAGGCTGGAACTGAGGATTATTAAGTATTAGTGATTACATCTCCCCCTTGCGCCTGCAAATGCTGCAAGAGGCTACAAACCCATTTCTGCCACTGTTTAACATCAGAAGTTTTCTTTAACTGGGAGACACAGACCTTAGAGCAAACCTGAACCCAGTCCAGCAGCAGAGGGCAAGGACCTGACGTGGTCAGAGTACCAGAGCACTGCTTGTGCCATGGGTGGGCACACAAGCGAGCTCACACCATGAGTGCACACCTCATTTGTCAGAAACCACTGGGTTTTTCTAAATTTTGCAAATCAAATGCTTCCCAGACTGTCTGTAAGTGCATTTCCCTTCATTAGCACTAAGATCAACAATTTAGCAGGAGGCTGCTAGGGGACAGCAAGACCAATCCAAACAGTTTTACTTAAATTCCATCTAAATGAACCCAGTTTTCTGGGCTTTTAGCAATAGAGGGATAATGTATGCCTATTAAAGAGCATGTCAAAGCCCCAGTCACAGAGTCTGGGCATTCAGTTAAAGCGAAGGTCACAGATCTGCGCCCTGGGGCCAGGGGAGAAAGGCTCAGAGGAAGAGGAGTGGCCATCTGGTCCCTCGCTTATGCAGAGGTCACTGCTTTCTGTCACCCCCCCTGTGGCCTCTGACTTCTAGGACTCAAAGAGAAGGAAAAAAAAAGAAGCCAGGCATGATGAAAGTGGGGCCCTGATGTGCTGAGACAACTCGCTAAAAGAGCTCTAACTAAAAACAGCCACATGCTCTGTGTGGTTAAAGGGACAGCTCTCCCCTTCCCAGAGCAGGCTGCAATGCCAAGACCTGCACGGGTGCGTTTTTCCACACGTGCAAAATAGCTGGGATAAAATACTGAGCACGGTAAAAGCCTATCAAGCCTCCAGCAGCCCTAACGGGGAAGCCATGAGCCTTTTGTAATACACAAATACATCAGCAGCATGACTGGGAGGGAAAGAGAGGGGAAAACCAGAAGTACAGCCTGTTTGCAAAGCTCTCTGAAGTGCCAGATACTTGCACATGCCTGAAAATCAGATTGATGCCATTCATGCCCGGCGTGCTCGTTTCCTGCTTGGCAATGGCATGTGCACTGAATCGAATCCACTAATTGTTCTGTCTGCACCACGATTTGCAAACGAGATCGCTTAGGAGCCAAAAGAAAATAAATGAGGTGTTTATTAGAAGGAAGGTTGATTTCATATTCTTCATAAAAGCAAAAGAGTTCAGATGCTCAGTGCCATCTCCAACCCGCCTTTCTGGTTGAGATGTGACTTTGAGCTGCTAAAGCTTTTATTCCTCTGGAGATACTTGTTCAGCATTCAAAGCAGAAAGGCATTATAGCAACTCTGCCATCTATTTTCAGAGTAAACAGGTTTCTTATTCATTAATTACATGGGTCTTCAGATAACACACCGAATTTCCCATTACCTGGACTCTGTGCAGTTTTTTCCCTGCATGCCAGCACACTGCAGACTTTTTATCAAGCAATTCTACTTCATTTTAATCTGTGATTTATCTGAGGGCCCAGCATCGTTGCCTGAAGGGTATTGTTTAAGTAACAATACTGATGTACACATTCCCACATCAAATGTCAAGGGAGAAGAGGGCTGCTCCAGAGGATGCATGGGCTCAAAGGAAATCATTAAAAGCCACTGGCCTGCAGAAACTAAATTGTATTTGAAAAGAAAAACTAACAACAGACAGGAAGCTACTGGCAACCAGGCATTGCTTAGGAAAGTGGCTCTGAGGGGGAATAGCTCGGTTTCCCCTTACAAACTCTCATAACGGCCCAGATTTCTTTCTTAGGCAGTGACAGACACAAATTTAAATTCCAGTTCCTACGCACAGCCGCGGTGCATGGATTGGTGTCGTTTGGATTCAATTCTTGTTTTTCCCCAAAGTGCAGCGGCGTCTCACCACGTCCCTTTGAGGCAACAGCAAACCTGCCACCACCCGTGGATGGAGCTGGGATTTCAGCAGCCTTCCTCACTCCCCGGCAGCTTTGAAGCCACTGGAAATTAGTGCAGCCCCATCAAAAGCAACAACTCCAATTAAAAGCTGTTGAGAGCCTTCCCCACTTTATATCCCAAATGTGCTCCTGTTAAAGCACACCCTCGAGCAAGCACAGATCAGTCTCAGGAACGCCACAGTTTTGTGACAACAGGAAAAAGAGATGCTTCATATTTGCTGACTTTGTCTATATTTGTTCAGGAAAGAAGAAATATTTATTTCTAGGATGTGATCTGCACTGCGATGCACTTAGAAACTACTTTTAAATTAAGGGAAGGGCTCAGTGCTATTTAAAAGTGAATCAGTGCAATGCAGGGAGAAAGTAAACCATTAGTTTGGTCAGAATAATTTTAAAAGGAGCTAATAAAGCAAGACTTCATTATCTCATTCCAGCTGCTCAAAAAACATCAACAGATGCTATTAACACGCCAAGGATGGAGGCAGCTTCCAAAGGTGTTGTGCAAAGGGCCCTCCATCCAGCAGAGCAGCAAAGCACCTACACAATTTACAGCTGAGGGTAATGCCACCAAGTGTTGACTTTGTGGCTCTGATCCCAGAAAAGTTAACACTTCTGAAGACTCCAAGGAGATGGGTACCACAGCTGCTGAAAAGCCCCAGGGCGCTGGCAGGAGCCCACACAGATGCCACTCTCCACAGACACATCATCTCAAAGAGTTTCCAGTGCTGCATGTACCCATTCCTTGAGGAAACCACACATTTTAGGGAAGTATTTGGGGCAGGACTTTGAGCCCTAAAACATCTCTCTCCCTCCAAGAAACCCGACACTTTAGCAGATCTTCAGGAGCAGGTGGCACAAAGCTGTTAGCACCAAGCTCTGTAGCACTCCCAAAGATAAAGGAGCTACATAGGGGCTGTTTCTTTAGGAAACCAATACAGAGCAGAGGGAGAAGGGGAGGATACCCTCCTTATCTGGCACCACCACACTTCACCAGCAGGCAAAACCACAGCTACTTTAAATGCATTGTTTTGTCCAAAAATCAGACTGTTTTACTTGCAGCTCCAGAAGTCCACATCCCTGGCTCATGAATAGGATGGCACCTCCAGCAATTAGGAGTTCACTCACAACTGACACACAGCAGCACAGCTGACATTGCCTGAACTGGGCCCAATTCAGGAAACATCCCACCTGAGAACAGCCAACTAACAGGCTCAGCCTGGATTTACAGGTTCTTCAGCCCACAATGCCATGTTGTCCAAGATAAGCTGCAAGTACAGCAGATCTCACAGATCATCTCTCAGAACGATACAAAATACTCTCATCTTGGGGGAAAAACACATTTCCAGTGTACTTCACACTAAGGAAGGGACAGAGGAATTAGATGCTAATTCATCTGCAAATATGATTAAACTCTGCAACACTAAGACTTCACTGTTAATTTAGTTGCAGGTCCATGTCATATGTGCAACAAATCATAAACAGGCCTATTAATTTACAACTTTACATATAATATATTCAGAACATAGCATAAAATAGCAGGAATATAGGCAGTTCCATCTAAAACTCTGCAGTTGGTAAATTAAATCTATTTGCAGCAAAGTAAATTGAAAAACATACTGAACTTATTACTGTGTCTGGTTTAATATCTACAAATGGGTTGGATTTCTCCAGGTGAATATTAGCCATATGCACTGAAAGAAATTTGGCTGTTTCCATCTCTCTGCTCACAATATTGCTCTCATCCTGGAGGGGCTAATCAACCCTGACTGGTGCTGGGGCTTGGGGTGAATGATGGGGCACATAAAAGTTTCAAAATTTGACTGTCCTCCAAACATGCATAGGAATAAATATTGTGTTTTCTAAACACATCAGTGCCTTGTAGTGACCCTGCAAGATGTCAGAGGCACAACTGGAAAAACCAAGGTGTTTTGGTCCTTCACAGAAGCATTTAGATGTTTTCATACCCTGGGGACCATCAAACATGCACTCAGGAAGGTCAGGGATGTCCCAGAGGCTATTACAGCTGAGGCCTTAGGACACAATGCAGGGTTGAGCAAAAATTTGAGGAGGAAGAAAATACTAATGTGACATCTTTTTTTTTCACCCAAGACAGTCTCCAGTGGTAGGATCCCTTCACTCCCAAGCCAGCAAACACAAAGACAGTTGGACCAAAGGTCTAACCAAGACACCCAGCCTGAGCGGCACAAGGATTTCCTAACTTTAGAAATAAAATCCAGACCGGTACGTGAGACTGTGCATGAATTTCATTTTCAGAAGAAAAACATCCCCTTTCTCCACCCCCACCACCCTGCCCTTGCCTAATGGGCTTTATTTAAACTGGACTCACCAACAGCTCTGCCCCCATCCCCCTTAATACTTTCAATCCATAATGCCTGAAAGGCTCTTTCCCTGGACCTTGCACGGTTTATAGGGTTAATTGAATGCACACTGATCTACTAAGTGTCCATAAGAAGAAGCACCATTCTTTAAGATGTCATTTCTCCCCCTGGCCCCCTCCCCGGCCCCCCGGACAATGCTGCGGGGCTGTGCCCGGCCAGGCTTGGCCCCAGTGAGGTATTGTTCCCCTGCTGGGGGGGCCTTTGGAAAACAAAGCAAAACAAAAGAATCCCTCACATGCCTAAAAAAGGAGACTTCATGCCAGAGCTAACCTTTGAAGATTTATTCCCTGCTGCCCTTGTGACCCAATTCAACCTCCATTACTCAGGAATTCCCCAGACAAGCCCCGAAAGGCAGGGATGGAATTTCGGACTTTCTAACTCATTTGTTTGTGCAGGACAGGGTGGTCTGGCAACCCCGGCCAGACAGGGAACTCGTGTGCTGGGAGAGGCTTTATATAAATATACATCTGTATTTAGAGGTACTTTAGGTATTATATGTCATTATCATGACGATTCCCTCTCCCTCTGCTTAAAATTGCAAATCCTCACCTTGCACAATGTGCCTGGATTGTAATAAGCTTTTGTGTGGTTGCTTCCCTCAAGCCTTAGAATTCACCGCCTACTTTTGGGGCTGGAAACTGGAGGGGAAAAAAATAAAGAGAAAGGAAAAAGAGAGGCTCATCTACATTATAAAACTGAAGCATGTTTCTCTTGAGAATATCTCTAGTGGGGTGAGAACTTGGGAAATGCTCTTTTGGGACATCTGCTCCAAAACACCTCTTGCAACAAAGCCTTGGGAGGGCTGTGGGGTGAGTGTGATCCATAATGTGCTGGGCTGGGCAGATCTTAATGCAGGACCAAGAGAAATGCCCACAGAAATGTGTCTGTGCCTGGAAAAAAGTCAGAGAAACCCTAAAGGAAAGACATAAGAGCTATAAAGTCAAGACAAACCCACCCCAGGAGGATTATCTCTGCATCACTCTTCTGTCTGCAGATGACTTTCCCAACAGCACCGGGGGGTTGGGGGAAGCAATCCAATTTAACACTAAAAACTTGGAGGAAATAGCTTGGGATGGAGTCATAAAAATGTCACATATGCCTAGTCTCATTAGTCCAGCAAGGGATGTGTCCCCCCCTGGCATGCCGAACACAAACCCAGACGCAGAGTGTGATTATCCCAGGTCCAATCTGAGCCTCCCAGTTCGAGCCCTGCTCTGCTGGGTGGTCACAGTCCATGGAAGCAAGGCTGTCATAGCTACTGATGTCTGGGGCAGGAGCTGCACCCCCTTTTCAGGGTCCAGTTTCTTTCCCTGCACAGTAACGTGCATGAGGTTTTTGGCCCGTATTTTGCTCAGGACTCACTAATCAGCCATGGCTACCCTTGGACCCTTCCTCCAGGATGGCAGAAGGATTTTGCATGCCTCAGGTGCTGGGAACAATGAGATCTCGAACTCTGGAGGAGGGGGGAAATTCTCTCCTCGTGCTTAGTGGTAGGTGACAAAACCTGGCTGAATGGAAAGTAACTGCCTGGCTCTCCTGCTGCCCACCAGCCATGTTCTGCAAAACCAGCTGCAAGCTGCCTGCAGAATTCCTCAGCTTCGAAAGAGCTGAAGCCAAGGCACCTCTGCCTCAAACCAACATCTCCCAAGGTGGAGGGGGACCTTTCCTAGGAATGCTCCTTACTCCAGTCCCTCTGCATTGTGCTTGGTTGAGGAAAAATAACACTGTTAGAGCTGCTGAACACCTCACAAACTGACAATCCAACAGAGGTTTATCTACAGGAGACCTCAGAGACATTTGTCTTTATGAGACAAGGTGCTCCACACTCCCACAGCACAAAATACTGTTCCAAAAGACATGATCTGCCGACCTGGGCAGCAAGGCAAGAGCAGAGAGCTCTCACAGGCCATTAAATCATGACATGAAAATATTCTGGGCCAAATGGAGTGAATACCCTGGCACACATGTAGCTCTTTGGAGAGCAGGGAGTTGTCTGCTTCCAGCACCATCCAACCTCAACAGCTGGCAACACCCTGCTCTTCACTTGCAGCACCAGAAAGATTTCACCAGCTCGTGTGACACTCACAAACACAAAGTGTTAAATCACTGAAGCTGCTTAAGTGCAATAATTAATGATCTTACTGCCATTTGTGTGTTAAAAAGCATCGAATTAGAATGGGACCTTTTGATGTTGGCTTTGAATGAGCACGAATGACTCCAGCAGAGCAGGTTTGAATTCCTCCCCAGGCAGGGCACGCAGCCCCATCAAGAGACTGCAGGCTTTCACACTCCACATCAGCTCTGCAGCACAGCTCTGGACTGTCTCAGCAGCATCCCACCCCTCCTGCTCCTTCCTGTCCCCTCTGAAAAATGACAGTGATACCGTTCACCTGCTCTGCTGGCCCTGCAAGAATCCCCTCACTAATCTTGGCGTAGTCCTTTGTAGATGGAGGGCTGTTCTCGGCTGGAGCTGTGCTGATACAGGCCAGCTGGAGCTCTGCTCCATTAAGGGGTAGGTGTTGCTGGGGTCTATGCTCAATACCTAGGAAACAGGCTTGAGAAATGAGGTTATGCACACAGCATGGTGCTACACGTGAACTAGTAAAAAGAGCTTTACTTCTGCCTAGTTGCTGCAGCCCTGAGTGACTGCCTGATTACTCCATCTATATACAGTAAGGCTACACTGTAAATATGTCAGCGTGGTGTCAAACAGACCTCAGAAGTGGTAAGTACAAGGTGAGACTCTGGAATGTAAAAACAATCCCCCTTTTTTGCTGGTGTCTGCTAAGTACATTGGCTAAATGTCTAAACTGTTATAGGCAAGAGCTTCAAAGTGACTGTCGCTCAGCATGGCACATCTTAGGTGGATGCAACACAGCCCCACACTGGCCAGGGAAAAGTCACCTGCAAAATCCACTATACCATTATCCCAATCATTTACAAAATCACAGCAGACACAACAGAAAGCCTCCTGGATTTATTCTAAAACCTCTCTCCCTAGGAAAGACTGAAGAGGCCCTCGAATCTCATGCAGCAAACCGCCCAAGCCAAGCTAAAAAGCCCCGTGGACCTAAAATGCAGAGACATCTCCCAAACAAACACAAAGTAGGCTGAAACACCCTCACTAAGCAAAACTCCATTAAACTCCTGACCCTCCTCATTAAGATAAATGAGGTCTGACTGTCACTTTAACTTGCCACCCTTTCACTTAAAGCTGAGAAGGAAGCAGATGCTTAATTAGCATCCCTCATGGGTGTTCACAGGTCTCAGTGTAAGGAGGAAGCAATCTGCTACTTCTTCAAAATCCTGGGTGACATCCTCCATGCACCGACAGCAATGCACACTGCTGAAGTCCCTGGAGAACAAAAACTCCAGGTGTGAAACTTGGGCTTTGCTAGGAACCCATCTCTCACCTCCCTGTCTCAAGGCAGCCCAAGTCAAACACCTACAGCTACAAGGTCTGTGTGGTCTCTGTAGCTGTGGGTTAAATTAAAGATTTGCTGGTTCTTAGCCAAGATAACTCATCCACTCCAGCTACAGACCCAGGAATGGAATATTATACAGACAAAAATCCCCATACTCTAATAGATGTGCAGTGAAAATAACCCAAACAAACAAATAAATAAATAAACAAAAAACCCCCCACCAAACTTCCCAAAATCTGTTTTCAAAACTTGTTAAATACCAAGGGTTTAAACCACTCATTTGAAGACCAGCAGCTACAAGGTGACTCTGACACAAACCACAGAACCCAAACAACAAATGATGTATATGCAACGAGTGGAAAGCTTCAGTCTCTTTTCAATCCTGCAAAAACAACTTGGATTTAACACACTCATGAGTTTCCCTGGGAACTTGGATCTTCCAGTACTACTCACCCAAATCTCAGGAAGGAATTACTACAAGAAGCACTAAGAAGGAATTAGAAATCCCCAAGGTACCAAGACTGTCTAAATAAATCACCGTTTCAAGAGCAATTCAGCCATTCTTGTTCCCATCTGACAAGACACTCAGTGACTTTCTCCAGTGAAAACACAGCAAGTCTCCGAGTCAGAAAGAGCAACAGATTAGACCTCTTAGGAAAAAGGTAAAATGGACTATTGGCTGTTAAAGAGTCCTTGATTTGAGGATGGGATTGCAGTTCAATTTTATCAGCTGCTCAATAGGTACATTTAGTGAACCACATTTCTTAACTCAGAGAGGAATTAGCATTAAACTGGGAGAAAACAAAGCAATTTGATATAAAAACACATGACTGGAACAAAGTAGGATGGAGACCACTTTGACCTCCACAACACCATGGAAATTTGCAGCTGAACCCATTAAGAAGTCCACAAATACCCTGGATTAAAATCCCAAAAAGTCACCTTTAAGCACCCCCCTCCTTTATTTTCCATTAAAAACTCCTGGTTGTGTAAATTGGATTCAAATGAACATATTTACATTTGCAGTAGGAACCTGAAGTCAGGCTGTCAAAATGTCACTCTGTCACTCATGTTTTCATCACACCCCGTCACAACACCGAGATGTTTCGCTCACCGCCTCGACAGCCTCCTTGGACACAAGGGAATGAGTGGCAGGAAGGAAGGACGGCTGCTGGGAGGGTGTCTCGGAAGGATGCTCTAGTGGAAAAGTGTTATTTGCCTATGAATTCTGGCACACCAGGCTCTTATTGTTGTTGGCTTTCAGCCAAGCACTGCCAGGACACAAAAAGTCAATTTATGTGGGGATTTTCATTGACTCACTCCCGCCCGTTCCTCGTGTTTTTGGGGCAACTTATTATGGAGGCTGGCACTGGCTAAAAGAATACTTACTTTTGACCTAACTATTCATCCTAATTAACAGCATGTCAGGATGGAGAGTAAATTACAGCAGGAAAGGATCATCTTCACTGTGAAAAATAGTGTGTTATTAATCTGGGACAATCTATTGTATGTCAAGGATTACATGATTCCTCTCATCTTCATTTTAAAAAAAAAGCCCCCAGGGAAAAAAACCAATTCTCTAAAATCAAACAGTTTAGAGCCATAAAATCCCACTCTTGTACATGAAGTTTCTGAAGGCAGTAGAAATCTCCAGAATGAAAATAAATCCCAAGTAGGACCAAGATTTAGTTCTTGAGGCTCAGCATCCAAGGGAAAGCATCACTAAATTATTACTTTCTGTTCTGTAACAGGATGCTCACGGTACACTGGACATGAGGATATTTGCATCAGTCCCTAAACAAGGACAGGGCAATGGTGAAGAACCTAACCCCATTTCTTCTGGTTTGTGTTCCCAGAAGAGTTCTTTCCAGGCTCTCTCTCCAGATCTTTTGGGTAGCAGCCCCCAAACATTTTGGAACCAACTTCAGAAAGCAAGTCAGAGATGCACACGGGATGGTGTGAGACCAGCATTGTAGAGAAGACACTGACACAATCTAATGGCAGAAATTCACCTCTTTTTTGGCTACCACCTGACAGACATTCCTGCAGAAAGAAACATCTTGCTGCCTCTCAGGACCCTGGTTTCACTTGTCCTCAGGAAAAATACCACCAATGCCAGAACTGCTGCGATAGGCTAAGGTTTTTCAGCTCCTGCCTAGTTGCTTACCATGCCAGAGCAGTCTGCTAGCCTTCCTGGGCCCTATATTGGGAAGAAAAGCTGGAAAACAGGATGTTTACAGTCTCCAAAACCAGGACACAATCCAAATTATCTCTTAGGAATCACCTCTTAAGCCAAGGTTCTGATTTTTTAAACATAGCTGCTCCCAGTCCAGAGATGGAAGTACAACCCATGTACCAGAATATCTCACGTTTAACTTATTTTTTTTTTTTAAATAAAAAATACTTATTCTCAATGCCCCTATGTTGCTCTTTCCTCTGAACCAGCTGTTTTGGACCCTGTCAGAATCAGGAGCTTGCATTAACCAGAGCTGATGTACTAACCCATCAATTCTGCACTCCTCTGAGATGTTGCCTTCAAGCTCATTATCCAAAGCCTAAATTGCCAGGAATTAGATTCCTTCACTCTGCATATCAGCAGTAAAAGGGGTAAAAAAAAAAAAAAATCAAATACAATTTACAAGCCCACAATTTAATTAGGAGAAAAACTTCCAGTCCTGAAGCCTTTGTCAGTTTTTCATCCTGCAAAATGCATGCTAATCCCCTGTCCCTGCCCGCTGCCTGGGACTGCCATTACTCCGCTTCCACAACATGCCAGCAGTGATCAGCATTAGGCCTTCCTAATATGTCTCCGAAACAATAGCAATTACAGAGTCGTCCATTCATATCTAAAGGCTTACAGACTACAACTTCCCTCAGGAGGCTAAAGACATTTCATCGAAGCAATTATATTTATGTAGCATTAAAGTACTTTCTTTAAAGCCACGGCAGTCACCTTTTTGCATTCTAAGCAAGCAGTAACGAGGAGCCCTCTCACCCCATCCAAACTCCTCCAAGCATATTTTTTGCCTGTTTAAAGATTGCTAACACACACACACCTTGGGGGTTTTGCTGCCTTATTTTTAATGTTATTACACTCCTTTCCCCAAGGGATCTGACATGCAGATTGGAGCCTATTTACATGACAAGGGACCAGAATGGAAGAAGCTCATCAGTTTATTCAGCTTTCCCAGCTCTCATCATGTCATCAAGGACCTTCTGATGTCTGGCAATGCCGTGAAACCCCAACTTCCAGGATTTCACAGTTCTGTCAACCTTAGCTCTCGTTATGCTAAAAGCAAAATGTTTTCAAGATTCTTTTTTTCTCACAAATCACAAATGCTGGGAACATTTTTTAAGTGCATCAGCTAAAAGTCAATAGGTGACCTAAAGGAAATAATAATTTCTTATTTTTTAATATCAAGAACCCAGAGCAAGTGCTATGATTTTGGGAGCGAAGAGACAGCTCAGACCAGGATTTTAACGCTGGAAGCTGTCAATACAGAACACCATTTCTTTTCCACTCTTCCAACTCAATTCTCCTACAGGAAGCAAAGCAGCTCCCTAGAAATATTCCACCTATGAATTTCACAGTATGCCTCGCAAAATCAAAACGCGAAGCCTTGGCGTGACATCTCAAATCTCTGCCATTCAACAGCTGATCATATTTTCCCTTTGAGCCACACCAGCTGCACTCCACCGGCACGCCTGGCTCGCGCGGGGCTGCCCGCGGCAAGTTTGGCATCCCGGCTTGAAAAGACATTTCCTTCCAAGCAAAGGCTGTGCCTAGCTCTGGTACATAGTGGGAATTTTTTTAGTGCTTGAAACGCTAATAAGAGGAAGGGATTCCTCTTGTTTGGCCAACATTTTCTTGGGTCTGGGCTCTCCATCTCCCTTCCTGAGCTCTTTGTTTTGGAGGGCGAGAGCCATCATTACTCCACACATGGGTGCAGCCCAGCTCGTGACCTCAGGATCTCCCTGAAGCTCTCCTGTGCTTTTGGGGTAGGGAAACCACCAGTTTTGAATTTTGAAAGCGGCAAAGCACCTTGCAGGCATGAAACCTTACCCCATCCCTCCTGTCTCCCTGAGTTCTGCTGCAGATGCCACAAGCTGGACCAGCTCCTGGCGGCTTTGCCACGCTGCAGCCAAGCGTTGTCCTGGCCTAAGGATGAACTTGTTGCCATGGCAGGAGTCGAGGCATGCGTTGTGCTGCCGGCATGGCGGTGAGCGGCAGCTCGGAGCGCCGGCTGCTCCGCCACAACGGCTTTTTGTTGTTCCTTTCTCACAGCGCGCCCGTCCTCCCTCCGTGCTGGAGCAGCCTGGCAAAACCCAGCTGACCGTAAAGCACAGTAGCACCGTGGCTGAGGGCCCAACATTGCTTTTCTCTGCTGCAAACTCTGCCTCTTCCTGCCTGCTGCAGGGCACAGCATGGGAAAGCCAATCCCATGCCACAGGCGAGCGTCCCACTGCAAAGACAGGACACAAATGGAAGCCGAAGTTTTGAGGCAGGAGCTCTGGCAGACAGAGATTTTAAGAGAGGGGAGATAGCATCACTCCAAAAGGAGGATGTCCCCAGCTAATGCATTTCCTCACTGTTGCTGGAATGTTTGCACAGGACAGGCTTAGCTTGGCTGCCTTTTAAAACTCCCTTACAGCTTTGATTAGCCTTGCTAAAACTAAGGGCATCTCTCTTTCACACACTAATTAAGGACAGGCCCATAAGAGGCCGGTATCCCTCATTGCTGCAGATTTTAACAAGAAGAAATACAAAGGTAGACTTAAAATTAAAAGCAATGCTCCTTCCTGAGCAGTGGTTTCAGTGCCTCAGAGATTACAAGCCAGCCCTGCTCTGCGTGTCAGCAAGCCTTTCCAAAATAATGAGCTTGCTTCCGTCCCAAGCAGCTCCTGTTGCACTGGAGAAATGAGCAGAAAGGTATTATGGGCTCACACTCACCAGATGGATGTCCTGCTTTGTTCTCCGCTTACTGAAAACCCTACACATACAGTTTGGATTATCTTCATTGTAATTCTAATCACCATCTCTCTGTTAGGGAAGGAGGGAGAAAGGGAGGGATCCTTGCCTCTGTCAGGAGAGCTAATTAAAAGTTGTGAGTCATCCAGACTTCTCCACACATTGGAAATGCTTTTGGAAGTTCAGGTAATCTCTCATTCTTGGGAGAACCTAGTTAGTAAAAGAAAAATTAAGCAGGCTCCCCTTGGGCAGGGAACTGTAGGAGAACAAATCCATTTTCCCCAAGGGATGCAGCAGTGTGAATCATCGAGGTGCTTCAAACACATGCAAAGCACTGTCTAAAGCAGAAAGACTCATACACGTTCCCCAGCACAGCAACACAAACACTTCCCGTACACCTACACCATGCCAGCTTTTAAAACTCCTCCAAGAGGCTTTTACATATGAATATATACAGTGCAGGGACTTCTGTTTTCCCATGAAAGAACTTCTGACCCTTCTAGCTGGTACCCGGATGGTTCGGCACAAGCTCAAAGGTCTCAGAAAAGTCAGAGCCACGAGGCTCATGAAAATCGACAGCTGGCAGCGGCGTGAGGTGCACACAGTGCCCCAACTCCTCAGCCCCGATTAGGCACAGAGCAATCAGCACTGAGCAGCAGCCCGGAGGCACCCGGCCTCCCTGGCCCCACTGCGGTGGGAAGGAGCTGCCCGTGCTGGTAACGAGCTCTGACAGCTTCAAGCGGGGTGAGGGTCCCCCACACCAGCTGTCCAAGGGCAGTGTGCAGGCAATGGGCCCCCAAACCCAATGGGGATAGGAAGATCCGGGGAGGACCAATGCCACAATCTCTAATTCCTAGAGAAACAAAGTTTTCTGAGATCAGGAGCAACAGCCAGGCTTCCCGAGGCATCAGCCAGCACACTGCTTTGGCAAAACAGTCAAGTCTGGCCCCTTTAAGTGTAGCACCCAGACTCTGTATTTAGGATTTTGACCAGTCCCTGTCATTTAGAGGTGGTGAGTGCCTGCGAAGGTCTACAGCACCCATGGATGTCCCAAGGGACAAGAAAGCTGTTTTCTCTTTGGTCATGCAAAAAAGCTTTAAAAAAAGGATTATTTCTGCTGTCATCTTTCCAATGGCCAGTCCAGCATGTGAAGACTTTTTCTTCTCTTTTCCCTCCCTTTTTTTTGAGAGACGGTTCAAGCTGACCCCCTTGGGGCCCTGTCTCTCCTCCTGAGCATTAGGATCACTAATGAAAGATGCAGTCAGGACTTTCCCTCCCGCCCCTTTACATGTTGCCGTGGGAAACTATGGTGAGCTGGACACGGATGCTGCTCTGAGGAAATGAAGTGCCTTGGCAAGCGCCCTCACCTCAGACAGAGCTGCCGTGCTGGGGCCCAAAGGGATGTCACTGCACTGCTTGGCCATTCAGGCAATGTCACCACAAGAGCCCAGGACAAGAGTAAACCTCTGGACTGAGGCTCAATGTCCCACTGCCCTCTGGGGAAGATGCTGAACTGCAGGGAAAAATATGTTTGTGGGCAAACACCACCAAAAAACAAGGGGAAATGAGACAGACTGCTGCTTCCTTCCACCTGATCATTTTGGAGATTTGATTGGTACCATAAATCTGTTTGGATTCAAATTCATTTAGGATTTGCTTCATGGGAACCCCAAAGGCCCTGGAGAACTTCTTGGCAAAAGAATGCTCCAGCTGATGTTCCTACCTTTCTACCCAAGGCACATTCAATCAAAAATAGACACAAAGCCATCTGCAAACTAACTTTAATTGGCACGGCCTGGGCACCTGGACATTTGCAACCAGCCCATCCTAAATATACATTAGCCCAGAC
This sequence comes from Haemorhous mexicanus, assembly GCF_027477595.1. Taxonomy (NCBI): domain Eukaryota; kingdom Metazoa; phylum Chordata; class Aves; order Passeriformes; family Fringillidae; genus Haemorhous; species Haemorhous mexicanus. The sequence continues at coordinate 20,020,460 of NC_082353.1, forward strand.
TTTTTGTTGTATGTGAAAGCTTAGAAAAACTGGAATCACACTTTTGCAATGCTTAGTGAAGCCATGAATCCAGCTTGTGCAGTGTTGGTTTTCCTTGTCCTCCTTTTTGAATCCATGACATTCTCCTTGATGAAAGCTCACTGTGTCCCTTCCCCTTCTGACACCTCCAAATCAGCACTCCTCTGAGTCTCAGCAAACAGTGCAATCCTTGGTAGGGTGAGCTATGGTTTGGATGAAAATGGGTATCATGCTGCCCACAGAGCTGGGCAGGGAATGCCATGCACTGCACTCAAAAGCCACCAGGCAAGCTGCAGTGCCATGCTCCAAGATGAGCAAGGCGATTGAAGAAACACAAGCTCCTGCCCCTGGTCAAAAACATCTCACAGGGATCAGCCATGACTTGATCTGGCAGGTTTGCTGTCCTTGCCCTTCCCAGGCACAGCAGGCAGGAAAACACTTGGTTTTTCCTTGATGAATAAGCACAGAAGAATCGATCAAATGCAGCAGAATACAATGCTACAGCTGAAGTATGCATACACTGAACTTCTCTGCTACTGCAACACCGCCACTCATTTACACATCAGCGGCCTAAAACTATCTCTTTTGTACACCCAAATTGATCTTCACTCTTAATTAGTGCTCTCAGTTGCAGTAAAATTTCATTTGTTTCTTCCAAATGTGGCCTGATCCATTGTCCCTCTCCCTTGACCTGTGAAAATTAGTCATTGAGCTCAGTGACAGTGGTAAGTGCAAAATGCAGCATCAAAGGGACATAATGGGGCCTCTTAGGACTGACAAAAAAACACCATTAATCAAGGCATGTTCAAGAGGTGCCAGCTTACTTAGGCACGTGAGTGGCGCAGGAGTGAGGGCTCTCCCTCGGAAGGCAGAATGCAGAGGGAATGCAGAGGGATGTGTGGGTGCAGGAGAACCCCCCCTGCCCCAAGAACTGCAGTCTGCCCCACACACACAGGCACTGCTGCTTCATGGGCAGATGGTCTCTGTTCTGTATGCCCCAGTCCCAGGCATTTGTACACCTGCTATCCAATAGAGGTTATGGAGATGCACTTTTCCAGGCTGCTCCTTAGCTTGGAGAGCAGGAATGGAGCTCATCTTTAAAATGATCTTTAAAGCTCTGCTTTAAGCTCATCTGTGGCCTCTGTCAGAAGGGATGTATGGGTCAGATACCAGATCAGGAGGGAGATGTCAGCATCTGCTTTTCCAGAGCTAACACAAGAGTCTGCAGATTCAGAGATGTAAACACATGACACTGTCCATCCAGCAGCATCTTGCACAGACCCCCTTCTGTGATCCCAGAACCAAGATAAGGGGGAGGACACAAACTGCACAAACAAACCAGAGAGCTGTGGTGCTGGGGAATTATACCAGGGATCAGGACCCAAGAGACCTGTGGAGAAACCTGCACAGGTACAAAGATAGGCAAGCCCTGCAGTCAGTGAACCAGCAGCAGGGCAGCTGAAAGGGTAAGGGACCAATTTTAGCTGGTCTGGCAGAGGGAGTTTTAACATCAGAAAACCAAAGCAAAGAGGTAAATCCCTTCAAAATTCCAACCTCAGTAGCAAACAGTGTGTTTAAACCCTCTCCTGTAAATCCATGTCATTAAACAGAATAACTTGGACTCAGCAAATCCAAACGACTCTCACTTTCAAGGTCCTGCATTCAGAAGCCCACAATGGAGAACAATGAGGTGGGGAAAAAGCTGAGGATCTTGACGCCGCATTCAGAGGCCATCTGGTCCGGCCAGCACAGCCAGCGCTGGGAACGGGCAGCGTCGTGGGCTGAGATTTAATCCCAGCCACTTATTGGGTGACCTAAGGCGAATCGTTTGACCTCCTTTTGCCTCAGTCAACCCAACTGTAAAATTGGGTTTAAAGCAAGAACCTCTCTGAAAACCATATGCTGTGCCTAGGAGGAGTGGGAGCAGACTCCCTTCCCAGCAACAGGGCTACCATGGTGGGTAAAGCCAAAACCAGAGTGGAAGAGGAGGTGCATAGTCAGATCCAGCGTCCCTTGATGTCAGTAAGCTCTGGCTGATGTATCTCCCAGGTCCCATCCTGCCAGCTCTGGGAAAGCAGCTTTGGCACCTGTGCTGGGACTCACCCATAGGAAGGGATTTGTGAGGTCTGACCTCACTCATATCACTACTGCACCCAAAGGCCCCAAACATTCAAAGCAAGGTCCTCAAAACCCAATCTCAATGGTTACTCACTAGATCAAGAGCATTGATTGCTCTGGTGAAATGCCCCTCAAAACTGATTCCTACTCACAGTCCTGCCAATGAACAGTGGTAGAAAAGCAGCTCCTCTCTCACCTGGGCCCCAGTCTGGCCCCCCAGTGCGCTCCCCAGCACTTCTCTTCCTCAGAGAGAAGCAACAGTGCAGATGAAACACCATGGCCAGCTAACCTGGGTCCCTGACAAACACAAAACAGCAGTTTGGCCCCCCAGGTGTTCACAGGAGTATGTAAATCATGGCACATGTAAACACATCTTGGCTTTAGAGAAGGGAAACTGAGGCACAGCAGGTACATGGATGTCACTGGCAACACCACAGCCACCTGGGACCCTTGTAAGGCAAAATGAGAGTGCAAGACATATAAGCAGAGACCTGCCCTCCTGACTGAAATAATACAGGAGAGTTGCCCAATACTTTGAGGAGAGGCTGGAGCGGAGCAGCAGGCAGAGGGATGAGCAGGGAACAAGCACACAGGACTGCCCATGCAGGTATCACAGAGCTTCAACCCACCTTAAAAAAGAAGCAGAGAACTGCCTCATACTGCAGGTGCAGGCTGCAGAGATGTCAGAACTTCCTCAGCTGTGCTCCAAGAGTTAATTGAGACAAATAACTCAACAGTGCTGCCATTAATGAAATTCTTCTGATATATTTCCCCTGAGCTTTCTATAAATGACTAAGTGACATTACTGCCTGCAGTGCGAACCCCCTATATGAGAGATAACGCTGCCGGAGCTAAGGTTGGCACATCCACGTTAGAAGCCTTGGAAAGAAGTGCAAGATGATATTTAAATAACTATCACACTGCTAAGAAATGAGCAGCCAAAAGAAATATGGTCTTATAATATGCTCAAGTCTCAGGATGAATCCTGGCTGTTACATGCAGACGCTGAAATGCAGAAGGTGGTAAGTGACAAACTCTTGATTCTGCAAATCTACTAAAATTCCCAGTCAAATCTCCAATTTTCCCCTGGTGACTCCTATATTTGTACATTTGTTTTGCAGCACACACAGGGCCAACTGTACTGCAACAGTACAGACGTGAGAGGCAGTGTCACGTGAACCAGCATGTCCTAGGGGCAGCCAAAAGAGCTGATGGAGGGAAATAACCCACTCACCCATCATATCTATCTCCTAGAAACCTCTCACAGTGTTTCTGCTTTACCTAATTTCTTTTGCTTTCATTTTTTTCCTTTAGTAATTCCTCATGGGTATTTTTCCCCTCTGAGACCTACTGCTGCAAGCCCAGAATTTGCTCTGGGCTTGCCATAAGCACTCAAAGCAGAGACAATATAGAAACATCACTGACATTAGGGCTGAGCCCTTCTGCTAAGCATTGGAGAAGAAAGGGCAATAAATACGAGCAGAGCCACAACGGGGGTGGGGGGGGAAATCTAGCTTATGGATGGAGGAAACTTGGCACATAACACCAAGAGTTAAACTGCAATAAAATTCAAATGGCCATTAGCTAAAAAATTCCTGGGAGTAAAAGGAAGATGTTTCCAGAGCTGTAACTGACACCAGAGCAGACCTTTACCTCCAGCACATTTTGCACCAGTAAAACAAGGAGTCACAAAAGTATACCATCTCCAACTGCAAAAACGGGTTAACTAGTCCTAAGCACAAGCCATAGGCAGGGCTCTAGGGCTCTGCTGACAACACAGATACTGTACAGGCACAAGAGAAACGAACAGCAAACCCACGTGTTTAAGGTCTGCCTTGATGTTTTGAGCTGAGACTCGAAATCTGCATCCGAACAGTGGCATTGCCCAGGAAATACCTTGGTGACAACTTTGGTG